>NC_139022.1:175466721-176750471 GCF_964662115.1 Mustela nivalis
AGTAAATACAAAAAAAAAAAAAGGGAAGCAGCAGCTTACTTCAAAGTAAAGTGCTAGAATAATAATGTTAAGTACGTACCGGGATAAACAGATCAGCTCAGACACTGGAGCAAGGTGTGACTGAGAAGAAGAGTAAGAGACAGTAAGAAGCCAGGAGGCAAGCGGTGGCAACAATTCTTCATGGACTGTAAACAAGGTAACACAGCTATGAAGGAGGAGAAAAGCGAAAACGCAGAAAAGAAAACACAGTTACAAAGGGAAGGAGGAACGAAAACACAGAAAAGCGAAATAAAGCTAGGAGTCCGGCTGCTTAGCCACTTTGAGGCTCGGTGGAGAAAGAGCGCCTCCCGGTGATGCTTCTCGTTTCTCCTGCAGATGCTCACGGGCACCGGAGTTGGGCTCTCGGCTGCGTCGCAGTGGTGAAACTCCAGTGCACTTCTGGGCATTTGAAATGGCTTCCAGAAGACCTGGTGGACCGTGATCTTACATAACTGTCCAGCACAGATGACGATTTCTCAAATAATTTGGGGAGCTAATTAGTGCCTCTAAAAAGAGAGGCGGTGAAACCACAAAATCATCCCCACGGTCGGGGTCGTCCACAGGGAGCCAGAAAAACAGAGCAGAAGAGGGAAGGCAGATGATAAAGGAGTCCAGCAAGCAGGACTCGTGAGGACGATGGCTCAGGGGAGTGCTCGTGGGGGGGAGGGGGTGACCGGCATCAAACGTGACCAAACACCAGCGTGACGGGGAGATGAGAAGCTTTACCTTCGGCTGGTTTACGTGAGACATGAAACAAGTTTGACTTCCCTTCCTACCGGTCATCCCCATAGACACGTGTGTATGTGCACAGACGTATGCACACGTGTGCATGCACACACACCCATGAGTGTCAGGGACAAACACGTGCTCTAACAAACCACTGGGTTCCGTGAGGAGCAGCCAGGCAAGAAAGGAAATCTTCCCTTGATGTCCGGGAGGGGGCCGGCGCCCACTGCCAGGCACGTCCTCGTCCTGTTTGACATAATGGGACGGACGCCCGCCTCAGACAGGTTCCTCTGACAGCGCGACACAGAGACAAGGCACATCCGTTCACAATCTTGTCTGAGCACAGACAAAAACAAGGTCCCCGGGCCACCCCCAGGACACTGCAGACCCCTCTCTGTGTCAGACGTGACAGCCACTTCTTCACCTCTGCTGGTTTTCCCTCTGTGGCAGTCAATCGTCCATGGCCACACGATGTAGTGAGATGCCCAGTCCTAGAATCTTCCCTGCTCTCTGACAGCATCCAACTAGAGCAAATGCCCGCTTTTTCAGAACCTCTCCTAAAGCCCGTACCCAACGTCCAACTCCTCTATCGCATTCTTTCTAACACCCTGTCACTGAGACACCCATCGCTCCTCGGGGAGTGTGTCCTCTTCGGCCTCCTGGAGAGTGACTTCAGCTGCCGGCCTGCAGGTGCACTTCTGGTGGCCTCGGCGGCCCAGCCCCAGCTCGGGGGCGAGACCCTCCCAACAGGAGAGCGTGGGCGCGCCAGACGAGGGGCTTCACCCCCCACACCCCCGGTCCTGCAGAAAATGACACATCCGCACAGTCAGGAGGACAGGAAGAAGGAAGCCGGAGGAAGGAAAGAAGGAGGGAGTCTGTTCTTTCCACGACTGCTTCTGCACACCCGTCTGCGGCTCCGTAAGCACACACCTATGCACGCGCGCACACGTGCACACAGTCACACACCTTGGGAGGACAGGAGTGTATTTGGAAATACAGAGCCGATTCGCACCTCTTGTCTGCAGTTCCTGAGCACAGGCCCTACAAGTGTCCCGAGCCATGCCAGGGCAGGGGAAGCACAGTGAGGAGCTAAGGGTAGTCGGCGGTGGCGGGGGGCAAAGATGAACGAATGACGCAGCATGAAACCCATTCACAAGAAACACGTTTCTCTCCGTGTCATGGGGAGAGCACGTCAGAGAGGTGGAAAACTGAGCCCATGTCCAAGCCCCAGGAGTCAGCAAAAAGATGGGAGAGTCTTCACCTCAGAGTCTGCTTTCTGCTGGAAGAGTGGTGATCTCCACAAAGGGTGGCCCGGCCGGGGACCTGGGAGAACCACCCTGATTTTAAGGAGGAGGGCTAGCCCCTGCTGCCGCTGGAGCCAGAAAGCCACCGTGGCAGGGCCAGTGTCAGACCCAAGAGAGGCAGAGGATGACACACTCCCCGAGGAACGATGGAGCCCAATGCTTCAAAGGAAGGCGAAGAGCCTCTGGTATCAGGCTGCTGGTCTAAGACCAGCTCAGGTCCCATCCCTATAAGGGTGATGTCAGACCAAACCAGAGGGATTTGAACCTTGCATCCAAGTTTGATTCAAGCTGTGGTTGAGACCATAGTAGTCGAGATCGCTCCCATTTCTTATGTGTCTACCATGCCAGGATTTTTGTAGGCATTACTGTTAACCCTGAAACAACCTGTCAGGTATATTTACCCTCATCGGCTGACACAGGTGCTCAGGGTCATGTTCCCAGGCCACTCCAACTGGGAAAACAAGATGCCAGCTCATGACTCTCTCAGTCCACAGATCATTCTGTGCAGAAAAATACTTCCCACTTGGCTGGGATCCAAGCAGGTAGCTGGTAAGATGTCAGCTGTGTAGTCATCAGACACAAAGCCTGGCCAAGAAAGGTCCAACAGAAGACCCCTGGAAAGCACAATAAAAATCCATTGGGCATTTATCCTACTCACAGAATAATCGAATATCTCATACACCTCATTTCATCCAATGCCTTTTGATGGAAGTATTCTTTCACTTTCCACCTGGAAACCTGAGACCTAAGCCAGCCAGGCCAGCTAGGACTGCACGGTTCTTCAGCCTTTGCAGACTGTACCCCAAGGGAGCCCAGTGTTGAGCTCAAAGTCCTGAGACCTAACTGAAGGTTCTTCCAGCACTGAGGTTCTTGCAAGTCCAAGGGTATTGATTTAATCTTGCTGCTCGGTGGAAACTGTCATTAGAGAGCCTCATCGAGTTATGACGGATCCACGCGGAGCTGGCATTTCTTCAGTGGTGGTGCTGAGTTCCACATCCTTGGGAACAACCATCTGAAAATGGCTAAGGAAGATCACGTCTTGTCTCTTTGAGTCAGGGACTCATGGCAGGGGCTTGGCCTGCAGCCTAGGGCAGAGGAAAACAGGTCAAGATGAAATGTAACTATTGCAGATTCAAACACTACACACCTGCTTATCGGTGCTGCAAGATTTTCAAGCCCCAAGACTTGGGGGAGATTGACAAGTCTAAAAGTCAAGACAACCTCTCACACAGGAGACGGGGTTCACAAAATGCCCGTCTCCTTTTCGTCCAGGTCAGTGATGGCTCCGGCTTGTCTTGGGAGCCCCCAGAGATAAATCTTGGTCTTGGCAGGTGAGTGGTGGTGGGTCCAGACATCAGACAGGCGTGTGTTTTCCCATTAGGCTCTGAGGACAGGTCAATGGCTAGCACTGAGAGACACATTTTTTTTTTAATTTTAGTTTTTCAGTGTTCCAAGATTCATTGTTTATGCACAAAACCCAGTTCTCCATGCAATCCGTGCCCTCCTTAATACCCACCACCAGGTTCACCCAACCCCCATCCCCACCCCTCCAAAACCCTCAGTCTGTTTCTCAGAGTCCACAGTCTCTCATGGTTCATCTCCGCCTCCGAGTTCCCCCAACTCCCTTCTCCTCTCCATCTCCCCATGTCCTCCGTGTTATTCCTTATGCTCCACAAGGAAGTGAAACCATATGATGATTGACTCTGTCTGCTTGACTTATTTCACTCAGCATCATCTCTTCCAGTCCCATCCATGTTGCTACAAAAGTTAGGTATTCGTCCTTTCTGATGGAGGCATCATACTCCATAGTGTATATGAACCACATCTTCCTTATCCCTTTGTCCGCTGAAGGGCATCTTGGTTCTTTCCACAGTTTGGCGACTGTGGCCATTGCTGCTATAAACATTGGGGTATAGATGGCCCTTCTGTTCACTACATCTGTATCTTTGGGGTGAATACCCAGTAAAGACATGTTTTTGAAGAAATGACCAAAGAAACCTCAAAGCTCACTGAGAATGAGGACACTTGATAATTTTGTTGTTCTGGCTTGGCTGTGGGAGCAGAAAAACCAGCCACAGTATCCTCTAAATATACTTCCAAATATAAAAGACATTTGTAAGCTAGATTTTGATCTTGAGCTTTCCCTAAACCACACAAAGAAAAACTCCATCTTAAAATTACTGTTCCCAGATGGAGTTCCCAGCGGGGGTGGGGAACAGTGGTGATCAATAATTCAGCATTTATGTAACAGCTGACAACTACAAAGTGCTTTTCCATCAGCTTTACTTATCTCTCCTCACAGTCACCGCAGGTGGGGGTCAGTGATGCTCATTCCTATCTTCTCAGAGAAGTAAGCAGGACAGTGACTTGATCCTTAGACAAAGGTGTCATACTAGAAAATAAAGCTCAAAATAAATGAAAACCCTTTCATTCTATTCAGGTTGTGACTTTTAAAAATTCATAGAAGTTAGTTTTCTCCTCTGTGTCAGCAGCAGAGTGATGGTGTTTTTCTTCTTACCATATAAGAGCCAGATAATCAAAATTCGTATCTAAAAATACCACTGACAGCAAAGGTCAAAAAAGCTACTGCTTTAATTAATACTTTGGGACGTAGCACTTGCTATTTAAAAACAGAGAAATATAAATTTGTGTGTGCATGTTCTTTATTTTGGAGAGACAGATTTTAAGACCACAGTCCATAAAAACATGAAAAATGTTTTAACTATTGCAAGATACAGAACGAACACATGATCAGCCAGCAAACAAATGTCCCAGTCTTCTGTAGCAGTGGAAGGTTGAGAGACTCATCTTTGCCATTTTAATTGAGCCCCTGCCTTTAGGCCATACAGGTCCGTGGATGGCAAACCAGGCCTGCTCCCTGCAGAGGGGGAACAACACAATCAGTAACTCCATTTACGCTCCATTTACATACTTATGAAACCTATGATAAGTGACATGGTGGGGCCAACACAAGAGCCTAATTAAGCCTGATAGATCAGGAAAGGCATTCCAAGAAGGTGACATTGAGCTGAAATTGAAAAGCTGAGTAGGTGTTAAGGGAGGAAAAGGGAAATAGCATGTTCAAAGGCCCTATGGTGGTGGCTGCATGATTCACTATAGGAAATAAAAAGTGTGCAAAGATGCAGGGAAGAAGGTGAAGAGGGCTCTGACTTGCAGAAGCAGAGGCAGGCCTGGAAGCTGACGACAGCCTGCAGAGGCTAGGGCTTAGCAGGTTGGTCTCTAGAGCGGAAATCAGCTGCCACTTAATAGCAGCTGTCACTGACCAGCCCCTCATGGACCTCTGTGCCTCAGTCTCCTCACCGGTAATCTGGTTCACCTTACAAAGTCGTTGCAAAGACTCAGTGTTTTGTTGCAGTTAAAGTACTTTATATGCAATTTGATATAGTTACTTAAAGACTTTACTGTCCCCTTCCTGACATCTTCTTACCATCCGGCAACTATGTCTTAGCCTCTATTCTGTGGGGCACTGCTTTGTAACACGCTCTGAGCAAGAGTACCCTGATTAAATGAGTTTGAGAAGCACTGCACATTGGCATACTAAAGAATCTGAAAGTCCCATAGTTTTAAAAAAAATTTAACTTTCTCAACCAGTGTGTAAAAAACTTGACTATCCCATGCCACTTCCTTTTTGCTGGAAGCAGTGCTGTCACCTCCTAATAACCAACGTCCCTAAGTTCACAAAAGTTCCATGGAGAGACCCGAGAGGCGCCAGCCAAGACTGATTCGAGACTCTGGTCCATACGTTTCCAAGACTGCAGCAGAGCGATTTCCAGGTTGTCATTTAGAAAACAAATTACTTCAAAGCTCCCATTTATACTTATTCGGAAACAATCATCATTTCTCCAGACCTCTTCCTGACCATTTATTCAGAAGGTAACTTTCAGGGAACAAGTTTATGTTACTAGAAGCTTCATTTCCCTTCTGAGCCTCCGTTTCTCACCTATAACACGAGGTGATCTAAGAGCCCTTAGAGCCCTTATCTGGTTTTATGCTAAAAGTTTTTCCAGGTTCCCTGTGTTGTTTTCTTAAGTGATGACTGAGACCAGCCCAGGATCCATATAAGTGAAGAGACACACTTCCAGCCACAAACGGACGAAGCCCCCGGTCTCTGTCTCCTTGCCCTCCCACGATGTCGGCCATCACTCTGCTAGAGAATTTAGCCAAATGCAACACCATGATCACTTTTGTGAGTTCTACATGTACATTTTCTAGAAACACGTTAAATACGGAGAAATGCAAAATGTAATGTAAAATAAAGAATTCACGGAAATGTGATGTACATCCTGGGGAATATAGTCAATAACATTGTATTAACTTTGCAAGGTGACAGATGGTAAGTAGACTAATTCTGTTGACAATTTCACAATGTGTACAAACGTCAGGTTACTATGTCATACACCTAAAACTCACATAATATTGCATGCCAACTATACCTCAATAAATTAGAAGAAACAGTAACTTGAAGGGAAAACACCCAAATGTTAACATCTGTTAAATCATGGATGACTATGCCTGTGTATTTTTCTCTATGTTTTTAAATCTTTTAAAATGTAAGAATTATGATCTTCAGTGAGTGATAATTTCCTGTTAATGGTGATCTCAGAGAAATCGTCTTATCTCTGCTTTCTATCACATCCTTGAGCTGTCTCGAGGCTTAAATTTATGATTAGAAATACAATCTTGTTCCTTGCCCTGCAAAGTTCAGGTTTGGACAATTATCTCACAGACACAAACATTATTTACTTAAGGCCCAAAGTGATGGCAACCAGGAGCTAAAACCATACCCAACCTATGTAATTCCATTTCAGAATTAATTCCATAAGTGTAACTGTTAGAGTCCTGGGAAGAGACAGCTTCCCACTAACCTCATCTGAAAGGGAGGCACACTTCGAATTATTCCACCTAAACCACTGTGACAATGGCCACAAGCCAAAATAAACCTTCGATTTGATTGGTAATAAACATTCAAAGATTCATGGATAAACCACCCAAACTCTGTCCCAATTGTTGCAGATTCTGAATTAGGCCTGAAGCGGGTGGAGGTCCGCTGTGTTTACCTGTTGGGGAACGGTTTGGGAACCTGCGTCTGGGAACACAACAATCTTTGTAGCCCTTAATTCTAAGCTCTTAATTCTAACAAATGAGACTCTAATTGAAGAATGTTTTACATCTTTTCTTTGTAAAGAGGAAAATTTGGAAATTTCCCACCGAATTGACACTAGCAGGACCCCAGGCTCCGTTGGCCAAGACTACGCTGGAGATAAAACCCCGGTGGGTGGAGATGGGACAGGGCTATTTTGAACTCTGGGGAGGGGGCTTGGCGGGGGCGGGGCAGCTTGGGTGCCATGGGAAGAGCAACACTGGTGGGGACTCTCGAGAGCTCTGCTTTCATGTCCCAGTCATTCTGTTGAGGCAGCACCTCCCTCCAAATCTGGGGTGACTCTGATCCACTGTCCCGAGGCCACAAGAGGAACATGGGGACCAGATGTTCTTTGCTCACAAGAAGTTGACCACGTGCGTGGAGCCTGATCAACTTCAGACTGTTGGTGCCCATCTTCCCAGGGACTGGTGAGCTCCCGTCCCCTCCGGGCGGGGGGCAGGCAATGGATCTGGGCCTCCTTATACCCTTGGCTGACAGAGTAGCCAATACACAGGGCAAAGAAACTTCCTGCACAAAAAAGAAAAAGGACAGCACCGCTGATGGTGACGTCGCCGTCATAAGGAAAGCCGACTAGATGACAGACGTCACCAGAAGCAGAAATATCAGAACAATGCAATTAAACCAACACATGTTGGAAAAGAAATAGGGATTCTATTAGCCGTGGAAACAAAAAGGAAAACTATCAGAAAACAAACAGAAACATTTTGTGTGAAAAATACAATCGTTGAAAAAGAGAATATAATGACAAGATAGAACAACAGGGTGGGCCCAGAGGAGGAATAAAACAGCCACGAGAAGACAGTGTTGCAGGGACACCAGCCCCAGAAAGAGGAAACAACAAAGACTTAGAGAGTGCGGGAAAATGAATGGTAGGGAGAAAATTAAAAATGTAGAGAAATCCAAACACAAGGAATTCCAGAGCAGTGGGAGGTGGGGCAGAAGGGAGCTCGTTAAAACGAGACTGGCAAATATCTGAAGAAATGTTTTAAAAAGTTCCCCAGAAGTAAAAAATAAAAATTACACCATGGTTCATATCAGCAGTTTCCCTGGAGTGCCGAAGAAGAAAATAAAGTCTCATGAATGAACTTTCAAAATATCAGACGAAAAGACAAATTTCAAAGCCTCTTGAAAGGACATGTCATCTACCAAGGATCAAGAATTGGATCCACATCCAATTTTTCAGTAGCGATAATGGATTTGAGGGGGAAATAAAAAGAAAAGGAGTGTTGTCTTCAAAGTATTGAGTCACCTAGATCATTACATCAGATAAGAATATCTTAAGGCTCATAAGGTCCTGGGGACGTTGCCACCCAGAGGTCCCAGCCAGTGAGAGTTTAGATGAAGTGCTTCAGTAAGGGAACAGACAGCCAAGAGATGTTGCCAGTGCTGTACGATGACATAAGAAAGAAATGCAATCGAGTATCTCAGTAAAGCTTGCTGCCATCTTTATTAAATCATTAGCAACAAAATAAGAAGGTAAAATATGCCCAGAATCATACAGAATTGATACTGTAGATCCTCAGTGTCTAATATAAAATCCACTCGCCACACGTGGCTATTTAAATTTAAATTTGGGTTAATTAAAATTAAATGAAATTTTAAAATCTGTCCCGCCATCACACTAGCCACAATTTCTGTGTTTAACAGCTCTCTTTGGCTCTACTCTATCAGGCAGCATAGATACAGAACATTTCCACCATCGCAGAAAGTTCTGGAAGCCAGCCCTGAAATACAGAATATCAGTATGACGCGGTGTTTGCAGGGAACATGAGACCAGTGAACATGAGAGAGTATAACAGTTCTGGTCTCGTTACCAAAGAAATACAAGTATCATTTTTTTTCAAATGGGGAAAGACTATAGGCTTTGAGTAAGTTTCCCCCCGACCCAAAAAATAATTAAATCACAATAATTAAAGTCTTGGTGTTCTTGTGTTGTTTTTATTCCTCACTGATTTGGGCCTTTTTCCAGAACAATTGCACTGGGTTTCAAAAATAGCCCTTCTTGGGATAAAATATTAGTTAATCAATTCTTGCATATCCAAAGGCCTTGCATCTTATAAATATTTCATAAACATTTTCCAGTTTACTTGTTTTTCTAACGAAATTTTTTATTACTCTTTCTTTGTTTAAGAAGTCCTGAACCATGAATATATCATATCCTGGGACTTCAAGATAAAGGTTTGTTTTTCTCTCACCACTTTGTTGTCTACAACTCGATTTACTCCACCGTATAACTCAATTCCTTGGCCTGGGGACAGCTGTCCTGCAGCTGTCATGGTTCGGGCCAAGCTCTGAGGGTCCAGGCTCTCCCACTTGACCTGGCGCTCCCACCAACCCCAATTTCTGCCTGAGACCACCCTCAGTTGAAGACAAACATCCTGTGAGCTTTGTTCTCATCTACAGGTGAATCCAGGGAAAGGAGGACTCTTAAGGACCTGAAGTGACAATTTGTACTTAATCCTCACCAGGTCATGGAACTTATTGAGTCAGCAAATAAATTTTGAGAATCGACACAGCTTCTTCTCCTCCAGGAGGTGAGGCAGGAAGCCATGATGCTTCCACAAACAGCCTCGGAGGCCAGTGTGAGCACGGGTGTCAGGGTGGTGCACTGAGTTTCCAAATCCCACCCCGTTTCCCACCATGACCGCAAACTCCCTGCCCTCCCTTCCTTCCTCCGGCTCGCCTCCTTAAATGTTCCAGATCTTGCAAATCTTTCAGCGAACTCTAAACAGGTGAGCCTGTAAGTGAGCACACATACACTTTTTAGGCTTTCAGAACGTGGCACTCACGGTTCAGGATAAGATCCACATGCATTTGGAAGCCCAAACATCAGAGCGCCTCTGAAAAGTTTCCCTGCAGACCCAAGGCACCTCCACTACAAATGCAGAGTGACCTCCCTTTAACCCCAGTGGAAGAGCAGCCACTACGGTGCCTTTCATGGCAAGTAGGACCCCATATCTATCATCAAAGCATGTCAACTAAGAAAAATAATACTTACTTAAAGGGCAAGGCGTCCTAAATCTTCCATGTGTATTACTTCACTTAACTAGTAAGAAAAGTCAGGCAAGCAAGCATGATTGAATACCCCATGTATTTGAGGTGCTTTCTACATATTAATTAAACCAAATGTAATGAGTTGTCTAATATTTAACTGTTTTTATTTTTAATGTTTAATACTCACAGAACTCACTGAAGTTTAGTGCCAAGTTCTGGCCCATTTCACAGATGGGAAAAGTTAGCTGCTGTAGATACAGCTAGCGAGACAGACCCAAGGATCTGCACCCAGGAAATCGGAGTTCGGGCCTCATTCTCAGAAGAACTAAGACATGTCGCTCTGCTGAAGTTACACCACCAGGCAGATAGGTAAGATCTTGACTTGTGAGTACAGTCACAAGTGTGGTGTGTAAATACTGCCACGTGCTTGTAGGGGTAAAAAAGTGGGAACAATCACTTCCAAGATGAGGGAATCAGGAGACAAGGATGCACAGTGAGTGGTAGCAAGCCACACAGGAAAGACAGAGGTAGAGAAATAATCTCCAGGAAGTAGACAGCAGGTGCAAAGGGACGGGACAGCAATCTCAGGGTGTGGGGACACCTTCAACATCCCACTCCTGCCTGCAGACAGCACCAAAGCCCACCAGCATCAATCTTGGCCTCTTTCCCCTCCCTCAGGGCAACTGGTTTAATCCTCATTTCCAAAATAGAAACCATTTCCCCTAGACCTTGCCGGAGCCACACACACCATCGAATATTGTCCCATTCCAACAGTCTCCTTCTCTTCCACGCTAAAATACTCTTCCTTGATGTTTCTACCCTCTTCACTCTCTTACAGAGAAAAAATGAGCCTACACATGCTCCTGGATTGCATAAATAATCAAATAAGGCTTTCACTGGCTTAAGCCTGTAACTCAGATGGTGAAAAACGCTCTTCGTGCAGAATCATTGGAAACGTATCCAATTAATCTGACACTCAAGAGTGGTATATGTGGTGGGCTCAATGACCGTCCAGTGCCTGAAGAAGAAAAAGGGGAAAAGGGAAAGAACTCGGAGTGAATCAATGCAAAGAGTTTGGGCAGACTCAGATATAGCTCTAGCTGTAGGTTCCCTAGGCTGATACTCCTTCAACCTCAATAAATTATACACACCCAAAGCCCCAGATCCCAGTAAAACCCATCCTCCACCTCATGCCTTAAGAGGAAAAATTTTAAAAGGGAGTGGCTCTGGGAATAGCAGCCCTCAAAGGGCGCTTCCCAGACAGGCTACTTTAACCATGCCGTAACTTTACAAGGAAGCAGAGGGTCTTTAAGAAATCCAGCCCCACTGGGAGCCATCTTGGTCCAAGAGTTGGAGAATTACGTCACAATTCTGATGAAGTTCATTTTTCAGATTCCACTCTTTTTTTTTTTAAGATTTTATTTATTTATTTGACAGAGATCACAAGCAGGCAGAGAGGCAGGCAGAGAGAGAGGAGGAAGCAGGCTCCCTGCTGAGCAGAGAGCCCGATGCGGGGCTCGATCCCAGGACCCCAGAATCATGACCTGAGCTGAAGGGAGAGGCTTTAACCCACTGAGCCACCCAGGCGCCCCCAGATTCCATTCTTTTAAAGATTACCCAGCCTCACAAGGAAAATCCCAGCCTGTAACCATTGGAAATGGCTCTCATGCAAGATTTTTACAAGTACAAGTGTGAAGTCCAAGGATTACCACACACAATGAAGAGTCCTGTTGTATAATCAGGTCATCACACAATGGCAAAGAAAGTCAAAGCTTGAGTCACAAACTTCTAATTATAATTAGGAAATTGCAGGTCACAGACAATGCTCCAGCTCTCAAAATCATAAAAGAAAGAAAAGATAAATTACTAAAATGATTTTTAAAGCACTGGAGAGCTTTGGAATCAACACAGACTACATGAAGTCCCAGAGAGGGGGCAACGGAGGACCCATACCCACTCCTCACCGGAAACATCTTCCAGCTCTAGATACAAGCCCACTAATCTGACTTGGGCCACATAGTGGATGCTGCTGGAAAAGAGAATCCAGGAAAGCCATCAAGGGAAGCGGAGGGCTATGGCGATAAATCACACTTTACGTGAGGGGTCTTTCATCCGCCCAACACTGACTGACTTCTCTGGCTCCGTGGTCAGGGGCATGAGGGCTTAGGGTGAGGCCAACAGTTCTGGAAAGTGAGAGTCAAACTGCATCAATGTCTAGGCAATGAGGAGACAAAGAACCTCTCAGTGAAGGCCCTTGAAAAGAGAGCAGGCTCAAGATGCAAGCCTATGCTGAATGGACACCAGGACCGAGAGCCACTCTACTAGGCGCTGGACAAATCCAGGTATAACCTGAGGCTGAGAATCAGGCTTGGATATTGATAAAGGCTGCTGCTGGGAAGCGGAAAAATCAGTAAAGATTTTGGTGCTCTGGGGGGACCAAACTAGAGACTGCAGAACCCCAAACAGCCATTTACTCCACCAGTGGGTTTGCCAAATTCTAATGGATCAGACTCAACCTACCTCTGCTCCCAGGGCTTGGACTGAGAGCACAGAAAGTCTTCCCTTCCTCCATTCTGAGGGTTTGTGGGTGATGCGGTCAAGCTCTCCAGACCCCCAATGCCCTCACTCTCAGCCCTGAAGCTCAGTCCTTGATTAGGTTTGGTTAACCGTCCTCCTCTCCGAATCATCGTTCTCTTAGAGGACACAGGGAGCTTTCTTTACTGGAACAGCACGTGATAGGTTTCTCCACAGACTTTTATACAGGATATTCAGCACACACACACACACACACACACACACACACACACACACACACATTACTAGCCATGTGCAAAGAGAAGACAAAAGTGATAAATAATTTAAAAAAAAAAGAATTAAATTTGCAAATGACCCAGATACTAGAGGTAGGAGACAATTACTTTAAAATAACCATGACCAATATGCATGAGAAAACAGAGGACATAAGAGACGATATGAATGAAATGGTGGCAAATTGCAGTTGAGAATTGGAATTTAGTTTTAGAAAATAATCAGTACTGCAGAATTTAAAACTACAAAATCCAAAATTAAGAATTCAACGAATAGGGGTTTTGGGGGGGTCTTTTTGTTTTTTTGTTTTTGTTTTTAAGATTTTATTTATTTATTTGACAGACAGAGATCACAAGTAGGCAGAGAGGCAGGCAGAGAGAAGAGGAAGCAGGCTCCTCGCTGAGCAGAGAGCCCCATGCGGGACTTGATCTCAGGACCCTGGGATCATGACCTGAGCCGAAGCAGAGGCTTTAACCACTGAGCCATCCAGGCACCCTGTCAACAAATAGTTGTAACAGAAGCTGGGACACAGAAAGCACCCAGAATGAATGAACTGGAAGGCAAAACACTAGAAAGATACCCGAAATGAAAGACCGAAACTGAAAAGGGAGAAAAAAATATTTTTAAAACTAAGAGACACGTGGGATATTCTCAAAAGGTCTAAATTAATAAAAGTGCATTACCAGAAAGAAAGGGGAGATCTTGAGGCAGAAAGAGTATTAGGAGAGATAATGGCTGAGAACCAAAGACATCAACCCACACATTCAAGAAATTCAGCAAACCTCAAGATAAGAAAATATACAGAATATCATGTGTAAACACTGCATCAATATCCGACTGCTAAAAATCAAGGGAAAGAAGAAAATCTTAAAAGCGGCCAAAGAAATAACACTTTATCCTCAAATAAGCAAAAATAAGACTAATATCTGACTTCTCAAGAGAAATGGTGAAACAGAAAACAATAGGAAATTTATGACTTTAAATGCATGAACCAAAAGAAGAATAAAGGCTGGAAAATTGGTTAAGTTTCCATTGCAAGAAGCTAGAGGGGAGAAAAGATCAAATCACACTTATGACAGAGAGAAGGAGAAGGAAAGAGCCATCGACTCTTTATCTCAGTGTTGGGGGCTCAAGCCCCATGCTGGGTGTAGAGATTACTTCAAAAAAATTAAAATTAAATTTAAAAAACATAAGAACTGAATTTCATTACAAACTCAATAAAAAGAGAATAAAGCAAAAAGGCAGTTCTTTGAAATAAGTCTCAGCAAAGTAGATGAATAATAAAACACAAATTGCCAAATAAGAAAAAATAAGCTATAACTACAGATCTTACAGACTTTAAGGTAAAAGGATATTGTGAACAAGTTTACCCCCAAAGATTTACCAGTCTGGGTGACATCTACAAATTTCCCAAAATACACAACAGAGCAATTCTAATAGGAGAATATGTAGAAAATACCGTCTGATGTCTGTTTAAGGAAAGTCAATTTATTCTCAATAATCTTACTGCAAAGAAAACCCCAAACCGAGGTAGATAAGTAAATTTTTTTATTTCATAGGAAGCAATGTTGCATCCCAGCTGAAAAAAAAATGAGAGGGAATACTTGCCAACATTTGTGAATAAATCTCATGAATATATATTCAAAATTCCTAAGTAAATATGATCAATTTAAATTCCGTGATGATACAAAAGATACGATACCATGAAAAAGCAGGGAGTATTCCAGGAATGGAACGGCAGTTGTGTATTCAAAAAGCAACCAATCCTATTCACAATGTTATCATAAATTAAACTAGGGAGAAAAACCGTATTTTTAAGTCAACAGATGCAAACCATGACAGCATTGGGCACAATTTAAACTGATTTATGCTTTTTAATAACTCAA
Organism: Mustela nivalis; assembly: GCF_964662115.1. Taxonomy (NCBI): domain Eukaryota; kingdom Metazoa; phylum Chordata; class Mammalia; order Carnivora; family Mustelidae; genus Mustela; species Mustela nivalis. The sequence continues at coordinate 175,481,661 of NC_139022.1, forward strand.
ACTATGGATAGGCACAAAACATATGAGATTCTTCTGGGAGGCTAACAAAATCATATTTCTTAATGTGGGTGATCTCTGCAAGGACTTTTAACTTCAAAATCCTCCACGAATCTAAAAATGTATTTTTAAAAAGTAAGAGGTTAGCAAGGCAAACTGAATGTCGTGAATCCCATTACGAACTTTCTCCAAACTGTGCTTCTTCCTGTGTTCAGAACTAGAAACTCACCCACCTGTCCTATGTTAGTTACCTTTACAGTGAAGCAAAACAACACTTAGGAAATCTTACTTTGCAAAAATGACTAAATGATGAGCAGATTTAGTAGGCAAAAGAAAAAAAAGTGTTACATCCTTCAATCGTGTGGCTGAATTGCAGAACAAATATGATTTTAATCTGAATTTGGTATTTTTCAGATAGAAAGTCTCTTCACCTCCATGAAGATGATGGAATACAGATTCATTTTAGGTCTTGGCAAAACAACCTGCTTGAAACTTTTATTTATCTAAGTTTTTCTCAAATTGACTCCATCCTATCATGAAAGTAGGACACGGAGAGCAACACCCTTGCCACCTGGAGCCTCTTATTTCCAATAAGCATGTGGCGGTAGCCAGCGGCAAGGCGTCTGTAATAATAGCCCCCATGAAGATAAAGAACCCTCTTCAGAACACTTGCACGTAGGAAGAATATAAGAAACAAACACCAGACTCTGCCAAAGCTGTGCGGGTTTCCAGGCAAAAAAAAAAAAAAAAAAGGCTTCTGATGCAGAGAACAGTTGTTTTGTTTGTTTGTTTGTTTGCTTGTTTGTTTGTTTTGGAGGGGGGGGCTTGGTTTGTTTTTTCAGAGGAGTTTTTTAAACTTCAGCTCCTGTTCATATGAACTAAATATGACCATCATACATGCATGTGCCCGATCACAGCATAGTCTTCTGTTTTCCTTGATGTTGTCTCTTGACCCTGCAATTTTTTGATAGATCTGCATTGCTACGTGTGTGACTATGTGTAATATGTATTTGAGGGTGTGTGTGTATCTGTGTGTTGCATGTGTATGGGGCAGTGTGTCTGTGTAGTATGTATGATGTTGTCCTGCATGTCTGTGTAGAATTGTACTGAACTGTGAGTGGGTGTGTAGTGAGTGGGTGTGTGGTGTATGCATTTTTGTGGTGTGTGTGTTGCTTTTTATGTGTGGTATGTCTGTATTGTGCAACATGTAGGGAATGTCTGTGTGTGTGTGTGTGTGTGTGTGTGTGTGTGCTTGTGTGTCTGTGTTATGTGTGGGGTGAGGTGTAATATGCAGTGTGGGGTGTTCTGTAGGATTGTGTGTGTGGAGTGTATCTAATGTGTGGTGTATATGGTGTGTAGGTGTAGACATGACTGTGGTAGGTTCATTTCAACACAAGTCTCTTCTACAAGCCACTGTGACTTTCAGACATCTCCTAACGTGAGTGCACCGTGCTCAGGAAATCACCAGACCAAGGGGAGGAGACCTGATTGTTTGGAACAAGAGAGAACAAACACCGACTGTCTATTCAGATGTAGAATTTATGGAAGATCAGCTATTGCCGAAAAACGAGTCATAGTATAATCTGAGTGAACCATGGGAATTTTCTTGTGCATCTCTTATGAAATAAAAAACCTCAAAACACTTGATAATTTGTTTGGCAAACAGCGTCTGTGCGTAGCCCTTTTTTGACACAAGGAAGGGACAAGGACAAAGCAGCAGACCGCTATACAGTGGGCTGGAAGCAAAACACTCAGCCTTCGGCCCTGCCCGGGGTCCCTCTACACACATGGTTGCTGATTTCCCTGGAAAATGAAGTTCACTCTTTTCCAATGATAAATGTGTTGATATGAACAAAGAAAATTTGGAAAAGTAGAAAAAACAAAAACATTCATTCCATAACTCAAAAATCACCAATTAATTTTTTGGGGTTTTTTTTTTTTTTTTGGTGTCTGTGTGTGTGTGTTTATGTTAACATATTTGTCATTGTACTTTATATAACACTTTTGATTCTGATATTTTCATATACACTTTGAAAGTGAGCATTTCTGAGGTGTCTAAAACTAAGTAAAAAATGATTATAATGGTTTAAAGTTAGATCTGAATATAGGTGAATAGGTTTATTCTTTCTTTCAGGGGACCATTTGGATTATTTTTCCTTTGCATCATTCAAAATAATACTAGTGGTCTGCTTCCTGCAGGTTTTTTCCATGTTTCAGTTTATCGCCTGATATTAGATTCTTAAATCTGAGCTTAACAAGTAGGTCAGAGGCTCCGGCCACTCGGGAAGCCTGATGCCATTGCCGGATTACTGCCACCACCCTGCGGCTCGTGTGTGACGAGATGGGAGGGCACCCAGGGCAGGGCTGAGGATGAATGGTGGATTCCTTGCTTAAATAACATGAACTTGCTTTTGCAGAGCCCCTCCTACGTAATCACATTTGCAATAGAATTGAGAGATGGTATCAACCCCAGTTTATGAATAAGGAGGCCATGGTGGAGGGGGATGTGATATGCAGACAGCACTAATGTGATCAGCCTTGTCTGGGAGCTGCTGCTAAAGCTCCATCAGTATCAGGCAGAACAGCATGGTGTCTAAGAACTGGGTGTTGGCCAATCCACCAGGCTCTCAGCCTCAGGTCCTGCTCAGGCTCCGGAGCTGGAGAGACCTCTCTGGGGCCTCGAGCTTCCTCTGATTAGAGACACAAACCACAGACCTAATTCTTCCATTCTCCTCAGGACTCTCCTGTTAAATGAAGTCTCCTTCTCTTCCAAGTTGCGGGAATGTCCCGCCAGCATTTGGGATTGCTTGAGCTGACTTAACGGTTTCTGTACATAGAGGTCAAGTCTTGACAGAAAGAATCTAATGGGAAACAAACTTGCCTATGTTTTGGAGTTCACCCATTGTTCTATGTGTTGGGAGGGTGGGAAATAAGATACATCCAGCAGATTGATTGACATATCCATCCCGGGACCACCTGGGATAATACAGACAAGGATGATGATCAAAAATTTAACTGGTGAAGTCAAGAAAGGTTTTAAAAGGTTAGTCCTGGTGCATAGACTGACAGTTTGGGCATGAAAGTAGGAGCATCAGAGATCAAACCAGGAGCCCAAATCAAGGAGGGTTTGGATCTTAGGCTAAAAGAGAAAACTCAGTTGAAGTCACTTAAGAGACAGAAGTCATCAACTTCTAAAGATTTACAAAGGACCCCAGATTGACACAAACTAGAAGAATTTTACAAGAAGTTTGTTTACTTGTAAAGATCTACAAAGGATCTGGATATATAAGAACTGGCTCACCAAATAAAAAATAAAAGATTCAATATAAAAAGATGTCACCCCCATAAAGAAGCCTAAGAGCGTGCCACGCACAAACTCTGTGTTGGACACATTGGAACGCTGGAGGAAACTGATGCTTTTCTGATCAAATACAAAATAAAAACTGACCCAGGAAGAATTAGAATACTTACATAGTCCATAAAAGTGCTCGACTGAAAAAAGGGGTGGGGAGGAGACTAGAGCTTGACAGATTTACAGCTAAATGTATTCACTCAAACAAATATTTGCTAAACCCCTGCCATATGCCACTTCTGTTCTAGACACTAGGGATATAGCAACAACAAAACAAATAAAACGCCCACTCTTCGTCATTATAATACCCTGAGGAGGCTCGGCCGTAGGACGTGACCCATACCACATGGCAGGTGCTGTAAGTGCCAGAGGGACAGCAAACACAGCAGGGGCACAGGTGCTGGAAGAAGTTCCGGTCACATGGGTTTTCCTGGAACCACCTTCTGGGACCACTCTCACATGAACATAGAATCACTCACAAAGTGAGAAAGTGAGCCACATGGGCATCTGAGGGAAGATGTAATCTACAATGACAAAGAATTCCAATCTTATGTAACTGTTCCAGACCACAGACAAAAAAGAGAAATCCCATCAATTCACCTTACAAGGCTGCCATGGCCCCAACACCTGATAAAGAGGGTTCCAAAAGACCAAACACATCGCAGAGAGAGCCCTCTGGGAATATGGCTGTTCAGGCAGCTGCAGAACCCAGCCCCAGGGGAGGCCAGTGGGAGACCTGGAGCTGCTCCCAGGGGCCTCTCCATGAACAGGCACTGAGGGATTCCCACAGAAAACCCTCTGGACCTGAAAGCCACTGCCAGGATCAACGCAGCCAACCTGTGGATCACAACATAAATGAAATGGAAGCATCACTGATTGTGGAATCCTACTGAAGGGCTGATGAGACATTTAGATGCAGAGAACACCTCGCACATCAGTGTAGCCCGTGGCTGGCCGTGGAGAAGGTGACAAGTTGGGAGCTGTAGTAAAGTCAGTGCCTCTCTTGATTCTCATAAGCTTTCTATGTACTGCTTGTATTAAATAGGCAACAAGTTTGGATGACAGAGTCATGGCCTTTCCACTTTTACCAAAGCAGTCAGAAACGCAGAGAAACTGGTAAATATCGTCCTCAGCTCTAACTATATAGTTTCAAAAATCATCTGTAAGACTTGTGTTATTTCTCCAAAAGATAAGGTTTAGCTTGGGCAAGAAAGGCAGTTCAGAGTCCTAGGGTTGCCCTGGTGTACGCTGGGATCTGTGGAGTCCGCGGGGTCCCGGTGTACGTCAGGATGCACATCCATCATCCAGGTGAGCGCCACTGGTGTGATGATCTGCTTCTGTTCCATTTTGCACGGCACCACTGGCTCCTCCCACCGCCCCCAGGGTGAGGATGGCTGGGGACAATTTGCACAATGGCACATTTACCACTTGCCCAGCACAGCTCCCATTTGTCTGTTTTCTAAGTTAAATTACAGTGGCCAAGTGCATCTTTAAGATCCAACAGCTCAGTTAGGTCTGAGTGCACTAGCCGTGTCATTCCGCACATCGCATTGAAACCGAACAGATCTCTTGTGGGCATATTTCCTATATTCTCTGCCTCCCTAAGGTCCACATCAGCATTTCAAAGGTCTGATGCTGCAGATCCAAGTTAATACTATTTTCTAAAAATCAACAATGAATGCAGAAATGTTCCTGGTAGCTTTAAAAGAAATAGCCCCAAACTGGAAACCATCCAAGTGTACATCAAAAGAAAAGATGATTCTGCTCTGGTGCATTTAGACAATGGAATGTAACATGGAGCCTTCGTCAGCTCAGGCTAGTAACCGAACAGCAAGGACCAGGTGGCTTAAACCACAAGCCCGTGTTTCCCACAGGTCTGGAGGCTGGACGTCCAAGATCAAGGTGCCAGCAGAGTCGGTGTCCAGCAATGCTCTGCTTCCTGGTTTGCACATGGCTGACTTTCCCTGCGGGCTCACGTGATGAATAACAGAGGGAGAGCTCTTCGTCCCCTGATAAGGGCACTAATCCCATGTATAGGGCTCCATCCTTATAACCCAATCGCCTCCCAAAGGGCCCCTGATACCATCACTTTGGGGTTAGGGTTAAACATACCAAATGGGTAGGGGACAGATTCTGTCCACAGCACCCAGGAATGAACAAGAACTACGGAGCCGCCACAGTGTGGGTGAGTTTCAAAGACATAGTGAAGTGGGGAACATTCAATAGAAAAGATTCAGTGTGATGCCACTGACCCCAAGTCCGGGACCAGGCAGAGCCAACCTATGGTGATGGGGGTCAAGATAGACATTCCTCTTGGGGGCAGAGGGTAGTGACTGAAAAGGAAGATGAGGAGGAATTCAGGGGCTGGCTGACTCCGTGACTTGCTCTGGCAGGTGCGTAGCTCCGTGGGTGCGCTCAGCCTGTGGGAATTCATGGGTCTGCACACTCAGTGGCCAGGGAAGCAGACAATGAATAAATGAACTCATCAGGAATTTTGAAACTCCATGCAGACAAGCCCCAGGGGGCAGGTATAAGGTAGCAAATTACAATGCCATCTGGAGAGGATTTTGTGGCCTCGAATCCTGTCAGGGATCCGGCAAGACCATAAAACGCTGGGACCCATCGAGCTAAGACATGATCTAAGCCAAACCCCTCCACGTATGGCCACACCTGGCACCGAGGAAGGCGGACACCTGTTATCTAGGAAAGCGACACCTTCAGTCAGTGGAGCCTGACCCCCAACTACACCCCAGGAATGCTGAGAACTTTAAATTTGAAAACACAGGGATCCAGGCTCGACTCCAACCCGATGAAATCCTGGTCTCTGGGAACGAGGCTGCAGCCATAACAGATTCATGAGCTCCGGGCGAGCATGAGGAGCAGCCAGGGTTGGCGAAGGACCGCGTCCCGCTCTCACAGCCCACGGCTCCTGTTCACTTTGGGTCAATCTGTTCGGCCCCCTGCAGAGCCCGGAAGCGGAGGGTCCCGGACCGGTAAGTTCTGCGGGGCTTGCAGGGGATGGGGAAGAGGGAGAGGCCAATGTGTGGGGCCCGGCTGCAAAGAGAGGCTCCAGAGGGAAGGCACTCGCCACCCCACACCTGGCTCGCACCCCTCCAGCACCAGCTGCCCTGGGGGGAAGGAGCAGAGCTCTTCCGTGCTGGGTGTGAGGTGTCCCGTCACTTCCTTCCAACTCACAGCCAGTGTGGTGCCGGTTACGTAACCCCAGGAGCTGCTTTCTTAAAGTTCAAAGTCTAAATTGATCTGGCACAGCAGGAAATTCAGTTTAAATATAGTGAAGTTCTGCATATCTCTCTCTCTCTCTCTCTCTCTCTCTCTCTGCAGAGGCTCTGCTCCAATTTAGCTGTGCTCTGCAAATACACACAATTCCCGAGTGTGAGGTTCACACCCAAATATATGACTTCAGCCCAACGCACGCGAGGCAGCGTCTGGGCCATTTCCACTCCGCCCAGGAAGGGAAGGGCTGGCGCTGACTGCAGACGCCATCCGCGGAGGTTCTCCACCTGCACGAGGATGCGGCCGGCAGATGCGTTTGCGTGTTGGAGGGGTGAGGGGCCCCCGCCCCGTCAGGCATGTCCTCAAGCAGAATCGGGGAGGCAGCGTCAGGTTTGAGGCTCTCCCCAGCCATTTGCTCATACTTTGTACCAGCGTCTCAAAGCCATTAAGAAATTACCCAGAGATTAGTGGCGGCCTCTGGGTTTGGATTCAAGTCTTTGGGGTTCTGGAGACTGTGTGTTTTCTTGAATGTTCCAGTGCTTTCTACGTCATCTTTCATTAGAACTTCAAGAGATGAAAGATTAATTAAACATCGTTTTATTTAACTCCTTCCCTCTTCAGCCGGCTTCCAGTGAGCACCCATCACGTGTGAAGTACTACGGCACTGGGGTCACTGGACATAATAACACCCGGGTTTACCCCCTCCATTTGGAAAGAGATTGCTCAACTGGGAAAGAGGTCCAGGTGTCAGGCTGATGCCAAGACCAGAGGTCCAGGCAGGCCTGCCCAGGGCCCACCGAGCCCCCGTCTTCCCTGGGGAGCAGTCAGAGCGAGGAAGGGCCAGGGACAGCCAGGGTGCTCGCTAACGGAGACTCCTCTGGGAGCGACGGAGCGCGGGCCGGACACTCCCAGCGGGCGCAGTGCGCTCAGGGCCAGGGGGAGGAGGGGAGGCTTTTCGGGCGCCCACGGCCGGGCCTTGCCTGAAGACGACCACGTCCTCCTCCTGGTCTCGTTGGCGGGCAGCGGCCTCCCAGTCAGCCGCTATGTCTGTCTCCAGCGATGCTTCTGGACCTTCTGGACTCCAGCCCTCACGGCAGAGCCCTCACCCTTCCTCGCCCAGGGTCAGACCAGGCCCAGTATCTCCACCCCACGGAGGCTTTCTTGCTCTGTCGAAGTCACAGAACCGCCAGCCGGGCCCAGTACCCCGGCGAGGTCTGACGTGTGCCCTGCGTGGGGACCCCTCCCGTCAGCCACGGGACGAGGCGGGGAATCTGGGCACGGGCACAGGGAAGAGGAGAGCCCCACGCGTCAGCCCCGGGGCAGGGCTTCCTGCCTGAGCCGCACACCACTCCCTGCCGGCCCCAGACGTGCCCGGCACCTCCTCAGCCACTGAGCCTGAGTTTGGTGCCGCTCTCAGGCCCGGCCCCCTGATGGCAGAGAAGGTGGGACCCTCCCCGAAAGGCCAGAGGCAGGTGACCAGTGCTGGTCCAGGAGATGTGCGGGAAAGGCCTCTGAAGTCTCCTTTCCCTACAGAAGAGCCTGCCGGGGGGCCGGGGGGGACCCCTTCCAGGTTCAGCGGAGAGTCCCCGGCTCCCCTCTCTGTGGGCTGATTTCAGGTGCCACGGACTCGGGGGTCAGGTAGCTGCAGGACGGCCATTTCAACCTGAAGCAACAAAGAATAAGAAGCGCAGCTATCCAGGAGCCAAGGACAGTAGAGAGATGGGGGCGGGGTGGGGGGGGACTCGACCTCAGCGGGGCCTCAGGAGGGCTGAGCTGGATCCGCAGAAGTCTCAGACCTCCCAGCCTCTGCCTCACTCCCCCAGGCAGCCTGATGCCGCAGCGTCACCACCCGGGTCCCCACTCAGCCTCCCGGCGGGGCTCCCACAACCACGCAGAGCCCTCCTCATTCCGTCCCCGCACCTCTCCCAGGAACACCTCCGAGGATGTCCCCGACACTGGAGGCCTGTGGAACCAGCACTGCCCTCATCAGTGGGACTGCGTGTCCCAGGTCTCTACCCCAGTCACACGGGGCTGCTGCCGCACACATGTCCACGCTGGGTTCCTGGGATGGCCTTTGTCAGGATACACCGTCCAGAGGATCAGAGTGCACTCACCCATCTCCCCCACTGTCTGCCCCCCACTCTCCCATCCCCTCCGCTTCCCCATGCCCTCGCCCACCCCGCCCCCACATTCCCACATCTCTCACACCCCCTCTCCCAGGTAAAAGTCACACAACGACCTGATGAAATGACCTTAAATTATAAGAAGCCAAAATATTGGCATTCAGTTCTAGTTTATTGAAAATTCATTAAATTCTGAACAATTTCCTAAGCCTTCTTAGAGATAAGCATTTACTATCTCAACTTGAAGATCATTAATAAATGCATCGCCTCGAGCCAACCTGCATGCAAAGATGCAGATTCACACAAAACTGGGTTGTAGCTATTGACTTTGCAAAATGATTCTTACTCTAATTTCTCTCCCTAGGGTTTGCCATTCCTTATGACTATTAAATATATAGATTAAATTTATGTACACACTGAGGCAGTATAACTTATACATAAATTGATGAATAATGCCATATTAAAATTTCTTACATATATGAAGCAGCATTTTATTCAAAAAAATCTATAAATCACTGATAATTCTCCAATTTATATTAAAATAATGGAAAAAAAAAAAGCACTTTCCAGTAACTGGTGCCACCAGCTCAGGGTCTTATATAATTATAGAATTTTGAGGGGCGCCTGGGTGGCTCAGTGGATTAAGACGCTGCCTTCAGCTCAGGTCATGATCTCAGGGTCCTGGGATCGAGTCCCGCATCGGGCTCTCTGCTCGGCAGGGAGCCTGCTTCCCTCTCTCTCTCTCTGCCTGCCTCTCCATCTACTTGTGATTTCTCTCTGTCAAATAAATAAATAAAATCTTTAAAAAAAAAAAAAAGAATTGTGAGTCCCGTGGAAGAAATCCTTTACAGGTGGATTATTATGTCTCTGTGCACAAAACTGTCAGTGCACGTTTTTATTTCATGAAATACCTATCTTCCAGAACACTCGGTGCCTCCATCTCGTTTCCCCATCCGGGCGCGCCCTCCCCCACCCCTTCCTGGGCAGCCTGTGTGAGCACACACGTCACTAGCCACCTGCCCGTTTTCCAGTCTGATGGGCCCCGGACACCCGGCTCAGTCACCATGTCTGCAGCGGCTGTCCCTGCTGGGCCAGTCTCTTCCCCAGGCATCGGGATGCTGTTTTCTTTCTTTCAAAGACCCCGCCCTCACAAGCCGCCCCCCCAGCATCCCCCTCCCCCGGCCAACACATCACTGGTCTCCCCCCCCATCGTGGACATTTGTCCTCATGTGTGCGCATGGCTTCCAAGTTATCAAGACCCTTCCTCTCGTCCCAGACGACTCTCCTCCCCTCCCCTGAGAACATCCCTCGGCCCCACCCCCCCGTGTCTACCTCACACTCAGAATGGCCAGACCAAGCTCATGATGTGCTCAGAAATCTTGAAACCAGCTCTTCTGAGAGTTCCCTCACTAAGACCACTGAGTGCCGCCTGACGGGTCTGTCACTGTGCACCCAGTAGGCACACAGAGGATAAAGACTGCCCTGAGCAGGACTCGCAGACTTTTTCTAGAAAGGGCCAGAGAGTAAATATTGCAAGTTTTGCAGGCCACACGGTATCTGTCACAACTACTGAGTTCCAGCACCGTGCCATGTGAACGGCTCTAGATGATACGCAAATGCTATGGCCGCATTCCGGTAAAGCCGGGTTTACAAGGCAGGAGCCTGGGTGTGGTCCGTGGGCCCGAGCTCTCTGAGCCTCGCCCTAAAAATACACCAGTGCTTAACATGTTACCCACGGATGCTGGGGTTCCAGGTGGTCTTGACACTCTTTGTATTGGTCTGTATTTTTCAAATGGGCGTTTATGAAGACGCATGGCGTGCTCATACCTTGGTCAGCTCTATTGACTAAGGCTGACCCCCCGGTTCAGAGGCTGTTCTTGTAGAAACCAAACACTGTTTACAAGTAGCCTGGAATTTATTGATTAATACTTGGCTCCTGTGATTTTTATTTATTTCACTTCGTGTCCTTAGTCTGTGCGGGCACATGCATGTGTGTGGGGACACACACACACACACAGTCACACACACAGTGATTTCCTCAAGGAAGTGGATGAAATTCTCTTTTTCAACACATTTTCCTAAGAAAGAAGGAAAGGAAGGAAGGAAGGAAGGGGAAGTATTTTTATTTCTTGTACCGCAAACTCAGGAACAGAAACATGCGACAAACTGAAGTGTCTTTGCTCCTCTCCGCAAATATCCTGCCTCGCGCGGCACTGAGGTGAGTCCCTCCGACAGGGCTCGGGGGTCACAACAGGCCTGATGATATGTGAGGCTGGAGAGAATCCAATCCTGCCTCCCGATGTTCTGCTGACACGTGGAACAAGCAATGAGCATTCATTGTACTGTTTGCTGCTTTCACTGTCAACCAGCTGGATCCCGCAAAGTAACTGCCTTCCCATGTAGAGTTTAAGCAAATCCTTTAAATCAGTGGACTTTCTCTGTGGACCAGAGGCCAGTTCGCCTGGTGCCATCACTAGGCGTCAGGACCGGCGAACTCTCCCAGCCCTCCCGACAGTGCGTGTGGCTCCTCACGGAAGCGCGAATGGAACAGCCTAGAGCGCCCCCCCCCCCCCGTGCTCAATCCCTCCACCCTTCCCGAACGGAACGCTGATGGCTGTGTCACTAGGGGCCTCTGGCTGAGTGATGAGGGGTGTCTAGGCCGTTGCTCTAGCTCAGGGCTTCTCAAGCAGGGCACAGCGATTGTTTCAGGGCAGATCATCCTTCACGGTGGAGTCTGCCCTGTACCTCTCCACTGGCGAGATGCCACTAGCTGTCCCCAGTTGTAACTGAAGTATCTTGTGATACTTGTTGATATGTTGACAAATGCCCCCAAGGAGCGTGTGTGTGCGTGTATTGGGGCAGGGGAGGGCTATCCCATTGAGAACTGGTATGTGTTGATCAAACCCACTCTGGGGCCATGAAGGCTCTGGGATTTGGTGAGGCCATCTTGCAGTCACGCCGTCATCTGTCTTCATAATATGCCACTGAGCTTTGTCCACAGCTCCTCTGGGAGAGGCCGGGGAGTCTGCCCCATGGGCTTCCTGGGGAAATCTCCTGATGGGAAACGCCTGTGTGTCACATTATGACGGTGGGTTACCAGCCACCTGTGGAGACGAGGCCCAGACCCGCCACTGGTCTGCCACGGACTGAACTCACGGCCGAGGATGCTGATAGGTTACCCTAACCGTCCCATTCTCTTGCCTGCAGCCCCTCGAGTCTGAGGCCTCAAATGGCTAAGATTTCTCATGATGACCCCAGAACAAAAAATAGTAAATTATAAGCCTGAGGCTGACTCTGGACTGTTACTCTGCTTGGTTTGACTTGACAAAGGTCTACAGGTTTTTTGTGTGGTTTTTTTTTAAAGATTTTATTTATTTATTTGACACAGAGAGAGATCACAAGTAGGCAGAGAGGCAGGCAGAGAGAGAGGAGGAAGCAGGCTCCCCACTGAGCAGAGAGCCCAATGCAGGATTCGATCCCAGGACCCTGAGATCATGACCTGAGCCAAAGGCAGAGGCTTAACCCACTGAGCCACCCAGGTGCCCTGGTCTACAAGTTTTTAAATTAGTTGTTACTATGTAAAAATTAGGAGAAGTCACAGCTTCCTTGCTGTCCTTAAAAACCGGAAAGCCTGAGGCTCCTGGGTGGCTCAGTGGCTTAGGTCTCTGTGTTCAGCTCAGGTCATGATCCTGGGATCCTGGGATTGAGCCCCGCATCGGGCTTCCTGCTCAGCAGGGAGCTTGCTTCCCGCTGTCTGTGTCTCTGCCTGCTTCTCTGCCTGCTTGTGATCTCTATCTGTCGGATAAATAAATAAAGTCTTTAAAAAAAAAAAAAAAAACTGGAAAGCCTGCTCCCTCTTGCCTTGCATTCAACAGTGACATAAAGGTAGATGGCCGCTGCCCTTTTCCCTGGGCACCCTCCTTCCGTCCACTTTGCTGCAGTCCCCGCTCTGCCCTGTAGTGGTCCCAGCAGGGCACCTGGCCTGCTTCCCGTGTTTACATCCAGCAGCAGGAGGGCACTGAGTTTGCAGCTCAGGTGGACACATTCATTGCATCATTTTTAACGCTGCAACATGTAGGTTCCTTTACTAAAATGAGGAAGAAAGCCAACACAAATTATACAACGAAACCCGGCGGAAGAAACAGAGGACAAACTTATACGGAAGGTATAAAACTACTTCACCCACTGCCTTACCCTCAAATGTGCTCAGAAAGTAAAATCCAGGCCTGGATCCAGCTGGTTGAGGGGCCTGCTGAAGGCAGAAGGGGGAAGGCCAGAGGTGACCCTGGTCTATCCTCTGACCCTCTGTCTCCTCCTGTACAAAAAGAAAGCGCTGCACTGTAGGATTTCCGAGTTTGTTTCCAGATTTTATTAAAAAAAAAAAGTGATTCTCTAAATCAGGGTCAGCAAGTATTTTCTATAAAGGGCCAAAGAATAAATATTAGAGGCTTTGCAAGCCATGCAGCCTCTGTCGCAAGTACTCAATTCAGCCGTCACCGCGAGAAGCAGCCATGGACGATATGAATGAGCGAGACGGGTGGTGTTCAAACAAGACCTTCCGGATTTGGCCCTGGGCCATACCTAGTGGAGCCCTGCTCTGAATTAAACAGTATGCAAATCTGCATCTCATAAAATAGCGTAAAGCTGTAGACACACACGGTACCAATGTCAGTCTCCTGGATTAGGTATTGAACTCTACTATGTTAAATGTAACCATGAGGGAAACTGAGTAAAAGGTACAAGGAATTTTCTGATTATTTCTGCAACTTCCCATCAATTTATAATTATTTCAAAATTAGGAGGTTTTTAAGAAGTGGTCTAGACCGGGAAGCTCAGGTAACCATATTTAAATTTTAGGTTTTGAGAACTTGGTTTAGCAGGACACACTGTTCTATTTGCCCAACAATAGTTACTTAGAATTTCCTTATTCTTACTGAGCCCAGTCCCAAAGCTCTGAGAAAATCCATTTGTGAAGAATCACAGCAGGGGACTCTGAGGGTCTCAGTTGGTTAAGCGGCTGCCTTTGGCTCAGGTCAAGATCTCAGGGTCCTGGGATCCATTGCTAGAGCCCCCACAGGCTCCCTGTTCGGCAGGGAGGGCAGGGAGTCCGCTTCTCCCTCTCCCTCTGCTCCTCCCCCGTGTTGTGCTCCCTCACTCTCTCTCAAACAAACAAAAAATAAACAAAATCTTTAAAAGAATCGCACAGCAGACCCCTCCTTCCCAAGACTTCCCTGAGTGGGTTCTCCTTCGTGGTGATGCTCTAGGGACCCGGGGTTGGGGGCGGGGGCACGCGGGGAGGAGACGTGTGTGCATCTACACAGGCGTGTCCACCTGCATCCGGGTGTTCCGCTTCCTGTGACCTCAAGGCACCCACTCGACAGCAGGCCTCTTGGAAACTCTGTGCTCTTGGTGGTGTGAGCACAGGCGTGCGGGAGTGGACTTGGTCAGAAGGAGGAGAGAGACCGTCAGGGCACACGCGCAGGGATGCAAGCCCGCTGCAGGGCGGGGGGAAGGGCAGAGGGGGTAGGACCATGGCTGTTGCAGGGGCAGTTCTGACCCTGCCTCTTCCTCATCTGGGACCTGCAGACCACATTACAACCAGCTCTTCCTTGTTTTCTGGTGTGTTCCTCCCCTCATCAACCTCTTCTTTTCCATATTTTATCTGCTTTCCATCCAGAAGCAGAAAGTTGATGAATCCTGCCTAATTCGTGCTGCATATGGAGTGTTTTCGTAACTCTCTTTGATGTTTGTAAGACCAGAAGCAACTGGCTTGCAGCCGAGGTGACAACAGCCACTGTCTCTAGACAAGACAGAGTGGCGTTTGGTGACATAATTGGCAGGCCTTTGCCTGCCTCAGACACACACGCGTCACACCACACAGCACACACATATCACAGACACACCACACCGTACATACACATGTATCACACACACACACACACACACACACACACACACACACATTACTCAGCCAAGGCATCCCTGACGTTTGGAGCTGGAAGGTTCCTTGTCGTGGGGCTGCCCAGTGCACGGCAGGACGTCAGCTCTATCCCTGGCCTCTGCCTTCTAGACAGCAGGACCAAAACCCTCCCATCTGTGATAATCCAAGATGTCTCTCGCCATCGCCAGATAGTCTCTTTGGGGACAAACCTGTCCAGTTGAGGGAGGATCATTGGTCTTGAGGAGACAGCCGCTCTTTGCATCTGATGCTTCTGGAACCCTTAGAATTCCCCTGGTACCTTCTGGTGCTTAGTCACTTCCTGCTGGTTTGTAATTCTTGATGTTAGAGTTTCCTGTTCAAACAAGGGCTGCGGGGCTTGTCTCCTGACCAGACCCTGACTAAGATGTGTATGTTCAGGCCAAGTTATATTATGGCCACTTACCGACTAACACAAAACTTATAAATAAATCTTTGAAATTTGGCAATAACATGGATGGGAATTTTCTGAAGATTTCTTCTAAGAAACACTTTTGTATTGAAGGTTAAATGAACCTTTGCCTCAGAATGTATTTTTTAAAAATGCCTTCCAAGAAAAATGCAGTAATGTACACATTGACAGGGAGGAGGCCTGGGGTCCACTTAGGGAAGCATGTGCAGAAGTGTGGGGCGCTGCTTCTCTTGCCTTATTAACGGTGGAAATGTGGTCTCGGGCTAGGAGTGACTTCACCTGACTTCTAGAGCTGTTCCAGCGCTCGTAGGTTGACTGGCCCCTTACCAGCCCTGTGATTTGTCATCTCCCCCTCCCATTTTAGCCCCTTACCTTATATTTCAAGTGTTTCTCCTGGAGTTCTTTGATCATTATGTTGCCACTTTTCTCTTGTGGACATCTTCCCAGAAAACAGTTAACATAAACCATTTTATTTTACATGTCGCTCATGAGTAATACAAAGTTCTTTAATACCTTTTGTAAAACTGTATCTTAACCTTTCTTAATGTGAAGAGCTCATTAATTCTCATTTACTGGTGGCCTTCTGTTCTTTTTATGCTTTCTGGAACTGTCTCTGTGCTTTTTTTTTTTTTTTAATTTTTATTTTTGCTTTGCTTGTGTGGTGTAATATTTATTGAGCTCTTTTATATCCCAAGCTGTCTGAAAGTGTGTGCATCTTACCTTTATTCTAAAAATAATTATTTTTATACTTTAAAAGGCAGACATTATCAGTTTGGTACTATGCTTCCGATATCACCGGTGAAACTGTCCTGTGCCACGAGAAGCAGAGCTGCTGGCGGCTCCTGGGTTCCCGCGATGCTGCAACTTGTCCCCTGCGCGGCATGTGGGTGACGCTCTAGTCTGGCCAGACTGGGTAACGCGGGATTTATTATAAGGCGCTAGGTGGCCTTCAGAATTCCCAGAGCACCAAGTTTGCATGTGACATTCCAGGAACAGAGCCGCAGGAGTAACACTCAGCCACAAAGGACTCTGGCAGGAGAATCTCCAGCACCCCGAAGGGGGACTGGACGCTGGAACGGGTCCCACGCTGCCCACAGAAGCCAGCGCCTCAGCCACATACGCCAGGCAGCTGCCGCCCCGTGTCCCTTCCTCCACCTCTTCGCCTGGCAGACCCATCACCATTATCACATGTGGAAGGGGTGGGACATGGGGCTTTGTCTGCAAAGTCCCTTATAGGGACAAACTGGAGTCAGCTCTTCCATCAGAGAAGAGAGACATTCCAGGCTTGTGCCCTGATCTCTCCCTGCTGTGTTCCGGGGCTTGTCCTGTGAGCCAGGAAGCATCCGAGGGCTTTGTACAGGTTGACCCAAGCTCCTCTCACAAACCCACCGAGGTGGGTGCTAGACAAGGAATGGAGGCGGCACAGAGTGGTTTAGTAACTTGGCTGACGTCACACAGGATACAAAGCAGGGCAGTTTCCTCTGGGGCCTGTGTTCTTTTCCTCCGGCACCCCCAAGTGCCATTGACGATGACTTAACCCCTGACAGGACTTTGGTTTCGCTCAGCCATTCGGCACAATCACAAAACATTTCATGTTGCTTTTTTACGTGCTCACCAAAGACTCGAAAAGTCCGTTAAAGATCACTTCGGTGTGCTCTCCCCCTATTACAGGATCGGGTTCCTCTTACAGGTGTGAGCCCCCTCCCCACCTCACCCCCACCCTAGGCAGCGCTCCACCCCCACCCCCGTTTGGCTTCAATGATCAGGCTCAGGTGCCCAAGCTGGAAACGGGTTCACTCCCAGCTGCAGGGTCGAAGGTACCAGGCCCAGGTGTCAGAAGCCCGGTCCCTGGGGGCCACCAGCACATCGCCCCACCTGGGTCTGCTTCAGGCCTGCTGGGGCTAGGCCTGGGGGCACATATTGGAGCCCTGTAAATGAGAGGACAGCACCGCTGAGGCCACCCCTCCATCCATCCTTGTGGTCTTCTCCGGCCTGGCCACTGTGCTCCTGCCCGTGGGGCTGGCAGGGCCGGCGTGGGAACTCCTGGAGAAGGGACAGACGGGGGCTGCCCCCGTCCAGCAGCAGGCGGGGGGGCAGGTCTCCCACGCAGGAGGGCTCCCAGACACGGTGCGGGGCTGCCTGCCCACTTAGGTCCCTCCCTCCAGTCCTCTCCCTCCCCTGCGGTGTGTTCTCAGGGGAAGGCAGAGACCTCTCTGGGCTTAGGAGTAGAAGGGAGTGGAAGGGAGGTAAGCAGTTCGGGGACTACCTGCTCACTTTTTATACATAGACGTAAGCTGGTGGCCACGAACAAGCTCCCTTTCTGGGGAAAAAAGCGTCTAATGCATAGTTGTCCTTAACTATAGTTTTATTACGGAACTAGTGCAAGAATACATTCACATTCTTTTACAAAATCAAGCATCCACCCATGCCCTCTCCATGTTTCAATGTGTCATTTTATGAGGTTTTTTTTCTTAACAGTAAACAGGTCCTGGGTATTTGTCCTCGTCCCTAAGGGCCGCGAAGTATTCCCAAGGGTCACGGCCCCTGGAGTTACTCACCATCGCCCCCTGGATGCACCTCTAGGTTGTTCCCGAGGTTCTCCTGTTTCAAAGGCCGAGGGGTCTGGCCATGGAACCGACCCGGCCACTGGGTGGCACACTTGCTCCCAGGCCTCAGGAGGGGCAAGTCCTCCACGGGGCAGAAGGGCCTCTGTCCCCCAACCCCCCACCCCCGGCCTCCCCCAGGCCTCCTGAGCACCGCCAGCCCAGTGGGAGCTCATGAGAAAGAAAAAGAGAAAGGCTTGGCCCTTCCCAAAGTCAGGGCAGCATGACACGGCGGCCCACCCGCAGGACCCCCAGGATGCGTTTGCCCCGCTCCTCCCGGACCCGACTCCGGGTGGTCGGTACCTCCTGTGCGTGTGCTCTGCTCGACGTTTGCCAGCCTGTGAGTCTGTGCGAAGCTCTGCCTCTCGAGTGGATAAACAAAGGGGTGCTTCTGGAAGGGTCTTGCAAGTCAGGCTGCATCTGTGGACACCGTGCTGGGGTCCCGGGCACCCCAAGATCGA
This sequence comes from Mustela nivalis, assembly GCF_964662115.1. Classification (NCBI taxonomy): domain Eukaryota; kingdom Metazoa; phylum Chordata; class Mammalia; order Carnivora; family Mustelidae; genus Mustela; species Mustela nivalis. The sequence continues at coordinate 175,499,820 of NC_139022.1, forward strand.
AGCCACCTGTCGATGTGATGTGTGACCCTTGTTTTTCAAGAAGTTCTATTTTTTGGCCGACAACCACCGCGCTCTGATGTGGCGTCCGAGATGGCCGCGAGTGGCCAGCTTCGGTCACAGTGAGTTGACCTGCAGGACCACGGATGCGCCTGGCCTTTCCCTTGCTGGGCCTTCTGCGTGGGTAGAGCACATCCCCGGGCCCACAGCAGCCCTCACAGCCCCGTGCGTGTGCTCTGCTAACGGAACAGAAGAGGCAAGCTGGGAGGCCTGTGGGCGGAGGCGGAACACGGGCCTGGAGCACTGAGCTGGGAGTCTCGGGGACCAGGGGGGTCATGCACAGACCCCAAGTGCTAGCCCCCTGCAGAGCTGCTGATACTGTTGCCTATCTCCTGGGCTTGGGGGGGCATTTAAATACATCGACAGTAGCCGAAGGCTGGGGAGTTCGGGGCGCCCAGACAGCTAGGCTGTTCTCCGTGGGGCCAAGGGCAGGGCTGTGCCTCCGGCTGAACAGCCTCTCTCAGAAGCCCGAGCCCCCACACATGGAGCATGAGATCTCAGCTGCCGAGGTGAGCGGGGCTGAGCAGGGCCTGCGGAGTCTCCTCAAACCAACACCGGTCGGGAGCCCTAATTTCTTCATTTGTGTCAAGGATGAAAAGGTTAAGTTGGAAAGATTAAAAGCATTTCTGTCATTTTCTAGGTGAGATGAGTTCAGCTCAGTCCCTTGTCAAACAGAAATTTAACTGAAATTGTTTCAGGGAGAAAACGTAATTACGGGAAGGTAGCATCGCCAGGGCCCTTCACAAGCTGCGGGGTGACTCTGACACGAGCACCCATTCCATCAAAGTCCGCCATTCGAGCCCTTCCCAGGCTCCGTCGCTGCAGCAGGACGCTGTCCCAGGCAGGTGGGAACGAGCGTGCATTTCTTCTTGGAGTCATTGATCCTGGCTGGGAGAGTGAGGCTGGGAGTAGGTGGGCTGCATGGAGGAGGCATCGGGTGGTCTTGGAGAGTCGGTAGAGCTTCCAGATGGTCAAGGAGAAGAGCTTCCGTGTGCCACAGAGGAAGACCACTCGGGGTGGAGGGGACAGGTGCTCTCCGGCAGCCCTACCCGGACCAGCATCCAAACAGACCAGGCACCTCACCAGTTCCGTCGGCCGCAGCAAAAGCTCCATGCTCGATCTTCTCATCTCTTTGGGGGTTCCCTCCAGTCACCACGCTGGGCACCATTAGGAACTGTGGGCCTGCCTCCCCTGGGCTGGCAGTGCTGTGAGGGAAAGCCCCGAGGGCCCTGGCAGCCCCAAGGAGCCATCCTGCTCCTGGAGGCCTTCAGGCTCGAGCCGCAGCAGGGCCCGGAGGAGCAGCAGGGACCAGGCAGGCTCACCTCCAGGGCTGCAGAGCTGCCCCACCACGACCGCGCCCGGCTCCCCGCTGCCCCTGCCCCGTTAGTCCACTGGTCCCTGGTGAGAATTAGGAGGAAGTACCCCTTCCTCCAGGCAGGTACAGCTCAGCCTGGCGTGCTTCTAATTCAGGGCCCTCGTGCATGGGAAAACCCGTGCAGTGCAGCTCAAAGTGGCCTGGGGAGGCCATCAAACTCCGAGGTATTTGAGGCTCTTGGGGCAGGCATGTCGCGGCAGGGGGTGGGGGGGTTGGCGCAGGGGGCTTCCCCAACACAGGGTCAGTGTTACCGTAGCAGAACAGGGCAGTCCCCCAAGGGCCCAGGGCCGCCTTCTGGGGCCAAAGTCCATCATGTGCAGGGAAGCAGAAGGGCAGAAGGGGTGGCTGGGTCTGGCCCTGCCTTCAAGCTCACAGGACAGAAGCAGGACCTGCTCCGGCAAGGACGAGCCCAGCACCGGCCAGGCGTGGCTTTCGGCCAAAGAACAAGGAAGATGGGACTCCAAGTCACCTGCTTGCAGAGGCAGTGATGCCCCAGCCCTCCTGTCGAAGCCAACGTCCTGAATCATTCCCTCGTCACTTGCTCCCAGGAGCCCTGTTTCTCTCCTTCCAGGACAGAGATGGAGGCACAGGACAAGAATCAGCCCAGAATGTGCGGACCGCAGAGGGTGGGTAGGTTTTTCCCGAGGCCACCCAACCCCCTCCGTGGGCATCTCTGGTGCTCGAGGGAACTCTCCCTCCAGCCCTGGCCTCTGGGGCTGTGGGGCTGGACTGCGCCAGACAGGCTATCTGCCCCCTCATCACAGAGCCTGGTTTAGGGGCTGGCCCTCCCCCAAGCAGATACATACCGAGTGTCCAAGCCCCAGGTGCCACTCGGGACTCCGGACGCAGCAGTGGAGAAAGCACAGGAAAAGGATGAAGAGTGCGGCCCTCAGGTCTCCCCTCTCGGGCCGTGGGGCCAGTGAGTCGGGTGTGGTCTGAGACTCCCCACCCAGCCCAGGCCAGGCCAGAGCAGGGCTCTGTGGCGCTGGGGGACTCCTGCCGAGCTGCTGGGGGCGGAGGAGCCCAGGGAGAGCTCCGGAAGCCGCACCACACATCCCCGCTCTCCCTCAACAAACATCTGCCGAGCATCCCATGTGGGATGAGGCCCTAAAATTCAGATTCAACACGAGGGGTACCTGAGTGGCTCAGTGGGTTAAAGCCTCTGCCTTCGGCTCAGGTTATGATCTCAGGGTCCTGGGATTGAACCCCACATCGGGCTCTCTGCTCGGCAGGGAGCCAGCTTCCCCCTCTCTCTCTGCCTGCCTCTCTGCCTACTTGTGATCTCTCTCTGTCAAATAAATACATAAAATCTTAAAAAAAAAAAAAAAAAAAGATTCAACACGAAACGCCACCTTGAAATAGAAAGGGCCTCAAGATGTTCCCCTCCCCGCTGCGCTCTAGCACATCAAGTGCCCTCCTTGTCAAGCGATGAGGCCCAGTGCCAGCGTCCCCAAGTCGTGGGCTGCGGGCCTCCCCCAGTCCTCTGACTGATCCGAGGGACCTGCTGTGTCCTTGCTGGCCCCTGCTTCCTTCCAGGGCTCAGAATTTTGGTCCCTGCTGGGCAGAAGGTGCCCACCTGGCCAGATGTCGTGGAACCCTGGGCCCTGAAACTCTAAGGGCTTCCCTGGCTGGTGGCATCTCCGCCTGCAGCCTCTGCTCTCACAGAAGGGGCAAAACCCAGCCTGTGCGACTCCAGCAGAGCGGGCTCTGGGCACCTCCCATCTGGGCTCCCAGGACTTCACCCCATGCAGCTCTTCCCTCTGCAGGTTTTGCTCTGGGTCCGTCTCAGCCAGCAGGATGACGACATGCGGCAGCCCGAGGCCCTCCCCACGGGTTCCTGCAACGTGATGGGACTGTGAAAGCCCACCGCCCCTCCAAACCCTGTGGGGACATCCAGGGTGAGGGAGCCACCTAGCGAGCGACTGGCTGTGAGGACGTGTCTATGGGCTGTGCCCGGACGAGCGAGACAGGCTGGGTCCTTTGCAGCCCAGCCTCCCGCCGCCATCCCGAAAGCCAGCAGCCCCTGCACCTGCCAGGGCCAGAGCCACATGCCTGAGTGCACGTGTATCAACCAAGAGCAGCAGCGGGAAGAGCAAGGCTGTGTCTCCCCTGACCGTGGAGGTGGAGGGACTTGGAAGGGAATGTGTGCCAAGGTCTGTTCCTCAGTGTGTGCACTGAGAAATGTCAGCATCACAAAGCCAACAACATACTCACCGCTTCCCAACCCAGGAAGCTCATGGCCCCAGTTCCTCTCGTGGCCTCTGCCAGCCCCAGCTCTGCTTGGAACGTGGGCTCCTGCCTGTGCCCAAACCTCCCCCTGCTGCCCTCTTTGGAGCTACTTGTGAAGGTCCTGAGGGCTCCCCCAGATAGTTCAAATTGGTCTCCCCATTTTAAGATCCTTCATTTACTCACATCTGCCAACTCCCCTCCTCACGGTCCCATCGCAGACTTAGGGGCAGGGACACGGGCACCTGCTAGGGCCTGAATGGTGTCCCCTCACAAATCTTCTGTTGGAGCCCGGGACCTCACACTGTGGCCTTCCTTGGAGATGGCGCTGTCGTAGCTGTAGCTAGTGGACATGAGGTCACGCTGAGCGGGGGAGGCCCCTGGCCCTACAGGTGTCCTTATAAAAGGGGCCATGCTGTCTCCAAGCCAAGGGATGCCATCGTCAGCGCCCAAAGCCCCAGCTGAACAAAGACACACTCATCAGGCAGAACATTCCAGGGCTTAGAGGTGACCTCCAGGAAGGGTTGAGGACCACGCCTTTCTTTGCAGTGTGCGGGGTTTGGGCAAGCCCGGCTGGCTGAGTTAATGTTTCCCTGCCCTCCGAGACTGGGTTCTGAACACCCAGTCACTACAGACCCTGCTGGGAGATCATGCCAGGCAGATTGTCTCCGCAGACCTCTGGACCCAGCCTCTGGCATCCAGTGGCCAGACCAGATCCCGTGCCTGGATTGTGCGGGATTCAACCTTCTGCGGACACAAGGCCACCCTGGACTCCCGAGCTGATGTGGTCTCACGAGATCCCTTCGTTCCGTGGAGGAGCAGCCCCTCCCCCCGAGGCCTCTACATCCCCACCCCCCGGCCCCATATTCAGGGACTTGAACAGCAAGCGCACGAGGAGTAAAAAGGAAATTTGATCCACGAACTTTATAATTTCTCTAGTTTCTCATGACAAATCAATTGTAAATTCTTATCATGAGAGCAGAATAAATTTAAGGGCAGGATAATGAACATTGGTGGCGGCCACAAAGCCCACTGTCCCCCAGGGCTGGCTTGCCAGTTTTTGTGACACAGAGGAGTCTGAGTCTGCAGAAAGTATTTTGCTGCAGTTTTATGATACATTGGGGTAAACTGGAAGGAATTTGGAGCATTGAAATGAAGCTTGGTTAAAAATGGTTGAAACTTGGTTAAAAAATCCCGTTTTGCATATTACAAGTTTAAAATGAAATACAACATATGGAGATGTTACAAGTTGAATTTGTGTAAAATTTTCCAGTAAAATCTTATGCCATGTTTGTAATAAGAAGTCTGAGATGTGGCATCTGGTTGGCTCAGCCGGTTAAGGCTGTGACTCTTGGTTTCAGCTCAGGTCATGATCTCGGGGTCGTGAGACTGAGCCCCTCGTCCAGCTCTGCGCTCAGCATGGAGCCTGTTTGAGATTCTCTCTCTACCTCTCACCACGCTCCCCGGTCCTGCTCTTGCACATGCTCTAAAATAAATAAAACTAAAAAAAAAAGAAGAAGAAGAAAAAGAAGAAGAAGAAGAAGAAGAAGAAGAAGCAGCTTGAACTAACTTCAGTGAACACCAGATTTTTTATATGGGTGTGTGATCCCAGATCAAGACGTTTTGATGATGACGTCTTCACGTTCCTGTGACGGCCGTGGATGAGCGACTTTGTTCACACACACTTCAGTGACAAAGCACACAAGAACACTCTCTGTCTTTATCAACTTCGACAGCGGCTGAGCCAAGGGCTCCAGAACCTGCCGTGACTCCCTCTGCCCCGATAGCCGCATGCGGTTTTCTCCTGGGACGGTGCGGGTCATCTGTGAGCCCAGAGAGGACTGCAAATGACAAGAGCTTTCAGCTCCTGCCTGGTTGGGACAGTCTCCCTGAGGCTGGCTTCCAGGGCCACCACAAGAGCACATCTCCCTCTAGCCAGGACAAAAGGGTCGCATGGAAAGTGTAGGTGAGGGCTGGGAGGAGACTGGATCTGAACAGCCAGGAGCCCGCAGCCCAGCCCTCCGCAACCAGAGCCCCGTTGGGCTGGACAAAGGTCTGAAACTCGCCCTTTGAGCTGAAACTCCCCCGCTGAGCTGAACATCCAAGCGTCCCCAGCACCCTTGACCACTCAGGGTGACACTTATGCATGGGAAGGCTTCCTGGCAGAGGCAAGGGGTCAGGCCATGCTCACTGCCCCAAATACTTTCTGGGTCCAAGGTCTTAGATCTTGGTATCCCCTCCTGAAATCTCATCACCTATTCCCGAATTCTCGATATTCAGGAAAGCCCACTCTCCCGTCCAAACAGAACTTCCTCCTGCCTGCCCTCCTGGGTCACCCTCACATCTGCCATGCAGCTCCCTTGGAGGGGAGGGTATGTGGCCTGGGTGCTGCCTCCACCTTTGTCCTAAAGTGGAAGAGGGGCTAACAAGACCCGCAGGGGAGCAGGGGGACACCAGGACCCCTGTCTGATGTGTGACTTGGATTCTATCACAGGAAGCAAGGAGAAGCCGGACATTCATGAATTGAAATAGCTTTCGCGATCATTGGGTTCAAACTGTCAGATACTCAAAAGCCTGGGTCCTGGGGACGACTGGGTTTCTGAGAAAAACCAGGAATTAACAGGATCCCTGGGGGACACTGGGTCACGTCCACCAGGGAAAGGAGGCTAGCTGAGCTATGTGTGGCCTTCCGTCCCCGTGGAGTCTTGGCCTGTCACCTGCCATCTGAGGGGAAGGCGGGTAGGAAAGTCCAGGGCACCCATGGACGGGCTCGGCCTGGGGAATGAGAGGCAGCGGCTCAGCCCCGTGGTCCGCTCAGCCCCGTGGTCCGCTCAGCCCCGTGGCACACACACTGCCCAGGACCTCAGTCGGCAGAGGAGACAGCTGGTGCCAAAAGGAAAGCAGAGGCTTTGAAGCGAGTGTCGAGCTTTCCCCTGACAGGAGAAGACATTTATTCACCACCGAAGAAGCTTCTCGATGTCTAGCAACCATTCACCAAAATGGCTCTTCCCGTGGGGGTGACAGAATTGGAGGTGAGTGGCCCTTCTTGTCCCCAAGGTGGTGGTGGCAGCTCCTCCCGCACTGCTCACCGACCCCCACCTCGGCAGAAGCCCCTCCATCCTCCCCCCACCCCCCCAGGACTCAGGGGGCCTCTGCATGGGTGTCATGTCTCCCCACAGTAGGGGATGATCCCTCCCCTGCTTGCAGGAACCAAGAGCCTTGTTCCCCACACAACCTTTCCCTGAGGCCCGCGCAGTGCCCTGCTGCTCCTTCTGCAGCTCCCAGGAGCCTCTGCCAGGAGGCCTGCCAGGCAGCTCGGTGCCAAGACAGCTGGACAGAGAGCCTGGGGCAGGGGAAGAGGAGGAGAGGGCAGCTGTGATCGGGAAGCCCAGGCAGGAAGGGCTGGGGAGTGGCGGGCAGTGAGCAAGGCAGCTGGAGGTTTGCAAAGGGCTTTTGTGGAGAAGTCTACATGTGGGCTCCCTCCAGCACACTGGGGACCGGGGTGACCAGAGGGACCACTCATCCCCCTGCTGGGGCCCGAGCACAGCTAGATTCTCTGCAGAGAGTGGGAGTCTGGTTTCAACAATTGGCAGTGACCGCCCCCATCAGAACCCACAGGCACCCCCACCCTCACCCCGCCCGCAGGTGGCAAGCCTGGCCCCACCCCCAGCCCCTCCCACTCCCGAGGTCTCCAGCTTCACCCGGTGTTGCCACTGTGAGGACGCTACAGATCCTTCCTCTTTTCGGTAACAGAAAAGGTGGCAGTCTGACTTCCCTGTCCTTTTTAACCAGAGCACACGGTTTCCGTTCAAATATTAACAAATTCACAGCCAACGTGGGGGACCACTCCCACCCCCAGGGTCCCTCTGCAGCCCAGGGGTGACGTGGAGACGTTCAGCTCTGCAGAGACACGGAGGTGACAGAGGTGCGCGGGGATGAGGAAACCAGCTGGTGAGGCAGCAGCGCCCCCTCTCTTCCCTGCAGAGAGCCACTCCCAGCCGCTAGAATTTCCGGAGGGGCCCAGGGCTCTGCGGGGAGGGAGCCCTCCACAGCACCCACTCAGAGGGGGCAGGGGAGGGGCCTGGATGCCCACCGACACCCCCTCGCTGGAGACGGGTCGGTCAGTAGACACAGCCCATCCAGGAGCCCAACAACGAACAGGATGTGGATGGGGACGGGCAGCCCCTTCCTCCTTCCCTTGTGGGCGCCAAACCCAACCCTCCAGCCACAACCCCAGGGCGGACTGGACATTTAAAAAAATCCTGGTATGTACCTAGATTCCAATTTTCCTACAGAAAAAAAAAAAAAAAAAAGACACCTTGAGTCTTAAACCTAGTTGTCACTGATTTTCTTAACATGAAAATTTTTTTCATTCACTAAGTTTTGCTGTTTATTTGTTCCAGACTTTCTCAGTAACTGACACGAGGGAAGCACGCGCACAAAGGTGGGCACTGGGGAGCGTGTCAGCAAGTTCCGGGCGTCCGGCACGGTGCTGACCCTGCGAGCCCCCGGGCTCACACTCCAGAAGGCACACCATCTACGCAGAAAAGACGATACACTTTTTTAAAAATTTTTATTTATTTATTTATTTGTCAGAGAGAGAAAGAGCACAAGCAGGGGGGCAGCCGGCAGAGGGAGAGAGAGAGGCAGGCTTCCTGCTGAGCAGGGAGCCCGATGCGGGACTCCATCCCGGAACCTGGGATCTCAACCCAAGCCTAAGGCAGAGCCTTAACGGACTGAGTCATCCAGGTGTCCCAAAAAGATGATAAACTTACTTTCTGACCATGACACAGTGGATGTCAAAGAGAAGACATGATTAGTTATTGAATGAGGATTCCAGGACCCAACACTAGAAAAGAGAAAAACAATCCTTCTGGACTGTTCTGAAGGAGAAGGGACCCAGAGGACACGGACGAAGGGGCCGGTCCTCAAAAGGGAGGGCGGAAAATCAAGGAGGATGCAGTGACCCCCAAGGCCAGCCAGCATTCACTCCATGCTCCAAGGGACACGGGACACAGTGAGGTGGAGACCGAAGTCAGCAGGAGCCCCTGCCCTGCTCCAGACCTACCCCTGGGGCCTTCAAAAACTGCAATGAGCTAAAAATTCAGGACATGAATTTTGTCCTCTTTGTTCCACAGATTCAAGACAGAACCCAGCCCCTTTCAGTGCACCTTGAGCACATGAGAGGCTTCTCGAAGGGCCAAGCACTGTGGACCCTGCCCCTCCGAGTTTCTCTTGAACAGCAGCAGAGGATGCTCACCCACTCTGGGCCCCAGTTTATTCCTCTGGAGATGGGAAAGGTCCCTGCACCCGGAGGCGGTGGCGGCGTGCACGGCGGTCGGCACATCCCCGCAGGTCTCCAGCTCACATCCACGAGATGGTCCAGGCCGTGTGGCGGCCGGGCCGGCCCACTGAGCTCACACCGTCAGCCTCACAGGCGGTGCACCCCGGCCTGGCTGAAGGCTCCAGCAGTCGTCCCGGGCGTGCAGGGCCTAGGGATGCAGGGTGGGGTTTGGCCGGGAGAATGGGACTGAAACAGCCGACGGAGGCTTCTGAGCACAGAGACTTGCTCTCCGGCAAGAAGCCCGGGGTGGACGCAGGCAAGTCCAGAGCGAGCTAAACCGGCTACGGGCTGGGGCTAGAGGATGTGTCCGAAGCGGTCCCAGCGTGCTCTTCCAGAACCCGCCTTTCCAAGCAGCACTGTCGTGACCACGGCCAAGGCCAGCAGCCAAGCTCCACCGTGCGTGAGCCAAGAGCTTTTCCCCTAACCACTTCAACTGCCCAGCAGGTGGCTCTCGGCTCCCCATGGGGTCCACGGGACAATTTCCACCGTCCAGGGAGGCTCTACCTTCTGGGGACCATGGAACAGGCCAATTGGGAAACTCATGGGACTCGATGGTAACCTAAAGTGGAAGTTTTCCACCCAAACTGAGCAGCGGCTCTCAGACCACTGGAGAACCAGAGCATCCCTGACCCCCCCCAGTCAGGATGCGCTGTCCCTCAGGTCGCAGGCGGGAGCGGGGTTGCAGCACGCTCGGCCCTGGACGCTGCTCACATCGGGGCCTGGCACGTCCTCACCCCAGGGCAGGCGGCCCCCTCACGGTCTCATCTCGGGCCCGAGGATGCACCCGCTAAGTGGGCTTGGCTTTGGCCACAGCTGTCCACAGCCATCACCGTGAAGACACTCAGGACCACAGAAAACACAGGCAGGAAGGCCTCACATCTGCCTTGTCACACACTTCTTTCCAGACCTGGAAGTGACTCACAAGAGAACCTCTGTGTGACCTTTAACACCATCAGTGCTTCGAAAACTCTGGGTCAGAGGTGGTGCCGAAAGAGCGCAGTGTGGGAGGACTCTGGCCTCCTTCATGGATCTTGCCTGGAACTCAGCGCAGGGCCTTGAAGTCATGGGCCGGCCCTGCTCCAGGACACGGTTTTGCTGGGACTACAGGGGCGCGGCAGCTCTGTCCAAGGGCCCTCGTGACAAATCTTAGGAACTGCCTCACCGCGGGAAGCCAAGGGAACACAGCAGTGAGACCTCTTTTCCAGCCATTCCTAGTGAGAACTAGCCCCAAGGTCATGATGTTCGGGGCTGAGGTGTTTCTCGGTGGCCACTCCCCTTCCCTAAATCATCTAAGTTACTTAAGGACTGGTAGGGACTTCGCAAGTTAGAAAAGCTGAGGATAAACCACGCACCCTTGTCAAGACTTCAGTTAGGTGACCACAGGCCGACTGCAACAAAGACGTGTGCCAGGAGTGGGCACGTCCACCCTGCGGAGACCGTCGCCTCCCGTGTGCACCTGCTGCCAGAGCCCAGGCCCCACACTCTGTGCACACGAACCCCAAGTACCTCGAGCGTGGATGAAGGTGGGGCATGACCCCGCACAACTGGAAGTAGTCAGGGAGCCCTGGCCACAAGGGAGCAAATTTGGAATCCTAAGACTTCTGGGGACTGGAGGTCACTGCAGTGACCTGCGGGTCCTCCACTCAAAGCTGAGTAGCACGGACGGTGTGAGCCGTGAGCGGCCTCAGGCACCCACCCTGCTGCCCCGCCACTTCCCAGGGAGGCCCAGGGAACAGGGCCTCCTCTCGCCTGCCCTGAGCCGGAGACAGGTGGTCCCCCCGCCCTGGGCTCCCGGCTGATAGGTGTGACTTACTGACTCGATGGGCTCCTTCTAGGGGCCTGGGGCTCCTGTGGACCGTGTCGTGCAGAGGGCCGAGGGCAGCAGGGCCCCGCCCCAGTCCATCAGTGTGGCCTCGCCAGCCCCATCCCACCTGCCCAGGGCCCCCCAGGGTGGTCACTGCTCACCTGGACCACCTCAACACCGCTTCCAGCCGCTCTCCAGTGAGTGGCCACAGGGACATAGAAACCCTCTGCCTTCCCATCACGGCTCCCCTCCCCCTAGTCTCGGCTTCTGCACCTGCTCCTGGCCAGTGCTCCACAGCCTCCTTGCTGTGCCACCAACGTGCCAGCTCCTTCAGGCCACTTGGTCCCAGCTCAAGGGCTTTCCAGTGGCCCTAGCCACAGACACACCTGTCACTACGCCTGCAGCCGCTGTTCACAGCACTGACGTGGGTTACAGTAGTTGCAGCCTTGTCAGAATGTAGGTGCTGCATGTGGAGGGTCTTGTGTCCTCGGGGAAGTCCCTGCTGGAAGCCCTCTGGGAAACCCTTGGGGAAGGAGCAAATGAAAGGCTGTCCCAGGACCCACGGTGGAAAGTTCTAGCACACACCCTCCCGGGGCCCGAGAGGCCGACACACGTGGTTCTGTCACTCACTGCTCTGTAGGACTCCTTAAATACCTCCTCATAAACTCTAAATATGTTACATTTTAAGCTACATTTTGACTGCTTGGCTGTTTAAAATGTGTTCTTCTTAGGGGCGCCGGGTGGCTCAGTTGGTTGAGCATCTGCCTCCTGCTCAGGTCATGATCCCGGGGTCCTGGGATCGGGATCATTGCTCAGCGGAGCCTGCTTCTCCCTCTGCCACTGCCCTGCCCCCTGCTTGTGCTAATGCAAAAAGAACATTTTTGTGAAGTGCTATTTTTAAGTGATCTAATATGACCTAAGGGAGATGTGGAAGGAGCAGTTTCTCCGGAAAGCACCATCGGTGCCACAGTGTCACCCAACGGGCTGGTCGGACACGGCACATGGACGGTGTCCGTCAACGGTGCGAGGGACTCCCTCCCGGCCCAGAAGGTGAGCAAAGCTCGGTTTCAGCTGCCGCTCCTCTGTACACAGCCCTCAAGTCCCCAAACCAAGGAGAAGGGAACTTTTCACTGCTCCGTTTGAGCTCAAGAATGTGAAATGGTAGAGCCGCCCTTCCTCTTGAGTGGAAAGCAAACATTCCAACACAAACGCCACCTGGTTTCCAAAGTTTATTAAAAATCAAAGAATAGAAAAACTTTACATAAAAATATGTCAATTTTAGCTTCCACATTGTTGTCCACACACACAAAAAATCGAAACATGATACCGTTTTGTTCACCGTGTAGCGCGCGACCACAGGTGGCCAGGCCAATTCATCCGGCTCGCCACAACAGGGTGGAGCGTGGCGCCTGTGTCTGTGAATCGAGCTTTAAAATGCACCCCTGCGGGACCCGCGGCCCGCAGGGGTTCCTTAATGTAGGGGGACAGTCAATATTGCTAATGTGTGGAGATTAGTACAGGCCTACGTATCAGTTTTTTATAAATATTTCTTTATCAATAGATTCACAATTTAAATATCTTTAAATATTTTTGATAACTTTCAATCATCAAGAACTGCAAACATGTGCTACTCTCTTCTGGAAGGCCCCCTGGAGAAGCCACAGCCACAGCCAGGGGCCGGTCCCGGGGAAAAGCCAAGCCTCTGGGGGTCTTGGGGGAGAGCCCAGGACCCCGCCCCCAGGCCACACTCGAGCTCCCCGCTCCGCACATCCATCAGATGTCGTGGTAGTTCAGTCTCTTTGACTTGACCTTCTCTACTAGTGGACTTCAAAGACCAACCTACCTGTAGTGTTCAGCAGGGCCAGAACCCCCCATTTTAAAAACGGGAGGTCAGGTGACCTATGAGATGCAACTAACACCCAGGACAACTGTGGTGCTCCAAAAACTCAGGGTTCGGCCACGTGGATATATTCTTGCTCAAAAGAAGGTAACGAAGACAGCGGCTGTCACGGCAGACCATACCTGCAGACCACACCTGCACAGTGTACCTGTCTGCTCTCCAGGTCGCGCACCGGCTGCTCCGGGCGGGCCCCGACCCCGGGCTGTGCCCTCCTGCGACGCGTTACAAATACTCCCCCGTGCACTGAGCAGCTGAAGTACTCTTCGTAGATTTGCTCTTAACAGAACGAACGCATACTACTACACAGATTCCTCAACGGAATCAACATAATTCCTTTCTCCACATTCCTAAAACTGGGTGCCCTCGTCCGCGCTGACGGTCACCGGACCCATCCTGGCAGGCTATGTGACTAAAACAAACCGAAGCACTTCAAAGTTCACATTTTTTTTTTTTTTTAAGATTTTATAATGTGACAACCCTTTCTCCCCTTAGAAAGTTATACTTCTGGCACTTTAAATGCTGGATTTGTTGTCTACTTGAAAAGAACCGAAAACCAAAATGTTAAAGGTCTGCGGTCCGAGCGAGCCGACAGACAGGCCGGACGGCAGGGCCGGCGGGCAGCTGGTCAGAAGGCCTGGGAGCCGAGCCCCTGCAGGGAAGCGCGGGGCTGCTCGACTCCCCCGCCACGAACAGAGAGGCCTCGTGTCTGACCAAAAGAAAAACACAGAAAGAAACCCCGAGCCCCTCCCTCGCGGTGTTGGTAGCGGTGTTCCTCAGACAACCAGCCGACACGATGAACCCAACTTAGAAAATGCGACTCGGGAAAGGACCTAAGCTTGTTTAAAAAACCTCCTCCCTTAAATATAACTTATGTGAAAATATGAATTAAATAAAAATATCTGAGTTATTGCACAAATCATAAGTTTTCAATATTTACATAGAAAAACAGTTCTGAAATTTGAAAACAAAACGTGAGGGCAGTGACACAATGGCGACCTCCCAACCCTACCCACTGGGGAAGGAGCGAGAACGGGGGCTGACCTCTGCTACTCTGGCGGACGTGCCCTGGCAACACCCCAACCACAACGGACCCAGACCGGCCGCCGGGACCACAGGTCCCGGTCCAGACCTGCTCCGGCCCTGAAGGAGAAGCGTCCCGGGAAGGCAGACACAGCGTCCACGCTTAATAAGGCTTCACAGATGAGCACAAGGAGCTGTTCTTTCAGATGGACGTGACCACCACACAAGGGACATGCAGAGTGGTCAGCGGCGGGCGGTCCGAGGGGCCCGGGCCGACGTGCTGGATGCTGGTCTCAGTTCCCGGCTGGGCGCCGAGGCCGAGGGGAGGGGGGCGGGAGGCGCCATCAGGGGCTATTATCTGCTCAGACTGACGGGCAGGCTGTCCCTCGTGTGCGTGTGTTTTTTCCTCCTCCAGCCGGTGCGGTTGTATTGGTGGTGTCCTCGGTTGCCCACGGGGGGCCGCACGCCTCCACTGCCCACAGAGCTGTACGTGCCGCCCTGGCTGTGGTTGTGGGAGCCTTTCAGGGACAGCTTCATGCCGCTGTGCTGCTGGAGAGACAGAGAGGGACGGCAGCATGGGCAGCTGCCCTGGAGACCCCAGACGCCGCTGCTGCGGGGCTCGGTCGGGGGCAGCACGCCTCCATGTGCCCCAGCTGCGCCCTCCACCCCCCCCCACCAGGCCCGTGGACAGTGAGCGCGCACAAGGGCTGCACCCGACTGCCATGTGCAGTGTCCCGGGGACGGAAGGAGGAAGGAGCGCAGAGCCCCAAGCTTGCAGGGTCACAGGGACCGCTACACCCAGCAGACAGTACCGCGCCCACTTAGCGACCCGGCCGGCTCAGAGCACATCCACACTCTCGCATCTGAAGCCGTGAGCGTCACACTCCCAACTGGTCCTGTGTGGGCACAGAACGTTATCTTCCCCACTTCAGCTCTGACGTCGTGCAGACACACGCAGGAGTTCACGTCCCGCGGGCCACACTCCGGCTCCCCCAGGAGGGACGCCGCACACGCCAGGCGGGCACTCAGGCTGCTGCTCTACCCGCGGCCTGGCGCGGAGCCCACCAGGAGAACACGGCCGCTTTCGGGAAGGGCGCAGAGCAAACAAGCAGCAGGGGGGCTTGTGCGGGAAAGCCAAGATGCATTAAGGAAGGTGCGTCCCCGTTCAAGGAGTACTCTCGTGCCCGTCCTTCCAGCAGGCCGGCGGGAGACGCCCGGGTGCCCTGAAAACCCCCTTGTGACCCGAGGGGTGAACCCCAGGAGGAAAGCTCCCTGACTTAGCTCCAAATGAACACAACAATCTGGCCTTAATGCCAGCTTCAGAGAGCCAACCCCTAAACATTAAAAACTTACCGGCAAAATACAGTCAGATAAGCAACAGAGAAATGGACGACGGTCATCGAGGTCAGTGGCCCCAGTGTCGTCAGAGCCCAAGGGAACACATTCACCTTCAGACACTGCACCTGACTCCTACAGGCAAACGTTGCCACAGCTCTCAGAAACACTCCGGCCCTTCAAGGGCACAGGGAATGAGCTAACAACCTGTTTTCCTACTCCAGAACGGTTGCTTGTGTGCAGACTCTGGACTTCGAGAAGCCACAAGGGCACCAGCAGATGCATTCCCGGGGCCCCGCTGGAACCAAGAAAGCAGACCCCATGCAGGGCCCTTGCCCCGGGCGCCCAACACAAAAGAGGAGCCGGTGAAGCCACACAGGCCGGGCGGCACCGCGCCACGGGTCCCACCAGCATCTGTGCCTGACGTATCAGCCAGGTGTTTGGCATGGAAGTTAATTCAGTGGAAAAGGAAATCAGATGCTTAAACTGTATTTGAAAATAACTTTTAAAGTTTCATTCACCACAAAGAAAAACAAACAGGAAGCTGAATGATGAGAAAACAAATTCCGTTTTAAATCACATCTCTGTGGAGCCCCATCTCTGGCGGAGAGAGCAGGAAGCCCTGGGCTGTGGACACCGGGCCCGGGCCAGGCGGGAGGCCTACCTTGTGATACAGGTGAGGGCTTGAGAGCGGGTTGGGAGACGCGGACGGAATGGCCGGGGAAGACATGTGGTGGACAGCTTTCAACGCCGGAGTTCCTTCAACGCTGACTTGTCTGCAAGGGACGGGGGCCACCCCCAGGGTCGGTGGAGGTATCGTAAACCTGGTCTAGGAACAGAAAGACCAGAGGCATCCATGAGGCCCCAGGCCAACAGAGGTCGGCAGTTTTTGTGCTGAGCCCCTGAAGGGAGGGCGCTGCTTCGGAACGGCCATTTGCAAACAGGCTCATTCATGGAGTCTGTGTCTTCCTCTAAGTTGAAGGCATCTGTTTTGCATCAGAAGCATTCCACACCCTGCGATGGCACTCCAACAGAGAGCAGGTCCAGTGACGCGAGTCGTAAAGTCTCGTTCATCACAAAGACCAAGCCACAGCTCAACAGATCAGTCCTCAGAGTAACACCTGCCCCTGGTCTCCGGACAGAGCGGAAACGCAGCCCCACCCGCAACCCAGGACGGGAGGCCGGACACCGGTCGAGGCGATGGCCCGTGGAGGGTTGCCGGCCTGCAGATGGGTGCCGCAGAAGGCTGGTCCCTCCCTGCCTCCCGTCCCTCCAGCCCCGGGACCGCCTGTCTTTCTGCATCACGGAGCCCGCGGGCAGGGGTGCCGGTGCGAAGCTCTCTCAGAACTCCGGGACCTGCACAGCTCACCCCGAGGAGCCCCACGCATCTGCCCTCTCGGAGACTGGCTGCGGCGCCACCCCAACAGCAGTGGATGGAGCGGGAGCTGGGGTCTCCCGGGCGCTGCTCTATGGGGGCGACAGAGCCCACACACGGGGGGCTGGAGCCCATGCAGCAGGCTCTCTCCTCGGCGGGGTCTTCCCTCACCCGGGAGCCCGTGTCCCTGGGAAGAGCCAACGCTTGGGTCAGCTGGACTCATGCCCCCGGCTCTCAGGGCCCATGTCACCCCGAGCGGGGCACTCTGTCGTCCGCAAACTCCCAGGGACAGAATGCCGGTGATGTGCACGGCGGGCGCGTACTGAGCTGCTCTACTAGAAGCCAAGTTTACAGATTAGAAACAAAACGAGATAGTGGGCCTCGAGCCTTGGCTTACGATGTAAATGATCTTAGCTTCAGCCTCACCCACTGTTAGCAAAGTGACAGAGGGGACCAGGGTGCCAGCAGCGGCCTGTGACCAGCCAGAACCACACACACAGCATCAGGGAGACCACTGCCCCGGGCTCCAGCGTTAGGCTCACGCAGGACTGACACCATCCCCAAGGCCCGGGAGCCCCGTGAGAACTGGCCCTCCCAGGGCAGAGCCCGATGACAGACAGGAATCTGCAGGTCTGCCAGCGCCCACATCTCTCTCTGCTCAAATTACAACCCACACCGCAGAGATGACCTTCCTTCACAGGTGAATTAACACAGGTTTTTACACATACATGTTCAATTATGTTTAACTATGGATACCACACTTAATATTTTTTAAATTATCTTTCAGGCTTCTAATTTCATCTAAGTTGAAAAAAAGAACAGAGGACATATTCTATATACTGTCTAATAATAACTTGAGGAAGTCAAAGTTTTAGTGTAAACTTCTTGACAGTATAAATGTAGACACTCTGAGAGGAAGCAGGACCGTGGTCCTTTCCTGCCAGGGGCGTGGGGCAGGTAGTACCAGAATCCAACTGACGTGGCCCCAAGGACCACAGTCTCGGGCACGGTATCAGTCATTTTCAGAAAGATGCTCAACCCGGACCTTGTCTGAAGACCCTCAGTGCTGGAGAGCCAGGAGCCCCCCTGGCACAAACACTGCACAGGGTGGTCCTCAAGGACACAGTCTTCTAGAGAATGAAAGGAGTTAATTTGATCTGTCCACGAAGGACAAGGATGCCCTACAAGATAGGAATGTACCTTCTGAAGATTTCCGAAGATCTGTCTCTAATTCTATGGTACCAGGGGCCCCCAGAGCACCTGCACCAGCTCAGACGCGGTCCCCAGGGGCCCGTCTGGAGGAAGGGCATCGGCGCGCCGCATACCTGAGTGTTAGTTGTCATGACCAGCGTTCTGGAAGTGGCGGACTGAGGCTTGCCACTCGGCATGGGCAAGGCGGTGGGGAGACCAGCCAGCAGGGGCGTCGGCGCTTGCAGACTGAACTGGTAAACGCTGGGCGTTGTGCAGGGCGGCGTGTCCGAGTCCTTGGAGTAGGAAAAACAACAGAGACAACCGTAGAGAGTTGTGCTGCTTCCTCATGACGCTGCCACAGAAGGGTATGAGCACATGGCCCGAGCCACTGAGACGCCCCCCACCAAGTTCCCTCAGGGAACACGGGACAGACCCCTCAGTTCAGCGCGTCACCCCACGCAAGCTCTAAAACGCTCTCCCAGGGAGTCGCTACAGCTGTGTGAGAGGCAAGGATGGGGTCCCCGACGGCCGGCAGAGGCTCGTGGCAGAGCCGGGGCCCCTCGGTGCTGTCTGGGGGGCTGCACAGACACACCCGGAGGGGAGGTTACGCACCCTGCGACGGACGCTCCCCCAGGGCACACTCACGATGTCACTCCCGGAAAGCGAAGACACTGAGGAGGCGGAAGAGCCGGACGAGAGCAGCTGGGGGCTGGGCAGAGACAAGGTCAGGCGCTGGCTGAAGGGGGACTCCGGGTCCCGGCGCTGGGGCGGATCCCCGTCGCAAGCACTTACTCGCTCTTTTATCTTAATTCTGTTGTCTGTGGGAACAACACAGCCCAG
This sequence comes from Mustela nivalis, assembly GCF_964662115.1. Taxonomy (NCBI): domain Eukaryota; kingdom Metazoa; phylum Chordata; class Mammalia; order Carnivora; family Mustelidae; genus Mustela; species Mustela nivalis. The sequence continues at coordinate 175,518,287 of NC_139022.1, forward strand.
CTGAGCCACTTGCTAAGAGGACAGTCGCGCACACCCCGCCAGACAGCCTCCAGCCACAGGGGCCACCGAGCCTGGACACGTTGCTAACAAGACTCCCAAACTGATTTCTGATTTACCTAATTTACTTAATTTTAAAAATTGTACTTCTTGGGGCACCTGGGTGGCTCAGTGGGTTAAGCCTCTGCCTTCAGCTCAGGTCATGATCTCAGGGTCCTGAGATGGAGCCCCGCATCGGACTCTCTGCTCGGCAGGGAGCCTGCTTCCCCCTCTCTCTCTGCCTACTTGTGATCTCTCTCTGTCAAATAAATAAATAAAATCTTTAAAAAAAAATTGTACTTCTTTCAGTTATTAGACAACCTTGAGATATGTCTAGAACAACCTGGATGTGTAAACAGTTTTCAACTGTAAATCTTAGGGACTCTGCAGCAGGGTACACGTCTCTGGGGAGGCTGGGGCAGGGAGCGCTGTGCACACCGGGTGTCATGGGCACAGCACCAGCCCGGGGGGGTGGAATCGGTCCAAGACTCTTTATGCAGACTCCATGTTGAAATGTTACTATTTCGGGGGCGCCTGGGTGGCTCAGTGGGCTAAGCCTCTGCTTTCGGCTCAGGTCATGATCTCAGGGTCCTGGGATCGAGCCCCACATCAGGCTCTCTGCTCAGTGGGGAACATGCTTCCTCCTTTCTCTCTGCCTACTTGTGATCTCTGTCTGTCAAATAAATAAAATATTTTTAAAAAAAGAAAGAAATATTACTATTTTCAATACTATGCTGAATAAAATACAATAGGAAAAGGAATTTCACCTGTTTCTTTTCACATTTTTAATGCAGTTACTACAGGAAACTTTAAAGGTCCGTGCAGGGCAGGCACTGTATTCCCACTGCCCTAAATCTCCCAGCTGGAAACGCTTACGGAAGACGAGGCCTTTCCTTAGAGGGAACAATGAGCACCGAGGGACAGAAAGACACTCCGAGGGACAGAAAGACACTCCCGCGTCAAGGCATCAGAAGCTCAAGAGTAGCGCGGCCGGACAAGCTCTCACCCAGCTCAGGTGCCGGGGGGGCCTTGCCGCCCCACTTCTCCTTGATCCACCGCCGGTAGTCGATCACCTCCTGGGTCACTTTGATGATTCTTCCTAGAGTACTGCAGAGGGACAGCGGGGGAACCAACGTGCTGCAGAGCGGCTGCGGAACCCACAAGCCCTTCTGACTAGCTCTTTTATATTTTCAACAACATATCACTTTGTCAAGAAAAAACAAGAAAGCCAAAATAATTTTACAAATTGTGTTCTGATTTCTGATGCCGGAGCCCAGGTGCACTCTGAGATCACACTACAGAGAAAGTGGGTTCCCTTACACAGATGTCCTTGAGCCGAGAGCCGGCTACTACAGAAGATGGCTTCAACCCTGCGCATGAGCAGGAGAGCACCCCCCACCCCGCCCAGCACCCACGAAGGTCTGGTACCAGCAGACGGTGCCGAGACTGCGGACCCCGGCACAGAGCCCTGCCGGAAAGCCCCGCTGAGTAGGCAGAGGCACAGAACCCACCGAAAGGCGGTGAGTGCGAGCGCCGGGACCCCCGTGCTGCACAGCGCCCGCCGCCTCTCGCCACCATCTTCCTCTTCCTCCTTTCCACTGCCCTCACTCCCTCCCTCCGCCCGCCAACCCCACCACCTCCCAGCCACTCTGCAGGATTTCTCACTGCCAATAAAAGTGCACACTGCACAAGTGAGCTCAAACGCAGAATGAGGGACTGGTCTGCAGGAGAGACGCGGGGCGGGGGGAGGCGCGGACCCACGTGTACTCTCCCTTTAAGCTCATCATGTGCATTTTGAGAACAACCTGAAGAAAAAGCATCACATTCCAAAGTGGGAAAAGCACCAGAAATCATTTCCCCAAAATAAAATGCCCTGAAGAAATGGTGGACAACCCCCAAGTAAGAAATTTTCAGTGCTCAGCCACGGATGAACCACACGTGGCCCTCCTCATCGATCATCGCAAGTTCTACTAGAAGGTCCTAGAATGGTGCATACTGGTGTACACATTCTACGCCTATGTAGTAGGATATACACAGAATGTACTATGAATGGCGAACCCATCCATAAACCTCATGGAGGCCAACAACCGAGACCAGCAGCGCCCCTGCCGCACAGAGGCGGAGGCAGGGAGCTGCCAGGCCACCAGGGCTGTGAGCCCAGGACAGCGACACATGACCTGCATTACCTTTCCGAGTCTCTGTTGGGATAGGACCTCGCGAGGGGCGACACGGCGTGACTGAGGACAATGTAGGCGTAGTCGAACACCTGCTTCACCTGCATGGCCCCGTATGAGCTGCGGCCAACGTCATTTCCTGAGACAGAAAGGCAGCTGTAAGACCCTGCAGACACCGGGCCCTTCGTCCAGACCTGTGTGATCGTCCCAGTTCTTCTGCAGTGGGCCCTGGCCATGGACACACTCCCTGACCACACCAGAGAACCAAGGCAGCAGCCTCAGTCCTAGTGCAGCTGTGCCGACAGGGCGTGCACTGCAGCGGGCCCTTGGCCCGGGCACCCTGCAGCTCAGTCAGCACCCGCCGGACCTGCAGGAAGAGAATCCTTCAGGGCAGAACGCACAAGGTCTCCTTGGGACCAGATGGGTGGCAGATCAGATGAAGCCAACGTCACTGCAGTCACCAAGTGAACCCCAGTCAAGGAACGTTTAATAACAGCACAGTTTGGGATTTTAATTCACATGAACTCATTCTTCACAATTCAAGGAAGCAGAACGTTCTAGAAGCCATTCTGAGGACTGGAATTTTCTCTTTTCCAGGTCTGACACTATAATCCAGTGATAACGTGGGCTTTCGTTTTTCAAGTACATTTAAACAGACACTGAAGACACTGGAATCCCTGTAATTTAACTGATCAAACACAGACAAACGGATGTGAAAATACGTTCCTCTGCTGCTGGGAAAAGCTAGACTGAAAAAACATCCGTCAGTCCTGCTACTTGTGAAAAACAGGACCCTCAGTAGTTTCCTGCCACAAGATTCTTAAGAAGTGAATTTCATACTCCAGCAGCCATGAAATGAAGCAAACAAAAAAATCCATTAAATTTAAGGACATTAAAAATATATATAGAAACAGAATAACAAAAAACACCAAATACAGATGCAAGGGACAAACTTGGGCAAAAAAAAAGCGGAGCATGACGATGGAAAAGAGGCAGGATCCCCCAAAGTCACTAGGAACACAGCTGGGCAGACACACGGACAAAGCATGTGAATGTGCACAACAGGAAGACAGGTGCAGTGCACCTGGGCGGAAGTTCTCCACCACTTTTTGTCACCTGTCACTGACTTCATCACCAACAGTAACAACAGTGTCTCACATACTAGATACTCAATAAGTATTTGTGGACTAGATAAATAAATATTTGCTTCTCCTCACTCATCATTAAAGAAATGCAAACTTGGGGCACCTGGGTGGCTCAGTGGGCTGAGACTCTGCCTTCAGCTCAGGTCATGGTCTCAGGGTCCTGGGACTGAGTCCCGCGTCGGGCTCTCTGCTAAGCAGGAAGCCTGCTTCCCCCCTCTCTGCCTGCCTCTCTGCCTGCTTGTGGTCTCTTGTCAAATAAATAAATAAAATCTTTAAAAAAAAAAGAAATGCAAACTCAAGGCACAAGTATGTTGCATGGATCTATAGGAGCAGCGAGGATTATAAAGACCAACCCTAATGAAGGCGGAAGGCGTGCCCTTCCTTATGCTCCTGGGAGTAGAACTAGGGAAACCAGACACCACCTCGGGACGGCCAATGCAGCAATCCGCACAATAGAACATGCCATCCACACACACGAAGGGGATCTAGAAGCTGTTCTGAATTAAAAACACAAGTCGCAAAACTATATGTATTACATGATCCATTTAACTAACAAGACTGCAATAAATATTAATATCCATGTAGGAAAAAAATGGAGAAATGCACATCAGAATGGAAGGGGACTGTGGTCTACTTTGCTTTTCTGTGATATACTTTTTGGAAGTGAGTGGTTTATGATGAAATGTAACAAATACCTTCCTAATCAGAAAAAATAAACTTTTATTCCTTAATTTTTATTTTCTACATTTTTCTGGTAAATTACAGAACATAAACACATTCCAACTTTATAAGAAGTGAACCAGAAGGCATTAAGACACTTCCGAAGGTGTCCCCATTAACTGTCAGGACAGCGGGAACCGGCATCAAGGCAGAGGAGCCTTGGCTTGGGGACCGCAGACACCGGCTTCCCCTCCCTTGCGCCAGCCGCCAGCCAGGCCCCCGGCTCACAGCCAGTGAGGAGCAAGGCACCCTTACCAGGCAGCAGAGGGTCCTCAATGCACAGCATCGACGGTCTGTACCCACTGGTCATGGCTTTCATGATCTCTTCTTTGGCGATATAGGCACCTCCTTCTTTTATTCTAATACCAGTTTTCAAGTAATTAAAATTTCTTCCATAGAGTTCAAAAAACTCTACAAGAAGCATTCCAAGGTTTTCATCGGCTCTCCGGGCATCGATTCTCGGATGCAACTGGAAAAGCAACAGACCCCACATTTGGACTCAAGTCACTTTCTGAAGACTGCATGCAGCGAGGTCCGCTACCTCATGGCTCGGCAAGGACACAACCCAGCGCCGCCTGCTCACTCACCGCGTCCTTGCGGGCGCTCCGGCGACACGCGGAGGCACCCGCGCAGCCTGGAGGCCTTAGTCAGTACACAGTGCTGGAAAGAAAGCAAACCTCTAATCTGGATTTTTTATTACATTTTAATTCTCTGAAACTCATCATCCATTGAGGGTCTTCCTACTGACACAGACCTCTGATTAACAAGTCACCCAAAATGGATCACTAAGCAGAACGTATTCTCCACAATTTAGAGTCAACTAGACATCATGTTATAGGTTCTAACCTTAATCCCATTATTCAAGACAACCCACAGAGGGCAGTATGAGACTGAACGGTATCAGTGTGCCAGTCCGGAAGAGGAGAGATTAATTTTTAACTGTGTACAGGTGATTAGGATTGCGTCATAATATTTACACCAAATTTACATCCCTGCTTGTCACACTGATTAGTGCCGGCCCCAGTTCAGTGCCACATTTTCTTCAAGCAGGTAATGGACCTATTCTGAACATCAGCCTCTGTCTGCGGACATCGTCCTGACCCAAGAGGCCCACAGTGCAGACCTGTGCGGCCCATGAGGACAGCCACAGCCATGGGTGGCTATTTCTACTTAAGTTAATTAAAACAAATTAATTAAACAATTAGTTGGCTGGCCACAGGACAAGCGCTCAGTCGGCACGTGTGGCTTGGGGTCCCTGATGGCCTGTGCAGACCCAGGACACGCCAGAGGCATGGGAAGGTCTAACGGGCGGCGCAGGTCTGGATACTGATGGTCACATCCAGGGGAAATCACAGCTCCTGACGGAAGCAGGAGGGCTGAGAACTTACAACTCACAACGCCCTAAGGAGAGGCACCTCCAGACGCTCACCAGTATTTCTAGGGTCCACAAGCACTGTGGCTTCTGAGGATCTGCTCGGGCAGGACAGTATTCTCACTTTTGCCTTCTAGTTAAACACCCGAGAGCTGGCCGGTGCAAGGCTGGGCCCTCTTACCTCAGTGAGTCAAGAGAGGCACTCAGACGCCACGACAGGCACAGCTCTAAGGCACCGAGGGGCGAGCCAGCCAGCCACTCTGCGTGGGAGCTTCCGTGGGGTCATGGGACTGCTGCCAGGACCCCATGGGGTAAGGACACAGGAGGCACTGAGGCCAGTGCCCAGCACCACAGAAACAAGGGGCAGGCATGATAACAAGGCTACTGAAATAATTCAAATCAGGAAAAACATGAAGAACTAAGTCAAGAGCAACAGGTTATATTTAGTTCAAAAGAAAATATCCAAAAATTAGGGAAGAATGTCTCCGTGTTTCCGGAGGAAAACACGGAAGGCAAAGCAATGTGACTAAATTGTAAGAAAACAGGTGCGGGGATTCTGTTTTCACTATTCCTCCAGTATTTCTGGCAAATATGCGCCACGGAAGTCAAAATAATGAGGCGGCGTGACCGCGACCTCCATCAGCAGTATTAACGGGAAAGAGAGCTGAATTTGGACATAAAACCCTAAGCACAATCACAAATACAAAATTAATGACAAACGTGGAGAAACAGCTAGAAGATACAGGAAAGATTTCATGAAAAACAGAATATCCTTCATTCAAGAAAATATAAATGGGGTTAAGGTTTTCATTAACTCAGAAACTATTTTATATGTTAAGTAACTAACATGTAAGTGTATACATATATTAAATAAAACTATCTTATATGTCAAGTAAGTACCAACATCACAGCATTTAATACGTCTAGGTAGGTTTTCTATTGACAGGTTGTCCCACGGTACTCAATAAATAAGGGCAACATAAAATTTGAGACAAAATATTTATGTCTTGTCAATCTGAAAAGAAAGGCTCTCTCCTCAGCAATTTTTTTTTTTACCATATGTGTTTCCTAATTTTTTTTCTGAAACAAATTTTTCATAAATCACAGTCAGTAACCAAGAAAATCAGTTTTTTATCGTCCATCAAGACATGAAAGTCTCTCCATGGACAGTGTCCTCAAGTTCAGACCGGCGTGAGCCTGATGGACAGACGAGGCGAGCCCGCCCCCTCAAACTGTGCAATCAACTATGACAATGAGCTGTAAAGGAGAGGAGGAAAGAAGTACCCATCAAAATAGTTGTATTGTGACAAACAGAAGTCAGTTTCTCTAAAACAAAGCAGAAGCGTGCAGAGCCAGGGCAGCGGGAACCCCCGAGGCAATGGCTTCACAACATCAAGGGAGAATGTGCAACGTGCTCCCACGTAAGGCTGCAGAGAGAACGCACACTCACCTGTAGAAAACTAATGGCCATTAAAATTAGGCTGTATGAGCTAATTCCACCTGTAAAAACTTCATTCAGGTCCCTCTGCAGGAGGAACTGTTTCAATACTAAAATCAAGTAAGGCAGCAATGAATATTTCTGTAAATTAAAAAAAAAAAAGAAAAAAGATCAGTTAATATACCTTTAAAGATGTGTCACATAGCAAACTTCACATAGTAGAAAAAGAAGCTTTCTCAATCCTCTTACCACCTAGAAGGCTCTAGGCCCATCATCCTCAATTTTTAGGTGCCTGAGAATTAATTGTGTGAAGACTTGCTAAGTGCCCCCCGGGAGCCACATCCCAGGTCATGGCTCAGCAGGGATGAGGCTGGAGGAGCTCCTCCCCAAAGTAGAGCTCAGGGAGAAGGAAAGGAGTGTTTTCCTTCCGATTAGTTCCCGAGGCCTAGCTTGCTCCGTGACAGGTGCAGGTTGGGGGCAGGAAGGAGGGGAGGGGATGAGGCCGTGAGCCAGGAAGGACCTAGAACCGATGCGCAAAACTCCAATGCCCAGAGGCCCCCAGGAGAGGAGCGGGGGGGGGGGGGGGGGGGGGAGGCATGGTACAGCCGATGAGGCAGGAAGCCACGAGCAGAAGAACATGGACAGCAGCTGAAGGTAAGAAGGAAATGGAGAGGCTGGCGAAGAGGGCTGGGGGCCAGTGGAAGCGTCTGCTGTTGTCATGTTCTGCTGGGCCCAGAAGTTAAGGGAAGCAGTTTAGGCGGACAAGCCTGCTGCTGCACAGTTAAGGGAAAAACTGAAGGAACAAGGTCCTTGAACCTGTGGGAAGAGGCAGTATCCACATTACGATGCTGAGGTTGCCTCTGTAAAGGATTTCATCCCTTTCCTTAAAACAGGAGCGAAAGACCATCTACTTGACCGGACCACACACTCGGTCCACTAGCTCCCATCGTTAGACACCGAGATGATCCAAGTAAGCCAACTATATCACGATGCCTTCCACTTCCAATAAACTTAACTCGCACATCAGGCACACTGAGCTCTCGGGATGGTCATTTTGTAATCATGAGAGGAGCATTTTCACAAACTCTCTAAAATAACACTCAACTTTGTGGTTAGCCAGGAAAGTAAATCTACAAAACAGCTACATAACTTCGGTGTATCTCTAGAAATAATATTGCAAGATAAATAATTCAACTGTAAGTCTTTATCATTAAAGACTATTGTTCAGTTTAAAGTCCCATAAGATGCCCAACCTAACAGGTTCCCGTTCTGACAGTGCTAACTCGCCGGCGACAGCACCTTCATGTAATTCTTGATGAGCTCTGCTGCCCGGACCCCAGTCTCCATGTTAAAGCTGATGTCCACTTTAACTTCAGTCTCCTGGTCTGTGAGTTTTATTATCGGTACCTGCGAAGAGTTTATTAAAAAAAAAAAAAAAAAAAAAAAACTAAGCTTTAATGGCCAACATTCACTGCAGTCTGGCATCAAAATGTTTCCTATGTTGTACACAGAGGTTTTTTTCCCCTAACTCACGAAAGGGCTGAGAGATCATGAACCCCAGACCTTAAAAAATGAGAAGAAAAGGGACTTTTGCCAGGGTCGGCCACCTTAGTCCTGGCACCCAGGCCCCTGCCCCACCCCGCAAACAGTTAGGGTTTACCTCTGCCCAGCCCTCCTGGACAGACTCAAAATCAGCCACTATCTGCGGAAAGGCCGGGGCTCCAGGAGGACAAGCGAAGTCCCTGACCCCCCAGTTCCAACCCCCCAGGGGTGCCTGATGACAGAGCAGGGCGCCAGGTCCCCAAATGACATTTGCAAGAATTTCTGAAAACACTAAGATTAAGTTAAAAGCCAGTTTTTCAATTGGGTTTTGTGCTAATGTTTCTTCAAACAATTCTACACTAAGACAATTAGTGTTTTCACGAAGACAATTTAATTAAACAAACAAACAAACCCAAACCAAAAAACCACTTCCCTGTAAAACCAGAGAATAAGAAGCTATTTTGGAAATATTCTCATCAAAAAGACAAGGTGCTCAAAACCAGCCTCACCGAAGCTGCCCCAGCAGCCACAGAGGCCACACTCCTCCCGACCCCCACACAAAACTCTTCTTCCCTGAACAAAAGGCAGGACTTTATTTCCCTCAGCCTCCAAGGAATGGAAAAGGACGTTCTCTGACCAAAACGAGCGAGGTCTAATTAGAGGTTTAGGACACCTCACAGAATCCAGGGTGGCAAACTGCAAAGGACACACTGTGACAGGGATGGGCAGCGGGTGGTAACAGCGACTCCTGGAGATCACCAGGACCGCCAGGCACAGGGAGCCCCAGCCAGAGTGGTCTAGGAAGGCAGAAAAGAAGACGCTTTCCCAAGCATCTTACCACGAACTATTTCAGAAGAAGCCCAAGCCTCCACAACGTACTACCTCCCTCGTGAAGAACTGCTGTCCCCATCACCACTGGGGACCTTCCTCTCCACGCTCACTGAGTGCTTCCCCGAAACCACTCCTGGTGATCACCTGCCCCCGCACACTCTCCTACATACTCCCAGGCTGAACCCCAGATCCTAGAGATTACTAACAGTGCCACAATACTTTTTTTTTTCAGTGGGTGTTCAATATACACAACCTTTCTTCTTAAACACAGCCGTCACGCCAGGCTCCGGGGCCCCGAGCCAGATGATGTGGAGGCTGCCCGGCGCAGAAGGCTGCCCTACAAGAGCTCGCAAGGAGAGAAAGGAGCAGCGGAAGACCAGGGCGGCTCAGTTGCCCTTATGTCTCTCTCTGCTGCACCCCTGGCAGCAGAGCAGACGATGTGGTGTCACTGCAACACCTACCGGACGCGGTCTGTCCTCTAGAATGCTCTGGAGCCCAGGACAAGCAGGCCTGGCCTCTTCACCTCTCTCCATCTAAAGCAGGATACCTGGTCAGAGACAGCCATCACGTTGTTCTCTCCGAGAAGCCAACACCACGGGACAAATGGCAGAGCCCCGAGAGGACAGGGCTCCGGGATTTAATCGTGACCACAGAGAGGGCGAGTGACTTCATTTCCGGGCCGTCTCTAATCCTGGACTCCGAGAAACCTCGACGAGTACACGTCAAAGGACCCTCATCTTCCAACTTCTCCCCAAGATCAAAGGTTTTTATACGGGTAAAATTTTGAATGAAAGAATAGGCAAATTTTGTTTCTTAAATATAACTTGGCAGTGGTAACCACTTTCTGGGCAGACGGCATGCTTTCACCATTCAACTATGTGTGCCTGAAATGGCAGCCCTGAACGTGTCTTTTTCTCACAGTCCTAATGAAAGTTGAACAATCGTATTTTAGCACCAAGGGCAGTGTGATGCTCTCAAGCCTGCAGTCACTTGGGGCGTCATGAAATACGTTCTCGGCTAGTGATCCCAACATTCTAAACAAATGCAAGTACATTTATATCAGCAGGAGAGAGGTCTCCTGTCCACAGCCTAAGCTAAAGCCGCAGGCGAACCACACTGCTGGCAGGTGTGTGAGCGCCCACGCGGGGCTGCGCGCCGAGGCCCCACACTTACTGTAGCTTTGTCAAGGACTTTGATGGAGCATGGCTCGGCCACGTTGTGCTTCCGCAGAGCTTGCTCCAACAGCTGCAGAGGAGGGCGCTCCCACTTTCCAAAGACCACTAAGTCGATGTCACTGGACGGAAGAACAAGTGAGTGTGAAGGCTCGGCTCACATCACTCCCCAGGAACACACACATCTGGGGCGGACCGTGCCACGGCGTGCACACACCCAGCTCTTTCCAGGGCCACACGCACACCCCTGTGAAGCACGCCCCTCTGAGGGAGGGAAGGCGCACTTCCTGAACTACTGGAAACAGATGGAGAGCCAAAAGGCTGAGTTCCCCTGCATCCCCAGGGAATCGAGGAGGTCCGGAATGAAAACCGCTGCCCCTCTGACGCTCCCTGGCTCTTTCCTCCTCCCGTGCCGTCTACACGGCATCATGCCTGCTGACCTGGGCTTCCTGGGCACCTGGAATCTGGTCAATTCCCTACGGGCCCTGCTAATGCCGACCCCAAGTCCTGAGACGACAGCCTCTGCAGTCCAGACCGTTAAGAGTGGGTGAGGAGACCACAAGCTCTTAGCCAAACAATGCACATAAAATGGATCTGGGTACCGCGACAGCTCCTGACACGACGACACTGCAGAACAACTTTAAGACGCGATCTTGTTGGATGTTTTTCAATTAAGAAAGACAAAATAGGGACGCCTGGGTGGCTCAGTTGGTTGGACGACTGCCTTCGGCTCAGGTCATGATCCTGGAGTCCCGGGATCGAGTCCCGCATCGGACTCCCAGCTCCATGGGGAGTCTGCTTCTCTCTCTGACCTTCTCCTCATTCATGCTCTCTCTCACTGTCTCTCTCTCAAGTAAATAAAATCTTTAAAAAAAAAAATAAATAAATAATAAAAAAATAAAAAAGACAAAATACTACTTAAATAGAATTTTGCTTGAATCTTCATTAAAACGGACGATCAATTTTCCAAAACCTATCTAAACCTGGCAGAGCGTCTTCCACCGCATTTTCTTCCGGTGACGCTCCCGCGGGTCTTCACATTTCTGGGGCCCGCACTTTTGCACGGTACTTCAGTACTGAGTGCAAAAGAAAACTACATTCAATTATCCTAACACTACATTCAGTTTCACTTGCAATTCTTCCTCTGTACTCCAGTCTTTTCCTTTAGCTCCCATTTCTAGCCTGAGAAACCTACTTGTAGCCCTGACACACACGCAGATGGGCCCACCCCAAGCGCGCGGCAGCACGAGCAGAGCGGCTCGGCCGGGAACCCACCTGGTCGGGAGGTAGAGGCCTGTGCTGAAGCTGCCGAATATCTGGACCTGGAAGAGAAGCGAGGCCGCGTCACTGCACCCGGCTGCCACTGCTGAGCCCCTGCTGTGCCCTGGCAGGCCACACGCCCACTCTGGGGCCAGACACACCTGCCCTGCAGGCAGGGGCCAGAGGGGGGGGGCGGGCAGGGTGCAGCAAAGCCCCACCAAGCAAAATCCTCTTTGCCCGCCCGCTAAAGACCTACCCCAAGAAGGAATGTTTAAAAACTCGGGTTAAGAGATGAAACAATTATTGGCCTTTCCCAAAACTGCTCAAAGTGGACAATTTTCAAACCTGTAGCTACAGTGCAGAAATCGGGCTCTGCCCCAGGGCACCCAAGATCACAGACAAAGATGTGGAGTGAAATCACAGGAGAGGAAGGGAGTGAAGGGGCTGCCCCTGCCCCCTGGGGGCACGCAAGCCCTCCCAGCCCAGCTCACCGTCCCTCACTGGGTGGTCTCCAGTTACGTCACCACCAGCACAGCAGGCTGACTGTTCAGGGAGCCCTGGACCATCGTCAGCTTGGTCACAGGACACAGGTCACTGCCTATGCCAAGCACCCCACGTGCCCACGACCCCCATCTCAAGGCACACACGTTCATGCACAGTAGAAGTGCGAGGTGGGGGAATTCTTCCCAGTTCTACAAAAAGGAACGTATGCTACGTTGCATAATGAGGACAAGGGGTAGAATTTCTAACCTCAAGGGGAGCTGAAAAGAACGGTAATCACACTACTCCAGAAACAAATTTCCCTCGGCCCACGGTCCCCACACTCACCCAGAGCGCATGTGAAGCACGGGTTGTGCCCCCACCCCCCGGCAGCCTCTCGGGAAGGTGCGAGGCAGGGCCTGGGAACCCGCGGGTGCCACCCCGCCACCCACCCCGGGCCCTCGAGGGCCAAGCCAGGGACTCAGGGCCAGGGACACCCTAGGAGCCCGAGCCCTCGCCATCCCTGGGGTGACCCAAGTGCAGTAAAGAGTGACCCACGTCAGCCGCTGGCCAGAGGTCCTTAACCACGGTTTCGATCCGCTTCACCACCTCCCGTCGCATGGCTGCTTCTTCAGGACAAGGGGACATGAAGTTATAAAAGTCAATGATTTCCTCATGAAGTCTGGAGGACAAAAGAGAAAACACACTCGAGTTACTTTTACAGCTGAGCACATGCTGCGCAAGAAACACAACGGCTCTTCTTCCCACCACGAGCCCCAGGCTAGACAGGAGCCCCAAGGCGGACCCCCCGCCACAGAAACCCCCACAGCCGGCTCGCTGCAGCGGTGCAGACCCGCAGGCCAACCCTGCCCGCGCCAGGACGGACACTGCTCTGGGCGCTGAAAGCTGCAGCCACGATGGCCACGGCGGGGCCCGCCCTAGGAAGCCGAGGACACCCCATTCCTGGAGGCCAGAGCGGGACCCTGCAGGCCACCAAGCCCCCCAGGGCTACCACTCAGCTGTCCTCTCCTGAAGGCGCCAGCCACCCAAGGAGTCTCCAAGCCAAGGTGGATAGGGCCCTCTTCGGAACAGAGCTCCAACAGTAGCATTCCCACAAGAGGGAGATGAGAGCCGCCTCGCTGGCACTCAGCCTCTCCTAACCCCAGGAGCCACCTCTCGCACCCTCCACCCGCCCCAAGCGAAAAAGGCCGTCCTGGGGCAGGCCGGGCTTGTGGAGTTCACTTTCAGGGCCAAGGATCTACAGCGAAGACTCCTCCTGGGAGAAGCAAAGACCCTCATCCCCAGTCAGTCTGAAAGATAAATTCTAAGGGCCAAGTAACCAAATCCTGGAAATTGAGACAAATCGAATCTACCTGTTTCACTCTAAGTTTGATTAATAAAAGAGAAGACAAAATAAAATTTGCTCAATAATAATACAATAATGTTAGCTCAACAGCTAGCAAAATAGTTCGCATACCAGAAGGGAATACTTCTCAACAGGACAATTAATGTCCAGTGACAAAGGCAAGGGGCCTCCTATCCCCTCACATACTCTACTGGCTCTTCTGTCTCACCTGAAGTGCTGCCCACACCCCGAAAATCCACACAGAGCCACCATTGCTAACACTCAGCAGCAGGTCTGAGGGGGCCTGGAGGCCCCTGCAAGCATTCACGGGACCCTAGGAGGAAATCAGTCCTCAACCCCCTTGTTCTCAGTACACCTACAATACCAATTACGCTGTCGCTGGAACTTAAGGTCTATCGCGTCTACGACGGTGGTTCGGCCAGCCATGAGGACAGTGTTTAACATATCCAAGAAGGTTGTAAGTCATACAAAATTGAATTTTCCCAAAATACCTATCAAACTCCCAGGTTTGGGGACTAAAGCTTCTGTCACTTCAACAGTCACTAAGCACCAACAACACCGTAAAGCATCAAACCACAGCCCTATGGCTGAGTAGCTCAGATGGCCTGTGTGAGTCTAAGACGTCATCTAGAACTTGCTATCAACTGGCCACATGGTTAACAGGACTCGGTACGTCAGGTTAGTGGGTTAGTGGCCACAGCAGGAAGAGCCAAAGGTGACCCTGGCTGTCAGCAAGGACATCCTGTGGGGTCTCCTGCGTCGGTCACTGTCGAGGCGGAGAACTGCTAGAAGGCGCTCTGCTGGCCGTCACCTGGTCCCTGGAAAGCACAAGAGCATGTGCTCTCCTACAACTCCTAGTACTGCTAACAGTGTAAAATTTAGAGACGAAATAACAAGGAGAGACCTAATTAAACAATCAGCCCAAAGTCAAAGAAGCATATCCAAGCTAGCACGCTAAAATTCTACCCACACCCCAGAAATTTAGTAGCTAAAACACCTCGTAAACAGGGCATAGCAACGTGCGCACTGTGCCACCAACTTTCTCTTAGGCTCCGCACATCTGAAATAACAACATAAAACTGCCCCCCGCCTGCCGGCTTCCAGGACTCCCGTGCTCAGTCACCCTCCACACACCGGGAAAGGAAGGGGCACAAAGGGAAGGCCTGCGCCGGTCCGCGCGGACACGATCCCATCGGTGGGACAGTGTCAGTTCTATCTGACGTCTGCTTGGACAGAAGAAGGGGCTGCCGAGCACTTCTCTCCTGCCCGTATTTCAGGACAGATGAACAATGAGGTCAAGGCATGCCCACGGTCCCAGAGCAGGAAGCGGTGCCAAGTGGAACACACAGGTCTCCTGGTTTCAAGTGTCCCATCTGCCGAGAGGATGCACTAAGAACACACACATCTGAAATGAGTATGAAATGGGGCCTAAAAGTGACCCGCGGTAACAAGTGTTAGCCAGGAAGAGTATTTCTGCTTTGCCTTCCGGGACCAGAAGGGGCACTCCGGCCGACCAGGGGTGCGAGAAGCCCCCGCTGGCCTTCCTCAAGGCAAACAAGGTTCGGCGAGGCACTGGTGGCCCCTGGAGCTGCCTCAAGACCACGGCGCTCTGGGCTGAGGACACCAGCGGCCCAGAGAGACACAGGAAGGTCTAACCATGGTGACATCCGGGCGAACTCCAAGACCCCTCAGCTGCCTGCCCTCCAAGTGAGGAAGCACCAAAGACCAAGGACCAGGTGAGGGGCAGGGGACTCGAGCAGGGGACTCGGCAGGGAGGGGACAGCTGACCACTCCGGGAGGAACGGTGGAATCCAAGCCGTTGAACAGAACCCACGCCAGACGGGGCAGGCAGCACCCCTGCCCCCACGCCCCTCCCTCCCTCTTCCCTGGGCCCTTCCGGAGCCCGGTGCAGGGCTCACGGCTCACGGCCTAATCCCGGCACCAGAACACCACTTGCTCGCGGACAGCATCTGACCCACGGGAACGGATGAATCAGAGCACCATTTAGTTAAATAAATATTTCACTTATGCGCCTGTCATTTAAGATCACGTTTCCCTTAAAATATATCCCAACTTCACATCCCAAACAGTGCCAAAGAGCCCGCAATATTCTACTTCGTGCTAACGTTACCCGTACTTACTCTCACTTTAGGAAGCTGCATGTGTCTGACAACACACTTTCACCAGCACGCGCCGTCAGCCGCGCACCGCTGCAGGCGTCAGTACAACCCTGGCCATTTTATGGGCCTATGACCCACATGTTCAACTCTCCAAAGCAGCTCCTCATGAATGTACATCATCATTTACATCCATACGATCGTTACTGCCCAGAAACAAACACAAGGAAGCTCACTCTTCTCACATATCAAACCTCAAAGGCATTTCACAGCTGACAAGAGATCGACAGAAAACCACACCTAAGTCTCCTTCTCCACAATTAGCTTCTGCCTCGTAGGGCACAGCGTCAGCCCACCAGCGGCCGGTCTCCAAATCTCCCATGACAATTTCTACGCTGTGACCATCACAGAAGAAACTCCTCTATGAAAGATCACAGAGGTGGCATCTCAAAACCAGCAGGAAACTATGATTATTTAATGGGAGGCCCTGGGACACGGCCTCCTGCGGCAGAAGCTGGCTGTCCACCAGGATGCTAAGGGGCCCCTCCCATAGCCTCAGGTGGCCGGCGAGCCATCGCCTGGCCCCTGTGAAGCACAAGGAGCACATGCTCCCCAGCGGAGGCTGGCAACACACTTCCTCAGACGGTTTCTTCAGGGCAGAGAGGCCCACACAACCCTGAGAAAGGCCCCCAGTGTGGAGCAAGGCAGGCAGGCGACACAGAGGGATAAGCCGGTGATCTGGATTGGACAACCAGGGCTCCATGAATTCTGCCCTCTGTAGCCAGGAAGACTAAAGAGAACAGTGTGAGACTCCTGATGCAGGAAACTAAAGAGAACGGTGTGAGACTCCTCCCTTGTTCTACACGTGAGAATGGGATACAGATGCAGAGTTGAAATTTCCAGGTGAAAAAAAAGCCAAGAGAAGAAAAAACCCACAGGAACCACCCCCTCTTTGGACTTGGAGGAGGCTTTTCCAGACTCCAATATAAAACGACAATCACAACACCAAGACTGAAGAATTTCATCCAAAACCATGCTGAGTATAAACAAACTAAAAGCCAAATGACAACTGTACAGGGCAGAACATGACAAATCTGAGTCTGCACTAGACCAGGCCATGGCCTACCCTGGGGTAAGCGGACAACTCACCGCTTCCGATGAAGCGGGACCTCTGGCCGTAGGACGTGGTCCCATGTGAGTCACTGTCCTCTCATTAAGAACAAGGAAGATGGGGTTGCCTGGGTGGCTCAGTGGGTTAAGCAGCTGCCTTCAGCTAAGGTCATGATCCCAGGGTCCTGGGATCGAGCCCAGCATCAGGCTCCCTGGGTAGCAGAGAGCCTGCTTCTCCCTCTGCCTGCCTCTCTGCCTACTTGTCAAATAAATAAATAACTCTTAAAAAAGAAAGAAAGGGGGGCGCCTGGGTGGCTCAGTGGGTTAGGCCGCTGCCTTCGGCTCAGGTCATGATCTCAGGGTCCTGGGATCGAGTCCCGCATCGGGCTCTCTGCTCAGCAGGGAGCCTGCTTCCCTCCCTCTCTCTCTGCCTGCCTCTCCATCTACTTGTGATTTCTCTCTGTCAAATAAATAAATAAAATCTTTAAAAAAAAAAAAAAGGAAGAAAGGAAGGAAGGAAGAAAGAAAGGAAAGGAACGAGGAAGATATGTGTGCACCAGAAAGGAAAGACCCCCATGACAGACGACTGGTGCAGGTGAAGACACAGCCCCACCTCCACACGAATGTCTGCCCCACATACGCACCACATACGTGAGAAGGTCCAGTAGGCCACATGCCAACGCCCAGCCCACACTGTCTCCCACCCAGAAGGGCAGGGGGGCTGCTGTGTGAACACTCCGCTTTCTACTCCAGATACTTCTTTACTACTTAGGCCTTTTTGTGTTTTACAAGAATGTGCTCATTATATAAATTTAAAAAATACACAGGAAAAAGTCAACTGCATTTTAGATGACAAGACTGTGATTTTTATATTGTTTTTTACTGGCGTGCATTCTCTAATTTTAATGACGAATACAGATTTATTTTAAAAAAAAAAGGGGGGAAGAAGAAGAAGAAGATCAAATTAAGCTTCCAAACTCCGGAAGCCTCTTCCCGTCCACCTAACCCAAGACCATGAGTTCCCAGAGCAAGGCTGGCTTGTGCGGGTCTGGGTTCACAGAGCAGGCGCTGAGCACAGACAGCTGAGGGGTGCACAGGTAGCAAGCCCAGGGCGGGAAGGGGAGGGGAGGAGAGGGGAGGGAAAAGAGGAGAGGGAAAGGAGGGGAGGGGAGGGGAGGCAGCCGCCTGCTCTCCAGCAAGGTGCAGCCAACACAACTTGGCGGGCGCGGACAGGTTCTGTGCGAGGGGCTACTGAGCACCTGCCCTGGCGACTGCAGCTGTCACCTGACTTCATTTAACTCTGGACAGCCACCTGTGACATCTCAGACAGGCTCTCTGGCTGCTTCTTCCCAGACAGGCCAAACCTAAGAGGGAGCAGGCAGGGGGAGCCCCATGAGAGCACGCTTCTCAAGCTTCTCCAGAACAGGACGCATGGGCTTGGTCACCTCCCCCAGGTCGTCCCTCTTCCCACCCTCGCAGGCCTGGCAGCCCACAGAAACAGAAGTGGCCCGCCGCGGGTAAGGCTCACTTTGGGGGCTCCGCCACCTGCACAAACACCCCCTCCCAACGGAGGCCACATGGAGTAACAACACACTACTGCAAACAACGCTGCAGTGAACACAGGGGTGCACCTCCCTTTTCAACGTACTGTTTTCATTTGCTTTGGGCAAATACCCAGTAAAATCACCGGATGCTATGGTAGTTTCGTATTTAATTTTCTTAGGAAACTCCACACTGGTTTCCAGTGGCCGCACTCATTCTCGTTCCTACCAAAAGCGCACAAAGGTTTTTCTGCACACCCCCGCCAGCACCTGTTACTCTTGTCCTTCTGACACCAGCCATTCTGACAGGTGTGAGGCTCTACCCCCTCGGGGCTCTGACCTGCATCTCCCTGACGATGCGTGATGTCAGGCATCTGCACAAACGACGTGCGAGAGAAGCCAGCGGCCCGCGGCAGGTGAGCAGACAAGGATGCGGCACCCAGGTACACTGCAGCCGTCCTCGGCCGCGGAAAAGAAGGACATTTTGCCATTTGTAACTACATGGATGGACCTCAAGGATATTATGCAAAGTGAAATAAGTCAGATAAAGACAAAGAGCAGACGATTTCACTTACATGTAGAATCCAAAGAATATGCAAACCACAAAAAAAGCCCAGAAATGAACTCATAAAGTCAGGGAAGAAACATGGTTGCCAGAGGGGCGGGGGTGGGCGACGCAGCAAATAAGCAAAGGGATGAAAAGATACAAACTTCCGGTTAGAAAATAAGTCGCAGAGTCCAGCAGGGACTGGAATGCGGGCCACGTCTGGAGAAAGGTGGTGGCCACACGCATCTGGAGGGAACGCCAGGTGACAGACAGACGCAACTGCTGCATCAGTGCCAGGCGCTGGAGGCAATGTGACGCGGTGTGACAACTGCACTTCCATTAAGAACAAACAAAACACTTCCTAGTAGGTCTCCGGACTCTCTTTTCTAAACTTCCTCTAAAACAAACGTTTTAAATCCTTGGGGCTAAATGTGGACACAAACCATGTCTGCCAAAGCTAGGTGTTACAGCTCTTGATGTCATTTCAACACGTGTTCCGCGCTACAATGAAGCTAGGCTTTGACGGCCCAAGAAGAGGTAACAGCGGTGCTGATTAGGGCATTTCCGAAGAAACTGATCTAATTATGGAGCTGGGCAGACGATTGTTCCATCTTCACTAGGAAGCACTCACATGTCTGAAATTGGGAGGCAAGTTTCCATGCGTGGCTGGGCACCAGATCAGTTCAAAAATAAGCGTTTTTCTTCCTTCATGGTACACTGCACAACGGTGCATCTTTTTAGGTCAGCTGATCCCTACAGGAAGGTGCCTATATACAAAGTTTGTATTTCCGACCCACAAAAACGGCAGCTTCAAATGGTTCGACTTTTTGCATGCAATGGCACCTCGAACCCAGCAGGATACGGGATTAGAAGCTGACCATATGACAGGCTTGGGGAACAACAAGAGTATGTAGCCAGGACCCACACGAAGGCGAGGCCCACTCAGCCACTGTCCAGCCACAGAGCCATGAATCGAGTCAGGAACCTCTGCACGGAGCCAAGAAGCCAAGCGCACCCGGTGCCGCGGAGAGAGCGCACAGATGCTCGCCTCACCCTGCAGGAGGTCACCGGCTTGGGCATGGGCAGTGGGGAAGGAGGGCTGCTGCCCTGCGCACAAGAGCAGGACCACGGGAGTGCATGGCACACCCCGGATGGCCCGTCTCTGGAAGCAGAACGCGGCGGACACTCCGGCCAAGGCAACGGCTGGTACAGACCAGATGCAACTCTGAGATTCGATCCAGGAGATTCTCACACTGGCACATCACAGTGGAGCGAGCCCCGAATGATTCCTTTTCTGGGTATTTTAAGATGGACATGGTGAAGCTGGCTTGCAGTAACTTTCAGTTTTAATCACGAAAGCACTGGACCTCCGAAGCATTATTCTCCGGTGTACTTTTAAACTAAATCCTAGAATACTAGAAAATAAAGCTCTGTGATGAATGAGAAAGGCGTTTCTCATCTACAACTGCTCTCTTACATGAGTCCAACCGTTCAAAGGGTAATGACTGCTCAATTTTTAGTACATTTCCCAAATTAATTTCTGCTTTTAGTACCAAATAATGAAGGTCAGCAACATTTTAGCGTCTATCTTATGAGCAACTGGTGTATGGTTGCTGTAAATATTTGTGAAACACAATTCCATGGGTTATTTTAAAAGGTGAAAGATGTATTATTCAGTTACCAAGTCAAACTATCTGACTCACAGCAAATAGAGCTATTGATGAACACAGACAACCCGCTGCGGGAGGGTGATTTCTGATTTTCGAAGCTGAGCTGGTGGGGTTCCATGGTTCTCAGAGCCTGGGGTCGGGGCCGTGGGGCACTGGTTCTGCAGGTGCCTCAGGCAAGTGCCTCCCTCACTCGGGGGACTTGGGCAAACAGGCCCCAGGCAGAGCCAGGCCCCAACCCCTCTCCCAGCCCAGCACAAACTGCAAGTGGCCCAAAGGAGACTTCTGTGTATTCCCCAGGGAGGACAGGCAGATGTGCTGCAGCAGGTAAAGCACACAAACACAGGGCCCAAAGTGAAGACAATGAAATGTATTTTAAATAAAACAGCATGGGAAGAAAGGAGGCAAAGGAACCACCCCTGACAGTGAATGATGCCGGCCTGTGAGGGGAGAAGCACAGGGGGCTTTGTCTGCTCCCATGGATTTTAAATCCCATTGTTTCTTCTAAAGAAAGCAATGATCAGGGCAGATTTTATGCATCACTTTCTTAGGGGAACAGGGAAGGCAGATGAACACATGCGCGACCTCCAACATGGCCTCTAGCTTTCAGCATCTGAACCTCCAAACACGTTCTAAAGGGTCACAATGTTGGACTTGTCCAGCTCCCTGAGATCTTAAACCCAAAACACTGGTTCCCAGGGCCCGTCCCCATGGTCCCTGTCCATACTGTTAGCCACAGGTCCCAGTTTACCCGGAACATCCCCCGTGAACTTGGTCAATTCCAAATGCTGGGGGGAAACCAAGCTTTCCATTACAATGGAAAATGCAACAGAAAATACTAGAAATCATCTTCCACTGTTAATTTATTCCATCTCCCCTGCCCTCCCCTGCCCAACTCTTCTTAAAACCCTTCAAAAGCCTTAAAAAGCCAGCAGTTTCTCAGAAATTGGAGCTCCTTCCCCTTGGCTCCACAATGTTCACGGTCTAAATTTTTGCCCAAATCATGTCTTAGTGAAACCATTTTGGAGTTAACTGCTGGAGTGGTACGGACGTTAAAGCGCGCTGACGGACTTGCAGTGGGACGGGGACTCGGGCCGCACCCCTCGGGCACAGGCACAGACTGGCAAGAGGCAAGCGCAGGTACAGACCCTAACTAGAAAGAATGAGCTGCTGAGGGATACCTGGGTGGCTCAGGTGGGTTAAAGCCTCTACCTTCAGCTCAGGTACATGATCTCAGGGTCCTGGGATGGAGTCCTGCACCGGGCTCTCTGCTCAGCGGGGAGTCTGCCTCCCCCTCTCTCTCTGCCTGCCTCTCTGCCTACTTGTGATCTCTGTCAAATAAATAAATAAAATCTTAAAAAAAAAAAAAAGAAATGAGCTGCTGAGCCCACGGCAAGTGCAGACATCCACACGGGAATGGCTGAATATTTCCATTTTCAGGCGTGAATGATCCTCTTTAAATTACCCATGTGTGGATACAGCTAATGACACAAATCCTTTTTTATTTATTTTTAATTACATTACAAGGAAATTAATGCCTGCACCAATTACTTAGAAAACCTTGAGGCAGACCTTCAAAGGTTTTTTTGGGTTTTTCGTGTTTTGTTTTGTTTTGTTTTAATAAAAGCTCAAAAATGGAAGAAAGACAACTGAAACTGCAAATTAGAACCCAGTGTGTTTCCAGAATGTTCCCTTACTTATGTTGTTAATGGGGTAGCTGTCCCGCCAGGCTCCCATCAGCCTGCTTTAAGGGCCGCCCCATGAGCATCTCTCCACTCCAGAGACCACCTGTATTCCCATCTCTCCCCAAAAAGCTTTGAACAAAGCTACCCTTACAATGCTTTTAATATGTTAATGGAAGAGTGACGCCCTTGGGAGAAGCTGCTACCAGAGGAGGCTGAGAGCAACAGACAGGGAAAGGAGGTACCTCCTAGGGGAGGGGGGAGTAGGCAGGGTGGGCTGGGAGGGCACAGTGTTGCCATGAAGCAGGTCAAGGCCAAGCTGGGTTGAAGAGGCTAAAGCCATCCAAGCATTCACAAAACTGCCAGGTCAGAAGGCTCTACGGTTTGGAATCATCACTGCTACTCTAACTCTGGTCCCTGCCCATCGGCTCCCAAGAAAAGTGAGCTCTCTGTCCCCTTCCCACCAAGACCCCTCGGGGGATCGGTCACTTTGAACCCTGGTTCAGGTACATGTCTGACAGGGTTTCAGAACCTCAACTGAAGGCCAACAAAGGAAATGACACTCTTCTGCCTTAGCCAAGGAAACCCAAGCACACTGCAAGTGCAAGAAAAGGCCCTGGGGCCACCCGGGAGCCAGAGAACCACAGCCGTCTTCTCCTCCCCTCAGAACAGAGAGCAAGAACTCAGATACCACAAGCTTATACTTAAGCTATGACAAACATTCTTAATTTAACCATTTCTTCTCAATCTACCTGTTGCTGGTAGAAAGGATGTTCAGACATGGCTTCTAGAGAAACTCTAGTAAAGCACCTGGGAGCACCTACAGACCGGACTGGAGGTAACCCAGCACTTCACAACCTCAGTCAACAGTCCTGCGGAGGGTCAGTACTACTCTGAACCATTTTGCATTATAAACCTCCAAACCACCCCATGCTCCAAAGACCAGCTGGAGAAAAACCACTTGCTTAGCACGTCCATAACCCAGCATGGGGCAAAAATGGCCAAAGGGCCTTCAAGCCTCTGGAGGAGCTCACAGCCAGGAGAGCTGCTTGGGGGGCAGGGAGGGGCCAAAACGGCACTACACTGTGCTGCTTTCTCCTGCCGGCACAGGCCACCGGCCCCAAGGCACGCAAGGCAGCCACAACATAATCAGCAACTACTGCAGTCCCTAGAGGGGACTCAGAGGGAACCACGTGGCTATGTCAAAAAGCCAGGGTCCCCAGCCTTGCTCGCCAGCTTAACTAGCTGCATCATTTTTGAAATGAAAATAGCTGTATGTTCTGTCGTCTTTCCAGAGAGCCCTTTTCACTGGGAAAGTGAGCTGGGAAGACCCTGTGAGGAAGATCAGTGAGAGTCTGAAAACGTTAGCGTTCTGGGGAACACCAGCCAGGACTGTCCACGTTAGTGGCATTTTCATCAGAGCCTCCCAAACAGGCTTCAAAGCAAATACTACTGTCTCCGTATCACAGATGAGAAAACTAAGTATTCATTAGGCCGATGGTCACCAGCCAGTATCATGCCGCCAAAACTCGGACCCAGAGCTGTGAAAGCTCAAGCCACACTCGGGTGACCCAACATACAGAAACACGGGCAGAAACTCACTGTGGGTCCCTTTATAAAGAGTAGGAAGTTGTAAGCAGAACTTTATTTAGAGAATCATGTACATCCATGTAATATTTTTAAATTGTTTAAAAGAGCTTTTCAATGACCAGAGGAACCACTTATCTTGAATCCGATTTAAACAAATACAAGAGGCCATCTGTGCACTGTATTTAGAGTAGCATTAAAAACCATGGAAATATGCTCAAATGTCAGCAGGAAAATTAAGGGTAATTTCTCTTCTGTATCTTCCAAACTTCTTCAATAAGTACATTACTGTTTTTATAATCATAACCCCCTCCCAAAAAAAGCATTACTCTGTCTGGCTTGGTTAATTGACACCAACTTCACCCCCGAAGGTCACAGGGCAGAACTCTGTGTGCTTGTGCTCATTCTCTGGTCTCCGGCCTCTCCTCTAGGGGCCGCCGTAGGGGCGTCTCCTTCTGGCTCCGTCCCAGGCCCCGAGTGAGCCAGGCGCGGCACGGTGGAGGCCCAGGGAACCCCACGGACGGCTCAGTGTCAAGTCCAACAGGCTACAGGTCCCTTCAGCCCTCAAGTTCTGGCTCTAGAGCCACCCGAGCCACTGCTTCTGGAAGGGACTCCCGACTGCGGCACAGCCTCCCCCCACCAGACAGGGCTCCTAGAAACACCGCCCCTACGATCCCAGAAAATCCTCTGCAGATGCGGGAGAACCGGCCCGGAGGAGACCTGTCTGAGGAAGAGGGTTGGTCTGAAGCAGCGCAGCGCTCTGGCCACACCACCACAAGCGCAGCGAACGGGCCTTCTCCGCGGGCCGCTCTCCACACAGGCACTGCGGTCACACAGCTGAGAGAAGATTCAGAGGCTACATTTAGGCTCGCCGGGAAAAAGCCCACCACTCGCTGGTGAGTGCATCATATCCATATTATTAGCTGACATCTGCCACCTGCTGGCTCCGTGCGGGCTCCGTGCGACACGTCACTGAGCACGATCCCCGTAAGCACCATCACCTCCCCTTCTCTGGACGGCTCGGCCCGTAAAGCACCTGCCAGCGGCGCGCGTCTTGCTTGAAGAGCTCAGGCAGGGCAGCGCGGCTCCCACGGCTCCCGCTGCTCCCACGGCTCAAGGCGCTCCCTGGAGCCTCCCGGCCCCCCAGCCACCCAGCCCTGTCGGCTTCCTGCAGAGCCCGAACCCGCCCACTCGGCCCCCTCCCCGCACTGCCCTGTTCCTACCGGCTGCCTGCCTCACCTTGACCCCTCAGCAGGTATCAGAGGCCAGATACGAGGAGTCTCACTTCCGGTGCTGCTGTTCTAACGGGACACATCGTCTCAGTGCCCCACAGGGGATGTGATGATCACCAAGACCGGTGAAGCACCCAGGGAGCCCGTGTCCAGTTCCGCGTGGCCCGCAGACACGCGCACAGCGGACACTCATCACCTGCCGGATGCCAGCGCCACCGAGAGCCGGGTCTGGCCCCCACGCGAGCGCGTTGGTGCACCTGGGAGGTCTACAGGAAGGAAGCTGCCGCACTTCACTGTATCCGATACGTGTACGCAGTTAAGTCCAGAGAGGCAAAGCTGACACAGAGCACTGACTTGTCAGTCAGTCAGCCAGGTTTGATGCCAACTAGTTGGAAGGAGGAAACGAGACATGTGCACCAGTTCTCCTGGGTCCAAACTAGACATCACACTCACCGACCTCCCAAGGCCCCACCAAGATGACCAGAAACAATTTTTAAGAAAAAAACACAAGAGTGCTGGAACACTGCCAAAAACTGAAAGGACAGGAAAGGACTTAACGGAGCCAAAGGTTTAACTAGCTGCATGAGCATCTCTGAGCATCTCTCCACTCCAGAGACCACCTGTATACCCATCTCTCCCCAAAAAGCTTTGAACAAAGCTACCCTTACAATGCTTTTAATATGTTAATGGAAGAGTGACGCCCTTGGGAGAAGCTGCTACCAGAGGAGGCTGAGAGCAACAGACAGGGAAAGGAGGTACCTCCTAGGGGAGGAAGTCAATACGGAAGCGTGGAAAGCAGACGCCTCTGTCCGGTGATTTCCCGCAGCCCGACTATTCGGACACTGGCTACAGAGCAGTGAGCGCGACCCACTGAGGCCCTTGCTCTGAGCTGGGAGCGGAGCCAGGGCAGCATGGAGAGGGGAAATGATCCCCAAAATAAACCAGAGGGCACCGAGTGCACTCTGCCAACTGGTGGCCCATGGCCATGCCCAGGGCTCCCGGGTTAGGTGGTGAGGGGCCGGTACTGGAACCCGGACAGAACAGCAAGTAGCGGCCGGACACACACAGGTCAGGGCAGCATCCGGGAAAAAGGAAGAGCAGGCCGAGGCCCCAGCAGCAAGGATGAGGTTGGGAGGCTTCGGGAACCAGGAGAAGCCCGTGTGGCCTTGGGAACAGAGGCACCGTCAGTCTGGAATGCAGCAACCCTGGGCCAACTGTGGGGCAAACGAGAGTGCCAGGCTTCGGAGGAAACCCAGTGGCCAGGAAGAAGGGGACCAAAGAGGCCTGAGAACGCCGGAGCCCTTCAGGAAGACTTAGGCCCTGACAAAGGTGCCTGCCGACTGCCCCAAGCCTGTCCCCTCTCCCCACGGGGCTGCCAGGTCCCAGAAAAGCTAGCCCAGGACATGGCCAGCCTCTCAAGCCTGTAGCCTGAGCTGAAATTTCTCAGTGAGGCGGAAGGTGCACAGCAGGAACACACGCACATCACCTCAGCAGAAAGACAGACTATGAGGTCTGCCCTGGCAGCAACCTCATGAACAGGCCACAGCAAACAAAAAGAAACAGGAGAGGAACCCAGTACACGACAGAAACAATACCAGCACCCAACACCCAGCACCGAAGAAGACACACAAGCCAAGTTCAGGAAAAACCTGCTCCAGGACCTTGTTCTATAGAAAAGCAACCTGGGTCAGAAACCATCAGTAATGTCGGGGTTCCCTGGTGACAGTCAGCAGAATGAGGGCACAGGGGAGCTACCGTGCTAAGGACACACACCGCGAGCCAGAGCAACAAGAACCTAGTTCAACAAGATGAACAGAGAAAAAAGAAAATGATTCAAGTCATCCAAGGGGAAAAGGTCTCCCGAGGGACAGAGGCGCTGCCAGCCAGCAGCAGAGGAGCCCAGAAGGCCCCGTAGAGTCGCGTGGAAGAGCCGGTGTACCTGAAGCAAAGGCACAGCCCGCTCTGTGGGGGGGAAGGGAAGCTGTGCTCCAGGCAGAACAGATGCTGGGGGCCCACACTGAGCCGGACGCAGCACCAAGGGCCATGTGTGGACTAGAAGGCGGCTTCCAAAAGGCAACTAACAAATTAACCAACATGGACCACCTTCACCAAGAGGGGAGTGAGTCTTGCCTCCGATTTCTGACGACACTCACAGCCAGAGACGTGGAGCAATTCTGGAGCAATTCTGAGGCCGAGAGATGGGTATTGAGACACACAGCAGGCCTCAGGGAACGCGGCACCAATTAGCTCTCTTTAAAGACCTGACTGAACACACACAACAAAAAGATCCTGACGCAGGCTTCCCCGTGCAGAGCTGGTGAATGAGCACAGGCCGGGAGCCGGGGCCCCAGGCGCTCAGCCGAGCTCAGGGCCAGGACCACAGGGAGCAAGGCCAGGGTCACAGCCGGAGGAGCACGGTCTGCTGCTGTGAAGCTCATTCCAGCACACGCAGGCCAGGAAGACGGCCTCGCTCCTGCAAGCTCTGCCCGCAAGGACACAGCCTCCATGGAGCCCCCCAGACATGCCGACCACGCAAAGAACTCCGAAATCTGAAGGAGTCCAGGGACGAGTGCTGGTGGGGAGCAGGACGTCTCTGTAAATACAAAACCGAGACTCACCCACCGCAAACTGTGGTCTCCCACATCCAGGCAGGACTGCAGTGTCACTAGGAACCCTGATTGCCTGGGGTCAGAGGCCCTGCTGCTTTCCAGCGACCAGACCTTGCGGGATGCGGCCAGTGCATCCACACGGTGCTGTCATGAAGATTTCATGACTCCAGACAAAGTACTCAGAACAGGACTCGGCACTTAGTCAAGGCTCAATAGATGGCAGTGATTATAATTACAGAACAAAATATAAACGCCTAACTGCTGCTGACAAAATAATTCAGTGCAAATCAGGAAGTGAAGATACATGAAAGAGCTATTTTATTTTAGTTCGCTCAGGCCGCTGGAACAGGACACCACAGACTAGGCAAGTCCAACAACAGGCATTTATTTCCCACAGTTCTGGAGGCTACAGGTCTAAGATCAGGGGACCGGCGCAGTCAGGCTCCGGTGAGAGCCCTCTTCCTGGCTTGCAGACAGCTGCCTTTTCACTCGGTCTGTAACAGGGCTGAGAGCCAGTAAGCAATCTGGCCCCTTCTTAGAAAGACACTAATCCCAGGATGAGACCCTGCCTCTGTGACCTCATCTAACCCTAATCACTTCCAAGGGCCCCTTCCCCAAGCATCATCACACTGGGGTCGGGGCTTCAACATACGGATTTTAGGGGACGCAACTCAGTCTGCAGCAAGAACTAACAACAGCTGTACACTCCACAGCAGTAAGCAAACGGATATGATGTCATCAAAACTTTTCCTTTGATTTTTTTGCACTCAGTCACTTAAGCTTTTCATCATTTTTAAGGAGGGGGAGAGGGCAGAGGGAGAGAGAGAATCTCAAGCAGACTCCACACCCAGAGGAGAGCAGGACATGAGGCTCAATCCCGTGACCTTGAGATCATGACCTGAGCTGAAACCAAGAGTTGGTCACTTAACCAACTAAGCCACCCAGGCGCCCCTCATCATTTATGCTCTTGGTCTCGGCAATACCTCCTAGAAACTAGTATTTCCATCTGAGAGGTTCCACATTATTTTCACTTTCCACCAAAATCAAAAATTCAGTAAACCGTGTTTAAAGAGAACATGACTCGTAATGGAAGTATTTCCATTGATCAATTCATGTGTCCGTCCGCCATGGGCTTAAAAGGAGAGGTCTACAGTGGCAGTCACCTAATTGTATTTTGGTTATTGCCGGGGGATGGACCCCATGATTTTTAAGCTTCTTTTTTTAAACACACACACACAAATCCACTTAATAAAAATAATCATTTAAAAGTCAGCAGAAAACACTCTTAGACATTACCTCTCACTAAAGCAATCAGCAAACAGAACCGTTAAGAGGATCAGCATCACGCACGGTGGCGGTGTGTGTCACTGACCACTTAAAGGAGTCACTCTTGCAAGGTAGGGGACAGCACCAGACCACAGGCCCGGTTTGCGAGAAAATACTTCCAACTCCTCCTGGGGAGACTGGGACGCACCATTCAGAGCCTGGGCAGACCTACAAGATGGTCTCTGCAACCTGAGAGGTCCTGTCTCTACCCCAGAGACTGGGGTTCGTGTCTTTCTTTTCTTGCTAGTACCAGACCTCTCTGAACAACCCCCTCTCTGCTCTGCACGTCTAGTGGTTAAGAAGAAATGCTGTGGCCTCAGACTGCCTGGGATCCAAAGCCAGTGCTTCACTGACCTGCCGTGCGAGCTAGCCAACCCCTGTGCTCCGACCTGCGCCCCTGCTCCGCACCCGGGAGGGCGGCGGGGGGTGCGGCATGAAGGCCTGTGGGCTCAACGGGGCCCCAATGATGAGTGACACAGCACACACATGTGACAGTGACAAGTGCTGAAAACCACTCGCTCGGTGGGAGCGAAGGAGAGGCGGAGACAGCACCTGCGAAGGAAGGTTGGAGAACACAGGGCCTCTTCCCCAACTACAAGCTGCTCACTTCCAATAGTCTTACCCCAAAAGCCCTCCAAAAAGGCCATTTTTACTCTTAACAATTTTGTGAGTTTCAGTTCATCCCAAACCTTAACCTGGGGCAGTTCGCACAGGTCCCCATTCTCTGGAGCTTGGTCTCCATCCCACGTGCTTGCTGCGGCCGCGGGGGGCTGCTCAGTCTCCTGGAGCCAGCCTCTGACGGGGCCGCAGACGCTCCGTGGTACTCGAGGACCTCCGCAGGGCGCCACCGAGGAAGGTGTGTGTCCTCTTTCACAGGCCGGCCATCTCTTCAGGTTCTCCTTCTATTTTTAAAACTCTGATTGCTTCAGTTTAGAGAAGATGCTAATAACCAAAAACCTGAAGCGCGTTGCACGCAGGCCGCCACCTCTGCCAGGTCGCCTCCTCCCTGCGTCCTGCTCTTGATCCCGGCACCCCTGTTCCCTCCCAGGGGGGTGGCGGTGACGTGCACCGGCTCTCCCGCCCCGCGCGCCCGCTGGGGGGCTGCAACTCTCCGACTGCCTGGCTGCCCCTCGGGGAGACGCTTCATCTACTGAAGCTGACTCTCTTTAAACCGAATCATTGAGGAGAAAAAATGGGAGGCGGCAGGCAACAGACGCTCACTGGCCCTGCTTCCGGCTTTCAACAGTCTTCAGTTGAAACAGCAACTCACCAACTGCTCCACTCTTCCTGGACGACAACTTGCCAGAAAAATCCAGACGGGAGGAGCCCCGCCTGCCCCACAGTCCGGGACGGTCTGCAGAAAGCGGGACCTTCAGTGAACCGGAGCAGACCCTGCAGACCCTCCCCCACAAAGCCCCCCAAGCCCACCCCCAGCATCTCCATCATCTGCCATCTGACTCCAGGTGCCCCCAGGTTCTCTCTCTCCCTCGATTTGCAATGTCCCCTTACAGCCACACGGAGGCTGGCTTCACAGGGCGAGCTGCCACCCCCTCCCAAGTCCTGAAGAGGTCCCCTTCCCCCAGCAGGCCAGGAGGATGTCGGCCTGGCCAGGCTTCAGCTTTCTGTGTGTGGTACCCATCTCGAGGCCTGCTCGGAGAACGCACGACCCTCCTGCAAGCGACCCGAGAGCCCACCCCGGCGGAGCCCCCGCCCCGGGAGCCGTGGCCGCCCCGCGTGCCCGAGAAGAGCAGAGGCTCCAGGCAGGGCACCAGCGGGCGGGCAGGAGCGCTGCCCCCCGCCACCCCCCCCACCAGGCTGGACTGAGTTGTTCCGCGTCGCACTCTACGTGACTGAGACCATGCTGTGTGCGCAACTGAAACGGTGGCCCTTTGAGACGGAGACCCGCTGGAAACTCAGAAACGCCAATTCTAGAGCTTTCCAGGGGTGGCTCGCTGAGCACCACGGCTTCCGCGGCTGTTTGCAGTTTGGATTCATTTAGGCAGCAGTTACCGAACCAACTACTGAGTTTGCAATAAAGAGAGTCTAAAGCTACTCTAGGTCGGCACTGTCAGAAGTCAGAAGGCTACTTAAGTGTTCATTAAAATGAAATGCAATTAAGATTCAGTTCCACAGCTGCATCAGGCGCACGGCAAGCGCTCCAGGGCCACACAGAGCCAGCAGCAACTGCTTGGGCTGCACAAAACCCGGGCCCGGCCACCCTCACAGAGCGCGCCACAGCGCCCCGTCCCACCGTTCACAGAGGCCAAGCCTGAAGCTGCAAAGCGCTCAGAGAAAGAGCACGCACTCCTACTATGTGAACAGAACCCGAAATCCTAAACCGCCCCCCACCGGTCGCATGAAGCCACACAGCTGATACTAGAGCGGTGCCCGGAAAGATCTGGAAAGACGCTTAATTTAAGACCCTCAGAACACGTTACTCAGGCACGGTTTAAATTTTTAAAATCAGAAAAGAACGCCTTGACTCCAAGGGAGAAGCGTCTCCCGATACCGCGTGGGTTCCTGAAGACTCGGACCTTCAGGCTTTAGCAGCTTCTCTGAGAAAAGCTCAGGCCTGAGAGGGAAACTTGTATTTTCAAACCCGGAGCAAAAGGCCTTTTCTGTCCAGTTGGCAATGCGCCCCGCCTAATTTTTGGTTTCAATTTCCTCCGAGAAGAGAGGAGAAAAGGGAAGGAAA
Source organism: Mustela nivalis (assembly GCF_964662115.1). Lineage (NCBI taxonomy): Eukaryota > Metazoa > Chordata > Mammalia > Carnivora > Mustelidae > Mustela > Mustela nivalis. The sequence goes on from NC_139022.1 coordinate 175,549,936, forward strand.
GGAGTGGCCTGCTCAGCTCTCCACGTCACAATTCACATGGCACTTCCAAGTCTCCTCTGTTTAGCACATCCTGCCAGGGCTATGTCGTGGACGTAGCTTCCCAGGTGGGGAAACTGAGGCGCAAAAGTCAGGACCCAGCATGAAATCAGTCAACACCAGGCCTGTGCATGAGGCTACAGGGGAGCGGAGCACAGGAGAACCAAGGGAGCTCAAGGCCACGTGCAGATCGCAGCCGAAGGGCTCCGAGCAAAAAACAGAAGGATTTGATTTTTCATTTCCCTTCCACTCCTGCATCCCAGCCATGGCTTCAGATCCACCGGATTCCAGAAACACGACGATCTGAAATCTCTCTCAAATACGGAAAGATAGAAACCACCTACATCCACATGTTATCACTTAGGAAATTAACTCCAGTCTTAAACCACAGGAGGACCTAAATGGTTCTACAGAGCAACTGATCTGGGAATTAAAAAGAGCACAAACCCACAATAAAAAGGCACATCTCTGACAATGAAAGACATTCCCTGCCAATGGGAACCTCAGAGACACTCCCACCGAGCCTGCCCCATCAGCCTGGAGACAGACAGACCCCTGAGCAGGGACCGCTTTGCCACGAGGGAGAGCCAGCGTCTCCTCCTTGCTGCTAGGGCTCGGAGCACACGCCCCTGAGCTCAGGCCATGCTCAGCCTGATCCCAGGACACTCAGCAGGTGGCTGAAGGACAGGCAATGTATCTTCATACTTCCCTAAGTTTTCAGACTTTGCCATGGTTAGGTATTAATTTTCGAACAACAAAGAGAAGCCTGCTAAATCTAAGTGGAAATGCCTTTCAAACACAATTTTTTGAGAGCTTTCTGCTTTTGATTCTACACTGCAAGGTATAAAAGTGGTTTAACCACACTCTTTGGGAAGATAAACAGAAAAACTACAATCAATTTTACTTTAATACTCTGCACTTAAGTAACTTCAGAGTTGGCAATCAAATCTTCAAAAATTCCAAGACAACAAAGTTACTTTCAGCATCTGACCTAAACCACCTAAGCGGCCAGACCCTGTCACGCACGCTCACTCATTCATTCATCAGAGCCTGATGCAGAGCTGGCCAGCAGCACCCACTTGGCCCTGGGGATGCAGCTAAGACACGGCCCCTCCGCCCCAGGGGAAGCAGAAGACCAGCGGTCAATGGTCAGTTGTGTATGAGCGGCGGTCACTCCACAGGAAGAGGCCACGGAAGAACTGCATGGGAGTGTGCTTGCTCTGAAGCGAGGGCCACAGCCTGTGGAGGGGGAGGCGCCCACTCGCATTAACTCGGGCTGCTGTACACACGGTGTGGGGTCTTGTGCAAAGCACACATGGTCTGTTATGTGCTTAGACCTAAATTCCAGAGGCAACATGAGTGAATCATGTCGCATCCCCGCCGACCCCCGAGAGGAATAACAGCTTTCCCAAGCTGCCCAGTGCACGTGGCCTCAGGAACAGGACTTTTCAACTGCGGTAGTTCTCATGTACTCGTTCACACGGCTTTCACATACACGTCTCTTAGGTGACACAGGAGACAAGCACAGAAAGGCCCCGAGAGCTAGTCTCTGGTTGCCTGAGTTCAGTCGTGACAACCAAGCCAGAGGACAGAGAACAGTCTACCAGAGTCATCACCGTGGGCTGGAGTCCAGTCGAGGGAGAGAAGTGCCGGAAAAGACAACCACATGGTTCAGTCTACCTACAGGAGCATGCCCTCAGCCATGGAAGGAAGCCTCCAGAAGACCCCATGCCCCAAGCCTCAGAACCGTGGCGGAGACAAAATCATCCCCACATGCCCTTAAGAGAGACAACTACCTGAAAGGGCCTGACGCAAACACACAAGCCCTTCCAGCAGAGGGCCTCCGCCAGCTGGCACAGGTGTGGCCAGAGAGTCAAAGCTCTGTTGCCAGTGTGCAGATGGGGGCACCACAAGCCAAGGAAGGCAGAGATGGCTTTAAGGTGCTGAGACAGTCCCCCAACTGGCAGCTAGCAAAGTAAGTCAGTCCTGCAATAGCAAGGAACTGAATTCGCCAGCAGTATGCAAGTGGAGCCTGGGCTCCAGTCAGGAACGCAGCAGCCAACGCCGTGCCTGCACCCTGGTGAGAGCCTGAGCAGGAAGCCAACCCAGCTATCCCAAACTCTGACACACAGAGTCCATGAGACAGTAAAGGAGTATTGGTTTAAGCTGCTAAGTTTATGCTCATTTGTCACACGGCCACAAAGAATAACTGCAGCCTGGAAACCCTGGAGTAAGCCATTTAATGTGCGGTGCAAATCCCGCACTGTAAGAAGATGCACCCCTGACCACCTCACCTGGGACACAGATTGGCATGGGGGACAAGCATCTCGGGCAACTGTCTCAGTCACCGAGGTCACCCATCTGCCTTTACGCCGGTGCCACACTCACCCAGCAGCCTTCACACCAGAGAGTCCAGAGGGGCCTCCCCAGAGTCACGGCCAGCAGCAGTCTCCTCGAGACCCCGTGAGCAGGACACCGCGCCCCGTCACCTGTCAGCCCGCGCCCAGGTGCAGCAGCAACACAGCTTTTCTCAACTTCAACATCACAAGCTGCTGTTTGCTCTGTCTTGGTTTTTTTGTTTGTGTGTTTTAAAGATTTCATTTATTTACTTGACAGAGATCACAAGTAGGCAGGCAGGCAGAGAGAGAGAGAGAAATAGAGAGAGATGGAAGCAGGGTCCCTGCTGAGCAGAGAGCCCAATTCAGGGCTTGATCCCAGGACCCTGAGATCATGACCTGAGCCAAAGACAGAGGTTTTAACCCTCTGAGCCCCTCAGGTGCCCCCATCTTGCTTTTTAATAGCTTCTTTCATTCTGCACCGTAAAAAACAGGTCCTAAACCAATGCGCAAGAAGTCCTCATTTCCCAGGATAACCATGATGCCTCCACCCATCGGACGTACACGATTCCATTTACAGCGGGAAACAAAATTTCTTATTAAATAGTGCCCAAAGGAAGTCTGAGGCTTTACCTTGAAAAATCCCAAAGTTATGAAAAATTGATACTTTAAAACATTTACTTAAAAATTTTTCTCCAAGGTGCTGTCTCACCCGTGCTACTGCTGAGAAGCCACCGGCATCGCTGCTCCTCCCTCACATGCCCTGGGCAGCCCAGCAGCGACAGGGTCCGCCCCACCCCGCGGTGGCAGCGCGGGCATTACCAAGGTTGTTTTCTGCAAAAAACATTCGAGGTCTCTATCTTCCCCCAGGACTCCTCCAGCCTGTTTCATACCACAATCCTTTTCCAAGGCGTCTGTCCAGCCCTTCTCCGAGGGTCAGCAGTAAGTGCATCTTCACTTACCAGCAACCAGGCGCAACTCTCCCCAACTTCATCACAGCCCGCACGCCACCCTAGATGTTCGATCTCACTTTGCAGTGACAGGCCAGGGCATACTGGGTGGGAACAAGCGACACTCTTACTAAGGGGGCTGGAACCTCTGAGAAGGAGCTCATTTCACATGCTCGGCGCAGCAGCAATGCGGGCACGGCTTCCATGCACGACCCCATACGCAGGGCTCGCAGATGATGAACACTGAGAAAATGAGGCCTGTGCGTGCTACTGTCACCTTGCAGGGCAGGTCTCATTCTAACCTCTCCCATGTGTCCCATGATGTGTGTAGGCGGACAGGGGACGGAGAGGACGCACCAGGAGTGGCGATGCTGTCGTCTGCCAGGAGCCCTGCTGGGCTTTCACTTGCACCCTCCCACTGGGTCCCCACAAGGACGCACCGGGGGAGAGGGTCACCCACACGCTACTTTACGTAGTGCCAAGTCAGGCTGGAAGCACAGAGGGAGAGGAGGCATCCTGAAGCCTTCTGAAGCCTCCGCCAGGCTCAGCCTCTCCAAACAAGAGTGAAGGAAACACACACGGAGTCCTGCGGGGTGTGGGTCACCATCCTACAAACCACACGGGTCCGTTTCTCACCAGTATCAGACGAAGAGCTGAATTTTGAACAGAAAATGTCAAAAATAAACACTGTTAAAAGCCCTGCAGGAAGGATGCTCCATGACCATTTCACACTCAGGCACACCAGAGAGGACAGTCCACAGATGGCCAAAGCACACACTGAAGCCTGTCAGGGCCCGGCCTGCAGGGGCCCGCCAGAGGCCAGGGGCCTTCCCTCGTTTCATTGCGCTCCTCCCGGGGCTCTACAGGGCACCAGTAAGGATGCAGCAACACACCTGGGGTCCAAGCTCCCCCCACCCCCACCTGGGACTTTTCTTTGCCTTGAGGCTCACGAGGTTTCTGAAGCCGGCAGCACTGACCAGGGCAACGTAACAACTCGCTGGGCCAGGAAGTGGAGGTGAGGGCATGGGAAGGTGACGAGGGCCGGAAGCTGGGAAGTGCAGGGCCCAGGAGCCTGTCCACACCTGCCCACGTCCCTAAGTCAGAAGCCCAGGTAGAGGGGAGAGAGCACATTCCACACCGTTCCCAAAACAAAAGTTTGAGCGTTCAAAGGAGACACAAAACAGCTGCTCCAAGACAAGTGCTTCCCTTTCCCTGCTCCGAGGGTTCCCGTTCGGATCCCTGTCTGCCTTCCCTGGCTTCGTCACCTCCTCAAGGGTGGAAGCAGACCGGCAGCCCTGTGAGGCCAGGCCACCAGTACAGTTTCGAAGGGCAACGCCTTCCAGCCCAGAAAAGAGCAGACAGTGTACCTGTTCCACACGCCACCACGCAAACGCCCGACTGGCTTCGGCTGATGCTACTCAGCCTCCCGCAGCATCAGCCAGTGGCTCAGCCTTTCTAGGGACTACAGACATGGTCCTTCCAGAAACACCTGTCCTGGGCCTACACAGTAAGTCTGAGCCACTACTCACCAACAAGGCTCCTTTCTACTGACCAGGTCAAGGGCTCTCCCATCGCAGGCCTTTCACCTTCTGAGCTATAAATGAAACACGTGGTGGTGGCCTTCCTCATGACTCTGAGTAAGCTGGTGGCTGGCGGCGAGTTCTAGACCGACTTATTTCTCGATACCAAAAAGCTGCCATAAGCCCAGCGGCCCGCCACGGGCAGGACCATGAGGGACACCTCCCTCCTCTGACCACAGGCAAACCTCCACAGTCCAAGGGCTGCTCTGACTTCCTGCTCCTCTGCTCAGTCCCGCCCGCCCCAAACGGTGGCCTGCTAGAAGCATTCCGTGTAGCAAACCAAGACGGGGCACCCCACCCTTCCAGACACACGGCAGGCAGTCCTAGCAGGCTTCTCCTCTAGGCAGAGATGGCAGTAAGTGGACAGACCCCGAGTGGTACACGTCAGCCACAGAGGCAGCCAAGGAGAAAAGAAGGAGCATCACCAAGAGCAGGACTGCACCGCTCCTATTCAGGTAGGTTAAAACGGGGAACTCCTGGCTGGGCTGCTTCGGAACCTACTCTTCAACACTCCACGCAGCCTCTGAGCAGAAACCTCACAGGCCAATGGTGGGGGCAGGGTGGGACCCGCAGTAGGCCCCCAGGCAGGGCCCAGAGCAGCAGCACCCAGGAGGCAGGCTTAGTTGTGGGCTGCAGTCTTTAACCCTAGGAGGACCGCAGAGATGCCATCATGGCGTTCTAAAGGGGACAGATGTAACCAAACCTGCTGATGGGGGAGATTCTCCTACTGGCCACTCTGGGAGAGGCCCAAGGGCCAGCAACAGTGTGTGCAAGGACCACTGGCCGCTGGAGCAATCTCCGCGAGCAGTGACGTGCTGCGTGAGGATAAAGAGATCTGATCAAAGACTAGATGGGGGAGACGGACAAGGAAGAGGAAAGATCTGCACACTGTGCTAGTGTGTGCTGCGCAGGGGCACGCGGATGGAGACCAGGGTTCAGAGGCAGGATCAAGAGATGGGCATCTTCCAGGCCAACTACTCCCTCAGGTCCTAGCAAAGAACCTCATATTTGGTGGGCTTATTTATTAATAAAAGCACCAGCACGGGCACCTGGGTGGCTCACTCAGTTAAGCATCTGCCTTCGGCTCAGGTCCAAATCCCAGAGTCCTGGGATCAAGCCCGATTCTGGTTCGCTGCTCAGCGGGGAGCCTGCTTCTCCCTCTCCCTCTGCTCCTCCTCCCCAATCCCACACCTGGTGTGTGTTTCTCTCCCTCTCTCAAGTAAATAAATAAATAAATAAATAATGTATGTATTGAAGATTTCTAGAAACCTAAGGGTGAGGAAACATTTTCCAGGGCCTAAGTAATTTGTAGAAGGGCATGATGCCACCACTGCCAACAGCTCATGGAAGAAGCAAGACTTGGGGCCGTCTGGACCCCAAAATGCTCTACCAGTGAAGACCACATGTCCTCCTATTTTCCTAGTGCTAAGACACAGAGTCAGTTCCAGAAATATGACAGCCTGGAAACCTGCATGCCTCACCCCACCCCCCAACCAAGGAACTCGGGTATGATGCTATACGTCGAGAAATCGCTCTAGACCACCCTTTCTTGGACAGTTTGCCAAGTAAGGACTGGAGAAAGAGAAGCAAGAGGAGAATGGCTCCTACCTGGGGCTGAAATGCACACTGAGGCTTCAGGGAATTTAAAAATGTAACACTTCTAACCCAAACCAGGTGAAACAAATTGCAGGACATGAAGCTCTTAGGATGCATCTCACTTGCTTTAAAGTAGTATCAACTTAACCATATTCCAAACTGAATGAACAGACTTATAACAAAAAAGAATTACTTTAAGAAGTAATCTCAACACCTAGCAATCCCTGGATTAGTAGAACTCTAATATTTGTTAAAAAAAAAAAAATCCTAGTATCCTGGAAAATCCTTATGCAGCTCTTAAATCAGCATACAAATTGCAAAGAAAGTTTATGATTTAAGTCTTAAAATAACGACATAATATCTATATACAAAGGCTTTGTTTCCAGATGCTCAGAAAAGCACAGGAAGGCCAAAGGGCTGGGCAGGGAGCATTCCCACCTGAGCAGCCTCACCTGGGACTGTTTCAACCAACACTCCCACACCCACGTTTTGTTTTTTAAACAGTCCCTGTCATGTGTAACTGCACTAAACTTAAGTAGAACTTCGAATCCCCTCTAGGCCAACGTGGAAATATTTTAAATAAAAATAGCATCTTCCAAAGAATACGTGGTACAAATGTTTTTGTCTTCTTTGAAGACAATCAACTACTTTTTCAAAACTAGAAAAATGCTTTTTATGTTAATTTCTGCATAAAATTGAATCATAACACACACACCCTCATCCAAAAAAATTACTTCTAAATTCACTGTTGGTTAAATTGTATCACTAATTAAAAAAAAAAAAAGACAATGAATCATCTTCCAAAAAGATTTTTCTCAAAAAAAAGTTATTATTTAACGAGTATCTGCCTTCAACTCGATTCCAGTTCCCGGCAATACTAAAACCGTCTGCAGCTGACATAAAGCTGCACACCCATCTGCGCCCCACTTTGACACGGGGTCCCTAACAGGTCTGGGGAGAGGGAAGAAGGTGAAGGGCCCCAGACCCCCTTCCAGGGGCCCAAGTCGGCGCAGCGGCCGCCGTCCTCCGCGGTCGGTCCGGGGATCGCAGCCGCAGCCCGCCGCTCCTCTGCACCAGCGTCTACTGTGCCGCGCCAGGAGAAGCCTTCCGGCGCGGTCGCCGCCGGCGCCCCCCGCGCGCCCCGCACTCACCCCTGGATGCCGGGGCTGTACGCGCGGCTCTTCCACGGCGTGCCGGGCCGCGGCGCCTGGGGCCCGGGGCCGCCCCCTCCGCTGAGCGCGGCCGCGCGGCTGCCCGACAGCAGGTAGTTGAGGCCGTAGGTGCTGGCCTTGTTCTCGCGTTTCCGGCGGCCCGGGTGGAACTGGTGCTGCGGCGGGGAGCCGGCGGGCGCGGGGCCGCGCGGCCCAGGGTGCCCGTTGGCCGCGCCGGGGGCGCTCGGCGGGCCGTCGGCGAAGTGGAAGAAGGCGCCGCCGCGGCCGCCGCCCGCCCGGCCGAGCGAGGCGCTGCTCGAGGACGACGACGAGCAGCCGGGGCTCTCGGTGCCCGACTCGGCGTTGGACGAGGACGACGACGACGACGACAGCGACGGCGACTTGTGCAGGCGCCGGGCGCCCTCGGCCGCGGGCCCGAGCGCCGTCAGCAGCGCGGGGGGCAGCGCGGCGGGGCCGGGCGCGGGCGGCGGGGGCGACGCGGCGGGCAGCGCGGGCCCCGCCAGGCCGCCGCCGCCCCCGCCGCCCCCGCCGCCGCCCAGCCCCGCCGTCCCCGCCGCGACCGCCGTGTCCAGCGCGGGCGAGTTGAGGCAGAAGTAGGACGCGAAGCCCGACCCGCCGCGGCCCACGCCCTGCGAGGTCTCCCAGATCTGCATCCACAGGGCATTGGCCGGCCCCTTCTGCTCGGGCTGGATCCAGGCCACGCGCGGATCCATCCACGCGCCGCCCCGCGGGCCCGCGCGCCCGCCCGCCCCGCCGCGGCCCCGCCCCCGCCGCGCCCCGAGCCCCGGCCGCGCCGCGCACGGACGGACGGACGGACGGGCCGCGGGCGGACGGGCTGACGGGCGCGCGGGCCTGCGCCCGCGGCTCCGGCCGGCTCGCGGCAGCGGCGGCGGCTCCCGTCGGGGTCCCGGCGCGGGGCGGGCCCGGGGCAGGCCGAGGCGGGCGGCTCGGGCCTGTCGGGCTCCCTTCACGCGGCGCGGGGCGGGCGCGGGGGCCGCGGCGGCGGCGGCGTTCCACTCGGGCCGGGGGGAGAGGCCATCGGAGAGGGGCGGGCGGCCGGGCCGAGGGGGCGGGCCCAGGCGCCGCGCGGCCCGGGACCCGCGGGAGGGCCGCCGCCGTGCGCCGGGCCCTCGGTCACGCTCGCGCCGCTCGCTCCGTGCTCCTGCAGCGGTGGTGGCGGCGGCGAAAAGACACTCTCGGCGGCGACAGGGCGCGGGGGAAGGAGGGGGCGCCGCCGCCTCCGCTCCAATGAGGGGCGGGGAGGGAGCGGGGCGGGGAGGAAGCGCGGCCTCCCTCGCCGGGGCCGGGACGTCAGTGCGCACGCGCGGCCGATTTCAAATCCTCACTAGACACCGCCGCCTTGGTTACCGCGCCTGCGCACTGGGACGCTCCCCCTTGCGGGTGAGGAGGGCACCGCGTCGGAAGGAGACGCGACTGGGAGGGGCTGAAGGGGCGGCGGCGGCGTGGGTCTTTCTAGACTAGACTTGGCTGCAGTGTGGCGCGCAAGAAGTGAGGGGGCTGCTACGCCGCCTTCGCCGCGACTTCCTCCGCCAGCCCCACCTCCCGCCATCGCTAGCAGGCCGAGGCCTGGAGACATGCGCGCTGGGGCCGGGGTCCCGGCAGCCGCCTGGTCGCACTGCGCGTGCGTAGAGATGAGACGCCGCCGCCGCCGCCGCCGCCGCCGCCGCAGCTGCGTGGATGTTTCCGCGCCGCCCGGCAAGGCCGGAGGTCCGGCCCCAGGCCTGGCCTGGGGACCGCCGGCTCGCGGTACCAGTGAGCCGAGGCAGCACGGACCACTGTCCGGCCGCTCTCCCAGGAGAAGGACAAAAGTGCCCCCAGGCTTCCTGCCGTCCACCCTCCGGGGTCCTTGTGCAGCCGGTAGCGCTGCGGTCACTCGTGCCCGCCCACGTGCTCGCCGGCGTCCTCCGGGAGGAGCGGTCACAAGCCAGCGGCCCGGGCGGCGCTTCCCGCTAAGCCGCCGCCCTGGACAGAGCGGACCCTCCTGGGAGGATCTCCTCGTAGGCATTTTTGTTTCCTTTTAGAAATGATTTCCTATTGCCTAGAATGAAGTTAAAACTTTGCAGTTAGCTCACTGCCGTGACTCCCCAGGCAGGCTTGGCAGTGCTGCCTATCAGGGCAGCGGCCCACGTGCTTGGGTGTCTGGGCTCGCAGCTGGCACAGTGGTGGCCGGATTCCACAGAGGCCCTGTCCGCGGGGCGAGTCCCCTGTGTCCAGAGGATCCCTCAAGCCCGGTTTGACCGTGCTGTCTTTAGGACTCTGCCGCTAAGCACACCTACTGTGGAGTGCAGAGCAAATGCCAGAGTGCCATTATATAAGCCTGCGTGTGCCCCATGAGCCCAGCCGGTGTGGTGGACACCGTGGCCCCTCTGGAGCGCAGGCCTGTCCTGGTCCGCACCCAGCGGATGCATTCCCTGGCCAGGCAACTTTGAGGAAGCTCAGCGCTTGGGCCGGTATTCCTCTTAAACATTGAGAGAAGCCCTTTCTAACCTGCTCTTCTGAGTACACGTTACTCAGCGCTTGACACTTCAGGACATCTTAACAACGTGAAAATCCATGTATTGCCTGCTAAGGCTTCTTGGCAAATGCTAACCGAACTATAAATGACTTTTTGCTTCAGGCGTCTGTACAATACAGACGTGGAAATTACGACGAAGGATTAGAACTTGTGCATTAAATAAATTGGGAGATCACACACAAGCCAGACAGCAGTTGTTCTGGATCTTCTTGCTTCCAGTGCCTAGGGCCCAAATCCCTGGGGTCATCACAGTCTCCCCTCCCCATAACCAACAGATTCTCTTGTGTCTACCTGCAAGAAACATCCAAAATTCAACAACTACCCCTCACTCCCTCCATCTACTCACCTACAGCCCTTTAAGGCCACCACTATTTCTAGCATATTTTGAAACAGTGCCTCCTAGCTAGTTCGTCACTTTCCAATCTTGTTCTCTTTGGCATTTTCTCCACAGAGCAGCTTGTGAGTGATCCTTAAAAAAAAAAAAAAAAAAAAAAAAAAAAGGTCAGATTATGTCAGTCTCCCGCTCGAAACTCTCCAGTGGCTTCCTTTCTCAAACTCAGGCTTATTATGACCTACAAGTTCCTACATTGGCTGGTCCTTCTCTCCTTTTCTCCAACTTCGTCTTCCAGCTCATCCCCTAACCCAGCCTGTTCCAGCCAGAAGCATAGCAGGCACAGATGTGCCTCAGGGCCTTTGCACTTGCTGTTCTCTCTCCCCTTGGATGCTACATACCCCCATGGGTCCCACCTTACCCACTCTCACACCTTAGGGACGACATTGCTCGATCTGAACTACAAACCCAACCGTCAACACTCCCTGCTTCCATTCCTTGCTTTATGTTTCTCTTAGCATTTATCTCCATTGGTTTCCTAGGGCTACAAACTAGGTGACTCACAACAGCAGAAATGTATTCTCTTACTGTTCTAGAGGCTCAGTGCCTGAAATCAAGGTGTTGGCAGGGCCATGCTCTCTCTCTGAGGTCTCCAGGGCAGGTAGGTTTGTAGGTGCCTCACTTCATTCTCTGCCTCCATCACTGCATGGAGCTTTCCCAATGTCTGTGTCTCCTCTTGTCACAGGGATGCCATTCGTACTGCATTAGGGTTCACCCTAATGAACTCGTGTTACCTTGATTCCATCTGCAGAGGCCCTATTTGCAAATAAGGCTAACATTCTATTGATATCCAGGGTTAGGACTTGAAGTTCATTTGGTGAGGGGGCGGGGGCACAATTCAATCCACTGTGCCATCTCATGAATTTTATTTACCTTATTTATCATCTGTGTCCTCTCACCCAGTTAGGATCTAAGTTACACAAGGAGGGGGATTTTTATCTGTGCTTTTCCCTGCTGTGTGTGAGCTTGAGAACTGTGATTGGCACATGGCAGGTCCTGGATGGCTACTGGTGAAATGACCAACAGTCGGCTGACCAACTCAATAGGAATGAAAGCCTTGCCTGGCTTCAGGATCTAGCCACAGATTGCTCTACTTCTTTACAACATTTTAAGTTGTTTTTTCCTATGGCTTCCTGCTCTATCTTTGCAGTTTGTCTCTAGCTAATCCCTCTAACTTTGATTCATCAGCCATAGTTAATTTCTTATAATTAGATACAAGGTTTCATGCTGTATGTATTTGATCATAAGTTCTTATGTAAATTAGAAGCAATATGTTTCTTTCTGCAAAACAAGAAGGAATACTAAGTCATATGTAGTCCCTGTTGCAGTCCCTGTGGCTCTGGGCAGAGGAAGCCTTTCTCACTGCTTATCAGTTTTCACAGATAAGCCCAGATTTTTCCTTCTGTGGCCAAAACCAACTCCTCTCTCTTCTCATGCTGTTTTCATGAACAAATCGTTTCTGGAACTCTGACTACCATGGACTTCCCGTGCCAGAATCGGATATGCTGGTTAAAACGCAGACAGCGAGGGCTCACCGGACCTGAAACTTATTCAGAGTGAGGTCCAGGAATCTGCATTTTAAGTAAATTCCCTGGGCAATTTTAAGCCTAATTCAGGGTTCCCAAACTCAATTGCTCACAGGAACTGAATAGGTTATGTAAGTAACTGAAAAAAATCAAGGTGTATGTGCATCGGTCAGCTACTACTGGGTAACAAACCACCCCCAAACACAGTGGTTCAAAGGAAGTGTTTATTATTGCTCACAAGTCTACAGATCAACTGTGTGGTTCTGCTGATCTGGGTCAGACACAGCGGATCTCGGCTTACAAGTCACTTCAGGCTCCACTCAGCTGACAGGAGAGCTGAGGTTGGCTGGTCTAGAGTGGCCACACTCACGTGACGGGCAGCTGGCTGGCTGGCAGCTGGAACACCAGGGTTGATGGGCCCATGTGTCTCTCCTTTTCCAGCAGGGGAGCCTCAGCTTATTCTCAGGGTGGCTGAACAGGGTTTCAAGAAAGCAAGAGACATGCCTGGAGTAAGACCTGGCATGTCTTCATTTCCTCAGCATAATCCTCCGCGTTCTGTGAATCCAAGTGAATGACGGGGCCTTGATGAGATTCGAGAGGGGGAGAAATAGCCTCCATGTCCTGACAGGAGAAGCTGCAGTCACATTGTCAGGGGCGCGGGACACTGGGAGGAGAATCATGGGGACCCCAGTGGGACCTGAAGGAGGAGTGGTGGGCACCGTAAGATCCAGGAGAGCACCTGCCTGGTGCACGGGAGTGGAAAGGCACTCCTCCACAGGTGGTCAGCAACGTCAAGTCTCCCGAGAACCTGGACAGGTAGACGTGAGCCTGAATCCTCCCAGTTTGAGATGTCAACCTCTAGGCAGATGCTGCTGGCTGCCCACACAAGTCCTTTGTCCCCACCGCCCCTTTCTTCTCAGGGTGGCAGAGCCCTGGTCCTGCCCAGGAATCTGCATGGCAGGTATGCAGAAAGGTTGCCCCCGGTGCCATCTTTCTGTATGCCAGTGCCAACATAAGCATAGTACACACCCCCATTCTAGAGGAGGGGGCCTCCAGAACACTCCTGGGAAAGTCTTCCAGGTGAGGAAGAAGAGATCTACCAGAGGACACTCTCCACATCACCAGTGGACACAGTTCTCTCTGTGTAGGATGCCTGGCACCACCATAGCCACCTTGAGACCAGAAGAGAGATGGGACTGGTGCCCTGGGAACCAGGATGAATGTGGCGGCCCCAAGCGCCCGCCGTACTACACCATAGCCCCCAGTCCAGCCCCACCCTGGTTGCTTCGTGTTCTGGGCAGGTCACACTGTCATTTGCTACAGAAAGCACCCAGGATAGCAAGTATCAGAAAAATGCTAAAGTGCCGTGGAGGGTCACCTGGACGTCTCTGTGAGTAATGCGTAGCTTGTGGGTAATCTCTGGTCACCAGAAGACAAATAATACGATGGGGCGGGGTGAGCGGTGCCTGTCCTGAAGAAAGGTTTCCTTCTGAGAGGTGGGTTCCCACCTGCAAGGGTGAACCCTGAGCCCTTTAAAAGTTTTAGGCGCCAGTGTCACTCATTAAAGGAAATCTTGGGAGTGAGTTTCTCTGCAAAACTATCTTCCTCCTATCCTTAATTATGGAAAGTACCAAACTTGCATAACACTGGGGAGACTATATATACCGAACCCCTTCAATAGCTATCAGCTCAAGGTCAGACTTGCTCACCAATGTCCTCACCTGATTTCTCCTCCAGTTATTTCAAAGCAAATCCCTGGTAACACATCTTTTCATCCATAAATGACACAGTATGCATTAGTGCGTTATAGCATATGTTTTGAAACGTAACTACAATATGACCACATCTAAGTAGTAGTAACAATGTCTTCCTTCATATCATCAAATATCTGATCCATATTATCTTTGATTATCTTCTAAAATTTTTTACTGGTGGTTTTGTCAAAAACAAAAGGTCCTTATAATGATTTAGATCTTCTCATGCTTTTAATCTGTGGTTTCTCTGTCATCTTTTGGGGAGCAGGTTGTGAGGGGGCATCTATTGTTGAAGAACATGGTTCATTCACCCCACAGTCTAGATTTGCCAGTTATATCTCCCTACCCTTCAAATGCCGCGGGATCCCAGGACGGCCCCTCTCACAGCATTCAAGAAGCAGACTCAGGGTCTCTGCTTTCCAGGTGGGGATTCTGAGGCTGGCCCGCCACCAAAGGCCCATAGGGATGACCAGTGTTGGGGGCTTAGCATAGCAAGTCCTACAAATTAAACCCCATAAAAAATTAACTTTGGTATGTCACATGGACTATGACCTAATGGGACATGGAAAAATTGAGAAAATGGTCTGTAGGAAATCTAGATCTAGGGGGTCCAGAAATTACACTTGGGCTCTTTTTGCCCAAGGAAGCACTCCCTGACCCTGGTAAGTATACAAGGTCCTTCACTAGAAGGTGAGCTCTGTGAAAGGAAGCAGATCCCAAAAGACCCCACCTGGGGAAAAAAAAAAAAAAAAAAGGAGGGGGTAAGCTATGTGAGGAGGCGGATAAGTTAATTAGCACTGCAATATTTGTGCTGCTGTGTATAGATGGATCCAATCCCCATGTTGTATACCTTAAACATACACAATTTTTATTAATATAAATGAAATGACATTTAAAAAGATTCTTACTTAAGTTAGAGCATATTTAAAAATATTGGTTTGAGATAGCAAAAAATAGATATTTCAAAGTGCTTCAAATTAATAGTGGATATTAAATAGGTATAAAGTAGAGAATATTCAAAGTTTGTGACCATAGAGAATGGGAAGCCTCAGTTCTGTGTGATACCACTTTGAGTGGGAAGTTGTGTTTCCTCACAGTGGAAGACAAATGAAGCGGCATATGCGTCTCCTCCATTTTAAAGGTCTCAGTGATACTCAGGGTTCTCTTCAGATTGTATAAATCTTCCACCTTGTAAATGTCTCGATGGTGAAAAGTAAGGAATAAATTAGTGGTACATACTGAGAGCCACATTAAAAAAAAAAAAAAAAAAAAAGTCCCGCGAAGAAGTAGAAGAGACGGCTTCATTTCTCCCCACAGTGACCTTCCACCTGGCTCCCTTCCCTTCTCCTCAGCGGAGGGGACCTGGAGAGAACCCCCCCCCAGGCTGCGATCTGAGCTGGCTCCCCGTCCATGTGCTCATGAGTCGGTCCTCCTAAAGGCACAGAAGACTTCAGGAGGGGCCGCACTTGTTGCCTGAGGCGGCCCGGAACCAACGACCAGAAACTGCACGGACTGAAGCAACAGGAATTGCCTCGCTCACGGTTCTGGAGGCCAGAAGACCGAGATCAAGTTGTCAGCGGGCCCAGCTGCCCTCCAGAACCCCCAGGGGAGGGTCCCTCCTGCAGCTCCTGAGGGATCCTGGGGGCTCCTCGTGTCCCTAGGCATGTGGCAGCGCTGTTGCCCTCATCGCCTCTTGCCCCCATGTGGTCTTGTCCCCTGGACTGTCTCCACCGCTCCCTTTTTGTGAGGCCCCCAGTCATGGGATTGAGGCCCTCCCCAAACCCAGGCTGACTTTATGTCAAGATCCCCGTCCAGTCATATCTGCAAAGACCTTACTGCTGGGTAAGGCCACATTCTGAGGTTCTAGGTGGACATGAACGGCTGGGGGCAGTGTTCAACCCAAACAGGGACACAAACAAATGCCAGGAGTTCTTTTCCTCTCGTAATAAGGAAGCGGAAGGAAGAGGGCCTTGGTGTGTGCTCCAGGAGGCCAAAGCTGGCCCATCTGTGACTCTCCCCCTGCCCTAGCCCTCATGCCTGCAATCAGAAAGGGAGAGAGGTTGGAGGAGGGTGGTGTCTGTTGCTTCTGACCCTAACAGAAAAGCAAAAGTATCTAAGAAACCCTCACAACAGACTTCCCCTTGTATCTCCTTGTCTTGAACTGGTTTTAAGGCTACCCTTACCTGCAGGAGAGGCTGGGATACTAAGATCCAGAATGATCCAGAATGGCCTAGACCAATCTCAACATACTGCTTGTGCTGGCCATATGGCCATGCTGAAAAAGCCTGGGGTCTGTTGGCAAAGGAGAAGCAGCTGGTGGGTACTCAGTAGACCCCAGGTCTGCCACCCTGAACCTGTTCTGAATTGGGTCCCCACAACTTGGCTTCTGAGAGGCAGTTTGGACACAATCTGGTTTCAGGTCAGCGTTGACTAGGGTGAGCTCATCAAGATAACATGCCCTCTGAATTCTTGTTACAGTTAGCAGACGTTCCTTCTCTGACATGACCCCAGAGCAGGGCTTCTCGGGTGGGCCCCACTTTGTTTCCGGGGGACATTGGACAATGTCCGGAGATAATTTTATTGTCCTCTCCCGGGGTGTTGGGTAGTTGTTGAGGCCCTGCTCTGTGTCAATGACACAGACAACCAACACTCTCTATGCCAAGCACTCCTAGTGCAGTGGTGGTATGTGGTGTGCGCGTCCCTAGGGGGTGGCGGGGGGACACGGAGGCGGTGTGGCCAGACTCATCCCACAAGATGAGGAGCAGTTAAGCCGACAGAGGGAAATAGCAGAGAGATGGAAGGACATTCCAGAAGGAGTCTGGTGAGAGAAGCAGCCATGAAGACATAAATGCCCAGTGCACCCGTGGCCAGGCCCTGCGGGTGGCAACAGAGAGCTGGCACGAAGCTGGCGCATGGACCGTGGACGAAAGCAGGCCTGGGAAGACCACGTGCCACACTGGGGTCCCTCCAAGGTTGCATTTGGCGGTACCATTGTCAGCTGTACACCAAGGAGCAGATAGACTGACTTGGGCTTTAAGAGGCTCGCTCTGCCTTAGCAGCTGGAGTTGGGATGGCTGAAGGTGGGGCAGAGGCGGGGAGGGCAAGGAGAGAGGTAGAAAGGCAGTGATGGGCGCAGCGGTAGCTCTGGAAGGATCACCTAGGAGAAGAGAAATTAGTCAAGTAGCTATGTCTGCTGCAGGACGCACCCTCCAACCTCAGTGCGGTGAATGTGTTTCTTACTCACAGCCCAGCCCAGTGTGAGTCTGCGACGGGGCCTGGCTGTGGCAGGGAGGTCCGCTCCATGTGGTCATCCAGGGACCCAGCCCCCCTCCATCCATTCTCCTGGGCCTGGCTGTCCTCTGCAGCGCGCCTGCCGGAGAGGGAACAGAGACGATGGGAGATGCCGCAGGAGGCCGGGGGCCAGGCTGCGGTGGCCCACACGGGACTCCGGCCGACGTCCTGGCGTCCCGGCTATCAGAAAGAACTCGGACCTGTGGCCCCGCTGCTGAGGAGGAGTCTCAAAAGTGCAGTTGAGCTGAGCTCAGAGCAGAAAGGAAACGGGTCTGGCCAACAAACAGTACTGACTCTGCCACAGAATGTTTCAGAGGTAAAATCATCCTCAGGCCCCATAATTAATCCCATATGGAGGAGGGGAGAGCTTCCAGGTTCCCACCAAGGAGCCTGGGGTGGACGTTTTGGTGGTGCGCACAATAGCTACTGCCTTAGCAAGGGACACAGTGGGTCTGTGTGTGTCATCCTCCGTCCCACACACCTGCAGCGAATCGCCCCGCGGCTGCCAGGCCCCTCTCCTGCTGAGGTCCATGACAGCCTTGTCTGAACCTCACTGCCATGGCCGGAAGTCTGGCTGAACAGGGAGGCCATTCTGGGTGCATGAGTCCGATGGTCTGGCTTATGAAGTTTGCTGAAATGTCCCTGTTTTTGGACTTGAAGCAGGGCGTCCAGTCCATTCCCAAACTCAGATCTGTTGAGTTGGTTAGGAACAGGGAGTGCGGAACCAGTTTTCTTTGCAATGGCTCTGCCGTTTCCTGACTGTGAGGTCTCGGGTGAGCTGATTAGCCTCAGTGGCCTCAGTCTGCTCATCTGCTGAACAGGGACAAGAGTTGTAACTTTCAGACTGTGTGACGACGAGAAGGATCAGCGCCCGTGAAATGCTTGCCAGAGTGACCCGTGCGTTGTACCTGCCCACTGTGTGCTCATGCTGCCATCGTTCTGAGGTTCTTAGAGAAGCTGGAATTTCTTTTGCAATTTTGTCCCTTGCAGTCTGTTCTCTAATTAGGGGAAGACGCGGCCGAGGGAGCACTGCTGCCTGCTTTCCGATCTTGGGCACACTCCAACTTCCCTGCTGATGCAAGGGAGCCGCTCACTGGCCCCCACTCTAATGACGTCATTAATTTTTTTATTTCTCTGATTGCTCTCGTTCCCTAGCTGAACTTTGGGGTGAGTGTTTTGTTCTGTTGTGCAAACTTGGGGTTGGGTTGACTGGAGGCATCTCTCTTTGCAATCGTTGCTAAACCTTCACCGGAGTCCGAAGCTTCTGTACCGGACATTAAGCAAACAGAGGTAAGAGGAGGGGACTCACAGGCACCTGACTCCTCCATCACAGGCCGGGGGAGGGGTGGAGACCTGCATGGCTCCGAGGCGAGCCATCCAAATGGGATCTACGATTTATGATATACGTTCTCTAACAGATCCATCTGTGTGTATGTGAAGAGGTACCTAGGCTGGGGGAGGGGGAAGTCAAGGCACCAGCTCCAGGGGAAGAGACATAGTGGTACCAGGCTGGTGGGGGCTGCGGGGACCCAGAGGCAGATTCATTACAGAGTCTGAAAATGGAGTCACCAGGGCCAACTGGGGAGTGAGGCAAAGGGCGGGGTCCCAGTCTGGTGGCTGGAGCCATGGACCAAAACTTCTCCCCAGAGGAGCACCTAGGGCCGGTTGTGCAAGAAGCGTTCCCTTTGGAAACGTCAGGTCTGAGGAGATGTCCAGGAAGCAGGGGGTACACAAGTCCTGCATTTAGGAGAGAAGCCTGTCACTTGTCTTCGCGGATGAGGGGCATGGGTCTAAACCTGTTTGAACTTCCGAGTAGAGTAAGATGCGAGCTGTTATTTTTCAAGGTCCTATTCAATAAAATATTTGGGTAATTACTATACTCAGGAAACTGGCTCAAATCCACCAAGACCTAAAAATAGCGAGTTTTTGGACCCGTGAATTCTTTTCTCATGACAGCGAGGCCTCCGGGACCCAGCCAGGCACAGGGGGAGGCGCGGCCCCCCTTACAGGCGCAGTTGGAGGATTGGAGGATGGACGGGGCAGAGAGCTTTCCGTCGAATTCTGTGAGGCCAGAAAAACCGATGGAGGCGATGCCTGGGCTCTCTCCAGCAATCGGCAATCGGCAATGGGCTGTGTGCTGAGAACAAGGGCTCATCCTACTGCCTTCTTCCTTCTGAATGTGGGCACCAGGGCACCAGGACCAGAGGCTCGCCCCCACCGCTGCAAAGTGGGGCTGGGCCCCGCAGACTGAAGGTGATTCTGAGGGAGAGGGGGAGGGGAGGCGGACGGTGAGGGGCAGGGGGAGAGGGAGAAGGAGGGGCGTGGGAGGGGGAGGGAAGGAGTGTGGGGGGAGGGGAGGGGCTGTGCGGGGGAGGGAGGGGGAGGGGGCGGAAGCGCGGTCTTCCGCCGGCCGCAGTCGGCAACCTCCCGGGCGCACCCGGGCGGACGCGCCCCCTGCAGGCTCCGGGTGCGGCGCGAGGCTGCGCCCCGGTCGGCGCGGGCCGCTGCAATGCGCCTCCCCAGACCGCGCGCGGGCGGTGAAAAGGCGCGGCCCCGGGGGGCGCAGTCGGAAGTCCTGAGGTCGCAGAACACAGCCCCGGAGACGCTCCTCCGCCCTCGTCCCTTCGCTGGTTTCCTCGAATCGGAGACTTTCGCTCCGGACTCCCCTCCCCGGGGTCGGAGCCCTCGGCCGGCGCAGCCCCAGGCCGGCGGGCGGGAGGCGCTGGGGGCCCGGGCGTGACTCCCGGGGAGCCACCCGCACCCTCCGCGCCGGGCCGGCGGGACTCACCCGGACGGAGCCGTCCCGGGACCCCCGCCCGCGTAGCCCCTCGGAAGACCCGGACAAGGCCCGCCGTGTCACGGCCCAGCGCCCGGACCGGGGCCGGGGCGGAGGCGGCGGGGGACCCGCACACGTCGGGAGGCTCCGCTCCGCCGCCCCGGAGCCCCCAGGAAGGCGCGAGACGCGGGTTTCTACCCCGGGGGGCAGCGGCGGCCCTTCCCGAGCGGGCGCAGCGTCAGGCAGGGACACCGCGACCTCAGCGCCACCGCGACGCGGGGGCCCCCCCGGGAGACGCGCGGCTCGGACGCTCTTCCTCTCCGGCTCGGTCCGGCGGCGCTTCTAGGACTCGCTGCCGTCGTTTCGCGGCGGCGCGGGTGCCCCGCGCCCTGACCCCGTCGGGGGCGCTGCCTTCCCGCCGCTCGCGGGAGACACAGAAAGGGCCGCTCCCCAGCATCTTCCTTGCGGAACGTCCGGAGCCCACGGAACGGGCCGGCCCGGCGCGGGCGTTTCCAGAGTCCGAGCTCGGACGGAGACCAGCGGCGCGCCGGCCGGTCTCGGATGCGCGCCGGAGGGTCTCGGGTGCGCGGCGGCCGGTCTCGGGTGCGCGCCGGAGGGTCTCGGGCGCGCGCCGGCGGGTCTCGGGTGCGCGCCGGCCGGTCTCGGGTGCGCGCTGGAGGGTCTCGGGTGCGCGCCGGCCGGTCTCGGGTGCGCGCCGGCGGGTCTCGGGTGCGCGCCGACCGCTCGGCTGGCGAGCGCGTGAGAGGCGGGAAGGTTGACGTTCAAACTGGGACACCTGGAGACTCAGTCTCCTGAGGTCCAAGACGTGACACGTGATTTTATGGGAGGAAAAATATATGGTAAATTAGGCTGGAAATATTTTCTACTTCTGTGGGCCCCCCCCCAGGATAATTTGAGACAAAACCAGGTATACTATTTTCAACTACTGGGTCGTGAAACATGAAACGACAGTTTGATGGGTCAGTATAATATTTTAAGAATGATGACAGAGGGCACTGTCATCACTGGCTCGGCCGCGGAGCGTGCAACGTGACGTCAGGGTCGTGAATTCGAGCCCCATGTTGGGTGTACAAATTCCTTAAAAATAAATAAATATGGAATAAAATATAGTGCAAACTTTAAGAATAATGATCAGCTAAAGCAAAGAGAAGAGCTATTTATAGAATACTTTTTTTGTGAGTCATTCTTAGCATTTCCTCCCCCAGTCAAATACCCTTATTTCCACCATCTGCCTTTATACCCTACATTTAAAACTTTAATGCATTTTGAATTGATTTTCCTATAAAATGTGACATAGGAAATCTAATTATTTTTTTCAAATGATCAGTCATTCAGTCCAATTACTATTTCTCTGATTGTTGAGATTATGATATACTAAATTCTTACAAACACTTGTGTGTTGGAAAGTTTTGTTTTTTTTTTTTTTTTTTTTTTTTTTGCTCTGATCATTAATGGTCTATTCATTCCTTGACCAGAAAAATACAATTTTAATTATTAGATTGTAAATTGATCTGTTTAGTGTCTGGTAAGGGGGGGATTTCCCACCTCCAAAATTGAATGTTTTTGTACAAGAAACAAGTTACCATGTGTATTCCAATAAATGTGTTGTCCTAGGTAAATCTTAGAATAATTTTTTCAAGGTTAAGAAAAACCATAATTCTATGGATTCAAATGCATTAACTGTTACATTTTTAGATTTTATGAATTAGTTCTATTAAATTGTATTAAATATATATAAAAATTAATATGTCTTCCCACCCAGAAGGATATTTTATCACTTTACTTACTCAGAAATGTGTGTCTGTAAGTTTTGTTAGTGACTGTTATTAGTTATTCGTGACTTCACAGAGACTCCGCGCATTCTCTTCTAAGTTTATTGATGGTATCTTTATTTTTTTTTACTAAAAATATAGAGATGATTTTTTAAAACTTTCCTTGTTACTGCTGCTGTGTCAGAAAGATACTGATTTCTGTATGTTGGATCGCTAACCAGCCACTCCATTTGAGTTTGTTATTAACTAAAGCAGTTTTAAGAAGTTGATTTCCTTGGGCTCCTCAGATAGACGATCAAACTGTCTGTAAAGACAGATGATACTGCTTCCTGGTTTTCAGTATGCAGCTTCATGTTTTTCTCATCTTATTTCATTGTCTAAAATTTCAAATCAGTGATGAACGGTACTAGTGATTGCAGGATTTTTTTGTATTCTTGATTTTAAGGGGAGTGCCCATATTTTTAAATTGCTAAATATACTTTCATTGGTGGTTTACAGTAGGTTCTACAATAGGTTCTTGTAATAGATTACAAGAAAATTGCATTTTAAAAAATTTTTAAGATTTTATTTATTTATTTGACAGACAGAGATCACAAGTAGGCAAAGAAGCCCACAGAGGGAAGGAGGAAGCAGGCTCCCTGCTGAGCAGAGAGCCCTATGTGGGGCTCCATCCCAGGACCCTGGGGATCATGACTCAAGCTGAAGGCAGAGGCTTAACCCACTGAGCCACCCAGGTGCCCCAGAAAATTGCATTATATTCCTAGTTCTAGAAGCTTTTTAAAAATTCGGAAGTGAATATTATCAAATACCTTTTTTTTTCAAATACCTTTTTTATATTTATCAAGAAGGCCTATAGTCTTTTCCTCTTCACCTAGTTATTCATTCAAGAATAATAAAATGGTTTCATTTATGTTAAATTATTTTTACATTCCAGCAATAAGATATACTTTAGACTGGGGGGATTATTACTAGAATAGACTACTAGACAATATACATTAATATTTATTAAAGTTTTTGTGAGTCTTATATAGTTGACATAGTGGCATTTGTTCCCTAAAAATTTCATGATAATGACTTGTAAAATTATCTGACCACAACAAAATTCTTGAAGACAGATTTTTGATAACTTCTGAAATTTCAAGATCCTTTTCCTGGTTTCCTGTTTATCAAATCCTCTTCAGCTATTTGCATCTTTCTAGCAAAACATCAATGTTTTCAAGTTGATAGCGTGAATCCATGTTTCTATCAATTTCTTTTTGGTATTTCTGAATAGTTTTGCCTTTTGTTTTTAAGTACTGTTTTTTGGTAATTGATTCATTAAAGTTATATGACATTCTGAACTGTACAATCTAACAATATAAAATGACCTCCTGTGCTCTATTCATTCTCTTTGTGCTGTATGTAAGTCAGCATTCTGTCAGAAGAACAGAGCCACTGTTAGTATTATGAGAATAAGAGAATAAGGGACTTATCCTAGGAATTAGAGCTTCCAGGTGTGGGAGGAGCTCAGTGAATGAAGGTCTAGAAAGGGAAAGGGAGGATCAGAGAAGCCATTTACCAGCTCACTGAAGACCCAGAGCTAGTGGACATAAGGGACCTTGCAGGTCTAGCCTCCACAGGTGGGACCACACAGGGCAGCGCCCATGGTGAAATCTAGGGAAACTTTTGCCTCAAGGGAGATCTTGCCTCTGAGTAACTGTCACCTGTGTAGGACCCACAGGTGTCTGGTGGTGGCCTGGGCACATGGTTGATTAGAAGGGCCAGCAATCAGGAGGATGAGTTGGACCCAGAGTGGGGGAAAGTAAAGATAGCTAGGGTCTACCAGTTGTCTGTGCATTTGTCTGTCACTACAGGTGGCCATCACATCCTTCTATGATTAGTGACTTCTGCTGCTAAGGTTGAGCATTCCGGACTTCCAAGTTTGTGCATTTCTCCTTTCAGGTCTAAACAGAACCATACAGAAAAGGGGGTTCTGGGAAATGTAGTTTCATTAGTCTTCACCTGATTTATATACTACAAACCAATATACATTGAATTATTGTTTGGCATATAATTGCTATTTTCGTTTTGATATATTTTCTCAGTATGCTCTGTAGCATACTTTGATACTTGTTTAAATAGATTTTTTTCCTGATTTTAAAATAAAAAGTTATCTAGATAATCACTATAAGAATATTGTGAGAATGTATAACCAATATTAGCATGGGAAAAATAAAATGATGGAAATATTTGATTACTTCATAAGTCATAAAGAGAGAAAAAAGGGACATAAAGCAGAGGGATGGAATAAAAGGCAAACAGTGAGATGGTAGATATAAACACAACTCTATCAGTCGTTACATTAAACGTAAATAGCCTAGATATTCCACGAAAAAAGATGAAGACTGTGACTCATAGCTTTTAAAATCCAACTATACACCATTTACAGAAAACAGACTTTAAGCACCAAGACACAGGTAGGTTGAAAGTAAAAGGATGGAAAGTGATATGCTTGGTAACCAGACCAGAAGAAGTTGATATAGCTACACTGATGCCAAACCAAGTCAACTTTAAGGCCAGCATGTTACCAGAGATAAACATCTGAGCATGAGAAAGGGGCCAACCCACTAAGAAGATATCACAAATCTTAATCTGTGCATATAATAACAGAGCTTTAAAATACATGTGAAGCAAAATTGACAAGACATAGAGGATAGATGAACTCACAATCATAATGGTAGGTTTTTGTTTTTTCTTTATTTGACAGAGAGAGAGAGAGAGAGAGAGAACACAAGCAGGGGGAGCAGCAGATGGAGAGGGAGAAGCAGGTTCTCTTCTGACCAGGGAGCCTGATGTGGGGCTCAATCCCAGGACCCTGGGATCATGCCCTGAGCCGAAAGCAGATGCTTAACTGACCGAGCCACCCAGGTGCCCCCATAATGGCAGATTTTAACATATTTCAAATGTGTTATAGAATTATTAAAAAGCAAGAAAGTTGAATAATGCAATTAGCAAAAGACTTAATTGACATATATAGAGCACTGCCCTCTAAACCCACAATATGCACATTGTTTGGAATCACACATGAAGCATTTACCAAAACTGATCATGGCTGGGCAATAAAGCCAGCCTCCAAAAACTCTTCACAGTTAAAATAATAAAGAATATTCTTCCCACAGTGGAAGTAAAGTCGGGGGAGGGGACTAGAAAATCCCCCAACTGTTTAAAAACTAAACTACACAATTCTAAATAACCCATGGGTGAAAGAAGAAATCAGAAAAGACAATGGAGAATATCTGGTGGAAGTAGGTGATAATGAAACTATGACCAATTAAAACCTGTGCTGGAGGGGTGCCTGGGTGGCTTAGAGGGTTAAGCCTCTGCCTTCAGCTCAGGTCTTGATCTCAAGGTCCTGAGATCAAATCACGCATCGGGCTCTCTGCTCAGCAGGGAGCCTGCTTCCCCCTTTCTCTCTGCTTGCCTCTTTGCCTGCTTGTAATCTCTCTCTCTCTTTCTGTCCAATAAATAAATAAATAAAATTCTTAAAAAAAAAAAAACACCCTGTGCTGGAAAGCTAAAACTGAGTGTAAAAGAAAAACTCACAGCTTGAAATTATTACAAAGAAGATGGGCTGAAAGTCAGTCTCTCAAGAAACTAGAAAAAGAATAGCAAATCTAAAATGTGGAAGAAAGAATGAATAAGAACAAGGGCAGAGGTCCACGAAATAGGAAACAAATTCACAATAGAGAAAAGTCAAAAAGCTCCTTCTTTGAAGACCTCAATAAAATTGATCAAGAAAAAGGAAAAAGACTATCCCCAAATCAATAATATATTATATGTTAACTAACTTGAATTTAAATCAAACCAAGAAATTTAATTAAAAAAAGGAGAAAGAAAGAAATATGTATAACCAATATTAGAAAAGGAAAAAGGGACATAACTATACACTGCGTAGCCACCCATGTCACACACTCTTGCAAAGATTGAAAAAGAAGGGATGACTCCCCAATCAGATTTGAGGCCAACGAAACATTATACCAAAACCCATCAAGGACATCACAGAAAGGAAAATGGTAGGCTAGTCTTTCTTTTGAAGGCAGATGCAAAAATCCTAGATAAAACATAAGTGAAATTCAACAACATATAAAAATAATAATACATTAGGTCAAATTTGGGTTTATTACAATGTAAGACTGATTTAACACTTAAAAGTCTATGTAATTTACCACATTAACATCAAGAATATAAGAACCATATGATCTAGATAGATCCAGAAAAATAAAACATTTTATGAGATTTAATGCATTAAAAAAAAAAAACAACCGAAACTCTTGAAAACATGGGGTAAAATGGTCCATCTTCAATCTAATACAAAACGTAAACAAAAACTTTAAGTAAACTTCCTAATGATGGACTATTGAAGCTGTCCTCATAGATCAGGAATGAGTCAATGATGCCACACAATTCGCCATTATATTGTAGGTCCTATGTGTGTGTGATAAGGCCAGGGGGAAAAAAGGCAGAAGAATTCTAAAGAAAGAAATAAAACTCATTATTTGCCGAAGACATGATTGTGTACCTGGACAAGCCAAAGAGATTTACATAAAGTATTTACATTAGTAAATTTAGAGAGGTTACTGAATATAAAACCAAAACACCCCAAAAATCAATTGTATTTCTCAGTGCAGTAATTAACAAGGAGAACATGAAATTTCAAAAATGCCTCATTTACAATAGTATGAAAATCAAATACCTAGAAATAGATACATTAAAATATGTGCAAGACCTTTAGACGAAAGCTTCAAAGCATCCTTGGGAGTCTAAGTGCTCCGTGCGTGGAGGGCACGTCATCTCCAGGGACTGCAAAACCAGCATTGTAAGGGCGCCAGTTTTCTCAGATTGATCTGTGGGTTGAACCCAATCCTAAGCAAAATTCCAGCGTCGTGAAGCTTGGCAAGCTGATTCCAAAAATGGAAATGCAAAATGCTAAAATAGCCAAGAGGATCTTGAATTAGAACAAAGTTGGCTTCCTTCTGCTCAGACACTTCCTTCAACTTCTAACCTAAGCACATCAGCTTTTTGTAGGCACAATTTATAAAGAGTACATGCTTGTACTTTGTTTTAAGGAACTTTTTGAAAGTTTTCTTTCTTACTCTGGGGTATTACATCATTTATATTTTTTTATTCTGGTTGCTATACTTTTCCTTACTTCTCTTATGTTGTTCTTTGTTCCACTTCTTTGTTGTTTCTTCATTTTCATTTTTTAAATTAAATTTAATTTCATTTTTTCACTAGTGTGGAGAGGTGCTTTACAATATTTTCTGGTCTTTGAAAGTTACATATCCTGGTTTTTAACTCTAACAATGATTGTATTGATCATTCTTAACACAGGTTCACGAGCTAGCCTTTTCTGATTCTCAGGGTGAAGGTTTGAATGTCATTTTTTTTTGTAAAAGATTTTATTTATTTGAGAAAGAGAGAGCACAAGCAGGGGAGGAGCCGAGGGAAGGGGTGAAATAGAACCCCCAACCCACTACTGAGCGTGGAGCCCCCAACAGCTCGGCTCTATCCCAGGACCCCGAGACCATGACCTAAGCCAAAGTCGGATGCTTAACCCACTGAGCCACGCAGGCGTCCCTACATGTTACGTTTTGATTTGTCATCTATTGCCGCATCTCCCCAAGCGTCCGAGGACACACACGTGCACGCACCCTCCCACCCGCCCCCCCCCGTGCTTGCCGTTTTATCTACTAACCACTTTTCCACCTTTTAAGTATAATCTGGCATCTTATATCCACTTATTTAATTTCACTGTTTTTTACACTCGAACTCCTCCCTTTCATGAATAAACGCATTATTGATGTTCTAAGAGTCCTGCACTCCTCCCAGCCACATGCAGTCTCTTTTCAGGCCCCCACTTTTGCCTCATGTCTTCGCTTGAAGGAGCACATCTTCACCCAACGCACTCCAGTGTTTTGAGCCACCAAAACGTGAGTTTTTATTACACTCGGACAAGGTGTAGTGGGGGTTGTTTTGGCCACTTCCCTTGGTTAAAAGTTCAAGTGGGATAAAGTAAAAATGACATGAAATATAGGAAGAAAATGTCTGAAAGCATTACATTTTTGTAAAGATTTTATTTATTTATTTGTCAGAGAGAGAGCGAGCGAGAGTGAGCACAGGCAGACAAAGTGGAAGGCAGAGTCAGAGGGAGAAGCAGGCTCCCTGCGGAGCAAGGAGCCCGATGTGGGACTCGATCCCAGGACGCTGGAATCATGACCTGAGCCGAAGGCAGCTGCCCAACCAACTGAGCCACCCAGGCGTCCCAAAGCATTACATTTTTTTAAAAAGAGAAACATTTTGGAAGAAAAATAATTGGAGGAAACTTGTCCTTCCAGGTATCACACAACAACGTGAGAGTACAGTACTCCAACAGACATAGTAGATTGAACGGCATAGCACATCCCAACAATGCAGTATCCCACAAATCTCGTGTCTAGTAAATTAACAAGCAAAGTAGTGAACAGCAAAAGAGACCCAGGCAGATGTAGAGTCCAGTGAATGAAAAGATGTGGTATTTCAAACGTCTGAGGAAAAGACGATGTACTGGCTTTTCCTAGGGGAAAAGAAAAGATAATGTGACTTTGAAGCAGAGGGTTCCCAGATTTCATAAACACTGATGCAGGCAGTTCTGTGTTTGGTCCCTGAGAGGTGGGCGCGTTAGAGTCACAGCTGACACTTAGTCGCACCTGTTGTAGTGTAGGTGCGTGTGCAAGACTGCATGTGTGTCTGTGGTGGTGTGAATGTGTGTGTGAGGGAATGCATGGTGTGTGTGTGGAATGAGTGTGTATGAGTGAATGTGTGGGAGTGAATGTGGTATGTGTGTGTGAATGTGTATGAGTGAATGTGTGTGAGTGAATGTGTGGTGTGTATGAGTGAATGTGTGTGAGTGAATGTGGTATGTGTGTGTGAATGTGGTGTGTCAGTGTGACTGAGTGAATATGTGTAGTGTTAGTGTGTGTGAGTGAACGTGTGGAGGTGTGTGTGTGTGTGAATGTGTGTGAGCGAATGTGTGGTGTATATGAGTGAATGTGAGTGATTATGTGTAGTGTGAGGGTGAATTTGTGTGAGAGTGAATGTGGTGTGTGTGTGTCAGTGAGTGTGAGTGAATGTGTAGGAGTAAATGTGTGTGTGTGAGTGAATGTGGTGGTGAGTGTGACTGAATGTGTGTGAGTGAATGAGTTGTGTGTGTGTGGTGTGAGTGTAAGTGAATGTGTCAGTGAATATGTAGTGTGAGGGTGAATTTGTGTGAGAATGTGGTGTGTGTCAGTGAGTGTGAGTGAACGTGTGAGAGTGAATGTTGTGTGTGTGTACATGTGAATGAATGTGTTTGTGAGGGAGCGTGAGTGAACGTGGTGCGCGTGTATGTGTTGGGGATGCAGGTGTCTGTAGGGGAGGAAGCAGGGCCATTTGAGAAGGTGGTGCTCTAGGAAGCGGGAACAGAAGCAGCGAGGGGAAAACCAGACGCTGTGGGGCCCAGGCCCGGCGGGTGGTGATCGGCCCGGCCTACACATGCAGCTTCCTTGGTCACCTCTAGCTCCATGATGAACGTCCCAATTTCACAGGTAAGAAAAGTGAGGTTCAGGGTTTAAATAACCTTCCCAAGATCCCGATCTTAGGCAGTCTGAGCCCAAAGCCTACTCCTTGCCCCGTGTAGTGTGGCCCCCGCGTGGGCTGTGTGCGTCCCTGCACCCGCGGGCCCCGCCACCCTGCCCCAGGCGTGGCCCTTGCTTGCCCGTGTGCTGCTCAGCTGTGCGAGTGGGGGGACGCACACCCCAGGGGACGCGGCTTAAAAGTGAACGTCCCGCGGTCATCCCTTACCCCCACTTCAGTCGTTAGCCGTGTAACAGCGATTCTCTTGAACTTGGATTTTCTGATCCCGTCTGGCTGAATGCCTTGTGGGGTCTGCCGGGCAGCTTTCTCGGGTCACAGACCAGCCTCAAGCCCATGTGTCAGAGGGCCTCGCCGGACACTGGAGACAGCTCTGCCTTTCAGAACGGCTGTATGCGAACAGCACGGAATAATGTCCAGCTTATAATCCGAGACTCGGGGTGGGGGGAGAAACTACTGTCCTAGAAGAAGTCTGGCCATCTGTTGGTATACGATGTTGGTTGACCTTGCCCCTTCTCTTAATACACTCCAGGGCTTGAACAGGGCAGCTGGGGACAGGAGAGCCCAGGAAGGAGGTTTGCGTGTGGTCCTGGCCCTTTATTCAAACATCTTAGTGTCCCTTCAGGATTCTAACACAAAACTACTGTCGGGCACCCGAGCCTTCATACCAGCTTTCTTCCCTGTGTATCACGCAGGAGTGATACACCTCTGGGCTGACCACTTGAGAGAAAACTACCAGAAAGACAGAGTGAGGCCCTTACAGATCGGAAATTTAATTTGGTGGAAATAGTTGGGCCAAGTAGTTGAATATACTTGACAGGCTGATCTGGCCTTGGGAGTAAAGGGGGCAGGGACATAAGAGGCTGACCCTGAGGACAGAAAGGAATTCCTATCAAAACTCCTTGACCAAGAATACAGTCAGGTCTCCAGCCTAGCTCTGCCAACTAGCTACCAGGAAGGTAAAGACGACTTCCAGGTTAAAACAATACTGGAGTGCCCCGTATTTCTATCAAGCCCAACCCCTTCCTGGGTCCTACAGGTCAGGCCTGGGTCGCTCACCAGCCTGTCCAGCCCCTCTGACCCCACTCTACCCAACTGCAGCCACTTTGGCCTCCGGGCCAGGCTCGGAGCCCCAGCCAATTCCTTTGTCTGGAAGGTCCTCTACCCCCCGCCATGGCTGACTCCTCACCTGTCCTGCTTTCACCTTAATATCAGCTTCTTGGAGCGATGGTGGTGGATATCCACCCCCCCCCCACACCCATTTCCCCACCATCTAAAGAAGTGCTGGGGGATGAATGGTGTCCCCCCAAATCCTACATTGAACCCTAATCTTAGAACCTCGGAATGTGACTATATTTGGAAGTAGGACCTTGAAAGAGGGGATTCAGTTAAAATAAGGCCATTGGAGTGGGGCCTAGTCCAACAGCACTGGTGTCCTTATAGGAGATTAGGACACACAAAGACACACATGGCATGTCGCCATAGAGAATAGACCATGTGGGGCCACAGTGCAGGGGGCCCTTGTGCACACCACGGACAGAGGTCTCAGGAGGAACTGAACCTGCCCACACCTTGATCTTGGACTTCCAGTTTCTGGGTCTGGGAGACATGAATGAGGAGAACAAAGACAAGAAAAATGTAACCAACACTGAACCATCTTCTGTGTGGTCCACAGATGCACATCTGAGATGTATGGAACATGCTTTGCTAAAGGGTCTCATGACTAATGTTTTACTAGATAACGAAGGGTAACCTTATCTTGACAATAGTTAGGTCCTTCTAAGGTCCTAGAAACCTCACTTTCAACAGACACAAATTCTTTAGAGACTTTGCTATCCCTGACACTTACTAACATAACAAAGGCAACTTTTTGCACAGAAAATGTCTTGAGAATTCTTTCTTGACCATTCACTCACTGACCCCCACATCATAATTTGGCTCCCAGAGTGGGGCCTACCTTTTCGTCTGGACTCCGAGTCATAGTACAGTGCATAGTGCAAACTTGGTGAGTGACTCCCAGAGTGACTCCCTCTTCTTCACTCTCACGCCGGGGCTCTTCCAGGAGTGCGGTCTCAGTGGAACCCGTTCACGTGGATTGCTTAGGCTGTAGTCCTCTAGCCATTCTACGGGGAGGAGAAAGTCTGGGTTTTGGCTAGAAGCTAGTATCATGGCCAGAATGGTAATGAGACCCAGAAACTTGATGCCCTCTCTTCCTTCCTGTTCTTATACAAAGTTGTCTACCTCGGGAACGGGACAGGCACTTAAGTCATCATGACGGCTGCCAATCTTAAGACTTCCATGTGAGGTTTCCTCCTCATTGGTCTAATGTGATCCTCTTCACATCCCTGGTCTAGTTGCTTCTGGCCATGGGACCTCCGCTTGGAGCCGGCCAAAACCAATACGCAATTGAATTAAAACCCAACCAGGGACCTGTTTCCAAGGGAAGTTGGCTGTGAAAGACGCCATGTGTTGGAATGTTGCTTAGACCATGATGGACTTCTATCCTCACTGCTTTCCGTCAATGTTCTCTGCTAACTACTTACAGCATTGTGTAATTTCCCCTTGTAAAACTTTTCTAGTGTTTTCCATGGGTTGAAAACAGCAGGTTCTTCTTGGCACAGCACATTAGTTAGGTCCATTCACTGGCACCCATTTGTAGCCCAGGACACAATGCGGGAAATGGAGGGATGCCAGCATCCCTCCTATAGTGCAAAACTGCATTCGTAGCAATTTTGTTGGAGGGATGCCTCCAGTTGCTTTGACTCTAGAAACCTCGAACACATCCTGCATGGAACTCCACCATTTCTTGGTAATGGACCTTTCTCTACTTTTCTAGGAACACAGGTTCTTCTTTAGTCCCCAAGGATTTTCTCTTGGTATGCCTTTTAACCCTCTAGAGTCAATTCAGACGGCAAGAGTTAAGAAAGACAAGCCTGTTCATCATCGCCTTCTCCTTTTCCTCCCCCCCTCCTTCTCCTCCTCACCAGCACCACTTTTTCTCCTCCTCTTCCTCCTCCTCCTCCCCTTCCCACTCCTCCTCCTTCTCTTTCCTCTTCTTCCTCTTCCCCTTCCTCCTCTTCTTCTTCCTGAGGAAAAATGGCCCATTAATGGGACATTAAACTTGAATATGATGCACCAGTTAGATCTCTCCTGCAGGAAACAGGGCAAGTGGACAGAGGTACACTATGTCCAAGCCTTCAAGGTCCTAAAACTGGGATCCCAACCTCAGGGGCTCTTGCAGAATGTGTTTGGCCACTAGCCAGGCTAATAAGCCCCCTCCTGATGTATTGGATGATGAATGCCCATTCCTCCTAATAAACCTCGGCTACCGGAGGAGCCACAAGCCTCCCACTAAAGGAGACATTGATGCTATCACTAGCCCTCTTCCTTACAAGCCTCAAGACCCCTCTGCTCCAGGTCCAGTTGGACACACCAGGAACAGAATTCCCCATCTCCTGGCAGTTCCCCCTAAATCAGTGTTGCATCCCTTAGGGAGGCTGCTAATGGAGAAATGGGCATTATCGGAGTCCATGTCCTGTCCTCCATGGCACACTTGGCTCAGATAAAATAACTATTAGGTCAATGTTCTGGGAACCTTTTTCAGTTTTTCAAGGGTTTTGAACAAGTAGTCACTGTGTTTGATTTGACCTGACAAGATATACATAAATATATCTTGTGTATATACACATACACACATATATATGCATATAGGGATGATGTTATATATATGATATATGATAAACACACATATGTGACATGTGTCTGTCTATCATATTGAATCTTTGTTGAGGAAAAACTGGCCACAAGAGATGGAGAATGTTATCTAAGGGGCACTGCTGTCCCAGTGACTGAGCCACACTGGAAATGTCAGGAAAACGGAGGGAGAGAGAGAGATGCGATCCTATGACCCCTTCCCTGTTAGAAGAAATGAAAAAGGATTCTCCAAATCTGTAAATTTGAACAAAATCCGGAAAGTCCCCCAAATTGCTGCTGACAATCCGGCTGTTGCAGGCTTCACAGAAGCTCTCTGTAAATATACACACCAGGACCCGAAGACACCGGCGGGAATAGCTACTTTAAACACAGTCTATGTGAGCTGGTCGACGCCTGACATCTGCTGAGATGCAGTTTTTCTGGTCTTTCCATCCTGTTCCACTCCACTCCTTGGGCAAGATTTCATATATAAACCAGGGAGCTGTTCTGCTCTTATAAGGAAGAGTATGGCTTGTCCTCTTGAACACTTGGAGACCAGACCCTTACCCTGACATCCCTTCTAATATCCGGAAGGTAGTAAACCCACAGGTCTGGGATTGCCCTGTCCCAGGATGGACTCTTAAAGCCCAACCTGTGAAAGTGGCCTTAAAAGACCCAGCCGCTATGCCTCATAGGAGACAGTTTCCCTTAAAGCCAGAGGCAGAATGAAAGCTGGGTTACACCACTTCTTTGACGTTTCTCAAACCTGGTACTTTAAGGCCTTGTCAATCTCCTTGCAACGCTTCAGTTTTACCAGTCAAGAAGCCAAGCGGGGACTCTCGAACGGCCTAAGATCGAAGAGCTCTACGTGGGACGTGGGTCCCTTTTCATCCCATGGCACCGAGTCCGTATACTCTTCTCTCCCAGGTCCCTGGGGATCCCCATTGGTTTACAGTACTTGATTTATTTGTTTAATTTGAATTCAATTAGCCAACATATAGTCATCATTAGTTTTGATGGAGTGTTCAGTGATTCATCTGTTGCATGTAACACTGCTTGACTTAAAAGATGGCTGCCTCTGCATCCCGCTAAGTGAGGAGGCACAGCCTCTACTCGCTTTTGAATGGGCCTCACCTTTAAGCCCACAGGCAGCTCAATTAACCTGAACGGTCTTGCCCAGGGATTTAGACTGTCCTCACTTGGGGCTGCCCTCAGTAAAGACTTCCCAGAGGGATCCTTGCCTCATGGGACTATAATTCAAAATGTAAAGGATATTTTATTTTATTTTACTTTATTTTATATTTTATTTATTTATTTTTAAATATTTATTTTATTTATTTGACAGAGAGAGAGAGAGACAGGGAGAGAGGGAACACAAGCACAGGGAGTGGGAGAGGGAGAAGCAAGCTTCCCTTTGAGCAGGGAGCCTGATGCGGGGCTCGATCCCAGGACTCTGGGATCATGACCCAAGCTGAAGACAGACGCTTAAGGACTGAGCCCCCCAGGTGTCCCATGTGGTTGACATTTTAATCCATAGTCCCACAAAGGAAATGTCGGATAGTAATTCCATAACCTCACTTAATTTCTTGGCAGACAGAGGGCATCACGCCTCCCCTAAAAAGGTACAAATATCTACACAGAAAGTACAATATTTGGGATATGAACTAAGGCCACGTCATAGAACTCCACCTACTGTTAGAAAAAAGATTGTGTTAGATCTTGGGTCCCCAACTACAAAGAACTCCACACTTTCCCAAGCATGGCAGGCTTCTGCCACCTGTGGATTCCTGGATTTGGGCTCTTAGCCAAGAGATAAGATGATTCAGTTAAAGGTCCCAGTGAAGAGACTTTGCTCTGGACTAAAGTCCAGCAGACAGCCTTCAAAGCGTCTCATCAAAGCTTTTATCAGCCCCAGCTTTGGCTCTACTGAACTTAGGAAAAGCTTTTGCTTTATGTGTAGCAGAAAAAAAGGGAAACGTTTTGGGAGTTCAGACCCAAAAAATGAGGACATGAAATGGGTCTGGTGGGCTATTTTTCACTTGACAACGTAGTTCACGTGGGGCTGGCTTGTCTTTGCGGGGTGGCTGGCCCCGCCCGCCTGGGAGAGGACGCCCCAGAACTTCCACGGGACAGTACCAGCCTATGATGACTACACATCAGGTCCAAAGTGCTTTAGAAACTAAAGGCCACTGACAGATGATGAGGGGAAACTTACAAATACCAGGCCTGGCTTTTAAACACACCGGAAGACTTCCTCCAGACCTGCCAGACCTGAAACCCAGTTGCCCTGAGGTCCAGCCCTGACCATTGTTCTTCTGTAAAACATAACTGCTCAGACGTTGTTGATCCCATGTATTCTAGCAGATCAGTCTTGGAAGATTCTCCTGCGGGTGATGCACATGACGAAGGGTTTATGGAGGGCAGCAATTTCATGGTGAAGGGTGTGCCACGGTCTGTCTAACCCAGACTATTGAGGTCACAGCCCTCCCAGCACATATGTCCACCCAGAAAGTGCAGCTAATCGCACTTCTTTGTGCTTTACAGTTGGCAAAAGACCTCAGGGTTACTATCTATACTGACTCTAAATATGCTTTCCTAGTCTTACATGCACAGGGCAATTTGGAAAGAGAGAGGCTTATTAACAAGCCATAACTTTCCCATTAAATATGGGCCTGAACTAACAGCCCTTTTACAGACTGTACCCCAAACCTAAGACAGAGGCTGTAATTCACCTCAGGGGACGTCAGAAGGACCTGTCGAGGGACTCTAGAGGCAATCACCTGCAGACGGTGCAAGTCCCGAGTCCTACACCAGTCCAGACACCAGTAACAGATATATAGCCCCAGTCTACTCGGACCAAGAAATCTGGGTAGCCCCAGAATGGGGATTTTCAAAAAAATGCACAAGACTGGTTTAAAAACGATAGAGGAAAAGTCTTTATACCCAAAGGCAACCAATGGAAACCAATGCATGGTATACATCAGGCTACTCGTTTGGGTGAAAAGGCCGTGCAGCAGATGATTAAGAACACCTCTGATGGGATTCATGTAACCACTAGGAACCCTGTGTGGTTTGCACATAAGTAAATCCCAGAGGGCTCAACCCTGCCCCTTAAAACCAGTCCAAAGTCGGGGGACATGTCTTGGGGAGGACTGGCAACTAGATTTTACAAACGCCATCTTGTAAAGGATATAAATACTCACTGGTCTATGCAGACACCTTTTCTGGATGGATAGAAGCGATCCCTTGTGAAACAGAAAAGGCCACTGAAGTGACAGAATGTTTATTAAGGGAAAGCAACCCTAGATCTGAACTGCCTTGGTCGGTACAAAGGGACAATGGACCATCCTTTATTGCACAAATAACTGAGCAAATTAGCCCAGGACTTAAAATTTAACTGCTGTTTGCATTCGGCCCGGCATCCGACATGTTCTGGGAGGGCGAAAGAGGACACCCACACCTGAAAATGACATCTTGCCAAAGTCAGCATTTCCACTCAAGAAAACTGGGTTACTCATTTACTAGTAGGACTTCCCAGAACGAGAATTGCCCCAGAGCAACCAGCAGGGGGAAGGCCCTTTGAATTACTGTCTGGATGCCTGTTCTCACCGTAGATCTGTCCAGAGATGGGGCCTACAGCACTCTGTTGAATTACTCACTCGAGGGTGGGTTAATCCATGAATCTCGACACCAATACTCAGACCATATCCTCCCTAAACCTGATCTGACAGTAACATGCACCTCAGACAGACCTGAGAGATGGGATTTACTTAGAGAATAGGAATTCTAGGAGAGGGGGACTTGACTCCAAAACGGAAGGGTCCCTACTAGCCGGATCATGTATCATCGCCGTACAATGAGAAAGCCATTCCTCGTGGATTCTTTTACCAAGAATTCAACCTGTATCTTCCTCACAGGACCCCACGGTGCCAACTTCCATGCTTTCTTACTCCCGTGAACCTGTGGAAGACCTCAGACTTCTCTTCAAATGACACCGAACATTGTACCTCTCTTTCTCATTCTCTTTTCCCCAATTTGTACTGATAATTCCTTCTTAACACGGGCCCAGCGTTTTGCTGAACATCAAAATCAAACAGCTTGCCGGATACATAGGATGCTGCCTGTTTTGGGCACATCTGGTCTGCCTTGGTGGGTCTCCCCATCACAGGCTTTCCTTCTATACCCGTGTCTCAGTTACAACCTGTGACACAAGTATGACGACATTTCCTGATAGAGCTATCACAAAACAAACTGTTGCCCTCTGGCCTGTGATCAGGACCACTTGGAATCTCCCTGGCCATCATCCACAAATAAATACGTACCAGAGAATGTCTAAATGACAAACTCCAACTTATCGGTATATGCAGGATGGAATATATCAGATCTGGAACAAATATATATGGCTCACCCCCACAACTGGGCGGCTGAGTCTGAAAACGATTCTCTGCTGGGAACAGAGAAACCATAATGATGATACCTGGGCGAAGGGCCCAGGGCAGGTAAGATGGCCGCCATCCGAAATACGTTCACCGATCATTGTTCTTCAGGCCACTGATTGGTTTGCTACTGATTAGACAAGCAGGCCCAGAATTAGGCAGCAGGCTCCTAATGGGACCCAGTGGGTACATGGCTGTAACCTAAGGCCATGGCTTCCCCTAGGCTGGCTAGGTCATTGCACTCTGGGTTTTATTTGGATGAACCAATGCACTTTGAAAACCATTACTAACCCAGCCAACCTTCCGAATTCAAAAGAACTGTGGACACACTTCACGTTTCACTGGTGTGGACACCTACCTTTGTTCCCTCTTTATGACTGGGGGATGTCACTTGGTACATGGAAGCCCTTAATAAGTACACGATCAAAGTCCTAAATGACTCCCAGGCAGCACTGTGGGTTAGATACTGAAGTAACACAGATGCCTGAAACAATCCTACAAAATAGAGTAGATTCAATGTTCTGACAGCAGCCCAAGGAGGTGGGCACCCCAGGATTAGAATGGGATGTTGTGAATATATCTCAGATTATCACAAAAATGTAACAGGATTGCTAGAAGATATGAATACTCCTACCAGCGCTTCAAACCATCCCTCCCACTGCTTTAATAATTAAACTCCTGGACTGGAGGGAGATTTTGGTCATCAAAGGATCTTATTTGGGCTTCTTTTTCATTCATTTTAATCATGTTTTGCTGTTTTTTCTGAAGTCTCTCTACTGGTGGAGACACCTTCACGCAGACAGAGGATCCTTTCTACTCAAGGAGGTTTGTGCATGTTGTCTACCTTGGATTCAGCTGCCTCTGCCTTTCAAAATTCCTACATATACATTCCCACCTGACCAGTGCTGACCGGTAGAAGAGATGTCCCTCCCCTCCTTATTCAGCAAGGTGAAGTGGGAGAAGACAAGACCTTCCACCCTGAGCAACCTGAAAGGTTTAAGGGTCAAAAATGTTCTGGGATGGGGGCGGGGGGCGCCTGGGTGGCTCAGTTGATAAGGGACTGCCTTTGGCTCAGGTCATGATCCCAGAATCCTGTGATCGAGCGCCATATTGGGCTCACCGGGAGGCCTGCTTCTCCCTCTCCTACTCTCCCTACTTGTAGTATCTGTCTTGCTGTCTCTCTCTCTCTCTCTTTCACTCTGTGTCAAATAAATAAATAAATAAAATTTTTAAAAAATATGTTTGGGGGGAAATGAGGAGAAGAATAAAGAGGCAAGAGAAATATAACAACAACCACAAAAATCATCTTAACATGTGGCCCACTGATACACATTTGAGACATACAGAAGGTGGCATTGCCAAAGGGCCTCATGACCAGAGTTTTACTGGATAATGAAGGGTAAACTATTTTTTTAAATTTTTTAAAAAGATTTTATTTATTTATTTGACAGAGAGAGATATCACAAGTAGGCAGAAAGGCAGGCAGAGAGAAAGGGGGTAGCAGGTTCCTTGCTGAGCAGAGAGCCCAATGCAGGGCTCCAACCCAGGACCCTGAGTTCATGACCTGAGCCGAAGGCAGAGGCTTAACCCACTGAGCCACCCAGGCGCTCCAAGGTAAGCTATCTTGACAATAGCTAGCTCTCTAAGGTCTGACAAACCTCACTTTTTTTTTTTATGTTTAGAGAAAACATAATTTTTTTTTAATTTAAAAAATTTTTAGTAAACATATAATGTATTATTAACTCCGGGGTACAGGTCTGTGAATCGCCAGGTTTACACGCTTCACAGCACTCACCATAGCACATACTCTCCCCAGTGTCCATAACCCCACCCCCCTCTCCCCACCACCCCCTTGACCCCTGGCAACCCTCAGTTTGTTTTGTGAGATTAAGAGTCTCTTATGTTTTGTCTCCCTCCCGATCCCATCTTGTTTCATTTATTCTTCTCCTACCCTCCAAACCCCCCATGTTGCATCTCCACTTCCTCATATCAGGGAGATCAAAGCCTCACTTTGAACAGACACAAATTCCTAGAGATGTCACTATCCCTGAGGCCCACTAACTACAAAGCGAGCATCAGCCACTCCTCTCAGCCCTAGGCTGCTCCTCCTGCCCATGGCTCCTGCCCCTATGCTGTAATAAAGTCACTTTTTTTTTTTTTTCACCAAAACCATCTCGAGCATTCTTTCTTGACGGCTCGCTCACCAGCCCCACGTCCGTAAGTGCCCGTGAGCCCCATGTGCGCGCTGTCCTGGCGGCCAAGCGGACAGGAAGCCGGTTACCCCGCTCTCCCTGCCACTGAGCCCCTGCGTTTCATTCACGAGTAAATTAGACTTCCAAGCACACATTTGGTTCTGGGCTCACTTCCCCTCCGAGAACCCCGCCAAAAAGGGGCCACTGCTGTGAAGAAGGACCGTGAGGAGCCGTTAATTCTCCTCCCGCAGAAAGGCTTGAACCACACAGGTACGCTCAGATGTCCCCGTGGGTTTGTCAGTTCTCTGGTTCCTGAACTTGTCCGGGTTGATTCTTCAGAGGCCTCGGCTCAGTTAGGTGACCTCCGACCCTCTCGATGCTTGCAATGGATCGTCAGCCTTTTTTGGAAACGTTCAAGGCCATTGCTGCTTGTTTGGTCTTCGTTCACCTCCGCCAGCTTGTTTAAGCTGCTGTATACACCGCATATAGATGAGCTTATGTTGTTTTGAAGAGATTTGTATGAAATTCCTAGAGATAACTTCTGATAAGCCTAATTCAGGCTCACAGGAATGGGAGAAGGATGGGCAACGGGGATACATAGGGAATTAGTGACTCTGAATGGACTCGGACCATTTATGTGGTTCATGTTAGAGAGAAAGTCTTAAGTCTTTCATTTTGGACCTTTCATTTTGGACTCTTTCATTTGGACCCTTTCAAATCACCCTTTCATTTTGGACCTAACAAATGGGCTCAGGTTGTTTGTGTTTCGATCTTCTCAAAATTGCTCCAGGATTTAAGACCCCTCAGGGTCACCTCTTCCAAGAAGCCTTCCCTGACCTTCTCAAGATAGAGAAATGTCCCTCCTCCCTCCCCCTGCTTCTCGCTCCCAGGAAAGCCCCACAGCTGACCTATCCCCGCCGCAGTCATTCCCGCAGCCTCCCCCTTCTGACTGGGTTGTGGCTTCCTGGTCCTGCAGGGCCAGTGGGCACTTGATGAGTAGGAAGGTTGGAATAAATCCCCTGTGAAAGGCAGGGTAACACAGGTCTGGTTTTGAGGGCAGGGGCCTGCCATCCTGTTGGCCCATCTGGGATCTGACCCCACGCACACGGCAGCAGGTGGGGGCCCAGGAAAGTCTGGGTGTTTGACGGCAGCCTGGGGGCTCTGGGGGGAACACCGGAGAGCAGGCTGGCACCTCCTACCCTCTCCTCTCCTCCTGTGCTTGCCTCCAACAGCCCGAGGCCTTGACCTGCCCCAGAATATTATCAATCCCTCTAGTGGATCCCTCTGGAGTAAAACTTAGTAATTTTTTGGTGTTTTTTTTTTTTTTTTTTGTATACAGGGTGATATTTTCAAGGGCGGAATTTTCTGAAAAGAGATCACTTGCCTGGAAACAGTACAAGGGTGATTGGCTTTATGGGTTAACCTGGCTGGGCCATGGTACCCAGTGGTCTGGGGAAACACTAACACAGGTGTTCCTGTGAAGGTATTTTATCCATATCATGAATGTTTATCGTCAAATGACTTTAAGCCAAAGAGAGAACCTTGATAATGTGGGTGGGCCTAATCTGATCAGATGAAGGCCTTACTAGCAAGCATTAAGGTTTCCCAGAGAATAAGGAATTCTGCCTCAAGGTGGAAACATCAACTACTGCCTGAAACTCTGGCCCACCTTCCTACCGGTCTGCCCTATAGGTTTCAGACTTGCCAATTACTTAAAATATATCTTTTTATATCTATCTATTGATCCATTGATCTGTCTATTGGCCTATTTCTCTGGAAAACCCTGACTTATAATTACATATTTAAAATGTAATGCTGCCATCGAAACAAGGGTACTTGTGTAAGGACAGGTGCTGTTCTGCTAAAGAAGGCAAGTTGACCCAGGCTCCTGTTCACCGAAGAAGGCAGAACGAATTCAGGAAGCAGACCCTGAGCTGGGCTAAGAGCCAGCCTAGCCTGGCCTAGAGGCCCTGTCTTGGGGGCTTAAACACCGTCTCATTTAATCAGAGCAACAGCTCTTCGAGGGAACACTTCAATGGTTTGCATTTTGCAGGTAAGGAAACCAAGGCTCCGAGCAGTCAGGGACAGGAGGAACCACACAGCGGTGAGAGGTGGCCGGGAGTCCTTCAAGCTCGGGCTCTTCCCGCAGCAGGACACGCCCCCAGGGGAGTGCAGGGAATTGGGGGGGGGGGTTCTTTTTTTTTTTTTTTTAAAGATTTTATTTATTTATTTGACACTCAGATCACAAGTAGACAGAGAGGCAGGCAGAGAGAGAGGAGGAAGCAGGCTCCCCGCTGAGCAGAGAGCGCGATGCGGGACTCGATCCCAGGACCCTGAGATCATGACCTGAGCTGAAGGCAGAGGCTTAACCCACTGAGCCATCCAGGTGCCCTGGTTGATAACGTTTCTCCTTTTACTGTTTTAAAACAAATGAGCTATAATATCTCATCAGATTAAAAATGTTCCCCATCACTTATCACTTTTATTGGAAATTCCAGTTTCTAAAACCAACACAGTAAATTTAACAAGGGATATAAATATTTAAAAGAAATTCTAAAGCAATTTCCTTGGGAAAGCACAGAATTACTTACTCCCTGAGAACCATCGCTGTTTAATTTACTGTGAGTATCCTGCATTCTAATTCACCTTATAATAAAATACGTCTTCCATGTCTTTTAAAATCCTTTTAGAAACGTAAAGTAAATTGTAGTTTTCCATTTAAGTGCAGGTATGAAATAATTCATAGTGAATTGATGCTTCAGACATATTATTAAATCCCAACGTGGTTTTTAATTTTCTCTGAGTGGTTATGGAGGGTCTGTGATGGCCAGTGAGTCATTGCATTCTTCGTTAATTTCAGTCTGTCTACCATAGATCGGGGGTCTAAAGCTTTGGCCCTTGCCAGTTCCGGCCCTCTCTCTTTACAAATAAAGTTTTATTGGGACACATCCATGTCTACTTGGTCCATGCTGTTTCTGGCTGCTTTTGAGTGATCACATCAGAGTTGAGTCATCGTGACTGAGACCCTACGGCCCACAAAGCTGAAAATATTTACTATCTTGCTAGAAAAATCTTGCCAAACCCTGCTGTAGGTGGTCAGACAGAGTGTTCCCCTTCTCCCTCCATTTCATCTTCCTCTTTCATAATTATGCCAAACATCTCTTTGTATTTAATTTTCAGGGAATGCTCTCACTATTATCATGCATTACTCATCCCAAGATCGTCTTGGTATTATGCATAATATTTTAATATTTAATTATCACTTCTAAAACGCAGTGTTTTTAGCTATATAAATATTGCTGAGATTTGACTAGAGAAAAAAGTTTATTTTGGGCTTCAGGTCTGGTAGGTTTCTAGGTTTGAAGTATACAGGCACACTGTTCGGGAATGAACTGCACACAGACTTTCAAGCATCGTGCGCACAGCAGGTAGTGTATAAAACACCAGGCGAAGAGGAGGGTAAAAACCTGGAACCCTGCTTCTTCCTGCTGACTTCTCGGTTGTGCTTAAAGAAGAAACACCGTCGTGAAGATGCAGTTTGATCAGTGATATTCTTACATTCACTGACCAGGCAATGTATTTGCAGGAATCTGCATTTTACTCTCGGGGGACTTAAACCACTTTTCACTATGAATAGAAACATGGATTGCATGAACCTTTGTACTTTTTCTGAACTGCTCTTCCTAAGATGGCGGGAGGGGTTTTTTTTCTCTGCTTTCTATCTTTTGAAGACATTGATTTGTTCTTCTCAAAAAGTGGAAAAAAATAACAAAAAACTTCATTATTTACTTTTATGCTTAGAAGTGTTTGTCT
The DNA here is from genome assembly GCF_964662115.1 of Mustela nivalis. NCBI lineage: Eukaryota > Metazoa > Chordata > Mammalia > Carnivora > Mustelidae > Mustela > Mustela nivalis. The sequence goes on from NC_139022.1 coordinate 175,593,454, forward strand.
TTAGTGACATTTGACAAACGAAACACCATCTGACCTTCAAAATAAAATTCTTGCTCTCACAGATTCTAAGCTTTAGTGTTTGCTCTTAAGGCCTTCATCTGATTAGGTGAGGCCCACCCACATTATTAAGGGTTCTCTCTTTGGCTTAAAAGTCAATTGACGAGAAACATTCATGATATGTACAAAATATTTTCCTGTGAAGATATTTTGGGTGGGTAGGAACCCATTGGGAGGGTTGGTAGGCAGAACTCACCGGGAGGGTTGGTGAAGGTAGCCGCAGAGCTGGGCCGAGACAGGCAATGCCATGCATCGGTGTCCTGGTTCTCCAGCGCCTGCCACCATCTCCAGTCAGCCAGCACAGTTCCCGTGGGGCCTGGGGGTGCTGGGTGGGTTCTACGCAGCACATGACGCCCCTGGGATTAACACAAGATGGAAGCTTCTGAGACTTGTGACCCCTGACTTCAGTTTTTCCAGCCCTGTCTGTGGATGTCGCCACGGTAATGGGTGAGCTGGGGGTGGCGTGTTGGGGGGTGTAAATGTCTGTCACCCTGGTCTTGGCACCTGTCTGTGCCGGCCTCCTGACTCCTCCCCATCTCACACACAGGTAATTTTCACACACATACACACAAGTCGATCCTCCTTACTAGAGGATTCCATATCGGTGATTGACCTGCTTGCTCAAATGTGTATTCTACCCCCACCCCCAAGTCAGCACCGGCAACACGGCCACAATCTCGGACACGTGCGGAGTCGGGGAAAAAGGAGTCACCACCCAGTGTGTGCTTTCATTTCCAGCGGAGAGAGAACAAAGCAGTGCTCTGCCTTCTCATTTCGAACCCCCCCCCCCCCCAACAACAACCAAGTCTCCTTTATGCAGTCTAGAGTCCCATGTTGTCCTCGCTGTGGCACCTTCTGTGGATTTCCCTGTCTCAAGGGCCCCAACACAGTGCCCACACGCTGTCTAGCTATCCTAGGGCAAGAAGGCTGTGATGGGCCTTGCAGAGAGGGGCGGGTTTGGACGCTCGCTGTAGCACTCCTGACAGTGAATCCAATGTGTTTAACAGATCGACTATATACATATAAAATAAGGTGTCTTCAATAATTCATTAATTAACAAGGAAGCAGAATTATGTATTGATTGGTTGATGGAAAGGTTATGACAAGAGGCTCAGAGGAAACTAACCCCGTATCTTCTTTAGGGGCCGTGGCCTAGGCTTCGCTCATTTGGTGTGTGCTGCCACTTTGCCAATGTAAACTGAGTATCGAGAACCAGCTGTATCTGATGTCACAGAAACCTGATGTGTATCGTGTCCTGGGTGTAGTTGGGCATGTTGGTCCTGCTCCGGTGATAATGGGGGACATTGCCCAGCATCCTCTGCTCACCTGAATTCCCAACCTCAATTTTTGGAGCCCCAAACGAAGGGACTTAAACATTTCTCCTTTCATCTCTAATTTGTAATTTGTCCCGATTTGTTGGGAAATGCAGGAACGTGGCAGGTCTCTAACACTTGTTTTGTTGCATTTGTTTTTATAATTTACAAGTGTCCCAAGGTTGGAGGTAAGCCCAAGGACATGCATGGTTTGCTCTGTGCAGTGTTTTTGAAACTTCCAAATCAGTTACATTTGGAAATCCAAAGATGCCGCATAAAATGCTGAGAGTCCGAGCATGTGCCTCTCCCTCCACCTCCTTGTTACCAATCTCCCAACCTTTTGCTTCTAAGTCTCTGAGCAACTGCACACACCAGTAGCTGCCACCTGTCCGTGAGGGCAGATCTGTCCTGGTCCTTCTCAGTCTGGACAGAGTGGACGACCTAATGAACTCCTTGACCCTCTGGCTTTTGTGGAGCTCTTCCTCCAGTATGGTCTTTCTGGATCTTTCTTGATGGGGTTGATACGCTGCAGCAGACCACCTCCAGCTGGCTCCTCCACGTGGTTCAAGACCACCCCTAAAGCACACATGAGGGCTTTTCTTCCCCAGTCAAGGAGACATGAGGAAACCCCCACAAGGAAAAAGAGGCAACACAGGGTGCACAGGTGTCTCACTCTGAACCACATATTTATGCTACCCACTGGGGACCCACCTGATGATGAATGGGGACACACTCACCCCAAGTTGGTGGGTCAGGTTGCACCTCATCCATAATGGAAAGTTTGGGTTCTAAGTATTAGAATAGTAAATCTTGACCATATCTCAACTGGATACAGCCTTTTTTATTTCCCTACTTACCTCATTGTTCTCTACTTCTAGGCATATCCATGTCTCGGCTCCAAGGATGAATCTTGGCTGAGCACAGAAAGGATGGAAGGAGCACCACCAGCTCAATGTCTGAGTCGAGCTTCAAGTCACCCTTGACATCCATTTGAGTCAGGACCCATGTGCCATCCACGGTCATGGGCATCTGGTATCAGAGTCGGAGGTGTTGAAATAATAACCCGTGTGTGGCTGGGGGTTTCCATCTGCCTCCTTCGCCGACCTTACGTCCCTTACCAGCCCTCCTACCCCCACCACCTCTTGCCAGAGGCCCTTTAGACAGAACTCCTGAATTCCTGCTTAGCTGTTCCATCTGACGCCATGTCCTGCAATGTATTTTTTTCATTCTTTCACTTTGTCATAGGTTTAGATGATCATAGAAAAGTTGCAAAACAGTAGAGAGTTCCCATACGCCCTTCACGCAATCATGAAACCATGAAATTAACACTAACTACAGATCTTGTATAATTGTACCAGCTTTTCCTTGAACGTCCTTTTACGGTCCAGGATCCCACATCATGGTTAATTTGTTGTGACCTTCGTCTCCTCAGCCTATGACGGATCCTCAGTCGTGTGTTTCATGACCTCCGGCCCAGGCCCCCCTCTGGTGAACACGCTCCAGCCTCTTTTCACTACAGCTCAACACCCTGCTTCCTTCCCTCACCTGCCATGTGGACTCCCGACCAGTGCTCCAGACAGGATTATTTAGGCAAGTCATGCTAAGCCTCAGTCCCTCAACATAACGGCAGCTCACTCTCACTTACCCGAATCCGCGTGGGTGTCCCTGGTTGGTTGGGTGGCTCTCCTGAGAAGCCTTCCTCCATGTGGTGCGAACATCTTAGGACACAGAAAAGAAGAAAGACAAGTGTGTATGGAAGCTTTCGTCGTTTCTTTAAACAGCACAAGCCAACACAGGCTCGCATCATTTCTGCCCATATTACATGGGTCAGAGCAAATCTGGTTGTGCCCAGAGGCAAGAGAAAGGGAACTGTCATTTACTGTAACCCAGGAGGGAAATGAAGCAAGGGAATCAAGTTAGAACATCATCTCTGCTGCTGGCCACCCTTCTCGTCACCAAACTGCTTTCATTTTCTCCCCACAGGATAGAGCTTGCGCACACTCTTCCCAAGAAAGAATGCGCACAGCCGTTCAGCTACAGAAACCAACTCAGGGCCCAGGATGTCTGAGTGGATCTGGCCTCTCCATGGAGAGCAGGAACAGCCCTTTTGGTCTGGTCCCCTGTGACCTGAGAAATACTTGACTTTCCACTGGTTTCCCTGATTTCCAATCCATAGTGGTGGATCGGGGTCTGGGAACACATGGAACCCTCCCTCTTGGAGAAGGGGAGCAGGGAAGGCTCACACCCATCACAGATGCACTTGAGTCCTGCAGGACAGCTGTAGTGACCTTCTCTGCTCTGGAGGCTGACATCCCGTGGAGACCACCCAGACCTCACCCTCTGGGGGCTCCTCCTTGGTCCTTATTATGCATGGCCACAGGGGAGTGGCCTTTGGGGAGTGTGTTCTCCTGGTGGCAATACAGCTTTGGGAGCTCAGTTCCTGTTTAGCAAAGACTGGAGAATCAAAGTTTGTTTTTATGTCCCAAACAACTGAAGGACTTTTGGGGTCCAGACTCATGGTATTCTTGGCAGTACAGTGGTTTCAAAAACTAAGTGGCTTCTGATCTAATTGTAACAGTAACCATACCCCTTTTCTGGATGTCATTCTGGAAGCTACTTCGTTTCACCGCTTCCTCCCTGCTCTGAATCTGTCTCAGCTCTCTGAGGCCACCAGGATGAGTGGGAAGTCCATGCACTTATTCACACCTTGGCCCTCAGTCACTTTAGGAACCTTAACTTAGAAGATTCACCAGTACTTAACGAGGTCAAAATATTTTTTATTCCATTACTTACTGGTTGGGGGCTAGACGCAAGTTACCTTTTGCAACCCTACAAGGTCCTGAATTTCTGGATCCTATTACCTTTCATTTTCTGCTTACAAAATAGCCAATTACTCCCTGAGCTCATCTCTTGCTTGCATTGCCTTTCCAAACAGGCCACTTTCAATTAAAACACATTTCTAATATTCAATTTTCCAGCAAGTCCTCCTATGATCCTACAGTGATGAGGTCTGCCTTCCAAGTCTCTGCAGGCAGCCCTCTTGCCATGTTTTGTCAGTACCTAAGCAGATGTTCAGCCATCCAATAAGCCTTGTGTCTTCCTTGCCTCCTGCCCAACTGCTAAGAAAATGGATACATAGTTTTGTTACAGTCACAACCTCCTCAAGATACCACTTTCCACACTACTCAATAAATCATGCTATCATGTTGCAATCATGTTGCAAACAACCCACAATTCCAGTGGCTCCACAAAATAAATTCATTTGCCACCTTCCCCATATCCACTGGGGATTTCCCAGGTAGGGCACCCTCCTTCAGACAATGACTCAGTGATCCAGTGCCTTCCATTTTGGGATGCTGCTGTTTCCAACATGGAGCTCCAACTTGCCATAGGAGAAGAGAGGAAAGATCAGGTGTCCACGACTTTACGGGCCAACCTGGATGTTCTGTACATCACACCTGCCCACATTCCGTCAGTCAGAATTAGTTTTATGGCCCCACTCAGGTACAAAGGGATGTTTAATGTCATCCTCCTGGGCGTCCAGGAAGATAATTAAATGGTTGATGATAATTAGATTTCTGGCACAAAGACCAGTCTGAAATGTCATCTGGTATCTCTGCAGAATCAGGCATTTCTCCTCCACTGACACTGTGTCTTGTACATAATTTGCACCTGCCACTTCGATTAAAAATTATTCTATTGTCTGTAGAACTGGCAGGTAAGGAGTGCCTTGAGGTGAAGAACTGTCCCGTAGTGCTCGCTTTGGCAACACACGTACCAAAACAGGAATGATACAGAGAAGATGAGCAAGGATGACATAGAAATTCATGGAGCGCTCCACGTTAAAAAAGAAAAAGAAGAAAGAACTGTCCTGTATACATCTCTGTAGAACCCGAGCTTGGCACTCGCAGGTGCTGTTTGTCAAGAAAACGAGGAGCCCAGAGGGAGGCCAGACTAGGAGGAAATGTTGACTGTTCCTCCTTGCAGAGCAGAATGGGGTTTTTCTAGTAGAAAGGAAACAATTGGAGGCTATCATAAGACATGATTTCTAATAAAAGTGAAAGTAACATCATGCTCCTTTTTATTTTTTCAAGTGGGCAACTTGTTTCCCCTTCTCTTTCTTGATGTTCACTTGGTAATTTTGCATTTCCCACTGGACTAGTCCCAGCACAATGAAGCTCCCAGCAGAGGCTGCTATTTATGTTTCTTTGAATAGTATCTCTTGTCCTGAACTAAATTGTTACTTACTACAGGAAAAAAAAAAAAAAGTCCATAAGAGACAGGCATTGGATGTTCTTAGGATTTAAGTTGCCACTCAGTACTGGAGATGTGTGGGGAGGCTGTCCCCTGAAGACTTTAGGACTGTGACCCAAGACTTCACTATTCCAGGAGCTCAAGACAGAAAACCTTCCCAGTCAGGCAGAACTGAATCCAATTAACTGACTGAAATACACACAAATGCGGAACAACAGCTCATTTGTTTGGTATTAATCTGAGAAACAAAGGGTGCCTGAGGAGGCTGCACAAAGGAATTCTGCCCATTATCTGAAATGTCTCTGGCTCCTAAGCTGGGGTGTGTGATTGTGAGCCTGGAGGAGGAGGCTTCTCAGGGCCCTGGTCTGTCATCCAGGGAGTCCGTCACCAGGAGGGATGGGCCAGGAGCTGATGGGTGGTGGCTGTGTCGGGGTGCTACATTTAGGGGATACCCTCAGGGGTGTGAATAGTATAGGTTTGTATTTCTCTAAACAGTTTTCTAGCAGATAGATGTGTCTTGTTCTGAAACAGTCAGCACCTAGTGACAATTTTCTGACAGGTAGATGAGAAGAAGGGCACCTTTTTATAACTTGCCCCAAAGTGCCACATGAGCTAGCTGTGGCCACATGGGGCAGGCTCGTCCCACTGTCCTTAACTCTCCCTCCACAGTGTCTGGTTTGCAGAAGGGACTAGCTGTGCAAACACGTGGCACGCTTGTCCTGAAATCGACTGCTGGGAAGTTGGACCCTGTTTGGGGTTTACACACCTGCTTTTGAGAAGTCCATCCAGCACGACGGCTCTCTGAAGAGCTCAGAGTCACCTGTCCACTCTCCTGGGCACCTTTTAACAGGAGCACAGCCCCGTGAAAATCAGAGCATCAGAAATTGAGTGGACAGTAGAGTTCCCATCTACCTTTCTCTCCCCAGACATGGTTTCCCTATTATTAACATCTTCCATTAGCATGGTGCATTTGTAATAACTGGAGATATTAATAATACAGTAATAATTCAAATAGAGCAAAATCTAAACAGCATTTAAACTGAATAACTAAAATAGATGAACATTTAAATGACAAATACAAACGATTATAATGAAGTAATAATATTATAATAATACATCATGATGAACTGAAGTCCATGGTTGACATTACTGGTCACTCTGGGCATTGTATCCTGTATGGGTTTTGACAAATGCGTAGTAACGTGTGCCCGTCGTTACAGTATCGTACAGAGTAGTTTCGCTGTCCTAGATATCCTCTGAGCTCCACCTGTCCTCCCTTCCCCCACCCCGACAACCTCTGCTCTTTTCACTGTCTTCAAAGTTCGGCCTCTTCCAGAATGTCCCGTAGCTGGAATCATACAGCATGTGGCCTTTGTGGATCCGCTCCTTCCACTGAGTGCTCTGCCTTCAAGTTTCTTCCTGGCCTGTTTGTGACTTCATAGCTCATTTCTTTTTAGCTCAGAATAATATCGCACTGTCGGGATGGGCCATCGTTTCTTCACTCACTCGGCTGGTGGAAGACACCTTGGTTGTGTCTAAGTTTTGGCGATTGTAAATAAAGCTGCTACACACATTCATGTGCATGTTTTTGTGTGGACATAAATAAATGTTCAACTCGTTTCAACCAGGTGAGCACACGTGTTAGATCATTTGGTTAAAAGTGAGTGTAACTCTGTAAGAAACTGCCATGCTGCCTCCCAAAGTGACCGCACTGCCCTCCAGCCAGCGACGCAGGAGAGTTCCTTCTGCCCCACGCCCTCACCAGTGCCTGGGGTTCTCAGTGTTCTGGGTTTGACTACTCTGATGGGGTGTGGCAGCATCTCACGGTGGTTTTAATTGGCGAGTCCCTGATGACACAGGATACTGAGCATTTTCTCAGACGCCTGTTGCACAGGTGTTTCTTCCCTTATGGCCCTAATACAGACATTTCTTACTCCAAGCAAAAAGAACTGGCTTACGGTGACAAGGGAAACATGTTTCTAGACTGGTTGGGCTGAACATTCCTTCACCACATCTTTCAAAAGTGATGGATAAGGATACTCATATCAAGTAACATTCCTTTTTTTTTAAGGTGCTTTCAAATTTGGCCATCAGCGCTAAAATAGGGAATAAGTGGGGCCCTCCTTAGGGAATCCTGGTTGGGGATGGAGATTTCTCAGCCCCAAAGATCCTTGGAGAACAGATTTTGCTGCTTTGCAATGAAGGGTAAGTAACCAATCCAGACTGTTGAATACTTTGCAAAGAGTAAGATACCAATAGATTTGAGATGTTTCTACATTCCTGCCTCCCACGTACATATTTTAGGCCAGGGCCGCTGGATGTTAAGAGAGAAAGAAAAGCATTATCTCTTTGACTCTTGCTTTTAATTCTATCAAACCGAAGAAGTTTAGTGTCTGAGCTTGCCCTTGCACATTCTCCCTAGGCCGCTATTTCCTAGGACAGCAATACTGAGGACCACTCCGTCTGCTCCAGTGAGGGAGGCATGGAGGGGCAGGCCTGTCCTCACCATCATGGGAACACAGCAGTAATATGCAGACATCAACAGGGATAGCAGACCTCTCCAGATGAGAACGTGACGGCTGCGATATCGGTGTCCACCTTGACCATGATGCTTGGGCTCGTGCCAACATTTCTAGGGGGACGTTAGTGGTGGACACTGTCTGCTCTCAGGTGCATCCCTTGAGATGGGACTGCCTGACAGCAGAGTGGCTGTTGGTCCAAGATGCTTAATGGGATCCTTCAACAGTCAGTGTGCAGACAGCCCTGGTCCTAGAGACTTCGATTATTTTCTGCCTTAAGCACCGGGAATTAATGAAGCCTTAGCTTTCTGAAATGCCTCTTTAATTCATGATGCCCAGGAGTCCAGGCTGACTATTTCTGGCTCCTCTGCACTTGGGCAGCTTGGCCATGAGCTTCCTGGTCCTCAGCCCTGTCCTGGCGAAGCTCTGATGAGCCTCGCTCTGAGAAGCAAGATGGGGAAGTGGCAGGTCTTTTCATGTCATCTGGGGTTTGTGTCTGGCCTGTGGACGGTGCCTCCTAATCAGCTCTGAGCATCACACAAAGCTTTCCTACATATTCTCTTCAGAACACAGAGTTTTAACAGTCTCAGTCATCCTTTCTCAGCCAGCTCCACTGTAGGTGATGAAGACCCATTCTTCCAGTGTGACCCATAAAGCAACCCCGTTTCCGGCCTCTTCCTAAACGAAATATCAAGTTAGAGAGGTACCCCGGCAAAGGGCCGTCCGACGGCAGGGCTCCTCTCCTACTGGGAGGCCTGCATCAGCCTTCGAAGGATGTAAGGTCCGCCTCCCCTTTCCCACTTGGGGCAGAAACGATGCTCATCACAGGACCAGCTGCGTGTGGATGCGCTGTCTCCCCAAGATGCTCCCTTAAACATCGAGGCTCCAAGCCAGGTGGGCAGTCTTGTCTCCTCCCTGGTGGAAGAAGGAGGCCCACCACCCTTCCAGAATGCAGGAGAATGGTGTCCAAGCCTTTATGCTCTGCCTCCCAGACAGGTACCTGTCCATCTGGCCATAGACATCTAGACACAGCCCTGCGGAGGCACTGCTATCCTGCCCCATTAGACATCTGTTCACTTTACAGAACAGCTGACTGCTCTAGCAGAAGCAGGCCTTGAAGAAATAACAACATAATATTTGGTTTACATTTGGCTGCATTGAGGCGTTTATAAATGAAAGGAGAATACTCTGAAGTAGCGTTCTTGACATCCATTGGTCGGCGGTGATAGAAACATGATGTTCCAGCCCCGCTTTCTTCAAGGAAAAGGGGAAGATGTTCAAAAGAAATAAATAAAGCCAGCGCCGGGAAAGTGGTCTACTTCCAGCAGATCCTCGGCTGGAGCACAGCTGACTGTGTTCATGAGGTCCTGGCCCTCAGGTGAGGCCCTGGGAGGACCAGGACACGGTTTGGCTGACTTAGCATGCCACTTATTTTCTTCTGACACTTCTGGTACTGAAATGACCCCAAACAAAGGGGCACCTGGGGAGCTCCGTCAGTTACACGGCTGCCTTTCACTCAGGTCCTGATCCTGGCCTCCTGCGATCCAGTCCCACACTGGGCTCCCTTCTCGGTGGGGACCCTGCTTTTCCCTCTCTCTCTGCCTCTCCCCTGCTTGTGCTCTCTCTCTCTCACTCTCTCTGTCAAGCAAATAAATAAAATCTTAAAAAAAAAAGAAAAGAAAGAAATGACCCAAAACAGCTGGAGGAGGAAGCCCCTCTGACCGTGTTTGGTGCCCTCTGCCCTCAGTCCATAGTGTGGAAGGTACTCCTGACCCTGGGAAGCGTCCTTTGAGGAAGGTACAAGAAGTTTCTGCCTCGGTGCGCTTCCACTCTGAGCTGGACGGCCAGCGGGGAGAGTCTGCCCGCCGCCGGTAGCCCGCGAGTGTCCCCAGATTGCATGTGACAGAGGCCATACCCGGCGGCCTTGCTGAGGGAGAAGCTGGGACGCTGATGGTTCGGGGAGAAAGCGAGCAGAAGGTGGGAGGGAAGTCACTGCCAGGAAGAGCTCCAGACGCCAGGAAGTCAAGGGGGGAGAAGCTTCAGTTCTGAGCCCTGGGGGTGCTGGAGGGGATTCTGAGCCCATGAAGGAGAGGCTGTAGGGCCAGATGGAAACAACCTGCTGCTGGTGATGGTTAAGATGGTGACAGCCTCTGGAATGCCCCCTGAATTCAACCCCTTCCTGCCAGGCCAGCCCCTCCCTCTGCCCTGCAGCCTAGGTGACACCCAAATCCCAAGACTGAGGCCACAGACAGGCCGGGGGCTGGGGACAAGCATGGGAACCACCTCTTCCAATGCTGGGGACCTGGGGACGCTGAAGTGGGGAAGGAGGTGCTCTCAGACCCTGGCTTCAAGTAGGGAGAGGGGCAGACGAGCCAGAAGGGCACTGTGGGAAGGGCTTTTGCCTCTGGCCCCAGCCTGGAGGCAGCGGCAAGGGGGTAACTGCAGTCAAGGAGGAGCTCGCAAGGGCCTTGGGACCTGAAGAGGCGGCTCCGAAGGGAGCAGTGAGCAGGGTGTCTGTACGGACCTGCTTCTCCAGGGACCCCCAGGTACAAGGGAGGACCGCGGACAGGCAGAGAGGGCCAGGGGCTATCACCCCGACCAGGGACGGCCAGGATGGGTCCCGAGGAGAGGCTGTGGCTCCAGCAGCGGATCTGTCTCCCTGCAGAGAGGCCTCCTGCCCGGCAGGCACAGGCAGACAAGGCCAGGGTCCCAAGCTGAACCCGAGCTAAGAGCTGCCCACAGTGGGGTGCGGGACCCGTGTTCACACATGGGGAAAAGCAGGCCGCGGGCCCTCCCCAGGAGCGCAGGAGGCCGGAGGGACCGGCGACCACAGACTGACACTTGCTACAGCTTTTAAAGTTACGATTTGTTTGGCAATCTTGGACTTCATGGTAGCCCAAGGACTCCCCAAATCTCATCGTTGGTGAAACTAGTCAGGGTTGAGTCAGTGCTTTGAGAATGAGGTCAAGTAACAGCCCAGAGGCAGATATAGGGGTTCGCACTGTCCTAGGGAGGGGCTGTAGCTTCTAGAAGTTACTTCTGCCCTGCGACGGCCACCCCTCCTTCCCTGTAGGTACCACTAACTTGCTTCCAAGGAGACAAGCTTCCAAGACTGAAAATACACTGGCCAGTGGTGTTTGGCGGCAGACTTGAAGGCCTCCAGCCAGGGGCAATGCCAGGCACAGTACTCCAGACCCTCCTCCTGAAAGCCACCATCCCCCTGCACAACTCTTCCTTAGGGATCCAGATCCCTGGGCTTCAGTGCCATTTCCGGCTTCCACTGAAGCCCGGGGTTCTCGTACCGTGGCTTTCTGGCTCTGGTAAGAAGCAAAGTGAAAGTCGTTTTCTGTATTTAACAAGCATTTTGAGCCCTATTACTCAGGGCTCCCTACTAGTTCTTCACGTTGGACTGCAGTGGACAGTACATGTGTGTGTGGTGTGAACCACGAAGGTCATGTGGTGCTCACCAGAGATCCTGCCACCAACCCTCATAAATGGAACACTCTGGGGTGTCTACCATTCAGGACGGCCTAGCAATAGCTTGGGGAAGTGGCAATGTTTTAGGTAAATAACTAGCATAGAACCAGTCAAAATCGGAACAATCTTAACACACTAACAACCAACCTGCTGCTTTTGTTGAATTTGTGTCTGATGGTCTCACACAGTGCTGTCACCGTAGCGCGTCCTGCAGGTGTGGGGCTCGTGCATTACAGCAATGTTGCGAGGAACCCTAAGGCAGATAGTAGAAAAGAAAAGAGGAATCACTCATGTCTCTTTCACTGTGATCGGGCAAAGGTGCATCTTTATAGGATGAGGCCACTTTTGAACTAGTTGTTTTGTTTCTTGTTTAAAGTGAAAAAATCAGGTTAAAATTTTGTGAATAAAAATGACATTTTTAGTTAATAATATTCACTTTTTTTCTGGTCCAACCAGTTTGCACTGTACCTGGAGAAACTCTACTTTGAGCAAACCTGTACTTTTTAAATATTTGATGTAAATGTGAAAATATTTAATGAAGTATTGTAACTCAGCATTGTATATATAACTAGCTACTGTATGTATGTGTGTATATATATATATACACATACATGGTATAGCTGTATAACTTAGAGTATATATATAACATATGTGCTATATACACAGTATAGTAGTATAACTTTATGACTCTGGAGTGTTACTGGGAAAATGTTCCTATTTTGGTGACTACCATACTTAGAGTGAATTTTTATAGGCTTCAGCTTTTCACATCAAAGGGCTATATGCGAAGCCGGCTGATGTAGGAGCCTGCGAACTCTTGGGTTATGAATCACCCAGTGTCTTCAGGGCTTGACATCTCCAGAAAGAGCCAAGTGGGGTAATAGTGTAGGAACGGTTCTCAGGTGTGCATTCCATTCTTTGCAGAGCCAAACCTTTGAAAATGAAATTATTATTTTATGAATGAGATTATTATGTGTTCACAAATGAAATTTGTAAATGAAAATATTCATAGGTATTTTCAAATGTATTTCAAATATGTTTCAAAAATATTTTCAAATGTGTCTCAGAAATATTACTCATAAATATGATATTCATGAAATATATGATGAATGACAATATTTATTCATAAGTGAAATTATTATTTATTCAAATTGAAATTTTATTTGCTTTTTAAATACAGAACTCTTAAGCCTGAGTTATATTTTGCCTGCCAGCTTGAACTGGAATTTCTTACGGTATTACAGTCTACACTTAGTGTGTGATAAAGTGTCTCCAGATCCCCCAATAACACACTTGTAATTCAGTCCATGGGATAAATACTTCTGAGCTTTGACAATAAAGCAAAGCTTTCAGTAATTTTAGTCCAAGGATGGTCAATATCAGAAACGTAATTACTAAAATTTGCAATGGTGCACACATTAAAATCATACTGTTTGCAATGGTGCACAGATTAAACTCATACTGAATGTTCTTCAAGGAACATGTAAAAAAAATTTTTTTTAATTCAATGTTTATGGCTAAAACTTCCTAAGTTTCAAGAGAAACTCAGCTAAACTTTGAAACTCACAGTTAAAAAATTAAGAAAATGCTGTGTTCTTGGGTGCAAGTAGATGACCCTTTGGAGACCAGTAGTGTTTGTGGTTCATGATCAAGTCATGGTGAACTGTACGACCGTGTATTACTGGGGCTTTGATCAGCACTAAATATCCGATAATCAAAAAAAAAAAAGGGGGGGGGTGAGAGAGAGAGAGAAGAAGAGAATGAAAGGAAGGAAAGAGAAAAGAAGAAGAAAGAAAGAAGTTGGAATTTGGAGATTGCCCTACATGGCCTCAATGCTTCACCCCCCCCGCCCCCCGTCCCAGGCCCTCCCCCCACCCTTGGCTCACTCCACCCCCTCCTCCTCAACCCTGCAATGCAGGGTGAGAGCTCCCGGCCCTGGACACCTCGCCAGCACTTAGGTCGGGCCTTTTGATGCTGCCTCTGGTGTAGGTCACGGTGTAGGTGTGCTGTCTCTGGTGTAGGTCACGGTTTTAATTTGCACCTCCCTGTGACTGAAGAGGTTAAGCATCTTCCCACCTGCTTCTCTGTCTCCCAGGTAGCTTCTTTAGTCCGTGTCTCTTTGAATCTTACGCTTATGGAAAAGCCCCGCCTCAGCTCCCGCTCCCAAATGCCGCTCCGACTCTCCACATCCCGTACTTCGTCCCTTCTGATCCTCATTTCCTCTTCTCCCAACTCCCTGCCTGCCCCGCAGCCCCTCCCCGGCCCGCACGCGGCTCTCCACATTGCTGCCCCAGAGCGATGGGGTCCTCCTGTCGTCCTGCAGCAGCCACGTGGGCACCTTCTTGCTCTGCTCCTCCCCTGTCCCTCTCATCTCGCCCCCAACGCCCCACTCCCTCTTCTCACTTTATTTTCACCCACACCGGCCTAACTGGTGAGCCTCCTCGCTCCTCCAAACCTCTGGTCCTACAGGTATCACTTGTGCCCAGGCTGTTTCTCCCTGAATCATACAAAAACTGCCCTCTCTGAGCAGACTCGCGGGGCCCTCTGTCCTTTTAAATTCCCATAATGCAAATATCAGGTTGTATTTTCATGGTACACCGGTCCCCATGCCGGCCCACAGATCTCCTGAGGACGAAACTGTATTTTGCCTTTGATCACCTCGTGTCATGCAGAGCCTGCACGGTGGGCCGCAGGCAGCTTCAGGGACCACAGACTGAGTGACCTGTCCCTGCCATTCTCCCTCGGGCCCCAGGCCTCAGGGGATGTATATTTAACCTGTGAAACACCTCCCTGCTCCCCTGCCCCTGCCAGTCTGCAGAGGGGCTCAAGAACTCCTTGAGCGGCCTTGAACCCCGAATTCTACCAACTAAGACAATAAAGCCATGTCGAAGACGCTGTCCTAGGGATACAGGGGCAGCCGCAGGCCTGCGTGGGGCTCTCCAGGGTCCCGCCTGCCTTGTTACCCCATGTCTCCCTCCTGATTTACACACCCTGGCTTCACTCTCCTCACAATCTGGGCTCCATGGCCCTTCTCTGTGTTCTCTTTTTTAAAATTAAGAAATAAACAATACATAAAGCTACAAAGTACAACATCACCCCCAGTATAACTAGTGGTATTACAGCATCCCCAGTATAACTAGTCACATCACATAACCCCCCAGTATAACTAGTCCGATCAGAAAAAGTAGATTTGATACATTTGCTTCAGATTTCTCAAACCAGCAGGAAGAATTGCCCATCGCATAGCACTGCTGTCACCTAGACTCCTGCCTCAGACCCTCATCCTCGAAGATAATCACAGTCACGGGCTTAACGTGGGTGCAGCCCACATCTTCCTACGTCTCTTCCACCCGCGCTCCCCGCAGACAGTACGTTTGCTTCGCTTCCTCTCAAACCGCTAGCACTGAACAATTCTCCTGCGCTTCCTCTCAAACCGCTAGCACTGTACTATTCTCCTGCGAACCACTCTGCCACTTGCTTCCTCCCTTCACCCGAAGGGTAACCAGGTCTGGCGGTTCTTTGTCTCACGGGTCACTGTGAAGCAAACCTCTGATCAGCTTTTGTGGAGAACGTGTCCGAAATCATCCCCATCACAGAAGTATGGAGAGCGCTTTTCTGTAACACCCACCAGCCAGGCATCGACCTCTTAACTGATCTTGTGTTTTTTGGTTCTTGGCCTTCTGTTATATTTTCTAGGATTGACTTGATTTACCCTCTACCTCTTCTACCACATATTTGTTTTCCAATTTCCTAGATGCACTGTTCTCGGGTAATTTTGTTTTCATGGCATCCTATTGCTGTATGGGTACGATAAACTCAGGTCCTTAAAACATGGAGGTGTGATGGACATCCAATGGACTGCATGTATTTACAGGAGGATTTGGTGCAGGCAGATGGAAACCATCCCACTAGCAAGATAATGAGCATCGATCCCAAGTGCTTCCTCTGGCCCTTCTGTAAGCTGCCCCCTTGCCCCCCGCCCGCAGGCAAACACTCACCTTCCACAGCTGTCTGTGCTCTCTTCTGTCTCGCTTCTTTCGGCCGGCATGGCGCTCTGAGATGCTGTCACTTTGTTACTGCCGCTGTGTCCCTCTCACGGCGTGGTCCACTGTATGGACACAAACAGCAGACGGTTAGTCACTCACCGGCTAAAGGACAGCGGGATTGTTTCCGGTTTGGGGCTGTTGCGAATAAAGCTGCTATGCACGTTCATGTAAAAGTCTTTAATTAGATACATGCTTTCGCTTCTCCTGGGTAACTAATTACCTAGGAGTGACATATTTGCGTCGGATAGCAAGGGTGTGTTTCACTTTCAAGACACCGCCAGAATGCTTTCACCACGGCGCTTCCCGCTGCAGGGTGCGTGTCTCAGAGCCTCTGCGTCCTCGCCAAGCCTCTGCTGCTCATTTTCTTCAACGGAAGTTATTCCGAGAGGTAGGTAGATAGCGGTGTCTCCCGCAGTTTGACTGGCGCTTCCCTCATGACCAAACATGGCAAGCATCTGCCTGAGCTTACTTGCTGTGTGTGTGTATTCTGTGGGGAAGGATCTGTTCGAATCTTTTGTCCATTAAAAAGATTGTTTTAAAATTTTTGTTGGAATTTGAGAGTTTCTTATGTATTTGGAGGCAATTTGTCCGTCTTACGAGGGGTCTGTTCCTGCACATTGCGGAGTCCTGTTCTGGGACACATGATGCTCTGTCCACGCACCGACTGATGCCCAAGCTCCTCTATTTTTTTCTAAAATATTTCCCTTTTGCTTCGGGAGTGATGTTTCTCCAGGGGCCTATGCTTTCCTTTCATGACGTAGACTTCAGTACCTGGTGGTCCTTGGTCTTCAGTCCCGTATTTGAAAAGGCTCCAGGAAAGCTGGGTAGAAACCTGTACCCGAGGAGACCCTGCCTCTCCGGGCCCTGGTGCGACATGAGGCAGAAGGGGACCAGCTCCTACCCCGGTGGCTCCCCACGAACCCAGTGTGGGGAATGTTTCTTTCTGGAATGCCAACTTTGGTTCTCCTCAAATAGCTCATTTTTATTGATGAGAGGACCCGGCTCCCACTGTGTGTTTCCCAGAAGTGGGTGTGTACATAGCTTCTGGGTTTTTTGTGCTGTTGGTGGGGTTCTTGAGTGGAGGGGGGTGCTTTTGTCTGCTCTGACGAAGTCCAGTTGCTTTCACCTTGGTGTGAGCGGCACCTCCCTCTTCCGTCAGCCCTGGCATTAGGACCTGCCATTTCCCCAGGGCACACTGCGGGCCGCTGTCGCCACGGCCCCCTCCCCACCTGATCAGCGCCAGCCCTGTGCTCTTCAGTTCCCTCACAGTGATTCCAGCCGGTTGGGATCAGGAGAGGGAGTTCATCATAATGAATTGGGGACTTTTAAGTATACTTCTAAAAAACATAAAAATCATTCCTAATGTGGCTTTTTTTTTTTTAAGAAAATACCTTTCTAAATCACTGTAGAAAATGTAAAAAAGAAAAGAAGTTGCAAACAAATAATAAAAACAGAAAATATGATAAAAGGCATCTCAGTATAGCAGTTAGTGGGAGAATTCGAGCCAACATATTCAATGGCAAAGTCTGCTTATCATGTTGTTAAAGATAACCACACAAATGACATCTGAAGGCTTGGAAGGGCCAGGAAATGCTGGATGAAAAATTTGCCAATAAGAGCAGCAGAGTGGTAGTTCCCACATGAGAGCCGGATCCCAGGCAAGCAGCATTCAGCAGAAAAGCACCTTACGCTGTTAGCAGGGAGAGACAGAAAGTTTTGCAGAATGCCCGCATCAAACACAAAGCACTGGGTGTTACACACAACTGAGGAATTACTGAACACTACTGATGAAACTAATGATGTACTCTATGTAGGCTAATTGGATTTAAATTTTTTTAAAAAACCACAAAGCAAAAACTCTTAGAAATATAAGAAAAATCTGACATGGAAGAAAAACAAGGTTGCAAAGAATTTTAACAATATGATCAATATTCCTGAATGAACAAACCACAGAACAAACAGCATCAACTAAAGAGAACAGCTTTGTTATTGCTATAAAAGGCTCGAGGCTGCAAAAGGAAACCTTAGAATCTGCAAAGGAGAGACTTGATAGCAAACAATCTCAACCACATCCACAAGTGTGAAAAAGAACAAAGGCTTTCAATGAAATCTCCCAAATGGCTGAAAAGAAAAAAAAAAGTGCACCATTTCCAATAAACATTTCCTAGAAATACTGAGATCCAAGTAAATCTAGGAAGTATAGCCGGAGACCATTTAGGATCCTAATTCTAAGAAAATGTGGTTGGTGTCACTTCGCAAACACACAGGCTTCAAGGCTGAAAACAGCGCTGGGAAAGCAGCTGAACAAGGCACTCGCCTAAGCAGTCAGGATCCCAACGACAAGATCCCCTACCAGAACAGGGACCGCGAGAGAGAAGCAGACGCGGAGTCGGGAGATACAGGGGAAATCACCGTAACACAAATTAGTTGAGAGTAAAACAAGATAAACAGAGACTGACTAATGAAGAAAACCATCCACCAGATCAGTGTCCAAGTGGACGAGTCCCCAGGTCCTGCCCCCTCACACCTGCTCGCAAGCCCTCCTCCTCATTTCTGATCTACGTGGTACCTGTGCAAATCTCAAAGAAAGCCCACAGATTTTTTAAGCAAATAAATGATCCCATTGGCTAAAGTAGAAACAGGCCAATAAGTGTGCAAGAAAATAGAAGAATGCTCCAAATAGTAATCTCAAAGGAAAGCATTCCTGTTAAAATCACAAGTGAATCCTGATAATCCCTGCTTTTATTCAGTATTGTCTTCAAATGTCCTGCTACTGTAAGAAGCAGACAACAAAAGCAACAGCTTCAAATACTCCCAAACAAGAACGTGACATGTCTGCAAACGACATGACTGCAAAGCAAGGGAACTGGGAGTAACCAAAGAAAATCGCTGGAACTCATAAAATACTTCCAGCAGCATGGCTGGATGGGGCAAATATGTTACCGTTGATAGCTCTGAAGTCTCCTAGCTACAGAATGTGTCTGGGGATGCTCACGATGAACAAAACATCCAACACCTGGGAATGACCTTCCCGCAAGTGCACAGGTTCACACGGAAACTGTCCGTGGCACAGCTCTGCCGAGGTCTGGGAGTACATGACGCTGCGAA
Source organism: Mustela nivalis (assembly GCF_964662115.1). Lineage (NCBI taxonomy): Eukaryota > Metazoa > Chordata > Mammalia > Carnivora > Mustelidae > Mustela > Mustela nivalis. Next base: position 175,612,228 of record NC_139022.1, read on the forward strand.
ATTGTTAACATTAGTGGAAAGCAGCTTTCAGGGCTCAAGATGCTGTTCCCGTCTGAACTTCTAAAGTGCAGCCGTGTGGATACACTGGAGTCATACTGAAGACAAAATGACTAGACTTTATATATATAATTTTATTAATCTTCTTGTTGAAATTAACACAGTAATTGATGACAGCTTAGTAAGTTACAGTTTTTAGGAAATGGAGGGCAGGGAACCAAGAGAGAACAGGGAACCTTCCTATTAATCGTGGACCCAGTGCGGGCTGGTGAAACCAGGAAGGACGCATCAGATCCTGAGTGAAGGCAGAGGTCCAGTGCCCCGGGCAGCTCACATGAAGAAGGAACTCACAGAAGCTTCCCAGCTCTCAGACCAGCATCCCCCTCCCGCCCCGGGCACCTTCTGGAACCCGGCGGCCCCGATTGATCCTGATGTGCTCAGCATTTTGTGAATACTTATTGCTTCATGTTTTCAAGTAATTGGAAAATGGTCAGAAAAAGGAATGGTGTTCTTTTAATAACAAAGTTTCTCTTCAAAAAATGTGCCCTTTCCAGTGAGAATGAAGCACAGGGGGGCATTGGGCAAGTTTTCTGTGAATTCTGAAGCCACAAGAGACTCTCATAATCACGAACCCTGAGAACACGGCCTCTACGTAAAACCTCGTGAGGACACCGACCCTGGTTGGGAAGGGCAGCCAGGAGAGGGTGCAGGGCCGGCCCTCTGGGTGCTCGGGACGCCCACTCCCACAACCAGCGAGAAGCATCGGCGGGCCAGAGTGAAGAGCCCGCTCCTTTCCCGGCTCCCACGGTTTTCTGCTCCGCGGAGATGGCCACCCCGGCACCGCTGTCCCAGGCCTGGAGGACACCACCGCCGGACCATCAGAGCTTCACAGAGTGTCTTCTAGGAGGTTTCTTTCTGGCAATGCGCAGTAAATATCATCACTGCCATTTATCTTCATGGGCCTTTCAAGTACATCTAGAGTAAGAAATTCTGTTTTAAGGTACCGTCTTGTAATATTGAGGGCACTTTAAAAAGAGTGCCTTAGAACATCCTCATTCTACCCAGAAGGGAAAAAAATAATCTTAGACCACAGACTACTGGCAATCAGGCCCTGGCAATCAGCATAAGGAGGAACATAATCACGGGGCCTCTAAGAAGTCTTTTGAGTGGAGGACAGAGCGGCCTACCCCTTAGGAGCACATCTGGGACCGTGCCCTGCAGTGTAGTCAGCTGGGGTGCAGGCTGTAGAAAGTGCCAGATGTTTTTCTTTGTTCAGGCATCATCCAGGTCTCCTGTGTCTCTTTCTTTGCCCCAAGTTCCCTGCCCAACAGCACGCACAGTGAGGGCCCAGGCATTTCCCTGGGTCTGTGGCCCTCCATGGGTGCCCCAGCCTCTCTGACCCAGTGGGGTGAGAGGAACCGGAGAGGCAGTCCTGCCTTTATCAGGGGAGGGAGCAACGTCACCTTTGGCCTTGAACTGATGGCTGGAATGAGTTGTATGAGGGGCAGTCCACAGAGGCCACCAGATAGGGCTTGTCATTCTGGTCTTGTGCACACTTAGCTGTATATAGTCAACAGGAGGCTCCGAAAGCAGAGAAATGGTCCGCTGTGATGACTCGGAGTTCCGGATTCTCCACCAGTATGCAGCCCAGTCTGTCAACCTGTGCTTCGGTCTGATTAGTCTGTTATTAGGTAGCTTATAGACTCATAGGGAAAAATTCCTACAGCAAATCTTGAAAAAAGATCCAGTAAAAGGAAAAAGACAGAGACATAATTCATTTATATAATCATGAAATGCTTCAAGTCAAAGATCATTCCACGGACAATGGACTTAAAACAAAAATGGGATTATAATTTTTCTGAATTTTGGATAATCTTCAAATTTCTCAAGATACCACCTAAAATAAGACAAAAAAGGAACAGTAAGAAAAAGAAATAATTTCGCTGCTTAAACATTTAGATGCTGACAAAATGGACAACACTTCATTATGCATTATGGAGATTTTTAGGAGTAACACTAAAAACTGTGGCATTTCAGATATGTAGTTTGATTTTGTCTCTATAATGAATAACTAAATATATTTTATTCTAAAGCATGATTCATAGGAAGAAATCCATTTAATTCACTCGGGAGGAGTGTCTCGAAGGTCTTCTTTTGGACGTTTTCTGGTTTCTGCAGTTCCCAGGAGAGCTACGGCTGCAGACCCCCCGTCTGTGGAACAGTCACCTGGTTGCATGCCAGGGGGCTGTCAGACAAATCTGGAAGATGCAGCACAGCCCAGCATTCAGAACAAACACGCATTTTCCGCTTTGATATAAATGCCAAGTCCCCCCATTTGTTTTGGGGTAGAGGCCAGCTGGGGAGGGAAGCAGCTATGTGGATGGAGTGAACACTTACAGTGACCCCACAAGATGGAGAAATAGCCAGAAACAAGGAGTTCCCGTCAGCACAAAAGAGAAACAGACGAAGCATCATGATGGGAAGCGACTATGAGCTCATATGGCAGAAATGCATCATGAAGGCAACCTGACAGAGAACTGACAGAATTTGTTGGTTTCTGCCATGTTTCACCCTGCGGCTGGCAGACCCAAGGGGGAACTGCAGCCCTTCAGACGGCCATGGGTGCCTCCGTGCACTGCCCTGTCCTGAGTGAGCCTCCAGAGAACCCACTGCTGTCCTGCGTCCCCGGGGAGGCCACGCGCTGTCCTGCGCCCTTGGGGGGACCGCGCGCTCTGAAGCTGGGATGCAGGCCTCGGGAGCAAGCATCACTTCCTACGTGGGGCTGTTCTCTTCCAGACTGTGAGGAGCCCGGACACCGGACACCCCCGTCGAGGTGGCTGCGGCACCAGCAGCACGGAGCGGATTGGCAAGTGCCATACTCAGCTCCTCTCTGCTCACAGCAAGTCCTCGAAGGCTGGCCCTAGTGTTCCCCCTGCGTAACCCACCCAGATTCCTAGGCTAAGAACTTGATGCCTGAGGGGGCGGCGCTAGGAGGCGGAGCCTCTGGGAGGGGACTGGGTCATGGGGTGAAGCCTTCAGGAATGGGATCTGTGTCCTGATCCCCCAGAGCTCCATGGCCCTTCATCGCTGAGGGCAGTGCGGGAGGACCGGACTGTACAGCCAGCAGGGGCCGTTACCGGAGCTCCAGCACACTGGCCCCGACCTCAGACCTCTGCCCGCCACCCCCCATCTACAGTGTTTATGTTACAGCCCCCAGAAGGCACTCAGCCTGTGGGCACCCCTGGACCACAAGCAGGTTTCTCGGACGCCAGGCACCCGCCCGGAAGCCAGTGACACCTTCAGACCAGCAAGACCAGGCCGGTGATGCCCACACGCGCCTCTGGGACGGTCAGAAGCAGCACGGGGCAGCACAGCTGGCTCCTTATGATGTCAGAGCGAGCCTGTATCAGATCGAAGTGTTGTCACCCGATGCAGAGATTTGCCAAATACATTCGATTCATTTCATAGACACCATTCTATCGGAATAAAACTTACTTTGCTAAAATGATTTAACTACTTTTCTCATTCATGTACATCATGACGTTTGTGGATCCAGCTCGAGAAATCATATCTCAAAATTTATAAATATGTGTATGTATATTATACACACACACACACTTTTAATAGGGCAGGCAGCATATTTTTCTCACGTGTTGTTCCATCCCTAGAATCAAAGCTGTCACTTATGTGACACTGACCAGAGCTGGATATGGATTTTTTTTGTCTTGATTTTATCACTGTGGAGCCCGAACTGAGGTTGAAACTAAGGCAACCCGTCACTGAAGGCTGCCTGTGTCATCACATGCGGTTTAGGCTGAATCGGACAGAGATCTTCGAATTCTTCTTCAAAGCACCAGTGGTCTTTCCGGCCCATGAGCAAGTTCAGTGCCCCGTGCCCCTCTCCTGCGGGTCCCGTTCCTTCCATGCACTCCCAGACCCGAAGCTCTGCTGTGAGAACAAGGACGTCCTTCCCAGACTCGTTCTGGTGGGTCTTCATCGGTTTAGGTCATGACGCCGTCTGTCATTGTGTCCCAAAGACACATGGACTTCAGTTTTCTAAATGAGATTACACACAATTTTTTATTTCAACAGAGCCCCTCCTCCAAGGCCGTCCCCGAAGGCTGGCCTCACCTGCAAGACCCTGGTGTGGACAAGCACACACCTGGGCTCAGATGACCCCTTGGCCAGGCACCGCAGGAGCGCTTCCAAGCCAGGGAAGCTTCCTTATGTGAGCACGCGGCTCGAGGCTGGCAGTGGAGAGAACAGTCCAAAGACATTCCTCTTTCCCGTTCCTTGACATTTTGCCCTCAAACCACTGTATCTGTTAGCGACTTGGCACAGCTGACCCAATGTTTCTGACCTAGAGCTTCATTGTCAGTGTAATTCTCTACGAATTTAAACATTTCACATCTGATTATGGAAATAAACTGAGTGTAATAAAACATTAGTTTGAGAACATCATAAAACACCAAACAGAGGGCTAGGAATAGCCCCATGGATTGTTTTCTGTAATCAGCTGGGTTTGCGGGATTAGCTAAAAAAAAAAAGATAGCTTTTCCATTGTCCTCAGCTGGTAAATCAACATTTCTGAACATACTTCCACTAAGCTGAATTCATTAAATTTCCGGCAATTAATATTGGTTTTGCAGTGACATCAGTATAAATAGCAAAAGAATGAAAAAGAATCCTTTCAACTCGTGAAGATTTCAGCAAAGAATACCTTTGGGTTTTTATTAACAGAGACGTTCATTCGGAAAATGAAATTATTTATTTCTATTTCCTGTTCAAATGATAGAATTTGAGTATTTCCCATTAGAAATTTGAATATCTCCTACTCACATGTCAAGAGAGACCTTCCCATGGTCATTTGAGGAAGCGTCTTTACCACCGACTCAGCTCTTGTTCAGTCTTCCTGTGATCCAACTTCTTAGCTACCAGTACTGTCTCATTTCTCCATTACTAGAAACCAGCCAACATCTGCTTCCTACTCTCTCATGGAACTAATGCCCCAGAGTAGCTCGTTCCTCAGAGGCGATGTGAGCAATGGGAAGGCGGCCGTGGTGGGGGCCTGGCTGGGGAGGAGGAGGGAAGGGTGGGGGGAAGGGAGGAATGGGGCAGGGGGTCCCCAGGAGCACAGGACTGCTGCGCTGGACCCAGACTCACTGCTATTGCTGCCACTGCTTTTTCTCCAAAAGGCTTGGTTCCCACCTGGGCAGACGCGCCTGCAGCAGCATGAGCTCTGGGGCCAGGCTGGCGTGGCGTCTTCTGGCAGGAGGAAACGCAGGGCTCCAGAACTCACACGCGTTGCCTCTATCTTTCCTTACAGCCCAGCGGATTCTGGGTGGCTCAGAGGCCGGTGTCTTGGCTTCCTGCGGCTTCTGCAACAAAGGCCCCCAAAGGCTAGGGGGCTTCCAAAGAGGCAGGGATTTATTCTCTCCCAGTTCCGGAGGTCAGAGGCCTGACCATGCTGCCTCCTAAGCTCTCAGCGAGGCTCCTTCTCTGCCTCTCTCAGCTGCTGCAGCCGCAAGGGTGTGTGGGGACATCACCCCGGTCTTCCTCCACACTTAACATGGCTGTCTTTGTGTGTGTGTCTGCACGTGTGTGTCTTCTTGTCCTGTGTGCACGTGTGCAATTTCCCTAAGAAAGTCACCAGTCCTGCTGGGTCAGAGGCTTGCTTACTCTAGTGTGACATCCCCAACTAATGACATCTGTGATGGCGATGACCCCTATTGCCAAATAAGGTCACATTCACAGGGTCAAGACTGCAACATCTTCTTTGGGGGGCGGGGGGAGAATGCAATTCAACCCATCATAGCAAATCATTTCGTTTCCTGTCACCTCTGATGCTGTAACCTGTTTCCGAGCCTTTCTTGGTGTGAGCTTTCCTTACCTCTGTCCCCCTCCGCAGCTCCGGAATAGGGACAGGTCCCAGCTCTCAGATCCCCCACTGTCTGGAGCACAGTGGGGCACCTCAACGCATGGAGCGCTGGAGGGTTCTTCTCCTGTGATCTCAATAATCTCGGGCTTTCGGCATAAGGTTTACAAAACCTAGCTAAGGAGACCTTCCAGCTCTGCCCGTTCTCCGCAGTGTCTCTGATAATAATCTTCTGCATCTTTAAATACATGGTGAGCCCAGAAAGAAACCTAGGAATTCTGACTCTGAAAAGTCTGTCTGCATCCCACGATGCCATGACATCAGTCTGTCCTTCTGGGGGCTTCTCTCTGCCCCATTTCAAGAGATGGCGGGTGCCGTGGAGTCAGACGACGCTGTGTCTGTGTCTGCCTCCGAGAGTATGGGCGGCATCGAAGAGCTTCACGAAATGTGTTTGGGGCAATGCAGCCAGGGAAGGGGGGCAGGGCCCTTTCTAGCTCAGGGGACACAAACGATCCCCGTGGGCACTGATGTGAGCCGCCTGCCCAGTTTCCATCATCGCCATGGCCTCAGGGGGCAGCCCGAGACCTCTCCCGTCCGAAAAGCTGGGACTTTGTTCCCTGAACCTCAGTCCCTTCATGCGTGGGACTGGGAGGGGCGCTACCCTAGGTCGCTTCCCCTTTGACAGCCTTGGATTGGTTTTTATGAGTTTGTACGGGTCCCTGAGATCACAGGCTGTTTGGAGGGTCTGACACAGGCCGGGGCCCCTCGCCTTGGGAAACAATGTGATTTTGACGGCGCGCACAGCCTGGGAGTCCGGACAGAGACTGCAGGTCTGCAGGGGTGTGGGGCGCTCATGTGTAGGGGCTGCGTGAGGGTCCAGCCGGGCTTCTTCCACACATGGCGTGCGCCTCCGGGCCCAGCTGTGGGCGCTTGGCATCCTGCAGACGGCGTGCTCCTGGCCAGACCACGAGTCCCTTGCCCGAAGCTTTACTGGACCATGGGCTCCAGCGACAAACGTCTGGAGGGGCTCAGACTCCGGTGCAGCCAATGATAACATTGATGTGCACCCGGTGGTTCTTAGAGCGGGTTCTTCTCTGGACGTCTGTGTGGTTGTGGACTCGATTAGCGAACGCGCGGTGTACCCCGTGAGCTGGCAGTTCCAACCAATGTGAACATTTCGAGAACGGAACCTGAGAATGGTTATAGTAAGGCCAGAGCACAGGGCCAGCATGCGGAACGTGTCAGCGGACTTACTGGTGATAACCCGAGAATGGTTATAGTAAGGCCAGAGCACAGGGCCAGCATGCGGAACGTGTCAGCGGACTTACTGGTGATAACCCGAGAATGGTTATAGTAAGGCCAGAGCACAGGGCCAGCATGCGGAGCGTGTCGGCGGACTTACTGGTGATGCTGCCAGGCCCGGGTGAAGAGGATGCAGACGGTGAAGAAGGCGAAGGCCCCGCCCTGGACGGACCAGCTGGCCAGGCCGTAGCCGCACCACTCTACCACCTCCCCGAAGTAGTTGGCTGCTGTCACGTACTCAAACAAGCCTCCTGCAAGGAAACACAGGCAAGGGGTGCATTTCCTACAGATGACGCCCGGGAAAGCCCTGACCGACGAGACAGCCGTGGGCGCTTACTTAGAAAGCACCAGCTCAGCCCTGGGAAACACGACTGCTCCAGAATTGCAGTCAACAAAACACACCCAGCGGTACTAGTTCTACCACTTCGTCTGCCGATTTCTGGGAGTAACTATGTACCATTCATCTGAATATAAAATGCTACAATTGTTGTGTACTTTACTATGTCACTTGACTCATCAGTGAATCCCACAGATGGAACCCAGGTAGGGACAGAGACCACAGAGTAACAGTGAAGCACTAGCTTAATCAGACGGACCTGCACAGAGGCCTGGACCCAAACTGGAGGAAAGTAGTAATTTTCAAGGGCAGATTCATTCATTCAGTCATCCATTTTCATAGATCCTTCAAGTCCACACGACAGGTGAGGCCCAGCTCTAGGCACTGGGAGTGCACCGTGGACAACATGTCCCCTTCCGGAACACTAAATCCCGATGCAGCCCCACGAGGAAAGCACGGAGCCCAGCACATGGTGGGGAGTGCTGTGGAGCAGAGCATGTGGGAGGGGCCCAGAAGTCGGGCTGTGGGCGGAGGGAAGGCTGGTCGTGGCCGTGGCGGGCTGTGGGCGGAGGGAAGGCTGGTCGTGGCCGTGGCTGGAAGGGGCCTCGCTGGCAGGGGAGGTTGGGGGTTGGAGGTTGGGGTCTCCAGGCAGCAAAGGCTCTGAGGCTGGGGAGTAGAGGGGCATGCTCCAAGGACCACCTTAGAGCCACGGTTTAAACAACCTGAGATTTGTAGGCTTTTTCCCGTCCTTTGCTTGTCATGTTGTGTTCTCCCCTTGTAGGGTTCCCAGGAAGATAAGGATTCCAATCTAAGCCCGGCCATGTGATTTCCCGTTCCACTGATGTTTTCGTTCTACCCACTGAGTCTTAAAGTTTTTGTTTTAGTTTGAGAATCTCCCTTGCTTTCTATCTTGTATCTATTTAGTTCTTTCTATGATATGTTACTCTTTTTTTTTTTATAATTTCATCCCTTTTAATTATTTAAACAACTAGATATTCACTTCGTGATCTGTTTCTATTAACTCTAAGATCTAAAATTTCCCAAGTTTAATTAGCTCTCACTCAAGGCACCATATGTCCTCATGGGTTTTGTGGCTCTTATTCTGTGGCGTGTGGCCTGCCAGGCTCTCAGAGGCTAGAGCTGAAGACAGGTCTCTTTGGGGATCTGGGTTTGTGCGGGCTGGATGCAGGAGGGCACCCCCTCCCTAGGACCACACGGATCCTAACTCCTGACTTGAGGTTTTTGGACTGTCCACAGTTGGCAAACATTTCAGCTACAAAGCTGAGGGCATGAGGGCAGCTAGCGGTTACGGACTCTTATGTATTGGGTCCTGGACTCAAGCATTCACCCAGCCTTTGCTCTCTGATGATTGACTTCATTTCTGGACATCACACAGATGCATCTTAAAAGATAAAAACAACAACATGTACCCAACATTTTAAACTGTTTTCAGACAGAGGACCAGTCGTCTATTCCTGCTATGGCCAGAAATGAGGTATTGGGCACCCCTGGTAAACCAGAAGATGTTCCTCGTATTCTCTTTCCAAACAGATACAACTAGTTTCCTTTTTGCTTAATAGCCACTCGGTTAGCCAGAATCAGCTCTTCTGTCATTCTAAAAAAACAATAACCACAGTGATTGCTATCTTAATCGTGACTCACATCGAAAATTTGTGGCTGTGACTAGATATTAGTTATTGGATCGGATAAAACTGAAAGAGCAAGGCGTCCTGCAGAGAGCCCGGCATCTAGTCTCCCGTTGTCAGTACATACCCCTCGGTATCTTATACCCAGTCTCCCCTGGTCTCCGGAGATTCCTCAGGATGTGGTCTGAATGGATGTTTACCAGCATGCCTATCAACCACAGGCAGAACCCTACAGAAAAGGCGATACAGAGCAGCATTAAGTCCATAAACCAGGAAACCCCCAGGCCCAAGCCGGAATGAACGGGATGACCCCAATCCGTCCTATTATCGTTACTAGGGAGCAGGTCGCCACAACTGATAGTGAAGGTCATTGTAATAAATATAATGCTTCCCTCAGAGACCTAAGTGCTGCACTCAGGTCTGCAAAAGAGGGCTTTGTTTTTCTAATAATACCAGTAAATCAGCTAGTCTGCTCTAAATGTTCTGACAGGATAACTGGTGTGCTCGGAAGTAGGACTTAAGACTCGGCCCAGGCTCCTTTCCAGGAAGCGCTAAACCAAGAACCAAACAGCCACGGGACTCTCTGAAACTCAGAAGAAACTTCCTCATCACCAGGAGCCTCGAGGGGGTGTATTTTTTTTTTTTACACTCTTGCATATATTTTTGACTACTGATGTTTTATTTTCTTTTTTCCTCAGAACTTATAAGGCTTTAGTTAGAACACAAAAATAATAAAGATTTTAAAAAATCAAAAACTTCACAAGACCTAATAGCTTCTGCAAGTTAGCATAATCAGGAAACTCTAATGGCCTTGTTGGAAGGTGACCCAGTCGGACTTCTTCTTATTTTCCGTTAGGAACAGCAGGAGCTTAATGACGGTCTTAGATTACAGGGTTAGTGACGGAGCTCCTCAGTTTCCCTCTGTCGTCTGCTCTGCCGGAACCTGTTGCTACTCTGAGGTCTGCTTTAGGAACAGGTATTCATGCTTTCTGGGCCAAGTCAGGGGTGATGTGCGTCATCTGCTGCTGCTGGGGCCACGTGCCTCTCCCTCTGGCGCTCGGCCTCCTGCCACGAGGTCGTGGACCAGCACCACCTCCTCTCTCTCAAGGAGCATGGGCTTTCTAACCAGGAACTGCGGGGACAGGAAAACCCAGGTTCTGATGAGAACAACGGAGTGCATCCTTAGGGGGACACTCACCTACTAGAAATCGGGGATCTGTGACCCAGTCGTCGGCATAAACGGCGTACTGGCTCAGGTATCTGCTTTGCAAGTAGCCATTGTAGCCACAGAACATGAAGGCCAAAGCAAATGTGTACAAGGGCATGGGCTTTCCGCCTCGGATCAGGAACGGGAAAATCAAGGACCTGAGGAAACATGAAACGGAAACACATTTACATAAAACATAGACCAGTGATAAGGAATCTCATTTCTGCCATTCTATTTCAAGTCTTGGGGTTTTAATCTTGTTTCCTTGTTCAGAAATCATTCTCAGTAATGCTCGTACTGATATACTCTGTTCAAAGCAGAATTTGTAGATAAAGAGTTAACCACGTTTCAGTAATGTTCACAACAGTGCATAAACTCAGGACTCTGATTGTATCAAACGTGAGACACACATGGAGAGAAAACTAAAGGCTTCCAGAGGCTCTCAATATTATCCTCCCTCGCTCTCGTCCGCGCAACATGACGTGGGGGACACCGCATGCCGCCCGTCAGCACGGCAGCTGTGCTGGCTGAGCACTCAACACCCCACTTGTGGTACCTGGAGACACCCGCACAGGAAACCCCATGACACATGCAGAACAGAGCACAAGATGGACTGAGTGTGGGGAAGCCATCTGCTCGCGGTCACAGAGCTCGTGCGTGGCTGAGCTTTCATATAAAACCGGGTATCTCAAGGCTCACCTTCTTCTGCTCCACCACACCAGTGAAAGTTTAGGGGGAGAAAACAGAAAAGAAAGTGGATCTTATGGAGAAAAAAGGACGCGACATCGTACTCTGAATCTCCTCTGTAGAATCAGTACCTAATACGCGGAGAGAGGGCTATCGCTACGCAGCCTATGGACCTTAAGGGGATAGTAAGGAATCACCATCTAAAAACTTCATGTCAATAAATGTGTCCCTCTGGACAACACGAACCAAAGCCTTAAGACACAGCTGACCAAAACTGACCCACAAGGAAATCGACAACTCGAACAGCCCTCTACGAATGAAAGCGACTAAAGTGACTTTTAACATTCTATAGGAGCTGCAACTGGAGTTGGGGGAGGGGACGAGCTGCACAGAGGCATAGGGACATTTTCGGGGACGCAACTGTTCTGTATCTTGATTGTGGTGGCGATTATATGCTGTAGGCAACCATCGACACTGACCAAACCACATTCTTAATAATGAGTGCATTTCATCCTCCGTAGGTTATATCTTAAAACAGGGAAAATATAAAAGCTTGTATTTGTTTCCATTCTGGCCATCTACCCAAGGGCAAAACCAGAACTGATCTTAGCAGCAGTAGTGACAGCCTAACGCTGGCTACAGGTCCTCAAGGCATTCTCTTGTGACAGGCTCACTCAGGTCGTGGGAAGAACATTCTTGCAATCAAAAGCAGTCTTCAAGGTTCTCTCTTATCCAGGCCAACTCCCCCAGAGCGGACTTCATGTGGGTTTAGGGCAAAGCACCAGCTGAATGTAAGCATGTGTCCGGCCCCGATGTGTGTCATCAGTGAGGTTAGCTGCTTGCCTGGAAACCAGTGTGGAAACCTGTTCTCTCTCAAAGACAACAAGGAATTGCAGCCATTTCTGCTTCGCGGAAGCACGGCTCATGCCTGAGCAGAGCTGGGACAGTGAGCGGGCATCTGGGATACAGGCCCACTGTGCACGTCCGTACCACAAGAGGCGGATCTGGGTGACTGGGTAACTGTGTCTTGGACCAGTGGGGGAGCCTTTAGAAACAAGCAGAAATTCTGACTCGCTGCGATCCAGCATCGTGGTGATGGTGTTCGTTCCCCACCCCCATCCTGCTCCTTGGCAGGAGAGTCAGGAGCAAACAATCAGTTCTCACTCTCTCCCTGAGCGTCAGCTCAAGGGACGATTCTTTCGGCAGGGGAAAGCAGAGAAGGGCCAGAGGATGAGGAATTGAGAGAAAACCTCCCTGGGAGTTACGATCTCAGGGAATTTCCCAGGGGGCAAACCACAGTGACAAAGTGTTAGAATTCTAAGTTTGAAGAACTAGGGAAAAAAGAGCAGAAAGAACCATGGGAGGGGGTGAAGGCTGGACTCGGTTAGAAAGAAGCCTGCGAAAGCGTGGAATGCTCAGTTTCTCCAGAACCCGAAACTGGGGACCTGAACAAACCCACGTAAATTCAACGCAGGGTAATAGGGACCCAGGGTCAGGAAGGGGAAGGACAAAGTGTGGAAGCTTGAAACACACAGAATCGTTACGGAAGGACAGTGACGTGGGAAGATGTCTGGGCGAGATGTCACAAATGTCTACATCATAGATGAAAGAAGCCTTCTAGAAGCAACACCGAGCAAACCAGTCTGCAAACGTGGTAGATGTTTCCCTCCAGAATGTACAAAAAAAAAAAAAAAAAAGTTGTAGACTTTCTAAATGAGAATTATGTCCAGCAAACTTTTGATTCATTTCTTCCAATTCAGTTTCAAGTTCAGGGCTGAATTGTGAACGACTGGCAAACGGGCTGGCACCTTCTCGAGGTGAAACCCAAACCTGTCCCGTGTGGTATTCACGCCCCCCTCCTCATCTGTCACTAATGTCCCTTCCATGCCCGTGATGGTAAAGGCATCTGGATCGGGAATCAGCAAACACAGCCCCTGGCCCAATTCCAGTTCACCACTGGAATTGTACATTGTACCACATTGTACAGCCTGAGAATAAGAACAGTTTTTACCTTTTCAAACGGTAGGGGACACGATCAAAAGGATATTGCAGGACGCACGGGAATCACACGAAGTGCAAATGTCCACGTCCACAAATAGAGTAGCGCTGTGACATGGCCCCAGTCATTCATTTGGGTCCATTCTGTGGCTGCTCAGGAGCTGGGGCTGAGCTGCGCAGGAGTGACACGGCAAGTGGTGTGGCGGTCTCTTGTGTCCACGTCCCTGCACGGTGTGCACAGATCCGCGGCAAGTGGCGTTCAGAGTGCACGTCACTTTGTTCTCTCATCAGTGTGCACCTGTCCCGTGAAGACAGGGAAAGCGGCCTCTGTGTGCCCCACAGACCCAGTGGGGTATGGCTCACTCTGCTCCCGTGGTAAGTGGCTCAGCACTCTGGGATGCAAGGTCACCATGGCTGTGTCGCAAGACTAGGCTAGAGGTCAGCGTTACCAGACAAGCAGTTCTTGTGATGTTGTCCCCCACTTGCAGGAAAGCAATGGTCAGGGCAAAGCAAGAATTTAAAAAGAATCCAGTTCTAGAATTTTACAAAAGAAAGGAAAAGAAGGCTACAACCACTGGAAGTTCCTGGGGGCCGCCTCCTGTTTCACCCGGCAAGGAGGGCCGTCTGCCAACGGTGAGCTCACTCCCTGCAGCAAAGACACAGGTCCAGAGGACAGAAGCTCATGGAACACGATGAGCCCCTCGGGGAGGACGGCTGCTTGTGGAGTCAGGATGCTGAAAGTGAGGTCAGCGGAGAGTTGAAAAGCAAGGCCAGTGTCTGAGTGAGCAGGCTTCTGGGCTCCTGCGATGTCACCGAGGTCACTGACATGTAACTGAGCTGGGACCGAGTTTGAAGTGGCAGAGAAATCAGGCTCCAACGGGTCCTCGCACAACCACCAGCAGTGACAGCGTGTGCACAGAAGCTGAGGAAACCGAGGGGAGACCCGCTAAGATCGTGTAAATGCTGGTGGTAAACACACACGCGTGACAGATTTACAAAGCCTGTGAGAATAGAAGGTGCTTAGAGCTGCTCCCCATATGGCAGGTACTTTGCCAAAAAACAAAACAAAACAAAACAAACAAAAGAAACCAAACCACAACACCACCAAATTGATTAGTGCCTGTGACGGAACCGTCAGTGTCAACAGTGAACTTGATCTTCTGTCCATGGACATAACCACTGTTCTGAGTTCAAAGCCAAGACTGAAATTTTTCTTTGTAAGAAAAAGTGCCTCAACCATTATTACTGAGGTTTAAAGGGATCTGGAAATTAGCTTTTGCTGCAGACTTGATAATGTTTTTCAGTGAATTCAACCTAAAATTGTAAGGCAAAAATATCTCCTATGTGCAAAACGTACACGGCGTTGGCCTCCTCAGCAACAAGTGACATTGGCAGAAGCACAAGTCACATCAAACTCCTTCCCAGGCTTTCCGTGCTGGTAGAGTCAAAGCAGCAGTGAGATCTGCCTTCTCATGCAAACTTGCACTGGTACGATTTCTAAGCTCCAGACGGAGTTCCTCCAGTGGTGTTTGAACTGTTCAAGACTTATTTAACTGTAACTGAGGAGCCGCCACCTGTCAACCAAAAGACACTCACTTACACTGCAGAAACACACTATAGGACAAATACCAACAGAAGAGTCCAACAGAATTCCATAAACATCTTCCAAGTAATGAACATGTTAAACTACAATCAGAAACTTGTGGACTGAAACCAAAATCTGGCAGTACCAATGCATATGAAAAGACACTTTCAAAGAGAAAATCTTGACGTGCCTGGGGGTTCCATCGGTGAACGTCTGCTTTCAGCTGAGGTCATGATCCAAGAGTCCCACCTTGGGCTCCCTGCTCGGTGGAGAGTCTGCTTCTTTCCCCCCACTCTGCCCTCCTACCCCCTTGCTTAAATAAATAAAATCTTTAAAATTGAAAAAAAAAAAAGAGAGAGAGAGAGAAAATCTCATCGCCCATCAATCAGCATCACGGGGTGAACACTGGCCAAGGATTTTGGTCATGGGGAACGCTGACTCTGAAGCCCAATGAAGTGAATGCTCTCCCCACCAAATAAAGAATTCCACCCTCCGTGTTACATCTGTTACAGAAATTAAGGTATTAGCAAGACAGGAAACAATGTGTGTTGGAGAGGATGGGGAGAAAGGGGAACCCTCTTACACTGTTGGTGGGAATGTAAGTTGGTGCAGCCACTTTGGAGAACAGTGTGGAGATTCCTCAAGAAATTAAAAATAGAGCTTCCCTATGACCCTGCCATTGCACTACTGGGTATTTACCCCAAAGATTCAGATGTAGTGAACAGAAGGGCCATCTGTACCCCAATGTTTATAGCAGCAATGGCCATGGTCGCCAAACTGTGGAAAGAACCAAGATGCCGTTCAACGGCCGAATGGATAAGGAAGATGTGGTCCATATACACTATGGAGTATGATGCCTCCATCAGAAAGGACGAATACCCAACTTTTGTAGCAACATGGACAGGACTGGAAGAGATTATGCTGAGTGAATTAAGTCAAGCAGAGAGAGTCAATTATCATATGGTTTCACTGATTTGTGGAGCATAACAAATAGCACGGAGGACAAGGGGAGTTAGAGAGGAGAGAGAGTTGAGGGAAATTGGAAGGGGAGGTGAACCACAAGAGACTATGGACTCTGAAAAACAATCTGAGGGTTTTGAAGGGGCGGGGGGTGGGAGGTTGGGGGAACCAGGTGGTGGGTATTAGAGAGAGCACGGATTGCATGGAGCTCTGGGTGTGGTGCAAAAACAATGAATACTGTTACGCTGAAAAGAAATAAAAAATTAAAAAATTAAGGTATTAGAATTAGAATTTTCTCAATAGAAATCTTTGTGAAATATCTCTTTCACTACATCGTTTATTTTGTCCCCTGTACCACAAAGCTTAAAAGAAGCACTATATGGCCCTTTCCAAAAAGTTTTGATCCTTGACCTAGGTTAAAATAGGAGTTACACTCTGGAAACCTCATTGTGACTTTCCTAGCAAATGCCCTTGCTCAAGGCCCCAGTACTTAGGTTGCAGGCAGCCTCTTTGGACGGGGGTGCAGCTGGTCTGCTCCAGGTCTGCCGGATGGGGTCTGTGCATCTGGGTCCTCAGCTACGCGTGGAACAGAGAGTCACGCTGATCTGCTCCAGGGTATGCCCTGCGAGAGCCGGGAAAAGACGCACTTCTCTCTGGTCTCACAGGAGCGTCAGCAGTGAGGCAAGGACTGGCAACGGGGCTTCAGAAAGGCCGATGCCGACCTCTTCTGTTCCTGGATGCCTACCTCTGAAAGGACAGCAATGCCCTGACGCCCACAGGCCTAGCCATAAAGTCACTGCGGGCAGAAGGGGAACAAGCTGCCTCAGGCAATGTCACTTATGACTTTAGACCCTGACGAGGGCTCCTGGGGGAGTCCTTATTCCCCAGCTTCTCCTGCGCCACAGGCTGAGGGCACCGATATGAACCAAGCCCTCCTGGCTCTGGGGTCTTCAGCAAGCCAGATGGCCAGATGCAATGCACCTTCCAGAGGGGATCACTCTGCTCCCTCTTGCTATTTTGGGGATTGCCTTTCTTCTTTTAAGTTACTCCCTTCAGCTTTACTTCTTTTCCTTGGAAGTCCATGCAACAGTTGCTGGAAAGGGCTTCCTTTGAATTGGGTCAATTAGGAGCCAAAATGGGGCAGATGGGGCTTCTAGGCATGACTTTCATCTGAGTCTTCATCTAGACACTAGAGGGACAAGGGGACCCAAGGGTTACAGTGGATCCCAGGCTGCTTATGGTGAAGATCTACTTCAAGACATGAGGCCAGGCTCTGTGAGGAAGGTAGACTTGGCTGCTGGACCCACACAGCACTAGTCCCGACCTGGGGGACCCAGACCATCTCAGTTCAAAAGCCTTTCTCACGTGGTGTCTCATCTGCACTGACGAACACCCTTCCACATGGGAACTGTGGGAAATGGCTATCATCCCTCTTTGAGAAAACGTATGAAGCTGGAAGTTGAATATCCCTTAATGTGGAAATCATCTGTAAGGTAAACCGTGACGAGCTTGCATTTAAAAATACCTTATTGGGGTGCCTGGGTGGTACAGTGGATTAAGCCTCTGCCTTCAGCTCAGGTCATGATCTCTGGGTCCTGGGATCGAGCCCCGAGTAAGGCTCTCTGCTCAGCGGGGAGCCTGCTTCCCTTCCTCTCTCTCTGCCTGCCTCTCTGCCTGCTTGTGATCTCTGTCAAACAAATAAATAAAATCTTTTAAAAAATACCTTATTTAGGTAATGTGTTATATAAATGAATGCTCGGTTCCGATAATGAGCTAAAGGACATCATACTGTCAGGTCCCAGGCAGCTACAAAAGGATTCTGTTTTCTACCTCCTCAGATGGAGTGTGGGACTGAATTTGACTCTTTGTTTCCTACCATGTTACAATATCCCATTTCCCCCCTTCCCTTCCACTTAAAGAGACAGAGCTTACTTTTCATCAAGTTGTTACTACCTAGGAAACTTGCCCATCTCTGTGGCTGTGAAGCACCCAGGACTGTGG
The DNA here is from genome assembly GCF_964662115.1 of Mustela nivalis. Taxonomy (NCBI): domain Eukaryota; kingdom Metazoa; phylum Chordata; class Mammalia; order Carnivora; family Mustelidae; genus Mustela; species Mustela nivalis. The sequence goes on from NC_139022.1 coordinate 175,629,823, forward strand.
GACACAGAGATGAGGGGTTGAACTGAGAGCTTTCAGAATCTGAATGTCTGGGACCTTCGATGGCCGGGCAGCCTGCTGTCTGCCTCCTGCATGCATCAGTGTACAAGCCTGGGGACGGTGTGAGTGTTTCTTACAATTCCTGATGTAATGTGTCCAGCAATTCCTAATCCTATATAATAACATTTTTTTTTTTAACATTTCACAACTGTTACTATTAACCTATGTAACAGATGGGGACCGGAGGCTCAGAAGTGGTAGCTCAAGGGCCATGTCCTCACCCCACAGGTTCTCCCAACAAACTGGAACAACATCCAGTAATTTTGCAATGAGAAACTGCATATTCATTCAACAAATGATTTGGCACTCAAAACCAATTGGAAATGTGATCTAGCTACAATGAAACATCCAATTTGGTGATTTGGCAGCAAATCTAACAGTAGAGTTAATCATTTTTAAATGTTTAAAACTGAAAGTGGTTGTTATAATTTTAATAACTATATTACTTTTTCTCAACATTTTGACGTCTTTGGAATCTATAGCACTTCCAAGATGTCAATCAGTTCCTGTTACTTTTTTTCCCTTCTGAAATGCTCTTTTGCAACAAAAGGCACAGATTATAAAGCCACACACTTACATAAGCTCTGTGTGCTTTTAAGGCAAGGTTACCAATGCAATGAATATTTCATTACATGTCATTCTATACTTCTGAATGAAAGTTTTGTTTTTTATTTTCCCAAATTTTGAATCCACAGGGCAAGGGCCAAGGGTTTACTGTGGGCTTCACCTTCTCTAGTTCCCTGGTGTGTTTTAATATTACACGTGCCCTATGGCACATTTAGAAGTGGGGCTAGGGCCAGGCTCTCCCCATGGGACCACAGGTAGAAGAGAGCAGGAGAGACGATGAATCCGGGCAGGTATGATTCTTTGAGGATCACTGTCAGGGGTAACAACAGAATCAAGGTCCTGCAAGCTCAGGGAGCTGGCTGAGCCCTGCCCTTGGGGAGGGTGTTAGGAAGAGGAGGCCCTGTGGGCATGCCAAAGTCTGCATTCAGCACGCTCCCTCTGCCTCACGGTCAAGGTGGTCCCTGGGGCCCCAGGTGGTAATTAGGACCATGTGCTTAAGGGGGCTTTGTAACAACTGCTAAATGGACAAGCAAACTGAACAAGCCCAGTGACTCATTCACTAACCTACCAAGTGGCAAGAGAAAATTCATGAGCAAAGGCAGCCTGAGCTCAGTGAATACTGAAAAAAAAATTGGTTGGCAGGAAAGAAAGCAGCAGAACAGGAGTTCCGACTAGAGTTTAGAAGGGCCTCTGACACATGCAGAATGGCTCTGCACTGATGCTGGGGCCCACAGGAAACTACCTCCCACAGCTAATGTGCACTCGCCCGAGGGAGGTCAGACACTGCTCCACGCACAGCAAAATCGAAGCTGGCAAGACAAGACACCTGAGCCCTCCAGAACTCAGAATGAGATCAGCATGAGACACTCCAGTGCAGATAGGATTCGGGCAAACACTGTAACTGTTGAGGGCTGCGGAAGACTATGTTGTTTGTCGTGGATTACAAACGTTCCTACAAATGTCCTTCACTACCTAAGGGGGAGCCACCCGAGTCCTTGGGATGTTCTCTCCCATAGCTGTCCCTTCTTCCCTTCCATGACAGCCTTCCCGTCTTTATCAGAGTCTTCTGCCACAAAGATCCTGCATGTGTTTTGGTCTTGCATTTCTGCATTCCTTAAGGGAGTATCTTTTTTTGTTTCTTTAAAGATTTTCATTCATTTCAGAGAGAGAGAGAGAGAAACCCAAGTAGACCATTTAATAAATAAGCTATTTGGGTAGAATGGAAAATGTTTATCTCTTCTATATGGAAAACATTGAGTATCAAAACCACATAGGCTATATGTGTGGTCACAAGTACAACCTGAAACAGAACATCCCAGCAGGGTGAAAAGCTACACCTGACCTAGCAAATCCTCTGGAGTATGTTTCTAAAGCCTCTGCTCTTGGAATCAGGGTTTAGTCCCAACCACCCCATCGAATAGCCTTGGGTAAAGCACCTGAATTCTGTGTCTCAGAGGCCTCCCCAGTGTGAAGGGTCAAATTCTGGCACTCTCCAGGGGATTCTGGCCCAGGGGGTGCTGTATTCACCCAGTCTCCCCCTACAGTGAGTGGAAACAATGAAACAGAATGTTTTAGTTAAAAGGCTAAACTCAGGCTTTCCAAGCTCAGCCGACTAACCCTTTACACATTTCCAATGCCACCAGTAAGAAGTTTCTTACTGGCACTTGAGACTGGCAGCAGCATGTCAACTACCTTAGGGGCACATACGTGGCTGTGCCCACCTGCACAGTGACGTGGAATGGTCTTGGTCATTATTTACCAATCATCTGGATTTGCCAATCCTGTGCAAGCATTTTATGGAGTTATTTTTATTTTTATTCATGATTTTATTTATTTGTCAGAGAGAGAGAGAGAGAGAGAGAGAGAGAGAGGCAGGCAGAGCAGGCAGAGGGACAAGCAGACTCTCTGATGAGCAAGGAGTCTGAGGCAGGACTTGACCCCTGCGATCATGCCCAATGCTTAACAGACTGAGCCACCCAGGCATCCCTGCAATTGTCTTTTTTTAAATGCATGCTATCCTGTGGGCTGGCGCCATCACTATGCCCATCCCACTGCTGTGGAAACATGCTGCAGAGCAGCTCAGTAACTGATCCCATGTCCTTAGTGACGTGGCTGGGAGACTAGCAGTCTGACTCCAGAGCTTGCTTTTGGCCATTAGAGAAACAGAGAGACACAGGTTCTAGCATATTTATGAAGAAATGTACATAGACATGACATTCGTCTACTGACATTCAAACTACATTAATGCTTGACAACATTACAAAATATAAAAACAAAAACCCCAAACCAGCAAAACGCTAGCAGCCTGACAACAATTTTGTTCACTGGAATAATCTTGAAGAGTCAGGACTACAGGATCCGGAAATCCTTTGTTGAGCATTTGACTGTGCCTGTTTAATGTGCCTGTGTACTGCTCCAACGAATTCTGTATTTTCTTTTTTAAGATTTTGTTTATTTTAGAAAGAAAGAGCACAACAGCAGAGAGGGAAGAAGAGGGGGAGGGAAAGAACCCCAAGCAGAGTCTGCACTGAGCAGGGAGCCCTACTCAAGCTTCAGTTTCACAACCCAAGATCATGACCTGAGCCAAAATCAAGAGTTACACTTAACCCAGCCACCCAGGTGCCCCTGATTCTGTGTTCCCAGTGTCCCTCGTGCTCGAGTAGACTCTTGGCCCACATGCTAACTCTTTCACTGCTTGTCCTGGAGGCATCCTGTGGGTTATTTGCTTCTCAAGGGCCAGTTCAGGTTTCATTCCAGTGAGGGCAGTCCCACATGTCCTGGAAAACACCTGGAATACTCAAACACAAACCGTAGAGGCCCCAAACCCTGGGTTAATTGATAAACTTCAAAATCATTAAAGTGAATTGTTATAGTTCCATATTTCAGATGATCAACTCTGAGGCACTGAGAGTTCTCGCAGCACAAGGATTTTAAATGATCACTATAAAAAGGTGAATTTAACCAGCACTTCCTGACAACTCTTGAGATTTTGGTTATTCACGTGTATGATACTCTCTTTCCTTTTTGGATGCCCTTTGGTGGTCACAAACCAAGATCAGGTTTTTCATTAATCATGGGTTATAGCTTTGCTTTTCTTTTTACCATCAGTCATTTGGATTTTCAGCGGCCCCATCACAGAGGTACGCAGCATACCCATTCTGAGTAGAGGCTGAATGGCCAAATGCTAAAGTCAGTGTTCAGCTGAGCTCAAGAGCAGACGTCACCATAGTAAAACACATTTCTGGGATACAAGAATAAATCCACAGTTTTCAGCCCCCCAAACTTGCACAATGGTTTATCAGACATTTTAGTCAGATTGTCAAAGCCGCACATTCTGATGTAGGGAAGGCACTGGGATGGTTACCGATGGCACGCCCACTGTGCGGAGGTCCCTGAGAACGGAAAGGTTTTTCTCGCTGCTGTACCTCTGACAGCGCTGAGCGAGCCTTCGCATCATGCAGCTTCCTCTCCTCTGCAGCCGCGGGTCACACACTCAGCTCCCGCAGGCAGCCCTCTCTCCCCTGCTCCCACCGCGCCCACGCCCCGCCCACTTTCGCAGACTGTGCTAAGCTAAACTCTCCTTGCAGGGGAGAAGGGGCAGGGGCCAGGCACAGAGCGAGAACAGCACGGGCGGAGGGAGGCCGGCGCCGCGAGACGACACCAGGGAAGGGTCAGCAGGGACAGGGCGCGAGGGCGGGTGTGCAGAGCGGGGCGGCTGGGAAGGGCAGCGGGAAAGAGGCTGCCAGGAGTAGGCACGGGAGCGGGGAAGGAGGAAGACAGGCAAGGGGGCAGGGGAGGAGGGCGGTGGAGAGGGAGGCAGAGGTGCGGGCGGGGGCGCCGGGGGGCAGGGGGGCGCGGGGAGGGGCGAGGCGGCCGGCCGTTACCGTTGCGCGTAGTGGACGAGGAACATGGCCAGGAGGATGCGGTTGGGGGCCCGGTGGAGACGCTCGGCCGCCGTGACGGTGCACACCCACAGCGGCACGGCGAGCGAGGGCAGCTCCTGCAGCGCCCAGGCGGCCCGCGCCGGCACCCGAAAGGCGGAGCCCGGAGACACGTAGCGCCCGTAGCACGAGCGCAGCAGCCGGAGCAGCACGAAGCCCAGGAGGCTCATGGCGCACTGCAGGTAGGCGAGCCTGTCCAGCAGGAACCTCTCGGCCGGCTCCATGGCGGGAGACTGCAGACGCGCCCCATGGTCTGGCGACCGCGGCGGGCCACTTATAGGGAGGTGGCGGCCCCGGTGTGGGGGCGGGGGGCGCGGCTACCTGAGGCGGACGCCCGCAGCCGGCGCCGGGGCCCGAGCCGCACCCCTTCCCTCCTCCCCCGGCGCCCGAGGCGCGAGCGCACGGGCCCAGCAGGTCGGACCGGAGGCGGTCCGGCCCCGCCCCCGAGGCCGGAGCCCCGCCCCCGCCGCTCTGCGCACGCGCGGCCGCGGGCTGTCCGCGGAGCTGCCGGAGCCCGCGCGGGCTACTTCGGGGCTGCTTCCCAGGGGCCCCCTCCCCGCCGGGGCTGCCGGCGCTGCCCCTCGCTCGCTGCTCTGCGGGAGCACGGGTCGCGGCGCTCTGGGCGTCTTCCACGCAGCGCGCCCGGGAGCGGCGCAGGCGCGGAGCCCGCGGGGCCTCGCGCGCCAGCCCGGAAGTCCGCGCGGCCGGCGGTGGCGGGGCGCGGTGTGCGGGCGGCGTGCGCGGCCGCGTGGGCCATGGGGCGGCGGGCGCGGGGCCGGCGGCTCCAGCAGCAGCAGCAGCAGCAGCGGCCGCCGCGCGCGGAGGACGGCGCCGAGGGTGGCGGCAAGCGTCAGGAGGCGGTAGGACTCGGGGCGCGGGCGGGCAGGGCCCCCGTCCGTCTCCGGGCCGCCGCGGCCTGCGGGGCGGCGCGGAGCGGCTCCTCCGGCCCTGGGTGGACGCGTGTCTCGTTCCTCAGGGCTGGGAAGGCGGGTACCCCGAGATCGTCAAGGAGAACAAGCTCTTCGAGCACTACTACCAGGAGCTCAAGATCGTGCCCGAGGGCGAGTGGGACCAGTTCATGGAAGCGCTCCGGGAGCCCCTCCCGGCCACTTTGCGAATTACTGGCTACAAAAGGTAGGGGGCTTCGCGGAGCCTTGATTTCCTAGAGTTGGGGTCAGCTCTGGAGGAGGGTACCCCTCCGGCCCCGCCTGGCCTCTGAAGAATGTTAGGGGGCTGGCGAGCGGCTGCTTACCGGCGCTGTGGCTTCCCGCGTCTGCAAGCACGGAGGTGGGAGCACAGGGTCCAACGGGCAGGCTGGGGAGGTGCGGCGGGTCGGGAGGCTGCAGGACGCGGAAATTAGATCTGAGACAGACGGGACTTCTGGGCATTCGGGGCTGAGGATGCCTCCCCTTTGGTACACGGGAGAATTTGTGATATTACAGAGTTTGTGCGAAACTTTGGTTCTCTTGTCTTTTTAAATCTTTGTGGTTCCATCCTTCCGAGATGAGTTGCAAGTAAACAGTAACCGTAGGAATATTTAGGGGCGAAGGAATGCAGTAGTAATTCGCTTATTGAATGCAGTAGTAATTCTTTTAGCGATGAAGCAAGGACAGTTGTTTAAACTTTGAAGGGATAGGCTAGAAGGACAGCCATGAAAGAGCTCTGCGTTCAGTGCAAAGATGGTTTTGGTTTTAAGACACTTGTATCTTAAGTTCAAAAGAGATAAAATGTATACGAGTCTTTCAGAGTGAATCAAAACTTACTTATTTTTTCATAGCCATGCGAAGGAGATTCTTCATTGCTTAAAGAACAAGTATTTCAAGGAATTGGAAGACCTGGAAGTGGACGGTCAGAAAGTTGAAGTTCCACAGCCCCTGAGTTGGTAGGTAAAGCAAGTCTTTATCCTGTTGGAGGTTTTTTGGGGATTTTAATCTTTGTCATCTGACAGCGTGTTTCTTTGGCAAAGTGTTTTCTCCTAGCGGAGGAGAATCTGAATGTACTTCATAGACATCCTTGTGTGCTCTTAACCCAGTGCTTTTTACCCATATGACTTTATACTGGTGCACAGTTTTTAATGCACGGTTTGCAACTAAGAATTACTTGGTTCAGTTAATTTTTGCAAGTTGCTCAGCCTCTTTCCTCCCCTTTTCCATTTAAACCCCTTGTTTCCTTTTGTCGAAACTGTTACTGCATGGTTCTCCTACCTTTAGCAGGACAGAATCAGCCTGAGAAAGATTGCCACAAACTATTCCAACTGATTCTGCATTTCTTCTTCTTCTTTTTTTTTTTAGTTAAGATTTTATTTATTTTAGAGAGAGCACACACAAGGAGCAGGGGGGAAGAAGAGGGGGAGGGAAAGAACCCCAAGCAGAGTCTGCACTGAGCAGGGAGCCCTACTCAAGCTTCAGTTTCACAACCCAAGATCATGACCTGAGCCAAAATCAAGAGTTACACTTAACCCAGCCACCCAGGTGCCCCTGATTCTGTGTTCCCAGTGTCCCTCGTGCTCGAGTAGACTCTTGGCCCACATGCTAACTCTTTCACTGCTTGTCCTAGAGGCATCCTGTGGGTTATTTGCTTCTCAAGGGCCAGTTCAGGTTTCATTCCAGTGAGGGCAGTCCCACATGTCCTGGAAAACACCTGGAATACTCAAACACAAACTGTAGAGGCCCCAAACTCTGGGTTAATTGATAAACTTCAAAATCATTAAAGTGAATTGTTATAGTTCCATATTTCAGATGATCAACTCTGAGGCACTGAGAGTTCTCGCAGCACAAGGATTTTAAATGATCACTATAAAAAGGTGAATTTAACCAGCACTTCCTGACAACTCTTGAGATTTTGGTTATTCACGTGTATGATACTCTCTTTCCTTTTTGGATGCCCTTTGGTGGTCACAAACCAAGATCAGGTTTTTCATTAATCATGGGTTATAGCTTTGCTTTTCTTTTTACCATCAGTCATTTGGATTTTCAGCGGCCCCATCACAGAGGTACGCAGCATACCCATTCTGAGTAGAGGCTGAATGGCCAAATGCTAAAGTCAGTGTTCAGCTGAGCTCAAGAGCAGACGTCACCATAGTAAAACACATTTCTGGGATACAAGAATAAATCCACAGTTTTCAGCCCCCCAAACTTGCACAATGGTTTATCAGACATTTTAGTCAGATTGTCAAAGCCGCACATTCTGATGTAGGGAAGGCACTGGGATGGTTACCGATGGCACGCCCACTGTGCGGAGGTCCCTGAGAACGGAAAGGTTTTTCTCGCTGCTGTACCTCTGACAGCGCTGAGTGAGCCTTCGCATCATGCAGCTTCCTCTCCTCTGCAGTTGCCACATAACCGGTGGTTTGGAGATTTGACAGGTGGTACTGGTGTTTGAAGCAAGGGCCGTCTGATACTTTCAAAAGAAGGGGGCTTAAGGTCGCCTTTGTGCACATTTCAAATTGTCTTGCATGTTGGCTGCTTCATATAATCATCAGAAAACTTTGTTCCTTAAACCTTGTGTTTAGAAATGCAGGTTTTCAGGTGAGGAATTCTGACAGGCCAGTAGAGAGCTGAAAAGCATGCATCCTGTAGGAAAGAAGTGCCTCTGGGTGGGTCATTTTTTCTGCAGGTTCCAACAGATACATGATAATTTCTTGTTCTTTGCAAACTGCACTTAAACTTCTGTTAGACCTTACAACATTTAACAGGTGCTTTTCCATCTTGATCGTTAACAGTGGCAAGGGGTCCATGAATAGGCAATTCTCCAACGTCTGAGAAAGGCCTTGTGGGTTGTCTGGTTGTAGAAGGAATAGGAGTCAATCTCTAGTAACTACTGGTGATTCTCACATTGCTGTTTGCTGGAACTTTCTGAGCACAACTGAAGGGTGTGAGCAACATATTGTGTGATTTGGGTTCCTGACACTCAGTTTTTCCAATATCAGGGACAGTTGCCTATGGGTTTTATCGTGCCAGCATTCAGTCCAATTTGTGGGTCAGGTGTGGGCTACTCATAAGTCTCTTCATAAGCAAGCAGAGCAGAAACTTCCCAAATCTTGGAGTGGTTTTCTGTATTGTTCAAAAAACAGAGATAGGGGCACCTGGGTGGTTCAGTGGGTTAAAGCCTCTGCATTCGGCTCAGGTCATGATCCTAGAGTCCTGGGATCGAGCCCCGCATCAGGCTCTCTGCTCAGCAGGGAGCCTGCTTCCTCCTCTCTCTCCACCTGCCTTTCTGCCTACTTGTGATCTCTGTCTGTCAAATAAATAAATAAAATCTTAAAAAAAAAAAAAAGCCAGAGATAAATTGTGTAATATTCTTAACCTTTTGGTACATAGTGGAATTAAATTTAGGAAAGTGTTTTTGGGAACCTTGTTTTATAGAAGGAATTTAAGTGTAGGACTCATAGCTTGGGCAGTTTTATTATTTTTTTTTCCTTTTTGTAGTCTCAGAACTGTAAGGCGTTATCCCACAGCATTCTTACAAAAGCCTCATTTTGAAACTTGGTTGTGGAGAGTGTGCTTTATTGTCATTCTGTTGATTTTTTTTTTAACACATGGATTGAAGATGACTTATCATAAATGAGTATTCATCTGTTTTTTTCCTGTAAGAATTTTTGAGGCATAAAGATGACAGTAATGCTTTTAATTCATCCTCAGAAAACATGACAAGTTTCCAAGTAGGACTTTAAAGACCCAAGAGCTACATTCGAATTATACAACTAAAAATTAAATTTAGTTCTTCAGGATAATCTTATTTGATGTTAAAAGCTACAAAGATTTTAATAAACATTTGTTGTCTCCACCGAAAAAAATGGTTCCTAAGCTGTGGAAGACAAGTAGGCAGAGAGGCAAGCAGAGAGAGAGGGGGAAGCAGGCTCCCTGCTGAGCAGAGAGCCCGATGCAGGGCTTGATTCCAGAACCCTGGGATCATGACCTGAGCTGAAGGCAGAGGCTTTAACTCACTGAGCCACCCAGGTACCCCTATTTTTTATTTTATTTTACTGTTTATTGATAAACGGGAGTACAAGCTGGGGGAGCAGCAGGGTGAGGAAGAAGCAGACTCCCTGCTGAGCAGGGAGCTGGATGCGGAACTTGATCCCAAGACCCCGGCATCATGACCCGAGCTAAAGGCAGACGCCTAACTGACGGAGCCACCCAGGCATCCCACTTTTTTCATTTTAACTGTCACTTTTTATATTTAATGATTTGAAAGTTAAGTATTTTTTTTCAAAAGATTAATAACCTTCACAATCTTAATTACTTGCCGTGGAATTTTCATCCTAGTAAATTTATATTTTTTAAATGGAAATTCAGTCTGAAAGGTGCATAAGGAAGTATTTGCCTAGATTATATCTAGGCTACTTATCTTTATTTGAAAATGAAAACTCAGCTATTAACAGTTGACTGCTCAGCTGAGCAGTTCATGGTTGATTGCATGCCTGAGGTGTTCAGCTTCATGATGTTTTGGTGATTTGGCGAGGTGGTAACTTGGCATAACTCACTGTCATTGATCACATACAGTTCAGGGTTAGAAGGAGTTTCGTAAAAGTCATTGATCACACACAGTTCAGGTTTGCAAGAAATTTCGAAAAGTAGATGTTTGGCTCCCCAGTCTTGCAGGGCTCGCACTGAAACAGCAGATTTTGCCAAATATTGCAGATGAAGGCAAGTCCGAGTGTGTTCTGTTTTAGCTTTAAGGAGGCCAAAGGAAATATTTAAGACTAAACTCTTTTTTAATGGCCTTATAAGTATGGTTGTGTTTTGATATAGATTTTTGAATCAGGTTAAATACTGAAGAAGGCCCTGGGCATAAGGAGTAGAGACGGTGTGGGGACAGCTGGAGGGCGGCCGTGAACAGATCAGCCAGCTTCATATTTTTGGTAGAAAGTGCTTCCCAGATATATCTCGTAATAGCATCATAGTAAAGTGCTGTCTTGAAATCTCAGGACCTGAGTTTGTTTCAACTAATCGCTCTTTCAAAGCAGTCATGAATATCCTGCAACAGTTCTGGTTTCATTTTCATGGCTGTCACCTTAGCTACAATCTGATGCTTGGAGATACTGAGGAACACGTCCTAAGTCTGCAGCGTACTTACCACTGAGTACCAAGCAGAGCATCACTTGGCGCTGGGCTGGGTTTGAGTGTGGCTCTGTGTCGTAGCAGTGCGCTGACTGGAGCCATTGGAGCTCAGGGATCCGTGTGAGCCACGTTTAAAAGAGACCTGTTTCCTCATCAGTGATGTCATCGTTCTAGAAAGCTTAAATACAGAAATGGCAGGAGACACTTCTTCATTCTTAGGTGTGTATAAGTAACAGCCTAGGCATGCAGGCCAGTGCCGTTGTGATCCCAGGGGTTTTGGTGTGTAATGTATTTCAGTACGTTATCAGGCTGTTTGTTCTAGACATAGTGAAAAATATCGTTAAGAAGATTGCAGTTAAATGTCAGACATTTTGACAGCTCTTCAGGTGTGTTATTTTGATTGATCTATATTTTTTTAATTTGTTATGTCTTTTTCATTCTTTTTTTTTCTTTTTTCTTTTTTTTAATTTATTTGAGAAAGAATGTGGGGAAGGGCGGAGGGAGAAGGAGAACCTCAAGCAGAATGCCCTCTGAGTGCAGAGCCCAGCTTGGGGCTTGATCCCGGGATCCTGAGCCTGTGACCTTGGCTGAAATCGAGAGTCAGATGCTTAAGTGACTTTTTCTGATGGTCTGTTTCCCATCGTTAGCACACACGGGGAAGAGCACCTGAGTCCCCATTTTCTCATCATTGCAGTTTCATGGTAGCATCATAAGTATATCTCTTCAAGCTGCGTGGTTCTCCTGTTTCTGCCTGGGCTGTGATACAGTTAGACATCCCGCAGTGTTGGCCAGGTGTGCGAAGAGGGTCGTGGATGTGAGCAAGTAGAGGAATATTGGATGTCTCATTGGTGTATGGTCTGTAAAAGGAGGAAGTTGTTAAGAGGGCACTTTAATATATATAATCCGTGGATGCTTTATTTTCTTTTTGGTCAGGTATCCTGAAGAACTTGCCTGGCACACAAATTTAAGTCGAAAAATCTTGAGAAAGTCTCCACAGTTGGAAAAGTTTCACCAGTTTCTGGTTAGCGAAACCGAATCTGTGAGTAGATTTCTTTGGATTTGTTGCTTCCCTTGAAGCTTGAAATGTGCATTAGTATCTTGGTTGTATTTTGTCCACACCCGTCAGCGACCCAGTAGGGACGGCATATGGAAAAGTGTATCTATCCCCTTTAAGTTCTGAGGACTCCCACAGCTGCCTCTTCTTTGGCACGTCCCGTCCAGCTGTGGAATTCGGGGAGGATCTCAGCCACAGTTGTCCCCTGGATGTGTCATTTCCTTGCCCTTCCTGGGTCTGGCTGGCCAGGGCGCTGGGAGAGCCGCACACTGCGCAATGAGACATCGCGCGGCGACTCCCGCCTTCTCTTGCTTCAGCCTGTTTTTTTCTGGGCTCCTTCTAGTCCACCTTTGCCACACAAAAACAGCAAAACCTGAGTCTGACAGCTTTGGTTCTGCACGACCCCGTGTCTTCACCCTGTCTCTTCGCCATCCCAAGTTCCCCAGTTCGGTTCGGTCCCTGAGCAGCTTAGTTTTCGCCTGGCACCTTCTCTCACCGCAGTTCCCTCCTGCTTCACTCGGTGAAACCTGGTGCCCACAGATTTCACTGGTGAACTTTTTGGTTTTTTTTCGAATTGTCACTCGGATTTAAAATCTGCGTTCCCCTTTCCTGTTCTCGAGTCCCCTTTTCTCGCCGAGGAAACCTTTGTGTTTGCCCAGATGGCCCTCGCGTCTTGTCATCCTGAGCTCCCGCCGGGCTTACAGGATCCCTGGGGTTCCCAGGCGGCTCCCCTCCAGGCCCTCGGCCCTGCCCCTGCCCCGTTCTCTCCTGCCGTGGGGGCTTCTGTCCCTTTAGGTGACCCGGTAAATGGCCTTCTCCAGCCCCCCCCCCTCCCGCAGGGGAGGAGCGGAGCCGGCTGCTGCCCCACAGCTCACTGTCTGGGCGTCAGGATGAGAAGGGCTCGGGAGCGCCGCTGTCGGGCCGGCCGGAGGGCGGGGAGGGGGGCTGAGAGCGGGGGAGGTTTGACCTTCAGCGGAGCAGCGCTGCGGTGAGCGTCTGCGGGGCCTCCTGCGGGTTCCCGATGGGCGTCGGCAGGGGAGGTGCGGTGCGGGGTGCGGGAAGCGGGGTGTCGGCTGCGAGGCCCCTCGGGCACTTGAGTGTGAAGGAAGCGACTGTCGCCCGCTTGTCTGGTCAGGGACCCCCGGCCCCGAGCAGCTCGGAGGCTTTGATCAAACACTTGGGTGATTGCGGGAGGGGGGCTTTTCGGGTCGATCCGCGTAACCTGGAGCTCGGGCTCCGTGTGCATGGGGAGCGGCTGCGGATTCGGCCGGTCTCCACAGCCGGTCTCCACAGCCGGTCTCCTCAGCCGGTCTCCTCAGCCGGTCTCCACAGCCGGTCTCCTCAGTCGGTCTCCTCAGTCGGTCTCCACAGCCGGTCTCCTCAGCCGGTCTCCTCAGCCGGTCTCCTCAGCCGGTCTCCACAGCGGGTCTCCTTAGCCGGTCTCCACAGCCGGTCTCCTCAGCCGGTCTCCTCAGCCGGTCTCCACAGCCGGTCTCCTCAGTCGGTCTCCACAGTCGGTCTCCTCAGTCGGTCTCCACAGCCGGTCTCCTCAGCCGGTCTCCTCAGCCGGTCTCCTCAGCCGGTCTCCACAGCGGGTCTCCTTAGCCGGTCTCCACGGACTCCTCGCTGCCGGAGCCAATGAGCTGCGCATGCGCTGGCTTGCCGGAGGTTCCGTCCGGTTCCCGCCGGCGCGGCTATGCGCGGAGCGGCGGCTGTGGCCCGCCGGGTTCAGACGAGAAGAGCCCCCGCGGCTGGCGGCCTCTCGCTCTCCCCCTGCCGAGAGCTTCTTTCTCAGGCGTGCCGTCTTGCGGCTGCGGAGCCCGAGCCGCGGTGGGGCGCGCGCTGGACCCGGTCCGGGCGCCGGGGGTGCGGCGGGCGCGTTGGCGGAGCCCGAGCGCTGCTGGCTGCGGGCCCGGGGGAGCCCGGCCGGGGTGTGCGTCCGGCGACGGGCACTTCTCAGGAGGAGGCCGCAGGCCGGGGCTCTCGTACAGACAGACGAGGACAGAAACGAGCTCCAGTCCGGCCGAGCGGCGAGGCCTGGCGGGGCCGCGGCCTTCTGCCCCGTGCTCGGGCCGTCGCTCCCCTCCGCCCGGGGTCCCGCGGGGCCGAGTCCGCCTCCGAGAGCCGCTGCTCCCGCTGCCGCTGTGTGTCCGGCCGCACCGCCCTCTCTCCCGGAGCACCCCGGGCTGTGCCTGCCTTTCTCGCGGCTGAGCGGGAGTTTCGCCGGGGACGGCCGTTCTTCCTTACCTTCCGGGCGGCAGCCGTGGACCCGCGAGTGCAGCAGCCCGTCCCCGCGCCGGGGCCCTGGTGCCGGGGTGCTGACACGGTCTCGGTCAGCGTTACGTGGTCTTCCTCCGTTGCCCGTGAAATAATGCCCAGTGTTGAAAACTTCTGCCTTTTTAGATACTGTTCCTGATTTTTTAAAATTTTGCCTTCTAAGGGAAATATCAGTCGTCAGGAAGCCGTTAGCATGATTCCTCCGCTGTTACTCAACGCTCACCCGCACCACAAGGTACTGCGTGGGAACCTGGGAGCGGCTTCGCGGGCCGACGCCTTTTCTTGATGCTATTCCTAGGGCTTTGTGGGGGTTTTTTTTTTTAATGCCTTTGATAAAGAATGCTTTTTTTTTAGTATTTGTTTATTTATTTTTGAGAATGCTGTGTTTTATTTTAGGTTCTGTTTTTTACATTTTCATCTGGGTTTCTCCTCTTTTCAAGTCTGCTCACTGAAGTGTTTACTGCGCAGACCGTGGGCCGCGGCCTTGCCTGGCTCAGATAGATGGAAAATCACCATGAGCTCGGCCTGCCACCGTGTCGCCCGCGAGCGCCGCTTTGTGCTCTTCTGGCGCGCTCATGCCGTGGTCATCCACACAGGCCCCGGAGGGCAGATGCTGGCCTGTCCCTGCTTTTCCAGATGCGGGAAAGGAGGCAAAGAGACTGGCCGCAGCTGGCTCAGGGTGCGGCGCCAGCAAGTGGCCGTTGGAGGCCGGGAGTGGGCTGCTTGTGCGGCTGCTGGCAGTGTCCCTGCTCGTTCTGCCCCGAACGGGGCTTCCCCTGGCCTTTGGGTCAGTCTGTCGTGTGGAGCGTTTTCCTCCTGAGCCCCCAGAAGTCAAATCCATCACGTCGTAGAGTCCTTCTGTAAAGAGGTGTTTAAGTGTGCAGAGCAAAATACTAGGGTGACTCATAAAATTGTTTTAAATGAAGTGTCAGCTGTTTGATTTCTTAAAACCTCAAACATTTCTTGCTTTTTAATAGATCTTAGATATGTGTGCAGCGCCTGGATCAAAGACCACACAATTAATTGAAATGTTACACGCCGACATGAGTGTCCCTTTCCCAGGTACGCGTTGCCCCGCTCCGGGGAAGGCCAGAGTGCCGCTGGGCTGGGTGGACATGGCGAGGACGTGGTCGCACTGCCCGTGGGTTGGGTCTTGAAGCCTTCTGCGACAAGACCTTGGGTTTCTGTCCCTAGGAGTAGGACTGGGCATTTAGCACGCCACTGTGACTAGTTCCCAAACCAAGGTGTTTGTACGTCGCGGCGGGGCGGTGGCTTCATTTTAGAATTCTGTGGGTCTTCTGTGAAAGCAGGTGGTGTTTATTCAGCCAGAGTACGGAGACTTGCGTTTGTGTCTGCAGTAGTATCATCGCCAGGCTGGGTCTCTGTGTTGTTTGGTTCCGCGGTGACTCTCAGCCCACGCGAGAGGCAGTAGAGCGTCCTGAAGAGCTGCTGGCAGGTCCGCCGGCTTCACATCCCGCCGCGGTGGGCGGCAGTATTGGGCGTCACCTATGAAATGGGCACCAGTCCTGGGCTTACGGGTGCTCTGAGCTTGCAGAGGGCTCAGGCCATGTCAGCGATCCAAGTGTCGCCGGTGCTCCTTTCTGGGGGTTCTCTGAAAATGCCTGTCTGTGGTGGTCTTACTCTTTGAATGTTTTACCTGCGTCTGTTCCCCGTTCCTCCGTTCAAGCCACCTGCTCTCCTTCTGTTCTGATGGGCATGCTGGTAGCTTAGTTCTAAGTTGGGTTTTGGGTGTTTTTTGTTTTGGTTTTTTTTTTTTTGTGACAAATAATTTTCTTTAAAAGCCTTCTTTATTATTTTCTATTTTTAATTATTTTCCCCAAATCAGTGGTAAAGAGCCTCTTTTTATTTTCATGGTTTTGCATTTCATATTTTTTTAAGAGCAGTCTCGATTGTAAAATGTTTTTAGGCCATGCGATCCTTTTTGCCGGTGCTAGAACCAGAAGTGAGAAGGGGCAGCACCCAGGTCTTAGCCAGAGGTGAGACCAGAATCTTCCAGGCGGCCTTCAGAAGGAGCCTGGGCCTCACCCCAGAAACGCGATTCACAGATTCGAGAATGGAGGCCCAGCCTACATGGGCTGTAGTTTAAACACTTGTCAGGGGATGCTGTTGTTTTCTACCCCTTTCTCCCCCCTACCCCCCCAGTCTCCATTTTGTTACTAATAGAAAAGATGTTTTTGGCATAGTAATTGTTACAAAGTGAATAATTCAGTTATTGAAAAAATAAGTCTTGTAGTTTTAGAATTTTATGTGATCATAAAAATCTGTGCTGAGCCGTCTTTTTGGACTACTCAGCTTATTCTGGTTAATCTGATGCTTGGCTCTTAAGTTTGGTGGATTCCTGCTTCTCACCTGCCAACCAGGAGCTTACGTATTTCAGAAAATTATTCTGCTTTTGCTGTGTTTCATCTGATGGTATAATTTTATGTTCTCAGAGGGGTTCGTCATCGCGAATGACGTGGACAACAAGCGTTGCTATCTGCTCGTTCATCAGGCCAAAAGGCTGAGCAGCCCCTGCATCATGGTGGTCAACCACGATGCATCCAGCATACCTAGACTCAAAATAGATGTGGACGGGAGGAAGGAGATTCTCTTCTACGATCGCATCTTATGTGATGTCCCCTGCAGGTATTTGTCATTTGGAGACCAAAAAGCCTACAGTCCGCTAAGGAAGTCAGATCAAATGTAGACTAATGTGAATTGGTACGCAAATACCCACGGAGCTGTACACATTGTTCTTGCGGCAGCCGGTGTCAAGACATAGACTCTGTGACCTTAAATTGGGAGACAGACGCTCAGAACTTTAATGCCACCGAGCACAGCAGAACGAGGGTACGGCGCGAAGAGACACAGGGTGGGATGGTTCTGTCGTCTTCCCGAGGGTCAAGGAGATCACCGGGAGGGTGGTAGTGTCAAGCTCTTGACTGTAGTCATTCTAGGAGGAGTGATTGTTGGGAATGACGGTTCCTGCCAAGCGCCCGCATTCCTGATTCCGCTCATTACGGAGGGGTGGGGGGCACACTGGGCTTTCAGGAGGAGTTTCTGTTCCTCAGCACAGTGCAGTTCAGGAGTTCAGACCTTTGAGAAACTCACTGTGCCTGTATTTGTACACATACATTTCTTCCAGCTTTACGTGTGTATGTATACCTGTAAGAGAATTTTATGGATTAACTGAGTAACTTGAGTTTTTTTAAAAAGAAAAGGAGAAAACTTAAGACCTCACTAAGTTCCCAGAGACAGTGACGTAGGCCATGGTCACCTAGCGAGCACAAGGATTTGTTGAGCTCAGAGTGTAGAAATCACCATAAAACTCAGCACAGAATGCAGTGCTTAACGTGAGACATCCAGTACCACACTCCATCGCGTTTAAACTCAGTGTGAGAGCTGTAAGTCGTTAGTATGAATGGGATGGCGCTTTAAAATTCCTGCAGGAGCGCCCTGTGAAATAAAACTTAAAATGGGTCATGAGCCACTGTTGTCTGGTTCTCCTTTAGATCAGATGTTTTCCCATTCCTGTGCTCCTTTGACCAGAAACCTGTAACTTCTCGTGTCATCTTGGAGAATGCAGGAAACTTCTGAGCACGGAGCTGTAAGCTGAGGATATCCTAACCATTATGGTAGAATTCTAAGCCACCACTGTACCAGCACGGGATGTCACTGAAAGCCGTTGTATCTCATAGGGCATTTTCCTCCTGCAGCCGCGTCCCCCTCAAGACAGTTAACTAGACCACCCAGGGAGATTAAATGCTACAGAAAGCCAGCAGATCCAGGAATTACCCCCGAAAAAAATGGGTGGTTAAGGTCAGACGTGGACAGAAAGATGAATCGATCAAGTCTGTATTATAAAATTTACATGGAAATAATTTCCATTAAGTGAAAGTAGAAAATCAAGTGTTTAACTGATGCATAGAAAAATCTTGATAAAGAAGTTAAATTGGCTTAATTGAATATGCTGTGGAAAATCCCTTATGAGTATAAGTTTATCATTATTCACGTAAATCTGATTAAAATGCCACCATTGATTAACCAAGTTGTTAAGTAACAGGATCCAAATGCCTTCACGTTTCTGTGTCATAGGTCTGAAAATTAGTTTTGCTGGTATTTCTCTCAACTGGAAGCAAATTGATACCTCTGTAATTCTTGAATGAGATTATCTGTTAGAGTTCTGTTATTTCCTTATCTAATTGAAAATTTAAGTACGATTTAAAAGTTTAATGTCATTAGTGTCCCCAGAGCAGAAATAGAAAGTTGATGGTAGTTTGTGAGGATTTAGATGGTGTCCTAATTAGCGTTTATAGTAATAAAAATACCCACTTTGTAATTAGCTTATATATGACATCATTGTTAACTCTGATCGGTCTACCTGGACAGTTTTTAAGTTCTGAAATACCTTACTTCCTAGTGGAGATGGCACTATGAGAAAGAACATTGATGTCTGGAAGAAGTGGACAACCTTGAATAGCTTGCAGCTGCATGGGTGAGTCGGGCTGGTCTGGCAGGCTGTCCCACATGGAGCAGGGGAGGGCACTGCATTTGGGGACAGCATTGGAGCTGGGTTTGTTAATGGTCATGGTGGAGAGAGGTTGCATATGTATCAGAAGGCGTTTTTAGAACTCTTCGGAGTGGTAAACTGAACACTTTGTACATTTCAGGTACACGTTAATTAAAAATGTCTTTTTATGACAGTTTCCTATAACATTTCAGGATGTCTGTTTTCCATGAAGTGACCACTTAACCTTTTACTCTCTTACTCCTCTTTCTTCTCTTGTTTTCTGTTCTTTCATGTTGACTTACTTTGCTTAGCATTTTGATCTCAAATACTGTGGTTAAAGACAATTTGGAAAATTCTTAGAAGTAGAAGAAAAAGATCTCGTAAATCAGATAACTTCTGTAATGTCTGGGGCGCCGTGGGTAGGTTTCTGTGCATCGGGACGGTAGCACACCAGTCTCGAGTGTGTGGGGTACACAGCTGTGGATTTTTTCATTTGACATTAGTGTTAGGCATTACAGAATTGTGGGTGGTCTATACTGTACTCATGAATATTCACCATAAACAACTGCAGCGGCAGATTTTGTTTTTCCGTTAAATACTTTTTAACTGTTTGTGAGTTAGATACTAGGATTAGAATGTACGAAGGGACCTAAGTTGTTTATAGAATGAAAAGTCAAATATGTGTACAGGTGTGGGGGCTTTTTCATGGTGAGACTTACATAATACGTTGACTTCAGTCGGCTTTGTGCTTTGCTTGCCGGCTTGTTGGGAAGGACGTAGAACAGTAAATGTGTTGTTTACATCGACGTTTTGGTCGATATGAGACACCTCGTATGGCTTTATTGTAACATCACTGAAGACCTTGAGTTGTTTTTGTGAGAGTTGTTGATTTTGTATTTTATTTTAAGCATGTCGTAAGAGCTTGCAGTAAGCGTGGCAGAACGGGTGGTGTGTGTGCTGCGTGGGTGTGTTTAGTTTTGGGGTGACCAAGTGTCTGACCCTTAGCTTACAGCTGCGGATCGCGACGCGGGGTGCAGAGCAGCTGGTGGAAGGCGGTAGGATGGTGTATTCCACGTGTTCCCTCAACCCCATTGAGGACGAAGCTGTCATAGCCTCTTTGCTGGAAAAAAGTGAAGGTAAGCGTGTGGGACACGTTAAACACGTCGTTTACTGCTGCAGTGTATATGCACGTAGACCTTTTCTGGGCACTTGCTAGTGTGATTAGCCCGGAAGCCCTGAAGTGAGCTGCCCTTGCTTACAGCGTGCTTGTACAGCGGGTTTCTCCTAGTCGATGAATTACAAGGATTGCCTCCTTGGTATCTCTTAGGTTTGAAAGATTTGGTTAGTCCTTACCACAGTGGTTTTTTTGAAAAAAATCTTAGTTATAAAACACTTGTAACTTGAAGTTTACCGTTGTTTCAACTATTCTCAAATGTGCATTTTGGGAGTGTTGAGAACACTCACTTGTTGTGTGGCCAATCTCGAGCGCTTTATCTTGCCAAGCTGAAATTATGGACCCATCACAACTCCCTGTTTTCCCACCCCATTGTCCTCTTTTTCTTTTTTTAAATTAATTTATTACTTACTTATTTTTTAAGATTTTGTTTATTTGACACACAGAGAGATCACAAGTAGGCAGAGAGGCAGGCAGAGAGAGAGGAGGAAGCAGGTTCCCTGTTGAGCAGAGAGCCTGATGCGGGGCTCGATCCCAGGACCCTGAGATCATGACCTGAGCCGAAGGCAGAGGCTTAACCCACTGAGCCACCCAGGCGCCCCCCCCCCATTGTCCTCTTTGCTGTCTCTGGAGTTTGATCACTCTCGGGACCCTACAGGTGGAATCAGAGCGTGGGTGTCTTTTTGTTGACTGGCTTATTCCAGCATCCTGTCCTGACGTTTCCTCTGTGTTGTCACGGGGTTCAGGGTCTCCTTCCTCCAGCCCTAAGGGCTGAAAACGCCGGCTGTGCGCATGAGCCACATTCTGTCTCCCCACTCTTCTCTCCGTGGACACTTGAGGTGTTCCCCGTTTTAGTTCTTGTGACCCGTGCTGCAATGACTGTGGCTGCAGAGGTAGCTCTTGAGGACCCTGCTTTCAGGTTTTGGGGTGTATATCTTGTGGAATTGTCAGTGATACGATAATTCTGTTTCATCTTTGAGGTTCCCCCATTTTACATTGCCAGAACCCAGGGGTTCCCACTTCTGCCCTTCCTTGCCGGCGGGGCCCTTGTTACCTTCTGCTTTCTTGAGAGTAGCCGTCCTAGTGGGTGGGACGTCCTAGTGCATGGTTTCGTTTGGGAAACTGCACAGATGGTATGAAGTGTTTTTCAATGACTGTTTCCATAATGGTTTGATGTAAATTATTTCTTCTTATGTAAATTTTCACTGACATGTTAACTTTTCCCATCACACTCTCCTTAAAGCCAATAATGATGGATTTCAAACTAGGATTCCAGAGTAGAATGTTTCCACATTCGCTACACACGTGTGTATGAAGGAAGCTGGACCGTAAGCACCGAGACCAGTGTCCCCAGCTGTTCCAGCTTCCAGTTACCTCCTTTGCAGTGCTGACTGACCTGTGCTGTGTAGTTTGCTCTCTAGTTGTTCCCACTCGGAGTCCTTGAGATCGGTATTGAGTACGTTGTGTTTATTTTGTTTGGCTATGCTTAAGTTGGCCTGTGTAAAGGTGTGATTTCTAAATGGTGTTCTTTGCAGGGTCATAGTCTCTGTGTTTGTGGTGGGACTTCATTTCAGAGGCATCTGAGGAGAAGGCGGATGGCATTGAAAGGTGACTGAAACCGCAGGTGTCCTGTGCTGCATCATTTTCTTACTGGGCTGGTGGGGTTCCACTCTGGGTTTGCTGTGACAGCCATCAGGCCACAGGTCTCCATCTTCGTCTCTCAGAGGCTTCACATGTCAGCAGGGCTTCATGGCAGAGTAGTCCTTTGCTGAACCTTGCACTTGACGGTGACTGAGGCTCTGGGAGCAGCGAGGTCCCTGCCTGAAGGAGCTCAGACCTGGCTGCAGGCGGGGCGGCTGATGAGCGTTCGGTCTGCACACGCTGGGCCAGCGTTGCATCTCCTGACCCCCACGCTGGTCGGGAGTCCGTCACTGCTGAGCCCTGCCTGGGCAGGGGGTGCGGGACAAAGCCAGCTTCTGCAAACTGGCGCTATTAGTGTTTGCTTTTAGAAGGAAGGCAGTTCAGGTAGAGTAGTGCAAGTCCGCACGATGCTTTTGTCAAAGATTTCTTAGGAGGACGCTTCTGCCTTGAGGGCTCTCTTGCGTTGTTTTTATATTTGTCTGAGCGTCTGGTAGCTTCCGTGGGGCTTTGTTGTATTTTCCTCTTCCGTGAGGCTGTCCAGTCTCTGATCGGCAGCTGGAGGCATGTGTGGAGGATCCCACTGTGGCCCCATCTTGTAGCCTCTCATGATGTTGTTATGGTGGATGCGTGTTTTTAAAGCTGGACTGTTGTCCTATCCTGTTCAACTTAACTTGAACCTGGAACAGAAGGTTTACAGATTTTCAGTTCACTATAAATGTTACTGTTTGGCTGTTTACTAGATGGGAAAGCATGAAGACCCACGTCCTCTAACTGGTGTGTATCTAGAAGCCAGGAGTGGGTGGAACGCTCAGATCCTCTTGGCCTTGTGATATGTTCACGGGGTGGGGGGCGGGGGCGGCGGCGGGGGTGCGTGTGCCACTGCTGCGGGGCTCATGTCGGGTATGCCGCAGGCCGTGGGACTCCACAGCTGCTATGTGGCTCTGTGGCTTCACTGGCAGTAACTCACGTGCCACAGTGTCACTTGTTTTAAGAGTATGACTAGTGACCTTTATGGAGTGTCTGTGCACAGCCGTCCCCCCCTGGCCCCGGCGTAGACCGGTTCTGACCCCCCACGAAGCAGCTGTGTGTGCTCTGGCCTGTTCCGTCCCTGCCCCAGGAGCCGGGCCCGCTTTCTGTTGTATGGAAGTGCTCTCCCTGGGCATTTAGTAGAAATCAAGCTATATGGTGTATGAGCTTCTGCATCTGGAATTCTGCATTGGGCAAAATGTGGACTTTTTTTTTTTTTTGGTCCGTAGGTGCTTTGGAGCTTGCTGATGTGTCTTCTGAGTTGCCGGGACTGAAATGGATGCCTGGAATTGCACATTGGAAGGTAATCTTTCTGGGAGGACTCTGGCTCGTAAGAGCAGGAACAGCTGGCCAGGCTTGTCCGAGTCGTGAACATTTTAAAGCACCCCCGCTTTGGGGTAATGTCAGTAAATCCTACTGCTGGTTGTGCCATCAGCTTGGCTTAGAGTTAATTTCAGAATTCTGTTGAATGACAAATGGTACGATTCCACAGATATTTTTCTCTGGTTTAGGAAAGCTTCCCTGCCTTTATTTTGCAATTAGAAGTTAGCTTTGTGTATTTTCATCCTTATAAGTATAGCTGTGCTGTTTTTTTTATTACTGGCTGGGATTCAAGTTTCATTTCCAATATGAAACAATTTACTTTTCAGTTTTAAACCAGCAAAAACCTGAGACTTGTTTTTTAAAAAAAATCCTATATGGAAAATGCTCTTTTCCAAAATGACTGCTCTGTTTGTTAGAATACAGGATCCTCTCACTTCTCGCTCCCCACACAGTCTCAGCTTTGGAGAGCAGTGAGAGTTGGCGTTTACCACATCTGAGAGCCTTTATCTGGGATTTTCTTCTTCGAGCGTGTGGTGATGTGGAGTTCTGCCCTCTCCTCTTCCAGGTCATGACGAAAGACGGACAGTGGTTTTCGGAGTGGGAAGAGGTGCCTCACAGCAGACACACCCAGATCCGGCCCACCATGTTCCCACCAAAGGACCCAGAGAAGTTACAGGCGATGCACCTCGAGCGTTGGTGAGTCTGTAGGGCTTGAAGAGGTTTGGGAAGGCGGGGGGAGGGGATCTTCAGCGTTCCTGCAAGGCCTGGGCCGTGGGTGTGGCTGACTTCAGGTGTGCGAACTTGCCAGAAAGAAAGAAGTTCACATTTCCTGTTCGCTGCTGGCACTGAGTGTTCGTAAATACGGCAGGTGGGGAGGATCTAAAGGTTTGAACTTTGCGTGCTCCCTTGACTGTGTGCACAGCATGTGCCGGCCGTCCCGTGAGGGCTCCCTGAGTACTGACCAGAAGACAGGATGTCTCTGTCAAAGGTCGTCTTGCCAGTTTTTGTTTTAATTAGTATTAAAAGGATGTATTTTGAATCAGTTAAAACGTGTGCATTGCGGGTTTTTTTTTTCCCTCAGTCTTAGGATATTACCACATCATCAGAATACCGGAGGGTTCTTTGTGGCAGTGTTAGTGAAGAAGTCTTCAATGCCGTGGAATAAACGTCCTCCAAAGGTGAGCATCTTCTGAAATAACGCAGCATTATCACATAAGCTTTCTGTGCCTTCGAGGCAGACACTGGCAGAAGTTGGAGGAACCGTTTTTGAGGGGTGGAGAGCAGCTGAGCATGAGTGGGTGTGGTGGGGGCAGGGATTCATTTAAATTTTGAGTTTTCCAAAAAGCTGCAATGTCTTAAAGGGATAGATCCAGGGCACCTGGGTGGCTCAGTTGGTTAAGCAACTGCCTTCGGCTCAGGTCATGATCCTGGAGTCCCGGGATCAAGTCCCGCATCAGGCCCTCTGTTCAGCAGGGAGCCGGCTTCTCCCTCTGCCCCTCGCCCCTTTCATGCTCTCTCTCTCTCTCAGATAAAGTCTTTAAAAGAAAAAAAAAAAAAGGATAGATCCATGAAAAAGGCAGACTTGGGGGATCACTTTCCTTCTGCATCTCAAGTCCAGTTCTTTAATAAAAATTGAAAAGACATAATGACGGCCCTGTGGCCCAGAGTCAGAGCCCCCATGCTGGCTTCTGTGCTCTGTGCCCTGGGGCTCACTTGAGCCCATTGCAGATGGACAGAACTCCGCCAGCCTGAGGCCAGCCTGTCTTCCCTTTGGTCGTGAGGGATAGTGACAGGGACTTTGTCCAGGCCTGGCTGAAAAGGAGGCAGAGAAGACCCGAGCCGTCCTGATGGGTTGTTGTAGGAGGCCCTGGAGCAGGGAGGGTAGGTAGGAGGGCAGCCTTTGAGCCTTCCCATGTAATGTCTGCCGGCCTCCTCATTATCAGCAGGACATTTATTTCTCTAGTTCGTACCTCAGCCTTTCCATAATGTCAGAACATGGCTGGGATCACAGTCTGCAGGTCAGTATTTCTTTCAGATGAATGCTTACAAAGGAGCACAAAGAATGCTTAGACTTTGGAGAGGCAGAAAGGAAAGTGTTCCTGGGATCTGGCCAACCCACATGAACGTGTCCATGTCTGGCCTCACAGCGGCCCAGGAGTGGACCCGGCCCGTCCGCGCAGGCACCGTGCTGGTTGTGGGAGGCTGGAGAGGGTTCCGCTGTGTGTGGTCGTTTGGCTGCTCCTTGGCCCCGGACTCCTGGGTCGGGAGCTCCAAGCAGCACTGTCACTGACGTGTGTCAGCTCCGTGTGTCACTGCCGTGGTCACTTTTTGAAAGTGCACACAGGGGGTGCCTGGGTAGCTCAGATGGTTAAGTGTCTGCCTTCGGCTCATGATCCCAGGGTCCTGGGATTGAGCCCCACGCCGAGCTCCCTGCTCAGCGGGGATCTGCTTCTTCTGCCTCTCCCTACCGCTCCGTGCTCACGTGTTATCACCGTCTGAGATAAATAAATCTTTAAAAAGTAAAAATGAAAAAAAAGCACAAGGAAACAAGCGAAATTCATTTCAATAACTGGTTTGTCCCAATATACATAAAAGTTTACTGTGTGGTCTCCGTGCAAGTTGCTAGTAGGTCATCTTCTGTGTCTCTCACTGAGTGTTTGAAGCCACGTGAGGGCACAGCCGAGATCACTCTTCCTTGCGCTGGTCCTGTGGCAGCGGTGAAAAAGCTCACCCTGGGCGTTGCTCCAGCACCACGTGGCACGGGGGTGGAGCCGATTGTGTGTGCGCACCATAGGCTGCGCGGACATGTCTGTCACGGGACCGCCTGCAAGGACGAGCGTCAACTGTTCCCAGAGGCTGCCCGCTCCCTGCTTTGGTGCGCGTGTGGCTATGGAGAAGGGCTTGCTGTCACGTGCTTTTTCCATGATGATCAGCCTCGCCTTTCCTGTTGCTGCTCCGGCTCCTCGTTCCTCCCCGGAGGGACTGGGTGTGGGTCGCCTGCTCTGCATGCGGGCATGGCTCCGTGCTCCTGGGCTGCACGGCTGACTGAGGCGTGTGTCCCCACGTAGAAGTGAGGGGGCCCGCAGGCACAGAGCTGGCCCAGAGGGCGCCGGGGTTGGGGGGGGGTTTGCACTGGAGCTGCACTGGGAGGAACCGGGAGTAGCATTTCTAGGATCTGAGGGGGCGGGCAGGGTGATTGGGTGATTGTTTTGTATTTTCCCTTAAAAATAAAAGGTATTTTCTGGGAGGCAGTTTTGCATAGTGTGGGATCCCAGCAGCTCATCTGCCTTTGGGCTTTGTGACCTTGGGGAGCGTGTTTCACTGTTCTTGCCTAAGTGTCCTAATTGCACCAACCCTGTGACTTGTTAGGACATGTCGTTTTAAATAAGTTTTTGTATAGTATCTTGTATAAAGTGCATCTGAAGCAGTTTCAGTAAGTCAGCCGTTTGGCGCTCTCTGCCAGCCAGAGTGATCCTATGGCCCCGGTTCCAAAGTTAGTTCCCTGTGTTCCCTGGGGTGCGTCGTGCCTGCGTCCCGTTCCTGGGGGCCTGTACCCGGGTGGCGGCATGGGCCATCGCAGGCTGCAGTTATGCACACCCGTGTGCCAGCCCCGCCTGCTGCCACGCAGGGCAAGTGCGTGCTCACGGCTCTGAGTGGAGCTGAACCGGCTGTGTCCTCGGCCTGTACTGGGAAATGGCCTCATGTGCTGTTTATGGAAGGAAGGTAGAAACCATGCCGACGACTTCTGCACATAACAGCAAACAGACTTAAGATATTTCCAGAACATTCTGTAGCATCGATGTGTGAAATGCCATAGAGAAATAGGATGGGTTTTGTGTAGTGAGTGTTCATTTTTTTGCAGCAGTGTGAAGTGGGTTGTGCTTGGAGTGTAGACGCACTTGTCCCCTGTTGCAGATCCAGGGTGAGCTGGTGGAGCCCAGAGAGCCTGTGCGGTCCAGCCCCGCACACCCCGCGGAAGGAGCAGCTGTGGACCCCGCCGCGCCGGAGAGTAAAGCTGCCAGTGGGATGGATGACACAGACGTCACAGAAAGATCTGAGCACGCAGAGAACAGCAGCAGCAGGAAGGACGGAGTGTGCGGGTAAGAGAAGGGGCTCTGTGCTCCCTTGTGTCTTCCAGCCCCTAGCTTGCCGGAACGGGGGCGTCCTGCAGCAGGCGGTGCCTCTGTGTGTCGCGGGGTCGGATGCGTGTGGAGAGCATGGGCCGCGGGGGGCTGAGCAGCAGGGCTGGCAGCAGGGGGAGTGTGCTGCTGGCTTGTTGCCTTAGGACCGATTACAGTGCATGTTTCTCGTCCTGATTCCCTCCTCAGTCCTCCTCCATCTAAGAAAATGAAGTTGTTTGGATTTAAAGAAGATCCGTTTGTATTTATTCCTGAAGATGATCCATTATTTCCACCTATCCAGTAAGGATTAATTCATCGTCCTGAATTGTTAAAGTTTGGGTACCTGGTAGCATTTGACCTTGTGTAGTTATTTAGTTGCGTGTCGCTTGGTAGAGCTGGGTGACACTTCGGAGTGTATGGTGAGCTGCTGGAGTCTGTAAGGTGCTCGGGGTTGGGTTGGGGTAGTGGTGGGGAGCTCGACGGTGGCCCCCGAATGTCATTTCCCGGCGGAGCTTGTAGACCCATGGCCACAGCCACCTGCCCAGGTCCTGTGTGGGACTTGGAGAGTGGGTCTCGGTGGGAGGTTGGGGACCCCAGCTGGAAACTGCTCCCCAGCTGGAGCAGAGGGAAAAGGTGCTTAAGTTAACAGGCTCCAGCTTATTTCTTCCTGCTTGCTAAGTTTCAGTACCCAGTTGCCACAGTGGTACGTGTGCTGCCCTGTGGCTCGTTACCTGTCTCAGTGGGCAGGGGGTTGTCAGGTCACCAGAGTAACAGGTGAGAGAGCGGAGGCATACTTGTCCGTAAAGTTTCCCACTCCAGTTGTTCCCGGGGAACTCGATCAAGTGTGGACGGTGGGCGTGTGCGGCAGAGCGCGAGCGCCCTGAGCCACAGATGAGACGCCGAGCCCTGTCCGGGGAGAGTCCGTGCGGGGGGGTGGGGTGGGGGGTGCCTGTCATGTGTGAACCAAACTCACAAACAGCTCTGTCTCGTTCGTAGGAAGTTTTATGCGTTGGATCCTTCATTCCCAAAGATGAATTTGTTGACTAGGACTACGGAAGGGAAGAAGAGGCAGCTCTACATGGTCTCCAAGGAGTTGAGGAACGTGCTGGTGAACAACAGCGAGCGGATGAAGGTGTGCGCGGTGGGGGCACGGGCAGGCCCGGGTGCCGGCTCTGAGTTCGGAGCGGGCAGGGTACCCCAGCTCTCCTGGTCGGATGCCTGTCATGCGTTCATCCTTTTCGGCTGCGCTAGGCCCGCCTCAGCTGAGAGCATCAGTGAGGCTGTGGGAACCCCTGCTTTGGTCAGACTTCTGAAGTTTTCCGTGTTCTTTTACTTCCCTTCCCGGCTCACAGCTGTGCCTCCTTGGTAAGAAGGGCTTATTTTAATTGATTATTCAGCTTTTATTTATATGTGTGTGTCCTCTTACTGTCTTACGTGCAGGTTATAAACACGGGGATAAAAGTGTGGTGTCGGAATAACAGTGGTGAAGAGTTTGATTGCGCTTTTCGGTTGGCACAGGAGGTAATTTGGGACACGGACTTGGTAGCAGCAGCCGGAGGTGGATCCGTGGGCGTGGGTGCCGTGCAGCTGGGCTGGTGCCCGCGGGGAGGTGGGGGCTGGATGAGGTGTGTGCCAAGGCCTCGGGGACAGTGGGTGATGGTTCTCACTCATAATGGTGGCCTCTCTTTATCCACACAGGGAATATACACGCTGTATCCATTTATTAATTCAAGAATTATCACTGTATCCATAGAAGATGTCAAAATTCTATTAACCCAGGAAAATCCATTTTTTAGAAAACTTAGCAGTGAGACCTACAGCCAAGCCAAGGACTTGGGTAAGCCGTTGGATTTGCATAGGGGCATGACTTGTCCTCGTAAAGCCAACGAAGACCGTGGGTGTGCAGGCTTCTCAGAGTCTCTCAGTCTTAGATTTTAGTATGTTGTGGCTTGCTTTCTGCTGAGCCTTGTCAGCTTTCAGAGGGCCTTGCGGAGACATCAGAGTGTACCCAGGCACAGAGGCACCCCACGGGTTGCCCTCCTTCCCCAGGCCACGGTGGAGGGCTGTGCCGCCCACCAGCCTATAGGTGTCTGCAGATGTTAAGCCCTGGCCGTCCCGTGAGCCAGAGCCTCGAGTGCCTGCAGCCAAGGGGACAGCCAGGGCAGGTCCCCGCAGGGATGCAGGGCATGTCCCGGTGCTCGGGCTCGTCTGCATCCCGTCACGAGGTGCAGGACACTGACTGACGCAGGCGTCCTCTTCATTTGGCGTTTCATCCGCTGAGTTGAAGCCGGATGCGAGTGTTGCCAGCTCCTGCCGCAGCCTGGCCAGCCCCCAAAATAGATCCTTGGTCACGTTTTTGTTTACACGTTTTATAAACTTCAAGTTATTCTAGTGATATTTTTACCTAAGAACAAAAGTAATTTCACCAAGAATTCTAATTTTGTTTTTTTTAATTCTTGTTTATTTTTTATAACTTTATTCACTATTTCTGACTCAGCTGGTCCAAAAACTGCACAAATCAAGTTACTGCAATTACAGGGTCGTACATTTTATCCTGAAACCGAAGGATACAAAACAGGCTGAGTGGGATCTGGCTCCTGGTGGCTCAGGCAGGAGCTGCATTTAAAGTGGAGATTAGTTTGCACTTGGCTTCTTCTTTGTCTTAATCCCACATTGAGATGATTGTGGTATAATTTTTGTGAGTTTTTATGTGTATTTCATGCTGTTTCTGGAAGTTGGAGCAACTGTTTGTTTAATCTTCAGTTTTGAGAATTAACGAGTAGTTCATTCCCTCTCCCCACTGCTGGGAGGGACTTTCTGAGCCGCTCCAGCGACACCCCCGAGCGGTCTCACGCAGTCCCGCCACGTGGCCGGGACCGCCCCACTCGCTGGTGGTTCTGTTTTTAGAAAGAAAATGCTCTTCTCCATGGAGACTCTGCAGGTTATTTGCTTCTTTCTCCACAATGCTGGACACGTGAGCAGCAGCGATGACCGGCAGGCTTTGCCAACACGTGTCTGTTTCTCTTCCAGCCAAGGGGAGCATTGTCCTGAAGTACGAGCCAGACCCTGCGTAAGTGTGGGCACCCCGGCCGGGGGGGAGCTGGGGTTGGTCGTGGGAGCCTTTGACAAACATTGTCTTAAAAGTAGTGTTGTAGAAATTCTAGGACGAACGTAGCTGTATTATCTTCACCAGAGTACTTTCTTCTAGGACATTCCCTTCAGACCAAACGTATTTTCACTGAGGTAATAGAATGTGCAGTACTTCTCTGTGGCTGAGAAATCTGCTTCTGATTTCTGTCTTAAACAGAATGAATGGAAGAGTTGAACAGTTGAGAGAGGTCAAGGCTTTCTGTCTCTGCCATGGGTTTAGCCCTGGTCTATGGGTTCCCGATTATGCATGCGTTGGGCAGTGTTGTTCCAAAGTGGGGTGTGGGGGTTCCCTTCTGCCCGACCGCCGTCCATGGTGCTCACAAGTGCCCATGCAGCCCTCAGGAGTCTGCGGGGAGTAGGCGCCGAGGGTCAACGCTATGCAGAGCGGGGCGAAGAGCTCGGGCCGCACGCCCAGCACGCCCCAGCTAGGGAGTGCCAGAGGCAGGGCTTGCACCCAGGACGGCTCATGTGTCACAGCCACCTCTTTGTAAAGTAAAATACCACTTCCAAGGGGAGGAAGGAAAATGGGGCACAGGGCCGGAGAGGGATTTGGGGGAGAGTTTAGGTGGAGCTGTGGGCGGTTCTGTGGGAGGTGGTGGTTGGCCAGACTCCGAATGGCAAAAAGGAAGCAGAGAAGCGCCAGCCTGAGGAAGGAATGAGCTCGAAGGCAGCCGGGGTAGAGCTGGCAGAGGAGGGCAGGCCCAAGCGCCCTGCATGGTCTGCACGGCCTGCAGCTGCAGTGAAGACAGGAGCCCGGGTGTGGCCCTGAGTGTGCTTGTGGGAGGCAAGGTGCACAGCAAGAGGGGGCGGCATGGGAGGTGGGAGGCAGGTGCCAGGGGCCAAGTGTTGGAGAGAGAGGTGCACGTGGGGGCCTGCGGGGCTGCGTTTGCAGGTCACGCAGACCGGGGGGCTGTGAGTGCAGACGTGCAGGAGAGCTCCGGGTCGGCTTCTGGGTTTGAGCTGCACTGGTGTCCTCCAGTGAAGGGAAGAGTGGGGGAGAACCGATATACTGAATTTGAAAATGCAGCACTAGACCGTAGGAGACGGGCAGGCTGCTCTGCGGAAGTGTTGGGGATTGAGGGGAGGTCATTGCCAGTGTGGGTCGTCAGCGTCCCCGAGTGTGTCAGTGCTGCGTCAGCCGCGGCCTTGATGCCAGAGCTCCCGAGGGCGGTGCAGATGGGAAGCAGGGTTTGTAGGCTCTTGTGCCAGTATTGGGGTCCAGATCTGCGAGATGGGAGCAGCTAAGGGGGGACAGGCAGGAGAGAGAACGCAGAGAAGCGCCGGGGAGATGGGCCCGTATCTGAGCCGGGGGAGCTGGCGTGGACTGTGCCTGCCAGGCATCTGTGGGGGCGACAGTGAATGGGGCTTTCCTGGGCCAGTGGCTGGGTCAGAGGAGGTCTAAGTGGGGGAGCCCTCAGCCTGCTTCTATACACGTGGAAAACCCAAGAAAAGGAAAACACGCTGTGGGTTGCCGGGAATGAGGGGTGGTGTCGCAGAAGCATTTAGATCGGGACCCAGAAGTGGGGTTTGGAAGGTCTGGATACCGTGTGCTTTTCCACTGTCCCTAGTTCTGTGAGCAGGTGGGTGCTCATGGGCACAGGCAGGTGCCAGAGCCCTGAGATCGAGCGACAGCAAGGGTTGGGTGGTGAGGACTCTTGTCTTTTCCTGTCATTGTGTCTTCTCAGTGTACCATCCAGGCTCTACCCAGGGACTATGGAAAGGTACTGAGGTTTTTCCCTTTGTGTCATGGTTTATTTCTCTCATTGGTTCAACCCCTTCTTTTTTGCTGGGTATGTTTTCTTTAAATCTGATGGGTACCCTCCTGTGTTAGTTCCTTCCTCTGCCAGTGACCCTGATGCCTGGCATTGAGTGGCATAGAATGGGACGTAGAGTTAATTGGACGGGGCTCTAGGGGCCAGAATGCTAGAGTGGAGTCACTCCTGAAGGGAAACGATGATTTGCATGGTCCTGGGGAGGGGGCATGTGAGTTACACGGTAACTGGCGTCTCATCCAAGGGACCGGGACTTAAAGTCGCTGGTGAGCAGGTGGGCATGTCTGTGTGGTAGGATTGAGCAGACTCAGGGAGGTAGGGGTGCTTTGGGCCCCAGTAACACTGCATGCTGGAAACGGGTGAGCACGGTGTGCCAGGGCTTGTCTTGTCATGTGGGTGGGTGACCGAGAGGAGTTGGGGTTGCCCACTCGGAAGGCACGGAAGCATGGAGTGTGGACAGCGTGGGCGGTCTGGCTCCCGGACGGCTCTGCAGAGCTGAGGCCTCCCAGCTGGGTCTTCGCCTTGGAGAAGATGGAGGTGTTTGGAAATTCTCACGCTGAAAAGTGTGTATGAACCCTGAATGTGGGGGTTATTCCATCAGGAGCTTTTAGAAAGAAAAACTGGCCAACATGAGCATGTTGAGAATATTTAGGACTTGATGCAGGAACCAGTCTTCATTTGAGGAAACTCCCTAGGATCACAGAGCGAGATGGCCCCCAGTGCTCTGGGCATACTGCTTTTGGAAGGTCGCCTTTTTAATCCTTCATTGGCTAGGAGGGCACTTGATATTCACACACAACCACTTTTTTGTAGGAAACCAGACACCCTTCAGTGTCCTATTGTGTTATGTGGATGGCGGGGAAAGGCCTCCATTCGGACTTTTGTGCCGAAGAACGAACGGCTTCATTATCTCAGGATGATGGGGCTGGAGGGGTTGGCAGAAAAGAAGAAGGAAGGGACTGTCGTGGCTCAGGAGAGCGCCGACCGCTCTGGGCTGGCGGAGGATGAGGTGAGTGCCCAGCACGCAGCGGAGCAGGCCACCAGCGCAGGTGCCAGCGCGGACGCCAGCGCGGACACCAGTGAGGACGCCAGCGAGGACGCCAGCGCGGACCCCGCCTCGGATCCCTCAGGCCCTGCCCCCAGGGAGGCCGC
Organism: Mustela nivalis; assembly: GCF_964662115.1. Taxonomy (NCBI): domain Eukaryota; kingdom Metazoa; phylum Chordata; class Mammalia; order Carnivora; family Mustelidae; genus Mustela; species Mustela nivalis. The sequence continues at coordinate 175,662,651 of NC_139022.1, forward strand.
CCTGCCCCGGTGAGGAGGTCCCTGCGAGGAGGCCCCGGGACTGTCTGTGTGGGCAGCCCAGGGGTCCTCTGTGGTGTCCCAGGCCAGACCCAGAACTTCTGACTTGTAAAGTACAGGATCTTGAAGGCTGGAGATGGACGGAATGGTGGAAGAGTCGCAAATGATCTCAGTACTGCTTTCATATATTTTTTTAGCTTTGTTAGAAGTTGCTCATTTTACTGTTTCTTTTGCAAAACTGGGTCCGTTGTGTCTGTGGCCAGCCGGTCACTGTTGCCGTTAGTCTTACTCTTAGGAAGCAAAACTGCCCTTGCGGGAATGTTCAGGTTCCTTTTGTTATGCCTTTATTGGTCTGTGGTCTGGTGTTTCTTTTAATTATTATTTATAGAGAGAATCTATAACTCACTGTGGGCCATTGGAAGACATCCCGTGAACGTTAACAATTGTGTGAAGTTGCACATTAGTGGTGCGACATTAACACGCGGTGGATTAGCATCTGAGGTCTCAGATGGCTTCTGTGCCTTTGTAACAAAAAGTAAAATAAACTCTTTTTTCTCAGAGTAAGAGCTGTCTTGTGATACTATGAGGTTTTGTGTCCTTTTATTGAATGGAGTGCTTTGCGATTCTGTTTTTAAATGGGGTTGGAATCCTTGGAACAGTGAAATAAATTATTAATGATGACGTGTGTGTGTGTTTTCTCTCTGTGAGGGGGGAAGAACAAACTTATTTTTGGCAAATGGAAACGTTCGTTTCCCAGCATTCGCGGCTCCTAAGAGGAGTGTTCATGTAAAGGTTGCTCTCGGGGGAGTAGGCGGGACGTGAAGCCCTTCTCCTGGGCTGCCCTGTTGTTCCGCAGATGGCAGCGCTCACGCCCCTGCTGCCGGGAGGGTCAGGGGGGACGCGCGCTCTGTGGGCAGGAGGGTCGGTGGGTGCAGGCCTGACGGGCCGGGTGAGAAGTGTTCGCAGCCCTAGCGGGGCTCCCTCAGGCACCGTGGTGGGGGCCCCGGAGGGGATGCTCATCAGGCAGGGGCCGCAGGGCAGTGTCCTTGCTGGGTGCCAGGCAGGGTCCCAGGGGCCAGGGATGCAGCTCAGCATCAAAGCCAGTTTCAGCGTCGTCAGGAGAGAGTGGCGTGGTGAACCTGTGTGTCCCCGTCGCCCGCTGCCGGCCCCCGTGCCCCAGTTGCTGCCAGTCATGTTGTGTCCGTACCCTAGCTCTCTGAAACACTTGGGAGGAAGCTGGGCCCCTGGAGCTCCAGTTCCCTTTCATGGAGGCTGGTGGTTAGAAACTCAGATCTGGAGTTAGGTGTGTTCATTGCCATGAGGTGTCATTTCTTACAGACCAGACAGAGCTGGGAATTAAGTGTCTCTGAGCACACACACAGCCAACATAGAAACACATGCCTGTTAGTTTGTCGTCTAAACCCCGTCACAGCCAGACAGCTGATTCCGGCCCGTGCCGTGGGTTCTGCTGTCACTTCTCCATCTGTACGGGTCACTCCCTTCTCAAGCCGATGGCCCCGATTTTCCCCACTGCATTGATGTATCTGTTTGGCCTTGGACGTATCTGTTCCCCCGTTTGGCTGGCTGTGGAATGCAGGTCCAGACCCTCCCGCGCCCCACGGCTCTGGCAGGGCCATACTTGACCATCCTTCACCTGCTTCCTGGGAGACCATGACTGGTCAGAGCCCGCATGGCCTTCAGCCCCACTAAAGGGATGGGCAGTCTCCGCGCCCTCCTGCAGTTACCCCCCCAGAGCTCCGGGGCGCTCTGGCCCTACTTCGTAGAGATTCTCCTGCGTGTGGCTGTGTGGAGTCTAGACTCCGTTGTGGTTGTGCTGTGGCCAGGTCCAGGAACCCCGGTTTGAGAAACTAGCTCATCTACCAAGTGGTCCTCAAACGAAAGATTAGAACCACTAGGGTTTTCTTTGCGGTTAAGGTGGCTAACGCATGTCTGGTCGAGGTGCTTTCCAGTCGCTCAGGGCCGTTCTACCCCATAGACGTGCTTGCATCGTCGACCAGATACTGCGGGACAGAGCCAAGGTGGGAGGCCCGCTACGTCCGCACCGCCTCCTGATGGCCGTGGCCTCCCTGGGACAATAGACACAGATCTCTTCACTCTTTGTCATATATGCAAACGGAGGCCTACGTGGTGACAGCCATCCGACAGGACAGTGCCTGGCTGTCACAGATACAATCTAAATGGTCTGCTTTTGGGAAGAGCCACAGTGGTTCACACAGGGAAGATTCACTAGCGCTGCTAACGGATGGGTTGGAGTGTTGAGGGGTTGGCTGGTAAAAAGCGGATGCCGAGCAGTAGAGGACCGATGGCGGAGCAGCTGTTGCGCCAAGGGAGACCGCGCCTGTCGAGCCTGCCGCCCTCCCGGGGCTTGTTGGGAGGGCTTGATGGTGGAGAAGTTGCTGCCGCTGTTTTATCAGACGAATTTGCTAGAAATTTGCCATCTAGGCTGCTAGGGAAATCCTTTTCGACGGAGGCGTCTTGCTAGAGAGCATGGTGGCTCTGGGGACAGCGGCTGCACGCTGTGCACTGCGGGAGCCAGGCTCGGGGAAGCCACAGGCGTGCGCACCTCAAGGCTCCAGGGCACCGTGGCCAAGCAGCAGGAAACCTGGAGTGTCTTCCTGGAGTGTCTCTCCGGGGCCCCTGCAGACAGCGGCACGTGGCGCCAGCTGGCCAAACACATTTTAAGGACCCAGATCCGTTGAGATAGGGGGTGACGGCTGGTGACTGTGGAGGCCTGAGGCGGTCCGCTGATGACCTATGACTCATTTAGCCCAGCAACCTCAGAGGCGGACGGAGGGGTGTTGCCATCCTGTACACAGATAAGAAAATCCAGGGACAATCTGTCACAGAGTAAGTGACAAAGTCAGGAGCCCAGTTTTTTACGGCTCAGTTTTATCTGGGGGTTCCCGGCCCAGAGTGATCCCTTGTCACGGACGGGCCCTGCAGCTGCGCTGACGTGATCTGCTTTCAAGGTTTTAGCAGCTTTCCAAATTGGCCACAAATGAATGAGGCTACAGAGGGATAAAGATCGTATTTAAGTAGATGTCTCTTTTCATTTTATTTCTTTTCTTTTTTTAAATTAAGGCTACTTAAAATCTCTAAGCTCTTTTGTCAAATGTAAACTTGAACTTTTACCAAAGCAGAGGATAATGAGGGTTGGCCTGGGTTAGGATAAGAATTGAATCCACACGTAGAATTTTACTGCCTCCCAAACCCGAGTGACACTGCAGTCGCACAACTTGGACGGTGAAGGGGAGTGTGGGCGCAGCCCAGTCCGGGAAGCCGGGAAGCAAATGGAAGGGCGCCGGTAGGGAAGCAAGAGAGCAAAGCTTCATCCCGCGGTGGGAACAGCTGAGAAGCTGTCCTTGTGCCCCACAGAATTCTTGAGTGTCAGACACGGCTGGGTTCACAGAGCAGGTGGTTCACTGCTGGCCTGGGGGTTCCGGACACAGTGGAGGGCAGGGGGTTAGCGGCTGTCCGCTCACCTCCCTTCCCTCGGCTCCCGGAACGTGTGGGGCTGCCCGACCCCGGTCTCCCAGCGGGAGATCTTTGGGGGAGACTTTTCTGGAACCTGCCCAGCTCTAGAGAAAAGACTGAAAGATTGTGGCCTGAGTATTGCATCTCTCAAGTTAGAGCCTGTCGCACCCCCTCAGAGAGGACAAGATGCTCCGACATGGTGCTTCTCGCCCCACGTGCCCTTTCACCCCACGCTGAATCAGGAACAGACACCGCCGGGATTAGCGACATCTGATGACAGCCGCTGCCATCGAAGACAGGCATCAAAGCAAACAGGGAAAGGCAACTAGGTGGAGGTGTAGGCTACACAGGCAGCAGAAGGTTTTTTTAAAATCCCCGTTAATTGGAAAATGAGCTAAACCAAGCCTGATGAGACCATTTACAAACCAAAAAAGAGGAAGTTGTTAACATGAACAATTACACTGGAAGTTTCTCCTCCAGTTTTTTTTTTTTTTTTAATTTTATTTATTTATTTGAAAGACGGAGATCACAAGTAGGCAGAGAGGCAGGCAAAGAGAGAGAGAGAGAGAAGCAGGCTTCCTGCGGAGCAGGGAGCCCGATGCGGGGCTCGATCCCAGGACCCTGAGATCATGACCCGAGCCAAAGGCAGCAGCCCAAACCACTGAGCCACCCAGGCGCCCCTCTCCTCCAGTTTTAATCAATGTTTTTGCAAGGGGCTTCTCCAGAAAGAAGGCACTGCAGATGGCAGACTGGGCTGAAGAAGGTTCTTGTCCGTAGGTGGACGCGCGTGTATGTGCCTGGGCCGCTTCTGGAGTAGACCCGTGGGTCAGGAGACCGCCCTTGTTGCGGGTGGGCTAGAAGGGAGGTAATGTGTTCCGCTTAGGACCCTCTGTGCCCTTTGAGCATTGAAACGCCTTTTGAGACAAATTTCCAGAAAGAATGACAAATGTGCATTACTTTGACCCAGTACGATGGCAGCAAACCAGAAGGACCCTGGTCCGTGCACGAGGAGCTCTGCTGAGCTAGATGAGCCAGAGCCACGCAGCGGAGCTTCTGGTGGACTTGGTCCCAGGGATCGCCACGTAGTGGAAGCGAGAAGGCAAGGAGCAGGGAAATGTGTTTACCCAGCTGCCGGTTGTGTACACAGAAATGTGTTTACCCAGCTGCCGGTTGTGTACACAGGGAGGAGCACGTGCTTTTAAAAGTACACTGGGTAACTGGGGGAAGGGACGGAAGAGATTGGCAGTGCAGGTTGCTTACTGGTGGAGGCGATCCAGGTGGGTTGAGGCAAGGTCAGGATGGAGAGTTTGAATGTCAGACCCATTCAAAAATTGAATCCCTACCAGTGGTGCTCTCCAGGGCTGTGGCTGCGGGCTGGACCTGGGGAGGGGTTCCCGAGGCATTGATATTCTCAGTTAAATTACCAGAGATGGTGAATTCTGTCTTGCTATAACTGTCAGTGAGTCAGGAGTCCCGGCCCCATCCCTAAAGTTGATGGTTGTCAGGGGGATTCCGAGGCTAGTCGGACTCCCAGCCCTGGCGGATTACGGGGAAGGATTGCAGGTGCATAGGGAAAGGGTGCAGGCTGACTCCGGCGGAGACCAGACTCGAGGTCGCAAGAGCCCACTCCCAGGGGAGGCGGGTAGGCTGCACCTGGTTCACTCAGCAAGATGGGGCCGTGTGTGTGACATGTGTGCTGGGGGGACTCAGAGGAGACTCGGCGCCCAGGACGCACAGGCACCTTCTGAAGTCGCAGACCTCCACGAGGGAGGCAGGTGGTTAGTCTATCATTCTCATCAACAGTTCAGGCACAGTGAACCCTCCTTATCAGTGGGGGGGGGGGCGTGGGGGCACTCCCCAAATCCAAGTTTCCAGGCGCCAGCCAATAGCCAGCCTCATACTGGTGCCTTTCCGAGGACAGTGGTCTCAGCCCTGCTGTGATAACTTGCTCCCAGCGCCCCGCCACACTGGCTCAGTCACTGAAGGGGTGAGCGCCACGCTGGTGGAGCCGGGAGAGGTTGAGCCCCTCGTCCGACACCTCTCGTGGAAGCGAACCCCGCCAACAGCCATGTACGTGAGCTCGGAAGTGGGTCTTTCCCTAGTTGAGTCATTTTTTTAAAGCTTTTTTTGAGTATGGCTACACACAGTTTCCATTAGTTTCAGGGGTACAACGTCACGACTTGGCAAGTTCTTATGCTGTGCTGTGCCCATCGTAAGTGTGGCCACAGTCTTCTTGAGAAGACTCGAACCTCTCAAGAGACCCACCTAAGCCTCTCCCAGATTCCTGCCCCACAGAAGCCGAGAGACAAGAGATATGTCAAGCCCCCAAGTTCTCCGGCGATTTGTTGGGCGGCCACAGATGACGGATACAGTGGCTCATTGACTGCGTGACCCTGGGCAGGTTTCTTGGCATCACTGGGCCTCCGTTTGCTCACCTGTGAGATGGGTCTCATGACGGGGAATGCTGGGAACTGAACTTGTGACTGTGGGATGCACTGAGGGCAGCAGCTGTGAGATCCAGTGTTTCAAGGTGGATGCTGGGTTTTTAGGCTCAGAAAAGGCATTTCCTGATACGCACTTGGTTCTTTCTGGTATTAAGATTTGATCAGGAGAGACAGACCAGAGCATGTGCGTAAAGTTTGTTAAAGCTTAAGTTGTGGATTTTGCTCACACACTCTGCTGCTGTGACGTCCTCAATCTTGACAGTGCGGTCAGTGACAGAAGTGAGGCCATTCAGACATCCCTCCCACTGCCGGCCCCTCCCATCCTTAAAGCCAAACTTTAATACTGATGATTATTTTAAACTAGTGGACAAAAAACTTGTAAAAACCAGAAAACATTGGCCCAACATTGAAAGTATCCTAACACCCGGGAAATAATGCAAATGTGTGTTCTGATTGGAGTTTTTATCTGATTGTTGTTGGTGTCTGGAGAAAGTCTGCATTTTTTAAAATAAAAATAAATATCTGTGGTTTGTTTTTCTGGGTGGAGTTTGGTTGGAGCAAATGGCATTTCCCAATAACAGAATTTCTAAATAGCCAATGAGTTTTAAAGCCTAAAAACCAGTTTTAAACACGAGCGGTATAAAGCACCCAGAGCCCACGCTCAAGGGGCCTGTCCAGGTACAGGCGCATGGATAGGTTTTTAGTAACCGATCATCTCTTACTGACCGCATCGGACCCATGTACGTTTCCGCAGGGCTCTTCGAACGTGTTAGACGAACCAGTCCTTGGAGAAAAAAGACCCAGAGTAAGTGGAAATGCATAACAGTGCAGGGCTCCGTTGGTGGTGAGTGCAGGCAGTCAGGTGCGGATAGGAGAGGGAAGGCCAAGGTCTGCCGAGGTATGCGCCCTGCGTGGCGGGGAGATCATAGTTTCCATGAGGCCGATGAAGCAATGTTTGTTTTTGTAGGTTCCCTGGGGACAGGTTCCAGGCTGGAGATTGGCACATGGGGAGCTTGGATTGATCCCTAGGGGTTGGGTCCACATACACGTGGGCGAGCCCCCGTGAGACTCGCTTGTCAAGTCGAGAGGCACTATGTCTTCTGAACTGCTGAAGGAAAAAGGTCTCCAGATCGTATCTGTCCAACCAAGGGAAGCGGAGGAATGGGAAAAAAATAGAAATGAGGAAACATAATAAACACAAAACACAAATAGTTCAAAAACATGGAAACGGACAACGGTCATGGGAGATGCAGGTGGGTTTTTGTTCATTTGTTTTTAATTGTGGTTTGAAGAGTTCAGCGTGCAGAGAGCTCAGTATTTGAGAGGGGTGCTGCCTCCAGGCCCCGTTCTCCATGGGGCCGCCTGTGAGAGGTCTGTCCGCCCCCCACCCCACCCCCCAGATGCTGATGTCTGTCCAGAATGTTCGGCTTTCAGCAACAGTTTTTGTTTGATAATACAGCGTGGAGGTCGTTTCCCGTTGGGAGCTCCATTCTTCCATAAGCTGCAGAGGAGCCCTGTATGCAGACCCATGGACGGGTGCTGGGCTTGGTCCCAGTGTTTTGCTACTACCCAAAGCCTGTAGTGAATAAAGTGTACCTCCATTTCAAATGTCGCCCAGGCACGTGGATGAGAAAAAGTCCCCTAGAAGTACTAACTTACCTGTCAAGGAGTATGTACATTTTAAATTATGATAGGTATTAGGTGTGTCAATATTAATATAAAGTAACATGGAATTCATAGCATTATAGGAAAAACAGGGAATACTGTATAGATTTTATAGTTATAAAACGTAGAACATATTTTGTAAGAATGTATAAGAATGTGCTTTACAGCACCTTAAACAAAATATTGGAAGAGGAGAAAATATTGCCAGTAGAAGAAATTGACAAACCTACCATTATATTAAGAAATTTTAATAACAGCATTGATCAGAAATTGACAAAGTAGGATAAAGCCGTCTGAGTTACCAATTAACAATTGCGAGTAAACACATAGTCATGAAATAGAGCCCCTATTCAGGGTGATCAATAGTTTGAAAGCTTTTGGAAAGACCAATAAAATAAATCTTTTCGTACCTACTCAGGAAGAAAAAAGAGAGAAAGCCGTTACACTACTAATAGGTTCCCACTTGCAGGAACACTGCTTTGCCTTCCGTGCCAACAATTTGAAAACAGAGCTGAAATGAAAATGCCCGGGGCAGCCACATTATCAGCCTCCTTCAAGGTAGGAGGAAGAACGAGTCAGTTGGAAGGTCCTCACTTCCACAACACCCACCCCCCCACCAAAGCAGGAGTGGAGTCCAGGGAAGTTTCCAGACCAGCTTTGCTGCATTTTCAGGAAACATCTATTTCCTCTGTTAAATTCATTTTGTAGAAACAAAACATTTCCCCTGTTATTCCGCACCAGCACACCCAGGGGGCTCTGCATGGACAAGGCTGCCAAGCAGAAGAACCGCCATTCAGCCAGTAGTTGCTACCACTCGAGTAGTGAGAATACCTGAGTATTAGTGGAACAGAGCAGATGGGCGGAACGGGTTCAGCATGATCTATTCGTGGAGCAAGAGCAGTTACGCACTTTCTATGATACATAATCACATTTAATTACGTAAATTATTATTACGTATTCTGTTCCATGTATTACAGATAGTATTCAGGACATACCCATGTTACAAAATACGTTATGTAGGAATTTATATGTTGTAATATAATGATATAGGAATCATAAAGGATATTAAGAGGTCAAGGGAGACCAATTAATATCTTGATTTGCTAAAATTCGAGACCCATTTTAAAAAATAACAATAAGCTGAGAATGAGAGGGAACTTATTTAACTTGATAAGGGACGTTTATCAGAAATCCTATGTCAACCTGTCCTTGCCAGCGCAAGAAGATCAAGAGGTGAGATCAGGTGTAGTAGGAAGAAAGTGGAGACTAACCCTGCAATTATTTGCAGGTCAGATAATTATCCTTGCGTGAAAATCCAAGAGAAAAAACAGGAAAAATATACAAACTCATAATGGTTCAGTAGTTTGATAAAAATGAAAGATCATAAAGATTTTGACAAAGTGACACATTGGGAGAGAATATTCACCATATGTATATAGTACATAGCACATAATGTCCATACCATATGTAAATAGTATCCACAAATCAATAAGAAAAAAAAGATGAGCAATTTACAAGAAGTCAAAGGATATAAATGGGTAGTTTCCAGAAGAAGACATACAATAGCCTCATTCATGCTGAAAAATGAAAAATGACAGTATCAAAAAAATCCATTTTTCTCTCATCAAAGTGACAAGAGTACTAATATCCAGTGATGATGACGGGGGAAATGGGCACTTTCTGTTGCGGGCCATCTATTTGGAAGATGGCCTTTCCCTGTGCTGCTGGTTTGATTCCGGGGGAGGCCGCATTGCTAACACCCCCATCTTGCCCTCGGGTTAAGAGAACATCTGAGTATGTGGATCCCGGTTGCTCAGGGACTTGGGTCCCAGGAGCTGCAGAGAGCTGGGAGTCAGATGGGTGAGGACCTTCCTCTCAGCAGCCTCATCCTCCTGGGGTGTTTGTGCGGAGGATTTTGATCCTGTGACGCCTCTCGAGGTGACAGTCCTAGTGGAGCTCTTCGCTAGCGTGAGATCCACAAAGAAAACAGAAGCCATAAAGTTGTTCTCGGGTGTCACCTCAAAGTCTGAGAGCTGAGGCTCTCCCCCCGCTCTTTCACCAGCTTAAGTTCAGAGTCGGGGTTCCTCCCGCTCAGGGCAGCTCGTGGTAAACCGTGAGAACGGCATTTGGACCATCTCTTTGCCAGGATCTGTACGGGCTGGCTTCGCTTCCTGTCGGCCTCCCGCCCTCTCGACAGCAAGCTCCACGAAGACAGGCAGGTGGTCCGTGCCCGGGGCCTAGGCCCAGCAGGTTCTCTGTGAGCATCTGTTGAGTGAATGCTGGTGAACCGATGCGCCAGCAGCAGGTGTCCTGCGTGATGGCGCCTCTCGAGGGGACGCTGAAGTCTCTGTCGGGGCCTTGTGAGGTGTCTCTGCCTTAGGGTTACAGTTTGGAAGGAAGGAAGTAGGGGGAGTCACCGCTTTGCAGCCTATCACAGGACTCAGGGAGGGGTCTCAGACCAGCCCCCCCCCCCCTGCCCAGCTCCTGCTCACCTCGGGGAGCTGGCCCTTGTTGAGCAGTGCTTTGAGCCGCCTGCCTGGCCAGCAATTGCTTGGATCCCCCACTCATCTGCTTAGCCGGCAAGTATGGGGGCCACTCATCTCCGAGGTGGGCCTCAAGACCTCGCCTGGTTTAGGAGGAGGAAGCAAGAGGACACTCCCAGGGGGCCTTGTCTCCTGCCCCACGAGGGCAGCGCTGGGAGCGGACACTTCTTCTGGAGCCTTGCGGGGATGTAGTTTAAAACACACGTATTTGGCTTATGAATATGGATTTCACATTTGGAAGATGACCCTCAAAGTGTTTTTAAAAAAATAGTAATTACAGGAAATGAAACTCATTAGAATCCTCTTGGCCAGTGGAGCTATATAGGAGACCCCCTTCCAACCCCCGGCCACCCCCCACCTCTGCACAGTGGACCAAATCTTGGAGCTGGGTGGGGGCCACACACGAGGCTTCATCTGAAAGGGATGGTAAGGTCTGGAGCCAGCCAGAGCCATGGACCTGGAAGGCAGGGCGAGGCGGGTGAGCACGCAAGCTGGCTGGGCTCAGGTGGCCCTCAGGTGGCTAGTGTCCATGCCCGCCTCACACTTGGGCATCTGGAGGGGACGCCGCAAGCACATGCACCCGAGTCCCCGTGGAGCTGTCTTTGTGCTGCTGGGGCTGCCCCCTGACTGGCCCGCGTTGGGTCAGGGCACGTGTGCAGCTGGACTCGAGATGCCCCGTCTCGGGAGCAAATACACCAATGCCAGCAGCTGCGGAAGGAAGTGCAGCCACGGGCCATGGTGACCCACCAGTGGCCCCTTGCTCCGGGATCCTTTCCTGAGACCTTGAGCTGGCCCTGGCGGTGGGGTGGCCTCACCTGTCCCCAGGGGTGCAGCTCTCAGACTGTCAGCTGAGAGGGACAGCAGAGGCAGCTTGGAGCCACAAACAGGAGGGCTGCCCTTGGAGGGGGGACCTATGCGCCCAGCTGCCTCAGCATGGCCCATAGAGGGAGGGAGGGGGCAGGAGCTGGCCGGGTCCCCATACTGCACATTTGGGATGGTTTTGCCTTGCTCTAACCACAGTGGGGCTCTGGACACATCCTCTGAGCCCCGGGCCCCAGTGAGTTACGGTGTCGAGCGGAAGGTCACACGGACGTACTTGAGATCGTGTACCAGGTGGTTCGAGGCATTGCTCTGATTCAGAGATGTTGGGAAGCTAATCGTCCCTGTGGGGTGGATAAGGAATGACTTCATTGTATAGACAAGGGAAGAGAAGCGTGCCAGCAAATCAGCAACCAGCCACCCCCTGGTCGGAGGCCTCTCTTAGACCAAAGTAGGTGGCTGGTGGTCTGGATTTCAACGAGCTGCAAGCCAGCAATAATTAATAACCAATAATTAATCCTCAGGATGCGAAGAGAGCCATGCTGCCCCCATTCTGCACCACTCCCCACCCGCCACCTCCCACAGGGGCTGGTCAGGCCCCCAGGTGTCCTCCACTGGGTTCTCCCCGAGGGCTGCATGTGTGGGCGCAGAGCGGTCCCTTCATCCTGAGCTCTTTATCCTGTGTGGTCACGTGCGACATTCTCCCAGGGAGAGCCGCGGCCGTGACAAGCTTTTTCAGGAATGCGTTTTTCTATTCCCGTGAAAAAGGACCAGCAGGAAAACGTATCTCCTCTTTACTCCCTGGGGTTGCGCCTGTGTCTCCAAATTCTGGCCAAAGCATTATTTTAAACTCCATTGAATTTCACCCAGAAACCGGATGTGAAAGTTGTGAAGTGGGAGCCATTCTTCAACACATCCGCCAGGGTCCGCCGCTGCTGTCTCTGTGAGGCCGGGCGTGGGCAGAATGGGGGGACGCTGAGGGGGCCCATTGTGCCCAGCCAGCCACGTGGCCCGCTGGCTATGTGACTTCAGGTGATCGTCGTCACCTCAATTCTGTCAGTGCGAACTTGTGGCTGGACATACGGACCTCTGTCCAACCCCCCCGCCACCGTGCAGTCGACTGTATGCCTCATACAGTGTGCACGTGTGTGGAGGGGATTTAAAGTCAGCTGAGTTTTGCAACATTGGAGTGGGGAGCCTTTTAAAAATATTACTCAGAATCCAGACACATGAAAAAAAAAATCATGAATTCAAAGATGTAAAAATCTCCTCTATGGAAAAACAAAACCAAACAACAAAAAACACACAACCCTGTAAGTCAAGAAAAAAGACAAATTAAAAGGTGTTCCCAATCAGAGGCCTAATTTCTTTAATACAGAGTGCCTCAAGTAGAAAGAAGACAAGAGTAGGCAAAACATATAAATACGAACGGCCAGTAGAGACTCAGGCTCGTGGGAATAGACACAGGGGATGAGCTACGTTGTGCCTTTGTCTCTGCCACACTGTATCACAAGAGGCCCGCCCTCACGGCCTGCCCTCACGTCGCTCACAGGGCTGATTAGAGCTCTGGAGAGCACTTTGACAACCGCTGTCAGATGGAAAATGTCCATGCCCTTTGACGTGGATTTACACCTCCGGGCGCTTACCCAACAACTACCTTGGTAAGTGTAAGGGTGTTTATGCAGGGTTAACCCCCGGGCGTAGTAAGAGTCAAGGATTGCAAACCATCAGCAAGTAGGGAATTGATTAAGTAGGTGGCCATGTGTCCACCATTGAATAATATGCCACAGTGACAAAAAGACTAGGATGACTCTATATTACCAATATGTATTTTTTTTTTAAACTTTGGATTGTTTTTCTTACACTTGGGTGTAGAAGGCATTTGGGGTTGGGGAGAAGCAGAGAGTTACATGGATGACCCTGTGTCTTCCACGTCATCCTGAGTCAAGGGGAACGGGCAATGTGTTGCATATGAGGTCCTGTACCCATTACTCATGCTGTAGGCTGATGTCCAGTCCTGCATCCACGCCCCTGGGGCAGTCATAGGGGCTGCCTCCCAGCCTCAGTTTCTCCTCTGTAACCGCAGGAATGGCAAGGGGCGAGGGCCTGAGACCTGAGAGCTTCTCGTGAATCCCCGCCCAGTACTTTCTGCCTTTGGGTGGGAGGCTGGTGGACAGGACTCTTGTCCCCACATGTTCAGAGGGTGGCGAGGGCCCATTATGTGTGTCTTATGGTCTGGGGGCAGCTCGCACAGCAGCACTCCAGATGTCAGGCAGCTCACAAAGGCGGGAGCAATGCCTGCTCGGCTGGGATGACTAATTCTACTGTGTTTGCTGTGGTCCGTTTCATGTCGTGCCCTAGCTAAGCGATCACCCCCAAATCTCCGTATTGCTGTGGAGCTGTACTCTAGTCAAGGAGATTACCTTTCCTCCTTGTGTGGGTGGGTCTCATTTAATCAGTTGAGGGCCTTAAGAGCACAACTGAGGATTCCTTGAGAAAGAAGAGATTCTGCCTCAAGACTGCAGCATCAGCCCCTGCCTGAGAGTCTCTAGCTGGCCCTTCCTGCTGTCCTGCCCTGCGGGTTCCACACATGTAAGCCCTGTGACTGCGGAAGCTACTCCTTAACCTTTCTCTCCTGCTCCTCCCCTCTGTCTGCACCTTCTGGGTGTATTCTGCTGGTTTTCTTCCCGTTTCTGTGCTGGGGCCCCGAGTGATAGCGTCCTCCCAGACTGCGAGCGTCCGAACGTCGTCTATAACTCGGGGTTCAGAGGGTTCGTTTCAGATACATACTTGCCTTCTAGATTGCTTTGGAATCTAGGTAGAAGATGAGAAGTACTGTCAGGGGAATCTTTCTCCTTCTCACAGTTCTGTGAACCAGAAGCACGGGGGGAGGGAGTGACGGGGGTAAGAAATGGTACGAGAAACTTGAAGAAGGCCGGGGCGGCGGGGAAGGAGAGGAGTTTGAAAACTTTCTTTCCTAATGTCCCACGGCGGAGATCTCTGAACACCCAGTGCTTGTGAGAGTACTGCTGGGCTCTTCGTGTTGACTAATGCTTTTGAGGGACAGCACAACTTTGCTTCCAGGAGCTTTGAAATAGCCTCTCCCCACAGCTGGGGCTTAGGGCCCCATCCACCTGCTTCGTTATTTGGGGAGGGAGCCGGGGCACGGGGTTCAGGGGCCTGAGCCATGAAGCTCCAGGGCTGACACTCGAGCTGGAACCCGAAGCTGGTGGACAAGCTTCCGTGTAGGGGCTGACTCCCGGGCTCCGTCTCCCATCACTTGACCCGCGCCCCGGCGCGCCTTTTCTGTTTTCAGAAAATAGTGGTGGCATTTGAGGACTAAGTGAATACCAGCCTGAGACTAATCGTGGTATCGGTGCTTTACCGGATGTGGGATTTTTTTCCTAACATGGCTTGATTTGCAGCCTATATAATGCCTGGTAAACACAAGTGTGTCATCATGAGGTCCAAGTATAATTTCAAAAATTTCAGAACATGATTCAGAGACAAGTATATGGTGAGCCCGGATCAACGACTCATGGACGACTGACTCGGGAGTGCGGGCAGCACCATGGCCAAGACTTTCGAGGAGCAGAGACTGATAAGTCAACTGGACGAGAGGTACCTCAGAAGCTGGCTGTGGACCCGCAGAACTGGGGAGCGGCCACTGGGCAGTAACGGTGGGGCCTCTGAGGTCATCTTTTCTAGCAGACAAATGTCATTTGCAGTTTAGTCAGCGAGTAGCCAGCATCTGGGAGAGTGGCTGGACTCATGGCCCAAGCAGGTGCGTCCCGAGGGCAGAAGGCAGCCGTTGGCCGGTGAGTTAAGCTCTCCCGCACTCTGCGGGCCCTGCCTGCCCTTGTCCTCTCAGATTCCAGCCTGGATGCATCAGGAGGCCGAAGGGAAGCTGTGTGCCCTGTTAGCACTTGGTCTGTTGGGCAGGGTGGGCACCCAGTCTGATGACGTGCTCAGAGAGTGGGCCGAGCCCTGCTATGAGTTCAGTTTCCCCACCTGAACCGTGGGGAGACATGACCACATACTGTTGTTTTGAGGATCAGATTCACGACACGCATGTGACTGTGTGACTCTTGGGCAGTAGACAGGACCCCCTTCGCAGCTTGGGGGGGGTGCAGGCATGGTGGGAATCGCCTACGGCAGCTCTGAATGCGCGTGCTCTGTGGGGCATTAGGCACCCTGCCTCTCCTTCTTCCTTGGAAGTCTTGGGGGTAGTAGCTCTGCAGCTAGAGGCTATTTTCTCTTGTCCCAAGTCCTCATCGGACTGAGGGTTGCATACGTCCCTTTGGCCTGCTGGAGAAGAACCTGGAGAAGCGCAGGGGAAGGGGCTGAGAGAGAGGCATGGCAGCAGAGAGGCTGGGCTGTCGGGAGGTCTGAGGTGTCCAGTTACGGCACCGGCAAACGGGCCAGCTGGGGAAGCCTCAGACAGGATCACCAGATAGAGCAAATAAAACCACAGGACACCCAGATGCATGTGACTACCGGATAAACCACATCTATCTATTTTTTAAGCATAAGTATGTCCCATGCGATATTTGGGATATCCTCATACCAATAAATTATTTGTTATTTCTCTGCAATTCAGATTTAACTCCCATCCTGTATTTTATCTGGTAACTTTAGTCCTGAGACCAGCAAGGGCAGAAAGAGGAGTAGGACCATGGAGGGAGGGGGTAGGTGCTTTGAGAGGATGTCCTGGGGGTAGTGGGAATGTGGGGCAAACCATCCAAGAACAGGCGACCTGGAGACTTGCAACCAAGGAGGAGCAGAAGGGCGCCGAGCCGGCCAGGGACAGCCACACTCTGTGTGCCGAGGTGGGAGGAAACCAGCCTGGGGTGAGGGCTGTAGAAATAAATGAAGGACCAAATGAGAAAAGCACGGGCTATTGATTCTGAATGTGTTGGGGCCAGGAGTCGGCCACTGTCACTTGTGTTTGGCAGGCCTCATAGTGGAAGAGGCATGGCTCGGGGAGGGGACGCACGAAAGCTGTCGGGTGGGCAGGCCGGGGGCGGAATTAGAAGCAGGGTGCCTGGGTGACGGGCGAGGGGAGCCTACTTGGCTTTCTCTGGATGGTCCTACGTAGGAAACAGCACAAAACAACAAAAACAGAAATTTGAGGAGGCTGTGAGTTACTCATCAAATGTGTCCGCGAGCCTCCTGGAGCGACCGCAGGCTGACTTCCCGCAGGTCCGACCTGGAGAGCAGTGTGGGGGCGGCGCTCTGAGCCGCACACAGGACTTCACCTTCGTGGCAAGTGGTGATGCTCAGGGATGAGAAGTTCAATGTCGTCAACAGTGGTCCTCAGCCCCCCTCTGAGCTCCGCATTTGCTTTTTCATTTACCTTTTAAGTTTTAATTGTGATATTCTTCTTTTGTCTTTTGATTCAGCAGTTGGATTGTGTTAACTTTTTTATTATGGGGAATTTCAAATGCACAGGTGTGGGGGGCAGGGCGCAGGGACCCTCCCCTCGGGCGAGCATCACCAGCTCCAACAAGTGACATTTGGGTTCGTCTTATGTCTGTGCACAGACCCTTATTCCTGACACAGACAGATGTAACTACATACACGCCTGTCCTAGATGATTGTGAAGCAAACGCAGGACCGTCTGGTGTTTCCTTCATGAATGTCCGTGAGCCGCAGGTGCAGTGCTGTTGTCACGTGACGATACGGTTTTCTCTCCGAAGAAGTGCAAGGCGGGGTGGACTTGAACCTCGTTATGCTGCGGTTACCAAAAGTCAGCCAGGCTCGCAGCAGGCCTCCGGACATGTTGTATTGTTCTTGCACGTTCCTGGGAGAGCGCCGGCTCCATGGGGCTGTGTCAGTCTCGTACACGGTCGGCTCTATCCTGAGCACCCGCGCTGCGAAGTGCTTCATAAATCCTCCTTGCTTGGCCATGCCTGTCCCCAAATAAGCCATTCCCTCCCCAAAGGGCACGGAGCCAATTGCTCGCAGGCTGCGTTAGCACTCCCTGCAGGACTTCGCTTCTTGCTCTAATAAGCTGAATACCCTTCCGTGAAATCAGCTTGAATTCTAATTTTTATCTTATTAGGATGCGTTCCCCAAATGATTATCCAACCTACTGGTTCCCTGCCCTGGCCTCCCATCAGAACCACCTGAGCTGCGCAGAGAGCACCCGGGGGAACTGGTGTCGCCGGCCTGGCGTGGAGCACAGGCACAGGGCTGTCTTAGCGTCCTCTGCCAGGCAGCCTGGGTGGAGACCGCCGTCCCTGCACTCTGCCACTGACACGATGATGAACCGATTTTGCTCCGGACACCGAAAACCATTCGTTTGGCCCAGTTTTTTCCTTCCGAGCGCAAGCAACAGCTGGAGCCAGACCATGAAGCCAGCCAGCATGGCTGATTGAAAACCACGAGGGGCTCCCTTCTCCAGAGAGATGGAGCTGCTCTCACTGGGCCTTGCATTTGAGGCTCCTGAGGACTTCAAAGAGGGCTGGGCCCTTCAGAAGGGAAAATACTCATTTCTGTTCCTTCTGCATCCCTCGGCGAAGGCACTGCAAGCCAAGCAGAGAAGCTCTGTGGGCGCCCATCATCGCCTGGTTATCACAGGTTAAATCAGATTTAGCGGGATGGCCGATACCCATGGGAAGTTGTGGTATGCACAGTTCTAGGATGACCCCCCGGTCCTATCCCGTGACAGGTATGCCCTTTATAGTCACCTCTCTGGGTTTCAGGGATCTGGGACTATATGGGTGAGTAGGTTACTAATCAGCTGACTTTTAGTTAATCAAAAAAGGAGCTTATCTTGGTGGGTCTGGCCTAATCGGGTGAGCCCTCATAAGGGACTGGGCCCTTCCTGGAGGAGAGCTTGGACATTGGAGAGGCTTATGGAGGGGACCATGGGGCAAGGACCTGAGGGTGACTTCGAGAAGCTAAGAGTGGTCTCTGGCTGACAGCTTGCGAGACAACAGGGACCTCAGAACTGTGACCACAAGGGAACACATCCTGTCAAGAACATGAGCGACACAGGGTGTGGATCTTTCCCAGTTGAGCGTCCAGACGGGGGCACTGTCAGCCGCAGCCCTGCACAGAGGACCCAGCTGAAGAATGTTCAGGCTCCATGGAAACTGAGAGATAATGCATCCGTGGGGTCTTATCTTCTTATTTAGGTTTATTTATTATAAATAAATAAATAAATAAATATATATATATATATCATTTAAATCATCTGTAGGCAAAGAAGTCAGCGGCATTAAAAGCACAGTACTGTGCAACTCTTAGCACTAATTTCTGGAAATTTTTCATCTTCCCCAACTGTGACTCTGTTCCCATTAAACAAGAGCTCCCCGCTCTCAGCCCCCAGCCCTGGCAACCTCTTATTCTACTTTCTGTATCCACCAATTAGACTGTCGCGGGCCCTCACACCCCCGCAAGTACGCAGTGTCTGCCTTTTCCGCGCCCGGCTTCTCTCACTCAGCACACTGTCTTCGAGTTTCTTCCATGTTATAGCAGGGGTCAGAATTTTCTTCCTTCTGCGGGTGGATGATAGTCCGCTCTCCGGACGGACCACGCTGCGTTTGTGCGTCTGTCTACTGACTGGTTTCCAGCTTCTGGCCATCGTGAGCGACGCTGCTGGGAGTGTGGGCCACGAGGACCTGCCCGAGTCCCCGGGCTGCTGACTGTTCTGTAGGCTGGGATGCAGCCCTAGAAAACTGATCCAGAAGCAGAGCTTGAGTCTCAAAGGAAGTCTTCGTGCAGCCGGCTGTGTTTGAGGAACACGCGCACCGTGAACGTTCCGACAGTGTGTGTCTGTGTCCCGCTTCCCCTCTGATAGCCGAGGGCGGGGAGTGTGAGCAGAAGCGGCCCGTGCTGAGCTCGGGGACACTGCACTGCAAAATGCTAGTCTCGTGCAAAGTGTCCCTCTGCACCAGGGCCCCTTCAACCAGCCTCCTTCAGCCTCTTCCAGACTGGTATGTCCCTGTGACTCCATGCCTTGGCTGGGGACACTTTGACACGGCATCTTGCTCCCATCCCAGTCTGTCCGGGCTCACAGCTGAGTGGGCTCCAGCTCGAGCCACAACCCGCAGGAAAAGAAAGGACGGCACGTGTGTGCTCCCCAGGCTGGAGCGCAGGACGGCTGCGAGGGGGCGAGCTGGCCACTCTGTCTTGTGGGGGGGCAGAAAATCCTGATTATGATGACACATTTTTGAAAACGGTTCTTTTGAACCCCTTGGCAACAGCGGAGGGATCGACACATATTTTTAAATCAAATGGAGAGACTGTTCCTAGAAAATATTTCTACCGGGCATGCCAGTCTCATAGGATGATGGCTGTGACAGCTGGTGATGTTCTAGAATGAATTCTGAGGGTGTCTGTGCATTTCAGCTTAGACTAAAGGTCATTCTATGGTGTTTTTACCCATGAGAACGGAGAGATTTTTAGTGTGACCGTTCTATGTACGGAACTGCTCCCCAGCTCCGAGGAGGAGGATGGAGGGGCAGAAAGGTTGGTTTTGCCCCAGGCGGGCAGTCTTTCTCCAGTTCCGTTGAATCAGGGACGTGATAAGTTTTGGGCATCCGGGCCGGCCCAGTGCCAGGGTCAACTGGCAGGGCTAGAGAAAGCCTCCTGGCTTCAGAGGCTGCCCAGGGCTGCTGGGAGGGGTTGTGTGCGTGGGGAAGTGGATGCAGGTGAGGAGGGGAGGGAGATGCGGAGCCCGGAATGTGCTCACGGGCTCCCTGGGTCCCAGGAAGAGCAGACAGGGTGCTGACCCACAGTGCCTGTGCTCTACTGAATTTCTGCTGGGAGCATCTCCCGGGAATAATGTGCTAAGGTCCAGCCTGAAGAAATGTGGCCGCAGGCAGTAGGGAAGCGGGGAGGGACTCGGAGGGGCTTCAAGCAGGGAGCTGGCACGGTCAGGTGGGCGGTTGAAATGGTCACCAAGGCTGTTTGCTGACCTGAGCCCAAGTGCAGCAGACCCCTGAGCAGGCCTGGCATCTTGGGCATCAGTGCGGTCATGCGGGGCAGACTGGAGAGGTCCTACCCCAGGAGGCGGCTGTGAGAGCGGAGAGACATGGCCTCACGGTGCATAGGAAGTGGAAAGCGAAGGAGGCTGAGCTGGGAGACGCCGATGGCCCGAGGCCCCGTGTGGAATCCCAGGGGAACGCGGGCTTGAGGGCAGAGGAATGTAGTCGGGGTGCCCTGAACTTGAACACGGAGGTCGATATATGCCTCCGGCCTCTGTGCCTCAGGCCCCTCATCTAGAAGTGGGGACAGCAGTGGCCCCAGTGGGTCAGCAGGTACAACAGGGACTGGCTCCCTCATTTATTTTCCCTCTTTTTGCATAAGACATACACGTTCCACACAGGCCAGCAGAAACAAGCCGTACAAAAGCAAACTAAAACAGTTCCTGATTTCACCATCAGTCAGGTGATGTGTTTATTTGTTGCTTATCTACGTGACTTTTTCATGTATCTAAATATTTTCTAAACATTTTATGAAATGTTATGACAGCACCTACTGTGTTGTTCTGCACAAACTCTCCATCACTAACATCTCGTAAAACTTCCTTCTGGAGGCTGCAGAGATTTCGTTGAACAAGTGAGCCACAGTTTGACTGTGTTGTTGAGTGTCTGTTGTGATCAGCACGCTTGTTCGCACGCCAAGCCGGTCGGCCGCGGCAGGGACTGGCTGAGACATGGACGGACTGAGCCATTAACAAGATGGAAATCTCTGGGACCACTTAACAGAAAGAAAAATTCAGATTCTTATGTGCCACGATTTCAAATTCTGGCTGCACTTAGACTCACTTTGGGGGGCTTTTAATGGATACTGGCCCCAACTTAGGGATTCTCACTTAACTGGCCTGTGGGTGCCCATCATCGTTTTGGTTTGTTTTTTAACTCATTCTAATTTGCAGCCAAGGTTGAGAAGCAGATGGGCAGTCTTCCCCCGACCTCCGGAGCTTTAACTTAATTGAAACATTGTTAAAATGGTGTTTATCAGGCAACTCCATGAATGCTGCCGGATGACACGGTCAGATTTTATAAAACAGGTGTGTTCACAGCTTCCTAACTTGCAAAATGCCCCTCGTGCTTCTGGAACTCCTGACTCTCATACTCACTGAGATGGTCAGGTTACCCTGAGGAGGTCAACCAGCAGAGATAGAAAATTTATTTGAGATTATTGTCCTTTGCTCATTTTAGGAGACAGGTGTGATCTAAACAAACTAAACAAGGATAGAGCATGACGGCCGAATGGCAGGCCCACCTCCCTTACAAAGATGGGCCCCTAACAAAATAGCAAACTGAACCCGAGAGTATATGAAAATGGAAATAACCAGTAACTCAGAATTGGGTTGCAAGGAAGATTTAATATTAGAAAGTCTGAAATTGTCCTTGTTTGTAAAGAGAAATAATGTCACTAAATGTAGAAAAGGCATTAAGCATCCGTGACAAAAATTGAAAACTTTCTAACTACACTGGGAGTGATACCAAATGTTTTTCACCTGGTAAAAGATGCCTAAAATTATACAAATTGAATCATCTGCTGAATAGACCAATATCTAATAATGAGATTGAAGCAGTGATCAAAAACCTCCCAAAAAACAAGAGCCCAGGACCTGACGGATTCCCTGGGGAATTCTACCAAACCTTCAAAGAAGAAATAACACCAATTCTCCTGAAGCTGTTTCAAAAAATTGAAGCAGAAGGAAAACTTCCAAACTCTTTCTATGAAGCCAGCATTACCCTGATCCCCAAACCAGGCAAAGAACCTACCAAAAAGGAGAATTTTAGACCAATATCACTGATGAATATGGATGCTAAGATTCTCAACAAGATCCTAGCCAACAGGATCCAACAGCACATTAAAAAGATTATCCACCATGATCAGGTGGGATTCATCCCTGGGCTACAAGGATGGTTCAACACTTGCAAATCAATCAATGTGATAGAACAAATTAATATGAGAAGAGAGAAGAACCACATGGTCCTCTCAATTGATGCAGAAAAAGCATTTGACAAAATCCAGCATCCGTTCCTGATTAAAACGCTTCAAAGTATAGGGATAGAGGGAACATTCCTGAACCTCATCAAATCTATTTATGAAAGACCCATAGCAAATATCATCCTCAATGGGAAAAAGCTTGCAGCCTTCCCGTTGAGATCAGGAACAAGGCAAGGATGCCCACTTTCACCACTCTTGTTCAACTAGAAGTCCTAGCAACAGCAATCAGACAACAAAGAGAAATAAAAGGTATCCAAATTGGTAATGAAGAAGTCAAACTCTCTCTCTTTGCAGATGACATGATTCTTTATATGGAAAACCCAAAAGACTCCACCCCCAAACTACTAGAACTCACAGCAATTCAGCAACGTGGCAGGATACAAAGTCAATGTGCAGAAATCAGTGGCTTTCTTATACACTAACAATGAAAATACAGAAAGGGAAATTAGAGAATCGATTCCATTTACTATAGCACCAAGAACCATAAGATATAAGATACCTGGGAATAAACCTAACCAAAGAAGTAAAGGATCTGTACTCGAGGAACTACAGAACACTGATGAAAGAGATTGAAGAAGACACAAAAAGATGGAAGACCATTCCATGCTCTTGGATCGGAAGAATAAACATTGTTAAAATGTCTATACTGCCTAGAGCAATATATACTTTTAATGCCGTTCCGATCAAAATTCCACCGGTATTCTTCAAAGAGCTGGAGCAAATAATCCTAAAATTTGTATGGAATCAGAAGAAACCCCGAATCGCTAAGGAAATGTTGAAAAACAAAAATAAAGCTGGGGGCATCACATTACCTGATTTCAAGCTTTATTACAAAGCTGTGATCACCAAGACGGCATGGTACTGGCATAAAAACAGACACATAGACCAGTGGAACACAGTAGAGAGCCCAGATATGGACCCTCAACTCTATGGTCAAATAATCCTCGACAAAACAGGAAAAAATATACAGTGGAAAAAAGACAGTCTCTTCAATAAATGGTGCTAGGAAAACTGGAATCATCTGCTAGTGAAATATCGAAAGCATCCACTTTAAAATTAGCAACAAGACAAGGACAACTTATATCTCTATGTTCCTTTTTCATATCATATGGAAAAAGGAATTAATAGCATAGGATAGAAAAAGGAAAGTTTGTCAGTATTTGCAGAAATAACACGTCTATAAATTATTAGAAACATACATGTTATGAAGGTGGCTGGATATAAAACTGATTTACAATAATCAGTAACAAAAATTTATAATAGAAAAGAATATATAAAGAATAGAAAAAAAATCTGTAAATTAATTTGGAATGAATTCAAGAAGTCATTTGTAAAACTCCTACACGGAAAGCTCCTACCCACAAAAATGTAAAGGTGGACCAGATACGTGCGCGCACATCTCTGTTTATGAGTAGGTAAATTGAGTAGTGTAAGGATATAAACTCTCTTCAAAGAGATCTCTAGGTTCAGTGTCTCTCCACTTAGAATCACAGCAGGTTTTCGTCTTGACACTTGAGTTCTGACATGTATAGTGAAGATGAAGGGACTGAGAAGAGACGTGAATATTCTCAAGAAGAAGGACGGGAGGAGGATGTGACTAGCAGAGGCCGGGTCTCATCGTGTACAGCGATTCGTAGTAATAAAGCAGTGAGCTGTTGGGCGAAGCTTAAGAAGTCAACCAATGGGACACAGCTGAGAATCGTAGATGCACAACCAGTCGACACGCGACAGAAATGAGATGAAAACATGGTTGGCTAAAGGGAGATTGTTCAGTAAATGGAACTGGGCAGGTTGGTTTTCCTTTGCCTAATCAGAAGACGGTAAAATGGGATTCCCTACCCCACGCCGTACAGAAGAAGTTAACTGTGCTTTGAGCTTCCAGAAATGAATAAGAGAAGACGAGTGACTTTAAAAAATGGGTAAAAGACATAAATAGGCATTTCACAGAAGAGGAAACACATGGAGGCAGGAGTCTAAGAGGAGATGACAAACTTCATTCCAAATCAGAGACATGCCAGTCACATGACGATTACCGTCACCCCCGTATTTGATGGGCACAATCATGACGTCGGATGGCACCAAGTCTTGGAGAGGAAGGAGATCAACAGTGTACTTTGTTCCCACAGTGATTCTGTTGTAGTCGGGAAATGAATGTAACGTGTGTCAATTATACTCCAAGAATTGTTCTGAAAAGATTGTATTTTATGTGTTGCTGGTGAGACCGTAGATTGTTATGACCACTTTGGAAATCAGTGTTGTCAGTTTGAACGTTAGCATACCTTAGAGCCTGGCGATTCCCTCTCCAGGTATAGAGCTGAGAAAAACGCCGACGCACAGAGGAAGTTACGAGACAGAGCATGCATCGCCCTGCTATTTCTAATGCGAAACTGGAAACATCCAATACCTGTAAAAATCAGTCTATTCGCCTAATACGGTGCTAGATCTACAGTGGCGAAGAGGCACAAAGTACAGCCACATTAAAAACGTGCTTGTTCCATTGGGAATGTGGATGCGAAAGCCTGTCTTACAGGCTCATATGGCATGATATCCGTTTCATATAGTATTTTTTTGAGATCCTTTTTATGTAGTTTTAAAAGTGAACAGCTGGACAAAATATGTTTAGGCCTCCGTGTATATGTCATAATCGTTTTTTTTCTTAAAGCAAAGCAATGATGGGCCCCAAATTCAAGGCAGTGGCTGCTTCAGAGGCAGAGTGATCATGGAAAGTGTGCCCCGAAGGTATTCGTTATCTGTGGTCTTCTCGGCCTTGGACTGGCTGCTGAGTTCAGGGTTCTCGTATAAAATGCAGATGGATGGATGCACACAGTGAAGGGGGCCATGCGTGGACCAGCACTGATATTGTAACCTGGATCTAGGATTATGCACAGACCTCAATTCTGTGCCTCTGAGGTCCAATTTTGTAAAAAAAGAAAAAAGAAATCTTACTTGAATTGAACTCCCACCTGTGTCGAGATGCCCAGGAAGAAATGCTCTGTTTATGAATATAGTGGGTTGCTCTCGGGTTGCAAATTTGTCTCAGATCTGTCTTCCAGAAGGGACAGACGCTGTCAGTCCAAGGGTGTGTTGTGCAAGACTGAAAGTCCTAAGGCGTAATGCTACTAACATCTTTCCGACAGTCTTGGTTATCCCCACCCAAGTAAGCGCCTGTTGCGCTCTGTCCCGCCTCAGGATCTGGGGAAAGAGTCTGCATGGAGACATCAGGTGCCTGTTAACAGCTTCCTCTGGCCCTGTTTTGGTTTTGTCTTTCTGGCAACACGAAGCAACATCGTGTTCTAGGGGCATTTTTATACACAAGGCCCAGAGTCTGTGCTCTGGAACCTTCGCCGTTTGGAGGAGTTCCCGCTGATGTGCAAAGAACTTCCTTCACGGACATGGAACTGCTCCTTGCTTGTCACCCGCTCTTGGCTGACACCCTCTGAGCCTCTGTACGGAGTGTGAGGGGACCGTCCTCTGGCCCGCTGGGCGAGAGGGCATCTCCCCCATGGCCGTGCGGCCAACCTCCCTCATCTGCATTCGGGCGTTTCTCTTGTGCTTTGCTCTGATTTATATTCTCTGTGAAGTTACTCAATTATCAATTATTAAAGCAAACTGTTCATGCTCAAACACTGGGTCCCTGAGCAAACAGTTTTATGTTGCTCCGAGAAGGACCGTGCCGGGAAACGCCGCACTGATGGACAAACGCAACAGGCTCAGGGAGGTACTGGGGCTGCGCCGCCTCTAGGGCGCGCATGGCCAATGGGCTTTTTAAGATTCCAAGAGCCCTTAAACGCTCTAGCTTGCTTCTGCTCTGGCGCGGACTGTTGGCGACCCCAGCAGGATCTCGCCGCAGAAGGTTCACGGGGACGAGAAAGAGGCCTGCGCCGTGCCGGGGAGTGCGACTCAGCTGTGCCCCCGCAGCCCGAGACCCTTCCCCGCGGACTCCCTCCGGCTCAGTTTCCTGCGAACGAACGGCAATCAATCAGTCGTCCTCGGACCTGGTGGCTCTCAGGGAAGCAGGGATGCTGCTTGTTCACAGGCTTGTCCCTCCTCCTCGCCCTTGAGGCGGTGGGTGGGCTCCTCCGGCTGGCTCTTGGGGCCTCTTGCCTGATGGCGCCCGGACAGTGACCGGGGCAGGTGTCCGCAGCTGGCGGTGGCCGACGCCAGCTGTCAGCTCGGACCTCAGGTGGGGCCGTCGGCCGGGACACGTCATGTGGCCTCTCTGTGAGGCCTGGGTTTGCTCCCAGCGTGGCAGCTGAGGACAGCTAAGTCCCCAGAGAGGAGAAGCTTCTCTTCCGCGGGGCCCGGGCTTGCCCAGACCGGTCACGCCGTGGCTCCGGCGGCAGGAGGTGAGCACACAGCCGTGGGCGCGTTTCCGCAGCAGCTTGAGAGTTGACGGAAGGGTTGACAGAAGGGGGGACACACTTCGACGCTCTTCACGGAGGTCAGAGCCTCCTTCATTCTCTCCCTGCCTGTGCCCCTCCCCCCATGAGCCCTGCCTGAGGGCCGGGCCAGGCTGGAAGCACCGCGGAGCGGGAGCAGAGCCCATGCAGGGGCCGGTCCAGTGTGCGAGGGAAGACGCGCCATCCTCATGCTTCGCACATGAGCTATGCAGCACGGGGGGGCCCCGCAGGGAGGCCTGGAGCTGGCAGCGGGGGTGACCTTGCCCGGGAGACTTCGTCCCCGGGGGCCTTCACTGTGGCTCAACCTGGGGGCCATCAGCTGGGGCCCCAGTGCTCCCTCCCGAGCTGGCTCCTAGTGAACTTCTTCCCAGCATCGTCACCCCACAGGGGAAGTTTGGGGGCCCCCAAATTATCATTAAAACAAATCAGGCAGCAGGATGGTCGATTAGGTCCAGGAGCCAAACCAGAGGTGATAATCGAGGCTTGCTTCCCTCGCTGTCATCGTGCGAGGCCAGAGGAGGTCCCCACTCCCATGGCTCCCTTTGTTGGACGGGTCTCAGGTGACCACCAGCTACCCAGGAGCCCCAGACCAGTGGCTCTTGCCTCTGTGCAGACTCGGACTCTTGGGGAGGCAGGGGGAGACGGGAGGGGGGAGAGTGGCGAGTGGGAGTGGAGAACAGGCCCCGGGGAGCAGCAGCACCTGGGAATTCTGCGCCGGGTCAGCACGTCTGCTTGGGGGTGTCAGTCCCAGACTTCAAGTCCCTCCAGGAAACCAGTGCACCTGCTCCCTACCTGGTCAGGGTTGGGGGGGGCGGGGTCCCCAGAGCTGTCGCGTGACAGGTTGAGTTTTGCCTCTTCAGTTTGTCTCCATGGGGGCCTGTCTGAGCCAAGGTGCGATTCCCTGGGAAACTGGGCTTCCAGAGGCTTTGCTGGAGGGGCCTCCTCGCCCGTTGCTCTGCAGAGTGTCGTGGGCGGTGCTGTGGGTTGGGGGTGGCCGGTGGCATTCTCTCTCCTCTGGGCCCAGAATGCCACAAGGGCTTAGAAAAACAGCTTGTCTTGGCCAGAGCCGTTGATGGCTGGACGGCCACCTCGCCGGGACCCAGAGCCTGCAGCAGACGCAAGGAAGGAGGTGGCCAGTGGCTGGGAGCCCGTGGCGGCTCTGCGTGCTGACTCACCCAGCCACTCTCAGCGGGGAAAGGCACCCTGGTGGGCTGCATCCCCTCCAGGGACCAGGCACGCTCTGCCCAGAGAGTTCAGACTGGAGAGGAGAGCCTCCCTGTGGGAGCAGAAGGGCGTTGGACTTGGCAGCAGGCTTTGTGTTCAGCCTGAGCTGGTGTTCCAGAGCCCCAGGGGCGGGGAGGCGGGCTCCCCAGAGAGGGGATGAAAGTGGGAAGCGGTGATCCTGTGGCTTCAGGAGATTCAGACGGCTCGGGAGGCTAGAGGGGGGACTTGTGTCTTCCCCGGTGCCTCTGGCTGTCCCCTGCTGCACTCAGTGACGCAGGCACTGGGCCCCCATGGGGACAGGCCTCTCCCCTCTCAGAGGGCCCCAGTGTGAAGGTGTGGGCAGGTCCTGGGGCCTGCTGAGAAGTTGGGGAAGGAAGGGGCTGTTTCCAGAAGACCCCATCCCCACTCTGGGGCTGTGCTACGGTGTCTCAAGAAGGCAAGACACGGAGCTGCCTGATGAGACTGGTTTTTCAGGCTGGTTTTTCAGCCTGTTTAGCTGGTCAGGACTATTGTTACCCTGGGCAGGCAATCAGTGAGTTCGGAGAGAGCCAAGTCACAGCTGGGACGGGCCAGCCGGGGCTCCGAGGGCTTGTCCTTGTGCTAGGGGCGGCCTGTCTCAGCTCAGGGAGGCACGAGGTGGTCCCTCAGGCCCCAGACAGCATCCTGTCTGCATCCCAGGACAAGCCACCGCCAGTCCCTGGCCACCAGCCTGGAAAACTCTAGAGCTGCCAGGAGAGTCCGTCTTGATCATTTCCCTCCCAACACGGAATACGGAATCCGATGGGGGCCTCTGTGCTACATGAGAGGCTCACCCCAAAATTCATTTTCTTGGACAATTTGGAAGTACCCCAGATGCAAAGCACTGACCGTTTTATTGAAGTAAACATTAAAATGTTAATATTAGGGACTCCTGGGTGGCTCAGTGGGTTAAGTGTCTGCCCTCGGCTCAGGTCCTGATCTCAGGGTCCTGGGATCGAGCCCCCACATTGGACTTGCCTGCTCACTGGGGCATCTGCTTCTCCCTCTCCCTCTGCCTGGTGCTCCCCCTACTCGTTTCTCCTCTCTCTCTCTCTCTCTCTCTCACTGTCAGATAAATATATAAATAATCTTTTAAAAAATGTTAATATTAAGCATGTAGTGCTGCCCTAGAGTTTTTAGGATTGTCTAAAAGGAATGATCTATAGCTTTTCTTGGACAACTGTCATTTTTTCCTAAGAAATCACTTTGAGCCTCTCTCAAGTACCAGGAGGCTTGCTAGGTGCACCATTTGGTGGGGTGTAAAATGAGTAGGCTGATCACTGTCCCCGGGAGTCGGAGCTTGTCTGGGGGTGGGCGGGGAGGACCCCCAGAGCCACGAGTTTCTATGGTGCAGCCGTGGAGGCATTTACACTTGTCTGTCCGGTGGGGACAGTGAGAGTGGGGTTGAGGACAGCCCCAGTTCAGTTATGTCCCCACGCAGACATAGGCTGCATCGGGATCTGAGCCTCAGGGTGGGGACCATGGGGTGTGAGGGTGAGGAGTGGAGGGCCAGGCCAGTGATGGTGGGGGTCCCTGGGCGGGGAGGGGAAGTGGGTGAGGGAACACGGGGGCCATGTCTGCGAGGGTTAGCAGTATGAGCAAGGTGGGGCTGGATGGGCGAGAGGTCGTACAGAGCAACAAGGACGTCCCAAGGTCAGTGACGGTGGGACCCAGCAGAGGAGAGGCCCAGGTGGTCTGGGGAGGGCAGGGGTCCTGGAGGAGAGGGAGGTGCCCTCCAGGCAGAAGGGTTGTCCCCAACTTACGAACTGTTAACTAGTCATCGCAGGTTTGTGCTCTCTGACCCTCTTCATCCTCCCCGCCCCCCGCCTCCAGCCACCACTAGTGCGTTCCCTGTGTTGCTGTTTTTGATTGTGCATCTAAGTGTGGTCAGACGGCCATGCCTCTCCGCCCACCTCTCTCACCAGCATCACGCCCTCAGGGCCCAACCAAGGTGGCACAGAGGGCAGGATTGCTCCTTTCTCACCGCCTCGTATGTGGGTCCCTCCCATACGTGGATCGGGTGGCATTTCTCTGTCATACTCTGAGGAGGCCCCGCTCTTCTCCAGGTGGATGCACCTGTTTTCCTGCCCCCGACAGTGCGTGAAGGCTCCTTCCTCCCTGTCCGGGCTCCCACCCTTGTGTCCCGCTGTCTTTGTTTTCCTCTGTGGCGTCGGGAGTAGAGGGGCGCTGGCCAGCAGGCAAGGCCTCGAGTAGACGCCATCTGCATGCCCTACACGAGCTGGTTCCTCTTCCCAGATCCCCGAGAAAACAAGATGGATGCGGGGGACGTCTGCTCTGTGTCCTGCGGGGCTTCCAGAGGGGGCGTCCCCGAGGGAGCGCTCGCTGCCTGGTCCTTTGGCTCCCGACATCGGGGGATCAGAGGGGAATGTACAGGAATAGTGAGGTAACACCTTTCCGGTGTTTCATCTGCTGCTCTCGGTCCTTGGCCACGAACAGGAACGGATGGGTATGTCCACCCACATCTCTGCCTGTCCAAGGCCAGTTCCCTCTCCGTTCCAGCTCACGTCACGCCTCATACGTGAGGCTTCACACACCGCACGGGTGAGCCTGCTCTCCCTCGAAGCACCTACTGTTGTTTATACCGGGCCAGCGCGCTCTTGCTGACCTGCCTTCTGAGAGTGCACACAACTCTGTGGTGCTCAGATCCTTCCTGGTCTCCTGGGTGCTCTGGGAAGCCCTTGCAGGAACAGACTGCATCTTTTTTTTTTTTTTTTTTTAAATTCATCTGAGAGAGAGAAAGCGAGAGAGGGAGAGAGAGAGAGAGAGCGCGCGCACAGAGGGAGAGGGAGAAGCAGACTCCCGCGGAGCAGGAAGCCCGATGTGGGGCTCCATCCCAGGACCCCGAGGTCATGACCTGAACCAAAGGCAGATGCTAACCGACAGAGCCACCAAGATGCCCCAGGACTGCATCATATGGAAACTTTTCTCCTCTGGTAGTGGCAGAAAGTGAAAATAGTAAATCTGCAATGGATATTTAGCGGTTTAATTTCACCAGATCACACGGAAATGAACTAACCGTCCTGTGTGAGAGCCCCGGATGGAGCTGGAAGCTAGTAAAATGGCTGGTGACCGATGTGGGAGGCCGTCTAGCACGGGACTCACTGCATGCTGGTGTGGGAAGGGCTTGGATCTGAGCGCAGCCCTCGGGTGTTTCAGATGGGGCCGCAGGCTCAGCCCCGTTCCCACGGCGAGGACTCCCAGGTCACTGCCTCCTCCCCTGCAGACACTGGGGACATGGCACTCAGCCGCTCCCTGGGATCCGGCCCCCTCCCTCCATGCATCCTGCTTCACCCCTACACCCTCAGCGCCTCCAGCACGTGCAGGGCATGGCAGGGTCCAATCCGCCCTCGTGGGACAAATACACGATTCTGTGAAGAACGCGAGTCGCCATGCCGCACCAGCTACCGCTCGGGTCTGACTTCCTAGCGGAAAAGGAAGTGAGGCGGGAAGGGCAGAGAAGCGACCCGGGCCTCCCCATGACCACAGCTCGTGTTCAACAGGGACACACCCGGTGCGCAGCGCTCTGCTTAATCACTTTACCTATGAACGTATTTAACACGTCAGCAGCCTCGGGCAGTCCTGACCCTGGGGACCCCGAGGTACAGAGAAGTGTGGACGCGAGCAGGTCACACAGCAGACAGCGCCGCGTTAGCACGTCCCTCTCCCTGCCTCACCTCTGCCACCGGCTTCCTTCTCTGCAAACTCCGCTGAAGCACAGAAAACAAAAAGGACTCCTGAGACACCCACAGCCCTCATTTTGGTCCCAGTCGACATCGCACAGTTGCACTTAAGGGCCCTGGGTCAGTCTCCAGCTCCGTGTCCACGATGCATTTTCATGGAATCGTGGTTGGAAATCCGCATTCTGCTGTCAGGAGACAAAGAAGCCGAGGCTGGCAGACACGGCTCTTGTGCGATGTTATTGCCCAGCTGTGCTGGGAGGGCGATGCTCCTGCCCTCTCTGGTGCCCTGTTGTGGTGACAGAAAGTGAATACAGCCCCGGGAGTGGGACATGAGATGGGAAACAAGCTGCTTTTCTAGAAGTTCGGACACGCGCACAGGGCTGCCCAGGGCTGCTGTCTATTTGATGCTCTGTGCCACGGAGACCTGCAATGTTTTAACTCATTTGTTGCCCCTCTGTGTAGGGGGCTTTCTACAGGGCTCCATGGGCCGTGGGGACAAGTTTTCAGTTGCCTGGGTGCCTAACTCCTAGGGTCCGGTCACGTCCGGTGAGCAGAGGCCAGGGAGGGTAACCAGGAAGGAAGACTGTGAGCCACTGTCAGCTGGGGTGACTTCGGTGAACTCCCCTCGTCTCTGCAAGGGTAGCCTGTGCAAACTGTGCAGAAGAGCGCTCGACCAGGAGTCAGGCCAGGAGGTCCCACCCCAGGTGCCTGCTGACAAGCCCTTGCCCTGCCTGAGCCCGGTTGCCTCCATCTGCACAGTGGCAGCGTTCAGACCATGCCTCAGAGCCACTCAGGAGCCTTTAAAACGTACCTGCTCCTGACGTCATGGGCCTGGACGATGTCTGGGATTCAGGGTTTCAAAGGCTCCCCCGTGCAGCCGGGGTCGGGAACCACAGCCCAGAGGAGCTTCTCCAGCTTCCCAACTAGACACTGTTTTATCTGGAAAAACAAACAGGTTCCCCAAATAGCAGGTCTTGTCTGGCAAGGGAGAAACATCAATAACCTTATTTATTCAACAAATGTTTGCCAGCCGTCTCCTGTGTGCAGAGCCATGGGCTGGGTGCTGGCGGTGGGAAGGCGGGGGTGACAGATCTGTTTATCCAGGACTTCCCGAGGGCCAGGTGCGCTGCAGAGCACATCAGGGTGTCAGTTTACCTGGCCTCCACAGCCTCCGTAGCCTGGGCAGAAGAGTCCTGGTCCCCATCGTCACCTTGCCAAGGACCCAAGTCCCTGCCAGAAAGTAGGAAATCACACCGAGTGACAAGGCCAGTTCTGAGCGGGCACATGGGTGTCCCCACTCTGTCAGGAGTCTCGGGTTACCTGAACACCATTCTGCTCCTCCCCCACCAAACACTGACAGTTTAGCATAAAGAAAAATGTCATTCCAGAAGAGTTACCAAAAATCTGCAGGGAGTGGGGTGGGCTTTTCATCTTCTTGAGATCGGGACCTTCCAGTTGCTCTGGACTGAGGGCCTCTGCCATCTTGGTGGGACGGAGCTTAGGCAGTCAAACCGAAAGTCAATAGACCGTCCCTTCTTCAACTTTTTGTGTTTTATTCAGGCCCTCAAAGAGTTGGATGAGCCCATCCATACTGGGGAGGACAATGTACTTTACTACAAAGTCTACAGATTCAGAGGCCAAGCTTGTGTTTCTGGGGAGGAGAGAGGAAAGAGAAACCCAAGCAGATGTTGAGTAGAAGCATGTGAATGGACGGTGCCTGCTCAGACTGACTATGGCCACTGACTCCCACTGCTCACTGCGATTCTGCAAAAGTTGCATTCTTGCTGCTTAATTGCTTCTCCTTTGTCTTTTACTCATCTGCCCATACTGTCTTTATGCCTGTGGATTCGACTACGGTTTGTCTTTGATAATAAGTCCCCAAAGATGTGAGCTGCGAATTAGATTCAATCAGATACCCATGACAATCGATTAGACATGTATGTTTTCTTCAACCCAACTTGCCTGAATTTTTCACTTCTGAATGGCTGCAGTATCTTCAGCACATTCTTTTGATGACTTATTCATTTATACATACAGTAACTGTAAGTCAAACATCTTTGCACTTTGTTTTGGTGCTGTGGTGATAAAGCATAGATCATGCATGACTCTGCCATCTCCAAGGAGTCAAACGCATGATTATCTTCGTAAGATTGGTGTTTGCGAATTATGTGATCACCTTACAAAAACCAAACAAAACAGTTGAATCAGCAAAAGAGTATGATAAGCCTTAGCAATGTTGGTGGTTACCTGATTAAGTTAAAAAATGAACAGTGTTTCTCCACTCTAGAAATAATCAACCAGGGAATAAAATAAAGATACTATCTTCCATAATAACAAAAACTTGAAGGTGTGTAGGAACCATCTGAAACTATATGAAATTTCAATGATAATTACTTAAAACTCCAGCCAAGGATCTAGAAATTGATGGGAATAAATGGGAAACAATCCATGCTCTGGGATGGCACACCAGTGGTACAAGACGATGTCTCCTCCTAAATTAAGCCATAAATCCAGCATAAGCCCACTCACGTCTGGAGCTGATTATTTTAAGGGACTTGATAAACTTACCACAAATTTTGTCAGTGATCTCTGAGGACTTTGAAGAAGAAGAGAAAGAGGAGGACTTGTCCCACTAGGTATCAGGGCATTCTGGAAACATGAAGTAATGGGAAAAAAATATGGTATATTTGAAGGAAAACAGAGCCAATGGAGTCAAAAAAGCCCAGAAAGGGACCCCATACACGTAGAGATATAATATACAGCCAACTATTACCTCCTAGAGATAATAGAAGAGAATGTGAATGGATACTTTGTAACACAGAGGTGGAGAAGGACTTGTTGGATAACATCCCTAGATACTATAAGACAATAATCAGCTGATGAATTTAATGGTACCACGATGAAGTTCTGTTCAGTGCTCATTGGGAGAAGGTCTATATAATGTTTAAAATAAGTTACACAAGGAAACATTGAAATTAACAGAATAAATCAAGAATCCCAGTAGAAAAATTAGCTAAGTGTACAAAGAGGTAATTTACAGAAGAACAAACTTCAAAGACTTATAAAAACAGAGTTGTTTAAGCTCACTCGTAATTAAAGAATTGCAAATTGAGAAAAAGGCTCTCACTTTGCACCCATTAAAATGATCACTTGACGGGCAGCAGGCTTGCAAACATTTGAAAGCTGGACGATGCCCTTCGTGCCCGCAGCTAGAGCCCTTGTTCCCTGGGGTGGGGGAGCGCAGTCTTTAGCACGACTCATCAGAATCCAGAAAACGTAAGTGTATGCACACCGGTGGCCACCAGTTCTCCCACGGATGGATCCAAGACAAAATCCCACCAGGATTCCTGGGGCAAGTTGTGTGAAGATGTTCATCATAGACTTCTTTAGGCAGTGGGAAGGAAGGTGGTGGCCTCTGGGAGTCCTCTCCAGGGGAGGGAGTGACAGGACGTGGGGCAGACCCCGGGAAGGACAGTCGGCGACAGATCTCAGAGAATTCTGCAGCTGAGATTTAGGTCTATAATCATACCTAATCTTACGGAAGATTATCTTGGAGGATCCTAGTGGCCCCGAGTCCATCAGCTGAAGAAATTCTGCTCGTGGACAGTAGCCTCAGCTGGCCCGCGAGGTCCAGCCTGTGCTTCCTGGAGCCTGCTCTGCGGACTTCAGCCTTGCCCAGCCCAGCCCAGCCCCCAGGACTGGTGGGCCACTTCCCTGCAATAACCCTCTTCATAGATCTGTACGCCCCCGTCCCGCCATTCTGTTTCTCTGGTGCAATCCCAGGGAAATTGCGTGAAATTGCGTGACGGAGCCACGCAAGCTCCGTCAGGCTCCAGGGGCAGCTGGAGGCCCCAGGATGTTTGTATACACGGCAACAGGTCTTAAAAACATCGGGCTGGATGGAAAAAGCAAGAAACATCCTGAGACCTACAGCCAAACTCACTCACATAAATCACGCAAGAAGGCAGGCACCCTAAATGTTCAGCATGTTTTATAGGAGTCTACAAAGAGAAGGCTGTGCAGCACTCCCAGTGTGCGTGTGCGTGTGTGTGTGTGTGTGTGTGCGAGAGAGAGAGAGAGAGAGAAGAGTAGCCTCGGGGAGGAGGACAGTCAGGGGTGAATGGACTCATAAAGCAGGGCAGGTGCTTCCATGGACCAGGGCTAGAGAGGGCGAGGGAGGATCCAGGCAAGGGGCTTGGTGTGGGGTCGGGAGAGGCTGCAGGGAGCGACGGGAGGAAGAGCTCGTGTGAGAACCTGTGCAGGGCACAGGCAGGGGGAGCAGAGGCAGTGCAGTTGGGCGAAGGCTCAGTGCTGTCCCATCCAGTGGGACATGGTGGAGAGAGAGGCGGGGGGAGAGAGACAGTTCTACCCGCTCTTCTCCGCTCTGCCCGGGTGGGCACCCTGTGTCTCCCGTGAGCTGCCCCGTGTAGCGTGTGCCTTCTGCTCGGTGGAGACACACGCCAGCCTCCTGCAGCTCTAATCTCATTTTCTTTCTCTCTCTTTCCTTTTAAATACAGCAGGATCCTCAAGTGTGAGCCGACTGCTTCATTTTGGGGCTCAGCTGGAGAAAAGTACTTTGGTGTGGTCACAATGGCTGGTTGCTCCCCTCCATCTAGTTTCCCCTTCTACAGTAACAAACCCTGGTTTGGTTTAGGGCATCAGTGAGAGAGACACATTTTTAAACTTCTGTCGCAGTCAGGTTCTGGACAACAAGATGTAAACTGAGGTGGTGTGTCCAGTGTCTAGGAACTATTTTTGAAAAGACGGAGAACATGCACTTCTTTCCTGTTATCTGGGATGTGAA
Source organism: Mustela nivalis (assembly GCF_964662115.1). Taxonomy (NCBI): domain Eukaryota; kingdom Metazoa; phylum Chordata; class Mammalia; order Carnivora; family Mustelidae; genus Mustela; species Mustela nivalis. Next base: position 175,698,738 of record NC_139022.1, read on the forward strand.
TGTGATGCCTGGAGCTAAAGCAGCTATTTTGGACTATGAGGCACTCAGGATGGGGATGGAGCCTGGGCCCTAACTCCACGGGGTCATGATGCCAGTCACCCGAATAAGCCTCTGGTGGGAACCCCAGGCTTTTAATGCCAGAGACTAAGTGAGAATTTCTGCCAGAGGCGAAATCTCTAAGTTGATTTTATGTGAGAGAAGGAACACTCATGTTTAGTTTCGTTGTTGGGAGGTTCTCTGTTGTATGTAGCTGGACCAAATCCCAGCACCCTTGGGGAAGGGAGGTTAGGGTTAATGGTGATACATCTTGGTAGCACATGACACAGGTCTTGATGATTAATTGGTACGGAAGGTGTGAGGAGAAGAGAGGTTGAGATACGGTGCCCACGTTTTGGGCTTGATAGCCGTGAAGCTGGCAGGAGGAGCATGTTAGGGAAGCCCAGCTGACCCTGGGCAGAGGTCCCTCGGCTGCCAGAACTGGGGCTTCGATATTGAGGGACAGGCTTGGGTAGAGATCGCACCCACGGGTAGGGGAGCCATGACTAGTGAGGTGACCCAGAGGGTGCAGACCATCAGCAGGCAGCATCGCAGCCAGCAGCCAGGAGCCGGTAGAGGAGGCAGCGGCAGAGAGTTAGGCAGGAAGGGGGGCGGGGTGGGGAGCTGGGATGCTGCGGGGGAGGGACGAGAACCAGCCACCAGGCGGCCACCTGGCATGCAGCTGGTCGTCTGGTCGTCAGGTCGTCAGGAAACCAATGGTTATTTATTTTTTCTGGCAAAACCCCAGAGTCTGGGGGAGCTGTAGAGAGAAGAGGTGGGTAGCGGGAAAGGCTCCGAGGTGCCTTCAGGAGTGGTCCTGGGTGCCGCTGAGCAGGGACGGCGGTGTAGTCCGAAGGGGCCCAGGGAGAGGGTGCCTGGAAGGGGCCAAGTTTGGGCAGAGGATGCCATGGGGATGGGGAGCAGGTCTGGGAAGGAAAGAGGGAGGGAGGATGGGTGGAGGTGTTTGGGATGCGTCTGGGGTCAGAGTTCCCGAGCTGAGTGGATGGGGTGAGGATACAGGAGCTCAGGGCTGTACCCAACCCCGAGGCGTGGGGTCTCTGGGGACATCTTCCTCAGGGGGCAGCAGGGTGTCTGTGTAGAGAGAAAAGAAAGGACCTTGCAGAGCAGGGGCATTTGCAGGGATGGGGCACCTTTCCTGGGACTAGAAGCTGGGCGTGCTCCTTCGCGGGGCTCCCGTCTGTGACCCTGAAGCCCAGGCCTCCTCCGGGCCCCGGCGCCCAAACCCGTGTGCCAGCAGTGGCGGATCACACACCGAAAAGCCGGTGCACGCTCACTTTCACAGACCTTACTTAGGAGCATGGGGACATCACAGGAGAGACAAGGGGCACAGCTCTGGTTAGGGTGTGGCTGGGACCAGAGCCCGCCCACCCTGCCCCGCAGCTCATCAGACCCCCCCCAACCCTGTGTGATTGGAAGGGGTTGCACCCCGGCCCCCCCCGCCCCCGCTTGATGACTTACAGTTTGGAAGATGCTGGCTCCATGGGCTTTTCCAGAAACCACTGCAGAATAAAGAGTGACAAATAAAAGTGCATATTCTGTTCTCTCTTCTGTGTCCCAAACTGGGCTACTGTTCCCTTTGGTCTCCTGCCTCGGTTTCTCGGCTCTTCCCTTGCCTGGAGCCCCAGTGTTGTCTTCACCCGCCCGGCTGATGTAGACCTTCTGTCTGGGTCTCAGCGTGGCCTCGGCACCTCCCTGGCCGGTCCTGCAGACAGGTGGGCTTTCCGGCAGGGCCTGTGCTCCCAGACCAGCCCAGGTCCCCCCAGTTGCTGAATCTGTGCGGGGCCTGCATCTTTTCCAGCAGGACTGCTGAGCCCTCTGCACGCGCACCGCTGCGGCCCAGACCCGCGTGGGACCCGGCAGCCAAGCTCCTCATTCACGAGAGCCGTGCTGACCTGCCGCTCCCGGGCCGCGCGCCTCTCACTCAGCGTACGACCTCGCGCTGTGATGCACTGTGTTCCGTGTCAGCCGGGGTGGGCCACCGTGTCCAGAGAGGGGCTCAAAGATGATGCTGGGTGAGTCTGTGAGGGTAATTTAGGGATGAGATTAACACCTACATTCATTGAGCAAAGCAGATTTCTTAAAATGAATCTCTTTCTCTCTCTGTACATATCCTATTGGTTCCGTGTCTCTAGAGAGCCCGGACTCATACCAGTGGTTTCTGGTATGTTCACCAAGCTGTGCAGCCATCACCTACCTTGGAACATTTTCTTGACCCCGAATGAAGTGCCGCACTTTTAATTATCCATCTCTCCAGATTCCCTCCCTTCCCTAGACCCTGGCGACCACTGATCTACTTGCGGTCTCTATAGATTTGCTATTCCGGACCCCTGATATGAGTGGAATTGCCTGATCTGGGGACTTGTGACCGGCTTCCTTCACTGAGCCCATGTTCAGGTGCACCCAGGTTCTAGTGGGCATCAGTACCTCATCGCCTCTTATCGATGAGTGCTATTGCATGGAACGGGCAGACCACATTTCTTGTGCATTCGTCACTTGGTGGATGCGTGGGTTGCTTCCACCGGCGAGCTGTCATGGATGGTGCTGGGAAGCTTCTGCATGGACGCATGTCATTCCCCTCAGATGCATCCCCAGTAGTGGAAATGCTGGGTCACGGGGTAACTTTATTTTCACTTTTTGAGGAACTTCTAGGCTGTTTTCCCAGTTGGTTGCACCATTTTACGTTCTCACTGGCAGTGTGAGACCAGACTCTTGATCCCAAAAGTGTGGGGATGCTCTTGGGTTTGAGTGTCATTAAATGTCACTTAGGGATGGGGAGGAACCTGGGGCCCTGAGCGTGTGTGTGTGTGTGTGTGTGCACATCCATTCTCTGGGGACCCTGCAGGTAAATGGATCCGGCCCTTGAGGGCGGAGCCTGTGTGACTCCAGGTGAGGGATCTTGGGGAGCCGCTGGGCTGTCTGGGAAGCCTGGACTGGAAGTCTTCACTGGTGCCGGTTGTGGACCCAGACTGCAGGCGCTTGGGATCCCCGCCCCTGTCTGGCTCCTCATTGCCTTGAGAAGCCATCTTGGTGCTGACCAGGGGGGACTTGGACTCTGCTCACACCTTCATCTGTGAAGCTGAACCTGCCCCACGGTGATGCCGGAGCCCCCCATGGTCAAGGAGAGAACCCCAAAGTGGTGACACTACGCAGCCTGCAGACAAGAGGCTCTCGGTCAGGAGCCCGGCTGGGCGCTTTGACCAGGCAGAAAGGGTCTGGCACATAATTGAGTTTAATCACCAGACAGCGCAGAGATGCTCAGGGCCAGGAGTGGAGGCGGGGCTGCTTTTCTGTCTCAAAGCCACCGCGTTTCTCACGCTCTGCCCCACGGCAGCACCCGTCCGGCCAGCTTATCGCTCTGAGAACCAGCTCCTTCCCACTCGGGGTTGTGTCTCCACTGTTTGCCTGGACAATTGAAACCCAGACAGCGTAACCCAAGACCAGAGACCAGAGGGTCTCGTGAACCCCTGTCGGGTGGGGGTACAAATAAATGATCCTGAATCTTTGTGGCTTCAAGCAACACCTGCTTATTCCCTGACTGTCTCAGGGGCCAGGAACCCGGCCTTGCTTTGCTGGGTCCTTGTTGCCATCCAGGTGTGGACAAGCCTTCATCACATTGAGCTTCGCAGAAAGATGGGCCTCCAGCCCTCGCGGGGGTTGTTGGGGGGATCCCGTTCCGTGCGGGCCACGGCTAGGGGCTGCCACGAGAGTCCGTGCTCATGGAGTTCGCTGTATCAGAGTCAGAGAGAGGTCCAGCAAGACAGAGTCGCAAGCTTTTGTAATCCAGTCACAGAAGCTGACTGCCCTCGTGGCCTTGATCCCCTGGCTTGAGGCCGTCCCTCCAGGGAAGGCGATGACACTTGGCCATGGACGCCCGGAAGCACGTGTCCTCGAGCCGTCCTAGAGGCCACTGCGCTAGGGCTTAGAGCAACGCCATTCAACGGAAATCTGCTACAGCCTGCCTAGGGGTAATTTTAATTCTTTTTGTAACCACATTGAAATACTAAGAATAAGCTGGTAAAAATAACTTTAATAACGTATTTTATTTAATCAAATGCATCTAAAATATAATTTCAACTGTTGATCAATAAAATTATTACAGAAATATTTCTCATTCCTCTCTTCTTTCCAGACTCACTCTTCAACATCTAGTGCGTGTCATAGACTTTTCAGCCATGTCTCGACTGGGGCGGGCCACGTGTGACTAACGGCTACCACACTGGACAGTGCAGACTAGACCAAGCTTCCAGGTGTTAAGGGAGTCAGTGGTGGACTGAGGCAGACCCCGGAGGTTCCCTCCTCAGAGCCCGCCTTGGAGGGACCCCTCCCTGGAGAGGTCCTGCGTGGGGCAGTCATCGGCCCCGGCAGCCTGACCAGCCACCACCCCGCGGCAGCTGTCCCTGCGTCACTGCCGGTGCCCGCAGACGCCTCTCGCCACCTTTATGAGAAGAAGACTCAGGACTTGGGAGCACAAGATGCAAAAGAATAGTTTCTGGTTGTGAAAGGAAACCCGTCCTCCTCTGGGGGCTCTCTGGGACCGCAGGCGTTCTGAAATCTCCAGAACGGATGACGAATCGTTGGAACAGGACTTCTGGGAGAAGGAAATCTCACACTCCAGATGTGTTTTGTTTGTTTGTTTTAATGACATACAATCATATCTTTCCCTTTTTCCAGTTTTCTATTTTAGGATGTGACTGTATGCCATGAACTGGGCAGATGGTGATGTTTGAAAATTAGATACCCAATTCTCTCTTTGTCTGTTGCAGTCCAAGTGAATGGTCCAGTGGACCTCCCCTGCCCCCCATCTACTGGAGCGACCCAGCCCACAGCCGCGGCCACTCTCACCCCCTCCTGCTGGCCGTCCCCAGCTTGGCGCTTGTGCCCTCCCTGAACAGAGATGCCAGGCTGGCGACAGAACCAGGCAGGATTGTTCCAGAATGTTTCTTTTCTTAAAACCCTCCATTACAATGATGCAACGCAGGGATTTTCATTCACCACTTAATACCATGTCTGAGTGGCAATTACAGAACAATGAAGACAGATCAAAACCTGTCAGGAGACACACATTCTAGTGGGGGAAAAAAGCCTTTTCAATATTTCAAAAGAAAGACAAACAAGACTGGAACCAACATACACCCACACGAGGGCCATCTGTGTCCTCTGCTGAGCTGGACTGGGGGAGCGTGTCTGGTCGAGTCCCGAGCTGGCGATGCTCCCTGTGTGCCCGTGAAAGCCAGGACACGGGACGGGGGAGGGTTCCACGTGGTGACCCAATGCCAGGAGCCTGATGGGGTCCGAGGCTCGTTACCATCTGTGGTCTCTGGTCAAGGTTGTGGGGTGTCTGGTCAGTGTTCCAGGAAACAGAGCCAGCAGGATACAGACATGGACTGGATGGTGCGGTCCCGCGTGTGCATCCCACAGGGCGACTAGCCAGAGTCGTGCAGGTTTTCCCTGGTGAAGTCTTGAGGCCAAATTGTTTCTCCTTTGGGAAACCTCAATGTTTGCTCTTGACGCCTTCAACTGGTTGGATGAGGCCCACCCACCTTATGGAGGGCCGTCTGCTTTACTCAGTCAGCCGACTGAAACGGTTATCACAGCTAGAAATACCTTCAGAGCAACACCTAGCTTGGTGTTTGGCGGAACAGCTGGGCGCCGTGGGCAAGCGGACACATGAAGCTAGCCAGCGCAGTGGACAGCCTGCGTCTCTGGACCCCGGCCTGGTAGGGAAGGTTTCTGATTTCCTGTCCTCTGCTGGAAGCCTTGGGCGAGTTTCTTTGCACAACCGCACCTCCCTTTCCCATCGCCGGATGGGGTAACAACCACTCCCTCCCCGGGGGTTGAACAAGGCTGGTGAGGTGAGGCAGGACTCCACTCGCCCGTGGCTGCTGCTGGGTGGCGCGAGTCACCCAACATGGCCAATAGTAGAAGCTGTCTGCGAGGATCCTCCCGCCCTGGATTTGGGGAACACCGAGGCTGAGGGTGCTCAGAGGAGTAGGCCTCAGAGACGGATTTGGGGTCCCTGAAGAGAAGGCTGAGGGGCCGAGAGAAGAAACGGGTCTGACCCCGTGGCCTTGTCTGTGGCTTCCTGGGCGAGCCCTGAGTCATCGAGACTCGTGCCAGCCAAGCCCCCGCATGGAGGCGGGGGAGTCCTGCCCACCCCGTTACCTCAGGGTCCCTGGCTGAGGCCCTGCCCCGGCTCAGTCCTGCCAGACAAGCCCAACAGGAACAAGGCTGCCACCCGTGGGGGCAAGCTGGTGAACACGGGAAGGCAGGTGGCCTGCTCACCTTCCTTCCAAGGCCACACCCCGACGGCCTGCACGGCGGGGAGAACTCTGGTTCTCGTTCGGGGTGTCTGTCTCTGAGTCCCACACTCCCTTGGCATGCTCCATCTCTCTCCCCACAGCCTCGGGTCCCTCTTCTGCTGAAGGTGAGGCTGTACGTGCTGTCTTCCTGTTGTGGTGTGGCGGCCGACGGGCGGGCTGGGCCTGGGTCCCGGAGGTGGAAGAGACGTGGGGACTGCCTCACCCGCCCCACCTTCTCGTTCCGAGACCTCTTCAGCCTGCCTCCCTCCCTCCTGGTTGTCTTGCCATCTCTACTCCCCGAGATGAGGAGCTTCCCGCCTCCTGAGGGCGGCTGCTTCCCGGGCAGCTGCTCCCTCCGTTGCAAGTCCTTGCTCACACGTGGGGGTCGTGATGGCTCTCGGGTCAGGCGCAGGCACGGAGGGCCGGCTGTCTTTCTGGGGGCCATTCCTCTCTCTTCTACTGAAGACATTTGACTCCTACAAGGAGGAGGTCTCTGGCCCACCGTTCTGCTGCTGACTGGGGACAAGTCTCCAGCCATGGCGCGAGGGGCAGGAGGCCCCAGGGCCTAGGTACGGGCCCGGTGAGGACGTGCTATTACTCCAATACCCGGAGAACCTGGATGAGCCTCCTCTGTCCAGCACAGCACGTGGCAGAGCGCAGAGATCCACCGCGCGTGGCTGTCCCGGAGACAAGGGCGTGGAACCAGCCTGTGTGGGAGGGTCCGGGCTCCTGAGGGGAAAAGCCACCCACGTGTCCATGGTGGACGAGCGGGTGGACACGGCGTGCTTGTCGGTACAGTGGCGTTTTCTCAGCCTTCGGGTTCGGACACCCGCCACCACGTGGAGGGACGCGTGGGCACGACGCTGAGTGAAGCCGGCCAGTCACAGGAGGACAGGTCCTGTGTGATTCCGACCCCGTGAGGTCCCCAGATGGGTCAGCATCGGCGGTGGAAGGCAGACGGGGTGCGCCAGGGGCTGAGGAGGGAGAACGGGAAACTGGGGCTCCGTGGGGACAGGCTCGAGGCGCAGAGAGAGGGAGCAGAGAGAGGGTGGTGGAGGGGGGGTTGCTTTATGCCGCTGAACTGGGCCCTGAAAATGGCTAACACGTAAACTTACGGTCTATGTATTTTGCTCCAATCAAATTAAAATTAAATAAAAGGGAAAAAATCAGAAGTTAAAGAATAAAGCAGAAAAGGAACCCCCCCCAGAAGGTCACTTCCAAAGCAGGGAGGAAATGTTCTCCTGGGTCCTGTGGCAGGGGGGAGGGCCCATTGCCCCAGCCATATGGGCAGGACAGCTGGGAAGCAGGGCCTCCAGGGCTCCAGAACGCAGATGTGGGGGTGCCCACTCTGCGGCCCGAATGAGGGGCAGGGCATCTGGCCCAGGACGGGCTGGGGGGCATGCGTTGCCCTGGGAGCCGCCCTGTCAGCCCCACTCAGGGCTTCTTCATGGGGCCGTGACCCGATGGGATGCGGGGGGGCCGTGCTCTGCTGGGCTGTATCATTTCCCTCTGCACCAGATGTTCTCAAGAGCCCCCCCCCCCGACCCCAAATCCTTGGCCTCACTCTGTGTATGGACCGAATTGTTGGCCCCCAAGTTCCTCTGTTGAAGCCCTAACTCCCAGGGTGGGTCAGGGGAGATGGGGCCCCGTGGGGGTCGTTCGGGCTAACGTGGGCTCAGAGGCTGGGCCCCTAATCCTGGGGGATGGGCGTCATCCCCGGAAGAGGAATCAACCATGGGCACCGGTGCAGAGGACAGTCCGTGCGAGAAGCAGGAGAGGACCATCCCCTGTGGGCCGCGGAGAGCGGCTTTGGCAGAAACCAAGTTGGAGCTTGGTCTCAGGCGTCCAGCCTCCAGACGACGAGAACCTGAAAGTGTGTTGTTTACGCCGCCTGGTCTGGGGTGATCTGTTGTGTTGGCCCGAGATGTCTTCCTGAGACAGCCGCCCTCTGGTGTCTTCAGCTGGAAGCTCGCTCCCCGTCCCGGGCTGGGCTGGCGTGAAGCCCTCAGACACCGTGGGTTCCAGTCAATCACGTCGTGTTAACTCCTCAGCTGGGACCGGGCCTGTGTCACTGCTGCCCGTGCCGGGACCCCATGCACCCCAGCCCTGCTCCCATCTCCTCTCTCAGCCCTGCCCCTAGGACTTGGCTCCCTCTCGGAACACATGCCAGGGTCTCCTGGTGCGTCTGTGGTATAACCTGGGCCCCCTGCCTGGGCCTCCGGTCCCGTGTGGAGTCCACATTCTCTTGAAATAAGATGCAAAGGTTCTAGCATGTGAGACCCTCAGAGCTTGGACACCACCCTGCCCTTCTCCATCCCTATGCTCTGAGGGCTGGTGACCCCCACCTCCCCCCACGATCTGTTTCCTGCCTGTTGGTGACGAAGCCTTTGGGCCTACGACCCCAGTGTAGCAGGTCCTGGGATTCCTCGTGGTGGTGGCATCGCCTCCACCACTGGTGATCTCAGCCGCCATTGCCAAGTGACCTCCGGTGGCTCTGTCCCCTCCCACAGGAGCCTGCACTCTCTCCTCCCTGCAACAGCTGCTCCCACGTGCCTCTCAGTGTGTGCATCACACAACTTGCTCTCCCGCACCTTTACTAGAGGGGAGTCCTTCGGGGGCCCGGGCTGTGGGGGAGGGGTTCATCCAGGTCTTGCGTCCTGTCCCCACGGATCCAGACAGACACCCCTGGGGACAGGAATTGCCCAGGGTTCTGGCCCGGGGCCTCCTGATGTCTCTGGATTTGGAGTCTAGCCTTATTGGTTTCTTCTGAAATTTTCCTTCCTGTCCTGTAAGTGCAACCGCACATCAGGAAAACACGCACGATCCAGACTCATGAGGTGTGCGGGTGCGGGGCAGGTTTCAGAACGCCACCTGCCCCGCACAGTGCGAGCAGAGAAGCACGCGGTCTGGACTTGGAATCAACTCCCTTCGTGTGGCCTCACGTGGTCACAGCAGCGTGCTGGCTGCTTCCCCCAGATCCACACAGACCGGTCTACACCACAGCTGGCGGCACCGGCCGGGGAGCCGCGAGTGTGTCTCTCTGTCGGATGCCATCTCCTTCCCCCCGGGCATTACGGAGCTCTCTGTGTCCCCGAATCCAGGCCTTCAGGCCGCCGCCGGCTCTGCCCAGCCCCCTTGCCCTGCGGCCCTCGGCCCCGAGGTTGTCTCAGGCCGTGGCTCTGCCCCGCGTGGAACCAGCTCTCCCTGGCACCGCACCGGGCGCCCGGCTCCCTGCAGCCCCGGCCGGCACGCTCCCCGGTGAGAGGCTTGGACCCCATCTCCTCTGGAGGCGTCTGTGGGGAGAAACATCTTGACTGGATAGGGCGCTGTGGGGCACCCTTGGGGACACTCTGGGTTGACATCAGCCGGGTCCTCAGCACGCCCGGCGGTTGTCCCCTGCTCAGATGCCCCGGATGCTGCTGCCCGCTCCGCCTGCCTGAACCCGGACGCCAGGACCTCAGGAGCCGGGGAGGGGCTCGGGAAAGATGCCCCCGAGCCCAGGGCACCGTGTCAGCCTCACTCTACCTCTAGGCACGTCGCTCAACAAGGGAAGGAGGTTGTGCTGCACTGACTTGTGGAAGAACCATGGGGGCCTTTGGGAAATCATCAGGAACGGTCACCGGCTGGCCGAGATTCCAGAGCTGGGCTCGGAGGTACAGGACGCCGGTGCCATGTGGAAAGTGAGTCTGTATTTGCTCACTTGTGATGTTCCCTGATGGCCTCACCCAGTGCTCTCGATTCTGGAAAGTTCCTAGCGATGACTCTGAGCTGACACGTAGAGTCTTCAGGAAAGCTTCACTCTGTTACCCTCCCTGCGAAACGGGTCCCATTGAGACCTCTGCAGGACAGAGGAACATGCTGGTCATGGGGTGTGGAGGCCCTGGGCAAAGGCGGGAGACATGCTGGTCATGGGGTATGGAGGCCTGAGGGAGTACACACTGGTCATGGGATGTGGAGGCCCGGCGGGGCGGGGGGGCAGGTTGGTCATGGAGTGTGGACGGCCAGGGTCAGGCTGCCTGAGCTCAGGCACTGGGGGGTCATCACGTTATTCCTGAGCAAGAAGAAACTCAGCTTCAGGCTCCTAACTCAGCACGGCTCTACTCCTGAACGCGGCAGAGGATTTGGGGTCCTGCCTTCTCCCACTTCCGGGGCTGGGCCTCAGGGTCCTGTACCGTGGGGAGCACCAAGGTGACCAGAAAGCAGGGCTTGTGCTGACTTTGGCTCGCTCTGCCGGGCATTCTGCTCCGAGTTTCATGGGTCACCTGCTGCCCCTGAGTTCTCCCGACCACCTCCTGTGGGCACGTTTGTTGGCCGCACAGTATTTGAAGGTAGGTTGGGGACTTGCTGCCAGGCGCAAGGCACAGGGAGCAGGGTGCAGAGGGGCAGCCTGTGTCCAGGGCCAGGAGTGGGCACAGGGAGATGCTGCCTCCAGCCCGTGGTGTAGGTGCCCTTGGACTGAGCCCTGGGGACTTCTCACAGGGAGGGGAGCCCCCCTCATGCTGTGCTAGGGAGTCAGGGCTCTGGGGTCACAAAGGCAGTGAGGCGGGAGCAGGGCACGGAGGGAGAGCCGGCTGTCCGGTCCCTGCAGGGCCTGTGCTCGGCCGCCTCCCAAGAGTCTTCCTTCTGTCCATCACCCGGGATGCACGGGGGGCAGTGAAATAAACTGTCAGAGAAAATATGGGACACCCAGTTAAATTCAAATTTCAGATTAATAAAATTGTTTAGTATCAGTATTTCCCACGCAATACTTACCCTGGAAAGTTCTCCATTGTTGTCTGAAGCTGAACTTTTAATTGAGCTTCCTGTGGTGGGGGGGGTGTGGTTATTTTCTGTTGGATCTGGCAACCCTCCTGGGGTGGGAAGTGCGTCCCGAGAGGCAGGGACGTGGCTCCATAACCCAGGAATCCTCCTCTCTTGTGGCTTCTATAGGGCCAGCTCGGCCGCCGCGTCAGAACCCACGGGGAGTTCACTTCCTTACCCTCTCCATTCTGCTCACAGGCACGTACGGAGCAACTGCTGTGTTGGAATGTCGGAGCCCCCGGTCCCTGCCAGGGTGGATGCTGTCACCTGTCAGGTGCAGTGATGGGCAGGGTGCCGGAGGAGCGGGGGCAGGAGGGCTCACCGACCCCCACCCCCGTGTGGGGCTCCGGCAGGGCCGCTGGGGCCGGAGGAGGAATCACTCTCGTGCTGGAGTCTTTCTTTTGTTCCCGCGTCCCTCGACCCCCTACCGGCCTGGGGTACATCGGGGTCTCTCAGCCTCGCTCCCCCTGTTTGCGTGATTCGGCGACGGCACTGTAAAGCCACTGAATGTCTTCCCGACCCTCCTGGCCCACGCCGACGCCCTCCGGAGTCCTGTGTGCCGGGTCCTGTCCCGCCGCCTCCTTCTCGCGTTGCTCTGGCAGCGTCTATTCTTTTTCTTTTTTTTTTTTCTTTTAGTAAAAAAAAACTACAGGAAATATATGGCTTTTCCCCCTTTCTGAAATGGGAAAAGGAAAAAAGAAAAGAGAGCCCACATGGAGAACTGGAGGAAGCACCCGCGGCCCCCCCCGCGTCCCGTCTGAGTTCTGTAGCCCGCGGGCCCAGGCGTCCGGGCGCCCCACCGGGGCTCGCGGTCCCCCCACCCCGCGCCCGCATGAACTGTAGGTCCCAGCCAGCCTCCCCCAGCGGGACAGGAAGCCTCTGTTGGTGCTTCTCTTGCTCTGTCCAGCGTTCAGAATCCTGGGGAAGAAAAAGAAGCCATTGAAAGAAAGAAAATGCAGTTCTCCATGTGAGAGGCGGTCGGTAATTACAGGGTGAGTGCGGGCGGGTATTTCCGGACAGGTCCTGCTTACGTGGCTGGTCTGTGTCCTGCGTGTGGTTGAGAAACAGCAATCTTGTGTGTCAGGCTTGGAATCGAAGCAGACCCGGGGGGCCATGTGGCCATCATGCCAAGAGTACTCCTCCCCCCAGGCTTGCGTGGCCGTGGTCGCTGGGACTGTGGGCTCCAGGGGAACCCGTCACAACCAGATTCTACTCGGGAAGCCCTGCTGCTCCCTCCCGATCTCAGGGACAGAATCTGATCCAACCATAGTTTGATGATTTCACGCGTACTCAGGGCTTCATTTAGAGCCCCCGGGTCAGCCTGGGGAAGACAAGAGATGAACGTCCCCTAGACCCACCCCTGCATTCCCACACGCCCTCCGAAGCTCCAGCCACAGAAGGAAAAATGCCGGGCTCTCCTTCCCTGGTCCCGATTCCTGACCTCCCTCTAATTGGAGTGGTTCTCTCTTCCTAGCCAACCCTTCCCCAGGCCTCCCAGCCGGGATGGCACCACCAGGTTCCCAGGTCTGTGCACGGGGCTGGGCCCCTGCAGCAGGTGAAAATCAGTGATGGCTGTGAGAGCATCGGACGTGGGGCTCTGCCGTGTGGGGGGCACACGCCGTGTGGACTCATCCTGGGGGAGGTGCAGACTTTCTGCTGGTGGAGAGAGGTGAGTGAGCAGGGAGGGTGACCAGCCGCACAGGAGGGGAAAGGCTAGGGGGGCTTTCTCTCTTGGCTGCGGGCAGTACCGCCGTTTGGGGTCCCGGAGCACTTAGGCCCAGGCAGTGTGGTGGAGGGGCTGCAGGGGGCTTAAGGGGGCGTCCCGGAAGGTTTGTTTCTCAGGGGGCAGCAATGTTTCCTAGCAGTTGTTGGGGATGAATTTATAGGGCTGGCACTTTTTCTTCCAGGAAGAGATTGACTTTTTATAGCAAAATTAATGTCTTGTTTCTCTTTCCCCTGATGTCATGTGCCCGAGGTGCTGCCTGTCCAGAGCCAAGTGGATGGCCGGCCGCCGAGGATCCGAGCCAGGAACACGGGATGGCATCTGTGGGACCACACGGTGGGACCATGGCCCTCAGCTGGTGACTCACGAACTCTTCCCGGCAGGCCTGCCTGACTCAGAGCGATCTGATTTGGTGGAGGGAAATCCAGTTAAAGGGAAGGTGCACTTGGGCGGTTGGTGATTGACCCCTTGAAGGAGTTGATGGGGGGGTTTCCTGGGGAAGTTGAGCCAACCTGGAGCTGCCGTCGAGGCTTACTCAGACTCAGGCTTACTCAGACAGCAGAGCCACGTCGGCCTCTCCTCCTGCCTCTTCCCCACAGTCTCCCTCACAGAAGCTCTGGGCCCACGTGTCCCTCCTGTGGCTGGGCCGTGGGTGAGCGCACATGGGGGATGGGACAACGCACGGCCGGGACCACACCCCAACTCCCACCAGCACCTGGATGCCGCGAAGACGGACCTGAGCTTGGGTTTCCACTGTGGAGCTGTGATGTCTGGCGGGGGAGGGGCACACAGGCACCATCAGCCTCTCTGGAGGAGGAGATTTGGAGCTCACTGAGGAGGGAGGGCCTGCCCTGCCCGTGTCATGACCTTGGACTTCTGGCCTCTAGAGCATGTGGTTTTAACCCTCCCAGTTTGGGGCGATCAGTGGTGGTGGCCCCAGGAAACAAACACAGTGGCCAAGGCCCCCAAAGAAACCACAACTAGACATCTGGGCAAGGCCCACCCTCCTCTACCAGAACCTTCTCTTTACCACTGAGTAGGGGACTACGTCTCCGGTAGGGGTAGAACAGGGAAAAATGTGAGGTTTGCCTGGTATGTTCTTTTTTTTATTACTTCGTGACTTTCAGCAGTTAAGGTAACACACATGTATTTCCTCGAAATCCCCGTGGCTCAGGGAGCCCAGGCCTGGCTCAGCCGGGCCCCTGCCTCGGGGTCTCACGCGTCTGCGATCCAGGTGTCTCCTGGGCTGCACTCCTTTCTGGAGCCTGGGGTCTCCTCCCAAGCGCAGGCGGTTCTCGGCAGAGTGTCGTCCCTGGCACCCATGGACTGAGTCCCCTGCTTCTTGTGGGTGTCAGCTGGGGCCTCTCTCAGCTCCCAAACCCCCTCGAGTCAGCTCCGCGCGGCCCCTTGTCACCACGTGGCGCCTTCCTTCTTCACAGTCGGCAGGAGAATCTCTGGTTTCACGCAGGCTGGACTCCGTCTTCCCTCTGGCCATACAGCAGGACATAATCAGAGGTGACGTCCCATTGTCACGCATCTTCTATGAGTCTGTCCCCATCGTGGGAAGGGGGTCATACAGGACTGTGGCCCTTCGGGTGTGGCTGACTCGGCGAGGGCATCTTTGTTGCTGGTCGGCTCTCCGTAAGCCTTCAACTTCTTCCAGGTCTCTTCCTCCCAGCACTGTGAACCCACCGTCGCACCATGGTGACCTTTGCTCTGTACTTAAGAAAGTGCCAGTGTCACTAAAGTCTTGGTACCTACACATTTTGGGGGCTTTAAAGAGAGAAGCTCAAAGGGAAAGCTTTTGGTGAGAGAGCATCAGGGAAGCCACCGATCCACGAAGGAGGGCCGCTCGACCCCGGCATGGTTCCTTCTGGGGGCTTGGAGCGGGGAGTCCATGGGATGCCTTCCTCCTGGCTTCTGGCCTTTCCGTCTGTCCATGGCATTGGCCCATCCTTTCAGTCTGCTGCCCTGTTCGTATCACCTTCTCTGTGTGTCTGTGTCTCAAATCTCCCCGAGTCTGTCTCCTATAAGGACACCTGTCTTTGGATTTGGGGCCCCGCTGGAATCCAGGATGATCTCATCTTGGGATCGTGACCTTAATTGCATCTGCAAAGACTTTTTTTTTTTTTCAAATAAAGTTGACTCCAGAGGTTCTGGGGCTTAGGGCTTGGACATATCTTTTGGGGGACCACAATTCAATCCACTACTATATATTTATATGTATTTTTTCCTTCATGCTCTAAGATAGCCCCTGGTTCTCAGATGCCTCCCACACGTGTGCGTATATAGGTGTATTTTACACGGGGCAGCAGCACTAGAAGCAACAAGGTCCCCATTTCTGGTCCCAGTTTTATAAGCTATTGGGCAAAGACCCTGGACTCCGAATGCAATGTCCTGCACCTTAAAAAAATCTTCTGAAAAATGAGGTGTCTGGGTTATAAAGAATCTTTTCACTATTAGGAGTCACTAGGATATTCTCCCTTCAGAGCCTCTGTGTGCGGGGAAGGACGTGTTTGATCAGAGTCTGAGCAGGGACTCAGCCGCGGGCCGACGGAGCCAGAGTAAATGACAGAGTTCTTTCCAGTGATCTCCGAGACCTTTCCGGTTCATTCGTTAAGCAAATCATCGCACGGAGGTTAGGAGTGGCAGACGTAGCTTTTATTGCCGGCGCCTTCTCGAGTGAGTGCGGCAAGCTCCAAGCCATCATTGACTAAATTCAACTTTCACCCTCCCCCGCTCCCCAAATTGAATGTGGTGGGAAAGTCTGACCCTGGATGCCTGGAAGCCCAGGGCTCTGGGGACAGGACAGAGGACACAGCAGGTGACAATGGGGACCCTCGGGGAGGCGCTCATGGCCGGAGGACAGCGGAGGCAGCACGGGATTGCATGGGGCTGTGTCCGGTTTGGGAAGGCGATAGGGAAGACGTTTTGTGGCGAAGCGACACTGGCGGATGCGGAAAGCAGGGTCCGTCGAAAAGACAGCCCTGAAACAAAGAGCGTTAGATTCATGAATCCGGTGCACGTGTGCGTGTACGTGTGCGTGTGCGTGCGCACGTGCGTGCATTCGGTAGAGGGCAGAAGGCAGGAGTCCCGTCGCACGGAGGGTCATCTGCATTGCTTCAAAGGGGCAAACTCCGGAAAGTCGTAGCTACAAATGCTCCCTGAAGGTAGAGACGTAAAAGGTGTCTCACGACGGACTTAATGTCATGTTTTAGTGACACGGGAAACCCACTGACCGTGTTTAAGTAAAATCAGATCAGAATACTCAATTCAGACTTTTCGTGCCTGTTTCCTGGCTCTAAGCTTGGCGAGGGCTGCCTCAAACCTACCTCAGGACGTGGCCTACGGAGAGGACAGGAGAAGGTAGTTCTAAAAGGTCTTGGAGAAATTGAAAGCTTTGCGAATGTAGGAACAGGAAAAAAAAATAGGAATAGTTTGCTATGGGAAAGTTTATTCTTGTTGTCTAGAATTATTTTGTTAGTTTAACCTTCAAAATGATTTATTAGAAAACCTTTCATGGCCCTCCCAAAAATCTTTTAAAAACGCTCTGGGAGGGAGCCTGTGGGGCTCAGTGGGTTAAGCCTCTACCTTTAGCTCAGGTCATGATCTTGGGGTCCTGGGATAGAGCCCCACCTCGGGTTCCCTGCTCAGCAGGGAGTCTGCTTCTCACTCTCCCTCTGCCTGCCTCTGCTCGTGCTCTCTCTCTCAAATAAATAAATAAACAAAAAGATCTTTAAAAAAATGAATAAAAATGTTCTGGGATGAATTTAAACCAAAAAAAAAAAAAAAAAAAGTTGTCCTTTCAAATCCTGACTCTGTCGCCTCTAGGCTGGCCGGTCCCTACAAGGCTGTGTGCGATCCCTCCCCGCTGTAGGCTGGGCACTCGGCACCATGCGTCGGATAAAATCCCGTGTTTCCATTATCATGCTGGGTTCATTCTAGTGGGAGCGACTCTAAGACAGACACTTAAGGGACAAACAAAGCAGAGGTCAAGCCCAGGCACTATGTGCAGCTTTAAAAAAAATTTTTTTTTAGGTTTTATTCCTTTATTTGAGAGAGAGACAGTGGGTACAGCTGGGTGGAGGGCAGGGAGAGGGAGAGACGCAGACTCGCTGCAGAGCACGCAACAGAGAGCCCAGTGTGGGGCTCGATCCAGGACCCTGAGATCATGACCTGAGCTGAAATCAAGAGTTGGACGCTGAACGGACTGAGCGACCCAGGAGCCCCCATTTTGTGCATTTTGATCAGCCCCTACCTACTGACTCAGAAACCACACCTTAAATTCTTTATGTCAGGGTGCAGGTGCAGTACTATTGGGTCTTAAATTTTGAGAAAACTGCGTCCCTGGGCAGAGACTGCGCAAGCCCGTGCCGTCGACTCCCCCACCCAGTTGGAGGGAGTACGTTCCCGGGAGAGTGTGCGGTGAGCCACCTTCCCACCTCCACTGCCCAAGAGAAATTCCCAGCCGAAGCCCTCTCGAGGGGGCTTCCACCATGCCTTCACCCAAAGGGATGGAAAGAGCAACTTCAAGTGGATTCCAACACACAGCTCCAGCTGTGGACTTGATCCTGCCGGGCCACTCTCACTGTATCTCTAAAAGAACATACTGGGTTTCTGTTCCAGGCCAGGCAGGGCTTCATGCTTCCCACATACCGCCTGTCTTGTCATTGCCACCCTCCACCGCGGAGGCTCACATCCTATTGTAGGTAAGAAAGTGGTGACTGAGAGTCTAAGCGGCTACCTTCCTTGTCCACGTGGGAGAGGAGGCAGAAGGTGGATTCAAGACTGTTTGATCCCTGAGCCGTCACTGCTCAATACTAACACAGTCACATTTTCAGATTTTCAAAGAAGCATGTGCTCTTGACTGGAAAATGATTTCAAATATTGACACAAAGGCTGGGAAGTTTCTCTGATACACAGATTAAAATAAAAACTAGAAGCCAATTTATATACCAGTGTGAAAAATTAGCTGTAATAACCTTTTAAACAGATTGAACTTAGTCTGCGTGACGAGTGTCAGGTTCGAGAATCGCTGCTCTGTAACAGTTTTTCGAAGGAGTCTCTCTATAATCCCGCATTTGCGTAGGTTACAGTATTGTGCTAACCATACGGTTTCAACTTGAATGGAACTCTCTGGAAGCACATTCAACCATCTTTACAACGCAAACGGCAGCGGAAGAAGGGATCTAAATCACAGTGTTGCCTAATTAGGTGTGGTTCCGTTCCATTTCATTGATTTCTATAGAGAATACTCGTGACGTGCTTCAAAGTTCCGAGTTAGCAAACCACAAATAAATCAAAGCACGAAAGATCAGAGGACAGCACATGACGGGAAACCACCCACGGCGGACGGTGTTGGATAAACGCATGTGGAGACCCAGACACATTCCAGCAAATACTGAACGTAGACCATGCAAGGACTTCAACAAACATTCCATGGGAAGACATTTATTGGTTTTGAAGTCTTACTTTTCTGAATTGTTGTTTTTTCCCCTAAGGACAGTGCCTCCATTTTCTCTGACTCCCGCGTCCACCCTCTGCTGAAAGTCAGCATTTCTTTCTACTTCCTCCCCCGTCCTTTTGAGGAGCACAGATCTGGACGACTTTAGCAAGAGTCTACACCAAAGCTTCGGTGCGAATTGGGAGGACAGTCTGAAAGCTTATAGGACCCCAAAATATGTAGATCGGCATCCTACCAAGGTCACCATGGAGACAAGGTGCATGAAACAAGGTCGTGTTGGCAGACCAGGTAAAGCCACGCACCGCCAGCTCCAGTTGTTCTGTTGTTGCTCAGTCATTGACATCGCCGAGATCCAGCCACATAAAGTGATTGCATGACTGCCTAGCGGACAGCCGCTTGATTCACCTCCCATAGAGGAAAGGAGGAAGCACCCTCTGTCGGAGAAACAGGGTCAGTCTGCCGTGGGAAGCAGTGCGAATGCTTATTTGCTCAACACACACTGCCTCACGGACCCAAGAGGATGACCTTGGAGACTGACCCCTGCCCCAGGCACTCTGCTATTTGTCTAGGCTTGTTACAACCTTGCAATTAAACCTCGCTTCCCTTTGTATCTGCACTCTGTTCAAGTACGCTGCCTTGACTATGTCTCTTTGCCAGCATACTTGGTGCTATATACACTGGAGGTTGCAAAAGTCAGAAAGATAAGGTAGAGCCGAACCTAAAGCCAGGAAAGCTGCATA
Organism: Mustela nivalis; assembly: GCF_964662115.1. Lineage (NCBI taxonomy): Eukaryota > Metazoa > Chordata > Mammalia > Carnivora > Mustelidae > Mustela > Mustela nivalis. The sequence continues at coordinate 175,717,821 of NC_139022.1, forward strand.
TTGTATTAAAGTCTTTGGAGGGAAAGGGCATTGATGACCATCACACGGGCTGAGCTCCAAGCTGTAGCTCCCCAGACCACTTCTCACCAACTTGCTCTTGCTGCGTAATGGATCACTCTGGGTGGTTCCCAACCAGCTGGGAAGGCTGTGGCTCAAGGAAAAGCCAACGGTGAGCTCAGAGTGAGCGCGAGCCAAGGGGTTATTGCCTCATGGCCCTGGGCTGGTTTCCTCCCCTGCAGAGTGTCTGAAGGTAGACTAAGGGACCTCTGAGATTCCGTGGTTCAACCTTCATGTGGTTGGAAAGCAAGTTCTGCCCCCTAGAAATCACATTCCATTAAAATTTTTCATGCTGTTAGAAGGTTCAGATGAAACACGGAAATATAATCCTAGAGAAGGGGCCAGCCCTCCACGCCAGGTTAGGCTTTAGGTTTGACTCGTCTTGCCTCCTGAAATCGGGTCTATAGAGATGGGCTCCACAGGTGAGAGTGGTCAGAAGTGCCCAGGCCTCCTCTCCAGGGCCAGCGTGGACGAACATTATGTCTTCCACAGGGGCGTCCCCGCCCTCTCCCGCGTCAACACCTGCCTTTCTTCCCTCTTGCTCAGCCATCACTCAGCCCTGACTCCTCTGTGGAGTCTGGAGACCTCTGTGTACGGACCAAGACTACCAGGTCAGTGGGGTTGTGTAGCGGTTAGTTGCCTCTGGTCCCCACACGTGTTGGTGGCTCACGAGTGTCACTTGTTTGTTTTTTAAGATTTTATTTATTTATTAGAGGGTGAGAGAGAGCACGAGCCGGAGGAGCAGCAGCAGAGGGAATGGAGAAGCAGACTCTCTGCTGAGCAGAGAGCCCGATGCAGAACTCGATCCCAGGACCCTGGGATCATGATCTGAGCTGAAGACAGACGCTTCACCAACTGAGCCACCCAGGCGTCCCTCTTGTGTGTTATTCTTGCCTTTTAAGTTCCTCTAGGGAAGGAGGCATGTCTAGAACTTGTCCTTCCCTATGTCAGAGTTAGTGGAGAGATGACCAGTAAGTCTGGTTGACTGACTTACAGTAGGGGACTGGGGACAGAACACAGTATCATCACAGGTTATTTCTATTGAAACATTGTAATTATTCAACTGGAACCTTTTTTTCTATGTGTTCTGATGAAAACTGGTTGTTTAACACAGAGCTCCCCACACTGGAAAAGCCACACGCAAAGGTCACGTGACAAATTCTGCATTTCCCAAGCACTTTCCCTCAGGGTTTAGGTCAGTTCTCAGATGAGTCTCATGGGAGTTAACAGCCCAAGAAACTGAGGCTCAAACAGGTGGCATTCCTGCCAAGTCCCATGGACACAGCGGCGCCTGTCCTTCTAACAGGTCTTTGTCATAGTCGCAGATTTCCCTCTCAAAAAATAAGGTTGAATTTTGATAGAGTGAGCTTGAGAGCTAAAACATGGGGACCTAAACTCTGTTTTTTCCCCCTGAGTAATGGATTTTAGAGTCTGGGAGTCTTCTAGGGCATACGTGTGTGTCTGTGTGTGCGTGTGTGTTACGTGTGTGTTGCAGACGTGTGCGTGTCTGTGTGTGCGGGACCGGGCCCATCTTCTTGCAGCTCACGTGGAACTTGAACAGCCCGTGGCCTGTGGCGAGGACCGCAGACCCCAGGACCGCGGCAGGGGCCCAGGAAAGCCTCTGGGCGGGCAGGAGAAGCATGCCCGAGGCTGAACGTGCCCTTCCTCCGGCTCTCTAAGCTCCGGCCCACGTGAACGTGCGCGCCCCTGTCCAGTCGTCCCCCTGCTGTCTGTCGGAGGAGGAGCGGCGTTCTCGGCCTGTGTGGAAAGGAGAGCCCTGGCAGCCGCTTGCTGGGTCTGCAGCCGGCCTCCCGCCCACCCTGGGCGCCGAGGCAGGCAGGTCCCTCCTGTGGGACACGGTGGGACAGTGGGACACGGCCACGGCCAGGCTCCCCCGTCTGGCTAGCGTGGCCCTGTTTGCTTACAGTGATGCCTTCAGCCGCTGAAAAATTTCCTCCAACTCAGAGTCAAAACAGTAGTCGCATTTTCAACTGTTCTCCACTGCTTTGAAAATGAGTCTTACTCATTTAAGTGAAAAAGGGAATGTCTTCCACTAAAGAACATTTCCTCGACAACTTCCAGTGCCTGGCAAACCGACTGGAAGTCACATGCACAAGAAATCAAATTCAGGGTGTGCAGAGAGGTTGGGCCGCGTGTCTCCCCGTCGCTGTTGGCAGTGACTGAGCCCAGCCGCAGGGTGTCGCAAGCGTCCTGGCTGTCCCTCACAGCGGGGGGTGGGGGCACACCCAGAAACAGCCGCTCCTCCGACAGACAGACAGCAGGGGGACAACTGGACAGGGGTGCGTACGTTCATGTGGGCCGGAGCTTAGAGAGTTGGAGGAAGGGCAAGTTCAGCCTCGGGCATGCTTCGGTCTTCAGTCGGCCAGCAGCCAGCCCGGAAGCGCCCGGGCTGCGTGGGGTCACATACGTGTTCTGCACGTCATGTGTGTGTACGCACCATGTACTGTCTGTGTACCCAGATGCATCCAAATGGTTCTTAACAGAAAGTTGCTTTACGTTTTGCATCAGGAGAGGGAAACATTGGGAAGAGGTAAGCTCAGGTGCTTTCCCCAGCAAGCGGCTTCTGTCCTATCTGTTTGGGATCCAGACCAGAATCCCATGACAAGGAGTAGCCCGAGGGCCCAAGACCAGGCCCTAAAGGTCAGCGTTCCAGGATGGAGAATTCCGCCTGGGAGATCAGAGGAAGGAATGGTTTCAGTTCTCGGGCATGGGCTTTCGTGACTATCACTACGCGGGGGGGATGAGACCAGGCAGGCGTCCCGCACGCACGGCCGTCTCGTCTGGCCAGAGCGGCGTGGGAGGCAGCGGTGTATGAGAAAGGGGTTAAAAAATATCAACGAAAGCAGCAGGAGAGAGTAGATTTGGCGAATGACCGGTTGTGCCGGGAGCTGACCCCTGTCCTCTGAGGCCAGGTCTCACGGACCTCTGACAGCCCTGGGCGAGCAGACAGGTCCCCAAGTTACCGAAGCTCCCTGAAGAATTGTATGTGACCAGCAAAGATTTCTTCTCCCTCCCAGTGGGGAAATGGCATCGGCAGGACCCGAGTTTGGCCAAATCAACCCTCCACACTTCCTGTTAGCTTCGGGTGGCCTCCCTGGTTGCTTCCGGGGACCATGTTAACGCACTGAGTTTTTTGCGGAGACTGTGGGTTCCTAAGGCTCACTTTTTGTACCTCGCTGGAGAATGTCGTCGTGGTATTTGGAATATTGAGTTTTAAAGACTGATGAAATGCTTTAAAGGGAAGGCTAGCCCCCAGTGACTGGATTCCGGAGGCAGGTGTCAGATATGCATGATTTTATTTAAAATGTGTCCAATAAGGTTTTCCACCTGGGATGAACATTTTTACCTCTTCCCACGTATTGTTATAAACCGTGCTTCCTCACTTCATGGAGTTTCTTAGAAAGTTCTAAGTAACTTAACAGAAGAGAAAAATGAACATGTGGGTGAAGGAATAACGGCGAGTTGCTATGACAGCGAGGGTGTTCACGCATCACACAGCCCAGCCCCCGGGGACACAAGTGACGGGAGGGTGAGGGACAGACCCGGTCATGCAAGCCCTCGGACCATCACGTGGTGTCCTTTGGCAGTTCTGGCATTCCCTGTCACTAGCATGGAGAGTAACATGAGTCCGATGATTCAGGGAACGGGGAAGTGTCTCTCACTTGTGGTGGTGGGTTGACCCACTGGGAAGAGACAGAAACACAAATGTGGAGTCGTAGGAGCGTTTCGGAGTACCAAGGGGGCTGTCCCTCTGCGGAGCCCCAGGGAGCCCACGGCGGCCGCAGCAGCCCTGCCTTCCGTACCGGGCCCAGCCGTGTCGCACGGGGACCCCATGTTCACCAACGCGGCAGTCGCTGTTTTAAATCACAAGAACCTGGCGATATGAAATTTGTGTTTTCAGGAGCCAAAGGTCATAGCACGAATGACGTCACATGGGGCCACAGGGAGACACGTCTCCAGGTTAGGTCGACCTGCCAGGGAGAGCAACAGAGACACAGAGCACAGCGAGGCGGGGCGTTCCTGGTACGTGGGAACGTGCCGTGTACGGTAAGTGGGTCGAGCAGCGGGCCCTGGGGCTCCTGCCTGCTCCTCGGAGCTGCTGTCTGGGAAGAAGCCAAGGGCCGTGTGAGGGGTGGGCGGGGTGGGGGGGCAGGCGGGCTGGGGAATGTCACCATCTCAGCATCGGTTCTAAAGTGACGTCGAGATGGCTGCTCATTGACATTCGAACCTAATCCCGAACGGTGCTGGCTCCCTCGCTTTCCCTGCAAACACATCTGTTCATCAATAACTTAAACGTCTCCTTGGCATTCGGGATTCAGTTCCGGCTGGAGTAGAAAAGGGTGAGGATGCTCGGTGTTGAGGAGGAGATGTTGGGAACTCGTGTGAGTGGACAGGTGGCTGGAGCGTCTCCCGCGCGTCGGGCGCGTCAGCCGTCGGACACGGGCGGGGTCACCCAGCCGTACTTCTCATGCGTCTTCACCAAACTCTTGAAGGTAGCTTCGGCTTCCTTGCGGCTGAAGGACTTTTTTGATTTGCCGGCCTTTCTACAGATCCGCCCCTGCAGGAGAGGGAGAGAAAAGCCCGGTTAGAAGCCCGCTTGATGGCACCGAGCAGCGCAGGGCCGCGGGCGGGCGTGAGGGAGGGGCGCAGCCCGGCTTCCTCCGACACCTCATTCCTGGCCTGGGAAGCACCTGCTCCACACGACACCCCCCACCCCACCACCCCGGGTCCCTGCGGCTTAGGACAGAGGGCCAGCTGCCCCAGGGAGCATCCGCCACCCGCAGAGACACGGGGTGTCCCTGGGGCACAGCGGGGCTCCCAAGGCCTTCCCTCCCCTCACAGGACGCTGAGACGGGAATTCAGTTCGATGTGCACATTTCTAGGTTCGCACGCACACTTCCAATCTCTTAAAATTCAAGCCCAGGAGCAGCGGGTGAATTTCTTGTAATTCGTGTCACGTGGGGGCCGCTTCATGCGAAGGCGGGTGGGGGAGCCGTTTCCGGGGAGGAGCGAGGCTGTCCGAGAGTCCCCAGAGGGAGTAAAGGGGACGGTCCGCCGCTCCTTATACAATCCCGGGACGGGGGGCTAGGCCTGTCCCCCTCACCGGGAGCCGGTGTTTCTTGCCCGAAAGATGGGACATGTGTGTCTGCAGTGACGTTTCGGTGACGGCACACCTGTGGGCCTGAGCCGGAACCAGGCCTCAGCACCAGCAGCCGGGCTGGTGCTCCCTTGGACAGGCTTCCAGGGCGGCGGCCGCCTGGGTCTGTGTGAGGACAGGCAGGCAAGGTCCTTCCGCTCACAGCCGTCTCTGGAAGCCCATGGACAGTGCTGGTGGGAAAACAGCCATACCGGCCTTGCCACTCACGGGGAAAACAGCACTAAAACTAGGAATGGAGGACTGTGTGATGCTCTTAAATTCAGGGCATATGGTTCAACATCTGTCTTTTCAACACTGGAAACGGAGACCAATGCCCAGGGAAGGAGCCGGAAGTCCAGCGTTACAGCTGTGTCCTGCCCCCTCCGGACATCTTTCTGGCTGAACTCGTCCATCTGCCCACGAAGGCCCATTAATGCCACCTCATCTAACCTGCTGCTCGGTTCACGTCAAATGCGCTTCTAAAGGGACAAAGAAGACGGAAAAGAAGAAGGCAGGAGAAGGACATTTACTGCCTTCCAGAAACTTCCCCATGCCTCTCCAGGATCTGACTCCTAGTTTTAATTTTAGAGCTTCCTACTTTGCTTAAATGGTATAGTAACACTTGATGAAAAGGGGCCATGAATAACTAATACATTTACAATTATCATCCTGATGGGGTGAGACTGAAGTCTGGAGTCGTTTCGTTAAATACAAGCACATGCATCTTTGCAAGGATGCCGCAGCAATCTCTGCACCAAGCGGAAGCAATGTCAGGCCACGTTCTTCTGTATAAAATGCACATTCCAGCCATCTCTGCCATCCTGGTCTAGAATACCGGAGGTTCGTGGTACGGCTTGATAATTCTGAACTGAAAACAGCCAGACAAATATAAGCTTACGATAATCTTGGAATATTCCGTCGTTTTTGGCGTGAACACACACTTTTCCTGTTTTTTATGAAAGTCCCAACTATTCCAAAACACAACAGAAAACCCCGAATGAAAAGAGCACTCTTTGTGTCCCTTTCTTTGCAGGAGATATTATGAACTTCATAAAGCCCCAGCACTCGGTCCATTCAGCGACCAGGAGGCAGAGCCCGCTGGAGATCTCTGGGCCTTCGAGGCCCTCAGCTGCCCGCAAAGACCTTCCCCTCCTCCGTAGTCTCTGGCACGCCAGTTTCTCGTTAACAGATCTCTTCTGTCCTCTTCTGATTGGCCGCTTGAGTTATCACCCAGGGAAACCCTGAGCTTGGGGAGCAGCACTCACATGGGTCAGCCCCTCCAGGGTGGCCAAGCTGCCTTTGCTGTGGTGCTCAGAGACGCCCAGTGCACCAAGAAGGGGATGCTCCATCTGCCCAGGGCCCTGATGTTCAAGGCCATCCGACGTTGAGCTGGCTCCCGTTCTGCCCCTCCAGGGCCGTCTCCTGTAACATGGACTGTGGGGTAACCTTTGGCCCAAGGGCTCTGACCCTCTATATTTTCCTCTATAAAGCGGGGACCATGTTCACTGCCTAGCATCATTAGGAACACCATAAGATACTGAAGTTAGAAACACTTTGAAAACTGTAAATTGTTACAGTTAATTGAGAACTGTTTTTCTCATTGTCATGACATTCATATTTCTTCCTCTGTTTCCATATAACTAATAGCCAAAAAGTCTCTTCTGGAGGGTTTCCTGGAATAACTCCTGTTTCTCCTAAAATACCTCTCTACTTGCATTTAATGCGAAACAACCTGGATGTGACAATTTGCTCAACCCACCGTGAGAGCTTTGTGGGGTCACCAAGACTTTAGATGAGTAAACAGCCTCCCTCTCCTGAGCCCCCAACAGTAAATGTGTGGTCATGAACAACCCGAGGACGTTTCCCTAAAGACCTGAAAAACATCTCCATAACACTGATGTGGAACAGGGCTGATGAGAATACAGTTCTCTAGGGCTGTGTTTGTTAAACAAAACCGTTAGCTGGTACTTCGGCTTGTCTTTTTTTTTCCCCCATAGCTTTTTGGGGCCAATCATCATCATCCAACATGAAAAATTCATACAGCCACACATTTCTACACTTTTCTACACGACTAGAAGCAGCTCCAAACCCAGGGCCTCCGTTCAGTCCCCTGGTCTTCTGTGGTTTCCACGAGCCCAGTGCGCACCGAGTTTCATTCAGTCGGTCAGTCGGTCAGTCGGGTGCAAGGTTTGAAAGACAAAGTGACAGTGGCCCCTGCCTGTGGGGACTTGGAGCCCATCACGGCATGGGTCGCTGAGACAGAAGGCGGACATCAGGGCTTCCCAGCCTCAGTCCGGTCGGCGTCATGGGCCCGTTCCTTCCTGCTGGGGATGGTCCTGTGAAGGGTAGGACGTTAAGCCGCATTGCTGGCCTTCACCACTAGAGGCGCTGGTCCTCCCAGAGTTACAACAACTGCATTGTCTCCAGACAGGCCAAATGTCCCCGCAGAGGTAAAATCAGCCCCTTTTGAGAATGGCTGGCAGCAGGGCTTTCTATGGTGGAAACGATTCTGGCCCTCACCCAGCTCAGAGGGGAGGATGGGTTCCACCGTGGGGTTGGGGGGTGGGGGGGGGCAGCCCTGGTTGTCTGTGCATCGAGGAAGACGTCTGTGTTTCATGATACTTGAGCTGAGCCTTCACATACGGGTGGCAGGTGCTTACCAGGCCATGGTGACAAGCAGAAGCTGAAACAGTTGGCTATATTCAGAGAGCAATGGAAGAGACACTTGGCGAATTTGGGGCTTGGAGGCCGTGTGTGTGTGTGTGTGTGTGTGTGTGTTGGGATGAGAGTGCAGAATTCAGCGGACCTGGCTTCAGATCCCTGCTCTGACATTTCCTGGCTGTGTGACCTTGGGTGAGTAACTTAACCTCTCTGAATCTCAATATCCTCATCTGTAAAATAAACCTATAATAGTGTGATATGACCCTGGATTTTTATAGGGACTCAACATGTTAATACACGTAAGATGCTTGGCACAGTGCCAGGCACAGGGCGGACACAATAAATGGAGCTTTTTGTTTTTGGGACTATCACAGACCATCTTACCCTTTGACAAAGCTGGCTTCATTCTGGCCTCTTGAAAACACACACACACACAGTTTCTGTCCTTTGCATGGCCAGTATGACTTGGTTTGTCCTGTCACAGTGTCCTCAGGCAAGTCCCATATCTGGCATTTATGGGGTTCATTCCCCTGCTTTTTCAATCATGTCTATTATAACAGGAGGAGATAAATACACTCATTCTATGTTTCTTCCTTGATCAGATTTTTCTTTTACTTCTAGGTTTTCTTTTACTTTTACTTTTAGATATTTTTAGATTTTTCTTTTTCTTTTACTATTTTATTTTTCCTTGCAAACCTACTTTCGTGGCATTTCTATATTTCACTTGCCTGTGAATTATAGGCTTCTGTTCTTTCCAGACTCCTCATGAGAAGTTTTGGGGTTCTTTCTCTCATTTCCAGGGCTGAATTACAGAGTGGCTACTCGTTTTCAAAGACTTTGAACATGTAATTGTTAGTCTAAGAGCTCTCGTAATCCCTAACCCCTCTAACACGGGTTTCTAATGTGTGCTGTGTTGGGTCAGCTTCGCTCCGTACCACGGCTGTGTGTGGGAGAAACTTGGAGCAAAGAAGGTGCTGGGCGTGGGGAGGCGCCCTCTCGGGATCTGTGAAAGGAGCACTGCCTGGAAAGGCAGCCATGATTTTGCCTCTCGTTAAGGCCCGATGTGCAAAGCCGATCAATCACACAATTCTGGAGACAATAATTCTGTTGTCCCTGTAACAGATGAGGCAGCTTCAAAGAAGTGTTTCCAAATCCAGATAGTTACACGGAGCTGCTGGCCAGTGAGGGAAGGACTTGAGCTGGATCCTGTCCCAGGATCGAACAGAAGCTGAGTGTGGAACACGCTGATAGGATCCTGAAGCACTTACCACGGACCTGGGCACGCGTGTGAGCACATGTGGGTACCTGAGTGTGCGCGTGCACATCTGCATGCTGGCATGCATCCAGGCCTTGCATGGGTGTGTGCACACGTGGGCATCTGAGTGTGTGTGCACACATGTGTGTGCATGCCCAAGGACATACCTTGTCCATACCAAGGACAGACTTTTGCATGAGTACCATGTGTTTGTATGTGCACAAGTATGCACACAGTTAATCATGGGTGTGCAGGGACTCCTCTGTGCTTGTGTGTGAGTGTGTGTGGCTGTGCTGGTGATATCTGAGCGGCAAGCAGGGCTATGAGTGTCCCTGTGGTGAAATGGCCGCTGACGGAAGCCAACAGCAACCCTGAGGGAAGCCCCGCACTCCGGCTGAGTCAGGGAAGCCCTGGGCCTCATGAGCCCATGTGCAGGACGGTCAGTTTACAGTGGGAGACCCCCACCACTGCCTGCCAGGGAGTCTGTCCAGCACTAGCCAAGGCAGGGAGGGGGAGTGCCGAGGGACTGGGAGGGCAGAAGGGGGAGGGGCAGAATGATGCGATCCTACCGACATCTGGGGCTGGACCATTCTTGGCTGTGGGGGCTGAACCACGTGCTGTCGGTTGCTCAGCAGTGTCCCTGGGCCCAGCCCAGCAGATGCCAGAGCAGCTCCAGGCCAGCCGTGATCACCACGACGTGTCCACAACGGCCAAGTGTCCTCTGGTAGCTCCTGCTCTGGGCTGAGCAGGGAGTGTGCTGGGCGAGCGCACATGGGTGCACTTTCCATGGTCTGGTGGCTAGACAAGCGGGGAAGACTGCCTGGAGGAGGAGCTTGGGGGTGGACTCAAAGGACAAGTTGGGGAGTGTGTGTCCTGGTGTTCCTGGGAGGACAGAGAGAGAGGTATCAGGGACCGGACATACATTCGTTCCTGGGGCTTCTGGAACAGAAGGCCAGGCCAGGGGGCTTAAATCAACAGAAATTTATTTTCTCAAAGTTCTGGAGGCCAGAAGCCCAGGATCACGTTTCCTATTTCTGGGGCTTTTAGAAGAGAATTTGTGCCACGCCTCCCCTCATGAGGAACCCCTGCCTTGCAGATGCATTACCCCAATCTCTGTCTTCATGTTCATGTGACTTTCTCCCTGTGGGTCTGTTTCCAAACTTCCCTCCTCTTACCGGGACACTGACCATTGCATTAGGGCCCGGCCTAACCCAGCATGACCTCATCTGAACTTAACGTCTGCTAAGATCCTTTGGGTGAGGAGGACACATCCATAGGTGGTGGTGGGGTGCTCAGTCTTTCTGCATATGTGTGGGGGACACAACGCTTCTCACTCCAGAGGCAGTCGGTCGTGATAGCTCCTCAGCCACCACCCTGCAGTCTGGCCCTCTCCCGTGGGGGGCAGATCACAGGGTTGGGTTTTCTTTAGGGATGTGTCACTTGGGAAATGGATGGCTGGTCAGGTGTGAGATGTTGGCCACTTAGAGAAGAATCTGTTCTGTGGCTAGGGAGGCTTGGGGCACTCTGGGTTTCTGATCCAGGAGGAAACAGGTTTCCAGAATCAGATCTTGTGTTCCTTTCAGAACTGGGTTTGGGATGTGTGTTAGAAATGCAGAGTCCAGAGTGCTCACCATTACAGCACCAAGGGCAGGAGGAGGCTGCTGGATGTTGGGCTCTCTCACCACAAGGTCCAAATGACAGATGTGGGAGGGTCCCCAGGGGGAGAGAGGAAGGAGGGGACATGGCCACTGACTCTTGAGTGACTTTCTTTCCCTACGCCTGTCTCCACCCCGAGTCCTGCACACAGTGACACCTGCCTCGGCAGTGAGCCTTTGGAGAAAGGAGAACCAGGAATGGGCCTGTGTGCAGTGGGGAGACGCCAGGTGGGGCACAGTGATGGGGGAGCTGGTGCCACACACTAGTCACACACGCCCAGGAGAGGGAGAGGGCAGTGGTTGGGGGGCCAGGCAAGAGGAGAAGCAAGGAGCCGAGGGTAGAGTGGGCGGGGGCAATCGAGGGGGCAACGGGAATGCCACAGCTGGCAGTCGGCACACAGATGCCCAGTGAGTGCCGGAAAACCGCCCACGCTGTGTGTGTGACGCTTCCTTGATTTGAATGAAATCGAAACTTTAAAAACTCTCCTTGGCCTTATACTTTAGCAATCTCTGCACCTCGATACCAAACAAGTCTGGTTCTCAAGCACAGCCTGGCTATAAAAAAGTCCCAAGAAAGTAACCTATATTTCCCAAAGCTCTAGTAAGCACCAACCCCCAACAGACCTCATGTGGCTTGTTGGAGGCATCAGGTGAGAGCAGGTGAGGGCGACACACAGGGCTTCACCCAGGAGCCTGGTGGGCGCAGGCAGGGGTGAGTGAATGAATGAGCACTTTCGGCCGGAGTCAAGCTCACTGTCCCAGGAGGACAGACAACTGACCAGCTTTCCCATGGCACTGACTCTCACGAGAGCAACGTTCCAGAATATCGCCCAGGATACAAAGCCACTTCACTCAGGAAGGACTGTTTACACCAGAGCATTCTAGAATTTTCCATTGAGAAATCTTATGTAACCGATTTTCTTCCAGAGTCTCCAATATTTCCCAATGACTAGGTAATGAATGTACTCAATCTTCTCTTCAATTTGTGAGCATCTCGGGACGTCAAAGCCAGCGTCAGTTTCATTCAAACTCTGGTAACATTCAGTAGGGGCTAAACTGGAGCCGCCTTATTTACTATGATTGTGAGTCATCCTCAAGCCACTGGCAGCACCAAAGGCAGGGTTCGTGGGTATTTCTGATGCATGCAAAACATGAGCATTTCTTTCCTCTACACTTTAAAGAAAGTTCTAGCAATTACTGAATCTTTTTTTGAGACAGATGGTCTTTGCCCTGGAAGAAGGAAGCAGAGAAAAAACCCTTTTCACTAAAAATTTAAATTGTTTCAGATAATCGTTTCAAAAAAAATTTTTTTTTGGAGATTCCACTAATACTTATACTTCTGCATAAGCATCTGGGCCCCTGTGGGTTTCATTAGCAGCACTGGAACGCAGTAAGTGACAGCTAGACGTCCTTATTAAAGGCAGCCGTGATGGTTGTGCAGCAGACATCATTCTCAGGACGGGGTTTGAACACACCTGTTAAACCCGCCCTGGAAGCCCACCAGGGCGGCTTCGCTGTAATCGCCTCTGACTTCCAGCTGAATAAACAGACACAGAGGGGTCAAGCAGCGTGCTCAGAGTCTCACAGGATTTCAGGGCAGTGCTGGAGCCCAAGGCCAGGCTCTCGGAAACAAGATAACGGTTGTGGATGCGACAGGAGGACAACAAGACACTGGCCATCGACTCCATAAAATTGGCCCAGCCTGCCCTTCTCCCACTGGACACGGGGTGCTCTGAGGTCCCTGAACCCCCATGTCCCTCTGCTTTGTAACATGGAGCTCCGGGCCTGCCATCCCACAGTAGCCAGCATTTGTTTAAACCCTGAGTGGATCAGTGCCCTAGACCTGCCCATTCTTCCTGCCACAGTGTGGACTTCGGTCGCCTCCTCGAGCCTGGATCCTACGTCTTCTGAGCAGGTGGGCCTTCCTCGGTGAGACACGTGTTCGCACATGGTCCCGGTCCCTCACGACGGCTGGCCGCCTGTCCTTTCCATTTTTGCCAGACAGAGAAAGCAAAGGGAGCTCACTGACGGGCCAAGCCAAGGATGCCGTGTTCCATTTTTGAGACCAAAGGATCGGTTCAGCCCCAAACAGCCGCTCCTTCAGTGTCTTCGACTTATGAGCCGAGTCCCGCTGCCTACATGTGGGCTTCTAGCGAGGTCCCAGGAGCACGCGTCTGTCCCTGCTGTCATGGTGGACTCCCTGGGCGCTGCCTGGGAATGCAGTGCATCTCCGGTCATGTAAATCTCTCTCCCGGGGACCTGGCTCCGCTGGGACGAGCAGGTGTGCGTCAGTTGTCTCGGCCTCGATGACCCCTGTCCTCCTGTGGACAATTGCTCCGCGTCGTTCTACCCTGAGTGAACCACTGGCAGGAAACATGGCACTTCCCTGCCAGCCTGACCTCCGAGGTCGGGGCCCAGGCCAGCCATCACCCCACACCCTGGACCTTCCTCACGCACCCTATTTCCCCTTCCTTCCGGAGCACAGTTTGAAAAGGATGAGGCTCAAGTTCTTCCCCGGTGCCCGCTGGGGTTTCAGTCCACCCGTTCGTTCCTGGTGGCTCAGTCCCCACGGCACCCTCCTTTCTGGGCGCCGGGACCCCACTCACGCTGACTTGAGGCCGCCCACCTGGTCTGATGCCCCAAGCTGCCTCCATCGTCCTCTCCTCCAGGGAGGGCAGGGCCCGTGGGCAGCTGGGAATGAGCCGCGCTGACGGCTGCCAGCGAGGTGAGAGGCGCACGCTGCTCCCCTCTGCCTTCCGCCCCACAGAAGCCAGGTCGGCTGGCACGGGTCACTCACTCCTGCCACCTCACCCCACGACAGCGAGGGGCGACCCGCCTCCAGCCAGGCTCTGCTTGATGTTACGAGCCCCGCGCCCCCATCACCAGCGACACCCCCCACCCACGCCTGTCATTCCGGGTCGCGTGGAAGAGCATTCTCTCGTCTAGACAACAGTGACGGCCACACGCCGCTGCCGGGAGCTCCAAAGAGAGGAGGGAGACCATGAATGTCACTGGAAATGAGACACTGGGGGGCCGCCGCTGGGGGGCCGCCGCTGGGGCTCGTCCGTCAGCACGGGGGCAGCTGTGTTCTGCTTTCTGGCCTGCCGGCGGGAGCTTCCTGAGTCTGACAAAATAATCCCAAACCGTGTTGTTCTGGAAAAATTACATCAAGAAGTAACACAAGGTTTTCACAGGCAACCAGGGTAACGTGGTTTTCCCCTCGAGATGCAGTCCGGTCTCAGGGGGCATGTGTGACTTTGCGGCGTGCAGTAGCCCTTCGTGGCACGTGTGACTTCGCGGCGTGCGGTAGCCCTTCGTGGCTCCGTGCCCTTCCCGAGCCCTGTGACTTGCGAGGACAGAGAAAGGCCTGGCCGCGTGACACGGCTGGCATGGGATCTTCCAAACCCTACAGGAAATTCTGCAACATTAAATAAAAAAAGCTCTTGAGACTTCGAAATCATTGGGAATCTTGAGAATATTTTCCCGAAAAATGTAAATGTGAAAATGCTACGATTTGGGCTCTAATTCTCTTTGCACCTCGTGAGGAAGGGTGGAGAGGGCCTTTCTGGGTTCCCGAGACCCCAGCATCCCTGGACTCCGGGGGAAGGGCCGTTTCTACCCGTCTCTAGGCCAGGAGGGGGCCACTCCTGCCATGGGCACGGCATGTCCCCGTGGGTGGCAGCTAGCATCCCGAGAAGACAGCTGTGATTGGCCTTTACGAATCCAAAGTCCATTTTCCTGCCAAGGACGTAGTGAGTGGACGGGCCTCACTAACCCGATACGGCTGAAGGTCACTCCGAGTCGTGAAAGGGACAGAAAAGGGGCCCCCAGGACATCCCAGAGCACGTGCGCTCTCTGTACACGCTCAGGAGTCCTGGTGTGATCCCGGGGCGGGCTCTGTGCCCGTGGGGGATGCTGTCCCTCCCCCGTCGCAGGGGACCATCGGTGCCGAGTCCTCGCAGCAAAGCCGATGATGGAGTCTGTGCGCGGATTTTCCCCGGGGCGGTGCAGGCCTCCAAGCGCTGGAGAACTTCGGACGTGCACACACGGCAGAGTCAGTAAGTGGAGCCCTGAGAACACAGTTCTGATCTTTCCTGCGCTGGTCGCTAATGAGGCACTGATGAGGGGCAGGGTGCTGGGGGGAGGCGGCCCACTCCCCCACTTCCCGGCCATTAGCAGAGCACATGCTGCTGGGGGAAGAGGTGGGGAGGGCCACCAGCTGCCCTGTGGTCCCCAGACGGAGGACCGCGAGCGTTCCGAGTCCGGTCAGTCACTGCTGGGTGAGGAACTTTGCCCCAGGCCCAGCAGGCTGAACGCACTGATTTAAACACAGAGGAGCATCGTCATGAGTCACACATTCCTGCGGGGCCAGAGGGAAAATCCAGCACCCACGACGGAGGCCCGTTCCGGAAAGCTGCATTTCTGCACCGTGGACGTGAAGCCACCAGAATTCAGCATTTTGCCCCCGAGGCTGGACTCTACTCCTCCTCGCATTGTAGTCCCTACCCCACACTCCTTTGGCCCCCGCCGGCTCCCACCCCTCCATGATCCCTGACCTGCCCTTCCTACCCCCACCCTCCACTGAACACTGGCCTCTCTGAGCACTTAGCATCCACCGGCAGTGTGCTATGTGTAGGGGATAAAAGTAAAGGAGTCAAACCACTTCAGGGAACACACCAGGACCCCATCTTCCCATACCGGCCGGCGTTACACAGGTGAGAGTCCCAACACGCGCATCTTCCGTTTGCAGGAAAACACGGGGCAAAGAGAGGGCACAAAAGAGCTAACTGTTGAGAAAGCCAAGAGTAGGGATCTTTCTGGAAGACGCAGTGTTCCGTTATAAAACAGTCTTAAGACTGCAATCAAGAACGGAAGTTGGTTCTAAATTCAAATTTCTGGGCTCTGGCTGAACAGCTTAGAAAACTGAGGGACTGATTTTGGCTGACCTAATAAAAATTAAAGTGATTTTCTATAAGCAACTGGGATGGCTATTATTACTTTTAGGTCATTACTTTGGGGATGTTCTGATTTCTACTCTTATTGGTCTGATGGTGTTGCCACAGGACCTTTTCTTTCTGATTAAGTAGAAATTATAATAAGTGAAGAATTCAACCACTGATTTTTATATACATCACTGGGGATCTTCAAACAGCGCACACTTTAGAATGCAGTATAGGTAAAGCTCATGCCCGTCACTGTCCTGAGAGCTTGCTGTGTACGGACTCACTCAGTCCTCACTAGGGACGAACTGCTACGACTTCCCTCATGATGGGGAAACTGAGACTGAGTTCAAGTGCCAAGGTCACAGAGTAGGTAGGCAGTGGAACTGGACCTTGAGCTCAAGAAGTCGGGCCCCAGTGTCCATGCTCCCAGCTATGCTGTGCTGGAGACAGCAACAGCAGGTGACAGGAATGTAAATATGGGATGCCCCCTGCGGCGGCCCACACCCTGCATGTGCCTAGATCATGAGTAGGTTTGCATGATATTGGTGCAGTTTTTAACTGAGCATTTCCCGATTGTATTTCAACATTAAATCTATCCAATTGTGCCAGTCCCTTGTGGAAAAACAAAGGTCACTTTATTTACTTATATTGGGTGCGTACACACGCTTTCTGAGGGCCAGATGATGAACCTTGAAAAATTATCGACATTGACCTCCAGGCTAGAATCCCAAAGCAAGGGCAGCACACACTTCCCCGCGGGTGTCCTGTGTGGTGTTCTACCCACGTTAGCTCATCTACGCGTCACCCACGAGGTACGCTTCTCACGGTTGTGCAAACGATCGGGTGGAGAAGAACAGGCAAGTGACTTCTCGGTGGCACAGAAATGGTAAATGACAGCGTCCCTCCGCACCCCCAGCCTGGGTCTGGAAGAGGCTGGAACCCCACGATGCAAACTTCTGGGAAATGGAGCATTCTGCAAACTGCGATCAGACGGTCACCCAGAAACACCAGCATCCCTGTGGCTCTAAGAATGGTCCCCACCTCTGTGAAAGCCCGGATATCCCAGCCTCTCCAGGCCTCCCAGCAGCACGCAGACTGCCGCGTTCCCACCACCCCGCTCCCGGCCTGCCCTTGTCATTCCAAAGAGCCTAAGAACCGGTGCTCCACGCTGGACAGGTGCCCCCACAGATGGTGACCGTGGGCGGTGGCCGTTAGGACCCCGTGTCCCCTGGCGCTAGCAGGCTAGAAACTTCTGCCCGCACTCAACGTCTAGCCCAACTTTGCAGTGAGTGTCATGGATAAGCGAACATGTTCAGCAAGCCGGAATTTCCAAGTCAATGTCTCCTGTTTACTGAAAACATCTCCCTCAATGCGGTCATGTTTGCCGTCAAAACGTCTGTGGGGGCTGGTCACGGGGCCAGCTAACGAGATGCCAGGGGAGTTGGGAGCAAACCACTCAAACACCTGTTCCCCGAGACAGCAGCTGGCCCCAGGCAGATCCTGCAGTGATGTCTTCAATGGCAAAGGCCAGTTTCTCGAACGAATCTTCCCGCTTTGTTATCTCATACTTCTGTTGGCTTGTGTTAAGATCCAAATACACAAAAAATCAAACTTCTTACGCCTTCATATCTGAACCGGCAAAAACAATGGTTTTGCTCTGGTTTTGTCTGGCTGCTTGTCGCGACACTGAGAGGTTTTCTGTGGCACCGGGATGGAGGGTTTTGGCCATCTCATTACTGGTCTACGGTACAACTGCTACACCGAAAATCCTAAAGCCTTCGCTATTTTTTTTAAACCACTTACTGAGGTATGACTGACATACAGAAAACTGCACGTATTTAAAGGGCACAACTTGCTGAGTCTGAGACATGGGCATTCTGATGAACTGCACGTGCTGGGCAGGTTAATGCTTTACAAAGCGCCATGTGCTTCCCAGCTCCCGCCAGTGGGAGCCCAGCTTGTGGCCAGTGCTGGCCAGTGGGCTGAGGCGGAGGTGATACACGTCCTTCCGGGTGGGGGCCGTGAGGAGCGGAGGTGCTGGCCCATTCTTGTGCCCTGTCCCTGTGAGCTCCAGGGCCACGTGCTCCAGGTGGAGAAGCCACAAGGTGGAAAGGGGCCCCAAGCCACATCAGACCGTGTGCAGGAAGTACGTGTTCATTGGTCCTGCTGGATTTCAGGGGGTGCTCTGCGGCAGGAAGTAAATCCCCACTACATGCAAAACTCGTCATTGAAAAAACTTACATGGGACTTTCGTGATTCACAAAAAGCAAAGAAGAGCAAAGAAGGGGTCTTGTCTACTTGATGTTAGACGGGGCGGCTGTTCCTAAAGGCAGAACTGTATGTGTCCAGAAGCATGCAGGTAAAGGAGTCATATTTACATGGGGACTTGTCACAGGATAAAAATGGCAAAAAAGAAAATAAAATTAATAAAATAAAAGGCAGTGGAAAAGGGCCAGGTGGGCCAGAAGACAAGGCTGAGGAACCATGCTCACTTCACGGAGGGGAAGGAAGTTGGACTTCTGCTTAACAGCGTGTGGGGAAGACAATGGGCTAAGTTTAAATGCAAAGGCAAGTTTACAAAGCCAGTGGAAGAAAATAGAAGGGCAAATCTTGTGACGTAATGGTCTTCGCAGATAGCTTTTACCATGGAAAGATGGAGAAAGGAGCAAGCTCGGAAGTAGAGGGTTTTTTTTTTTTTTCCCAATAAAAGATGAGACAGAACAACAGAGAGAAAATGCACATGTTGGAAGAAAATACTTACAACATGTAAAACCCAAACAAGAAACTATATCTGGCAAACAGAGAATTCTAAGAAAAAGCCAGATAACCAGAAAACCCAAAGAAAATTGGGGAGAAAATAGGAACAGGCCATTCAGAGAAAAGACAGAACAGCTGGTAAGAGCAGGGTTTAACGTCCGAGCTGACCGGTGATCAGAGAACTTTAGAACAGAGATAAGATACCACTTGCTCGCTGTCAAGGGCAAGACTCAGGATGGAAGGTAACACCGAGGCTTTCTGAGGAAGCGTGTGGACTGGCCAGGGAAGCCATTCTGGAAGATTCCGGCCATCCCTCGAGAAGGTCAGCACGCACAGGCCTGATGCCAGCGAGTCGCGCCTGGGCCCCGCTCCCTGGAAAGTCTGCACGTGTGTTCCGAGGAAGGCCAGGCAAGGAGGCGGGCGGCAGCAGTTCTGCGAAAACAGGAGCCGGAGGGCGGCCGGGGTCCTCCCCAGAGAGCAGATGAGGAAAGGGGTCGGCGACCGTCCTCAGGCTCATTTCTGGCCAGCCGAATCGCAGAGCTTTCCGTCCCTTACTTCGTAACTGCTGGTACTGCGCGCATTTTGTAAAGTAGGCATGTCTGTAATCAGAAAAACTCCGAAGAGCTCCAGAAGCTAGAACGGACATGAGAGACTGTCGTGCGCTCTTACTCCGTCTGCGCTGCTTCTGACCCCTTCATCAAACTGGGAGCGACGAACGGCGAGAATCCCAAGTCACGGTGAAGATGCTGACGGCAAAGACGGTGGTGATGGCGACGGAGGCTCTGATGTCCAGACGTCGCTCCTCACGGGCCCTGCGTCGACTGGAGCATCTGGAGATGGAGAAGGCCTCTTTCCAGAAAGCCCTCGGGGAAGGGCCCGTGTTCCGAGGGGCCCATCCAGGTGTCATCCTGTCTCAGGCCCATCCCCCTTCTCAGAAGGACCTTCCGGTAACTGGACTCGAAGCTGGGACACAGCAACCGGCCTGCAACTCAGCCCCCGCCCGGGAGAGCTGGTGGCTTGTCACCGGCGCTCATGAACCCAGAAGGCCACTGACCAATGCAGGGCCTGGCCTGACTCTCTGCCTGCGACGTCTCTTGTTTTCATGTCCACTGCAGGAGGGCAGCTGACCCGGGGGAGTAAAGCTGGGAAACTGGACTGCGCTGGGGCCGTCCACTGCCCTAAGAAACCACGATCACCGAGAAGGCAGATCAAAGTCAACAGAAACAGAGAAAATCAGTTTCTTTTTCACTTAATTGCTTTGTTTGGTTAAATGCATGTGGGGGAGAAACAAACCCTACAGACCATTTTAATTAGGATATTGTGAAAGTCAGGGGTGTCATCCTGAAATTCACATGTGATCATCTAAGTGTATACTGTTGGAATAAGAAAACTACACACTTTAATAGGCCTTTATATTTAATGAAAGCCTTGGATTATATATAATAGGGACCCGGTGCTTTGATATTTTGCTGGGTTCTCCGATGTTTGCGACATTTGTGGAAAAACTCTCTGCTCGTGGGACCCGTGGGATCGGGGCCCCTCGGCCGGGTGTGGGGGTGATGCCGTGTGTCTTATGCCAGATGCAAGTCTGGACACGGAAATCAGGTGCTCGGGACTGAGGAGGGGCAGGGAAGGCTTCAACCGCCTGTTGCCCTCCCTCAGTGCTGGGATGGAGCCCGTCTGCTCGCTCCAGAGTCCAAAGCTCTGGGAAGACAAGCCCGGGGGTGTTCAGGGTGGGCTGTAGGTCTACAGCAGTCCAAGGAAGCTGGGGGAGGGGCCCACGTCTCTGCGTATCCGTTCTGTTAGCTCTGCTGGGGCGTCCTCCAGGAGGGGGATCCCTGCCTGTTCGGGGGTCTCGGCGGCAGGCCAGTGGAGAGATTTGGGCATATTTTAGTTTGAATAAAATAGGAAAGCATGCAATGTGCAAAGTGCCCGCCCCAAACCTCTGCGCTGGATATGGTGGTCACCGAAACCAGCCGATCGATGAAAGTAACAACTAAGAGTCATTTTCTGATGCAAATGTAATTCGAATGAGTAAAATTACTGTAAAAATGGGACTGAGGGTTTTCAGAAAGCATCCTATGTCAGGGTTTGATGGGGACCTCTGAAATGATAAAAGCAAGTTCTGATTAAAGAATGCAGCCACTTGGAGGTTTCAGCAGAAAAACCATTTGGTTAAAACATCTTCTTTCTACGTCTGACCTTCCGCCGTCCACTACTATGGAATTTCTGGATCGCCGACTCTCGCTGGTGTTGGAAATAACCATCAACCTTCCGGTCCTTCTGAATTATCTGCACACCCTGCCACGCTCCACATCTTCTTCTTTGCCCAACATCCTCTTTCCCTGCAGCCCCAGACGGACACGTGTGCTGGGGAGGCCCCTCTCTGGGCTACCTGCCCCCAGGACTGAGCAGACCAGGCTTCCCCGAGGCAGACACAGACCCTGGGGTTAAGTGGAACACAGAAACACAAGCCAGAGAGGAGCCACAGGAGAGGGGACAGTCCAGCGATGATAGGCTTGTTGAGACAGTGAGGTCTGGAGAGAGAGGTGAGAACAGGGGACACGGGGGGAGTGGCATGGGAGCAGGGGTGGGGTGACTAAGGGGACTGTGGAACAGTGAAATGGGGCCAAACAAATAGAGCCGGCAGGAATGGGGGGCTGGGGCAGTGCCCCACATGATGGATGGGGTCCCTTCCCCCCATAAAAGCACAGGGAGAAGAACCCACCACAGGTGGGAAGGAGAAGGAAAGTCTGGAAAAAGAAAGATAATGAAGGGGCTGCTGGTGGTGCAGTTGGTTAAGCAACCGACGCTGGATCTCAGCTCAGGTCTTGATCTCGGGGTCATGAGTTCAAGCCCTGTGTTGGGCTCCATGCTGGGCGTGGAGCCTGCTTAGGTTCAAAAAATAATAAAGGCAATCACGATGATCATGAAAAAGTAGAAAGGGGAGACATTCTGGGAAAACCCAGAAAATTAAAGTGCTCTGGAAAAGCTGGAGCTCCTGCCGAGGAATGTGTGGTCACAGGAGCCCCGCGGAGCCCAGCTGTCACATGGGAGACCCCGAGGCCCCTGGCAACAGGGAGGTGAGACTCCAAGCTCACAGCCCTGGTGGACACTGCTCTGTGCTTTGAAGCAAAGCCTCTGCCTTGGGTTCAGTTGGGTCCTCAACATTTACATGTTGATGTCCTAACCCTCCGGGCTTTGGAATCTAACTGCATTTGGAGACAGCATCTTCCCACAGGTGATTAAGGTAAAACGAAGCCAAGGTAGGGAGGGGCCCCGGGCCGATCTGACAGGTGTCCTTCTAGAGGAGATCAGGACAAAGACCTGCAAAGGGGGACGCCCAGGTGAAGACCAGGGGAGAAGTGGGCACCGGCAGTCACGCGGGGAAACCACCCTTGCCCACACCTCCGTCTCCGACTTCCAGCCTCCGGATCTGTGCGGAAGTAAATGTCTGTTGTTTAAGCCACCTGTCTGGTACCCTGTGACGCCAGCGGCCTTCAGTAATCAAACAGGCTACTACAGGCTCCAACCAGAAAGGTCGTCGCTGAAGAGAGGGAGGAGGAAGGGACAGGGAGGGTGGGAGAGACAGGGGGGAAGGGAGGGGAGGGGGAGAGGACATGAGGGAGGGGGAGAGGGTGGGCAGGAGGAAGAGGAGGGGGAGGCAGGGAGGGAGAGAGGCGAGGGCAGGAGAGAGGCAGAGAGCCGGACGGAATGAAAGTGCACAGAGGCTCGGAAACCTCCAGTCAGGACGAGGCCAGGAAGAAGGGAAGGAACAGATGTTTGCCGACAAGTTCTTCACACCCCACCGTTCACGCCGGAACTGCTGGAGGGAAGGAACCGCCGGCTACAGAGCGGGGTCCCTCACTCTCCCCCAGCCCACACCCTGCCCTCCGTCAGGCGTCCGCCTCCGGGGTTTCGGGGGAGTAGGATGACGACAGTTCAAGGGCACGTGATTCAAACCAAAAACACTAAAGCCAATTCTCGTTTCTGGAAACACCATGACCAGTAAACTCGGTGTTGAGAGAAGAAGAGAAAACTCAGGCCACGTGGGACGCACACGGGGCTGGGGCCAAGGTTATTTTGGTACTTGGTGTCAACGAGCGAACGTCTTTGGATCGAGTATCATTTTGTTGCTAAAACTGTCCACCTTCCCAACACTGCAATTACAGCCCGCTCACCACCAGTAATCTTCCTTTGATGAGTCACGATCCTGCAGTACCTGAAGGCCATGACCTCAGTCTCTCTACGGTCGCTGTGGAGGGACCACCAGCGGCAGGGCTGGGCTGTCTCCCTGGGCTCTGTGTAGTGCTCCCCACAGGGGGAGGTTCTCCCTTGGGGGGGGCATTCAGTTCTGTAGGCTGGGAGGCACTGCCAGGCTTGCTGGAGGACGCATGTGGCCAGCAGGCAGGGGCAGAAGGCTCTGGAGTTTGCGCAGGGACACAGGAGCACTCAGCGGGAGCCCGGACACCCGCGGGGCAGAGGCAGCAGGGAGGGTGTGAGGCGGAGATGGGTCTGCTTGGATGCTGGGATTCCAACAGGAGACTTGGCCTTGGGGTGCTAAAAGGGAAGCCAAATTCCTCCCTGGGGCAGCTCACTGAGTCCTCCGGTGCCTGCCACGTGGATTCTGGTTCCACAGAGTGAGGAGGGCGTGCGGAGCTGAAGGGACAGGCAGACCCACTGCTGGGGCACTGAGCTGGGTCTCCCTCCTCCCAGTCCCTCTTCAGAGGGCTGAGCAGGTGGGGAGGGAGCAGGGGAGAGGGCGGAGGGCTGAGGGGAGGGTGGGGGAGGCCTAGGGAAGGCTGAACGGCAGAGGGCCACAGCGGGTAGTGAGTGGGAAGGTGGTCAGTGCAGGGGTGGGGTTCGACACTTGTCTGCACAGGAGGAAGATCAGAGTCTGAAGTTGGGGAAATGATGAGTCCAATTTCCATTTTCACTGAAGCCTGATGGGGGTTAACTTGGAAAGTCCGAGTGGGCGTCACGCGGTACAAGGGAGCTGCTGGGGAGACGGGTCCTGGGTTCCCGCGCTGGTCCCCAAGCAGGATGGGGCCTGACCCCTGTCCTCCAGCCGTGGCCTCCCTGCTCACCCGGACTTGGAGCTGCTGGGACCTGGGTCCTGGGGGAGCCGTGGTGGGGGGCTAGGAGAAGCACCTCAGGGCGCCCCCAGAGTGCTGGTGGCAGGGGCAGTGCAGGACCCCCCCCACCGCCCCCCGACTCAGTCTCCACAGCATCTCTCCTCTTTCAGGGCGGTGGAGGTCAAGGCTGAGAACACCGGGTCCTGGGACAGCAATTTGGTAAGTTCCATGTTGCCGATTTCCTGGTTTTCCGTTATGAGTTTAAAATACTCACTTTTCTTTAGCCATAATCTCAGTTTCGCTGCTATTTCACCTTGCTCTGGGATTCCAGTACGACTGTGTGGACAGAGTCTGAGCAAGGAAGCAGGCGTTACTGCCGTCAGCTGCTTCTGACGACAGCGGCCGTACAGACAGGCAGGCAGGCAGGCAGGCAAGCAGACAGAACGTACGCGTGCTGGAAGTTCCACCGCAACCGGACGGGGGCTATTCTCCTCTCTTTGCCTTTGATGGGATAACAACTCACTGCTCTCACCTTGGGATTTTGGAATTTTCTCTGGTGCAGGATTTTAAATCTCTTGCAGAATTATATTTAAATGGCAAAGAAATGCCAATGTTATCACAGCTCAATCACTATCAGTGAAATCCTCATTTACAGGTGAGTGTGTTCGCTTCGCTTAGTTTCCCAGCCCTGTTTAATGATGTGATTCTACAAATTATACACACACACACCCCTTAGAATATTCTGGAAAAAACCTTCAGCTGAAAGTCAACACAAATGTTAAGCTTAAGCTTGGGCTTTGGGAAATCTTTGGCTCAAGGCTCAGCTCCTGGTCCCTTGTGGCCCGACGGGGGCCGAAGTCCATGGAGTGTGGGAGGGGGTCGTGGTCACACCACCAGCCAACAAACTCTGGAAGGGTGTCCTGCCCCAGGCACCCCGCCCAGCAAACACCACACTCCTCTTCATCCGGGGGTCCTTTCCTGTCTCTGCACACATTCCCAAGCCGCATTCTTCCCCCAGGCTTTCCTCAGATTACCATGTGAGACGTTGAACATATGTGCATGTGTAAGGTTTGCAAGATAGATTTTAAAGGTTTCATTTATCCAACCTGAGCGATACCTTCTAGAATATTCTGAAAGGAAAGACGACTGCAGGAGGTCTCCCTCCTTGCCTCTCTCTCAAACCCCGCCTGACTCCACAGACCCGTTAGCGTCACGGCCCCCTTCCTCGCGAGGCCAAACACACTGTAAAATAAGAGCTTTTCCCGGTAGATTTAGGAGCCGGCAATGTCAGTGGCCTCTCCCTCCTGCGGAGATCTTCCCACTTCCCCGAACACTCGGGGGCAACTTAATTCCACAGCACGGAGCTGAAGCTTGCATTGAACCTGTAGGGGTGGCCTGGCGGGGATTTCGGATGAAGCCCCTTCTGTCCTGACGCGCGGAGAGAAAGCAGCGCTTTCTTCCTGGGGTCCGTCGCCAGCTGCTCCTGCCCAGACCTTCACGGAGGACCGCCTTCTCACGAATGAGAGGTCTCTTGGACTTGGGTCTCTGACAACTCCTACTTGACGGTGCCACGGGGATGAGACCAAGTTCCACTGCAGAGACGGGAGAAGATGCACCTTGGAATTCTAAGTCCCCAGGTCCTGCTTGAGAAGCGGTGGTCCTGCTCAAGCACGTTACCAGCGAGAGCTCGAGAACACAGGTCCTTGCCTGGCCCCTCCTGGCTGCCCGCCTGTCATCTTCCTCATGCCAGAACCTGTCCCTGTCTTGGACCTCCAGAAAGCCATGCCCGCGGAGATGCTCTGGATATGGGAGAGCTGAGTGCCCACAATGCTCTGGGATGGCGGTCTGTCTTGCTCCTGCAGGACTACCCCAGACACTGCCCTGGCCGGCACCTGCTGGCAGAACCCTCGCACCTTTCCCCTGCACTCCTGCCTCTTAGAGATGTCTGCATCCTTTGTACACCTCCTCCCACACCCAGGTGTGACTGTCTTTCCTAGCCAGGTGCTGAGCGAGACCCAGTATCGAAGTGGTGCCCTCTGTCCCTTTTTCCACAGGGCTTAGAGGATAAATATATCTCCTGCCCTCATGCAGCTTACAGCCCTGTCAAGGGCAAAACCCTCAAATGTTGAGTAACCGTGGGTACACAGCCTGTTGGGCTTGACCTTCCAGCGAGGCCGGGAGAGCTCTGTGGCTTCTCTGATTAGGAGACCAGCAAGCCACCAAGACACACACGGGTGTGTGGTCAGCCCCAGGGTGCAGGCTGAGGTCCTTTTCTAGTTTTCTTAGGGTTGGGCCACTGACATGATCTCAACCAAAAGAGGTGATGATGGGAGAGAAAAAGAAATACATAGAAATGTGAGAAATCGGTCTGAGCCATGGTGGGTAGAACTGTCTCTGTTTGCCAGCTGTGATGCTGAAGATGGTTCACACTCGCCGAAGCCCATCCACTGATTTCCATACTACAGATTCACGTGCAAGAGAACACCCCCTCTTAGATCGATGTGGGCAGCAGGCTGAGAAACCCAGGGGGGAGAACACTCACAGCTCTAACAACATCAGAGGCTGGGTTTCAGATATCAGTGTGGCTCAACTACGGGAAAACCATCAAGAGTACAACAGAAACAGTGCATAAATCCTGGGGGACCGGCACGCTGTGCGTCTTCCCCTCTCCTTGTGACGATGCTGCTCCTAAACCCCGGAATCCGAGGGGTCGCAAGGATGCTGGTGACATCCGGGTCCTCTCCTGTCCGAGGCAGGAAGATGACCCTGGTTTTGGGGCCAACACTCAGGGCCCTAACTGAGCTGCAAGAATGTGAGGCAGACACCAGTGTTCCCGGCTGATTCGCCTCCGACCGTCACAGTGTCACATATCTTCTCCCGGATGTTTCTGAGCAAATGCAAATCCTGTGGGCTGAACATTTCAATTAGATTTCCCTCGAATTCCACTAAGGGAAAGGCCATTCCTGAAGGTGTTTCAGAAAGGCAAAGGAAGCCTGAGCACAGTGAACTTCTCTGTGCACCGATCAGAGGCGATCCCGCTGATCTGTGGCCACTGCTGGCGTCCAGAGCATTTTACACAATTTCAAATTTCACTTCCGAGCCAGGTCTTCCTCTTGAAACAAAATGTAACCCAAGTGGTCCAGTGGCTATCATGTTCCATAATGAAGGTAGCATCTCAATACTTTAACGGCTAACAAAAGCACATGGTGCGCACGAGATACGGTAGAAGAAAGGGATTAAATAACGTTCTCGTGTGTAACTTTGTGACTTAGCAACAGCCCGGAAAATTAAGCTAATTTAAAGACACTACTAACACATGGAATCCTTAGAGAGCAAAGCCAGAGAGGTGAATGGCAGCCCTCAGATTGTGGTGGGACAATACACGGTCACAGTTATGATCAGGAATCAGCTCCTGGCGGAGACGATGACTCGAGGATGGAAACCAACAGACGCCCGCAGTGGACGGCGGTGGCAGGCTATCCTGAGATTTTTGTGACTGTTTGTAAGATCGTGGGCGAGTGTGAAACAATTTGAGCCAACTGGATGTCGCGTTTGCCCGGAAATGCTAACAGTTACGAAAGCAGATCCTGTGTGTATGGGATTTGAATGTGAGTCCAGGTCTGGGTCTTGGATAAACGTCTCTTGTGTGTTTATTTCACTACGTATTCGCCTTCTGAGAAAGAAGGAGCAGCCGCTGATCGCCTCCTCCGTGTGTGGTGCTTCTGTACATCACGTCCTTGGGGATCACGATTCACCTGGGAAATGGGGTTACACGTCTCATCTTCAGGGGAGGTGCCTGAGGCTTGAGGAGGTGGCTAGCTGCCCAGCAGCAAAGCAGGTTGGAGAGGAGAGATGGTGTGGGAGCCCTGTGCTGGCCTTGCTGTCCATGGCTTTATCCCCAGTCCACCCAGCAGGGTGGTGGTGGAAATGACATATACGCTGGACCTTCAACCCCAAGCCCAGGGTTCTGGCCGGAAGCTGTATAACCTTTCAGAGCTTTCCCAAGACAACCGCGGACACTGAGAGTCACTTGCTCTTTGGAGTTCTTCACCTGGGGCCACGTAAACTTGGATGGAAAACATGAGTTTGTTTTCACTACCTCCTCACTACAAGCCAGCACTTCACTGAATTATGACTGAAGGTAACAAACTGCAGCCTTGTGAGCAATGCCTTGACTTTGTCACCAACAGAAAAATAGATTTAAAAAAAAAATCACATTCTAGTTGGTGCAGACAACTTGAAAGGCCTTTTACTACGTCCAATTAGAGGAGCTGTCAGATCCGTCTTCGGATCTCAACACTAAATACGTGAATAAAGATGCACTTCTTAATTTCCTATTTTAGTCCAACACTTTTAAAAAGGTGATACATGTGTTTCGACATAATTGATTTCCTTTGAAATTCTGCGAATTTTATTCTGTGCGTTTAAAATGAAATTATTCCGAGGAGGGGTCCACGGGCCCCCCCTGATGCCCAAGGGCATGCGGTCCTCCAGGTGGCAAGAAGGGGCTCTGAGTTCTCCGGTTCCTCTCGGACGCATGTGGGGGAACAACCAACAATGACCTTTATCTCTCCGGACCACGAGAACACCGAGGCCAGGATCCCCTTTTCAACAAAATTACTTGAAAAAAATCACCCTAATTCCATCCAGCGGATTTCAAACTCTCTTTTTATTAGATCCGTTTAATTTACGATGATTTTCTTTAAGCTTCATACAACTTCATGGCTGGATCCTACCTTTAGAGAAACGGTCTCCCGGGAGCTGAGATGATGAAGTTTCACAGTATACGTTGTGCGAGTGATCCAAGAAGAAACGAGCGGTTCTGGAAGGGGTGGGGCCGCTGGGCCCATTCTGGGGGGCTCCTCTGGGCTGGTTTCGGGCTGGCGAGGGCACTTCCCCAGGACCCTAACGCAGTCGCTCTGCCCTCCCCAGGTGGGACTCTGGGGGCTCCCGGACCCCAGGGGGGTGCTCTCTGCGTGGGAGCGAGCTGCTGAAGAGCCAGCTTCCCTGAGAAACAGCCCCCGTCCACAGAGGGAGGTGAAAGCAATATGATTCTAGTACTTAGATGACTTTTGAAAGTTACATTTTAAAGGCTTATAATATTCAACTAGTTACGATGAACTTAAACTTGTAATACATTCAATTCCAAGTTTCCTCCATGTTATTTCTACTTTTCCCTGGCTGGGAAGCAGAGTGAAGTAGGGTATGTCATTATCCTGAAACACCTCAACACAGATTAATCCTTGCAGCAATTAATACTTATTTTGTACCATTACATCCAATTTCTGACTGGTGTCTCCTGGGAAGCAAAAATGGGCATCCAGCCTGACACTCAAAATTTATGCTAACTCCTATGTGTCAGCGAGGCAAAAATGACTGTTTTAATAACTAAGTGCACAACATGTCCAAATTTATAAAATAAGAATGGCTGCTTTTTATCAGAACCAATATAGAGTCAATTCTATAGCTCCATATTCTGATTTTTGGAAACGTCTGCTTTTCAAAATAAAAAAGCCAGAAAGCACTGCCTTACTATTTTTCTGTAAATTCTTCCTTTGATTCCCAAGTGAGTTGGGTACATTACAACTTAAAGTGTAACCCAATCCCTTCTAAAATACTGTTTCCTCATTTCTCTCATCAAAGAACTTTTAATTTAAAAAAAAAAAATCTCCAGACTGCCTGCCAAATATTGTGACAGAGAATTAGTATTTATCTTACAGTAATTTCTTCAATCTGAGTGGGTTCACCAATGTAGCCATTATATTCAAAAAGCATTTCTTTCTTGAGTTTTTCAGAAATTTTGAAATGCCTCTCCCTTTCCTGGAGACAAGAAATAAAACAACAATAATTATTTTTCTCCTACGGTTCTGAAAGATGTAAAACGTTCTTCTAGGTCACACAATGTGTACCATGAGCTTATTTGGGCCCATAGATAATTCAGTAGATTCAATGGGTATGTCATCCCTTCCTTGTGGATCCAAACCTAGCAAAGTATCACTGCAAAGACATCTGGAAGGTGCACAGGGACCTACGAGGAGCAGCCGACCGCACGGGCTCTTTGGCGGGGTGGCTTCCGCCTTGCCCATGGAAGCTCATGGAAACATGGTGGCCCGAGCTCTGGACGGCCTGATGAGGACTGAGCTTTGCTTTTCACTAAGCCATCGGCTTGGGGCACAGATTCAACCTCAGCGAGCCTGTTTTCTCCTCCGTGAACTGGCAATAATGACAGCACTTGACTCACAGGCCATTGCAAGGACTGGCTCCAATGGCCAACAGAAAACATTTTGCATGGCAGCCCGTCTGCATTAAGTACCGGCCCCAGAGCGGCAGCCTTCTGCTGCCAGCAGGGACAAAGGGAAGGGAATGGGGTGTCTGCTCAGATCAGCACGTTGCATGGCCAACAACTCACTCGGCGCACACGGTGTGTGGGGCGTTGTGCCATGGGGGGACAATAGAGTTGGCATAGGTCAATGGCATCTAGCAGGATAAGACCAGGCGTGTCTTCTGGAAAATGTGAGGTTGTTCAGAAGAGGGCCTTTCGTAGAGGAGATGGGGCTTCCAGGATGGCTGGGCCTCACCGCGTGAACGTTAGGGAGGGGTGGTTGTGAGCTGAGCACGGACAGGAAGGACCAGCCAGGGCTGGGGGCGGCTGGAGGAGGACAGACCTCCACGGGGGCCACGGCGGGCGGGGAGGGCCGCTGTGCATGGGTAGCGCGCGGGGGCTCCTGGGGTACTCCGTAAGGGTCAGGATAAAGGATGTGAGAGGGCCAGGTCTGTGTCTCGGAGGAGTTAGGACGGCGGCAGAGAGGACGGAAGGAGACAGAGAAACCGCACGGGGCATGGCCCGGGTCCAGGCAGGAGACGACGAGCTTCTAATGAGGCAGGAGGGCGGGTGGGGAAGAGAAGGCAGGCGGGAAACCACGAGAGGAGGAGTCTCCGTTCATCCTGCTCCCTGGCCACGTCAGTCCCGCCGGGTGGGGACGGGGCACGTCGGGTGGCTTCCCTCGGCTCCCACAGCCATGCCCTGCCCTCTACTTCCAATCCTTTGCCACCTGGTGGGTCCCAAATTGGCTTCCTCCTCTGTGTTCTCCATCCGGGGTCCTGGGTCCTCCTACACCACGTACTCCCCCCGGCCTCACCAAAGTGGCAAGAAGCCAGCCAGGAGGAGGGCCAGAGAGGACACTCGGGATGGTGAAGGGGTGTCACGGGAGTGCCCCGGGCAGCGTGGCTGCGGAGCCGCGGCATGCCAGACCCTTGGTACACGGGTGCCGAAGGAAGGGAGGAAGGAACGAAAGGACGAGCGACGCGTGATGAGGCGGAATCGGCGAACATCTCACCCTTACTGTAGTCTGCTGACTCCGCCGCTGGGAGAGCCTGGAGGTCACCGGAAACGCTTCTGCCATTACAGCGACTCCCCTGTGTGTTTTGGGAACGCCCGATCTTCCCATTTCTTGGCGACGCAGTAACATTCAGAAACTCAGGCCACCCTGAAGGCTCCCTCTGCAAACATTACGCAGGTCTGAACCCTGCTAACCCCAGGACCGCACGTCTCCCAAGTCCCCAGGGCACACATGAGCCACTGCCGGCGGTCAGGTCCACGGACACTCAATGAACGGGCACGTGTCCACGCCGGGTCTGACTGCAGCGGCCTGGGATGCCGAAGATGAACATGAATGGGTTTCCCGTCGTCCCCTCTGGTTACTTCTCCGCGGTGGCACTCCATGGGAGTCTTAGGTGCCACCGTGTGTCCAGTAAATGTCTAGTACAGAGTAGTCAGTAGGCACTCAATACCTGTGCCACAGGCACCGGTGAGTTACTGCCAGTTATCTCCGGGTAGGCCGAGCTCCTGAGCCCTCCCCGTTGTGTCTCAGGGTCACTGAGCTCTCCTGGGCACACGTCCTTCCGAGGCCACACTCCCCCCTGGTCCAGGGAAGAAGGACGTGGCTTTGGGATGGCTTGTCTACGAAAGTAGGGCTTCCGGGGGGCTCTGCCAGAGTTCACCCAGGACGGTGCGTCCGCCAAGGCAGCAGGAGGGAAGGTGCGAGGTCGGTCCCGTCCTCGCCACCTGAAGCTCCTATTGTGGCCGCTGGTGGGGACGGGGACATGGAAAGGGGACATGTCGGTCCGTGGTGGTTCGTTCCACCCCCACCACATGTTAGACTCACACAGGAGTTTTCCAAGCCTCCACCTGGGCCTGATCCTAGGCCCAGGAAGTTTGACTCCCTGAGGGTCGGGCTAGGCACGGGAATGATTTCAGCCCTCCCAGGGCGTCTGACTGACTGGGCGGCTGAGGACCACTGGCAGAGAGCAAAGGACTTACACCTTCTGCACCCCGCCCTGTCTCTCCCTGCTGCCTTGTCAACCCAGCAAAGATCTCACTTCCACCAGATCTGAAATGTGGCTCCAGCAACCCACTATTAGTAGCTGCTTTTTAAAAATTATTTTTATTTTTATTTTATTTTTTAGTAGCTGCTTTAAAAGCAGAACAAAATAAAACAAAACACACATGAAAGCTATTTTGCTGGTTCCTGAGCTGTCCCCCAAATGGCACTACCTTACTTCTAACCATGGATTCATACCCGCTTGTTCCTAAGGAAGAAAACGGGCAGAACTCTCTGCTCTGGGCCTCATGCTTTAAAACAAACTTTGAATTATTGTTACTTATTGGCATTTTCCACTAACAAAAGCCCCCCCAAAACTATGCTGGCCCTTAGTAAGAAGAACAAACCTCTCACATCCCTTCATCTAAATCAGAAAAATAAACAGAAATACAGTGACATTCTCGTCTCGCAAATTCAGATTCTCAAAGTCCACGACTCAGGGTAAAGTAAGTCGCTACTATTATTAACTGTGCCGTCAGCCGCGGGCTGTGAGCCCTCGCCGGGGAGCGAGCTATGGGAGCCCGCCAACTTGGCATGGGACTATTTTTAGGTTACAGAGTCCTGCCTGTGTCCTCCTGCCCGTCCTACTTGATATCAGAACAAGCTATTTTTTCTTCAAACAGTTCAAGCCGCAGAGTCATCCTGGGTGGGCAATTATCTCTGTCACCTACACTTGGCACAGGACAAGATGACAGAGTGACTCATAAGATCTCCGCGCCAATGCATTCTCCTTGGTGAACTCATGGCTTCACCCTCCCCTCTCCCAGCCAGGTTATCCGTGTTGACGCCCCACCTGCCCCCAAACCACTCCTCTCCCCAGGGGCTGCCAACTCTGCTCCAGGCTGGTCCTCCGGGCCTCCCGCAGTGTGGTCCTGTGTTCACGGCACTTTGCGAACCAGCAAAAGCCTCTAGAGACACGAGGTTGAATTAGTTACAGAATTCCTGTTTGGGCTTGTTCTGGGCTGCACTGTGACCCTCCCCCCCCATCCCTGCATTGGGAGTCCTCGTCCCCTGCGCCTTGGAATGTGACTGTATTGGGAGACAGGGTCTTTACAGAGGTAATCATGTTAAGCTGACATCGCTAGGGTAGGCCCTAATCCAATACGACGGGTGTACTCATGAAATGAGAACACAGACACGCACGGAGGGACAAGCCCGTGAAGACACAGAAGACGACAGCCTTCTCTCGGCCACCGAGCGCCACCCGCGGACAGATTCCCCTGCACGGCCTCACCGGGGCCCCACCCTGCTGACACCTGATTTCCGACGTCTGCCTTCCCGAACCGAACCGTGAGACGGCGCATTTCTGCTGTTTAAGCCACCCAGCAGCCCTAGGGGTCTCACACAAAACGTGTGTCAGTTGTAACAGCTTGGAAGCCAACCCACTTTGGGACCCAGAGGGCTGGTGACCTTCATCACCTTTTCTGATGACACCTGCAGATGTTCCAGTCGGAAGTAAAATGCTGTTCCTAGGCCTCGACCTCTGGAAGAAGTTCTGAAGAAGGCGGCCCTCGTATGTGTGTGCACCGGTGCGTGAGCACGGTTCTCGGAGGCACGCATGATGCCGAGGTTTTAAGTCCTAAGTTCGAGCTCAGGAGATGCGGCGTATCGTCAAATGGCTGGCATGCAGAGCCCGTTCCTTTTCTAGCACATTCTGACCCTGCCAGCTTCCTTTATTTAGAGATCCCAGAGACTGATCCAGGAGGCAAACAGACGGTCCTGGAACCGCTGACCAGTCTGGAGCTCAAAAGCTAAGATCTGAGATGCTTCAGGTCGCCTGCTCTCACCGTTCTGCCGACGCCCGGCCGGGTGTCAGCTCTCTGCAGACACGCACGGTTCTCGCGCGGGTCCCAGTGAGCGGACGACTGCCCGGGCACAGCCAGCAGCTGAGGTGGCCCCCCGGGTTGGCCCTGCCCTGCCTGACCGGCTTCCTGACGGTGGCTCGGGTTCCAGAGCCTTGCCACTCACTGCTAGAATTAGAACGAGACGTATCGATTTCGCCTGACCGTGGAGCTACAGTTCCCTCACCTGTACAGAGACCATCGAGAGACGAGCACCGAGTCAGGCGAAGCAGCCTGGGGGCTCACTTAGCTGGCGGGGACTGGACTTGGAGCAGGGCGCCGCCAGCAGCAGAGCGTCTGCCTGCTGGCCTGCGTCGTGTGCTTGGCTCCGAGAAAGCAGAGGAGGAGTGAGGAACAGTCTTTCAAGAGCCATCTGGTTCCCTGCCCCTGGCAGCGTCTAACTAATTGAAAAGGGGACACTCAGGAGGTACAGTGATGCGAAAACGGAGCTCTGAGTTAGAGCCCCCTTGAACGGCTTTTGGGGACCCTTCTGCTTGAATAACTGCAAGCAGAGGGTCTCTGTGCTGTCATTCCATGATCCCAGGCTCCGAACCCGGTGTATATGCCAGTGAACTCCCCTGCACTTCCTAGGGGCTGGGCCCTCCCAACGTTGATGCTCCTGAGCCCAGGCTTCTAGACCCTGTTCTCGGAAATCTCCGCAAATGGAGTTCACACGTGGGGCTGCCTACTAGGTGCAAACCCTGGGCTCACCCTGCAACCGACCTAACTTTCCACACCAACATTTTACAGATCCAAATGTCGGAAATCCTCCCCTCGAGCTATAGATCTTCTTTTGGTTTGGTAAACGATGAAGGATGTAAGTAATGGTCTGAAGTTTTAGCATTTTCACCAGTTCATTTTAAGAGTATGGGAATTGTTCACTCAGTTGCAGAAAACCAAAAGAATTACCTAAAATGTCTCCGTTTAGTCAAAAGGAGGACTAGTAGTAGACAGTAACAGGCAGGGCAGATGCGTCGCTATCTGCACATAGAATACGTCATACAGGCAACGAATGGAATTTCATTTAAAACAACCACAGTCCATACGGCAGCACAGCCAACCAGGCAGGGGAGGGTCTCATGAAATGACTGAACTTAGCACATTGCATGATAACCCCGAACTTTTTATTTTCTGCACAAAACTGCTAAGCAAATCTTTTGTCAATATTACCAATGGAACCTTTAAAATTATTTGGCGATTTCTCTGAAGGCATAGAAACAAAACGAACTTAGTATATCCTCAATTCAGAGAGTTAAGCTGAGCAGTTATGCAAGAGGAAAACAAGCCTTTAACTTTGTTGCTTAAGAGAAACGAATCCTAAAAAAGAAAAGCCAACAGATGGAGGAACTCAGCTACAGGAGAATGACTCTTTCTCTTAAACTAATTATTGGTTTGGTAGCAGTCCCGGTTCTCTTTGAATACCTAATCAGGTACTTTGATTCCTTTCCCAAACCCCATTACCTTTAACTACGGAAATAATTTGGTAACTATAGTATGTGCACTGCACAGTCTGTAGGCAGGGACTTCATAAAAGGAACTGCTCAGGTCCCGGAAACACTCTTAGAATCCTTTTGAGCACAGAGTCTTGAAGCGTAATGATTTCACTTCTCTGATTCTCACACTGCATTCTGAAGAGGTTGTGTGTATCCCACACCTGTGTCTTCTGGGTGTTGAAGTCAGCGCAGAAAATGCAAAGGAACTGAACTGATGTTTTCATAAGTTGCTGCGTTCCTGCCTTCAGTTACATCTTTTACAGTCCAGCTGATAATACAACATGCTTGGTGGAGGGCCCTGAGTTCAACTGAGTGATATTTTGAAAATAATAAATAAAAATATTGATAATTATTTTCAACACTGAAGTCTCTAACTTGCAACTGGCGTGCAAGACTCAATTTCAGTCATGCAGGAAAGGACCACGGACCCAAGGACCTGCTTATTTTAAGAGAAGTGCACAGGCGTGCATGCGTAGCACTAATTTACACAGGGAAATCGTGTGATTTACAAAGATGTATCTCTTTTTGAGAAACTTCCTCATTTCCCATTTGGAATCTTTACTTTCCTATATCTTTCAAAATGCAGGCTGTGACCCAAGGGACCTCTAGGATCTCCTCCTAACCTAAAATGTCACGATTCTGTGGCTCTTTAAGGCAAAACGACATTCCTCTTCCCCTGGTCCCCAAAGTCATCTCACTGTGGAGAATGAATGAAGGTAAGACACTGTTCCAAAGAATTCTGTTCAGCAATGATTTAAGAAACAGGTAACAAAGTCATTTTTTTTCAGAATATTTTCCCACATCATTTGTATAAATTCTGTTCAAAAAATAAAGCTACCCCCCCCCCATTCCTGTGGCTCGTATTTAATTTCAGGCACCTTACATCAGATCCAGCACTGAACGGAAAGAATTCAGAACGAACGTTCTCACGATAAAGCATTAAAAAGCTCTCTCTCAGTTAAAGATGTCTTTCCAGGGCTGTCATATCCATCCCTTTCCTAACTGAAGAAATGAATGTAAATCCCAGAAAAGATAGGCTGGCAGGATAGTTACTTGGCACCCTGCACTGGCGTTAGGATGCTATCTGAGTGGAATCCCAGGGGTTCCACCTCCAGTGAACTTGGCAGAACCAGCACGATTTGATCGGTGTGAGAGACCCTGCAGTAAAAGGGACACAGGCAGGTGACAGGGGACTCATGCTTCTGATATGCAGGCTGCAGAATGATCTAACCGAGAGGTCATTCGGGGTCTGCTAAATAAAACAATGATTCTCCATAAATCTACAGTTGCCCCTATGAAAGTATGATTTTATTAACTGTTTGCTATTGATTTTGAGAAAATATCAACCAGCTCAAGCATGATCAAGGACACAGAAGTGTGGAAAGACAAACGGTCATGCCCCTGTCTGCAGCCAGGGGGGAACACATTTCAGAAGACCCATTCATTCCTTGCGCTCGGGTTCCCTGGATTTCTTTTGGTAAAGCTGCCATCTGGCACAGAAGACTCTGGCATCCAGCTCCCTGCCCCCCAGCCCAGATTTCACCACTTAGTTAAACATCTTAAGCCCTCATAAAGGATTAAACTCCTGGAGTCAGGAGGAACCCCAGGGAAGAAACAGATCTGAGGAAGAACGGCAGGGAGGTGATGGTTCTGGAAGGGGGCAGGTGCCAAGCGTTTCCTTGAGAGTCTGGCCTTGTCACTTAAGGAACCACGCAAACCACACCTCCTCACCTCAGCTTCTCCCCGCGAAATTTCTCAAGAGCACAGTTTTCACCTTTGCCCTAGATGCTGCTCAGAAAGAGCCAGGAGAGGAGGGAGCAGATTCAGCAGCTGGCCAGGCCTCCACAGAGCACCCAGCTGCACAGCACCCACCGGAGATGTTGGGGAGGAGACCTTCCTGTGTGTGCGTGTGTGTGTGCGTGTGTGTGTGCGCGTGTGTGCAGGCGCGGGGAGGGGGGCGAGTGATAAACTCGCCTGAGCATTCAGATCCTGAGTACATGTAAAGTGCCACCCCCAAGCGATGGTGGGGTCCGAAGTGGGGAGAAGCGGATGAGGGGGGCGGGGGGATGGGGACGGGACGGGAACGGAGCGGGAGACGAAGCGGGCGGGGAGGGAAGAAAGGGAGAGAGGGGGCGGGAAATCCGACGATGTGGTGGAGGGCAAAGGGGCCGAGCCAGAGGTGGGTGGGCAGTGGAGAAAGCCATAAGCACAGAGGGTGGCGGGATGGGGCGCGAGGGACGACGGCGCGGGCTCAGGCGCGCGAGGAACCGGGGAGGAAGGCAGCGGAGGGTCCGGGGAAAAGCCGGACAGTGAGCTCACGGTCGCGAGGCCGGGAGCGCGGGCGACAAGCCGCGGAGACCCGGGACCGGGTGGGACCGTAGGGGCCGGAGGACGGCGCTGCGGGGCGCGGCGCGTCGCCCCGTCGGAGGCGGGTCCCCTGTTCCCGCCGCGGCCGCGCGGCGCCCCGCGCCCCCTGCCCTCCCCGCGCGCCCGCGCGCCTTACCTGGCCCTTGACCAGGCTGGCGGCGAACTGGCGCATGACGGCCTCCACGGTGTAGGCGCTGGACCAGCCGCGCGGCGTGAGCAGCTCCATGCAGATGGCGCCGCCGTCCAGCACGTAGCCGTTCTCCAGGCGCGGGCTGAGCACCCGCATGAAGGGCGGCGAGAAGGGGAAGTTGTCGGGGAAGGTGAGGTTGAGCAGGATGAACTCGGTGTTGGTCTCCTTCATGTCCTGCCACAGCACGGAGTCCTTGTCCACCTGGTGCAGCTTCACGTTCCAGTCGAAGAGGCTCTCGTCCACCAGCTCCACGGAGATGAAGCGGTCGCTGAGGCGCGCGATGTCCTGCAGCTCCTTCATGAGCCGCCGGCTGCGCACCTGCGTGCAGTGCTGCTGGCGCGCCGCGGGGACCAGGCTGCCGCCCGCAGCCACCGCCGCCGCCGCCGCCGGGCCCGGCCCCGCCCTGGCGCCCGCCGCCCGCTCCCGGGGGCCCCCGGCGCCCGCCGCCCCCGCCGCCCCCGCGGCCGGCTGCGGCGGCTTGTCGCGCGGGGTCGGCTCCGCCGCGCGCTTGCCCTTGCCCTTGCCGGGCCCGGGGCTCGCGTCGCCCGCGCCCCCGGGGGGGTGCTGCTGCTGCTGCTGCTGCTGCTGCTTGTGGCCGCCGCTCTTGGCGCCGCCCTTGCCGCGCAGCGACGCGCTCTGCTGGCCGCCGCCGCCGCGGTGGTTGTGGTGGTGCTTGGGGTCCTCGGTGTCCCGGTTGTGCAGGCGGATGAGCCCGATTTTGCGGAGCAGCGTGGCCATTTTAGGCTCGGCGCCGGCGGGGCTCTCCCCTCGGCTCCTGCCCCCGGTGCCCGAGAGCCGGGGCGCGGGGGACGCGGGGAGGCGGCGGCGACGGCCGAGCACTCAGCGGGGCGCGGCGCGGGCCACCCCCGGCGCCGGCGGCCGTGGCGCAGCCGAGTGGGCAGCACGCGCGCTCGCCGGCCGCTGTGTCGCCGCTGTCATATGACGGGGCCCGCTCCGGCTCGGGCTCCGGCCGCCGGGCGAAGGCGGGCGTGCGGCGGGCGCGGGGCGGCTGGTCGTCTCCCGGCCGGTCCCTGGGCGCAGCCCCCGGAGCCCGGTGTCCGCGGTCCTTTGTGCGCGGCCGCAGCCGGGCTGGCCTCGAGTCCCAGCGCAGCGCCGGGGCGCGCAGAACCGCCCGCAGCGCCCCGGAGGCAGCGAGGTGGCCGCGGGCTCGCGCCGTGCGCGCCCGCCGGGCCGTGCCGCTCTGGCGGCTACCGCGGGGCCCCAGCCGCTGCCGCTCGCGTCGCCGCCGCTGCGGCTGCTGACATTGCAGAGGCGGCTGCTCCGTCTGAGCCGAGCGCGGCGCGGAGGGGGCGGCCCTGCCGGCCGCGGAGGGGGGGCGCGGGGCGGAGCCGCGGGCTTGCCTGCGCCGTGCCGCCCCCGCCGCCCGCCCGCCGCCCGGCTCCCGCGGCGACACGCCACGGCCGCTGGGGGGAGACAGCGGCGCGCGGCGGGCCGGCCGGGCGCGGGGTGCGGAGTGGCGGCGCGGGGCCGAGCGGCCGCAGAAGCCGGGCGAGGCCGGGGAGCCGCGAGAGGAGGGGCGCGCGCGCACTCATGGGGGTCGCGGAGGCTCAGGGTCCTTCGGCCCGGGATCCCGCCTCGCCACGGCCCCGGGTCCGAGCTTCCGACCTGGCTTCACCTCCTTACAGCAATCCGGAGGGGAACGGGTGTCGGGAAACGGTAGAAGCAACCTGTTTATGGGTTCCTTGGGACCGGATGGAGCCCGGCAGCCCACACAGCAGTCCCGGGCCGGCGGAGGCCCGAGACCCGGGACAAGCAGCGGGGACCTTTCAGAAAGACTGTGGAGTAACCGGGGCCTGGCGGGGAGGACGCGGGCAGCGCGCCCGCCGCGGAGCCCCTCCAGAATAGCCCCCTCGAGGCACGACTTGAAGGGGTGAACGTTGCGCGAAATCACCCCCTCCAGTCCGGCTCCGCTCCTGCCCAGCACGCCACTGGGCCGCGGCGTTCAGAAAGGGGGAGGAGGGGAACGCGGAGCATTGCCTTTCGACTCGTTCCCAAAACTGCCCGGGGAAACGCATCCGGCGCAGGCGGGTGCTCAAGGCGCAGGGCCGACCCCTCTGCGCCCCCCTCCCCCAAGGGAGTCCCGGGTACCCGCGGCCCACAAGGAGATCGCCCGCGGAGGGAGAGGGGATCCTTCTCCAACCTGGACGCTTCCACCCCTCTTCTCCGTTTCTGCCTTTAACCCATTGAAACTTATTTTTATCTGGTGAAATTTCAAGCAAAAAGCTTGTTCGGGGCTCCAGAAGCTGGGACGACCCAAGGACCAGCGAAGCACAGAGGTTTGCAGAGGTTTGCGCGGCCGCTCACAGGCCCGGGTGTGCGGCCGGACTGCGCAGTGGTGAGAGGCGTGCACATCTCCCAGAAATATTGGAGAAATGACCCCTTAAATCTCAATAGCTAAGAACTGTACATTTCACTGCTCTCCGGGACTTGGGTTCCGACTTGGGGAGCCTCTGAGTTCATCAGCAGAGCCTGTTCATTCTGGCGCCATCATTTTTTTTTTTTAAAGCCTCTTTATTATTTTCACTTTTTCCAAGTTATTAAGTATTTTCATGGCGAAAAATAATTCTTCAGGTCACTGCGAGGACTAGTAGAGACCGAATGGGTCTGGAGCTAGGTTTTCTGGGGTTGCCTACAGGGAAAAACAGGTGTTAGCATAATCCTCTCCATCGTGGGACTGTGATCCAGGGGCACAGTCCCCTGGAGAGAGGACTGTATACAAAGGTGCATATGCTGGAGGCTGTGGTCAGGTGGGCAGGCCTCCGAGCAGTGTGGGGGTCCAGGCAGGACCAGGGGTGGTGATCCAATTTCAGCTGCAAGTGACTGCAGGTCTGTTTGTCTAGGTCTCATGGGGGTTTCTGGTAACCTCGTTTTGTCCAGCGCTGTCTTGTAAGGATAGGTTGAAAAGGAAGATGATGATGTCTGTCTGTCTAGTACTATGAATTCATTTAATCTGCAAGAAGAGAGGTATGTGGTGGATGGTGAGATTGGAGGGGGGTATGGGCAGGCATCGCACGTTTTCTCATTTTATGGCCTCAGAAGCCCTCTTGGGTTTTATCCGAGCCATTGTACTGATGAACAAACCGTTCGAAGGATGCTCAGCTTAGCCTTGTGCTGTGACCTACACCCTGGTCCCCGCCTCTCCGCTTTGTAGTCTGGGTTGACCAGCTGTTCCTGACCACACCTTGCACAGCCATAACACAGACTGGGTGGGGTATCAGCGCCAGCCCCTGGCGGGTAAGAAATGGCTGTAACTGTCATCACTGATGTCAGCTGAGCTTGGGTGAGTGAGGCCTCAGAGAAACATTTGTCGCTGCCAACATTTGTGGCAGCGACAGTAGCCATTTCTACCTGATTTGGGAATGGTGTAGCTGAAATCCCAGATAGTTAACATAAAACCTCTATGTCTGAATGGGATTATTACTAGAGTGGTCACATAGTTTATTACCTGAATGTAAATACTTTTTGAGAATGAAGTGCTAGCCAATGCAGGACTGCCCAATACCCAAGATGGTAGCCATCTTATTTCGCACCTATCCATCATGCTTATAGAATCTCCATCAAGTCTTGAAAGGACTAAAGCTAAATGTTAGGGAAAAAATGGGAAAAAACCTAGATTTATAACAAGAAGGGAAGCAGCAAGTAAACTTTACCTAATCTACTTGAGGGTGTAT
Source organism: Mustela nivalis (assembly GCF_964662115.1). Taxonomy (NCBI): domain Eukaryota; kingdom Metazoa; phylum Chordata; class Mammalia; order Carnivora; family Mustelidae; genus Mustela; species Mustela nivalis. The sequence continues at coordinate 175,759,346 of NC_139022.1, forward strand.
TATGCAGCAATCACATTATAGTTAGGAGGATTATATAGCAAAATGAAAATATTTATGATCTACATAATAATTTCAAGTGAGAAAGCAGAGCAAAATTTTATCCACACTGTAGCTACAACAACATAAAACTATGCATAGAACAAAAGAGGAGTTGGAGAAAAATTTACATGGTAACAATGACGACAGATCCAAACATTTGCTTCTGTGACAGCATGGTAGGGAGGTGCAGGGCTGGGAGGCGAGCCCGGACGGTTTGCAAACCTCCCTCACTCTCTTATCTCAGAAGATTCTAGAAAGTTCTACCACTCCAGAGAAAGGGATAGATGAATGGATACCTACTCAGCCAGTAATGTGTAGAGGCTACCTTTTGTTGATATAGCTAATTTTTTATTTGATTCTCAAATACTCTGAAAAGGAATATATTACAATTATAATGAAAAATTGTTAACAAATTTAAAAATTAGCTTATAGGATAAGTTTACATTGAGACAGTCAAATTGAGAGCATTTAGTTAAATAAAATAATCTCTAAGGCAGTTGTGAGTCTCTTGCTTCTCTGTTCTCGAGTAGTGATGGGTGGGGAAGGGGACACTTCGGGAATGTCTGCAGGAAGAACCTTGCCAAGCTACCATAGAAGGAAAAGAGGGAGGAACGGAAGCTGGTTGTCTTGGTCACTGATCTTCTGGGAACTGCACTGTCTCTGCCAATGACTCTCCCATGAGCATTTGAATCAATGGTCGAAGGGGCCAGCTTTCTCCAGTTACAGTTTTTCTAAAGAGATGACAAAGTGGGGGTTTCCCCTTTATTCTTTGCCTCAGAGGACTACACCCCAGTTTGTCTAATTCTTCTTGAGTTCCAATCCTGTAATCACAGAGGCATCAGCCAGACCACGTCAAAACACCTGCCCCCAACGCATACACACTGTTCATTCTCTCAAGTGGAGGTGGTAAGATTACTATCAAAACTCAAAAACATTTCCTTCCAGAAGAACTCACTCCAAGGCAGCGTAGGGTGGGTCTCTGATGTCAGCAGCTCACATAACAAATTTATGCCACTCACTTACAGACCATCAAAGCTAGCCCTTAGATGCACTTGCCGCATCCCAAGTGCCATCCCAACCGCTGACATGTATTTACTTAATGTTCATTACTTCGGTACCTACTAAGTAGGTGCTGTATTTATTTCCCCTTTATAAATGAGTAAATCGAGAGACATCGAGGTCTCCGCCAATCTGATGTAACAGCAGGACACTGGGTTAGAAGATAAGGGCCCAGTGAGCGTTCCTCCTGGTGAGTGGGCGGACTCACTTCAGAGGCAGTAACTGCTTCAGGCTGGGTCAGGGGGGCTTTGGAGCCCAGGGCTGGTGGTTCCATCTAGATGCTCTTAGCCCAGCTAGAGCAGGAGGAGCTCCCTTGGGATGGTTCAGGGGCATAATTCCGGTGTCATTCAAGCCACATGGCCTCTAAAACAAATTCCTGACCAACCTGGAGCATCTTCGGGGGACATTTATACATTCCTTTTTGGGTGATAAACTCTACAGTCGGTAAGCAAGGACTCTTGACTTCTATAACTGGGATCTGAAGGTGACGGCCCGGGCTTGGAATGGTGTCCCCACAGAGCACGTGTTCTGGGAGTGTGCTTCACGAGTCGCTCTCCCTCACTCTTAACTCACGGGGCCCTCACGCTGCTCTTAATTTCCAAAACTTTTCTTCAGGGACCAACCCACTTACCATTTTCCCATCCAAACCTAACTCAGGATAGTATGTGGGTTTGTTGTCCTCACCAACTTGGATCACTGAGTAGAAGCTGCGGTGCTGTGATGAGGGCTGGTGTCGGGTTTGGAGAACGTGGCCATCAGTTACGGTTGTCTGCCGTAAGTGCCCAGCGGGCAGCTTTCTGAGTACCGGGCTGTCTGACTTAACTTCAAGAATTCTGGAAGAAAAGGCCTTGGTTAAACGAATTCATATGAAATTTTAAGTAATGCGTAGTTCTCTAGAAGGACTGATGATTTAAAAGAGTGCTTGCATTAGTTAGAACACTGGTTAAGTTGCTTTAACAAGAAGTAATCCGGAGGCTCAAATAAGAAGTTAATTTCTCTTGTATGTAACGGGACAGACAGGGCAGTTGCCACACAGCTTTCTTGGTGGTTTCAATTGCTGTCTTCTCCTGGTTGTGGAAATGACTGTCCTTAAATGCCCTGGAGGTTAGATACACCACCTTTACTCATACTCATGCTACACCTGACTCTGAGGGATCTTGGGAGGAGCAGTCTTGCCCTGGACAGCAGGTGCCAGCTCCCGCTCACTAGAAGGAAACGGAGGTCTGGACCCTGGGAGTCACTTAGGAATCCTCACCACGTGTACTTTCCTAGTAAAGTTCCTAAAGGTCAATTTAGGAGAGCGGAGCTGTAGAATGAAGGGTTTTGGAACATGCATGCAGGCAATCTTTATTTGGCATTTCCTCTGACCTGCCCCCGAGCAATTCCCCACTCTGCCCTTTGGATTGGGACACAGGTTTCTGCCAGTACAATTTAACACCATCCTGCAATTGCTTTGGAGTATAAGATCTCTCCTCTTGGACCCAACATGGCACGTGTCCCCTCAGGGCGAGCCGGGCTCCAGGTTTGGTGGCAATGAAACGTGGTGGGTAAGTGTTGAGGACAATCGGCCCTCCCCTTACAAGTCAACTTCCTTGGGCAAGATTGTTATGTGTCTTCAGGCAAAGGAAGGCTAGCTAGTGTCCTCAACCAGGTGAGGAGAAATTACTTTTTGGGCAAGGAACACTCAAAGGGGCCACGCTAATCTTCTCTGTATCCTTCCAATTTCAGTATATGTGCTGCCGAAGCGAGCACAAGGAACGCTCAAAGGATACTAGGGTCGTAGGTTCTCAAAACTTTCTAAATCAACCCAGTGGACCCATTTCAGTGGTCAGGGTGTTGCTTTTCCCAATTGATGCCCTAATTCTGCATAAGAGGGTTGGCCAAGCTGTGAATTCAAAGCACTATTTAATTCTGCAACTCCAAGAATCAGATTTGGGGATTGATTTTTGGCTGTACCAGTCCTACAGCTGTAAGAGTCAGGATAGCCTTTAGGCCGCCCATGGGGCATTCTGCCAGCTCTGACTCTTCTTGAGCTCAGAGTTCCCATCCTGAGGCTTGTGATTTTTCTCCTGTGAGCTGTCCCAGGCAGTCAGACGCAGCCCTCCTGAGCACCCCCAGTGGCGTCAGCATTCCTGCCCCGGTCAATCGTCAAGGGCACAGCTACTTGCTCCTTGCTTCCTGCGTCCTTCATCTCAGGCCACAGATGGTGTGACTACAGAATGGTGATGCTGCTGCTCTATGTACTGACCTCAGCATGGAGCCCATCACTGGGTCCAAGCTCAGTGCTGTTTGGGAGCCTGCCCAGTGCTGGAACCTGCTCCTGGTCCTCAGCCCTGTGTTAATCGGGGTCTGACGAGGAGCACAGAAGCACGCTGTGTTTCCATACAAGAGAGTCAACCCAGGTAGCTGGTGACAAGGGTGCTGAAATGCTTAAGAAACAAAAGAAGAAAGGGGGTGCCAAAGGAGCCAAAGGAAAGAGGGGTGTTCCCCTAAGGTGTTAGCCGCTCACATCCTAGAGTGGGAGCGCGGGGGCCACACAAGAAACCACTGTGGGAGCCGGAAGGGCAGCAGGTGCACGGCCCCAGGGCTGCCTGAGTCCACAGCCGCTTGGCCTCTGCCATCACTGGTGCATCCGCAGGGAGCCAGCCCCGTGGCACAACACCTTCCTTCATTTTGGACCTTGGAGAGTCTGGTGGTTCAGTGCCACAGGTGGGGGTATGTAGCTTCCCTGGAGGCGCCGGGGAGAACCATCACTGTGGCAATCTCTGCATGGCTCCTCCTGGGCTATGCTGAGCTTTTGGGCCAGAGAGGGACGGGTCTGAGACAGCTTTTGTAATTACGGAATACAGACTTTGCCTGGCAGTTGAAGGAAAGCTTGAGTGATGAAATGAGTCATGCGTTCTTTTCTGAAGAAGAAACCCGCTTGGTGGTAAAGAGATTTCCAGAGATAATCATCTCATTTTTCCTGTCCTTTTCATCTTCGCTTGAGGCAAGGCAGCTACCTTCTGGTTGTGTGGAAGTGTGAAATGACAGTTGATATTGTGTGTCAAGGTGGCATCTCTATTCAACGTTACCTTAAATATTCGGTCTAAATATAGGTCGGAATATAGTGTTCTGAGAAAGGAAAGTCAGTTCTGCTTCCTGGCACAGCTGAGGGGTGGTGAGTGAAATATTAGAATTAGCTGAAACTGAGAATATATATTATCTGTATCTTACGCATTTTCAAAGCATTAGAACGTAGTGGGATCTCTTGAGCCTCTTTGCTGTTTATCTTACCAGCAGTGTAAGACAGTGAATGTCTTCTTGCCTCACGTCAGCTTTGAAAAATACAATTAAAAATAAACCTTGCATATTTCATGCTCAGAAATTGCATCTTATTTTAAAAGTTATTTTAAATAGAGGATTAATTTACATACCATGAAGTGCATGGGTTTTAACTGCACATCCCAGTGGATTTTGAAAAATGTATGCATCTGCGTAACTTACACCCCAATCAAGATATGCACTAGTCCCGTCACTCCGGAAAGTTCCTTTCTAGTCCAGCCCACCCCAACCTCACCCCCTCCCTCCACCAGAAGCATGCTCTGCTGTGACTTTCATCACCATAAAGTGGGTTCGTCCATGTTGTGTGTGTGTCGATCGTTCATTTGTATTGATGAGCAGAATCCACTGCGTGAACATCCCACGATCTGTTCATCTGCCTTCCTTGGGAAGGACATTTGGATCCTTGCAGTTTTGAGCGTGGTGCATAGAGCACCAATGCACACTCGCAGGCAGGTCTTCTGGAACATACGTCTTCACTTCTCTCTGGTCTGTGACGAGAAGTGGCAGGACTGTTCAAAGGCTAGGCGTGTGTTTAACTTGACAAGTATCTTCTAAATGCTTTCCACGTTGACTGGTCCAGTTAACACTCCCGCCAACATAATTGCCACGAAACAAGCAACAGGCTCATCTGTGGACAAGAAATTTGGAGGAGCCCTTGGGAGACAATAGCAGATTGGAGCAAATTGTCAAAGAATGGAAAATCCACAGCACAGAAGCTCTTCTACAAAGCTTGGAGCCGTTTCATTCTGAGTGGAGAACAAGAACAAGGAGGGGTTCCCCAGAGTCACCAAGGGGCTCCTGGCTGTGTCAGCAACAGGCAGGGCTGGAAGATGTCCCCAGACTTTGGAGAAAGTGTGGTGGAGCTAGAGACCCCAGGATGAGGGGGAAGTCGCTCCCCTGGGTGACCAGTGCCAGTTGGTTCCTTCTGGAAGGATACTCCTCACCTCCAACGTTGGGAGACAAGAAACTCAGGATCAGCCTCCCTCAGGATTCGGGCAGGAATTCCCGGGCAATCACAGACTCACAGGGAATAAAACTCCACCAAACGTTTGAGAAAAAGCGATTCTAAACAAAGAACGGACGTCTGAAACAATGCTAAAAGAGCAAAACCAGAGATTTTAATAGAGTCAGCGATAATCCTCAGGAGCCATTTGAGATAAAATTCGGTCTGCCGTCCTCCCGTGGGTGCATTTCTGAACGCGCTCTTCCCGAGGGACTGGATGCGCGTGCAGATGGGTTAATCCAGGAATGCGTTCGTAAGTAGAAAAGCCGGTGTCCTGATCACAGCAGTCCCCACCGGTGATGCTGCCTCTCCAGAAACATGTTTCTCAGCTTCCCTTTGAGTCGAAACCTGGTGCTGCAGGCAAGAAGGAGGCAGAGCGTCTCCTGAGCCGTCATTTTATGTGGTCGTTGTTGGAGCGCTGATTCCTGCCCCCACTGTCCTATGAATTTACTTGGTAAGCTGGGGATTGACTCTCAGTGGGTCTCAGGGGTGCGGCCAGCCTCAGCGAGATCCCACATTGCCTGGAGCCACATGACCCCACAAACTGTAGGGCCCCATATGGGAGACACGCCACTGGTTACCCCATACCGGAAAGAGTCACAACTGCTGTTTAACAGCCAAGACCGAGGCCATGCCACAGGGTCGCTGAGCTCAGATCTTTTCCTGGTATCCCTGGCGGGGGGTTAGGGAAGGGTTGTGTCTGTGGTGTGTGACAAGAGCCCCCGACAGACAGACAGACAGACAAATCCGCTGACCGGGCAGCTCTGGCGTGGAAGTCTTTCAAACACACGGAAAGGGCCGGAAGGGGAAGGCGACACACTCACGTCTAGCTTACCTGACAGTAAATGTGATCGAGGGGAGAAAGGATGGGACGAGTCAGTGTCTAGCATCATGACGATTTTGATGGAATGCGGAGGTCGTAATTAAGGCGTAAGGCTATTGTTGTCTCATCATGATTCTGGAATCCCACAGTATCCCAGAGTGCAAGAGTGTTTAACTGGACGAAAGCAGGATATCGAGACATCAGATATTTATTTCAGGAGCGAGCGGTGTTTTTGGATTTATGCTGCTGATTCTGAATTGCCTCTATTCCGCTAAACCCATGTTTGGGTTTCATTTTGTCCTTTAGCTTGTTATAAATGTAAATTTTAATTATAAACATTTCTGCAAGAAATGTACGTGTGTGGGGCAGATGGGCTGTTGCATACACAGGCACCATGACAGAAAAATCTATAGTAATTCATTAGAAGCAAGTGGACCCTTTTAAAAATGTCTCCGATGTCCCATTATCGTGCTTGCAAGGTGCTGTATTTTAGTGCACAACGATACTGCGACGACCCTTTCCTCTTTGCCTGGGGCTTGCATCTCTCTGTTGAAACCGGCTCTATGAGTCAACATGGCAGAGAAGGCCGGGCTGCTTGTCGTTCTGTGGGCGAGCAAGCCAGGAGAGCGGGGCTTCCGCGCGGGCACGGGCGCAGCTTCCGCGAGGCTCCCTGACGCCTGGTGCTGCTCTTGCTGCTCTAGGTGGCCTTCCTCCCCTTCCCGCACCTTTGTTTGGGCCTGGGTGGCTCAGAGGCAGCAGTCACCCTTCCTGCCCTGAGGGTGGTCACTGGTGAGTGGACATCCAGGCCGAATTAGCATTTAACTCTGAAGGTATGCAAGGCCTTCAAAATAGCGCTTACCCTTTCTCCATGCCCGGCCGGGCGCTATTTGCTTATTAGTGTCCTGTCCTCTTTTGGTCTAGTCTAGCCGCGTCTTTCATTTTTCAGAAAATGCTAACTCGACTTCACTTCTGTCTAATAAGCTTGGACCTAGTGTTATAATTCTGCCCTATACCGTCCTCCACTAATGAAAGGTAACCCCTTCTCTCCGCCACAAAATATTTGTCTCCAGGAAACATGTTACAGGCAGGAAAGCAGTATTCTGGGCTACGGCTGGAGCGCTCGATGTGAAGCCCTCTCTTAAAGAAAGGGAATGACCCTCTAAGTCTTTGGAAGTAACCAATACTCGGCTGTTCCCAAAACGCTGGAACTCCTCCTCCACCTCCCACCGGGATGTGGCCAAACCTGGGGGCCTCTTTCATCCCAACCTGCCTGGCCTGCCGCCTGCATGATGGTCCAACGCTTTCCTGCTGCCCTTCGCACTCCCGAGTGGGCGATGGGAGTGGGGGATGGGAGAGGCTTCTACCACCTCCCTCGGAAACCATCCCTCTGCAACCTCATCTTTTCTGAGAATATATTCTATTTTCCTAGCACTGCTTTTTCATCTAGGCAGCAATATGTTTCTTGAAAAGAGATTTTATTCAGAGTTAGCCTCCGCGGAATAAAAAATTAGGCAATTTGAAAAGATAGATATTGCTTCCTCCAAACAGATACCTTAAACAGACAAGCCACGAGTTGTACACACACACACACACACACGCGCGCGCGCGCACATGCACACACACATGCGTGCACACACACACATGCGTGCGCACACACACACATTTTAAAAAGCAATTGCCATCTGCCTGATAGAGAAGAATAGCTCTGTGGGAATTAGGTTTATTGTGTAGCTTTATAATTAGGACGCCTCCAAACAGAGTAATATCCTTATCAGAATTCATGAACAAAGCCTTCTAATATTTTCTTTTTGTTTTCAAACTCATTATATAAACACCATTTTGGTTTTCAGATGGAAGAATTTAGAATGTTGTCCGGAAGGGCAGAGCATTGTTGTGCCAATGTATTTGTATTTTTTGAGTCAGAGGAAACGCTGGCCCTGAGGCGGGGATCGCTCTCCAGGGCTCTCAGCCGTTTCCTCTCACGACATGTGTGCGTTGACCTGCCCGCCTGGTCTGAGCACCGGGGCCGCGTGTGGACTCCAGCCCCGCCAGCCCTCCTGTTCACCCCGCTGCCCCCAGGGCTCCCCCTACTCACCTTGCCCTGTGTCCCCACCGCCCCCCGCTGCCCCCCATTTCCACTCTCTCTGCTGGATAACGATCTCTCCTTCGCACCGAGGGCCTCGCTCCCCATGAGACACCCTTAGCTCACCTTCCTCAGTTTACCTGTGGCCCCTGGTGTACGGTCACTCGGGTTATTCAGCCATGCTTCCACGAGTGTGGGTCGGGGCGAGAGGAGTGCTGTGTCCCTGCCCAGCCCAAGACACACATTCGCACATCCCCCCCCGTTGTGGGCTGAACTGTGTCCTCCCCACCTTCCAAACCTACACCGTGAAGTCCCAGCCCCCCAGGACTTCAGACTGCAACTGTATGGGGGGCGGGGGCCTTTGTGGTAGGAATTAAGGCAAACTGAGGTCATTTGTGAGCCCCTGAGCCAGGACAACTGGTGTCCTCATGAGAAGAGGAGATTCGGTCACAGACCACACCCGCGGAGCGGGGAGCGCGGAAAGCCACAGAGAGAAGCAGCTGGCCATCTCGGGGCCCAAGGGAGAAGCCTCAGAAGAAACCAGCCCTGTGTGTGCCAGGGTTGATCTTGGATTTCTGTCCTCCAGAACTGTGAGGAGATGGCGCTTTGCTGTGGGAGTCCCAGTAAAGCGGCACACCCTGCTGAAGGAGTCGCCCTTCTGCGTTTGTGCAGAACGCGGGGAGATGTGGTTGCACAGGGATTCGTGTCTGCTCTGGACGGCTGTGGCTTCTGTTCTCCACCCTCCTCTCCGGCTAGTTTGGGAAGCACCGCGTTGTCAAGGCTTACTTTGAAGTCTGCTTGGAGCACGGAATGTGGCTGTCCTTGGGACACTGTCGTGTGCAGGGAAAAGGCGCCCAGTGGCCTTGGAAACTTAAGGGTATGGAACGATTTCCTGGACCGTCATTCTACCCTCGGTCCTCACCACCCTTCAGACAGACAAGTACACACACTGAACCTCTGTTCCCAGGGAGCTCACTGGCTTTTTGTTTTGCTGGTACCCCTGGGGCTTCCCTTGCTTACCCCAGGCTGCGGTGCTGGGACTCTCCGCGGAGCCAGGTGGGACCTGGGACAGAAGGGGCGGGAGAGGAACCTGAGTGCCACTGCTCTGCCTTCATGCCTCTATCGGAAAGCACCTCCCGTTAATGGATGGCTTGGCTTTTTCTTTTCCCCAAGCGAGTTATGAACTGCCCGTGACCAGGACCTCCCGTTCTCTTCGGACCTCTCCACACCCAGCAGAGCCCCTGGGACCCTAGATGCTCCCCAAGGCTCCAGGGATTGTGCTGATGGGGGCTGTGTCCTTAGTGGAGGGAGAGGGGCAGAGGGGAATCTCCCACCCCCTCCCCCCTCCCTCCCCTCCCCACCTTCCCTTCCCTTCCCCAACACAGACAAGGCACCCAGTGAGATAAAAAGGTTTTTTCCTTCCCTGTCCCCTCACACTGTTATTGAAGGGTGGAAGAGTTAGGCCCCCAGGGCTCTGTAAGAGAAAGAAGGGGGCAGAGGAGCATGGCCAGAGGTGGCCCAGCTTAGCTGAGTTCGGCCCCTGTTGGGTGGGGGAAAGGCTGGCATCTGTGGGGCTATTTGCTCTCCCTGCCCCCAGCTGGATGAACCCCAAAGACACATCTGGTCCAACCCTGGATTTCGGAGGCAGGCTCCCGAGTGGCAGGGCCTCTTGGAAAGCTTCAGGGATGGGAACAAAAGCCATCCCGTGGGCCTCTGGTTAGCTGTTCCTGAGCCTAACGCTGCAGCAGGTTCGGCTAGGACCTGCATTCCCCCGCACGTCTCCACCGAACCCTCCAGCCTGGGAACCTCTCCAAGCAAATGCAGAAGCCACAGAGGAGCCAGCTCTGGCACGGAACCCAAGTGGGCTATTTTTAAAAGTAATACACGAAAGCCATGCGTGGGACATAGGCGGAGTCCGCGTGCAGAGCGGAGACTGTGCGCTGCCTCCTGTCGGTACGAGAACGTCACCAGGTCTGTGGTCATGAGGACAGGTGAAATCTCCTGATTTAAAGGTTGCAGACTGCTGAGTTCTATAAAAAAGTACAATTTAAAAATATTCAGATTTGGGACTTGTATTCTTATATCCAGATTTGAAAATTGTGTTAAAATAGAAATACATGAGTGGAGAAATCTGGAAACTATGCCTGAATAGATGACCCTGCCTTCGAGGAGATTTCCCTGAACTGGTGGTTGGAACGTGCTTATGTATTCTTAAATGTCACTGCCCCCATCCTGTCGCTTCCTGAGCCGGCCTCATCCACTCCGTTCCGTCTCTCCTTGCCCTCCCCGTTCCTCCCTGGCTTCTTCCTTCCTTCATCTTCCCTTTCTCTTAAAAAACCCAAGAATATCTGACGTACAAATCATCAAGCCTGGAAATCTCCGTGGCCCATTCTGTTGAATTTTGTCTTTGACCAGAGCACCAAGAATTTCAGATTAATGGACAAACAATTGTCGATTGGCTGTTGAGTGAGAGACCCAGAATTGGCCTAGTCTTACGGAAGCTTCTAGAAAGATATGACAGTCCTTTCTAATGTTGATTTCAGAAACATGCAGCCACCAGTCTACTTTCCTGTACAAATGCCATTAATAATATTATAAGTACATTCGTACAGCACTTGGGAAGCTATATTTATTCTTAGTTTCGACCAACTTTTGTGAGTATTGAATTCTGTATATCTGCTCATGACCCTGTGAGGCAGTCCATACTTTTCTTAGCCTTAAACTAACATCTTTCGTGCTTTGGCAAGACTTTTTGATTTGATAAGTAGAGGCTTCTGGCGAGTAATGTATTGGGTTGATTCTATGGGCACCATCATAATTTGGGGCACATTACTTAACTTCTGGAAACTTAACTTCCCTTATTAATAAAAACAAGGTAACAGCTCGCCTCCCCATGGTTCTGTCAAGCATTCGACATACTAAATTCTCCCAAGTTCCTGGCACATATTAGGCGCTCAGGCGACATTTGTGGCCAGTCCTTTAGTGACCTCAAAGACATGGACGGCCTCGTCTTCACCCCTATTTTCATTTCAGGTGTCTAAAGCTTCATCAGTTCAACCCAGAGTTTTCTGACTTTGATAGTATTAACTTTCTGGGCCAAATACCTCTTTGCTGTGGGGGTGCCGTGTGCATTCTGGGACTCGGAGGAACAGCCTTGGTCTCCGCCCACCAGCCGCCAGGAGCAGCCCTTGCCCCAGTTGTGAGGACGGCAGATGTCTCTGGATGTTGCCAGATGTTCCCTGGGGGCCAAATCACTCTGGCTTGGACTCCTATTTTAACCTAAAAGGATTGAGTTTCTAGATAGGGACCTTCGAGCATGGAGCGAGTCCAGAGAACTCTCCAGACGCCAGGACTGCAACTCCCCACCTTGTCTCTGTGTTCACCTGTCTCAGCCCTAAGAAGGATGGGCACTTAGCACAGGAGAGACCCTGCCCAGAACTACTTTCTTAGAGACTTAAGTGAAAGCACGTGCTTTTGAGGTTGTGACTATCCCAAAGGAAGCTAATTGGTGCTGGGAATTTACCAAATCCTTAATTCCTTTGACCATTCGAGCATAAATTTGGTGTATATTGAATTCTATATATTTACTTGTGAACATGCGAGGCTGTTCTTTAAGTCTTTAAAGAAGCCTTAAAAGAAGTCTTTTCAGAGAAATGTTGGGAGAATCTTACGAACTGTAGTTATATCAAGCGTGTTAACTCTTTTCTAGTTCTTCTATAAAAAAATGTCATTTGATTCAAGATATAGGTCTATCTATCAATATCAATCCATCCATCCATCCATCCGTCCATCCAAAGATCTTTAGGCGCAAGCTATACAAATTGTGTCTTAATCAAGTTCAGAGAGACTTACGCGTCTCCAATATGATATACTTCTAACTACCTTATATTTAGGTAATTATAAATATAATTACACTGTACGGAAATATTACAATAAATTATGATATTCTATAATAAATAGAATAATTACATTTAGTGCAATTATAACATACAGTATATAATACATACCATACAATATTATTTATATATCATAGACGTACATGCATATGTTGTCATAGATGACATAATTAGATGAAGATGCTCGAGGCATGTGTTCCCCAGCAGAATGGCGTTAGGCATTGCGCTGGTACATGGTAGGAGGAAGAGGCGCATCATCTTGTTCTCAAGGACATTTTAATTCGTTGGAGCCCAGCATAGGAATTAACATAGCACATTTTTAATAAAAAAAGAAGCCTAATGTAAGAGCATTATTAAATATATTTTCTTGAGGAGTAAAAAGATGGATTAACAATAAAAAGGCTGGTATTTTCTTTATGAAAACCCATTTCCTTCTGTTCTTTCAGTCAGTAATTTCACTGTTCTGTTTACCCACTTAGAAATGCTTTCATCTCTGAGACTGGAGGTTTGTCTACATCCAGTTCCTTGAAGAATCCTACACTGGTCGGTTTCACATAACTTGTGCCTACTTTCCTTCATGACTTCTGTATTTTCAAAATTATTTCTTAACCTCCCACTTGTCTGAAGGGTTATCCCTACTGTGTAAAGGTTCGAGGCCAGTGGGCTGAGCTGGATCAGATGCTGGGGTTTTTACTTAACGAAGACACACCCAGTGGCACAGCTACCCCGGCAGACAGTTTCGCTGGACCCTGTTCCACTCACCGGTTCTGCTTGCTTCCCATTCACACAAGCCACCCTCATGGTGAATCTAATTCCGAAGTCAAATTACTCTCGGTTTATTTGAGTCAGACAGGTTTGCAGTTTGTCAGTTTTGCAAGTGTGAAAAACCCCTTGTTCACTTTTCACACAGCGTTTCCCCTTTCTTATCAAATGACAAGTTCCAGGGAATGAAAATGTAACGGGAAGTAACCACCTTACATCCCTGGAATTAGCAGACAGGTTTAGAACTCTTCCTCTCAACCGAGGAAGCCACAGAAAGGTTCCGTTCCCTCCCTCCTCCATTCACTCACTCATTCATTCATTCATGGGACATTTGTTCAAAGGGTAGACTGTGCTAGGACTTGTAATTGAAAGAAAGTAAGAAAAGAGTAAGATGTAATACTAGGACGACAGAGGTTTATATTCTCATTTATCTCTTTTCAACCTGGCGACACACAGACTCATCTGGGTGAGGGTGGGGGTCTGTCTTGGGAAAATCGGATGTCCACTTCCCAAGGGAAAATTAAAAAGAACCTCTTGGGTAACGCTCAGCCGTGGGTGGTTGTAAATCTCTGCAGGTCACTGTGCAGCCAGGCTGGGCTTGCTGGCCTGGGCGGACAGGTGGTAGACAGCCACTGCCGTGCCGAGTGTCCCGGCCCAGGTGGGGCACGCTGCTCTCGTCAAGGGGGCCTGGACCCTGCTGGGAGCTCGGAGAGCCGCTCTTCCAAGCAGCAAGCATGAACTCATCAGCCTCCTAAGAAGGGGAAGCTTTTCCACACAGCATGCCTGCTTGTCCTTCTGTTCCGTGGCCCATCCACGGTAGTGCTGTGGACAGTGCCCAAGGTGGCCTATGTGGCTGACTGGGTGGCTGTAGCAGAGTGTGGCCCAGTGTGGACAGTGCTCTCCTACAGGGCCATATGCCGGCTCTTGAACCCCCAGGGGTACCTTGCTGGGCACAAGGCAGGTTCTGAGAGAGAGCTGACCTGGGTCACTTGGCAGAATAATCCTGGGAAATGCCGGTACTGATGGAGTCACCTAGAGTGAGTAGAGTGAGTTACTCCTGTACCAGACTCTGGGCTTGGTGGTAAGAGAGGCACAGTTATCCTGGAGGGTGTCAGAGGCTCTTCTCCAGGACCCATGCACTTGGCCGGGATAGGCAGCAAGCTGACCACCACTATCCCGATCATAGACTCCAGACAGCAACTCCACTGAGAGCCAGGGCTATGGGGTGGGTGGGTCCCTGTCACCCTTGAAAAGCCTGCTTAGACACAAAGCTAATCACAACTTCTTCCACCTCTGTTTTGTCTCAATCCTTTAGATTGAGAGGCTGTGGCCATTAATGGACATCATTGTAGCAGACTGATAAGGACGCACCTGCTTCATAAAATCCATCCTTTCTAGCTGCCAGGAGGATCCAATATGGTCCTAAGTGGGCGGGGATGGCTGTGGGTCAGGGGTTTGTCTCTTTCCTTTGTGGTCTTCCCTTAGTCCCTCTTTGGCCTTCCAAGTGTGAGTGCTTAATTGTCTCATGGCCCATGCAGGTAACCGCTTCCCCGTGAGGGAAGAAGTTGAACCAGGCTGATCAGCCATAGTGCAGGGGGCTGCTGAAGGAGAGAGGAGCAGACGGCCGGAGGTGACACCAACACCCCGGCTGGACCTGCCAGCCTGGCGGCCCTCACTGGTCCCAGAGCCAGCCAGGAGTCACGGGCTTGCTGCCACCCTGCGCCATGGTCTGGCCCCCCCACAGGGACCCCTCCACTTCGCACTCCAGCTGCTCAGGCCAAGTCCCCACCCGCGGGCAAGCAGCGGTAAGCGTGTCATCTGTCCCGCCTGGAGCACGGAGGAGTTCATCCATTTCAGAGGAGTTTTGTTTGTTTGTTTTGTTTTTTGGCCTAAAATGAATTCAGCAAAATTTTGCCGGGATGAGTTTTAGGTAAATGGGCTGTGCCTCGCCGCCGTACCCCAGCCCAATCTCAGCTCGGAAGATGGTTGGCTGAGGCGGCGGCTTGGGCGCCGTGCCTCGGGCGTTGCTGGAACCAGGTGCTGTGATCTGGGTGGCTGGAAGCACCTCCTGGTTCTGGAGGGCAGGCGCGTGGCTCCGAGGTGTTGGCGGGGCTCCGAAGCTCCGTGCGCCTTGCTTCCCCCGGCTGCGGGTACCCCGCAGTCCAGGCACGGCTAGGTTTGCAGCTGCTCTGCTCCGAGCTCCTCCCACACCCCACGGCGGCCTCCCCAGTGTCTGTGTTCCCACGGCATTCCCTTTTCTTCTAGAGAAACTACTCTTCAGATTAGCACTCACCCACCCAGGGCTTCCCGGAGCTCGAGCACATCTCTAAAGAGCCTATCCACAAATAAGGTCACGTTCACAAGTACCAGGGGGAAGGGCGGCAGTCTCAGTTTTTGGTGGGGGCACAATGCACCCTGTAACCGGAGGTGAGGAAATGAGCTGGAATGCTCGTCTGGAAGGCCTTGGTAGGAAGGGGATGAGGCCGATGGTAAAAGCCATCCCGGGGGCCACGGGCAGACCCTGTGTTGTATTAATTCCCTGATCACAAGCCTGCGTCTGCCACGGCTGTTCCATGAAATACACCCCGTTGCCGTGAGAGTGCTTTTCCATTTGTTAATATGGCATAAAGTCATGGACATCATTTAAATCGACGGAATATGTTATGTTTTGATTTGTAAGGCAGAGCACGCCATCTGTCTTGCTTGAGGAGTTCTGGCCAGACTGGGAGGTGGACATGGGTCAAGGGGAGCAAGCCGAGAAGTGAGGAGGGAGAGTGATGACTTCATCGGGGGTTTTGACTCAGGCACGTGCTTCCGAGTCAGGGAGTCAGGGTCCGGCAGAACACGGGTCCTGTGGGTCCTCATTCATCTGAGGTTTGTGGGATGAGGCTCATTGCCCTCAAAGCTGTCTTCACCGAGATGACAGAGTGAATATCCCCCTGAGAGCTGTGCAGGGTCACCGCCTGCTTCACAGACAAGAAATTCTGTATTGAGAGAAAACAGAACACGAATAATCAGAGAGAGGATCTCTAATACCGTAACCACAGCACTCAGACAAAGTCACGCCAAAGCCAAAGGGCTGGGCTTGTCTCCTAAGTTGAAAATACAAAGTCCTGCATGGAAGCAAGTTTCCCAATGACACGTTCGTGACACACCAGGGCTTTCTGGTTTTCTCCAGGGTAGTGGTAGAGCTCTTAGGTCCTTAGAAGAGCTACGGTAATGCTAATCTTCTAGAATTACAAAGAATAAAGAGAGGTTGGGCTAGGCAAGTGGCTTTTGGAACTGGTCAGACCTCCAGCACCCCACCGTGAAACAAATTGTTTAGACGTCCTTCCTGGTACATCCTACAAGCAGGAGTAAATTCAACCTGTGCCTGCTTGTGGAGTGGTTACATCTGAGGCCGGCACCAAGCATTTGCTCCTCGCTCATGACTTTAGCACCCCCAAACGCCCACCCCCCACCATGTCATCATACTGGAAGTTTAGGCTTCAATCTCCTTATTTGGGGGGTGGGCAAAAATATTCAGTCCGCAGCACGAGGTCAGTAAGGGGGCTCTAACGCAATATGACTGCTGTCTTCATAAAAGGGGGAAATGTGGATGCAGGGGCGGGCACGGAGGGAGGGAGAAGATGGCCATTTACGGGCGCTGGGGAGGAGCCCACACCAGACTCTTCCCAGCACCTCCAAAGGGAGCATGGCCCTGCTCATACCTTGACCATAGACTTCGGGTCTGCAGCCTGAGAGCAGCCCACTGCTGCCGTCTCAGCCTCCCAGCTGTCGGGACTCAGCTACGACAGCCCAGGGAAACTCCGATGCAGGGTCTGGAGCAAGACAAGGTCGGGAGCAGTGCACTGACTGGGCGCGTGTCTCGCAGGTTCAGACTGTTTCCATGGTTGGAGCCCTATGCTATGAAGCCGAGCCTCACCTCCCTGAATGCCGCAGTGCCCGGGCACCACGGAGGGCACGGACATTCAACACAAAGAGGTCCTTGGTAGCAGCTGTCTTGCTGATGCTTTCTCTGTTTCTATTAGTTAGATCTATAAAAAGACCAGCGCATCTTGAAGATCGGTAAAGCATTTGGGTGCAGCACAGCCACCGAACCACCCCCCTGCACCACCAAAGAAGAGTTCGGAGCGCGCCTCTGACATCACAGCCTGTAACAGTGTATAATTATATGAGATATTATTAAATTGTAAAATGTGGAGCAGGAAAAGCATGTGTTGGGAAGCTTGGTCTCCTGCGGCTGTAATCACCAGCCCCTCTGCTGGGTGACATTGTATTTACAGAGAGAATGTCGTGCGGCTCTCCCTTGCCGTTGTTATCATGTGAGACCCGTCCGAAAACACGCCAAGGTAACAAAGTCCGCATCAAAAAGGACATTCGTCTTATTGGTAGCTGATGTTTTATTCGCACTATGATGTGATAAGACTAACTGTTTGATTTTAATAAACCCCACTGAACGCTAATGATTCCTTCCTTCATTCCTTCTTCTCTTCTTCCGTGACTTTCTTCTGTCTCTACAATAGAATTTCCACACACCTCAGCAAATGATTGGTTTCGTTGAAGGAAGCTGCGGTTTGAAAACAGGGCAACGGCTTAGAACTTGAATCTTTGGAAATAAAACAGGCTTCTCAGCCCACGCTTTGGAGCAAGGTCAGTCTGTGTGGAAGTGGGGTGGGAGGGGTGGTCCTGTGCATTTAGTGGCATCCCTGTCCCCATCGGCCAGAAGCCAGCAGCAATGTGCCCTCAGCTGTGACGACCAGAAGTGTCTCCAGATATTGCCAAATGACCCTAGCTTTGGGTCATTGTTGTCCCCATGGTAGGGGACAACAGTGCTCCCCGTCGAGAACACCTGAGTTATAGAGAGTGTGTAAAGGATCACACGAGGTCAGGAGAGCTGAAGGCCAATGTGAGTGAAGTCTTAGCCGCTGCCACCTGCTATCCAAGGCTGCGGTGTGAGGGATATCAACTCCACACTTTGTGTCCGAACAGTCCCACTTTCAGAAGTCAATCATCTTGCTTACTTTCCCAGGTTTATTTGATAAAATCAAACACATAGTTATTGAAAAAGCAGACACAGGCGCTGAATTAGTCTGCTCGGGCTGCAGGAACTGAGTTTCACAGACCGCGCAGAGTAAACAATAGAGGTTTATGTTCTCATGGTGCTGGAAACTGGACGTCTGAGGTCAGGTAGGTTTCTGCAGAGACCTTCTTCTTCAGCTTGCTGGTGGCCACTGTCCTGCAGTGGCCTTTCCTCTGTGTGTGGAGAGCTCTGATGCCTCTTTCTCTTCCTCTAATGACACCAATACTATCGGATGAGGACCCACTCCTATACCCATTTAGCCTTAATGAGTTCCTTAAAAGCCCCGTCTCCAAATATAGTCACGTTGAGGATTAGGGCATCAGTGTATGAATTTCAGGAGAAATAATTCAGTCCGAAACAAGTGCTAAGATTGTAATTCTGTCTGGTAATTTCCAGGATACAATCAATCATAGGGAATCAGGAAAAAGAGCCCCACGCTCTTTAAAGAAGGCCTGCTCTTTCTAGCCCCTGCCCACCATGGCAGCATTGATTAATATCTTGCGGGGTGCTTTCTGACCCCTTCAACGATGATATGTCCCCTGCTCTGGGTTTGATCATCTTGAGGAAAAACCATCCCAAAAGGAACAAGCCAAAATCAAATAGCCCCATGGGTGCTAGGAAAGCGAGTCCCACCTTTTCAGAGAAGGCTGCTAAGGTGGGAGCAGGGACACATGCTCTGTTCTCTGGAGTAGGAGGAACAGCGCTGCTCATCCTCTGAGTGTCTCAGCCGCTGTGCCATGCCCTGGGGATACAAGAGGGAGCCACCTCGCTGCCTGTGTCCTCCCCGGACAGAGAGGAATCAGATCAACCAGGAATCAAGAGCTGCGGACTCTTGAGTGACAGGGAAAAAAGTTCTACAGAGCCACAAGGTCCTTAACCAGGGGTTTCATCTACTTTGAGGGAGGTCACAGAGGGCTTCCTGGAGGAAGGGGTGGCTGAGCCGAGGTGCTTTTAAGTAAGAATTTGCACACTTGTTTTAGAAATGTAAATGGAGGCCTTGATTTCCTCTGGGTGATACACATTTAGCAGGGCACTTTAATTACAATGAAACAGGCTACGTTAAAATGTAATTTGGGATTATTTATTTTAAAGATTTAATAAAATTGCTCTAATTATGAATGCCCTTGAATACAAAGAGGGAACCTGAAGAGGGAAAAGATGGCTTTCTTCTTCCTTTCTGTAGAAGTGCGGATGCCACCAATGAATGAGCTCCGAAGAGAGGCCGGGGCAGGGGGCTGACGTCGGGAAGGCATTTCTCCCCAGGGGTCTTTGGTTTGCTATGACCCAAAGTCCCAGGATAGGTGGGAGAACCCAAGGCTCATCTCGAGTGTCACTCAAGAGGGTGGTTTGTGAACAGCAAAGGCCCAGCCATCCCAAGCTACTGGAAGAGTGAACTCACCTCTAGCCCTGCATGAGTGCCCACCGAACAGTGGTCACCAGTTCCAACATGCGAGGGCTCCCCACCACCAAGCCCTCTGGGACACCTGCTGTCCATTCGGACCCTGTCGGCCTGCAGACTCCAGGCCCAGTGCAGGTTGTCACCTGCGGTTCCGACCAACCCACTGCGGTTCGGGGGTCCCCGACTGCTTCCCCCCGTTCCCCTGTTAGCGCAGCTCCCAGAACTCAAAGGAACATTTTATTTACTTGATTCCTGGCTTTTTATAAAAAGACCTAACTCTAGAACTTCAGTCAGGTATGCTGAAGAGATGCAGGAGACCAGGTGCGAGGAAAAGGTGTGGAGCTTCCCTGTCCTCTCCAGGTGCGTCCCTCCCCCCAAACCTCTACGTGTTGACCCGCCCAGAAACCCTCTGAAACCTGTCCTTATGGGGTTTTATGAAGAATTCACTAAGTAGGCACAATTGGTTAAATCATTGGCCATTGGTGATTGAACTCAGTCTCCAGCCCCTCTCCGCTTCCCAGAGGTCAGGGGATGGGACTGAACCAACCCTAGATTCCCAGGATTGACTTTGTGGACAACCAGCCCCAGCCTTAGGTGCTTTCCAAAAGTCATGTCATTGACATAAAAAAAGATACCTTAACTGATGTCAGCATTTCAGGGAATTCCAAGGGTTTTCTGAGCTCTATGCCAGGAGGAGAGAAAGACCAAATATTTATTTCCTGTTATAAATTATAGTATCACACCACCCCAATCCCATCTGTGAGATCATTCAAGGCCTGGCTGGGAGAGCAGCTCTACTCATTAGAGAATGGATTGTGACTTCTTATCCCTTGATTCTTAACATGGGCTGCACATATGAATTACCTGAGAAATAATAATAATAATAATAATAATAATAATAATAAAGCGATTTAACAAGAGTTTTGGAGACCTCACTGAATGACTTAATGTCCAGTCAGAACAGGGAACCCTGCTCTAGACTGACCTTCAGAGACAAATGGATATTTGGGGGCTAGAGGACAGCACAGCATTCTCCCAGGGCAGGGAGTCAAAGAAGGACTGAGGCTCAGGGCTCCTGGGCTGTTGCTGTCCATCAGAATCACCTGGAGGAGTTTTGAAAACCTCAGTGTCCACGCCATAGCCCTTATTAACAGATTATAAACTCTGGTGATTAAAATGTGTTTTTTTGTTTTGTTTTAGTGTACAGTCCATTTGAGGACAACAGTTGTAGACCAGGGTTTCTGACACATGATCGTGCATCAGAGGGATCCAGAAGGTGTGTTCCCTCCCAGATCACTGTCCCTGCTCCTGCTATGAATTCCTGTTGTGTGGGTCTGGGGGAAGGGTGAGAATATGCATTTCTAGTGCGTCTCAGGGAATTCTGATGCTGCAGCCTGCCCTTAGAGAACTATGTCCTGGATCATGCTTGACCACCTGGTGCCTGGTGCCCAGCTGCAAGCTTGTTCTGACCAGCCCCACAAAGAAGCCCAGAATCATCCAAGTGGGCAGTAAGGCTGGGGGGATGTACAGGTGGTGGCCTCTTGCCGCTTGAGGAATGAGTCAAGGTCTTTCTGTGGCTGCAGAGGAAACTATCCCAGGGCCCCTGGTTAGTGGCTCTTCAGTGATTTCAGTCTGCCTTATCTGATCTTGGCTGCGGGCTGTGATGGATGAGTGGCCAGAGCCAACAGGATATGGAAGAGACAACGACCTTCCAGACATTGGAATTGGCACTGCCAGGGTGGGAGAAGGTCAAGCCTTCCTTTATTCCTTTCTCTCTTCCTCCTTCCCTCCCTCCTTTCTTTCCTCCCCTCCTTCCTTTCTTTTTTTTTAAAAGATTTATTTTATTTTATTTTAGTGAGAGAGCTTGCGTGCAGGGGGAGGGGCAGAGGGAGAGGGAGAGAATCCCAAGCAAACTCCCCATGGAGCTGGGATTTTCAACTTAGGGCTCATCCCATCACCCTGAGAGCACGATCTGAGCTAAAATCAAGAGTCAGAGGCTCTTCTGACTGAGCCACCCAGGTGCCCCCAAAGTCAAGCCTTTTGAAGCTAGAATGATTGCCTCCACATGCGTGTTGTTGATGATGCCTTCCCTCTCCCCTTTAGACATGCCCCCCAGAGTTGAGCAAGGGTTAATTAGTTACTCAGGATAAGTAGAGAGAAATTACTCAGCTGGTTAGTTTGACATTTAAAAAGCTATTTATAAAAATGATTATTTCTCAAGCAAATAAAAATAGTGAGAAACTAAAAATTGGCAGTTCTAGCAGAGGGAGATAATTTTATGCAGAAGGCATTTTGGGGTTTCCTTAAAGCATATTTTGGGTTTGCTCAGTGTTCTTTTCCATCATTGACATTCAGCTCTCCTCAGGCAAGACTTCCCAACCTTAGAAATTTTTCACCTGCCAACTGAAAAACAAAGTTCTTGTTTGCTCGTTGCTGTGTCCGCCGGCCACGAGCACCGGCTGCGGCCCCGCGCGGCTGGCTGGGGCGGGCTCCGGGAGCCGCGCAGAGGCGGAGGAAGAGCTGGCGCGCGGCGTGAGCGCCCTGCGCGTGGGCGGTGCCATGACACCGGAAATGACGTAGCCTGCACGAACGGGAGAGCTTATTTTAGCTCTCAATTCAAGTAGGAGGTGACTCTTCTCCTTCAAAGAATTGAGATCTCCTCCCTCCCTCCATCCTGCCCTGTGCCTGGCTGCAATCTGTCAAGGACACAGCCAGTGAGAACGTTCATCTTCTAAGAAGACTGCAGACACAGATGCCTGGGGAGGGAGAGAGGCTTATGATGCTCTGTGGCTCCTCACTGGGGCCCTTGGTGAAGGCTGAGAGCCTCAGTGGCCAATAGGCATGGGGCTGCTCGGCAGGAGCCCCCTCTCAGTGGTCCAGGTGGGTATGGCCAGAGTAACGTGGGTCTCACCCAGGTCAAGAGCCCACTAGATGCTGTCTACCTTGATTTGGGGCTTTTGAGACTTCTTCAGGGATTCTTAACAGAATCCATACCGTATCATCCCCATTCGGCTGTAAGCAATGCGGGTGTTCCATCAATACACTTGCAATGACACCTGGGCCAACATCCTCAACAGATACTTTGATTGGGTTTCTAAGGCCCCAAGTTAAGGAGTCCCTTTGGGTTTTGTTCAGCAAGGGTATCTTACCTGGATTGCTCCTGCTTGACTATCCCACCCAGGTTGGCTTGCTGAGACTGCCTACTGCCACCGTCTGTGCTATGGGTCCATGCACACCTGGACAGCAGGTGTAACACGGTGACCCTTACCCTCCTTTGACCCTGCCTGGTTGTTGTGACAGATTCTCCCCTTCCTTTGCCAGGAAAAACACAGTTCCCTATGCTAATGAGGATATCGCAAGATTCCAACCAGAACCTTTTTCTTTCATAAAGGTTTTATTTTAGAATAACTCTAGATTTACAGAAGAATTGCAAATGTAGCAGAGAGAGTTCCTACCCAGGGTCATGCTGGGCCAGCACGAGCCAGACCCTGAGGATGAGTGTCTCCCTGAATTTGCATCCAGAGGCCTCTCTCACCTGCCCCTGGTCTGAGTCAATTCCATGTCCCCTCACCCAGTCTGCCCTGATCTCACTGTCCTGCATCACCGTGTGCATCTGTCAGGACCAAGAGATTCGTGCAGCCGCATTACTACTGACCAGACATCAGACTTTGTTTGGGTTTCTCTAGTCTCCCCACTCATGACCTTTCTTGGTCCAGGATCCCAACCAGGGAAGCACATGATATTTATTTATCCTGTCTCCTCAGGCTCCTCTGGTCTGTGATCGCTTCTCATTCTTTCTTTGCTGTTTTTGACAGTTTTGAGGAGTGTTGGTCTGTTTTATAGAATGCTCCTCAGTTTGGCTTCTCTCATGTTTTTCTCATGTTAACCCTGGGGCTCAGGGACCAGGAAGGTGGGACTTCTTTGGGTGGCATCATATTGGGGCACATGCTATGGACGTGACATCACATGTGATCATCTTGATCATCTGGTTCACGTGGATTCTGCCAGGTTTCTCCAACATGAAGTTACTCTCTCCTTTCTATATTCTGTCCTTTGGAAGTGAGTCGCAAGGTCAAACCCACATCCAAGGGGAACAGAGATGGTGTTCAGCTCACCAGCTGGAGGGGGAAATATTTTTGCATATCATTTGGAATTCTTCCTAGCCAGAGCTTTTCCAACAGGTGGGTCCAACTGTTCCCTGAACTTACCCCTTTGCAAAGAACAGATGACAAAAACATCGGTGACTCATGCAACTCTCCATCAATAATGTTAATGACGACGACGGGTGTTGGTGTTGGCGCCCAGGGAGCCAGTGCTATGGAGGTGACGTGTCACTCTGGTTGATATGGCTTCTCATTCACGCTAGAGGGGACTGTGTGAGCCAAGTGGATGACCTGTTGACCTCCCCCCTTTCTGGAGAACTCCACTGACCACCATGGGTAAGGTGCTCCAGCCCGGGACCTGTCACAGGGCTGGGGAATTGAGAACCTTTTCAACGATATACAGACAGCCGTAATTAACGGAAACATCGCCAGACAGCTTCCTCCTTGAAGGTGGAACTGACAACCTTCTCTTTCAAAGCTATAATTAAAGAAGCAGCTGAGAAACATTATCTTTCCAATCCACATATTCAAACTAATCTGTCACAAACACATTGTTAAACTCTTAAGTCTTGGTTGTCACTTTCAAATGCCTGCTTGCACAGATCGTTTATTATGTCTTAGCTCTTGAGTGCTCTTCCCAACAGAGTCTTATGTCTTTAAAGGGCTGACCAGGTCCTGGGTGTGTGGGGTTGACTGTTCAAATTCACTTTGACGTCTTTATCAATTGTTTTAGTTATGCGTGTTGGGAATAATCTCAAGGAAACTGAACACTGTCAAGTGCGTTTTTTTTTTTTTTTTTCCTATTAGGATTTGAAATGGGAACATCCACAGTGCTATCAAAACCTGGGCAGGGGTCTGGAATTTATTAATTGAGCTCTTTCCAGAGAGCCTTTGTTACTCTGGATTTTGTTACTCTGATTTAAGATCTCTTGATGCAGGACTTTTTACATGCATGGGGTCCACATAGACACGTGTGTCCCCATGCTCTCTCAAAGGGGAAAGGAAAGCCAGGTCAGTACTTAGTTGGGAGGGTTGGCCCAGCACTGATCTGCAATCTGCTTTGTTCTTCTTTGTTGCAAGATGATGATTCCTCGAGGGCAGGAGGAAGGGTTTGTGCCTTGATGGTACTCCGGGGCTGGCAAAATTTGGACATTATATTTTTTAAGATTTTATTTATTTATTTGAAAGAGAGAGAGAGAGAGAGAGAGAGAGAGAATGAGTGGAAGAGAGGGAGAGAGAGAGAGAGAATCTCAAGCAGAATCCATGCTGAACATGGAGCCTGATGGGGGGTTCCATCCCAGGAGCCCGAGGTCAATGACCTGAGCTGAAACCAGGAGTCAGACATTCAACTCACCGTGCCCCATAAGCATCCCAACATTTTGACAGTCTGTCGTTGTATCATAACTGTAAAGAAACCTACGAGGTGCCTCTGTTCACCCCTGTTTAATCAGTCCTGCCATTCTGGGCTTGTTAGTCCTCCAGATCAGCAGGCTCTGGAGTTGGAATATTGGGAGGAATCCCTCTGAGGCAGGGTGCTATGTGGTCCTCCAAGGGGCTGCCCTGATGGAGAGAGGAGACCCGTCTCTCGGTGAGATCTGCCAGATGCTCAAGTTAGAGAGTCCAGACTTGGAAGGGTTGACCTGCTTCATCTTGGGGATGTCATTACTGTCTTTTCCATTTTATTGGGAGCCAGTGTCTTCCCTTGCCTCATTCCCACTGCCCTACCCGCTTTGTCTGGGGAGAGGGGGCAGAAAGGCCACAGCCAGTTGGGTGGGAGGGTGCGGGGCTGGGTGTGCGGCATCTGAGATCTGTGCCCTGGATTTTGTTCATTCCACCACTTGAAAACTCACACCCTCCTTCTGTGTGACCACCAGCTCATTTCTGAGAGTTGTCTGGGCTGACGTCGAAGTAAATACTCTTTTCTATCTCGACCCATGTTCTTATTTAAAACAGAATCCTGTGGACACAGGTTGAAATGAAGGTCAGGGAGGCTTCTGGGAGGCAGAGAAAGCAGAGAGGCCGTCTTCTGGCGACATGGCTCCTGCCTGTCATCCCGTGGAACCAGGTCACTGCCCAAACAGCAGCTGGCTTTGGCTGAACCTGTGTTTTTCCAAGGAAGCTCTGGCTTAGAACAGACATTCCTGCAGCTGCTGGAATCATGAGGGGGCAGGAGGCTGGGACCAGATTGCCTCCTTGGGAGTGTCCTTGCTGAGGTGGAGCGAGGCGACCACAGCTATGTGACCTCCAGGGGTGGGCCCCAGCCCCCAGAGGGCAGGGCAGGAGGTGCGTCTGAGTCTCTGGGCAAGTCAGCAGTCACAGTCAACTGTGCAGATGGCCAAGGAATTGGGTTTATTTCACCGTTCTCGGGACCTGTGCCACAAACAAAAGTCACGGGTCAGCTTCAAATGCTGAGAACAAGGTCTAAGGGTCATGCATGAGGTTTTTTTTTTTTTTTTTAATTGAACGTACTTATTTGAACAATATTGTCTAACTGTATTATGCAACTGAACATGCGTATTTGCTCTTGCAGTGTTTATAATCCAATGTCAACACCATAACTCAAGATAAAAAATGACCCTGGGCTGAAGAAACATTGCAGTGGACGTGAATGTTTTTAAACAATCTCTAAGGCACTTTTCACCGAGACGTGTTGGGTTTTCAACTTCCGTGTGATGTTGGTAACGAATTCTGTAGGCTTCTGCTTCAGTGCTCTGCAGCCAGAGCCAGAGAGAGTTTAAGTGGCTTGTTCTTGAGCTACATTCCAGAAACTTGTTTTTATTCGTGACATAGAAACATGGAATGTTGGGGCTGCAACAATCTCTGGGAGGGCTCCCCTCAATGCCTCATTGCATGAGTGCATGACCTGAAGCCCAAAGGAGGGGAGGCGACTCACAGAGGCCACCACTAATGAGGGTGAAGAAGGCATGGCAATGGGTCAGCATTGGTACAGGGAGACGCATGCCTCTGCTGTCCTCAGGAATAACATCTGGATGATTTGCGCCCCCCCCCCCACTCCCGAACCCTGTTATTCTCAAAGATCCTTTTCTCATGCCTGGAAATTGCTCTCTTACAGTTTGTCAATATCCAGCTACTTCCTATGAGTGGTGGGCAGAAATAAATCCATAAAAAGATCTGTTATCACAAGCAGCTTTGATCATTACTTTTAGCTGATGTGGTCATGCTCTGAGATCACCTGTATCACAGTGGGACCATGGCAAGTGCCCACTTGATGGAAGTGGGACCTTCCCTGTGTGTGTACTGGGTGGTCGTGTGAACAAATATTTGTTACTGAGATTCTGCATGCTGATGAACAGTTTTTTAAAAATCAACAGAATGTTAAAGTCATTTGTGGAACAAATGATCCCTATAAATGTGCACCATATAGAACCGTGAAAATACTCCAAAGGAAAGGTGATTTCCCCAAATTAAATTAAATTAAATTAAAGTATCATCTTTTTTCCCTCCTGTATTTCACTGAAAGCCAAATAGAGGAAAGTTAGTAATAGAAGTATTTTTGTTTAAGATTTTATTTATTTATTTGTCAGAAAGAGAGAGAGAGAGAGAGACAGACAGACAATAAGAGAGAGCACAAGCAGGGGGAGCAGTGGGTAGAAGGAGAAGCAGGCTACCCATTGAGCTCAATGCAGAACTCATCCTAGGACCCTGGGATCATGACCTGAGCTGAAGGCGGATGCTCAACCAACTAAGCCACCAAGGCATCCCAGTAATTTTTTTTTTAAGCATACATAAAGCTTTGGAATCCAGGTACATTTCTGAGAAAATGATATGAAACCAATAATTTCTCAAAGCAGCAGATTCGAGGAAATTCCCATCTTTAAGATCTTAAGAAGCACTCAAAGGAGCTTATCATTACCAGAATAATACCAGATATCACTAATTATGATCATCTCCCACCAGCTGGTGGTGTGACCTCTGATACCACACTTTGAAAACTTCCTTGGCCTTCAGTTTCTTGTCCCTAAGATTAGAGCTTAAATCAGTGGCTACTAAGTCACTTCTATGTCTAAGACTGCACACTAGCAAGGAATGCTGTCTACTTTTATACATAGCTTGAGGAATGTTGATATAAAGAAACAAAGGAAAAGCTGTGAGTAGCAGAGAACACATTTGAGGACAGACTACATCCCCATTTTGACCTGACTAAAGAGTTCTGTTTCACTGGAGTTCAAATCTTTACATGTTAGGAGCACTGTGGTTTTTGTCCCCATCAGGGATGGCAGTGAGTCTCAGCTTCATCGTGAGCTAGGAAAGCCACACCAGCTTGAAGTCTAGGCCTGTGCTCTTCTGGTGTTGTTGATGTCACAGAAATATCTGATTCAACTTCCTTGCTCCTTACTGTAAGGGATTTTGACATGGTCACAGGAGACACTATACTTCTGTGAGCACCACATGCTCCTCTGTCTCCCAGGAAAACTATCCCATCACAGAAAGAATTGATTTCCTAGTTAGCAACAATAAGAACAGCACACAAACAGCCCCCATAACCTCATCAACTTCTCTCCTTTAATGTGAAGTTATTTTCAGAAGACAGTGAAACTTCTGAAGAGAAGCCCAGCTAGTTAGTTGTGGGAACTGGTTTCCTAAGCAATGTATTCTGCCTTCTCACCTCATGGGACACCCCCCAGCTAAGCAGAGTGAGCGAGTTCCCGCACATGTGCTCATCTTAGAGGCAGCTTTGTACTTCATTGGGAAAGGGTGAGAAAGTTTTCCATATCCAGGTGGAAGACCAAGTGGCTAGAAAGACCAAGCCACAGGAACAAGAAAAGGAAGAAAAAACCAGAGAAATATTCTAAAGCAAATGAAGCTAATACAGGGGAAAAGAGTGCACTATTTTTTGGTGAAAAGAAAACTCCCACAATTTTGTATTCTCAGAGATGCTACATACATTGCTTTCACTAAGCAAGAAAAAGGTTTTACAAGAAGAGGGAGCAATCAGAGAATAAGAAAAAGCTTTTAAAATACAAAATAATTGTTGAAATTATTAAAAAATTAGGAAAGGGTAGGGGGATAAAGTAGAGACCAACTCCTCAAGAGAATAAGAAAAAAGAGATGCAATAAATAAGAGAAAAAAACAAAGGACGTGAAGGAAGAATGTGTGAGGTTCAATACATGATTGGTAGGAGTCAATAGCAAAACAGAGTGAAGTTATTATGTAAAAAAAGAAAGACTGAGAATTTTCCAGAATTAAAGGACAATTGTGTTCAGATTGAAGCAGCCCAGTGATTTCTCAGTGCCACAAGTGGGAAAGCCTATGTCCAGATACATTCTTGAGGAATTTCAGAGAACCAAGGCTGCAGAAAGCCTCTTTCTAGGAATGAAAATGGGGTTGGAATAAGAGCTCTTCTTACCCATGGTGGATGCCAAAACACTCCGGGCTATGACAGAATATGACCTTGTAACAAAATTTCTCTACCCAGCCAAACTATCCAAGTATAAAGTACAAAGGCAGGATGGAAATGTTTCAGAAGTGTAAGGATTCCAAAATCTTATCTAGCAGTGCTTGTTCATTGAGAGATCCTTATGTTTATACTCAAGTAGAGAAGGGAGGCCCAGGAGATGGAGGGCCCTGCCCCATGAGACAGATGCCCTGGCGTTGCAGCCTAAGAGCAGAGCCAAGGAGTGGGAGGCTGGAGAGTATGGAGGGTGTGTGAGGAGTAACAAGGACTTGATCTCAGAGCCCAACTATTGGAGAGTTTGAGGGAAGGAAGAAGAAAAAAGATATGAAGAAGGCAGATCCTTGAAAGGCACTTGAAACTCCAGAGAGAGCAATGAACACTAGAATGAAAGGAAGTAAATCCAGGCAAACTACCCAAGTGCACGTAGACATGATTTCGTAGTCTGGGGCAGATAATCGCCGCTGCTGCTTTGCAATGTTTGGAATCAACTCCACAGAGGAAGCCCCTGAGAGTGGCTGCGCTAGCCAGCAGGTGGCTTCCACATCAGAGAGTGAGGGTGTGTGGTTTATGCCAGATGGAGTCAGAAGAGTTACAAAGGAAACAATAGGAAAAATAAACAGTGATGTACTCGTCTCGGACCACTGGTGGAGGACTTAAGCCAAACCCTGTGACTGCAAGTCATGAAACCTATGTGTAATATGGAGACTGACAACTGAAGTCATGTGGACAGGAGCACATTTCCTAGAGATAGGGTGGTAACCACCCGACAAGGGAATGGCAGGGAAGGGGTCTGGGATCCATGGGGCAGGAGGCTGCTGTTCTCCCTAAGCCTCCCTGCACTATTCAAGTGTTTTATCTGGGTAGTACATTATTGGATAGCAACTGTAAAGTGTATTCAATAAATTAAACAACAACAACAACAAGGAGAACTTTACCAGGTTGCCCTGAGCAGGGGAGGGAGCAGACGTGAGATCCTCTGCTCTATACTAGAGATTCCACTGTAATCTGAGTTCTGGTCCGAATTTCATGCCCTTTCTGTCTCCTGCCCCCCTCCTCCTCTCCCTAGGAGATTCCCAGCTTTCCCAGGCCACAACCCGGGGATGAGGGCCGCTTCAGTTTTGCAAGAGACAGTTAATCCCCCAGGTCCAGGACTCAGACCTTCATATCACCCCACAGACCCTCCTGGGGACACGGGCCTCGTAGGCTTTGATGTTTTAGTGTTCGACTGGGCTCATCACCCTTGCTTCTGAGCAAGGGGAAAACTAACCCTAAAGTTGAAGATTATTTCTCATGCAAGTGTTTTGCGGCTTTCTCCATTCTCAACATTCCTATCCACACACGCGCACACTCTCATCTACACACATACACACTCCCTTACACTCTCTTACACAGATTCACAGACACACACATGCATATTCACACATTCACACAAACATGTTCACACACCCTCACATACCATATCTACACAGGCACACACATACACACACAGAAGCATCCCCTGGGTCTCCCAGGGCATGACCTGAGGGGACTTTTCAGAATTGTGTTTGACTCACATCAATGTAAGCCAACACAGAGCTCACTGGGCACCTGCACATGGTAATTAATCAGCTGTGAGTCTTAAAACTCCAGGGTTTTCAAAGGGGGTACTGG
The DNA here is from genome assembly GCF_964662115.1 of Mustela nivalis. Taxonomy (NCBI): domain Eukaryota; kingdom Metazoa; phylum Chordata; class Mammalia; order Carnivora; family Mustelidae; genus Mustela; species Mustela nivalis. Next base: position 175,789,987 of record NC_139022.1, read on the forward strand.
AAAATCTGTGTGGGGAGACCACTGTCTTCACACAGAGGGATCCTATAAAGAAAGAAGAAGTTACAGAGAAAAGAGAATATTAGAATTAGGCCAAGATGCTTCACCAAATGATAATAAAAGGAAAAAGAGATTTCTAAAATTAATTACAGTAGCATATGTAAAAATGCTTGCCATACAGTGGGTTCCTTAATACTGTTAACTTAAAAAAAAAGTCCCTGTCCCCAATTTAGAATCTATAAATAGTGCTAAGCTTTGAGAAGTGTTAATTCACCCTCTCAAGGAATGGGAATTCATATGTTATTCAAAAAATATGGACTATTAAAAGCCAGCAATGATTACAGAAGCCAAAATAAAATATGTACCTTAGAACAGATTATTGATCAGAGTGGTTTATAAGTTAAGCATGAAAATCCTTTGAGAATTTAGGGGCCAGGCATTTCTTCGTTCAATTCACTGTTGTGATTATGCAAAGGATGTTATTTATGCTTTTAATCAGAGTCAAAGCTGGCTAATTTTTGCAACAATAATGTTTCTGAAATATATTCTATTCAGATCAAGAGACTGGAGACTAACATGTAAAGAGTTAGGCTAGGAAATCACAGATCCTGGGTGACAATGTAGTCACTGTGAATTCACAAACATAATTCAGCAGAGCAGATACCACGAATAGACCCATAACACTATTTTTATGATGGTTTTTTAAAAGGAATTTTACATGGTTAACAAATTATTAGATCTTTATCTAAGATTTGCAAAAGGTATTGAAATGAGCCAATGCCCAACTCTTAACTACCAGAGTAGCTACTGCGGAAAGTTTACAAAGCATCAGTAATGTTGTGTTAGTGGGGAGGAGACACTGTCCCATGTAGGGAGGGGTCCTGTCCCGTGTGGGGAGGGAGTGCTGTGACCCAGCCCCAGTGCTGGGGGAATGTTTCAGTGCACACTGGTGGGAGGTAGGCAGTAGAGGACAGTAGGATGGGCCGTCTCCTTGAAGGCTCCCATTTCCAGTCACTTTTCCTGCCATATGGCAGTGTTATTTCTCATGGTAAGAATGGGTTTAAGTGATGGGAATAAAAGTTGTATGATATAAACAGAATTAGTCAACATTTGAACCTGACCAAATCCTGCACTCCCTCATGGTCTGGCCATTCTTGCTAATGGACAAGTTGACATGAAACACCACCTCTTGTGGGTTCCTTAAAATCTGATAGTTGGTGCAATTTTTCAGACGTCCAAACACTCAACACTCCCACAGAGGTGTGCCAGGTTGAATATTTCAGTTTGGAATTCCTACCTATGGAGTTTTAAATACTTTCTGGAGACCCCACTTCCTCCTAGAAATCCAGGAGTGGTAATAACAGCAATGATGTTCATGTTTTGAGTGAGCAAGGAATGAACTCCCGTCAGATTCTGAGACATCCTCTATGGTTTTGGTATGAATGTGTTAGTCTTCCCCCTTCATGGCACTTACCCGAGACCTGCTCTGCTGAAGAGAACTCACTGACCTGGTGGGTGAGGACGGAGGCAGGCCTGTTTCGCATTCATTTTTTTCTGCTTTCATAAAGTCTCATGGTTGTGATGGTTAATTTTATGTGTCACTCACGCTGGGTCACGGTGCCCGGATATTTGGTCCAACACTATTTTAGGTGCTTCTGTGAAAGTGTTTTTAGAGGAGACTGATATTTAATTCAAGAGACTTTGAGTATAGCAGTTGGAGACCTTAATGTGGGTGGGACTGATCTAATCCATTGAAATCCTTAAGAGAAAAAGACTGTTTTCAGAAGAAGGAATTCTCTTAGCAAATGGCCTTTACACTTTAGCTACAGTACAGTTTCCCTGATCTCCAGCTTACTGGTCTACCTGCAGATTTTCGACATGCTAGCTCTGCAAATATGTGAGCCAATTCCTTAAACTCCATCTGTTTGTATTTCTGTCCATCATCATCATCTCTCCCTCCGTACACCCATCCTATCAACTCTATTTCTCTGGAGAACTCTGACAAGTACAATGTTTACAGTGTTGTAAATATAAGATATTATGTTAGGTCTGGTGCAGCACCTGGGGTTCACATTCATTTGGACCTTTTAAGAGAAATGTACAAATGACACACACGCTCATTTAGATTTAAACGGACCCTAACAATCCCTCTGTTGGTTTGGATTCTGCTGCTGAACGAGATGACCCATACCCTTAGGGATTCAGGCACAGTGGGATTTAGAACTATGGATTAGGAAGAATGTGGAGCTGGATTCCTGCGTTCACAGGTCACAGGTGATCCTCAAGACATTTCTGCCATGAGGGCTTGTGCCAGTTTTTGGAGGAAAGAACTGAGGGTCAGAGAAGCTGAGCTCCCTACCTTGGGTCTTAACTAGAAGGGGACAGAGGGAGGCCCCAGGGTCTGTGGCCTCCCCGGTGCTCTGCTGCATCGGATCTGCACAGGGATATCCTCCCTCAGCTGGGCTATCACCTTGCAGAGAGACACCCCAGCCATGCTGATGCCATGGGTCCGCAGCTAAGAGAATGGGTAGTGAGTGTGCCAGCGGACACTGTCAGCCACGTGCGTTCCACTGCCACAAATTTGGGAAGGAAGAGACTCCAAAATGTTCTCTTCCACCTGAGACACTTCTGTCTGGGAACAACACTCAACTGAATGCGACTGGGTTACAAGTAGGGTGAATGGGGCTCTCCTGGACCAATGAGAAGGTGCACTTCTCCCACCTTAGGAGGAAATAACTGGGGTGTAGGGCCGTGGTGCAGATGGTACCTCAGGTAGATTTTGCAGTAATGACCAGATTATTGTTGCTAACCCTTAGCTCATCTCTATAAAAAAATGATGCATCCCCCTCACCATCATATTTCCTACTAGAGCAGACCCCAGGGAGGCGTGTGCTGTCCTCTCACTGGGCTTGGCTAGGCCATGTAAGATGCTCTCTGGTCACTGCGATGTGAGCAGCCAAACATTTGCCATGGCTGAGCAGAGGCTTTGCCTGTGACCCCGTGGTTTGGCCCAGGCCCTGCAGCTCCTACAGCTCCTGCCTTCCACCATAGGAACAGCATGTCCCTGAACGCACTACCTTTTTAGCTGGAGTTCTGGAAGGTGAAGACCCAAGTTGCGCCAAGCTGAGCCCAAGAGAGCCAAGTGAGGCTAAGTCATGGCTTCTCCAATGCCGCCTTCTGTTTCATGAGCAAGAAATAACTGTTTCTGGTGCAAGTCAGTGAGATGGGAGGCCGCTATCGCCACAACAAAAGCTGACAAACACAAACAATTTTGTTGAAAGTCTTATTTTTTTCCTGGTTGTTAGTTGTTCTTTTACCTGGACAAACTCTGTCGACTACTTCCTATGTGTAACGAGGGGCTGACTGATGTCACGTGCCACACTCTCACGTCCTCAAATTCTACATTCTGTGTGTCCTGCACATGCCAGTAGATACAGGTACAGAGGTAGGTTTATTTTTAATGAGGTCCTCTGCTGGAGACCTCCCCCCAAGTAGGGTTCAACCATGCACGTCCTCCACTCACCTGCTGCTGAGCAGGGAGAGTGACCCAATGCAGGGAGTGCGGTGCATAGAGTCTATGGCAGAGCTGCAGGAAGCGCTTCTAGGTGGGAGTCCCAGAGCCAGCTCCCGAACCCAGAAGCTCCTGCTCTGTCTTGCACTGGAAGGGTTGGCTCCTGCGGCAGCCATGGGTGGCGTGGGAAGCTGTCCCAAACTCTATCACTCTACTTGAGCTCAGGGCTGCCCGGCAGTGTGGATGCCACAGGCATACCGCCTTTCTCCCCGCTGGACTTACTCTCAAACTGATAGCTCATGTGAGTGCTTTTCATGGGTGGGGCCTTGTCTCCCGCAGGATCTCTGGGAATTGTGGTAACTCCAGCTTTCCAGCCTCTGTGTGAGAGGGTGGTAGACTGTCTGCACAGAGGTCCATCTTGTTTCTCTTTCCCTGGGTTTCTCTTCCTCATCCACTCTCATCCTTTCTTTGATGCTGTAATTACAAACACAGAGGGCAACTTAGCATACAAAACTAAGCTACCGTCTCCTTCTCTGCACCGCCACAAGCCAAGCATCTTGAATTAGCAAGGCTCTAGCTGTGTTTCTCCAGAGGGCACTGTTGGTCTTCTGGGGAGGAAACTCTTCACTGTGTGGGACAGTCTCATGGTGACTAGCATCCCTAGTGCCCCACCTACTGTGTGCCCACAGTGTCCCCCTGGTAGCAGTACACTGCTCCCCTGCGAAGATACCCAATCCTTGGAACTTGTATGTTAGGTTGCATGACGAGGGGAATTAAGACAGCAGGTGGGATTAAGGTTGCTAACCAGTGGACCTCACAATAGGAGGGAGTAGCTCAGATCCTCCATGTGGGCCAGTGTCATCACTGGGTCTTAGACTGTGAAGGCAGGAGGCAGGAAGTTCAGAGTTGGGGAAGGAGATGTGAGGACAGAAGCAGAGGCCAGTGTGATGTGGCTGCTAGCTCCAGAGATGAGAGACAAGCCAGAAGCTCAAGAATGTGGGCAGCCTCTGGAAGTTGGAAGGGGCAAGACTTCAAGTTCTGCCGTTGAGTTTCTAGAAGGGATGCAGTTCCGCTGACACCTTGGTTTTGGCTCCATAAGGTTCATGTCAGAACACTGAGCTCTAGAATTTAAAAGAATGTGTCTGTGTTTTTTCGACCCACTGTGTTTGTAGCAACAGGAGACTCCAATGGTTTCCCAAGTGCAGTGACAACGACATACCCCGTCACATTTCCCGATAGTCCCTGCATGACTAGCAGCCCTTGTACGTAGCCATTGTATTGGGTGATGAGAAGGTAAAGAAGCAGGAGAAGGTTTCAGATTGCCTTCCCCATCCCCGCCAGCCTGCTTTTTCTCTCTTCCTGAACATGCACTCGTCACTTCTCTCCCTGAGAGACTTTTCTCCACCAGACCATGTCCTCTGCTTCTCCCCTACACCAAAGACAAGGCTCCTTGTCCTTTAAAGAGTTATTCTGGGGAAGAGGATGGGAATAATGAATGTGAAGACTTCAAAAGCTGGTGTAGTGTTTGGTTATAACTGCTCCTTCTGACTCTACACTTCCATTCCAAGACTCAAGAGAGATGACCAGCAGCATAAGCTCAAGCAAGAAATATGTATTGTGTGCCCACGTTTGCTTGGCCTGACCCGGTTGACACAGGCACCCAGCCTGCCTCCAAACCTCACCAGGAGAAGAGAGTGGGCTGGTGCGTCCCCCTTACCCTAGTCCACTACTGCTTAGCTTGTCTGTCCTGACGCTGGATCTCAGGCTTCCTTCTTGGGGCTCCTACCTGACCCCCATATATTTCTGGGGTTTCTAAAGAGTATTTCATGTGCACTGACAAAGCCAAGATGCTACATGATCCTCCTACTCCGAGTATATATGGTGCCACTTACGAAGCTTCCCCACTGGAAGGTAAGTCACCGGAGGGCAGGCACTTTGGTGGACATTTCCCCCCCCCCCCAAAGTTTTCTCCCTTGCCCTAGGGTAAAACAGGATAATATAAAAATGAATAAGAGATTCCATATAAAAAAAAGATTCCATATCTCCCTGCCCAAGATGGTTAATTTTATGTGTTCACCTGTCAGCTAGCAGTGCCCAGATAGCTGGTAAGACATTAGCATTTGGTGCATCTGTGACAGTGTCTGTAGAAGAGACTAGCATGTGAACTCATGGCCTGAGGAAAGATCCCCCTCTTCGATGTGGGTGGGTATCACCCAACCTGTTGAGGGCCTAAATAGACCAAGCAGGTAGAATCAGGACACATTTGCTCTCAACTTGAGCCGAGACGTCCATCTTCTGCCTTCTGACAACGACACCTCTGATTGTTGACCTTCAGATTCCAGCCAGGACTCACATTTGGGGCTTTTCTGATTCTCAGGTTTTCAGACTAGGACTGAATTACCCCACAGGCCAGGCCTCCAGCGTGCAGATGGAGCAACACGGGAGTGTTCACTCCATAATCACACGAGCCAGTTCCCTATAAGAAATCTCTTTCTCTATGTCTGTATGTATCCCATTGTTCTGTTTCTCTGGGGAGCCCTAACTAATACACCGCTTTGCCCTTGGGCTCGCTGCCTGGTAGCCAAGGAGGCTGGGTCTCTGGCCACCAGGACTGCCCAGCTCCTCCTTCTCTGGCGGTCCCCACAGGTAAAATCCCAGCTCTGTCTCCCTTCCAGCAAGGACTTGAACAAAGCTTTCCTGTCAGTCTCCCGCTTAGGGCAAGGGATTGGGGGGAGTCAGGATACATGTTGGTTTTGTCAAGGCTCTGAGCTTCCAGCCACATGTCACCTCTTATCACCAGCCCCTCAGGAACATGCACTCAATGAACAGAAATTGTTGGGAGTGATCCTGAATGCTTCTCTCCCAATGATCCTCTTGGATGAATCATCCTGGCCAGTTTTTGTGCTGGGCTGAGGCTACGGAGAAACTCTTTCATTAGTACTGGAAGGTCTGCTGTCCCTGGGGCTGATCTGGGTTGAAGGACAAGAATACCTTTGTTTGGGTGTACTATTAGAATGCCATCAGGATGTGACGTCCAAGGGAAGTCAGCTAGCAGTGCCCAGATAGCTGGTAAGACATTAGCATTTGGTGCATCTGTGACAGTGTCTGTAGAAGAGACTAGCATGTGAACTCATGGCCTGAGGAAAGATCCCCCTCTTCGATGTGGGTGGGTATCAGAAGCAGTGTTTCAACAGCCAGAATGTTGGGTTTTCAGGTAAACTAGTACTTGAGGAGTCATTAATTAATTAATCATTAATTCATTCATTGAGTAAACATTTGTTGAATATCTTCATAGTGTTCATCATTGAAGAACCAGAAGAAAAATGACTCCTTGTCCTGGGAACACTCACAGGGGAGACACCCCAATGGCTGTCTATACTGTTACATGATTCTGTGATAATAGTTAAGATCTCGAGTGCTTAACAGGGACCAGACACTGTGTTAAGCACTGTACTTCCATCATCTTATTTATGACTCCTGAGAACCCTACAACTCTCATTCTACAGGTGAGAAAACAAGCCCAAAACAGGGGAGTAACTTGCTCATTATCACAGGAATGGTCAGTGTTGGAGCCATGATTCAAACCCATGTGCCTTAGTTAGTACAAAGTTAAGATGCTATAATGAAGACACCCCAAATTTCATACAAGAGCTGAGAATTTTCTAGTGGACAGGATATTCTAGGTGTTTAACATTTATTACTTCATTTGATTCTCACTACAATTTGAGTGTCACATGTACTTTTCATCTACCTGGTGTGGTGATAACAAATCTGAGGCACAGCAGGTTAGGTGACTCGCCCAAGGTCATGCAGGGATTGAGCAGCAGAGCTGGAATTCGACCTCTGAAAGTGAACGTCCACATCACTGCTGTAAATATTACACCATACTACCCTAAGTGTCCTAAAAACTTGACTTTTTTCTCTCTTACTCAAAAGTTCCAAGGCAAATAGTCCATTTTAGTGGAACAACTCTACTCCACTGGTCATTCCAAGGCTCCTGTGATGTCTAAGTCATAGCTCCTCCATCCTCAAGGGCCTTAATGTCTGATACCAGAGCTACTGGTAGCCTGAGAGTATTTTCAGTTCAGTTCACTGTAATGGATTCAAATATAGTAAATCCAGTTCCTCAGTTGCAGTAGTGACATTTCAAGTATCCAGTGGTCACCATCAGGAACAGCATGGATCGAGACCTCACTTCCTCCCCTCCTTCTTTCTCTTCACATTGGACCTGTGTCTGGATGTTTCTTCCAGCCCTTTCCTGCTCCCTCCTCATTTTGTCTCACATAGATTTCCCCTTTAAAATTTTTCTTGCATGCTTAATCCCCTCTTAGGATCTGCATCTCAAAAGACCTTTTCCTGAGAAGCAGAAGACCTAGATGAGCAGAACCATCACCACTTGTTAGAAGGTCAGAGAGGTTAACGGAGGTTCTGGTGTCCCTGGCATTACTTTACCATATCTGTTCAAAGTTGTATAAACCGAGACCCTGTCCCTTCTTAACTCCATCTCCAAATAAGAGAATTTCAATACATTTTTCTTCATTTCCTGACCAAAGGAATAATTTCAGATGCTCTTTGCTGGACAGCGTCCCAGTTATCTGTCTTTCTCAAACAGAACCAGAAGCAGGTGATCCAGGTCCACGTGCCCTGTCACTTCCTGCAAGGTAGGACTTTGTTTTCTGGATCATCACAATTAGAAGAGCGTGCTTGAGCACTACTCATTTCTCTTGGAGGATTTAAGACAAACTTAGATGTCAGCTTAATGTCATTAATTTTTATACAAGGCTATGAGACATCAGGCCTTACATCATGTGCTGAAAGAGATGACAGGGTGAAAATCGGTATGAAGTCTAAAAAGTTTCTGTTCCTCTGTTTAAATGACTTGCTCAGGAGTTGGATGGCTCATCCTTATTTCTATAATGCTTATCTTGCCCTCTGTTGAGCTGGCAACAAATTTTTCATAAAAACTTGATAGTGGGGGCACCTGCATGGCTCAATTGGTTAAGTGTCTGCCTCAGCTCAGGTCATGATCTCAGGGTCCTGGGTTCAAGCCCTGCATTAGGCTCTATGCTCAGTAGGGAGTCTGGTTTTGCCTTTCTCTCTAGTCCTTACTTGTGCCCTTTCTCTCCCTTTCAAATAAACGAATAAAATATTTTTTAAAAAACCTTGATAATTAAAGTTAATTGCTCGCTTACATTTCCTGATTGGCTCACTTGCCAATCCATAGGCTATAAGAGTGTAATCTCATCTTGTTGTTATCTAAATCTTGGTCACAGACTCATTACACAGAATTCTAGGTAGAACCATATGAAACATATGAAAGCAAATAGAAGAGTTTTCTTATGGTTTCTCAACAGTTTTTAGTGTAAAAACATGGTACGACGTCTATTTTTTTATTGCACAAGACATGCTCTTTCTTTGACATAGGAACCTGGTAGAAAGAATGGAGCATCTAATTATTTGAACATTCATTTGTCAATGCAGCACTTGGGGGAAAGCAATATCAGCATCCTCTCCCAGCTGGAGTTATTTTGCTTCCCAATTCTGTATTTGGGGAAAATTATTTTGGCTTTATTTCACCATTTTGGTGCAAATTATAGTAGCCTACTCTTAGGATTATGAAGAATAAATGAAATGATCTATATAAAATGCTCAACAGAATGTTAGATATTGCCTTCAGTATGGTCATGACCACCATCATCAACATCATGACATCATCATCACCATCTCCCTCATCTTCATCACCACCATCATGACCATCCTCATCACTATCACCACCATCATCATCTCCTTCATCTTCATCACCACCATTGTGACTATCATCATCACCATTATCCCTACTATCATGACCATTATCATCATCACCAACATCACCGTCAACATCACCACCATCACCATCATCAGCAGCATCAAAATAACAGAGTTGCAAATCTTCCCTTCTGCCAGAACTGCTAATGTGCTGAAATCCACAAAATGAAAAAGCACAAACCAGCTGTTTTGCCTTCTTGGTAGAATAACCACCTCCGCTTTTTAATTTTTTTTAACTTAAGTCTGGTTTTCAGAATAAATTACAATGGATGGCCAAAAAAAAAAAAAAAAAATCCAAATGGCATCACTAAGGGTCATGAGTGCTGATAGAGCAATAATGTGAATGAAAGAAAGAAAAATACAGCCTTTAGATTCCAAGGACACGAAGTATTAGAAGTTAGGAAATTTCCCAGGGGCAGATCAAGTCCACTTCAGAGGGAAAACAGCAGCAAAATCTACAGTCAGCAGAGCTCTGCCTGTTCTGCAGGCAGTGTCCCAACAGGTTCACCCTCTGACTTGCTGGGATTTTCCAGCCTGATTCCATTTACATCAGGAGCCTGGGGTGCTTCCATTTTAAAACATTTCTTACAACAAATCAACAGTACTTAGAATGCTAAGTAAAGAAAAGGCAGCCGCTGTTTAGCTGTTTAAGGAGAAAAGGGAGAATTTCAGTGCAGGTTTCATTGGGTTGGAAATGCTTTTGGTTTCAGCAGAGAACAGTAGTCTGCAGAGCAATGGTTTTGGACGACAGGGAGATGAGTGATCTAGAAAAACTTCTTAATTCTCCTGCACTCAGTGGACTTCAACGGCTTCATTTGGAATAGTTTGAAAAGTCTGACTTTACAACCTTCCAGAAAGTCTGTGAAGATAAAAATGGGAGCTGATAGACTAATGGCAGGTCTCAGAAATGTAGGGGCTGATAGCATAGTTGCAGTCATTAGGATTTAGCCCTGAGTTAACCACACTGTGGTCAAGATCAGAGTGCAAGGGCTAGTGCTCTTGAACAGAAGAGGAGGGGGTTAGGGGTTGAATTATATCTCACTCCCAGGCCCCCTCCCAAAAGATATCTAATGTCCAGAACCTCAGTATATGACTTTATTTGGAAATCGAGTCCTTCAGGTGTAATCAAGTTCAAATAAGGTCATTAAGATGAGCCCTAACCTGGTGTGACTAGTGTCCTCATAAAAGGGGGAAATTCAAATACATATACACAGGGAAAATGTCATATGAACATGAAAGCAGAGATGGGAGTAATGCTTTTATACGCCAAGGAATACCAAAGTTGGCCAGCAATCACCAGAAGCCAAGAGAGAGACATGGACAGAACTCCCTTGCAGCCTTGGGAACCAGGACCTTGATGTTGGATGTCTAGTTTCCAGAACTGTGAGACAATACATTTCTATTGCTTAAGCCCCCAGCCAATGATATTTTGTTGCAGCAGCACTAGGGAATTAATACCAAGAGCAACATGATCACAGACCCAGGGCACATCATCAGGCAGGAAGAAAGCAGCAGAGCAGAACGGGTAACCTCTCTCAGGACAAACCTGCTCTTAGAAACCGGCCCGACTGGGGCTATATTTGCACATACAGGAGGCGGCAGAGACAACTCAGAAAGGCTGGATCATGCAGCAGTACAGACTCGGGACAGGGGCACCACGGATGGGGCCAGAAGTGAAAACCGCAGAAGCACCCACTTCTCTTAATTATTTGGAAAGCAAGTTGCTGCTAGGACCTACCCAGCAGGAAAGGACAGCTTCCTGGGGGGATCACAGCCCTAAGAGGAAAGTAAACATTTGGTTCCTTTTTATCGCTTCTTTTGTCTTTTCCCCTGGTCTTTGATCAAAAATCATTTATCAAGCTAGTTCACCTATGTTTGGGATCCTGGGGGCTGTGTAAGTCTAGAATGCTTGCATACATATGGGAGGCTAGGGCACAAAATACCCAGGAATTTTAAGGGCAAGTTAAGGGGCACATAGAAGTTCAACGTCAGAAGGTCAGAGAGAGACAATGAGCATGGCCCCTTTGCAAGGACGATCAAATTCTTGAAGCCTTCTACATCAAAACGCACACACACACACACACACACACACACAGGCTGATAATAGGGGAGGTCAAACTCCTGTGCAGTGCTTAGTAATTGGGGTGACCGTGGGTGTTCTGGCTTGTCCACGACTCTGATGAAAATGCTTCTGGGTTTTCCTCCTTACGTCCAGTGGAGGTGTTTAGTGGCTGTTCTTAAATAACTTTAGAAAGCTTCTTTCATTCTCATTTTTCCCAGAGGTTTTTGTTTTCTTGTTGTTGTTGTTTTTTAAATCATGAACTTGGTGGAATTTTGTCAAACGTCTATTTTTAAAATCTACCTGAGATGTTTTTCTCCTTGGTCTTTAATGGACTTAATTATATAGTAGATTTTATGATAGTGAACTTTTCATCCAGTCACAGGAAAGGCTCAATAGATCGTTATTGTTTTCAGTATGATGTGTAACGGGTTGTATTTTCCAAGAATGGTTTCAACAAGATCTCCTATGTCCCCTGTTCTCGCCGCAGTGTGATTTCTTTCTTTCTTTCTTTCTTTTTTTTTTTTTAAAGATTTTTATTTATTTATTTGACAGACAGAGATCACAAGTAGGCAGAGACGCAGGCAAAGAGAGGAGGAAGCAGGCTCCCCATGGAGCAGAGAGCCCGATGCGGGGCTCGATCCCAGGACTCTGGAATCATGACCTGAGCTGAAGGCAGAGGCTTTAACCCACTGAGCCACCCAGGCGCCCCTGTGATTTCTTACCTCTTCCACTGATGACCAGTTTTATGTTCCCTCCTTGGGAACTGACACGTGCCATGGCTATGGCAGAAGTGACGCAGCAGGACTTCTGAGGTTCAGACATAAATGTAATATAGCTTCTGCTCACTTATCCAGAACTCTGTGCTCCTGGAATACACCACTGTGAAGTGAGAAAGCCCCAAAGCCCACAGAGATGTGGAGGTGAGCACCCAGTTCCAGCCACTACCAACGTGGTGGCCATGTGAGCGAGCTTCTTGAGAGCAGAGCCCTCTGTCCCAGGTAAGTCAGCCCTGTCAATGGAGCTGTAAATGCTGTAGAGAAGCCACACCGCAGATCTGAAAGCCGAATAGAGAATGGTAGGTTTTTATTTCATTTTATTTTATTTTTAAGATTTTATTTATTTACTTATTTGACAGACAGAGATCACAAGTAGGCAGAGCGGCAGGCAGAGAGAGAGAGAGAGAGGAGGAAGCAGGCTCCCTGCTGAGTAGAGAGCCCCATGCAGGGCTTGATCCCAGGACCCTGGGATCATGACCTGAGCCAAAGGCAGCGGCTTTAACCCACTGAGCCACCCAGGCGCCCGATGGTAGGGTTTTAAACCGTGTTTCAGGGAGGTTTGTTGTGCAGCAATAAGTGATACCTGATACAATGTAATTAATTTGCTGATGCTTTGTTAGGATTTTTGCATCTACTCAAGAAAGATTGGTCTATATTCCTTCCTTCCTTTCTTCCCTCCTTTATTTCTTTCCACTGTGCTTGCCTCCTCTTCATATCAAAGTTCCACAACCCTTTAAAAATGATCTGTCAATGTATTTCTTCTTTTTCTAGTCTTTGAAAGCATTCAGGTAAGTTGAAAATTATTTTTTCTTAGTGTTTGATTAAAGAGATGAACCTATTGTTTAAAAAGCTGTTAGGGTTTGATACCTGTCATTTCTTTGAAAGAGATTTTTTCCTACTGTCCAGTTTATTGAAAGGCTAGGATCTGTTCTGATTTCTGATTTTCTATTAATTCTTTTTTCTTCTTAAGGTTTTGTTTATTTATTTGACAGACAGAGATCACAAGTAGGCAGAGAGGGGAAGCAGGCTCCCTGCTGAGCAGAGAGCCCGATGTGGGGCTCAGTGCCAGTTCCCTGGGATCATGACCTGAGCTGAAGGCAGAGGCTTTAACCCACTGAGCCGCCCAGGCATCCCTCATTTCCTATTAATTCTTAAGTTAATTTTTGTAGGTTTCCTAGAAAATTGTCCACATGCTCCAAGCTTTCAAAACAGGGACATATAAGTTTCACTGTAAGTGAATTATGTTCCCTCCTTCATGTGTAATATTGTTGATGTTCTCTCTCTCTCTGCCTCCCTGGTGGGACTTGTTGGAAATGTGCTTGTTTGATTTTGATTCATCTTTTCACCCATCAGCTTTTCTTTACTGCTGATCTTTTAAGCTTTTGGTGAAAGTAGAAAGAGAACTAATAAAATAGTTTTCATTTTCATCATGATCTGTCTTTATCACTCCTTTCTATATAATTTCTGGGCTTGTGATTTCTCTCTTGCTTTTTTTTTTTTTAATTTTTTTTACTTCTTGAGTTAAACCCCCAGCTTATTAATTCTGGGCAATTTTCCCTCAATGTATAGCTTTAGGAGCAAAGCAGAAGTTTGATAAGAAGGGCTTGTCATTGAGTTTCAAATATTTCACACTTTCCTCTTTAACTAGGATGACCTTGTCAGGTATCAACCATATGGAGACGCCTTTGGTGGCGAGTGAAAGAGGTGTCACTGGTAATTACTGCAGGATGACAGCAAGCTAGTGGGTCTCGCAAATTCAGATGTATGTACACCCATAGATTACTTTAGAGAGTGTGTTTCGGTTTTCGTGTGTGTCTGTGTGTGTGTGTAAAGAGAAGATAACTTCATTGATTTTTATTATAATTATATTGAAGTCAGATTTTTATTATAATTATATTGAAGTCAGTCACAATTATATTGTGATTAAAACTGGGAATTTGCTAAAAGTTGCTTTGTGATCTCCTGAATGGTCACGTTTTTATAAATCGACACACACACTTGGAATCTATCTGTTTTCAGGGTTCAGTTTCTCACAGATCATATTTATTTGCCATCTTATCCAAATCCTCCTTATTTACATATAGGGGCCCACTTGAGTCATCATTTTCTGAGAGAGGTATTCCAAATCTCCTGTTCTCACTATGGATTTTGAATGGTTCCTCATTATATATCAGCTTTCGTGCTAGGTATAATAAGACTGTGTTAGTTGCTTATAGGTTAATATTAATAGGTCATCTTGGTGGCTTCTTCCCTTTATCGCTAAAAAGGTCTTTCTACATTTTACTAATTTTTGATCTTATATGCTTTAACAACTTTATCTTAGTTGCCTAGCGTATCTCAGTGTACTCTACGCCTCCAATCTTTCTGTGTGCTTGTTTAGGTGTACCTTTGGAAAACCACATAGCTAGACTAAAATAACAACATAACATCAGCAACATATAATACTTCCAATCTGAGAGTCTTTTTAAAAGTAAGTAGTTAAATCTGGTACTGTGATCACCAACATATCTGTCCTTAATGCTTTCTTCTTATATTGTGCTTGTTTATTTTCCATGTTTGTTCTTTGCTTCATGCATTGTTTCTTACCTTCTATTGAATTGATTATGTTTTCCTTATTCCCAATAGATAATTTTCAGACATTATATATTCTATTAAAGACATAACCTTAAAATTTTAAAATAAAGAGTGAACAAAGCCTATGTTCCGTCAGTATCTATTTCTTTCTCATGCAATGGAGGACTGATCACTTCTCCTGATCGCTCTCTAGTCATCTTTTTCTTCTTTGGCAACTATTTTATTTCTGCCTTGTTTTACAATTCCCCCGAAGTTAGCTGTTGTCAAATAGGGAGGGAGCTATTTTACCTAACATTTCTATGTATTTGGAGCAGAACAGAGGGATCCCATATGAGTTTAGTATACCACACTGATTGGAGTCCCTGACTTCAGTAAGTCTGACAAATCAATTACCTTCACTGGGTTCTCATTTTTGGTCACATCTGGGAGAGATCATCTAGAAGAAGAGCCCCCTCATTTTGCCTAAGACATGAGGATGATGCGTATTATGATATCCAGTAAAAGAAGAAGTCACTGTGGCCAGAGGAGTCCAGAAAGGTTATGGTAGGAGCAAACATTAGTTAGTCCTAGGAGAATGGGCAGAGAAATTCCTTAAGAACATGAGTGATGTGAGCAAGATAGAATTCTCTTGAGACCAAGGAACAGCGGTTTACTACAGGCTCTGTGCAGTAGGAGGGTTATTCTTTACCGATAGGAAGCCCCACAGGGCGCTGTTTTGTTAGACCTGGCTGGAGTGGGAGAAGGCCTGACTTCGGTAGGTGGCAGGCACTGGGGAAGGGAGAGCTGAGTGGAAGGTGGTTAGAAGAGTTAGAGGAGGTGGGTGCTAAGTACATTCCAGAGGAAGGAATGGGGACCACCGCTGACCTCTAGGGCTCCAACTCAGGGGTAGGGAAAGTATCTTTGTTGGGCTGTTCATGCAAACTTTAGAATTTCCATTTCTGCGGGTGTTTGGGAAGATGCTACGTTCTGTGGTGCATGTCGGGGACTGAGGCGCCTGGTGGGACAGCAGCAGTCGGTGCTAGAAAGTCTCCATCCTGACACGAGGCTTTATCATCTCTGTGCGCTGTCCTGGCGGCTAACGTACTCATTTGGGGAAGGCAGACAGACCGCTACTGGGAAAGCCACAGGTCTAAAGCCCAGCTTGAGATGCATTTCAGGGCCAGGGCCAAGGCTGGGCAGTTCCAAGAGGGCCTGGGCCTGGCCCTGGGTGAGGGAGGCCAGCCTCTAGGAGAGTAGGCAGGGAACCTGCCGGACCCTGCGCATCCAGAAATGCAGGAACGGATGGTCTTGGGGATCTCAAAGACGGCTTGTGTCGGGGCAGGATTTCAGGGTCTCTTCCCTGTTCCTCGTTATATTCCTTCCTGTGTTGCTTTCATTATTTACAGTGAATACCTGTAATTTGTGTATTCGGGAAAAAAGAAGCCATTTTCCTCGTGGGCATAAGCCCTGCTGTTGTGCTTCAGTCTTAACCCGTCCCAGTAGCTGTCCACACTCATTCCAGTTTTATGGACAAGGACGAAGGCTCAGAGCTGAGAGGACTTGCCCAGGGCCAGTGGAGGCAGAACGAGGTCTCGCAGGTCCCCACCGCTGACTCTTGGTGGCCCTCAGAGCACGCAGGCCAGTCCTGAGGATTAACGCCTCAAGAATCCCACTGACCTGGGCATTTCAGGGATGCTGGAGCGGCCAGCAGACATCCAACCCCGCCCACAATCAAGCCCCGCCCCTAGCACGTCAGTCCTAGGTCAGACCACGCCCCAAAGGGCCCAACCCGCCCAACACCTAGGCCCCGCCCTCTCCCCGCCCCAGGCCCCGCCTCCTGCCGCCAGAGGAAACGGAAGTGGCGGCGGGCCCAGGCGGAAGCAGGAAGCGGCGGAGCGGGCCCACGCTGGGTGGTGGTTGTTTCGGGGACATGGCGGAGAAGTTCGACCACCTGGAGGAGCACCTGGAGAAGTTCGTGGAGAACATCCGGCAGCTCGGCATCATCGTCAGTGACTTCCAGCCCAGCAGCCAGGCCGGGCTCAACCAGAAGCTGTGAGTGGCTGCCCGAGTCGTCGGCGTCGGCCCGGGGCGGAGCGGGAGCCGGAGCCGGAGAGCCGGGGGTGGGGACGGAGGGGAACCGAGCCAGCGGGCGGGGGGCCGGGGAGCCGGGGGGCCGGGGAGCCGGGGGGCCGGAGCGGGCTGGGGCGCCCGGGGCGGAGCGGGAGCCGGAGCCGGAGCCGGAGAGCCGGGGGTGAGGACCGAGGGGAACCGAGCCAGCGGGCGGGGAGCCGGGGGGCCGGGCCCGGAGCGGGCTGGGGCGCCCGGGGCGGAGCGAGAGCCGGAGAGTCGGGGCTGGGTTCGGGAGCCAGGTGGGGGAGCCAGGGCGGTGGAGCTGGGGTGGGGGCGGACCCGGGGCCTGGCCGAGAGCGGCGCGTCTCCGCTGCCTCCTCTGGGTCTGGCGGGCCTGGGCCCTCCCCTCCGCTGGGCCTGGGCTCGCCCCTCCGCTGGGCCTGGGCCCTCTTCCCTCCTTGCTGGGACTTTTCTTGAAGGCCCATTTGGAGACGTTGTCTTGGTCAGAAGGTGCAGCTTCTGGGCCTGATAATCAAAGCCCGCCCTCGCCTGCGCGTGACTCCCTCGCGCGCGCGTGACTCCCTCGCGCAGTTTTCTCCTGGGCCCTTCTGGGGAGTTCAGGCCCTGTCCCCAGAGAGGAGGAGGACGTCTCGGGGAGTGCACTAAACCGGGCCCGAAGGTTGTGGAACTACCTGCTGCGCAGCCCTGGGTGTGCCGGAATTGGCAAGGGGGATGGTGGTGAGAAAGGGTGCAGACGTTTAGTTACTTGGTTGGCAACAGCCCTGTGCCTGCCTCGGTGCTAGGGCCTGGGATGGACCAGAGGCAAACACACAGAATGAATGCTCTGGGGAGGAAGGTCTCCTAGCTTTATAGGGGCTACAGACATCAAACATAATTGCAGCCCCGCGTTACGAACCTAGAGCTGGGGGACTAGTCTCCAGAGGGGGAGCTCAAATGAAACCACGCGGAGATGGCTTTCCTCCCCTGAGGTTTGAAGGATGGACTGAGTGGGAGCCCCGTGGGTTCCTGAATACTGCAACACAAAACCAGGCGCACAGTAGGCAGTTGTCTTTGAGAGAAGATTGATATCTTTCATCAGATTCTCAGAAGGGTTGGTTTTTATCCCGCAGTATGGGAGTTTCTACTTTAGAAAGAAAATCCGATATCTGAGGGTATTCTCTAACCCCACACTTTTCTGGAATTCTGTACCTAACCAAAGAGCTCCTCCCCTGGCTTGTGTAAGGAACTTGTGTGGAGCTCTCCGCCCGCTGGGTGATGTTCCTGCTGTCATCGGAATTAACCACATGCCCCATTTTTGCTTTTTCCCTCAGGAATTTTATCGTTACTGGCTTACAGGATATTGATAAGTGCAGACAGCAGCTTCATGACATTACTGTGCCTTTAGAAGTGTTTGAGTAAGTATCATTCTTGATACTCATTGGAGTGTAATTCCTGTTGTATTGTGCTGTAATAACTCTTTCAACCACTGGTATTTAGCTGCCTGCTCTGTGGCAGGCACAGCGTAGGTCCTGGGGATAAGCCAGTGAGGAAGTAGAGAAAAACACCTGCTCTCAGGGAGCTTATGTTTTCATAGAATTAAAAATTAAAATCTCAATATTGTATTGTGAATAAAGGGTTATTAAATATGTGAAAACATCATAGGCCTTCAGAGTCCTGGTTAGACAAAATGTCAGCCATATTACTTCTTTTTTTCCTTGAGAGGTGGAAAATCTTTGTGGGCTCTATTATTTAAAAACAAAACAAAACAAAACAAAAAACTAGGCAGAAGCAGCCTGAGAAGCAATTTGTTGTATCTTCAGAACCGCCCTGGGAGTGCTAGTTCTAGGAGATGGTGAAGATCTGCACGGTTGGAGGGGAAGAAAAAGAGGGGGGCTTCTTGGGCTAAGGAACTTTGGGAAGGCTGGTCACAGCTTTCTTTGGGAGGGTGGTATGTGCCTCTCACAGTTGTGGCCCAGCGAGCGCCTCCAGGAAGTAAACTCTAGGTCGTGTGATTCAGGTCTTATCGGGTAGGCTCCATGGCTCAAGGAACGCGGTAAATAATTACCATGGGCTGTTTGGCTGCCAAGTGTCAGACTTAAGACTGAAATTCTGGACTTGGCCTTCCTCAGCCAGCCCCGATTTCTCTGTGCCAAGCAGCAAGTAACACCCTCCCTCCCCCCAGACCCAGGTGGAGCTGGCTTGGAATGGCAAGAATGCTAGTTCTTTCTGCATTAAAACTGCAAATAAGCCACCAGAGTTCCTGGAACGGTAGAGGGAAAGGTGGCCCTCTTACATTGCAGAGGGTCAGGAATAGGAGTCCTAGTTACAGCACAGGTCAGCAGCTGCCCACCCGCTTCCCCCTATCACAGGACACACAGGCTTCACTCTTCCTGGTCACGGCTCTGTCCTCATCTGCTGGCTCTGTCGTGTGTTCTCGGCGTGTTCTGTCCACCCCCTGAGCTCTCCAGGTATAGGTGGGAGTGAAGGTCTTGTGCGTGTGGTACAGCCCCAGACTCCCAGAGGGTGGCTGCCTGCCAAGAAGTGCAGGCAGCTGGAGGCTACTTGGCCTTCCTCGCGGTGTCCTCAGTCGTGCTGCTCTGGTCTTGAACATGTGGGGTGGATGTAATGACAGGTGCCAAGTGACTCTGAAGGGCAAGCGAAGGATAGGGGCTGGGGAAAGATTGCTCTGTGGCAGCCTACCGTGAAGCCTGGGGGACCAGAGCCCCAGCCGCAGGCACAGCCACAGCCAGTGGGCAGAAAGGATGGTTGCGATTCATCTGGGGGGTTGGGACTGAGCTGGTCTCTGAGCTCTGATAAACTGCAGATGCAAACTCTCCATTGATGTGCCCGGTGCAGGGGGAATTTCCAGGTCCTCGGCCTTGTCAGGCACACACTTTCAGACACACTGTAGCGAAGATAAAACTAAACCTTGGCTTCTTGTGCGGAGCTTGGAAGATAAAACTAAACCTTGGCTTCTTGTGCGGAGCTTGGGGTTGATGTGTTGGCAGAGTGGCGCTCGGCACTCAGGCCTTTGACACAGCCCTGTCCGGAGGCTGCCCGAAGGCCGCTGCTGTTAGATGGTTATTTGTTTAGGACACTCAAGCCTGTCTGCTGCTTTCCAGAAGTGCGTGTATTTTGTTCAGAAAAACATAATTTGGCTTCTTTTATTCCGTCATTTCAAAAACATGGCAATAAAATGGAATTTCTGGAATATGTGATTTATTGATGTTTTTGGTTATATGTTATAATTAAAGGCCAGTTTTTATGCCATTAACGTAATGTTTTTTTGATCTGAAGTGACAGGTTTTTTTTTCTGCTGGAGCATAACGGTGATTTCTTTTAGTGAATAATTGGTACGAAGGTCTGTAAGGTACAGAAGCAAGCAGGTGGTCCACTGGTGGTAAATGTGGATATTCCTCTAGGCAGTATGCTTGATGAAGTCTGTGGGGTTATGACATTTTTGGGGACAAGTGTCAAAAATTTCAAGAACAGTTTTAGGGTTTAGAAATAAGTGGAGAAAATCTCTGTTAAATTCATGTGACTGGGATGTATTTAGGAAAGTAGTATTATCAGGGCCCGGTTTGTAAATAATCCTGGGGTGGGCAGGGCTGAGGCTGTCTTGCCTGCAGCTCCCCACCTTCTCCCGCGCCCCAAGGCTCCTCTACGAAGGGCTCCCCCCGGAACCGTGGGGTGCACCTGGAGCCGAGGCTGTGTCTTGGTCGGCTCCCTGCTGTTGCTCAGGCTGGAAACCCCAGCCCACATGAGTTCTCATGTCAGGAGCTGCCTGACCTTACAGATTATTGTGAAGATCAGGGCTCCTGGCTCCGAAACCTTTGGAAGATCACAAAGGTGATCTGTCGCGTTACAGAGCCATGAAGCTTGGTTTATAAGTGACATTCCTTATTTCCTGAGTTATTCACAGTATTAGAAGTAATACGAGATCAAATCATCTGTACTTACATAAATGAAAGAATCCTTACTCACTTGGTTTCTATTTCCTCTAAAGAAGGCCATGTGCACTTACTCAGAGCTAACTCCTCTTTTCCCATCAGAAAACTGAGAATAGGTTACTGGCCATGAGAGTGTTAATTGAGGTGTTTCATGTTTCCAGATATATAGATCAAGGACGAAACCCCCAACTCTACACCAAAGAGTGCCTGGAGAGGGCTCTGGCCAAAAATGAACAAGTCAAAGGCAAGATCGACACAATGAAGGTGAGGCTCTTAGAAGCAGAAAACAAGGTCAGACCAGGAACACTGTCAGAGCAGATTTGGCTAAAGACCTTGTCGTTCTCCGTACTTGGTAAAACGTAAACTGTCTCACACGGTTACACGGTTGAGATTTCTGCACGTAATGGACCGTGGATGAGGGCGGCTTTCAGGGAGCCTTGTGGGGACAAACGGGAGCGGAGTGCAGCCTCGCTTGGAGCGAAGTCCAGGCCGATTTCCATGATGCTGGTTGGCGCTGGCTAACTGTTCGCGTCTGTGAGCCTTCCCTCTCTCGTGCTTGCACTGCGATGCTTTTCACTTCCTCTACTAAGCCATTTCCTGGAGTGTGGTTCCTTATTTTAGAGCGTTCCCTTCTGGTTGTCTAAAGCTCTCCCGCGCCTGCGCCCAGGCCCCTCTGGGTCCTGTTGCCCATCCTGCAGTTGTGCACAGAGGACGTTCTCTCTGTTGCTTTGCTTTCATGACGACTAGAAGATTCCATGCATCATAAACGTGAAATATTTAGGGTTTTGTTTTTGTAACTTGAATTGACTGCGCTCTGGGTCAGATTGGGGTATGTGTGTGGTTTTTCCTTTGAGTGGCTGGTGCCATCCCTGTAGCGGCCCCACACCTGGACTGCACGCCCGCCTGCCTCCCGGGCCTCGTGGCTGCTGCTGGGGACCCTGCAGACCCCTGTGCTTCCGTTCTTCTCATGTAGCTGCCTCCCTGTGGAGCTCTGGTGCCTTCTCTGCACACCACTGCCCTTCGGGCTCGGGCTCTCAGAGAGGGCCGCAGAGTGTCGCCTCTCAAGAGAGGTCTTGCAGACCAGCCTTTCCTAAGTCCTGATGAAGATGCCGCCTCCTCTTTCCTCTGTTTCAGCTCTGCCACGGTCGTGCGGGCTCCAGGACATCGGGGCGTGAGTGTGGTGCTCCCATGGGTGCCCCATGCCCACAGAGTTCCTTGCCACTGTCCACAGTGTGCAGGGATGGCCGTGCACTGGCCTCTGGGCTTAGGCTCCTGGCCTGGTTCCGGGAATGAGTGGAGAGGCTGTCGGGGTGACAGTGATATGTCGGTCACGGTGTCACGGCTGCCCTGGGGTCACAGGGCTTAAGTACCTCACCCCGGTGATCTGTGTTGATCTGTACCGATGCCTGGGAGCCGGCCCTCTGGTTGCGGTGCCGCCATGGTTGTCCGTGGGGCGCCCGCAGCTTCCTGACTGGTCACTTTGGGACCGAGTTGCTGCTGAGCTCAGCCTCGCCCTGGGGACGGCAGGCCGCCCTGCTCCGTAGCAGGCTCTGTTTGTACCGTTGTGTGAGCGAGCAGAGATCCCGCTCTGCCTGGGCCGTAGGCCCTGGGTCTGGGCTCCCCATGCTGCCTGCTGTGGCGCGGGGGTGCCTGCTGGCGGGGGTGCCCGGGGACCCTTGGCTCCGGGGGCGTCTGTTGTGCCCGCTGGCAGTCCGCGCCGCCGGGGACCTGTGCAGGCCTCACGGCGCAGGTCTGTGGCCTTCGTTGTCTCAGCGGACCGCGTATTTAAATTCCCGAAAGCTGCGGCTTGCACAGCTGTCCGTGGCCGTGCCGTGTCCCCGGAGGATGTCATGTCTCGTGCTCTATCTTCGTTCCTGTCCGTAGTGCTGCTTTTCAGTAGGACTTAGACGAGGCCCTGAGACGCTGGCAGAAACTTAGCTGCTCTTAAGATGGGATTCAGACACATGGTACGCGGATAAGTGGGACCAAGCAGCCGCAGCCTGTGGAGTAGACAGGCTTCCAGGTGCTCCGAAAGCTTTGATGAGGCTGTTTGCACACAGTCAGTTTGATGTCGTTTGAGTTAATAATTGCTTAATTAAATATTACTTGAAGATTCCTGTTACGTGTGTTGTCTGCAGAAGTCATTTCCAGCTGCGTGGCTGGCGCCTTACGAGAGGGGCTTTCTCTGGAGGATTTCTTATGTGCTGCGCTGAGCCTTCCCTTTCACATAGTTCCCGGGGTAGCTCTGGTGCACGTCCGGCTTGGTGGCCTTTGTCGGCGGCTGGTGTCCCCAGTGCCTCGGATGGGGATGCCTCGTGGGGATGAGCCGGCCGTGTGGGAACGGCTGGTTGCGCGGAGGGAGCACACTCTCCGCCAAGTTTGCGGCTTTGGGGGATGGGGGAGTGTCTTTCCCTTGGGGCATGGGTCACAAAGGTATTTTGATGTTGTATGTTTTTCTTCTCAGAAATTTAAAAGTCTGTTGATTCAAGAACTTTCTAAAGTATTTCCTGAAGACATGGCTAAGTATCGGAGCATCCGAGGGGAGGACCACCCCCCTTCCTAACTTCGTCGTCCTGCTGCCTGAAGACCGTCCTGGTCTAGTGTGAGTCACCGTGACCTTCAGGCAGGCTGTGACTGACAGTGGCATCCACGTCCTGTCCTCCAGCCATCCTGCTCTTGTCCTTGGCCTTGGGGGACGGTAGGGGTGGGGCCTGGAGGGCTTGCAGGGCTATGCTTCCGCTGTCCCTCTGTCCCTGACGTGCGTCTTTTGGGTCCGCAAGTTCTCACACGGCCCGGGCCACACGTCTTCGAGTGTGATGCATTTGATTCTCCCTAGCAGAGTGGTCTTGGGAATATTAACTGTGCTAGGTACATTAAGTTTTAAAAAATTCCTAGTGGTTTTGTTTTTATGTACTGTTTCTTTTCCATTTTATTATAGTGTTGAGAAAGCTAAAAAAATTGGTTTAATCTGAGAAGTACTTTAAGTTGGTATTTTGTATTTTCAAGTACATAAAGAAAGTGTTCAGTGTAACTGTTTACGTGGGCTTCAGTTGGACATAAGTGTGTAATAAAGCCTTTAAGTATTTATGTGATTTATTCCATGTAATTATTTTTATAACATTTTATAGTATAGTACAGTGTGTATCTTATAAACAGTCAATTATTACTTCCCCAGAGTGTGAATAATACTCATGACGTTTGTTCTCCAAGCATTTATTTAGGCAGAACACTTACTCGCCTGCAGCTCGTCTCCTAGAGGGCGTGACAGACACGGAGGAAGGCGGATGCATGGACGCTAGAGACGTGCCTCCTCGGGCTGCGCGTTCCCCCAGCGGGTGCACGCATCCTGTGGGTCGGCTGCGCACTGTCTAGGCCCATCCCGGTGGCCCTTGGAGCCTGTGTTCCTGGTGAACGGGAGGTGGCGCTGGGATCTGAGCTGTGCTCTGAGTGGCAGATGTATGGCAGCGTTTCTCAAGAGTGACCTGCGGCCCACTTGCATGCATGTGACCTGACTCCTTTCTTAGAAGGTGGGCCCTTGAGCGCATGGGCGGCCCATTTGGCTAAGCGTTAGACTCTGATTTTGGCTCAGGTCATGATCTCAGCTGTGTTGGGCTCCGTGCTCAGCATGCACTCTCTTTCTCTCTCAAAAAAAGAAAGAAATTGGATCCTGTGGAATCAAGAGGCTTTAGGCTGCAGCCCAGGAACCTACATTGTCACTTTTAACCCTGGCATTGTCTGGATCTGAGAATCATCACACTGAGAATGTGACTGCCACCCCCCCCCCCCCCGTGTGTGGTATAAGGGTGTGGTGTGGTGTGGGCTCCAGTGGGCTGTGTCCTGTGAGTGGGGGGAGTCAGAGTTGGGGGTCAGAGCCCACCTCTCACCATCCTTCACTGACCTCCTTCTGGAATTGGGGGTGCTTGGGCCTGCCATTGCTCTGCAAGGCAGTCTTGCCCAGAGTTGAGGCCAGGCTCCTTAGGAAGCTGGTACCACTACTAACTAGTAGTTTGAGTCTCCAGAAGCACACCAGGAAGGCAGTCCCACCCTGGGGACGGGTTCTGGGTCAGGGGTGCTCCCAGTCCCGGAGGTCCTGGAGCCGGCAGCCCCTGTCCTGCATGGTTTCCCTCCCTCCGGCTGCCCGGACTGGCAGCTTCTGTGCCAGGGCCGTGGGGGGCGGGGCCCACAGAGCGCGTCCCAGACCCGCTCCCCATGAGTCACTCAGTCGACCCTCACCACGGTCCCCTGAGCTGTGGGTTTCAGACCCGGGAACGGGGGCACGGGGAGGCCGAGTGGCAGAGCCTGCTGGCAGGGGCAGGTCCCTTGTCGAGTGCCCCGCCGTGAAGCACGGTGCTCTGGTGCCGTGAGGACGCTAGCAGCCGGTGCCCTGGACCGTCTGCGGGTCCGTCTTGGAACACGGCACCGTGACTCCCGGGTTCTGGTGGTCTGCTCGCAGCCTCCTGAGCTGTGTTTCCGTCCCCTCTGCAGTGGTGCCTGTCAGGGTTCCCGTGCCTGGCACTAGGCTCACAGGGGGTAGCTGGTGGTGAGCGTTCTTCTGCACACCCGGGCCCGGGAGGCGGCGTGGCCTGGGGCTGTTGAGTACGGATGTCTGAACCTTGGGGCCAGTGGTTCGCCATGCGTTGGGGTGCATGTCTGGAGGTCGGGGCATGGTACAGCGTCCACAGCGTGGTGGCGCTGCTGCCCCAGGCCCCACGGGGTTGGGTCCACTGCGAATGCTTTACCAGTTTCCTTTTTGGGAGCATCTGTCTTGTGTGGGTGGACTGTCTGGGGACCTTTAACTCAGGTGTACATGACACCACTGGCAGCACGGCAGATCCCCAGAGTGCACTGGCCTTATGGCTCGGGGTGCTGTGACATCGTCTTGCCATGTCCCTGGGTTTGGGGCTGGGTTCCCGGCGGGCTGGGTTCTGCAGCCGGTGCTGTGCCCCTCGAGAGTGCCAGGCGTTTCCACGTCCTTTTCAGGCTGCTGAGCTGTCTCCTTCCTCAGAACTGCCACCTGTTTCTCTCATGAATTCAGGGGAGCATTGGAGGGTCCTCAGGCAGCCTTCCTGCCCGCTCAGGATGGAGCTGTGACCTTGATCTCTTTCCTGCTGTCTCTTGGACTTCTCCATCAGAAAGTCCGAGACCCCAGCCCAGTCTCAGGACACACCCACCCATGGCTTTTGGCTGCTTTCCAGGGCTTCAGTTCAGTTCAGACAATCATCAGTGGACTCCTGATGCAGTACCTTCTCTCTGTGTAATGCCTACCCCTGGGCCCCCTGCCCCCCGGGTTTGCCAGTTACTTCTTTGATTTTAAGGTCTTCTCCCTACGTGCTTCCCAGAAGAGATCAGCCAACCGTCCCCAGAGCCCATCATTTGTGATGGTACGTGCCTGAATCCCTCTACCAGCACGAGGCAGGTTCGCCGGGGCGGGGGGCGGGGGGCTTTAAACTCCTGTCCTGGTCACCTGTTGGTTAAGAAAACAAAACAAAACATAAGCCCACTTCTATGCAGAACTAGAACATCCTTCATCTTCTCAGGGGGCACAGGTGCCCTTCGGACATGGGTTGGGCTCCAGACCGCTGCAGGAAAATGACTCATAAGTTTCTTGGTTTCCTGTGTGTATGTGAACACTGCTGGAGTTTGTTACGTGTGCAGTAGCTTTCTGTCTACAAAATAAACGACGTGCAGTGAAAAGATCCTTTATTGCTTGAAAATGCTGACCATCGTCTGAGCTTCCAGCGAGTCCTAATCACCGATCTCTGATCGCTGCGACAAACAGAATAATAAAGACGTTTAACGTACTGTGAGAATGACCAGACTGTGACACAAAGACACTGAGTGAGTAGATGCTTTTGGGAAAATGGGGCCAGTAGACGTGCTGGACAGGGGGTTGGCCCACACCTTGCCTTTGTGAAAACGCAAAATCTGTGACACACGATAAAGTGAAACGTGATGAGACGAGATACGCCTGTGAAACCGAACGTGTCCCAAGACCTAATTTCTGCATTCGTGTCTTGAGAGAATGTTCATCAGTCCCTCAGCAGAGGTCCAGGGAGAGCGGAGAGTTCTCCAGGGATGGGACCAGGCTGCAAGGAGGGTCCTTGAGTGGGAAGGGGTGTCTGGGCGCACGTCCCCACCCCAGAGCGCCTGCGGCTGCCGGGACAAACTACCGCGAACTGGCCGGCTTGAGCCAATGGAAGTTCGGCTCAGGGTTCCGGAGACCAGAAGTGAAGGTGTTGGCAGGGCCACGTGCTCTCAGGAGGCTCGGGGGTCCTTCCTGCCACCTCCAGGTTCCACTGGCTCCAGGTGTTCCGTGGGGCCGCCTCCCTCTGCTCTCAGCCGGTCTTCACGTGGCTTTCTGCTCTCACGTGTCTCCCACCGGGATGTTTACCGCCGGACTTAGGGCCTCCTGGACCATTTAGGGTGATCTATCGAGAATCTCAGGTGCGTCTGCAAAGACCTTCAAAAGAAGGTGATAGCAAGGGTCTCCCTGGGTACAGCTTTTGGGGAGCCACCATTCCCCCACTGCTGCGCCCTTATTGGCAGGTTCAGCTGTCCAGTGGCTGAGCTTTGCTGCAGCGGGGCTGCCATACCCACGTCCTCAGATCCATGCAAAGCCCGCTCTGCCCACTGGACTGAGTCCTTCTTCCCAGGGGACGCTGGCCATGAGGCGAGAATTTAAGACCGTGGGCTGGTGAAGACCGTGAAGCCATGTGTGTCGAGGTGGAGACGGGACACTATGGTCATCCCTCTCCCATCAGATCCTTTTCTATTTTTCGGAAGAAAAACATGATGCAAACAAGAAAGAAAAAAGACACAGGCCTTCTGGGTTGGTGATAAGGAAGCAGCATCATGGGTGATGGTGGATGTTATGAAGCTGAAGGCTGGAGACACACACACACACACACACACCCACCCAGCAGCAACCTCACATCAGCAGCAACCTCATCGCTGCTGGTGTGCTGAGGCGGGGTTGGCGAGAGCGTTGGCAGGGCTTGGGAGCTCGAGCCCAGGCGCAGCGCTGGGGGAGCTCGGGGAGGCAGGTTCACACAGGGCTTCCCGGCCCCCGTGATGCCGCCGTGGGGGCTCACGCCGTCCGACAGCAGAGGTGGCTGGAGGTGCCCAGAGCCGCATGTCCTGGTTGAGATGCTGAGCCTCCCTCCCCAGCATTCTGAGCTGCAGGGGTGGGAGGACTGGGTTTCTCTGGAGTCCCCTGACACGCAAGCGCCCGTAGACCGCTTACATGAACCGAATGCCGTCTCTGAAAGCAAACATTTATAGTGGGGATTTTTTTTTTTTTTTGTAAGTGTTCTGTGAGCACAAATGGGACACACACGTGCGTTTCATGGTAGAACATGTTGGATGGAAGTACAGAGGACGTTCCTGATTTGAGGAGCGTCTGTAGCTGCAAGTGCTGATCTCCCAGGGGCCACACGCCTGCCTTCTGTGCGCACGTGCAGGCCACACCTGCTCAGCGGGGCTGGGAGGGAACAGCTGCCTGCGGTAGGGACCGTGGGGGTCCCAGGCAGACGAAACGTCCCAAAGCTGATTCCCAGCCCAGGCGCTCTGGAGCAGACAGGGCTGGCAGGGGCCGCTCCGGCTGCGGTACGGAGGGGAATGGTCAGGACGGCTGTTCGGGAGGGGCAGGAGCAGGCTCGCAGGTGCTAGTGGCAGTCAGCCACCGCTGTCCGGAGGATGACACCTGGCCTGGCCATGGAAGACCACGTAGATGGCAGGGACCTCAAGGAACTGCACAGATGTGTAGCTTGAGATGGTGGCCTTGAAGTGATAGAGGGAGACCAAACTGTGTGCTTCCTCTCAATACAACAACAGACCCACACCAATGCACGTGCACGTATTTCTGTCCTGGAGAACGTGTCGTGAGCGCTGTGTGTACACACCCATGTGCGCATGCACACACGGACACGCGCTGAGTTGTGACCCTCTTTTCGTGCAGTGGCCTCACTGCCGATGGGACTGTTTCCAGATGGGGCCTGGGAGGAGGTAGGTAAGTGAAGTCACAGGTGTGCCCTAGCCAAGGAGGACGGGTGGCAAGGGAGGAAGAGGAGACACTGGAGGGCTTGGTCTGTCTCCACGCACATGTGCTAAGGGAAGTCCATGTGGGGACTCCAGGGGGAGAGGAGGTGGCTGTCCACACCTGGATGAGGTCTCCCACGAGAACCTGACCTTGTAGCACCCCGACCGCTGACTTCCAGCCTCCAGAGCTCTGAGGACTGGGTACTCGGTGTTGAGGCCACCGTTCTGTGTGTGGTGTTCACAGCAGCCACACCAGGACACACTGGTTCACTCTGAGTGCTTCTAATCAGTTTGTCGACTGATAATGACCAGTCAATAAAGAGTCACGTCCTTTTGTGATTTCTCTGTTAATTTGATGCAGTCTGATTGCTAGTCTCAGTTCCCAGGGCAACTGTCAGATTATTTTGTCCATTATGCCCAGCTCTCCTGCCTAGTGGGGCACCCAGCCCTGGCCTGAGGAGGGGGAGGGGGAGGAGGGCTGGGCGGTCCCTTGGCATCTCTGTGGCGGGCAACCGCCCGCTGCAGAAGCCAAGGCGCAGGCCTTTTGTTACCTTCTTGGAACTTTTCCAGCCCAGGCTTGCAACCCTGGACAGAAGGGAGACAGACTGGCTGTGACCTTGGGGGGGGCACAGACTAATGGGGGTCATGAGAGCCACCATCTTGGCCATTTTTATGGGGGAGCCACGAGGACAGGGAGGGCAGGGAGGGAATCCAGCCTCACCGCGGCTGAACGAACACAGGCCGTGGAGACGAGGGACGCGCTGATGGAATATTTATTCCTGGCTTTATTTATAGCATCGTCTGATGCAGAATCGAATCAGCCAAGCAGCAGATAGGTGGGCCCATCCCTCACGGGGCCCACGGCTGCTGGGGCTTTGCAGGAGCTTGGGCTCCCCGCGTGTGGCCCTCTGTTTTCTGCCCTGTCCCTGCCCCTTGTTCTGCTCCAGACTTTGTCAGTTGTCCTTGGGCTCCTGCCATCAGACCCTGGGCTCTGTGACCCAGTGATGTTCTCTGCAAGGCCTTACAAGTGCCCGTGTGCGAGACAGGCAGGATTGTGAGACTCCATCTTTTCCGCCTCTTCATTTCTTTTTTTTTTTCCTACGATTTTATTTATTTATCAGAGAGAGAGAGAGAGGGGAGAGAGCAAGCACAGGCAGACAGAATGGCAGGCAGAGGCAGAGGGAGAAGTAGGCTCCCCGCCGAGCAAGGAGCCCGATGTGGGACTCGATCCCAGGACGCCGGAATCATGACCTGAGCCGAAGGCAGCGGCTTAACCCACTGAGCCACCCAGGCGCCCCTGCCTCTTCATTTCTGTTGGGGCATAGTGGTCCCACCTGGACCAGGATTTCTCCCAAGGATCCAGAAGCACTTACTTTTCCCACAATCTTTGATGTTTCAAAGGCTTTTAGGGATGAGGCGTCTTATACAGGATAATAACACCAATAATACTTTAAAATTTAAAATACTTTTATATAACATTTGATAACTTGAATGTACATTGAATATACATCAGGTATGTGCGTGTATATTTCATTACACCTATTTTATTATAGTTTTATTTGATTACAATCATTAGCCTTTATCTAGTGTTTCAGGTGTGTAGGCAGTGAATTAGGGAAGGTTCAACTAACAATAAGCGAAAAAAGGTAGGGGTTAGATTTTCTCCTGTGACAGCAGTTAGAAGTGTCGCCCAGAACAGTTGGGGCTGCTCCCAAGCATCAACCAGGCTCCATGCTGATTTGCGCTTCTTTCTGCCACTTTTAGCACATGGTTTTGCCTTTTCATCTCAATATGGCTGCTGTCCCTCCGGCTGTGACACCTGCATTCCAGGCAGGGAGAATGTAGAAGAGGACGGGCAAAGGGTGACAGGCAGAAAGCCTTCTACAGATGCTTTGCCATTTCGTGCTGGAGGAACCTTCTCCCTCAGGGTCTCCTACCCTCATCTCATCGGTCAGAACAGGGTCTCTTGGCTACCTCTGTTTGCAAGGGAGGTGAGATGCACTAGATCTTAGCATTCACAGCCTGTGGAGCACAGGCAGGCCAGAGGGGAGGGGACTGGGAAAGGGAGCTGTCAGGTGACCTCGAGGGTCTGTTGCGGCATATCCCAGACGGAGACCTGGATTCCACATCCCTGGTGCTGATGTGGATTCTTCCCTGCGGAAATGTACTTGTAGGCCAAACTTTAAATTTCATGTAAGTAAATTTAGATCCCAGATGCAGGGCTGTGAGCTTTTCTTGTTTAGTTTGCCTGGCAAATACGTGGGGTCTTCTGCATCAAGAGCCAAATGTACAGAGCTGCATGACGCCCCCCTCGTGGATGGCGTGTGGAAGGAGGTCAGGACGCAGGTCTCCTGCTGTGGCGCCAGGGAAGAATACAGATGCCAAGGACTAAGGGCAGAGGCGGAGCTGATGGCCCATCTCTCCTGGCGTCCGGGAGATGGGTGATACGGGCAGCGCCTTGACTGAGGTCCATGCCACACCTCTGCTCTAAGCCTCACCATGGTCCTAACCCATGCAGTTCCAACTTAGCGGCCGCACATGCTGCCACAGCCCAAGTGCACTGGCAGGCGGGGAGGGCAGGCACGGGGATGTCTCTGGCCCTCGGATGCTGGGCAGAGGACTTCCGGGTCCCAGGCTGCAGGAGCCTCCCACGCTCCGTGGTTCTAAATGCTACCTGCGCCGGCTGGGGACGACGGGAGCCCGGCGACAGCCGTCTGCCTTCTCAGAGCCGCCGCCCACCGCAGTCTTGGCTTATCCCCTTCTTCTGCCGCCATCCCTTCTACCGTCCTACTCCTCCTGCTTTCCCTTCTGCAGGGTGGGCACTTCCAGGGTCTCCAGTCCTGCCTTTTCCTCCTCCTCTCGCTCCCGCCCTTCCCCTGGAGAAGGCCCTGAGCTCTGTCCAGACCCTCTCAGCTGCTCTGCCAGGGAGCGGCTGCGTGTGAGATGCGCTCAGGAGAAAGAAGAGACTGATGCCCTTGGCGCCTGCCCTCCCTTTCCCGCTCTCTCCATGAGCAGCTAGGCGACACTGCAGGACACGTGGGTTCACGTGGAACTGTATTAGGGGAAGACACAGATATTTTAAGGTGCCCTCTGGGCAGCCCATTCATGCCGTGGCAGTTATTAATTTGCACGTGTGCACTGACTGGAGTGTCCGTGTCCCAAAGGGATTCTAACACAGTTGTCCACGGATTTCATCAAAAGCAGCAGCTGGGGCCCCAGGGGAGGCTGAGTTAGGAAATTAAGGCACAGAGCAAAACAGAAGATGGACCTTTTAAGTAAACTGTTGTCTGACCCCTTTAAGTTCTGGATGCGCGTGAGCACCGCATGCCCATCTTCTGGAGGATGCCATGCCCCACTGCGAAACCCCATGGGTCGGAGCAAACGGAGGCCGTGATCGTTACCATCACCAGTACCTGCTTGTTCACTGTCCACAGCCTGCCGCCGGGCTCCCTCAGCACGGAGGCCCGCCGCTTCCCCACGAACGAAGCAGGCCAACCACTGATGCTAAAGTTTTTTGGGTGTCTTTCCAGTGATCATGTATGCCTGCTGAGACCACAGGCACCACGAACCTTAGGTGGTTAAACAGTACCGATTTGGACTGGTTTTTATCGTATCTCTTGTTAAGATTCAGTGGTCTTGCTTGGACAAATGGTACCCAGTGAGCAAAAGCACAGAACACACTCAGTGCCTTTATTTCATGTGCTCGTTTCCACGCAGAGACGCGCGAACATGACGTTGTGTACAGCGTGTTGCCGCAGCCCGCCCCCTCCTCGCTAAAGACGCACACCTCCCAGCAAAGTGGCGATTCCCTAGCCGTGTAGTCAAGTTCGTGCTTGTAAAATCACCAGTCAGATCACATTATACTCATGGTTCAGCATTTCATTTCTTTTTTTTTTTTTTTTTTTTTTACTTACAGTATCTCTGGAGATCACCCTTACCGGCATCTGTGCGACTCCCTCCGGCCTGTCCCCAGTGCCCGCTCTTTCTCAGCCACCGTGCCCCGGGACGCACCTTTGTTCAGGATCAGCAACATCTGAGGCTATCCCTTGAGATTAATTTCTTGAAAAGGAATTACGCATAAGTGCATTTTGATAATCACTGCCAGATTCCTATTCAAAGAGGGGCCTCAAGGAGTTCTCCCAGAATCGAGCTGGGAAGCCCTGAGCCCAGGCTGGCCTCAGTGTCACTGAGCACGACCTCTCCGGCCCCTCTGTTCAAGCAGGCCAACCACTGATGCTAAAGTTTTCTGGGTGTCTTTCCAGTGATCACGTATGCCTGCTGAGACCACAGGCAGGCTTACTTTTCTAGTTCTCCCGAAGAGTCTTGAAAATTTCTCCAAATGGGGACCTGACCTGTGGTCCCCAGGGCCCTGGGAGTGCTTGGGGGAGAGCGAGGGCCGCGGCCAGCCGAGGGAAGCAGAGACGCGGCCACCTCCCGCCTGCCAGACAGCGGCGCGCAGATTCCTGCGGCCCGGCACCGGAGGCGTGCGGGCCGGAGGGAATGAGAGGCTGCCCCGGCAGGCCCCGGACTCCGTGCGGCTGGGAGCCGTGGCCGGAGCAAGGCGAGGGCTGGCTCTGTGCGCTTGGCCGGGTCGTGCCAAGGCCAGGTGGCGACGAGCGCCGAAACTTCCGGCAAATCACGTGGTAAATACTTCTGCTTTCAAATAGGTTCACCCTATTTCCTTTTCAAGAAATTAATCTCAAGGGATAGCCTCCTGGGATCGAGGGAGCTGAGTCCATCTAAGCTACCGTAGTGTAAAACAGGCCAAATGTCACAGCCCTGTTACCATTTCTCGGTCTTCACCCGTGTCCGCCCGAGCCGTCCGGCCTTCCACAGCAGCTGGCCTCGGATGCTCATGGCCAGCGGCCCTGTGCGGGCTGACATGAGGAGGCTGTGGGCTCAGAAGACGGCCCTTGGACCTTCTGGCTGTTTCCCCCACGTGTGCGAATTCTGCGAGGGGTAGGCCGTAGGTCAGACCATACCCACGGTGGGGGAGAAGAGATGTCCATGCGTGTGGAAACCTTCCAGGAAGGACGAGGCACAGGCGACAGAAGGAAGCTGACGCTGAGGAGGTTATGCTCAGCCGCCACCGAACGGGAGGCACTGGCATCCCCACTCAGCCGTGGAAGCGAGGGCCAGAGGGCGGAATCCCCAGCCGTGGCCCCAGCTGGCAGAACCCATGGTCCCCTGTGGCTGTTCCTGTCACTCTCGTCACCTAGGATGTGCTCGTCAGGCTGTGGGTGAAGCCTGGGGCTGCGGGGTCGCGAGGAAACGTGCCTGTGCAGAGCAGAGGAGCCCTCTGGGACCAAGGACCTGGTTTCTTATGGTGGAACAAAGCAGCCCTGATCTGTAACCTCACACTTGGAAAAACCGCCCTGTCATAACCCCTCATCTGACCAGATGGCCGCCGGCCTCCGGAGATGTCCTCTGAGGTGGGCAGGTCCATGGCCTCATTGGGCCCCTGCCCACCCCATGCCCACTGCACATGGCTCCGACCCCAGGCTGGGGGCCACAGTGGATGCAGCACATGGGACCCCTCACTCAGATGGAGGAGGCTGAGGTCCAGGCAGATTTTGCAAGAGAAGCTCTGGGGTGGTTGCAAAAAGGTTGTGTCTCAAGATTGCCTGAAGAGGAATTTTTAAAATCCACCCAGAGAGGAGCAACTCCAGCAGCAAGAAAGGGCACAGGAGCAGGTTGCAGAGGGAGGCAGGGGAGGAGGCTGCTCTCAGTCCTGGGCTGGGGCCTCATCAGAGCCAGGTTCCTGCATTTACCTTCCCAGGCTTCTGTGGGGCAAGAACCATCAGACATCCTCCCACCGGGACTGGCAGGAGCAAGCTTCTCGGCTCCTGTGTCTTTCTCATGGGCCAGGTTAGTGACCGTATCTGAGATGTGTGAGGTTCCCCTGTTTGCCACAGCAACTACATGTCTTTTCCAAAGCTCCCATCAGTCCCTTAAATGTTTGTTAGGTTTTGATTGTAGAACAAATGTTAGATTTGTCTTTCTTCTTGGTTTCTGGTATCACTGACCCCCGAGGGGATCAGCCCTCCACCTTTGTCTCCTGCCCAAGCACGACTCATCCCCTGGCTGCTGTCTTACCAGCCGGCGTTAGGATGTTAGATAGTCACCTCCCCTGGAATCCTCTAAACTCTGTATCTCTGATGGGCTGGGGTCCCTTTATTTTTGAAAGAATCCATTCTCAAGACTTTGGAGCTAGAAAGTCCAAGAGTTACTGGTATCCAGAGCTGGAAGAGAACTGGGCGTCCTGGTCACACGGTGAATGCTTACTGAGATCCTTCTGCAGAACAGCATAGATGTCCACACGGCCTTTCTGTGGACACCAAGGGAAAGGACCTGGCTCCTGCTCAGCCCACCCCCTCTTTCCACCTCTGGACACCGGATAGTCAGGACCTCCTCTTACACAGTGAACAAAGTGTGTTTGCCTGCAGCTTTCCTCTGGTGGTTTTACAGTTGCTGTCTGAGGAACGTATTATCTACGTGTCTACTGATTGTTGCAGTGTAATATATTTTGGGGTCTTCTCATTAACTTTTCATTGGAATGAACTCCTATCTGTGTATGTATCATGTCATCTATTTCCATGCACACGTCTGGCAGATAAACACTAAGGTGGCCGTCAGTGAATTGTCTTCTTTTGTAGTCCCCTCCCCCTGGAGCGTAGGGAGAACTTTTGAGTCCTCACCAATCGAATGTAACTAAGGAGAGGGCACGTCCCTCCTAAGACAATGTTATGCTATCTAAGACTCTTGTAGCAGACTGGGGTGAAAGATGTTCTCCCTTCCATTGGCCTTGAGTTTGCAAACAACCATGTTGTGAACTGCCTGTAGACCTAGGTGGCCTTGAGTGACAGCCTGTAGGAATTCAGGCCCTCAATCACAGTGCTCAAGGACTTGGAGTCTAGAGCTGGAGCTCTTGGCCAGGGTGGCATAAACACCACACGTTCAGAGGTCGGGGACCTGAGTGGTGACCGTTGTTCACATCACCCATCAGAGTGCACGAGCTGTAGCAACAGACTCTCCATGAGCTCACACGGCAGGCAAGAAGCTGTGAATTTCTTCCCCTCCAGCATGGGATGGGGGCCCTTCTGCATACAAGGACTAGGTTTCTGCATCCTAGAAGCTATGGGCTTGATGAAGAAGAGACCTGGAGGAGACTCCAGAAGACCTTCCTACCCTCCCCCTGCTCTGCTCTGCCCTGCACGCCGCATCGCTCCAGACCCCTTGCTGGTGGAGCAAGCGTTGAATGTCCATGTCCCAACCTCCACAACCCGGAGTGCTATATTCTGTGGCAAATGAGACTTTGCAGATGGGATTAAGTTAAGTATCTTGAGTTGGGGAGACTATCTGGAGGGTCCAGATGGGCCCAAAGTAACAGTAAGTGTCCTTTTGGGGGAAAGGCAGGCAGGAGATCAGAAGAGAAGGTTGGCGAGTGACAATGAAGGAAGAGGTTGGGGTGATAGGAGGGATGGGGCCACGAGCCAGGGAATGTGGGGGCCCCAGTAGCAGAAGAGGGGAGAAAAGGGAAGCTCCCTGGCTCCTCCAGAAGGATCCCTCCTCCACGCCCCACAACTCCTTGACTGTAGCCCAGTGAGACTGGTTGTGACATTCTGGGCTCCAGCACTGTGAGAAAATAGATTCGTGGTGTTTGAGGCATGTGGTATTTTCTTACTACAGCCACAGGAAAGGAAGACAGCCTCCCTTCTGGCTGAGGCCAAGGGGGCTGACCGTGCCCCTCTGTGGAGGTGCCGCTCCCTCACCTGTGTTGGGCTGGGCTGCATGACTTGCTTCATCCCATGAAGTGTGGGCAGAGGGGATGTGGGGTACTTCCAGGGCCCAGCAAAGCCCCACATGGTGGCCCTTGGCCAGCTCTTGCTCCGTTGTCCTCCGTGAGGACAGCATCCTTGTTCTTCATCCCAGACCAGGCATGATGGGGCCTTGAGGCGGAGCAGAGTGGGGAACAGCCCTTCCTTGTTCACCATGGGGACAGACTGTCCCTGCACACAGCTTGGCTCCTGGCCTGGGTTGGCCCGGGTGACATTGGCAGGAGGGTAGCACCAGCCAGGGGTCTCTCTCCTGCTGTCAGCTCTGGGAGGTGCCCTGGTCCCTCTGTCCTCTTGGGATCCAGGGGTCATCTCCAGTAGCCACTGAGCATTGACTGTGGCTCCAGCTTTCGCTGTGCAGCCCTTCCTGAGGACCTCGTTCCTACAGATGGCCTGGCCTCCGGGCCCTGCGAACACCTATTTCTAGCACCCCGCCAGTGCTGGGGGAGGCTTCTCCTGCTTTGGCCAGTCTCATGGTTTGGTTTCCCATCTCTTCTAGCATCTTTGTAGGCAGTTTCCCCTATAAAATGCTGTCTCTTGAACTGTCTGGTGTGGTCCTTGTTTTTCCGGCTAGATAGAGCTGGAACATCTGGGGAGCAGATTAAAAAGAAAGGAGAGAGACCGGCAGCTATTAGCAGAGGACACAGGATCCAACATGCAGACGTGTTTTTCTTGTGGCGTGAGGAACTCGTGGAATCCATCTGAGGACTGTGACCGACAGATGCTTCATTCTTGCAAATGGGCTAAAACTCCTACCGTCTTCCTCAAGCACACACATTTGTGCACACGCGAACACACGCGCGTACATCTGAGGAGCCTCCCACTGCGCTTCCTTGGGAACCGTTGTGCACAGGTGTTGATCCAGAGATCTGGACTGAAGCATGGGCAAAAGGCAAACACTGCCTGTTTGCACAAAGTGGTGGC
Source organism: Mustela nivalis (assembly GCF_964662115.1). Lineage (NCBI taxonomy): Eukaryota > Metazoa > Chordata > Mammalia > Carnivora > Mustelidae > Mustela > Mustela nivalis. Next base: position 175,827,507 of record NC_139022.1, read on the forward strand.
AAGGGTTCCTCCCTGTCTGCAGTGTGACTCGGACGCTCTTCCCTCAAGGGGCCGCAGTCTGTGTTTCCTTTAACCCGGGCTTTGCTTTGACTTGCTCGGACCAACAGAAGGTGGCCGGGGTGATGGCACGCCACGTGTAGCCCTCACGGGCTGTCTGGGCTTCTGCTCTCTTCTGAGAACCCTGCCCAGCCGCCGAGAACACCTCGGGGCTCACGTGCTGGGGAATGAGAGACCTCGTGGGGTAGACAGAGATATCCAGCCGAGGGCATCCTGGACCGGCCAGCCCCCAGCTCGCCTGGCCACTGAGCTCAGATCCATGCGTGAGCCCTGCTGACACCAGGAGGACAGTCCTACTGATCCAGGCCGGATGTCCCTGAGGACAACTTCTAGAGCTGGCCCAGGGTCCTCTGAACACAAAAACGTGCTATACTCTGAGAGGAAATTAAATGTAATCATAGAGAGCCTGAGCCCAGTCCTGTGGACGTTTCCAGTTCTATTGATGGGAGGCTCACAGGCCCCCCGATAGACATGGCTTTCAGCTCGGGCAGGAGGGGGCACGGGTAGCGGCTCAGACAGTGTCTTCAGACCTTTTCACCAAAGCATCCTTTCACCTCAGAGAAAGACTCGGGCTCGGATTCGTAGTCTGGAAGCAGGGATAAAACACTTGCCTCAGCAGATCTTTACAAAAAAACCATTTCTTGGCTCATTTAAGAGATATGAATACTCTATAGCTTAATAGGCTTGCGTTTGCTATAAATAAGAGGAGTGACAGTTTATTTGCATCGAGCGAAACGATTGGCATGGAAAGCCCTCCTTGTTTATCTTGATGCTCTCTGCCCCCTTGGTGCCCGCAGTGCCCCTGGTTGGAGAGCGTGGTGGCAGGCGGGGTGGGGGTGGTGAACTGTCGCAGGGCCGGCTGCTGGGATTTGAAACCCAGTTACCAGTCGGCTCTTGGACCCAGGTCTGCATTTTTAGCAACATGTGAAAGCGAAGGTGACACTGGGACTGGTAGGAGCAAACCAGGAGGGGGAGGAGCGAAGCAGGCGAGGCACCATCGCCGGCCGCTTCACAGGCGTTAACCGACTCCTCTCTGCCAGGGAGAAAGTGAGTTCAGATGGGAGTGACGCGAACAGGGCACATTAGGCGACAATGACTCACCACTAACCGTTGTCCCTAGTGGCTCTTAAGGTGGTACGAGCACCTTAAGTGCTGTCCTTCCCATAAGAGGAAAGCCCTTGGGCAGGGATGTTGGCCACGTCTTCATCCTGCTTCTGCTCCGGGCTCTGCCGGGCCCTGCGCTTCCTGCTCCTCCACGCTCTGCCTTGGAGCACATGCCCCTCCAGTCCCGGCGGGGTCTTGTTCCCTGGTGGTGTCTACTTGGGACCCATGCACAAACTACAGAAACTTTCCAGTCTTTAATTGTGAATTTTGGGATTTCAGGCTTTTTGGCAACTGTTGAGTCTAGAGCTCTCATGACTTGTTGACAATGATGGCTTCTGTACCAAACTGTGTAGCTGTCCTGGGGAGGGACTCTTGATGGTGATGTGGGTCTTATTTGGGTGATGCCGGGAAGCCCCTCGTTCCTCACTGTTCCAGGAACCAAGTGGAATAGCAGAGGTTTGGAGAAGAGAGGAGCTTGCGTCTGAGCTGGGATTGGCAGAATAATGGCCCCACAAAGATGTCCATGTCCTGATCCCTGAACCTATGCCTATGTTAAGTGAGTGATGACCAGGAATCAAGGGTGCAGATGGAGTTAAGGTTGCAGTTGGCTGGCTTTAACACAGGGAGTTAGCGTAGCTTGTCTGGGTGGGTCCAGTGCAAGCACAAGAGTCATTAAAAGTGGAAGAGGGCAGAAGAAGACAGTCGGAGGGAGTTGGAGTATAGGAGGGACAGGGCACAGAGACGCGGTGTTGCTGTTTTTGGAGATGGAGGAAGGGGCCATGAGCCAAGGAATGCGGGCAGCCTGGAGAAGCTGGGGAAGGCCCGGAAGAAGCAGACGTTCCCTGGGCCTCCTGACAGTCATGGCTCGCCACTACAAGAGACCTGCTGCTCCCACCCCCCGGACACTCTGGCGTCGAACCATACGTCCGTGGAGTCAGGCGTGTGCTCTTCCGTGTGGCTTTCTTTCTTTCCCCGTCTGGTGTGAGATTAACCCCTTGGCTGTGCTTGTTCGTGTTCACCCTCGAGTGGAGGGACTTCCCGCTGCACGAGCACACGCCCATCTTGGGTCATCCTGCGCCGGTGGGCCCGGGCTTGTTTCTGGTTGTTGGCTACTGCACGTGCACTGCTGTGACCACTTGTGGCACATGTGTCCTCGTTGCTGTGGGTAAGTACCTGGGGACGGTGGGCCGGGCTGGAGGCGTGTCTGCTGTGTCAGTGTGTCTGTTTCTTTGAATTGATTTGTCTAGATTTATTCAATTGTTTTACTGACCTATAGGAGTTCTTTTCTTACTCTGGGTGTAAGACCTGTGTTGGAGAGATGTCTTGTGAAAATCTTTTTTCCTCCAGTGGGTCAACTTTTCCCTCCTTCAGTGATGTCTTTCAGAGAAGAAAAGTTTTTAGTTCTAATGTGGTACCCCTTATCAGTTTTTTCCCTTTTATAATTAGTGCTTTTCTGTTTTCTCTCTTATTTTATTCTTAAAGCTTTATTATTTTGCAGTTCACATTTAGATTTACAATCTGTCTGGAATTAAATTTGTGAATGGTGTGAGGTAGGGATCTACCATTTCTGGTTTCCCTCTTTTCTGTCTTCTTGTATTCTTAGTTGTGATGACTGTCTGTCCTTTTCCTGTGTTTGCTAGGGTGGGTCCTGTGTGGGTACTAGTGAGAGGACAGAGGGAGAAGGAGAGGGGACAATCTCCTGTGACTTTGTTTCCTCCTCAACCCTCTGTGTGCTCCAGTCCTAAACCCCCTCAAGCCCAACCTAACTCCGCTCTAGTGGGAAGCATACCCGACTCCCCAGTGCCCCTTATTTCTCACCTTGGGACTCTTCCTGCTTCTCATCCCCCAAAGCCCCTCTCATGCTTCATTCTGGCCACAGTCACCTGCCACACTCCTCCTGCCCCTGCCACCCCATCAGCTCTTTCCAGAGCATACCTCATGGTTAATGAATGTACCTTGCTGCTGTCCCCTGTCCCTTCCAGCTTGGCTCAGTCTCCTAGACCACATTCAGATGCTAGTCAGCACACCTACTGGCTCTGGTGGACTATCCTCCCCACCCCGCATTCCTTCATCAGGACGTACCATGCATGGCAGGAGAGTGAAAAGGTCTGTGAGCCTTTTCAGGGCAAGGGATGGGCCTTTCTCCTCTTGGCATCATTACATCTGTTGAGCTGCATGAAACTCAGTTACCCCCAGTACAGCCCAAGTCAAGTTTTTAGAGAAACATAGATGGTTTATAATTCAGACCTCAAGTTCAAATTAGATCCATGAGTGCCTATAAAACCCTTTGGAAATGTGACTGTCAGCTGTTTCATTGGTATTTGGTCCAGTAAGTTCTGTATTCCACGCTGCTGTGCTGGGTGGAACCCTGAGTGCCGACCTCCATTCCCTCTCCAAAGGCATTATTCCCACGGTGAGTAATGGGCCCGACCCCCTCCTCCCCCCTGTAGAACAGTTCACTTCAAAACAAAGAGGTTGGCAGTTGTTTGTGTGCTGGCTAAAGGACACCCACAGTGCCATTTTCCTGGCTTTAGAGGAAGCCATGGGACTCTAGCCAGGGCTAGGGAAGGCGTTGAAGGGCACTGAGCTCCTCCCGACCCCTGGTCCAGAGCACAGTGGGAGACCTGACACATGGGACACCCGTGCAGGCTCGCTGAGCTCCTCCCGACCCCTGGTCCAGAGCACAGTGGGAGACCTGATGCATGGGACACCCGTGCAGGCTCGCCCCACACCCCGTTTTCCTGTTGGTGACACTGCCCATGCACTGAGGGTGGGCGTTCCGGTCTTGAAGAGAAGGAACGGGGACGGTGCTACCCAGAGACACCCCACACCACCCTGGGACCCAGCGGTGCAGGCTGGAGAGTCTTCCTGGTGTGACTGACGGCCCGCTTATGAGCAGTTGTGCTCGGGCGTGTTTACTGAGCCTGGGTACCACTGCAGTGAGAGCTCCCTGGTGTTGACCAACTGATGCCCTTCCGTAGCTCTTCCCAAATGAGGCAGAGACAGAACAAGAGCCATAGTGACCCCACAGCAGGTCGACTTTTCCTCCTTATCAGAAGGTTTCAGGTCCTGTGTCTCTCCCCTCCCCTCCCCTGCCCTCAACCGATGTTATTTTAGGGGTCCAGCCATAAAAGGAAAACGATTTAATTTAGAGATGGATGTCCAGGCCCCAAGCCTCTTGCTTTCACAGGGCAATTACTGCTTTTGGGGTGGCAGGTAATGTTGTCAGAATCATTCTGGGACCAAAAGTGAAGGTTGATGAAACACACCGTCTGATTAAACAGTCCACTAATTGCCTACTTTTCTACTTTCATTAGCTGCCCCGTTTGACAAGGGTAGTGATTTTGAAGCTGCAGGGAAAGGTAATATCCCATATATAATTGCCTCATGTAGGAGAAAGAAAAAATCACGGGTTTTCCCAGCAATCTGGACGAATCCGACAAGGGTGGGCAGGTTCGAGGTAAGGGAGGCCGGACTGGCTCATTCTGTCCTACGCTCCGTTTTCCTGCTGTTTCAGCACACCGTGTACCACTTCTGGTCTCTCGTAACCTGTTGTACGTTAATGGCTGATGGATAACAGGATGCCCAAACATGAGTGCGAGGCAGACGCAGACACCAACTAGCCAGAGGGTGGGTTTCGCCCCGTGTGCGTCTGTCTGGTGGCGGTAGACCCGTCTTTATCATCAGGACCGTTCAGTCTCAGAGCTGGTGTGCACAACTCGCTGGCCTGAGCCCGCCTCCGAGTGCGAGAAGGAGACGTATCCAGTGTGGGGCCCTCACGGGACACCAGGGTGAGGCTGAGCTCTGCGTGTGAGGTTGGGGAGCCCATGTCGACAACCTCCTTCTCTGTGGGTGACAGACAGTACCCTGCGGTTTCTCACGGGGACCAGCACGTCTGGAGATCCAAGCACAGCAGGGAACACGTGGTCTTGGTTGAAGCCTCCCCTGCCGACCACCTACCTGCCTGCTCTTGCTGAAGCTTTGGCTAAAGCCCCATTAGCCACCTGAGTGGGGCTCGTGTTCTGGGCTGGAGCCATGGAAGTGGCTTTCCCGGGCCTCAGGGGACCCCTCTGAGGCCTCGGCTCCTTGGGTGAGGGTGTCTATGAGCTAAGGGTAGGAGGGTCATGGGGCACTGGTTCAGAAGGTCACCCCCAAGGCGAGATCAGGCTGCTGTGAAATTATAATGTGAATTAGCAGGAAAATGGGATTCAGAGCAGTTTAAAGAGGGAATCACAGAGATGCCACACCACAGCCCTCCATGTGTCAGTCAGAAGGCTGACCCCCTGAGAGGAAACAGCTCAGGAGGCACCGAGCTGGGCCTGGAGCCCAGGCGTCTGGGTCCCAGCCCTGGGGTTTCCCAGCACACCGTCAGCTTCTCTCTCCTGGGATAGAGAGATGTGTCCCAGGGTCAGGGTCTCGTGGCTGCCACCCTTGCTTCCAGGCTCCTGTTGTGTGGGTATGGGGTGGAGATCGTGGGGGTGTTGATGATCCCAAGGAAGTAGTAACAGCAGCAGGGGAACATTGGCTGTCCTCTGAGGCTTCTGCCCTGAGCAGGCCCGGGGCTCCCCGCCCTCACGAACCTGCCCATGTGCAGCACCCCGAAGCCAGGACTCCTGATGTGGGATTCCAGCCCTGACTTCCTGCCCGCCAGCCTGGCCCTCAGCCGCAGCCCTCATCTGCCTTTGCCCCCTACTGCCAAGCACCAAGGCGGTTTTGGGGCAAATTTGTCCTCTAGAAGTCATGTTGGAGTGATTGGGACCTTGTTTGGATAGAAGGTCTTTGCAGACATCATCAGGTCAAGATGAGGTGATCATAGGGGAGGGTGGCGTTCAGCCCACAAGCAGTGTCCCTGTAAGAAGAAGAAACGCGGGGATAAGCCTGTGAGGGAGGAGGATGTGAAGTCACACAGGGAGACGCCCCATGGCGCCGGAGGTGGAGTTGGAGTGACACGTCTACAACTCTTGGAACACCAGGGACCACTGGCAGCGGTGACCGAGGCCTGGGACACATTCTCCCCTGGAGCCTCAAAGTGAGTGAGCCCATTGCCACCACCTCAACACCAGACTATGGCTTCCAGAACTTGAGAGAATATGCTTCTGCTGTGTTTAGCTGCTGAGCCGGTGGCATCCTTGGAGTCTGCTCCTCGGTCCCCCGTGCTCCCCATCTCTGTGCCAGCCATCCAGCCGATCGCAGCCACCTCCTGACTGCCTCCCTGTACCTCTCCCAACCCCATTCCCCACCCCTCCCAGACCCGCCTCCTCACCCCTGCCCGAGACCGTTGCCAAAGCACACCTGGGAGCCTGTCCCCTCTGCTCAGCTGTCCTCAGATGCCCTAGCACCACGGCACAGTCAATAGGGCATGGTGTGACCACCTGCCCTCTGTGAGCCTCCTCTCACCCAGTCCCCTGTGTCCCCATGTCAGATGTCCCACACCAGCCAGTCTGCAGGTCCACTCTCTTTCCATGTCCGAGAGTTGCTTCCTCCTTGCCATATTGTACACATCTGCCCAAGCTTAGATGCCCCATTGGGCTGCTTCTTGCTCTGCGCCATGTTCCTGCTCCTACGCTGAGGGCAGAGGGAGCAGCATCCTCCTGTCCCCACCTACCTGCCCTCCGCAGAGGTGTCTGAGCCCAGGTCACAGGTGGCTCCCCAGGCCATGGCTCTCAGTTAGTGTTTGTGTTACAGGTCTGGTACCCTTGTTGCACACCCACAAGTCAGGAGAACTGGGGAGAAGGTTCATCTTGGAACACTGTACTTTTGATGAGTTTCATAAAAATAAATCAGTGACCTTTAGGTTTACACTTTTTTTTTTTTTTTATGACACTGGCTATAACTCAAGGGGGAAATAAACCGGTGCCCACGCTTGTATTGATGTGAGAAGCTTTTACACAGAAATGCTAAAGGCAATCCCCCCAGCATCCCATCATCCACTAAAAAGCCCATTGAAATGGTATTGAAACTCATATTGAGAAGCTTAGGACTACAAAGAAATAAACTTAATCGTAGTAGTCAGTTCTCCATTAGAATCAGATCAGTTTTATTAAAAAGTACTGAAAATGGACCTAAGCATGAATACAGATTCTACAGTATCTTATTTACAGAGAAGCGGTTCACATTCTGGGTAGAACAGTTCCACCGCGTGCGTTTTGAAATGGTTTCCTCTAGCTTGTGCGGGGACATGTGCTAGATTTAGGAAACTGAGCATATTCCATTCCTCAGACATTAGGGGGTGTTATTCTCAGTCTAATTTCCATATTTTCTGGAGCTTATTTTCCTAAAGTCTGAGTGCAGCCTTGAAAGCCAGAGGCCTAACTTCTGGTGGTGCAGAAGCCCAGGAGTTGGTTCATTTGTCCACGCATTCATTCATTTGGCAAGCAATAACAGACACAGCGGTGGTGCGCGGCCAGCTTCAAACAAGGACCTTGCTCTGTGTCTGTGGAAGGACTCAGCATGATCGGAAGGTTAAGAGACATATTCAGGAACAACTGTTCTCCAGCCTCTGTGCATGGGTCTTGACATCACTCCAAACTGGGGTGGGAAAACCAACCATCTGTGACCAGTGGGGATGCGGAGCCTCTTGCTGGGTGCTAATAGGTGTGGTGAGGCGAGTGATTGGACTGAAGCCAAGCACAAGCCCTGCTCTCTGAGAGTTTAGTGGGAATACAGAGGCAGGACACAAAGCAGTGGAACAAAAGAACGTTGGAAGAGGGTGCCACCTAATTGATCGCAGTGAAATTCTATAATGCATAGATAAAGACTGTGGAAAGAAACACTTCATTTCACAGATGGGAAAGTAAGGTTATTGATGGATTTAGGTTCAGATTAGTTTATTATGGAGTGTCGCTCCGCCTACCTGTTCATCCACTCACCTTCCCACATACACATCCATCCGTCCGTCCACCCATCCGTCCACCCATCCGTCCGTCCGTCCATGCTTCCATCCATCCGTCCGTCCGTCCGTCCATGCATCCACTCACCACTCATCCACCCATCCATTTCCATCCATCCGTCCATCATCCATCCATCATCTGTTTTCATACATACTGGAAAATTAATGAAAACATTTAAAAGGTTTGCATGTGTCTTCTGTGGTTTCTGAAGTAAAAACAAACAAAACCAAACCTCAGGGAAACAACACGTCACCTGACAGAACTAGCAGTTTCCATGCAGAAAGCCAATATATTCCAGGTTCCTGAGTAGCAGTTTCTGTCTCCGTGTATAGGCTAGCTCTTTTTATTCTTCATCTCCAGGGACTTCACAGATCCTTCAGAAGTATCATTTTGGCTGTAATTGATAAAATTTAATGTGTATGCTGTTCTGAGTTGCTAATGGATCTACAAAGACATGGTCTCTCCTGTGGATTGGCAAATTGAATAAATGGTCAAAGCCAAAAGCATTAAAAATATTCAAGGATGAAAAAAATTCAAAGTTGCCTGTAAGACCAGCCAGTACCAGATGATCCCTCCCTTGTCCTGGCCGGTTCGCCATCAGACCCTGTGTCTAGTGTCACTTTAGAGCGTAGGATTGGGAGTCCTTCCAGGTACAGGCCACCTTGAACTCTGTCCTGGTTTCAGCGTATCACATGGGGGATAGACACTGGCAGATGTATGGGCTCCATAGAGAACCCGGGGTTCCCATGTGGATAATACATTCACCATCCCCAGAACCAGTCTCTGCAGTGTGGCAAAGCCCCTCCTGGCTCTCCAGGCCTCAGCCCCTGTTCTCCTCTTTCCCGGTTCCCTCCCTGGAGCATCCATTGCCCGGGAATCTCTTCCTCCCAGCTCCCCAAACCGCATCTCCCTGCCATTGGCCTCTGGGGTTCCTACCAGAGGGACACTTGAGACCCCATGCTCAGTAGAGCCCAGGGCATTCCTATTGCTCTGCTAGAACTAGTTGTAAGGGACTCTAAGGCCATCTGTGTGCCCTGCCTCCTTCTTTGGTAGCATGCCAGTCAGGGCACCCCGTTTCTTCATTTTTGCCACATCTTTCTTATTTGTGGCTTGATGATGTTCTTAGGCTCCAGTGCCAGGTCAGGCCTCCTGTTTCCACCCCTGGCACGGCGTAGCAGTTTGTGTCTCCTGAATCCTCTCTGTTTAATGGACAATGGAGTAGATGTTGAGTCGTAACAATATAGTCCGACTTGTGCCTGGAACAACTATCCCCTTCCAGCCTCTAGGATCCAAGCATAACAACCAATCAGCATGTGGCGCTGCTGATGATCCTGGTGTGTTTAAAAATGATTTGCAGATTTCAGTTCAGATAATCCTGAAAATAGTGGTATGGACTCAATATTTATGACCTCCCCAAATTCATACTTTGAGACCCAGTTCCCACTATGTTGGTTTTTGGAAGTGAGGACTTGGGGAGGAAATAAGAATCAGGTTGGGTCATGAGGGTGGAGCCCCCATTATGGGATTACAGCCCTTATAAGGAGATGAAGGCACCAGAGCTTTCCTTCTCTGCCATGTGAGTTTGCAGCCAGAGCCAGCTGCCTGTAAGCCAGCCTGTGGGCCTTCAGCACACATCAGATCCACTAGCTTCTTGACCTGGGACTAAGCCTCTGGAACTGTGGGAAATAAAGGCTGTTGTCTAAGCCACCAGCCTATGACGGTTTTGTTCTACCAGACCAAAATGGCTGAGACAACACTCTTAACAAGACAAGTCATGATTAAGCCCATTTTACAAATAAGACACTGAGTCCTAGAGAGGCTAAGTGACTTGCCCAAATCACCCAGCTGCTAAGTGGCAGAGCTGAGTCAAACCTGGGCTCAAATAACTGGGCATTTGATGCCCTTTGATCGCTTCCTTTCTTCCTCACTGCCACAGAGCGCCCAGAAGACCCTCCCGTCCAGCTGGCCTTTTCCTTCTCTGTATTCCTGCTCCTGTGGTTCTCAAGATTTTCCTCTCTCTGCCTCTCCTCCACGCAGCATGACCCTAAGCCCCCGCCCCTCCTGGGGGTCATGCCTTGCTTCATCCACGTGTGGAACAGGCTGTGAGCTTAGGAAGGCAGGGCCCTTGCATGTGGCCATTTATAATTTGGGATCACAATTCCTCATCCTACCCATCGTACTGCTTTCTGGATGAGAATGGTTCAATACATGTGGATCATCCAGGGAAAAGCCTGCTTCATGCTGACTCTGTCAAAGGAGGGTGAAGTCATGGTTACATAAGCAAAATGAAGTGGAAAATGAAGGCGATTATGTAGATGATTCAAAAAGTGGAAAAAAGAAGCACCTTTTGGGTGGGGGGACTTAATTATGTGGATTTATCAGATGTGAGGTAACAAATGTGTGATTACCCAGGCAATGGGCTGAGTGTTCCACTTCACTTTGAGTGGGTCGGAGAGAGCGTGAGTCGGGCTCTTTGTATGCCCGACTCGGCTGCAGGAAAACTCGTTGTCGGGTTCTGGGAAACCCAAGTGGCTTCTCTGAGCTCTGGTTTTACTCTGTGACAAGCCTGGCCCAGCACTTGGCACAGCTGGTCTGAGTGACATCATCGCCCTCCTGTTAAATGCCTCATCGTAGTCCCTAATCCTCCACACTCACCACTTGGGCATTCATTTTATGCCCTGATTTCTCTGATTGATACTTAGGAGTTTTGTCTCTCTGGTAAGGTTACAAAGTCTGTGAGGCTGAAACGCATCCCCACTTTCTGGGCTGAACTGCCCACTTCCTCGAATCCTACAGTGGAGGATGAGGGCCTCGATGTCTGTGGGCAGTGGAGTTGCTGCCGACCTGGTGTCCTGAGGCGGCCGTCCTCACCTGCCTGCTCGTTACTGGCCTACAGATCCTCTGATGTAGTGGATCTGGGTTTGGCCCCAGAAGCAGAATTTCATTTGGGGCCTCAGGTGATTCCAGTGGGGGTCATGAGATTCTGCAGCGGTTACAGCTTCTGCCGTGGGCAGTGGACACCCTTACCAAGGCCGCAGGGGCTCACAGTCCATGATGATGAAGCTGACAGAGACTCACTGTGCAATCTTCCTTGAGGCTCAGGTGGGCCATGCCATGGAGGGAGCAGTATGGTGGCCAACATCTTTGTGTTGGTCCATGCTCTAGAGGAGAGAGGTATAGTAAAGTTCCGGCATATACTGACTTTTAGTGTAATGGTCAAAAACAGAAGATTGATTTCTTGAATCAACCTTTAAAAAGACTTCTTTTTAAAGTAGTGATTCATGAGAGAGCACAGTCTTGTGAGAGCCTGGAAATTTAGAAGCAAACTGTAGAGCATCCTGGGTTCCAGGCTGACTGGCCGGCATGCACCACCATGGGCTCTTGTGGGTGCGAACTCGTCTTGGAGATGCTCAAAATATCAAAATATGGTCATGGGCCTCATCCAATCCTAGCTCATCCACTTGGTTATTAAGCAGAAGACCCAGAAGGGGCAAGGTTCGAAATAGGCAAAAATTTGAAAGGTTTGAGATTCTGTTCAAACTTCCCATGGCCAGCCAGCCTTGGAAACATCAAGCATCAGAATCTGGTGAGTCAGCATTTGAAGATGGATCCAGGCTTGATTTGGAGATTTTGACTCTGCCATCAGTGAAACAGCATTTTCTCTTGAAGCTGTCGGTGACCTTTGGCTTCATTCAAGCTCAAACACCAAAGGCAAAGGGGGAGGGAATGGATCTGAAAATTCCTAAGTGGAGATTGTACATCTGAGATGCAGAGATCTGTTCATGTCCTGTAGAACCGGACGGCATCTCCTTTGCCTCTGGGTCTTCCTTTCCCATAACTGGGGGTGGGGGGGGTGGAGGCGGAAGCAGAGGCCCTCACAGAAGGGTCAGAGAGAGCTAGGAGACACACCCAGAGCCCATCAAAGCCCACCCAGGAAGCAGGCTCCCTGCCAAGAGCTCCACAGAGCTCAGAAGGATCCCCAGCCCCGTGTCTGCTGACACACTCCCGTAAATCTCTAGCTGACACTTGGAGCTGGAGAGCAGCTGACACTAAGTGCTTTCTGCTCTGGGCACAATGATGTACTTCTGAGTAACACTCAGTGCCCCCTTTGAATGTGAAAATGGGTGAGATTAAAATGTCAGAGTGTACCTGCATCCCTGATGATCCTTTTTAGTGTAGCTGTGGTTTCTGACATTAAGGGGAAATGTGAATTTAGCTGCATGCTTTTATGTCTCTAGTCTGCAACTTGCTTATGAGGCTGTAGGTACTCATAAGCAGGGAAACAACAGAAGAACATCAAATATTAATTCTGCATCTGTATTAAAGTATAATAAGCTGCAGTAAGCATGTGTTAAGCTGTCAGGAGGCATGCTGGATTGTACAATGTAACTTGGGGCCAGATTCTTCATTATCTTGTGGACCAAGAGCCTTGCTAAGTCTGGTCTTTATTCTCTTTGAGGCCTTTGCTTTGGCATCGAGATGTTTTCTGTATGAATGATTTCCTCTTATCCTTCTTCGTAAATATCTTTATTGATGTTGTTTTTTAATTATGAAAAATCTATTGTTTATCTTTAAAGATTTAAGTGATGTAGAAATGAGTAATAGGTGCTTGCTTCAGCACATGTAAAATTAGAATGACACAGAGAAGAGGAGCCTGGATATGCAAGGATAACACACAAATTCGTGAAGTCTTTTTTTTTTAATTAATTTTTTTCAGTGTTCCAAAATTCATTGTTTATGTACCTCACCCAGTGCTCCATGCAATATGTGCCCTCCTTGACACCCACCACCAGGCTCACCCCTCAAACCCTCAGAGTCCATAGTCTCTCATGGTTCACCTCCCCTTCCAATTTTCCCCAACTCCTTTCTCTTCTCCATCTCCCCATGTCCTCCATGTTATTCCTTATGCTGCACAAGTAAGTGAAACCATATGATAATCAACTTTCTCTCCTTGACTTATTTCACTCAGTATAATCTCTTCCAGTCCCGTCCATGTTGCTACAAAAGTTGGGTATTCGTCCTTTCTGATGGAGGCATCATACTCCATCAGTGTATATGGACCACATCTTCCTTATCCATTCGTCCGTTGAAGGGCGTCCTGGTTCTTTCCACAGTTTGGCAACTATGGCCATTTGCTGCTATGAACATTGGTGTACAGATGGCCCTTCTTTTCACTACATTTGTATCTTTGGGGTAAATACCCATTAGTGCAATTGCAGGGTCATAGGGTAGCTCTATTTTTAATTTCTTAAGGAATCTCCACACTATTTTCCAAAGTGGCTGCACCAACTTCCATTTATACCAACAGTGTAAGAGGGTTGGTTCCCCTTTCTCCACACCCTCTCCAACACTTGTTGTTTACTATCTTGTTGATTTTGGCCATTCTAATTGGTATAATGTGGTATCTCAATGTGGTTTCAATGCCATCCCAATCAAAATTCCACTGGCATTTTTCAAAGAGCTGGAACAAACAACCCTAAAACTTGTATGGAACCAGAAGAGACCCCAAATTGCTAAGAAAACATTGAAAAAGAAAAACAAAACTGGGGGCATCATGTGACTTGATTTCAAACTTTACTACAAAGCTGTGATCACCAAGACGGCATGGTACTGACACAAAAACAGACACATAGACCAGTGGAACACAGTAGAGAGCCCAGATATGAACCCTCAACTCTATGGTCAAGTAATCTTCGACAAAGCAGGAAAAAATATACAGTGGCAAAAAGTCTCTTCAATAAATGGTGCTGGGAAAATTGGACAGCTATGTATAGAAGAATGAAACTCGACCATTCTCTTATACCATACATGAAGATAAACTCAAAATGGATAAAAGACCTCAATGTGAGGCAGGAATCTATCAAAATCCTAGAGGAGAATATAGGTAGTAACCTCTTTGACATCGGTCACAGCAACTTCTTTCAAGACATGTCCCCAAAGGCAATGGAAACAAAAGCAAAAATGAACTTTTGGGACTTCATCAAGATAAAAAGCTTCTGCAAAGCAAAGGACATAGTCACAGGCAACCCCCAAGGAATGGGAGAAAATATTTGCAAATGACAATACAGACAAAAGGCTGATAATGAACTTCTTTTTTTTTTTTTTAAAGATTTTATTTATTTATTTGACACAGAGAGAGATCACAAGTAGGCAGAGAGGCAGGCAGAGAGAGAGGAGGAAGCAGGCTCCCTGCTGAGCAGAGAGCCCGATGCGGGGCTCGATTCCAGGACCCTGAGATCATGACCTGAGCCGAAGACAGAGGCTTTGACCCACTGAGCCACCCAGGCGCCCCTGATAATGAACTTCTTAAAGTCAACACACATAAAACAGATAATCACATCAAAAAATGGGCAGAAGACGTGAACAGACACTTCTCCAAAGAAGACATATGAATGACTAACAGACACATGAAAAAATGTTCATCATCATTAACCATCAGGGAGATCCAAATCGTGAAGTCTTCCATATTTAAACAGATGAATAATTAGAAATTTCCATAGGTTTATTTCTTGTTTATAATTTAATGTTAATCTATGTAGATATCTTTATGTATATAATATTTATTATTAACTTTAGTTTTAGTTATATCATACTAAAGATATTATTTTATATCTCTTTTTTTTCACCTAATAGTGCATATTAAACAACTTTCTATCAATGTGTACTATTTTTATAGGAAAACTGTATTACAAAAGATTAGGTAAAAATACCTTATGATATTCTTTGGGCAGCTATTAAAATGTGAATTGTCCCAGATTTCAAGATATACAGCAAAACTGTAGTGATCAAAACAGTATGGCACTGGCCCAGAAGTAGACACATAGATCAAGGGAACAGAATAGAAAATCCAGAAATAAACCTGATTATATGGGCAATTAATCTTTGACAAAGGAGGCAAGAATATGCAATGGGAGGGGCGCCTGGGTGGCTCAGTGGGTTAAGCCTCTGCCTTTGGTTCAGGTCATGATCTCAGGGTCCTGGGATCGAGCCCCGCAGCAGGCTCTCTGCTCAGTCTGCTCAGCAGGGAGCCTGCTTCCCCCTCTGTCTCTGCCTGCCTCTCTGCCTACTTGTGATCTCTCTCTCTCTGTCAAATAAATAAAGAAAATCTTAAAAAAAAAAAAAAAGAATATGCAATGGGAAAAAGGATGGGCTCTTCAACAAAAGTATTGGGAAAATTGGACAGTTACATGAAGAAGAATGAAACGGGACCACTTTCTTACACCACACACAAACATAAATTCAAAAAGGATTAAAGACCTAAATGTGAGACATGAAACCATAAGATCCTAGAGGAAAGCACAGGCAGTAATTTTTCTGACATTGGCCATAGCAGTGTTTTTCTAGATAGGTCTCCTGAGGCAAGGGAAATGAAAGCAAAAATAAACTACCAAAACTACATCAAAATAAAAAGCTTCTGCACAGCAAGGGAAGTAAATCAAGCCTTAAAGACAGTCTACTAAATGGAAAGAGATATTTGCAAACACCGTAGCTGATAAAGGGTTAGTAATCAAAATATGTGATACCCAGATAATCCAATTAAAAATGGGCAAAGGACATGAACAGACATTTCTCCAAAGAAGACATCCAGCTGGCCAACAGACCCATGAAAAGATGCTCATCGTCACTCATCATCAGGGAAATGTGAATCAAAACGACGAGATGTCACTTCACACCTGTCAGAATGGCTAAAAGTCAACACCACAGGAACCACCAGTGTTGGTGAGGATGTGGAGAAAAACCCCTGTGTACTGCTGGTGGCAATGCAAACTGGTGCAGCCACTGCTGAAAACAGCATGGGGCTTCCTCAAAGAATTAAAAATAGAACTCCTGCATGAACCGGTAATTCCAAGATGAGATGTTTACGCAAAGAATATGAAAACACTAATTTGAAAAGATATATGCACCCCTATGTTTATCACAGCATTATTTACAATAGCCAAACTATGGAAGCAGCCCAATTGTCCATTAATAGAGGAATGAATAAAGAAGATGTCTCTCTCTCTCTCACACACACACAGAGGAATTTTTGTAGCCATAAAAAAGCATGAAATCTTGGCATTTGCAATAACATGGATGGTTGGACCTAGAGGGTATAGTGCTTAGTGCAATGAGTTAGTCAGAGAAAGACATATATCACGTGATTTCACTCATATGTAGAATTTAGGAAACAAAGCAAATGAACAGAGAATAAAAGAGGCAAAACCAGAGTTTTAGCTCTAGAGAACAAACTGACGGTCACCAGAGGGCTGGTAGGTAGTGGATGGGTAAAGTAGGTGAAGAGGATTGAGTACACTGAACTCAATGAGCACTGAGTAATGCATCGAATTATTGAATCACTGTATTGTACACCTGAAACTAATGTAATACTGTATGTTAATTATACTGGAATTAAAGTCTTTGAGAGTGTGAGTTACCAAGATTACATGGAAATACGATAGTCAGTAAATGAAACGTGCTATGCAATTATGTTAACCAAATATCCAACTGGAGTTTTCAAACAAAATGTGTTCCTCATCTTGTTTAAGATGGCTCTGTCTTGGGGCGCCTTGTTGGTTAAGTGTGTGACTCCTGATTTTGACTCAGGTCATGATCTCGGGGTTATGGGATCAAGCCCCGCTTTGGGCTCCATACTGGGTGTATGGGGCCTGCTTAAGAATTCCTCTCTCCCTCTGCCCCTCCCCACTCAAAATTATAGTAATAATTTATTAAAATTATAGAAAAATAAGATGGATTTGTCTTGATTAAAAAAAAAAAAAAAAAACAAGAATTGCTTCCGTGGGAGAGATTCCCTTGGCCATCTTCACAATGAGCTATCCATGTAGATTTTGTTTCCCGCAATGAACCATGTGTGATTTTAAGGGCAATCCCTCCCCCCACCTTGACCTCAGGAGGCTTGTTCCCCAGCAGCCTCATCCAACGGAATGACAGTGGTGAGATGGGCAGAGTGTGTGTTTCATCCTTTCGTGACCTTGTTTCTACCTTTCAGCTCTTTAGAACCTCTTTGGGGAAACTAGTTTTTGTTTTTTTTTTTTAATTATTATTATTTTTTATTTTTAAAATTTCTTTTTAGTGTTCCAGAATTCATTGTTTATGCACCACACCCAGTGCTCCATGCAATCCGTGCCCTCAAAAATACCCACCACCAGGTTCACCCAAATTCCCATTTCCCGCCCCTCCAAAACCCTCAGATTGTTTTTCAGAGTTCATAGTCTCCCATGGAAATTAATTTTAACTCCACATGCACATTTCTTTTTGGATATATATGAACTAAACAATTTCAGGGGATAAAATTGTTTGACGGTGAACAGATTGCATATAAGGGATTTAAAAATTTATTTGGGATGTTAAATTCCAAACGGAAACAATTTGATTCTCATACAAATGCAAGGAGTGTGTCTTCCATAAATAGCTGGAGTTCTTGTTTGTTAAATGTTTTCTAAAATGAAATCTCATTCTCAACCTTCCATCCCACTTGTCAGCCCTTAAATTGGTAAACGGAACTGCTAGGTACATAGGTGCTTAAGCCAAAGATCGAGCTGTTATTCTTGTAGAGGGTAGCTTCTGCCATAGCAACGAATAATCCTGGAATCTGTAGCTCTCAGGGAGATGCATTTACGTCTCGCCCACCTTTATAGGGAAGCTTCTGTTGGATGTTGGTCTAGCACATTCTCTGGGGCAGTCACAGCAGCTTAATAGCATGTCTGTTTTCCTGCTGGATTGTTTGCTGTCTGTCTCTGTCCTCTCTCACAATGTTGCTCGAATGCTGGGCTTTTGGCATTCCCAGTTCCTAGGAGTCTTCCTGCAACATCCCAGGACTTGGTGAATGTTCTGAATGAATCTTAAAGTCTAATAGAGTTTGCGGTGCAGTATTTTCTCCTACTATTAATGTACTTTTTAAAAGAGTGCACTATTGTGGGTGAATCAGCACGAGTGGGGACTATCAATTCAGTGTTTGCCTCACCATGGCATTAAAAGCCAGATCAGATGATCGATGAGGAATAAATTCACAGGGAGGACAGACCTAGCACCTTCCATAAGGAGGGGCTGTGTCGTGTGTGGAATCAGCAAGGTACGTGGGGTGAGACCCAGGGAGAGTGGGGTCTTTGCAGATACATGCCCCGGCTATGTTATTTTATTCTGTTTAACTTAATCCTTGGTAGCCTTATGAAGTAGGTCTTTTCTATGCACATACTGTGTATGCGTGTGTACATATATAAATCTATATTTCATAAAGGGAGGAGTTCGGTGCGAGAGAGGATATGTAACCTGTGTGGTGTTTGGTCTAACAGATGTTCAGTAGATGCTGCCCCCCAGTCCCCGTGAAAGCCGTCTGATTTCTGCTGTAGGACGTCTTTATAAACATGGGATGTATTAGAATTCTAAAACTCCACAGTCAGGAATAACCAGGTAATTTTTGAACTTCTAAAAATGCTTCTGTGTGCAGGACTTCCCCTCGGGGTATCTGTCATCGTAACACCATGTATCACATTATACTCTACACTAGAAGGGAGCCCTGTGGCTGGCCAGTGAGGAGCAGGTGTTCCCCATCTCCTTTACTTGTGGGGTCACCTCGTGCTCGGTCTGAGCGGGGTCGATGGGGCAGAAGCCGTCCTGTTATTTTTGTTCCAGTCCTGGAGCGCTGGCGAATTGGTGTCAGGATTGGGCCAGAGCGGCCAGGCCTGCTGCATGGCCGCATACTGGAATTCTTCCTGGCTTCCAGATCTCCTTCCCAAGGGGGTTCATTATATTGATTTAAAGCCGTCTATGTGATTGTTGAAAAGAAAAGTAAATGTTTACAGATATTCAAGTGATTTCTGTGGGTAAAATTAGCAATTTCTTTTTCTTTTTTTTTTTTCTTTTGTCATGAAACCATTTAAAAAATTAACATATAATGTATTATTTGTTTCAGGGGTTCAGGTCTGTGATTCATCAGTCTTACCAATTAGCAGTTTCTGTCTCAGGTTCAAGAAAATCTTAATTTTCCCCCTCAGGCCCCTTGCAAATCAATAACAGAAGCCATACTTCTCTTGTTGTTTGCGGTTAATTAGCCCGTGCAGCGCTCACAGTCATCCCGGAGACATGATGGCACGCATTTTAGAAATGGGAAAACAGAGACTCAGAGATTGACACAGCTGCCCCAGGGACGGAGCTTTCAAGGGGCCGGAAGCGTGGTCCCTGGACTTGAGACCACAGTGGACACCCTGAAGCCAGCGCCGTGGCCATTGCTCCTGGCTGCTGTCACAAATCATGGCCAATTTAGCAGCTTACCAACACAAACGTGTGATGGGTCCTACCGTTCTGAGAGGTCAGCAGGGCCGTGTCCTTTTGCGGGCTCCAGGGCAGAATCAGTATCTTTCCTTTTCCCCAGCAAGAGCCTATCCCTTGGCTCCTGGGCTCTCCCTCGGTCTATATGGCTGGCTGTGTTGCCCACCGCGCCTCTCCCCTACATAGTCACACCTCCCCCAGGCCTTGCCTCCGCCGGCTCCTGCACATCTGAGGACCCCCGTGTGCCACTGAGGCCACCCAGGTGATCCAGGATGACCTCCCTGTTTTAAGGCCAGTGAATTAGCGGCATTAATTCCATGCATGACCTCAGTTCCCCTTTGCCCGATAGCTCACCATATTCTCAGCCGCAGGGACTAGGATGGGGGGGTCACACTCTGCCCACCACATCTGTCTGTGACATTTCTGGTGGGGGCTGAGTCAGAGGCAGGAAGAGGACACCCTCGCCACCCACCAGCATGAGAAGGCAGTTTCCAGCAAGCTAGAGCAGGAGCAGAGGTGGCCCTGGTGGTCCTCAGACACAGGCCCTGGGGCCAGCTGGCTGCGCCCCGCTCCCGGTGCCACGTCCCGTGAGCTCCATGTGTGTGCTCATGAGGCACCCTCTCTGGGCGGCCCAGCCTTGTGACATGATGGGCTCAGCTGTGCTGCCTCCTGCCCGGCTGACTGGGCCTCCAGGAGGTCTCATCTCTAAGGCCCTCGGGCAGGTAGTGAGCTCCTGAGAGGGCTGGCTGCAGGAACATATTGCCGAAGGCTCAGCGAGGCCTTGGGCCTGTGAGGGCCTGGTGGGGTCAGCATGCAATGGTCACGCATACACCTGCTATCCTCTCCTTCTGGTCCCAGGGTCCTGGACCCTTGTCCTTCGCTGGTGGCACCTCAGGTCAGAGCATTAATTGGTTTCCTCTGCTTCTGCCCCACCCTCCAGATCAGGGTGTCCCCCCACGAGGTCCCTGCAGATGACTCCACCAGACGGCGGGTAATGCCCCACGCCTTTTCCAATCTCGATGCACAGGGTCTGTGCAGGGACAGAGGAGAGAGAAGGCTTGGCTGACAGGTGTGGGACCTGGCTGGGGGCTGGGTGAGAGGTCGGCTTCCCCTCTGGGGGCGGCACCTGCGCTTTCTCTTCTTCCCTCTCGGCCCCCAGCAGCCTTGCTTCCCAGGGCGTTCCTGACCCTCCTGCGCTGGGTGTGCAAGCCTCTACGGAAGCACTTCTGAGACAGGCAGGCCACTGCGGAGCTGAGTTTCACACACAGCCTTGCTGAAAGGCTCCGGAAACCAGCCAGCATCACTGAATCTGATTCTTGTTCACTGGTTGATAATGTTTCTGTGAACATGGGATCTTCCACAGTCCGATGAGAGGGTCTGAGTGCTCACACGCTGCGGTCAAGAAACAGGGCTTAGCACTGTTTACCCAGAATTACAGAGCTCTTGGCTGGCCCAGCCATGCTTCAAACTCGGGATTTTTGCCTCATGTTGAAGATGGGTGCATCCACCAGGATCTTGGTGTAAACAGGAGAGCATTTCTCCCTGACTTGTTTGGGCCAGCGTGGATCTTTGGTCATGAGCAGAATCTCCGAACAGGCTTTTGGGGCCTCTGAACAGGAGCTTTGTCCTCCCCACCCCCACCCCCACCCCACAGAAGTGCAGAAGTGGTTTGAGGGGCCGGCTGGAGCCGGGTCCTGGTTCCCGACGCCGCCAGATCTTGGGTCGCAGGGAACGGGGTAAGGAGGTACCGTCAGCTGGATTGTCTTCAGCCCCTGCTTCCCTGTGACAGACCCAAGATGTCAGAGCAGAGCCCAGGATGATCCTGGCTCCAGAGGAGGCCTGGAACCTGGGATCTGGCTTCTCCCAGGGGGACTGACCGGCTTCCATCCTAACCCTCATGGAGGGCTTCCCTGCTCGAGCAGGGGTGCTCGAAAGTGCCAGGGGCTTCCCAGAACAGACACTCACCAGGTGCATTTCGTCTTGGCCTGTGGCTGACTCCCAGGCAGGGCGCCTCCTGGAAGACCCGGTCTCCCTTCCCTCTTCGCCGAAGAGAGGGTTCGAGGGCAGCGAGCGTCTGTGGAGTCGGGGGGGGGGGGGGGACGAGCGCTCCTGCCTGGCGCTCACGTCTTATTTGAAAGTAAATGTGTGAAACAAAAAACAAGGAAAGTAAATGTGTGAGATGTTTTCTATTCGATTTCCAAGTGTTTTTTTTTTTTTTTTTTTAATATACATATATTTTTATCCCCAGGGGTACAGGTCTGTGAATCGCCAGGTTTACACACTTCACAGCACTCACCAAAGCACACACCCTCCCCAATGTCTATAACCCCACCCCCTTCTCTTAAAAGTGACTTCGGACAACTGTCTTTAAAAAGGAAATAGACCCTGAGGAACAATCTGAGGGCCTTGAAGGGGCGGGGGTTGGGAGGTTGGGGGAGCCAGGTGGTGGGTATTAAGGAGGGCACGGATTGCATGAAGCACCGGGTGTGGTGCATAAACCATGAATTCTGGAACACTGAAAAGAAATTTAAAAAAATAAAAAAATGATTTTTAAGTAAACAAATAAAAAAAAAAAGGAAATAGACCCAGTATGAAAAGCACCCTGAAGTCTCAGACTATAAAAATGACTTGATTTCCTCTGCTTTGCTGCTGGTTTAGAAGGACATAACAGGCTCTTTTTCCATTGCGAGCTAGTGTGATCCTTGAGTTCATGTTGCTTATGTCTGCTGGTCCCAAGGCTCGGTACGTATGGCGCATAATAGCGTCAATAACGACAGCAGATAAAGCTTTTCCGGAGTCTGAAGGTTTCCGCTGGAAAAAACCATCACTTCCGTGGGGGCCATAATTTATCAGCTTTAAATCCAGGGTAGCTATTTCTTGTGCCGAGTCTGTGAGGCCCGCTTTCTCCCCCTCCTCCACGTCCACGCAAGCTCTGTGAACCATAAATCATGATTCAGATCTCCGTACCAGCAGCAGCCACGGCCTCTCAGAAGTCGTGGCGGGCATGCCTTTGTGTCCGATCCCCTCATCCAACATTTCCTTACTTCCTACTGCACCCGCTCTGCATCCCACTACCTCGGGGCTGCCTCCCACCAGAGGGAGGGTTGCCCCGAAGGGGGTTGTGACTGGGCACGCGGCGGCGGGCTCCAGGGTCGAGCTAGTGGACACACCGTGCTGGAGGGGGGTCCCGCAGGGATCGGATTTTCAGTACCACTGGGTCCTTTGCGGTCAGAGTGTTTTGTTTTATGCATTTGGAAACAACATTCCACACCGAGTTAACGCCTCGCTGGGCTGCTGGAGAGAGCGCTGTTGGACAAGGGGGCAAGAACCTCGGGTGGAGAGGACGTGGCACTGCCTGTCCCAGGACTCTGGTGCCGGCACGGAGGCTCCACGAGAAGCTGGGCGTCGCCCTTTTCTCTGGTGCAGAAGCTGCTTCCCCTCTCCAGTGCAATAGGCTTTGAGCGGGTATCTACTGTGCTCTCTGCGAGGGACCCTGAGAGACGGGAAGCTGGGAAAGCGCCAGGCCTGCTCCCCAGGGACCACACGCCACGAGGGCAGCTGCAGGGAGAGAGATGGAGAGCGTGGGAGGCAGTGACGAATGTCACATTCCGCTCCGGAGTCTGTAAAAGCGGATGTAGGAGTGGGGGCGGGAGGGCTCAGGCTCACCGTGGAGCGGCCGTCCTGAGGGAGGTGGGGTCCTGCCCTTGTGGAGGATGGTCTGCTCCATGTTTCATACACGGGGACATACATAGGCCAGCTGGTGTGTGTGTGTGTGTGTGTGTGTGTGTGTGCGCGCGCACATGTGTATGTGGGGGGCAGGGTTATTTGTGAAACAGGAGCACTAAGCCAAGTGGTGGGAGAGAAAGTCTGAAGGCAGGTGCGGGGAAGTCTGGGTCGGCAGGTCTTCTGCGGCAGGTGAGGGGGCGGGGGGCTGTGGGGCAGGTACGGGGTGACCAGACCTGCAGTGGAGCTACCGTG
Source organism: Mustela nivalis (assembly GCF_964662115.1). Taxonomy (NCBI): domain Eukaryota; kingdom Metazoa; phylum Chordata; class Mammalia; order Carnivora; family Mustelidae; genus Mustela; species Mustela nivalis. The sequence goes on from NC_139022.1 coordinate 175,850,801, forward strand.
TCAGGTGGGCGCTTGTGAAGCGGAGACGAGGCGGGAGGAGAGGGTCTGGAGACCCCTCGGTCACTGCTGCCCATTTACTGACTCCGCGAACACCTGCCCAGTCCCTGCCTCGGGCCGCCGGTGCTCGGGGTGGGAGATCCTGGGTCCCGTTGGCCTCCCTGTGTCGCAGAGTCCCAGCCTGCTGTGGGGAGCAAGGACCAGGCCCCTGGCTCCCAGCTGCTGTGTCTGCAGGCGCCGAGACGCAAGTGCACGTGGGCACACACGTGTGCAGACTCATCCAGGACCGGGCTTCGGCAGCGCTGGCACGTTTCTGAATCAGTGAGTGCATGGAGAGTAGGAGGTCTGAGCTCAGGAAGAGGGGGCTCTGGGTGGGAGACGGTGAGAAACTCCCCCGGGCTGGGTGCAGGCAGTATTCTAGGAAATGCTGTGTCCGAGTCCAGGGTTCAGCGTCGAAGGTTTCCTGGGCTCCCTCCAGCCACCGTGGGCACAATGACCTTGTGGTCCTGTGACAATCACCTGCTTGTTTGTGAATGTTATCATTGCAAGGGGACAGCTGCATCAAAAGGCCTGCGATTCTCAAAAACAGTCCTTGCACGTTTACTCATTCAGGCGGCGCCGCGGCTCATCTAATTCCAGCTCACTTTGTGCGCGCGCATGTGTGTGTGTGCGTGTGCGTGTGTGTGTGTACAGTATCTTCAAGTGGTAGAAAGGATGAGCTGTGTGTCAGAGGGAAGGCAACAGGGAACAGGGACCAACCATTAACAGACCATCCGAGGGGAGGTGGCGTAGGCGGGAAGCCTGAAAGGAAACTCCCCGCTGCCTGGTGTGGGGGGAGAACAGAGGGTGCAAGAGGCCACGCGTCACATGGCAAAGGCCTCAGGGTTGCTGAGTCAGAGGTCCAAGCTGTCAGGAAAGAGCCGTGCAAGGAGTTGCTGGTCATGGAGACTGTGCCTCAGCAGTGAGCTCTGCCACCACCCCCACTGCCACTGCACAGGACTCTCCCTCCTCCTTAGTTTTCAGAAGAAACCATTTTCCCCAGCTTTGGTCTCCTCTGTCACCCCCAAGCCACGGGGATCGGCTTCTGGGAGGATTTGCCTCTGTGTCCTGAGAACACTCAGGGCGGCTCTGGCTAACATTTGAGTGCGGCCTAACAGTGCGGTACCTGAGCGGAAAGACAGTTCCAGTTATGTTTAAAGGCACTCTTAAAGAATAAGTAAATGAACCGATAAAAGATATAACAAATAAGTCACTGTGGAAGCTTGGAAGCATTTTCCCAAAATTCCTTTACTTGTCAACACTTTGGGCAGAGATGGAGGTGGTGACCCCACCCCCTGGATCTGAGTTTGTTCTGCTCAGACAGGCAGTGGGGGTGGCTGTCTCATTTCTTGGTGCTGGCTTCAAGAAGCTGGTAACTGCTACTCCCCACTTCTTGGGACACGTAGCATGGGACCCCAGCCTCTGTTCTGGGAGGCAGTCAAGCCGCTTTGTGCAGAGCCCACTCGGAGTGGATCCCCGGCCCCTGGCTCTGGGATGCAGCCCCTCGGGAGCAGGTACCGTTGAGTTGTCCCAACTGGGGCCACAGGGAGCAGAGCCAAGCTCCCCGGCTAAGCCCCTGCTTGGCTAAAGAGTGAACAAAATAAATACATGTTGTTTTAAGACACTAAGCTTTGGGCTCATTCCTGCATGCACAGGTCACTAAATCTGATTTATAAATAAGCTTTACACTGCAGGAGAACATGTTAGGATCTAGACCTGTGGGTGCACTGTGGAGTTTTCAGATGTTTTACTGCTGGAGTGCAGGCTGGATGGCCTTGGGAGTCAGAGGAAGCCAGCAGTTAGCACCTTGTCTCCTCGTCTGTGGAGAGAACTGTCCGTCTTCTACTTAGTTGTGAGCGCGAGGGTCCAGGTACGGAGTGCCGAGCGGTGCCCTCCACAGACAGCAACAGCGTTGCTCCACCTCCTCAACAACGTTGGTTCCTTCTTTCCCGCCCCTAGGTGATCAGTGATTAATTTTTTTGTTTTTTTTTTCGGAAGTGACCTAGATAGGTACCTTGGTGAGAGTCATTGTCTCAGAGAAGAGCAAGGGGAGGCCTAGGGCTCAGGCCTGGGAGAGAGCCGTCTTCCGTAGTTTGGACGTTTTCCAGTAAACAGTTTGCATGAACCACCTTTCAACAGAGGGCGCAGGAAGGGACTTTTGAGTGTGCGTCAGTGCTGGTTTCGAGCTCTCCCCTGTCCTACATGTGGGCGCCTGCTCATCCATGAACGGCTGTGTGATGTGAACACTGAGGGCCATACAAAGTGTGGCGGGAGTTATCTGATCTGGAAAGGTCAGGGTTGGGCTGGAATACAACTTCCCCCAAAGGATGATCTCAGAAGTACCAGTGCCAGAGAGCAGAGGGCAGTTCCCAAGTGGGCCTGTCCTGTGGCCCTCATCGCTGCCAGGCTTTTCGGAGCCTTTGAATCCAGTGATGTATCATGTTCATGTTGACCCAGACTTCCACGATCAATGACTTGGAAGACTGGGAGACTCAAGGTCATCATTTGGGCAGCCCTAATCTCTAGGGTCTGAGATGGTGTTAAATTTTAAAAAAAGTCACAGACAGCATCAGGTTTATTTTTTACCTTCTCTTTGTCCTTCTTCGCAGCTCTCCTAACTGGCCTCGGGGGGCACCTGCTTCCCCCTTTCCATTCTACCCCGGCAAGGGCTGCTTCCCCTGGCTTAGGGTTTCTCCTGTGCTGGGAGGACCCTAACCCTAACCCTGAGCTCTCCCTCCACCAACCCCCCATCACATATTTGTTCCCTTGCCCCTCTTTGCCTCAGAGCCTGGCTCTGCCCACCGATCGCTCTCCAAGACTTCAAAGATGTTCCTCACCATTGCGGCGGGGAGACTCTGGAACCTCTGCGCCTGCTCTGGCATCTGGGATCTGCCTGTGCGGAGCCGCGGACGATCTCCAGCTGGAGGCTCCCCTTGTCTTTCCTTGGACCCAGGGTTTGGGCATGCATGAGTCTTTCTGTTAAGGGTCAGATAGTCCATGTTTTCAGCTCTGCTGGCCATCTGGTCTCTATTGCTTCCACATTTGTCCCGAGAGCCTTAATTTGCCTCCTTGGCTCTAGGATGTATCATGGGCCCCCTTTGAACACCCAAACATTCACCAAATTATTTTTCTTCCCAGCCACAGGCTGGATAATAAGCTATAGAACTTAACTTATATTTTATTTCACCCAAGGATTGGAACCTGTGGTATAAACTTGAACCCTGAGGTATAAAGTTTTGACTCCTGGCTGGCTGTTGAGGGCCAGTGAGTGAAGAAGGACAGGGAGGATTGGATGTAGTTAACCCTTTGGGAGACCGTGAGTGAGGGGTCAGTACCCTGACATGGGGGAGTCAACAAGCAATGGTTTCTGGTGATTTTGTTCTGGAAAATACAGATGGACTTTGATGGGTTCTGAAGGCATTTCCAGTGCCTGACCTTCTGACATGGATTCACAGCCTGGCTTCCCTCCTCCTCACTCCCACACTCTTCCTGTGCGGATCCCTCCCTCGGCTGCTGCAGCTTGCCGTGCCTGGTGCTAACCTGCCCTACTTAATTCCCTCTTCCCAGACCCAATAGGAACCTGCCGTTAGAAAAATGAATTGAAACTGGGATTATAATACTGAACTACTGAATTATTTTGACGGACTCCAAAGCCTGATACAGGCACACCTGGCAGCCATGTCTTGGCTTGTCCCGCTCCTCATTACCTCTGGAGTGAGCTGTCACAGCATCCCTTCTTGCTCCAGGGATGCCTTCTCAGCCCTGGGAGCCTGTCACCCTCTGCATCCCTAGCTAGTGTCACACGTAAGGCAGGGTGGAAACCCATGGGACACAAAGCTGTTTTGTTGCCCCGCTGGCCCTGCATGCACCTGGTTTGTCCCCGAGGTTGCTCTTTAGCACATGTAAGTGTCCAACTGGTGGACATCAATAGATTGGACCCAAAGAATAACCATTGTTCCCAGAACCGTGTCAAGACTGGGAAGAGTCTGAGTTTTTACCCCAGTGGCAAGCTCACAAGTTAGACTGGCAAAGTTGGTGTAAGATGCAACACCCCTGGCTTAGAGACGGAGGAGTTTGTTAAATTCAGCAGAGTGGTTGCCCTTGCCTGCAAGTCTTGTAGACCCCAGGGCAGGTCTGGAGGGACGGTGGGTGCCTGTTCACATGGTTGGTGTGTTTCAACTGAGGAACTCGAGTTTTGGGGACCTGAATCTTTTAGTAATGGCAGTAAGCATGCCTACTCTTTGCTCTGGAGGGAGAGATGACTTCTGCAGAGAATTTCTCAACCTAGGCTTCATGAGCATTTTGGGCCAGATAATTCTTTGTGGTTGGGGATTTTCCTATGCATCCCAGGATATTTGCTTGGCAGCGTTCCTGGTGTCTACCGCCAGATCCCATTAGCATCCCCATCCCAATTATGACAAGCAAAAATGTCTCCAGACATTGCCAAATGTCCACTGCGGGGAAAAGTTTCCCCTGATGGAGGACCACTGCTCTGTAGTATATACAAACATGTACTCACTATTTAAATATCCTTGAGAAGAAAGGGCATTCTTAGAATGAAGGGAAGTCAGTGTCTCTGATCATAAGCCAAGTAGCAATGTGAAAGACCTATGAGGAACTGTTTACCAACAACAGGCTGGTGAATATCGTGTTACCTGGGTAGGACAGGATGGCAATGATGCTCGGCATCTGGTCCGTGGCCCAGACGTGGACTAGAAGACACGCTCATGAGCTGGATACACTGTATGCAAGACATTTCTTTGCTGCTATGGATGAGGGAAAGTGATTTGGTAGACTTTTATTTTTACATGTGATTAAGGCCCACTTACTAGTACCCTACTAAGTTATTAAGGGCCAATAAAATCTGGTGTTTAAATCAGAGAGGCATCAAATGACAGCATACCAAATGTTGAATCTTAACCATCTGCTGAGTATCGCCATCACAGAATTAATTTCTAGACTATAAGAATGTCTGAATTTTGTTAGAAATGTGATCATGATTATTTTTTGGTGGTCAGGTTTTAAGTTTGATAGAACTGATTTTGTGATCCTCCTAAAAGTATACATTTTATGATGTGAAATTCTTGCTTGCTTTCCACTGACAACGGTAGAGCGTAAGCGTGACCAGCTTGAGGTGCTGCTGACCACAGCCACTGCAGTGAAGGTGGTTGGTGGCCCTGTTGCTGAAGGTGATGATGCCTGCTTTGTGCTTTATGATAACAAATGTAAATTTATAGCTCAACAGATTGGCAGAATTTTAACATATGAAAACCACTGGGAGATTTTAACTCCAAGATGTATCTATTATATGTGATTTTGAAAGTTGATATTCAAATATTGAAAATACATATAAGTATTAGGATTTGTCCATACTACTGACTGGATATGATGGTGGCCTCTGACTCATGTGCTGTTCAAGTATTCAAAAATTTGGGATCCAGCAATGGCCCTGATATAGTCATTTGACTAATTTCCTTCTAAAAGCCAAACATGAGTCAAACAGCAGATTTTGGCCAAATGCTGAGGCTTCTACCTAGTTTCCTGATGGCTAATATGGGTTCTGTGAGAAGCCTAACTGGTCCACACAACTGAGCACCATGAATGGTCTCCTTCCGCAGGTGAAACGTTCAAGACAGGGGTGCATTCTTTCATGTTGCTCAATGTTTTTATTGGCTACTCTTCTTCACTTTAATGCTAAAATACTATTTACTTAGATTTGTCCTTATTAATGTAGGTTTTATTCCATAATGCTTGTTATGAACCTGTCAGTGTGTAGTGTTGCCATTAACATTAATTTTATATATATATAAATTTATATAGATAAATTATATATCTATATAGATATAGATATATAATTTATTTATATCTAGGTATAGATATCTACATAGATATCTATATCTATATCTATATTTATATCTATATCTATATCTATATATCTATATATTTATCTATATATAGATATACAATATATCTATATATATATATAGATAGATTTATATATATATTTAGATATATACAATATCTATTTATATATATACAATATCTATCAATATAGATAGATAGATTTATATGTATAAATCTATCTATCTATCTATCTATAGATATATTTTTTTCCTTAAAATCCAGTATGGAAACTTAAGGACACTCAAATTACAGTTTAAATGGTGTTCCCTAATCCTTTCTTGACCACGGAGTGCTGACATTTGGTCAGGTGTTTTTCTTTTTTGGTCAAGCATTTTTATCTGAATGTGTATGTGAGGGTGTTTTTGGATAAGATTAACATTTGAATAGATAGACTGAATAAAACAGATTACCATCCCTAATGTGGGTGGCCCTTACCCAATCAGCTGAGGGACTGAGTAGCACGAAATGGTTGAATAAGAAGAAGCTTTGCCTCCCTGACTGAACTGGACATTAGTTTTCTCCTGCCCTGGGATTGAAATTTATACCATTGGCTTTCCTGGGTCTCCAGCTTGTTGACTACAGATGATGGGACTTCTCAGCTTCCATAATCATACAAACCAATTCTTTATAATAAATCAATCTCATTCTATCTCTTGCTCTTGTCCTTCATCTCTATCTCATGTTACTCTTTTATAAACAAATAACTATCACCTATATCTATATCTATATCTATATCTATATCTATATCTTCATTTAGTTCAGTTCCTCTGGAGAACCGTGACTAATAAAGGGACCATCTTAGGAAAATAGAAGTGAGAGAGTGAGAATGCCCATTAGGGAAAGGAGAAACATCAACAAGGTTTCCTCACTATGTGTGCTACCACTGAGAAAGGCTGAACGTTAACCCGCTGGAGACTTGAAGAACCATGTTTCACATTTGTTTTACTGGAGGAGAAATGACACTAGGACATTTATCCATGGATTTGCCTCTCCCAAGGGTTGCCCTGGGACATGAATTTTGCTCATTTCCGAGCTATGTCTGCATGTAGCTCAGCACCTTCTGCAGCTTTGGGATGCAGAGAAGTCAAATGCTGAGTTGTTAGTGCTCTTAGCCTGGGAGCACCTGTAATGAGATGAGGAGCTGTCCAGCTCTATGGTACTGAAGTTTCCTGGGCCCGGAGGATGTGGTGGGTTATCCTTTCAGGGGATCTATACTACCCAGGTTTCATAAAACTGCCTGGTTATTTTAAAATTATATGGCATACTTTTATAATACAACGGAAAGCTCTGTAAGGACATGAGGTTTAAAAAATTTTGTTTATGGATGTGTCTCTAGTGCCTGACACATAAAAAACAATAAATTTTTATTGAATGAGTAAATATAAAATCAGATATTTGAGGTAACATTATTCTCTTATGAAACAAATAAGGCTTTTATATGTGTTGATCAGAAGAAATATACTTCAACTGTTTGTTTATCTCCAATTATTTGTCACTTGATTTCTTCCTAAAAAGGAAAATGAGTGGGAAAGTTGGGTCAGAGGTTCTTGTGCTCAACTTGGGCAACTATTCTAAACCGTCTCCACCAGTAGGACTAGTGCTGAGCTCTGACAAGACAGTCTTTGCCTGCAGGCTTAGAACCTGAGGCAATGAGATACAGGACAAGAGGGGGTCATTGGAAAGGCCTAACCAAGGGTAATGGCGAACCACTCTCTTTATATATTAGAGTGACAAATGTTTGGATGCTCACCTTGCTATTTAACTTTTACAATCCAATTTTGTGATAATCAGCATCTGTAAATTTTAATCAGAATATGAATTGGAGTGGCTTTGCTTTGTTTTCAATCCTCACTATTCTTTCTCCCTTGGGTCATAGATGGAAATCTTCCTGTGCACGGGCCAGTGGGATATGAATGCAGCCTTTCCCAAGAAAAGACTCTGGTAAGCTTAAAGGAGCTTATTAAATTAGTACATGGGGTATGATTTCATCCACATAATAAAATCTGCAGCTGCTTTTAAAGAAATGAAATTGTATTGCACATGGCATTCAGTCTTCAGCCCCCCCCACACAGGTGCTCTCTTCTAGAGATGCATGGCTCCCAGAGGGCCTTCTTCCAGGAGACAAATGAGCCTTCCTGCTTTTCATACTGTACATGTTGGCTCTTTCCTATTGGAGGTTGGAAGTCATAGATTTCATTACTACAGTGCACTGAGGGCCAGGGAAAAAAATCCAATTTGCTGCTGCCTCAATGACTTTGTGTTTTAATCAAATGGATAAGAAAGAGTCATTAACTGATGCTCAGGCTGATTAAAATTCCAGTGAGAGGGAACAGAAATGAGATTGTGACCCAGCCTTAGAAGGTCACTCGCTCCCTGGTAGTCCTGAGCTGATAAAGTCTCACTTGTTGATTGTTACTAAGTTGTTCACTGAGTACCCATGGCAATTGTGGACAATGGAGGTGACAGTCCTGACCGCCATTCCTGTGCCCAGGGGCACTGGCCATGAAGGATGGTGCCTGCCCTTTCTGGGATGATCCAGTGAGTGGACTGTATAAATCTCCTCCTATATGCTGATGAAAGCTTCATTTTTCCTGTGCCCTTGAATCTTTATTTAAAATCACAGGAACTTTTTTTTAAAGACGTGGCCACAGTAGTGATTACTTGTATATCTCAGGGTCAGTGGAGGAGTGGAAGGGAGCAGCAAGTGCATTTGAAAGCACTCTGAAAGCTATGAAGTGCTACTCAAATTTAGATGCCTGTTATTATTGTTGTTGTTATTATTATTATTATTTTTATCCCTATCATTACTATGGTTACTGCCACAGCCACTGCCACAGTCTACTAAGATTGCATAAACTTCCACATGGCTTGTCTGCTAGACAGGAAGAGATCAGAGGGGGAGCTGATGAATGGAAACCTTTCCTATGGCAGAATTATTCTCCCTGATTTACACGCAGGTATCTCTGTGTAGCCCCATGGCCCCAGGAGAATTCTTCCATAGAAGGAGATGGATTCCTGAACCATTTCACAAGTGTCTCCACGAGGAGCCGGTTGATGGCCTTCCACTGCTGGTGGCCTTCATTAACTCATGCCTTCAGTAGTGAGCGGCTCCTTCATGCCAGCCACCTTTCTTCCTGATGTTTGCAATTCCCATTTTCCAAGAGGGCACAAGGAGGAGTACCCATTCTTTAGTGTAGTGAGAAGCTCCAAGGGCTGGTGAGATTGGCCACACCCACAGGGCGGTCACTGAGTCACCTGTGCAGGCTGGGAAGTGGGACAGACTTGGGGAGGTGTGGGGGGAAGGCAGACAGTCTTTAGGGAGTAATCCGGAAATGCATGACTAAATCAAGATCTGAAACAGTTTGCAGAGAACACAGACAGGTTTTAGAAAGTAAAATAGAAATGAAGAATAGATAATGGTTGGGCAAAATGCAGACTAGACCCAGAGGCTGAGGTCAGCAGGAAAACCAAAGTAGAGACATACAGGGTGTAGTGTCCCACAGATTTGCTGCCACTGAATAAAGAGCTGGGCTTGACTGTGGAAGACAGTATGGCGGTCCCTCAGAAGCTCAGCACCCTTGGCCCATTTGCCATCAAGGTGGAGGCTCAGTTTGTTATGTATCTTCTCCGCTTCCAGAGTCTGAGTTCAGAATTGTGCTAGCCATCCCGCGAAGAAATCACTTTGCTCTTGGAGATGTAGCTGACCAGGAGGATGTCATTGGCCTGTCTTCCTCTGGGTCTGTCTTGCTGTTTAGTCTCCCAAGCGACCTCCTAAGATCAGAGGGTGGCTGCCAGGACTGGCTCAGCCATGCTGAGTGTGGCTCCATCTTTCAGAGATAGACTCACGTTAGCCAAGCTAGCAAGACTGATCTGTGGAACCAGCAGGCTGCTTTGTTGAATTTACAGTGAAACTCTGGCTCAGCAGGTACATGGTATGGGTGGTTTGAAGTTGAGGTCAGCATATGTTTTATCCACAGGCAGTGGAATCCAAAGCCGGTTGGCTGAGTGGTTTAATGGTGCCAGGCTTAGCCTCATTTTATACCGGGAGTCCCTCACCACTGAAAGGGAGGCCAGACAACCTGCCAGGGCCTTTCACTGATACAGGCCAGCTTCTCTCTGGGTCTTTTCCTACCTGCCTTCCGACGGGCGTGCTGCGTTCCTTCTCACACCTGCTCGTGTGCACACAGGTGGGTCTAGGAGGCCCAGGGCCTGGGAGCTTCAGCTCTTCAGGATGGTTCCAGCCTCTCTGCTCTGTTCACTGCAGGCAGTACAGGCCTCATGGTAAGACCTCACAGACCTCTCTAAATTCTCAGTTATTGGCGGACATGTCTATAAAAATGAGGATCTCTTAGCACAGGTGCCCCTGTCCTGGGGTTGAGGAAATAGGGAAAGGTGACTATTGAAATAGCACGTGGCATCAAAATGCCTTTGTGCATGTGTTGCTTATTCATTGACAGATTTCCTTTCTGAGGTTGATGCCACGGTGAGTTCAAGCCCTCCCGTGCGGTGCTGTCTGAAAATAATCACGAGTGTTGCTAGTGCATTCATGGGTGCCTTGATGTGTCAGGGCTGGAGAGCACAGGGTTGGCAGAGGAACAGAGCACGGTGGTTCGGTGAGGGGGTGGAGGCCTCGAGGGAGGCAGCTCTGGGGGCTTCTCCCTGGTCCTGACTTAGGCCAAGGGACAGAGGAGCACGGGGCCCAGGAGTAGCTGTCAGGTGAGCCCATGTGACAGGCTTAGCCTAAAGGAAGTTGACTCTGCTGGCACTTTTCAAATGTGTTCAGATGTTTGCCTTTTGTGATTAAAAACCCATTTTAGCTTTTTCTTTCTATTCTGCCATCCAGTAGATGAGGTAATCTGACTTTAAGGGGATGTATTCTACCCTCCTCTGATGCCCTCATACAGCTCCTTTCATTTTCAATTTAAAAAAGTGGTTCACACACACCCTTTTTTCCCCCTTCTGAATTGTCTGTCATGCAAAGGATATTTGCTCACTGTGCTCCAAGGAGATGCCTATATTCAGTATCCCCAGGGATGTTTCTGGAGAGTGGCCTCAACTGACATCCGTAGTCCTCATTACTATTAATTCCAGCGTCTCTGATAGGCTGTTTCACATCTGGAGCATTTGCCGTCCAGAGCAGAGGTGAAGGGTGTATGGTTCCCCTTCCCAGAATGTGTTACCAAGTGCTTTGTTTTATATTGTTTGACTTTCAGAGTTCAGGGTTTCTCTCTTTTAATCATTTGTACCTACCTGCCCTGTAAACACTTTAGAGAGCACATGCTTTTTCTTTTAATCATTCTTTTCTTTTAATCATTTTAATTATTTTCTTTTAATCATTTTAATCATTCTTTTCTTTTAATCTTTTTTTTTTCAACTTAGCAAAAATCAGTTTCCTCTTCACCCATCGTCCCCCTCCCCAATGTATGAAACAAAACCCAGTAACAGCCATTGTCTTTGCCAATAGCAGGAGGAGTTTCGGAATCACCATTACTGGGGTGGGGGCGGGGCTAGCTCTCAACCAGCTTCGCTGCTTCTGAAATTTCAGTAGAAATTATATCTTAGAGTAGCTTTTGACATATACCAAACGTTCTGAGGGAGCACATCTACTTTTATTTTCATTTCTATAGTGGTGAATCATGATATAGTCAAGAAGATCTATAACATGGCTTTTTTGAACATTGTGATCATAGGAATAAAAACTCTTTTCACTCTTTTACTTTTGAGGTAAAAACATCAGAATATCATAGTAGCTATACTTAACCTTCAGAGTGCTCTGAACATTCAACCATTTTCATTAGCACAGCAAATTATATTTATTTTGTGGAGAACCACAATTAACTTATTTGGTCAAAGAATCCCTACCATGGATTGACCAGACATAAATATGTTATTACCTCTGGTGTTTACTACAAGGGAACACTTCAGGTAGCTCAGTTCTATTTCCATTTGCTGTTCCATGTTTTCACTGATGGTTTTGGAAGGATTTTGGCAAGTATCAGCAGTGCTAATGCATGAAAAACACGTTTCTTTCTGAATCCGACACACTGGTATGAAATTGAAGAGTTCAAGCTCAGACATTAGAATATAGTAATTACAGTGCTCCCCCATGCCACCCTTGCTTTCCCCCTCCTCCTGCCCTGCATTGTTGGAGGAGTTCAGAGATGCTCCTTCCCAGCTCCTTCTCCTGGCTTCCTGGAGGTCCATGATCTCAAAGTACCTCTCTCACCACATGTGGTTCCTCCGCAGGATTATGACAGCTCACTAATTCACAATGTTCTTGCCAAAATCCTTAGCTTGTAGCTCAAGGCCACCTATGCTACCACCTGCCTGGTCTCTGAACTTCCTCACACACCTGATGGTGTCCTCATCCACTTGGGGGCCTTGGCCAGCACCTGGATGCTCACTTCCAGTCTCCCTCAATCCGGTGTGAATCCTGTTAATTCCCTGGGAGCCATCCAGTGCCTCCTGTACGTCCCAACGATGCCGCACTATATAGAGTACAGCAGCTCTGTGGGATCCTCCGTGGGATCCTCATGACGAGGATGTTGTATTTGACGATTTTGTTGTATTTTCTCACTTTCCTACCACATGTCTCTATCCACATATATCTATCCATATCTGCATTTTTATCTTTCCCTACATATGTATTGTATGTATATGGTATATTATATGCATCTGGTAACTTTTCAAAGTTTTTGAGCTCAAAGCTCAAAGCTACTGGATGTTTATTCTATGAACTGAACTGTGTCCTCCCCAAATTTATATGTTGGAGCCTTAATCACCATTGTCACTGCATGTGGAGATAAGGCTTTTAGGACTCAATCAAGTTTAAATGAGGTCATAAGGGTGGGAGTCCTAATCCAGTAAAATTGGTGGCCATGTAAGAAGAGGAGGAGGGATGCCTGGGTGACTCAGTCACTGACTTCCTGGTTTCAGCTCAGGTTATCATCCCAGGGTTGTTGGATCGAGCTCTGAGCTCAGAGGATAGCTTGCTTAAGATTCTCTCCCTTTCCCTCCCTATGCCCTTGCCCCCCCCCTAAAAACAATAAATTATTTTTAATAATTTAAAAATTATTTAAATAATTTTTAAATAATTTTTAAATTATTAAAATCATAAATAAACAAATTTTTTTTTTAAAAAAGGAAGAGTAGCTGTACCAGCTTGCATTCCCATGAACAGTGTAAGAAGGTTCCCCTTTCTCCACATCCTCACCAACATTTGTTGTTTCTTGTTTTGTTAATTTTGGCCATTCTATTTGGTGTAAAGTGGTATCTCAATGTGGTTTTGATTTGTATTTCCCTGAGGGCTAGTGATGAGTGACCTAGTCCTCATCACAACATGTGCCCCCCTTAAAACCCACCACCACCCTGTTACCCCCTCCCACCACCACCCTCCCCTCTGAAACCTCCAGATTGTTTCCTGGGGTCTGTAGACTCTCATGGTTCATCTTCCTCTCTGATTTCTCCCCTTCAGATTTCCCCCCTTCCCCTGTGGTCCTCTATGCTATTACTTATGTTCCACATATGAGTGGAACCATATGATAATTGTCTTTCTCTGACTGACTTATTTCACTCAGCATAATCCCCTCCAGTTTCATCCATGTTGATACAAAAGTTGGGTGTTCGTCCTTTCTGATGGCTGAGGAATACTCCATTGTATGTCTGAACCACATCTTTGTCCATTTGTCTGTTGAGGAACATCTCGGCTCTTCCACAGCTTGGCTATTGTGGATATTGCCTGAACACTACATCAAAAGTTAATGGGTTAAGCTCAGTGGGTTAAGCCACTGCCTTTGACTCAGGTCATGATATCAGGGTCCTGGGCTCTCCGCTCAGCGGGGAGCCTGCTTCCCTCTCTCTCTCTCTCTCTCTGCCTACTTGTGATCTTTCTCTGTCAAATAAATAAAATCTTAAAAAAAGTTAATGATATACTACTATACAATGGCTAACTGAACATAATAGAAAAAATTAAGAGAAAATTAAACAAGAAAAAGAAAGAGTGGGAGGGAGGTCTCCCCACACCAACACACCAAGGAAAGGCCATGTGAGGACACAACAGGGAGGTGCCATCTGTAAGCCAACAAGAGATCCCTGGCCACCCCCCACGGCCAGCACACTGATCTCAGACTCCCAGCCTCCAGAAATATGAGAAGGAAATTTCTGTTGTTCTGTCTGTGGTATTTGTTATGGTTGCCCAAGCTGACTAATACACTTTCTGTGGTAAAATCATTCACCATTCATTCAACAAGTGAGGGCTCTGTGTGCTTGGTTGTGGGGGAAGCCATTTATTCCCACAGTTAGATTTTGGAAGCTGCAATAGTGCTGAGCTCCAGTTTCTGAATTTCCCATCTATGTTTCTTTCCTGTGGATGGGTTTAACCTGTAGCCATCATGGGCTCACGAATTGCTCAGAATCACAAGGTCTGTGATGAAGCTCTGACAGTAATTCAAAGGATTTGTTTTTCTGCTCTGGCTCTATCCATCTGATTACATCGTAACCAATATTTGCTGCCGTCTCTGTGGACAAAATTTGTTCATAAACTACAAAGAAATTGCATAGCCATGGAAGAAATCAACTTGTTAAATGGGCCATGTTTTTTCTCCCTAAGCAACATAGAACCTGTAAAACACTCTGTTGTTCTGAGAAAAAAAAAAAAAAAAAAGAAAAGAAAAGAAAAGAAAGGAAGAGGGGAAGGAGACTTTAGACACTGAAGAAACGTTCTTGGAAGCTAAGTTCCCAGACCATTCACAGAACATCGTCCTCTGCACAGGGCTTATTTTAATAGAGGGCATGATCCTGTAAGGCTCTCCCACTTGGTATGTTTCTCAAGCACGTATTGCTGAAGAGAAACAGCTCATCAGCAAAGGCACGTCCATGAATCCATTGGCATTGATCTCTTCTGAAGACAGATAAGCTGGCGGTTGGCAGAGACCTGAAGCCAGGGTGGACGTCATGCCTGGGGAATGCTGCTTCCCTGTGGGGCTGAGCTTCCCCTCTGCGCTGAAGAGATAGACATGGGGGCTTACCTCTGTGTCATCAGATGAAAGGGAAATGCAAATTGCTCCACAGTTGTTTAGGATAAATCAAGTGGCCATAATCGTGCGGCGAGTAGTGGGCCACGCATGGGAGTCTCCACCTGGAGGGTGCCGGTGTCCTGTACGAATGACAATAGTACAGTAAGCTTGTAAACCCCTCCGCCGTCAATGCCCTGAACCCTTGTAAGCCTGTCCTTCTACTGCTCTCATCCATCCCAGGAAATGCCACCTGCACCAGTGCCACCATCTGCCATAGGGACCCCATGGATTCTGTGTAACTAAAAGAAAGTACATACCAGCTTCAGAATTAGAATATTGCATTTTTGTCTTTTGGGACCCCATAGGAGCTGGGAAAGTTGTCATCTCTGGTTTGGCTCAGAAAAGAACATTCTGAAATTCTGAATAAAGAGAGAGAAGCCCCTCCTTCCACTGTTGCAGCATGTCACAATCCCTTCCACGGCCATTGCTTCCCAGGGTCCCAGCAACCTGCCTCTGATGGCACCAGGTCCCGGAGACACAAGGAGATGGCAGAAGACTCGTCTGGTTTCCTGGAACCTTCCGTCTTCATCATGAGGTGTGTCTTGGTCTTTGTTACTCTCTGCCCACGCGCGCCGTGCATTCCTGGCGTGATAGAACATTTCCTCACAGATGCAGCTGCTCACCGTCCACCTCATGGCTGGCGTCAGCTGACTGGAAATGTATCATTGCTTAGATAATGAATGGTGTTTAGGGGCACAGTGAGGCTAAGGTATTCTTGGATAAAAGTGAATGCAGGTTATTGACTGGATGGAAAAGGAAATCTAGCAGCCGGGGAGGAGAATGAGAAATGAGCACGGCTTTAATCCAGACACACACACACACACACACGCACACACACACGCACGCACACAGCCTCACTGGAGTCTGGGACAGTTGTGTCATTTCGCCTGAAGGACAGTTCCTGACATCTCCGTCCTTACTGCTGCGGGAGCGCCTGGGGAGCTGTTGGTGGTGCTGAAGCCCTGGAACCCATGTGGGGTGCCACCCAAGGGGCTCCTCAGACATCCCTCTTGCTCGGATTGTCCTCTCGGCCTGCGTGTGCAGAGCTCCAGAGATGAGAGAGTCGTTTCTCTGGGCTTCACTGGGTCTTCCGTCTCAGGCATCCGCTTTCCCCCAGAGCCCCCTAAAATACCTGACAGGCACCGTCCTCTCGAGAGGAGGAATCACGGAATCTGGCATAGAGTGAGCTTCTGAGCCTGGCAAGGAAAGGAGAGACCCAGCTCCTCAGCGAACCTCTGTATCCCCCCACCCCCACCCCACTCAGGACGTTGGAATTAAGAGCTGCTCACAGTCCCTCCAACCAGCAGAATCAACTCTGAGATCTTCCCGGTAAAACACAATATAATTCAAATGTTTTTTGAATGTACGCAGGGCTTTCCTTTCCTCTGAAGTTCTTTCTTTCAGGCAGAAAATGATTTTGTTAGCATCTGGGAGAAAGAGCAGATGGAAGTGGCTGGATTAAACCCCTCTGTGTAAGCAAAATAATTTACAGCAACACTGGAGTCGCTGTATTCTTTCTCCGAATATGGGAGGAATAAATCACGAGGTTGTAAATTTGGAACAGTGACAGGAGAGCTGTGACTCCACCACTGCTGGCATTGTCATTTTCGGGGCTCCCGGAGACGAGCGGCTGAGGCCGGGGGAGGCCTGCCCCGGGCATTCTGGTCTGGGCGGTGGGCCGCCTACTCGGGTGACATGGTATTTTCTCCAGGCTCCCCATCAGGAGCAGTGAGTCAAGGTCCGAGGGCTAGCCTGGCGTTTCCTCGAGTTCCACCATGAGTTTCAAAGTACGGGTCACAGTCAGAGGGGAGCAGAATCCGAGAGAGACAGGTTTGAGTTCTACAGACCCGCCAAGGGGCTCTCCACAGAGCGGCCACCTTTTAATTTAAGAAAGTGGCTGCCCACATCACCGAAGCAGGGCAAGCCCATAAGGATGGTGGCTGAGAGCCCCAGCACACCGCAGCACTAAGCCGTTTTCATGCCATTTGATTAAGCATAATCCCTCCCGGGGGTGCAGGTCGTGTAGTTCTGATCAGCCAACGTGCTCTGGGTGATTTCATCATTTGGAATTGAACTGTCCCTTGTCTCTTTATAAGATTTTCTTGTTTGTTTGTGTGTTTGTTTGTTCTTAGGTACATAGCAGGTCAGGGTGTTTTATTCTGTTTTGGAAATAGCATCCAAAGCAAGGGGCTGTGGGAAGGAGTGGCCAGAAATGAGCTGTCTGCCAGGGAAGTGCCCGGGCTGAGAATCCGGCTGCAGTAGGGAAAGGGGAGCATCACTGCACGCCCCCACCATGTTGCAGAAGGCCCTCTGCTATGGATGCCTGCTGGGACACAGAAGAGCCACAGGCCACATTGTCTTTCTTCTTTGGCACCATGAGGTCATTGCATAAGTTCATCGGAGCCCGGGTGTCACTCACCTGGGGACGAAGGGATGTGGGTGGAATGAGGTGGGAGAAGTGGCCTACACAGGAGCTCGGAATAGAGTATAAATTCGGTGGAAATCCACGATGGAGCTAGAACCATCCATTTTTGAGCTTCCAAGTTTGTGACCACAAATTTTGAACTTACCACGTTATAAGTTGATACACAACTACTTTATCTACCATTGGACAAACTTTTCTTTCCTTTTTTTTAAAAAGATTTTATTTATTTAATTGACAGGGAAAGAGATCCCAAGTAGGCAGAGAGGCAGGCAGGGGAGTTGGGGGAGAGCAGGCTCCCCACTGAGCAGTGAGCCTGATGCGGGGTTTGATCCCAGGACCCTGAGACCATGACCTGAGCTGAAGGCAGAGGCTTAACCCACTGAGCCTCCCAGGTGCCCCTGGACAAACTTTTCAATAGACCCTAAAGTCTTCCAGTTGGGTCTTGCAGGAGAATTCTCAATTAGTCTGATTTAGGGTGCATTTTGCCTCAAGTGTGCTCAGGCTGCACTGAACAGCCTGAGCACCGTGGACAGTGGTGCTCAGCTTAAGGAAAAGCAAACAGGCAGAGGGGAAGTATCTAAAACCGGCTTTCAGGGGCTGTGTAGCCCTAACCAAGCTGTAAAAACAGTCTGCAGCGTTCAAGCCAGATGTCTCAGTCCCAAAGGGCTTTGGCTGTGGAGAGTGGGGATGGCCACGAATCTTCTGGAATCAGCCCCGCAGGCTTGACAGATGCCCGCTTTGCTTTCAGGGACCCACCAACCACAGGGCCCCATCCTTGATTGAAGGCAGTGGCCTTGTCTCCTGCCAGCTTCCCCCCTTCCTAGGGCTGCTCCACCTGCTTCCCTTACACGGCATGGGTCCCATTCACATGCCTGAGGACATCAGCCAAGCCCTCCCCTTGGCTGCCAGCTGGGCTGAGTTCTGGGGGATTCTCCGGGCTCCCCTGCTCTTCCTCATTGCCTGGGACCTATCTTCTCCCCCTTTTCTGGCTTGCATGTCCCTGACGGGTGTCAGAGTGCTGACCTCCCCTCCACTCTGTTCCTTTGCAGCCTGAACACTGGTTCTGAGAATAGTCCTGGCTCAGGGCCTGGAAAAAAAAAAATCACCTAATCAGAACCCAAACAGAACAACTCACAAGGTTGCTTAGTGAGCATAAAATTGGAGCTGAGAGAGCTGGATATTCTTAAGAAATGTCTCCAGTGTGCTGTGGTAGCAAGATACAGTGCCCTTTCCAACTCTGGGGCTATTTGCAGAAGAAGCCTGGGAGGGATCTCTAAAATTGGGACATCCATCCTCTCTAACAGGCCAGAAGAGTGTGAAGGCACACCTCCCTCTCCCGCCTCCTTTTACAACATTCCGGCATTCACCACGGGGCCGTGGCAGTTATGGAGCTCAAATTGCAGGTTCAGGACCTCACCGCATCCCCTTGGGGGTGACATCTTGAGGAGGAGTCTTAATCTCACCAGTGATGCATTCATAGGTCTTATCACCCAAGGATTGCTTCTGCCAAGATTTTTGCTGATGAGTGATCCCCGGTGTCAAGGACTGGATTTCTCCGTGGAGAGTGACACTTGCTGACCCATGTTCACAACCTGGAGGGGGACAGGTGGTCTGTTCCCCTTGGGATCATGGGCTGTGCCCCTGCCCTGTTAGCACCCAAGACAAGTGTGGCTTCCTCAGAGAGGTGGTCCCTGAGTCTTCTGACCAGGAAGGACCTTCTGAAATTGACCTACAGAGCACTGTCCCTTGCCCCCCATGAGAGTGCTCAATAGTGGTAATTTTGAACACATTCAAGATTTTTTTTGGGTTAATGCATACATTAGTCTCCTAGAGCTGTTGTAACAAAGTCCCACAAATTGTATGGCTTAGAAAAACAGAACTGTATTGTTTTATGATTACAGAGGCCCAAAGTCTGAGATCAAGATGGTGGCAGGGCTGGGTTCCCTCTGAAGGCAGCAGGGAAGGGTCTGGTCCAGGCCTCTCTCCTGGCTTCCAGTGGCTTTGAGACTTCCTTGGCCTATAGCTGCATCACTCCGTCCTCTTCCCACGGCACTCCACCTTGTTACTCTGTGTGCTTGTCTGTAAGTGTCCAAATCTCCCATTTTATAAGGTCACCTGTCATAGTGAATTAGGGCCCAACCTAACGGGTTTATCTTAAGTTATTTATCTCACAGAGATCCTGTTTCCAAATCAGGTCACATTCTGAGGTATTGGGTGTTAGGATGTCAACATGGGAATGTTTAGGGGACAGGAGTCTGCTGACAGTGTGTTGCTTCCCTGAAGGCAGGAATTTGTTTGTTGTTACTTTCAGGGTATCCTCTGAGCCTAGTGTCCTGTCTGGCTCAGAGGGAGTGCCTAATACCTATTGCTGAATGTATGAGTAAAAGAAAGAATGAATGAAAGCTGATTCTCTAGGACCACCCCCATCCCCCTAAGCACATGTGGTAACCTTTAAGCAATACCTGCTCTCAGGTACCTTGAGACAGCCCCACTCACACAGGAATCAGGGAGATCACCCGACTTACCCTGCCTTTATTTTCCTGCCCCTATGTTTGAGAATCCGAGCTTGTGGGAAAACACAGTGAATTTGCTCTCCTCTCCCCTGGATTAATGAGCAGTAGAGAGAAGTGGAACAGTATGAAGAGTTTGGTCCTGGTAAAGGGTAGGCTTGGCAGATTTAGCAATTAAAAATGTGAGTGCCCAGTTAAATGCGAGTTTCCCAAAGATTGCACAGGACCTGCGTCTAACAAAAACGTTCACTGTCTGTCTGAAACCCAAACTTAACGTGTGCTCCGCACCTTGTGTTCAGTCTGGTGACCCTGCTGTGGCTGCCATCTAGGTGGTGCACTAGATTTTTGAAGATTGCAGATGTTTCTGGTGATCAGAGTGGGGGGTCGGAGGAAGAGGACTCTAAATGAGGAGAGGCATGGAGAGCCGATCTCCAGGTTGATCTGCTGTGACAGTTTTATGCCATATCCAGCCCATCCTTGATAGGTACAAACGGCTCTGGAAACCTATTCACTCACTCCCCCCACCCCCGCCTTATCCCATTTCTTTTCTTTCTGACACTTCCTTGTTTCCGCTATGGTGATGGTCTTTCTTAGAGAGGAAGTACCTATGTAGGGCTTACGTTGAGTACTGCCTGAATGGTTGTAGAGTTTTCTGCTCCAGTCTGTTGGCAGGTAACTGGCCTAACATCAGAGGCCCAGGACTCACTTGTGACTTCCAGGGCATGTCCCTATGGGGGCTGACCTCTTATTGTTGGTGAAAAACTGCAAATTCTCCAGACTCAAGCCTCACCTGGTTCTGAATATCCTCTCTGTCTCTTCCTAGCTAGGTGACTCAGCCTATTGGAATTATCATTTACAAAATAGCCATAGCAATAGACAAACCTCATATATTGTAACTATTAGATCCAATAGCTTAATTAAGGTGCCATGGATCTAGCACACAGTCATCATCATCACCACCATCCCCATTACCATTAACATCACTGTCATCACCATCCCACCATCACCATCATTCCCATCAGTACCACCATCATCTCCAACATCACCATCATTCCCATTAACACCACCATCATCTCCAATATTACCAGCAGCAGCAGCAGCAGCAGCAGCAGCAGCAGCAGCAGCATTAACATCCCCGTCGTCATCTTCGCTGTCATACCATTGCACCATCACCTCCACTATCACCATCGTCACCACCATCACCTCCACTATCACCATCGTCATCATCATCACCTCCACTATCACCATCGTCATCATCATCACCTCCATTATCACCATCGTCATCACCATCACCTCCACTATCACCATTGTCATCACCATTCCACCACCATCACCATCATCATTCCTGTCATCACCACCGTCATCTCCAGTATCACCATCATCATCCTCACCATTGTAATCACTGTCATAACTGTCATCACCATCATCATTGTCAAATCATGTTCATTATCATCACCATCATCATCATTTTACCCATATGCCTCCATTCCCTCACCTCCCCCTTCCTGCTCCCTGCCTCTTAAAACCTGGATTGAGTTGTTTAAATCCTTATTTCACTGTTGTGGGAGTACAGTGCTTTTGCCAACATTTTGATAAATTCTCTAGAGGTACATCTTCTCAGAATTGCCTTTGGTCCAGCAGGAACCTGCTTCCCCTGACTTAGTTGAGTGTAACATTTATCTTACCAGTTAGCATATGGGTCCTCCATCTGTGTAGCTTTGATTTTGACATGAAATTCATCACTCACTGGAGCATTTCAGTATGTAGATGACTCTAGAAACTTGGGGAGATTGAGAGTTAATATTGTATCAATGCAAACTGAACTTTCCATAGTTCTAGTCACAAAGCTTATCTCCAGTCTTTCAACTCGTTCTGCCATGCTTCTTCCTCATCATCTCCAATAGTCCTCTCTTCCTCTTTCTTTCTCTCTCTTATCTGGGTCTCAAATTCCCATTGTTTTTTGCTGCATCTCCTAAAGACTTTGCCCTCAAAGTCTTAGATTTCTTCCAAGTGACTTATCAAAATGTTTTCCTAAATACTCTTTCCTTTCTAAAAGAGTCTGGTGCCAGCTGCTCCAAAGATAAGTTTTACTCAGCTACAGTTAGTTTGAAAGCTGTGGGGAAGAGCTTGAGCTGACTTCTTTTAAAGTACATTCTCTCTTCTTGTCCAAAATTAGTATTCTATTTAACTTTTGCTTTCAATCTGTGGCACAGAGTCACTTTCATCCCAGAAAGTCAGTGACCTCCTAAAGTAAGATTCCACAAACTCCTTTCCCCAGTTTGCTTAGTTTGATTACCAACACTGCCTCCTCTCTAATGTCTAAGTGTCACCATACATTTTTATTTGCATTTAATGAATGATAAGCAATGGTAGGAAAGAATTCCATCCAAAAAAAAAAAAATCCTTCTCAAGATAAAGTTGGGAAAATGGAAATATTTAAATGTGTGTTGGCTGAGAAGCCAGATACAAGTCAGCCTTGGAGGATGGACTTCCCTCCACGAAGTGGCAGCTGGACAGGCTGCCTGGAAACTTTCCTGTGATTTAGGTCCGAGGCTCACATGTCAGCATTATTGTTGGAGACTGGATTTGCTTCTACAGGAGCAGTGAGGCTTCAGGATGCTGGCACTGAGCCCTATCGATCTGTTTGGATGATTTTTGCTCCCCAAAGCACATCCCTCTAAGCCAAGGGATGTTCTTAAGGCTCCAGCATTAAAATTGCTCATTTTGACTCCTTGGAGCCATCTCCCACCTTGTAGAAGTGCATCCAAGAAAAAGAATTACACTTACAACTGTGAGCAAATATACCTTTGGGTCAACAGAGGTTTCCAAACTTCATTATTACTCTAATATTTGGACATTGAAGAAGTGGATTCTAAGACTGTACTTAGGGTTAATGCCAAAGGACTCTAGAAAAGTTATAAATAAGGCCTTTATGGGGTAAATTTCTTTAATTAGGGAGACTGTGCAACTCCCAGTTCAGCAGCACAGTAGATAGAGTTATGGCAAATTTTCACTCAGCAAGAAATCAACCATGGCATTGTACTTCCAGTAAATGCAGTTTGACAATTCAAACCAACATAAGCTCTGAGCAGTGGTATTCAGCCCATGTGACAGAGGAAGATGACAAAGGGAGAGCATTCACTACCACATGGGAGGAAGGCATTTCCTGTCTCCATCCTCCCTCCTCTCTCCTCACTGGCTTCAGCACTGGGATGAATTTAGGGCCTGGAAGCTGGAGTGAATGATATGTAAGGGGTTTCCAGAAGGCTGGACCCCAAAGGGAAGGGATTAGCTAAAAGTTCGCATGGAACCACCCAGGAGAAGAGGGCAGCTGTCTGGGACAGGACTGAGGTTAGGGCTGGGGCCATGGGCTAGGCAGGACTGGGGCCACTGCCTCCTCTTGAAGCATTGATGCTTCTTAGTATAGTAGGTCAAACGGTGCCCCCTCAACCCCCCTAAAAATTCATGGCCAACTGGAAACCTCAGAATGTGACCTTATTTGGAATAAAAGTCTTTGCAGATGTAGCTATGATCTCAAGATGAAGTCACCCTGGGTTCAAGTGGACCCTGCATCCAATGGTAGCATCATTAGGAGAGAGAAGAGCAAGAAACATAGATGCAGGGAGGAGGGATGGGGGGGAAAAGGGATGGGGAGGAGGAGGCCCTGTGAAGACAGGCAGAGACAGGAATGACTCATCTGGGAAGCCAATGCCCCCTAAGGACTGCTGGTGACACCAGAAGCTACAGGAAAGTGTGGAACAGATTGTCCTTCAGACCCCCCAGAAGGAACCCACCTTGTGGACACTGTGATTTTGGATATCTGGTTTCTAGAACAATTAGAAAATAGATTTCTGTTGATTGAGCCATGTGGATGGGGGAGTGAGGCGGCAGGAGAAACACCACTCACTATCACACCCCCAAAAGGCTCAGAGCCCAGTTTGGGGCTGACTTGGGACCAATTGAGTTGGCCCTTTCCCTCTTCTCTGTCCTTTCCATGATGTGCCCACACCCCAGAACATGGCTCACCTGGTCCCCTTCACATCTTTAGGAAAGCTTTGTGGCCCTGTGCACGTCCAATGAGACGTATGTTTAGAGTTACAGTTTGATTCCACTGTGAGACTTACTGAAAAAAAAAATGAGGTCTTCATCTCTGTTAAAGTGATTCACTCTTCTTCAGGGAATAGATGAGTGACCCTGCTTTCCCTAATACCTTTGTGTACATTCTTTTGTGCCCTCCTCAGCATTCTGGGGGGTGGAATGCTTTTCATCCCTGCTTTGTAGCTGACAGTGCAGTGGGGCAAGCCTGTGGTCCAGGACAACCCTGGTGATGGGCTGAGCTGGGATTTGGAAGGAGACTGGACCCAGGGCAGGTGCTTCCTCCCTTCACACAGAACATCTCATTAGTCCAGAGAGCCTGGGCCAAGAAGTAGCAGGCTCAGACTATATCAGGTATCAGGAGATGAGCTAGATAGCTTATCAATCAATAGCGAACAACTACAAATCCAACAAGAGACTGAAGAGAAGAAGAGCAGCAATTCTAGAAACAGAAAATTGACCACTTTCTGAAAGGTAGGACAGTGGAGAAGTGAATCTAAAGCAACGTGAAGTTAGACTGCAGGGGGAGGAGCCGGCTACTGGCAAGCAGTGGAGCAACGGAGCACCAAATCAGGACTTTTAGAAGTCTGCTCCACTGAGGGACATTGCTTCAGAGGCTAAACCAGGGTGAAGCCAACGCGGGATCAGCGTGGCCCCTGGTCCAACAGGGTCACAGAAGGACTGGGGGTGTCTGAGTGTCGCAGAGCTTGCAGGTATTAGAATGGGGAAGCTAGCTGCAGAGACAGAGCCGAGGAGTGAGCTCTCAGCTCGGGGTTACCTTGAACGCGTCGCAGCCTGGGTGAGCTTGGAGCGTGATTGGAGGCCAGGGAGACAGGAGTGATTGGGCTCTTTTCTCTGAGGGGCCACTGAGGAGTGGAGCCCTGAGCTCTCGGCTCCTCCAGGCCAAAGACCGGGAGGCTGCCATTTTCATTCCCGGCTTCTGGAACTCTATGGAAAGTGCTCAGGGGACAAAAGCTCCCGAAAGTGAACCCTAGGAGATTATTTAGCCTGGCTGTGGGCAAGGACGGTGCAATTCCAGCTCAGGCAAAGACACTTGAGAATCACTACAACAGGCCCTTCCCCCAGAAGATCAACAAGAAATCCAGCCAAGACCAAGTTCACTTACCAAGGAGAACAGAGGAATTCCAGAGGAGGAGAAAGCAAAGCATGGAATTCATGGCTTTCTCCCCATGATTCTTTAGTCTTGCAGTTAATTTAATTTTTTAAAATTTATTTTTCTTCTAAATTTTTTTAACATTTACCCTTTCTTCTTTTAATGCTTTTTAACTAGTTTATCTTAACAATACCTTTCATTAAAAAAAAAATCTTTTTTGAACCCCATTATTTTAGTCATATTTTATCCTTCATTGTATCTAACTTTATTTTTTGTATACATATAGGGTTTTTTCTTCTAAAATTTTGGGGTAAAACTTCTTCTAATAGATCAAAATATACCCCAAATCTAGCTCCGGGCTTGTTCTAGTCTCCATCCCAAGCAAAATCTCTCCACTTTCTTTTTCTTTATTCTCCCAACCAACTTACTTTATCAACTCCTTTTTTAGAAATTAAAAAAAAATTTTTTTTCATCTTTATAGGCATATTCCATCCCTTCATTGTGTATACCCTTATACATGTTTTTCATTCTTTAGAATTTTGGGAGTTAGTTTCTTCTAAGAGACCAAAATACTCCCAAAATTAAATGGGTGACCCTGTTTTAGTCACCATTCTAATATATATATATATGTATATATATATACAGACATATATATATATATGTATATATATATACAGACATATATATATATTCATTTTTATATTTTTTCTTTATTTGTTTTCTTTTTTTAAATTTTTTTTCTGAACTTCTTTTTATCCCCTTTCTCCCCCCTATGATTTGGGGTCTCTTCTGATTTGGTTAAAGTGCATTTTCCTGGGGTCTTTGCCACCCTTTCAGTATTTTATTTGCTCCTTCATATACTCTTACCTGGACAAAATGACAAGGTGGAAAAACTCACCACAAAAGAAAGAACAAAAGGCAATACCAAAGGCTAGGAACCTAATCAATACAGACATTGGTAATATGTCAGATCTAGAGTTCAAAATGACGATTCTCAAGGTTCTAGCTGGGCTCGAAAAAGGCATAGAAGATATTAGAGAAACTCTCTCTGGAGAGATAAAAGCTCTTTCTGGAGAAATAAAAGAACTAAAACCTAACCAAGTTGAAATTTAAAAAATCTATTAATTAGGTGGAATAAAAAATGGAGTCTCTTACTGCTAGGATAAATGAGGCAGAAGAAAGAATTAGTGATATAGAAGACCAAATGACAGAGAATAAAGAAGCTGAGCAAAAGAGAGATAAACAAATACTGGACCAAGAGGGGAGAATTTGAGAGATAAGTGACACCATAAGATGAAACAACATTAGAATAATTGGGATTCCAGAAGAAGAAGAAAGAGAGAGGGAAGCAGAAGGTATATTGGAGAGAATTATAGTAGAGAATTTCCCTAATATGGCAAAGGGAACAAGCATCAAAATCCAGGAGGTGCAGAGAACCCCCTTCAAAATCAGTAAGAATAGGCCCACACACCATCACCTAATAGTAAAATTTACAAGTCTTAGTGACAAAGGGAAAATCCTGAAATCAGCCTGGGAAAAGAAGTCTGTAGCATACAATGGTAAAAATATTAGATTTGCAGCAGACTTATCCACAGAGACCTGGCAGGCCAGAAAGAGCTGCCATGATCTATTCAGAGCACTAAATGAGAAAAGCATGCAGCCAAGAATACTATATCCAGCTAGGCTATCACTGAAAATAGAAGGAGAGGTAAAAAGCTTCCAGGACAAACAAAAACTGAAAGAATTTGCAAACACTAAACCAGCTTTACAGGAAATATTGAAAGGGGTCCTATAAGCAAATAGAGGCCCTAAAAGTAGTAGATCAGAAAGGAACAGAGACAATGTACAGTAACAGTCACCTTACAGGCAATACAATGGCACTAAACTAATATCTCTCAATAGTTATCCTGAATGTTAATGGGCTAAATGCCCCAATCAAAAGACACAGGGTATCAGAATAGATAAAAAAACAAAAGTCATCAATATGCTGCCTACAAGAAACTCATTTTAGACCTGAAGACACCTCCAGGTTTAAAGTGAGGAGGTGGAAAACAATGTACCATGCTAATGGACATCAGAAAAAGGCTGGGGTGGCAATCCTTATATCAGATCAATTAGACTTTAAGCCAAAGACTATAACAAGAGATGAGGAAGGACACTATATCATACTCAAAGGGTCTGTCCAACAAGAAGATCTAACAATTTTAAATATCTATGCCCCTAACGTGGAAGCAGCCAACCTATAAAGCAATTAATAACAAAATCAAAGAAACACATTGACAATAATACATTAATAGTAGGGGACTTTAACACTCCCATCACTGAAATGGACAGATCATCCAAGCAAAAGAACAACAAGGAAATAAAGGCGTTAAATGACACACTGGACCAGATGGACATCACAGATATATTCAGAACCTTTCATCCCAAAGCAACAGAATACACATTCTTCTCTTCTCTAGTGCACATGGAACATTCTCCAGAATAGATCACATCCTGGGTCATAAATCAGATCTCAACTGGTATCAAAAGATTGGGATCATTCCCTGCTCTGAAGCTAGAACTCAATCATAAGAGGAAATTTGGAAAGAAAACAAATACATGGAGAATAAACAGCATCCTCCTAAAGAAGGAATGGGTCAACAAGGAAATTAAAGAAGAATTGAAAAAATTCATGGAAACAAATGATAATGAAAACACAATGGTTCAAAATCTGTGAGACACAACAAAGGCAGTCCTGAGAGGAAAATATATAGCGGTACAAGCCTTTCTCAAGAAACAAGAAAGGTCTCAAATACACAACCTAACCCTACACCTAAAGGAGCTGGGGAAAGAAGAACAAAGAAAGCCTAAACCCAGCAGGAGAAGAGAAATAATAAAGATCAGAGCAGAAATCAATGAAATATAAACAACAACAACAAAAAAAACAATAGAACAAATCAATGAAACTAGGATCTGGTTCTTTGAAAGAATTAATAAGATTGATAAACCCATGGCCAGACTTATCAAAAAGAAAAGAGAAAGAACCCAAACAAATAAAATCATGAATGAAAGAGGAGAGATCACAACCAATATGAAAGAAATACAAACAATTAGAAGAACGTATTATGAACAACTCTATGCCGACAAATTTGACAATCTGGAAGAAATGGATGCATTCCTAGAGACATATAAACTCCCACAACTGAACCACGAAGAAATAGAAATCCTGAACATACCTATAACCAGTAAGGAGATTGAAACAGTTATCAAAAATCTCCAAACAAACAAAAGCCCAGGGCCAGATGGTTTCCTAGAGGAATTCTACCAAATATTTAAAGAAGAATTAATACCTATTCTTCTGAAACTGTTCCAAAAAATAGAAATGGAAGGAAAACTTTCAAACTCATTTTTTGAGGCCAGCATCACCTTATTCCCAAAACCAGACAAGGATCCCATTAAAAAAGAGAATTACAGACTAATATTCTTGATGAACACAGATGCGAAAATCCTCACCAAAATACTAGCCAATAGGATCCAACAGTACATTAAATGGACTATTCTCCACAATCAAGTGGGATTTTTTCCAGGACTGCAAGGTTGGTTCAACATCTGCAAATCAATCAGTGTGATATAATACATTAATAAAAGAAAGAACAAGAACCATATAATATTCTCAATAGATGCAGAAAAAGCATTTGACAAAGTACAGCATTCCTTCCTGATCAAAACTCTTCAAAGTGTAGGGATAGAGGGCACATACCTTAATATCATCAAAGCCATCTATGAAAAACCCACCACAAATATCATTCTCAATGGAGAAAAACTGAAAGCTTTTCCACTAAGGTCAGGAACACGGCAGGGATGTCCATTATCACCACTGCTATTCAACATAGTACTAGAAGTTCTAGCCTCAGCAATCATACAACAGAAAGAAATTAAAGGCATCCAAATTGGCAAAGAAGTAGTCAAATGATATGATACTATATGTGGAAACCCCAAAACGCTCCACTCCAAAACTGCTAGAATTTGTACAGGAATTCAGTAAAATATCAGGATATAAAATCAATGCACAGAAATCAGTTGCATTTCTCTACACCAATAACAAGACAGAAGAAAGAGAAATCAAGGAGTCAATCCCATTTACAATTGCACCCAAAACTATAAGATACCTAGGAATAAAGCTAACCAAAGAGGCAAAGAATCTATACTCAGAAAACTATAAAGTACACATGAAAGAAATTGAGGAAGACACAAAGAAATGGAAAAATGTTCCATGCTCCTGGATTGGAAGAACAAATATTGTGAAAATCTCTATGCTACCTAAAGCAATCTACACATTTAATGCAATTCCTATCAAAGTACAACCCATCTTTTTCTTTTATTTTAAAAAATTTTTTATTTCTTCATATAACAGAGAGAGAGATCACAAGTAGGCAGAGAGACAGGCAGAGAGAGGGAGAAGCAGGCTCCCCGCTGAGCAGAGAGCTCGATGTGGAGCTCGATCCCAGGACCCTGGGATCATAACCTGAGCTGAAGGCAGAGGCTTTAACCCACTGAACCACCCGGGCATCCCCCATCCATCTTTTTCAAAGAAATGGAACAAATAATCCTAAAATTTATATGGAAACAGAAAGGACCTCGACTAGCCAAAGGAATATTGAAAAAGAAAGCCAAAGTTGGTGGCATCACAATTCCGGACTTCAAGCTCTATTACAAAGCTGTCATCATCAAGACAGCATGGTACTGGCACAAAAAACAGACACATAGATCAATGGAACAGAAGAGAGAGCCCAGAAGTAGCCCCTCAACTCTATGGTCAACTATTCTGTGACAAAGCAGGAATGAATGTCCAATGGAAAAAAGACAGCCTTTTCAACAAATGGTGTTGGGGAAATTAGACAGCCACATGCAGAAAAATGAAATTGGACAATTTCCTTACATCCCACACGAAAATAGACTCAAAATGGATGAAAGACCTCAATGTGAGAAAGGAATCCATCAAAATTTTGAGGAGAACACAGGCAGCAACCTTTTTGACCTCCGCCGCAGCAATGTCTTCCTAGAAACATTGCCAAAGGCAAGGGAAGCAAGGGCAAAAATGAACTATTGAGATTTCATTAAGATCAAAAGCTTTTGCACAGCAAAGGAAACAGTTAACAAAACCGAAAGACAGCTGACAGAATGGGAAAAGATATTTGCAAATGACATATCCAATAAAGGGCTAGTTTACAAAATCTATAAAGAACTTAGCAAACTCAACACCCAAAGAACAAATAATCCAGTCAAGAAATGGGCAGAGGACATGAACAGACATTTCTGCAAAGAAGGCATCCAGATGGCCAACAGAGACATGAAAAAGTGCTCCATATTACTCGGCATCAGGGAAATACAAATCAAAACCACAATGAGATACAACCTCACACCAGTCAGAATGGCTAAAATCAACAAGTCAGGAAATGACAGATGCTGGCGAGGATGCGGAGAAAGGGGAACCCTCCCACACTGTTGGTGGGAATGCAAGCTGGTGCAGCCACTCTGGAAAACAGCATGGAGATTCCTCAAAAAGTTGAAAATAGAGCTATCCTATGACCCAGAAATTACACCACTGGGTATTTACCCTAAACATACAAACTTAGTGATCTGAAGGGGCACATACACATGAATGTTCATAGCAGCAATATCCACAATAGCCAAACTATGGAAAGAACCTAGATGTCCATCAACAGATGAATGGATAAAGAAGATGTGGTATATATACACAATGGAATACTATGCAGCCATCAAAAGAAATGAAATCTTGCCATTTGTGACAACGTGGATGGAACTAGAGGGTATCAAGCTTAGTGAGATAAGTCAATCGGAGAAAGACAACTATTATATGATCTGTCTGATATGAGAAAGTGGAGATGCAATGTGGGTGTTTGGGGGGGTAGGAAAAGAATAAACAAAACAAGATGGGTTCAGGAGGGAGACAAACCATAAGTGACTCTTAATCTCACAAAACAAATTGAGGGTTGCTGGGGGGAGGGGGGTCAGGAGAGGGGAGTGAGGTTATGGACATTGGGGAGGGTATGTGCTATGGTGAGTGCTGTGAAGTGTGTAAACCTGGCGATTCATAGACTTATACCCCTGGTAATAAAAATACATTATATGTTTATTAAAAAATAAAAAAAATTAATAGAAAAAATCCACAGAGCCTTTTAGAAATAACGTTTTCTTGGTGATAAAATTATAAATGTTCATTACTGGAAACTTGGAAGATATGTAAGGCTACAAAAGAAATAGAAACACCAACTCTTTTCCCACCACAAAATAATTATTAATCTTGAAATACCATTTTTTCCCAAATGTCATATCATATCTTTCCAAAGTATACATAAGGTCATTTCATATCAGTGTATTTTTCATCCTCTCTCCCACTTAGCATTTTCTTCTGCTCGCAGTTATGTTCTTCCGTACCTTTCGGATATGCCATGGACACATGCTATTCATCTCAAAGAGAAACTGCAAGGCTTCAAACCCAGAGTTGTCTTTTCAAAACTGTCTCATTTTCCCTTTCAGAAGCAATCCCATTGTGATCAGACTTGTACACAGACATTTGTCTGTGTTTCTGACAATTTTCTTGGGACCGCATCCTAGAAAGGGTCTTTTCAAAGTGTTTCCAAAGGCAGTTCTGCCTCCTGGTTACCACATCAGTGCTTCTAAGGGGCATTTATTTTGTTTTAGTAAACTTTATGATGCAGAGAGAACCTCTGAGTGAGAAGAAGGCTGAGTTGATGGAAATCTCTGTTGATGTGCCTGTTTACCGTCCCCGCCCCCCCCCCCCCCCATCAAATCTGGGCAACTTGGAGACTCCCTTCCTCGCGCTTCTGCAGAGAGCTGCTCTCGCTGGTCTGACAGCTGAGCGGATAAACAAGCTATTACGTCCAGACAGCTCAGGGGCCCACCCTTCCCCAGCTGGGTTGCTTTCAGTGGTAGAATGGCATAGATGTCCCTTGGTCCCTGTCTGATGAAAATGCGAAGCTTCTGGGGTGAGGTCCACTGCATGGGATACGCAGGTCTCTGCAGGTAATGAGCTCAGAAGATCGCATGTGTTCCATTACCAATAAACCCTATTTCCTGCGGTACCAAGTCTTGTTAGTGGTGTGACATGGAGCCTCCTTTGAGTGACAGAGGAGGTAACTTTTGTAGAGTCTTCTCAAATTCTAACAGACCAAGTAGCCACATCCTGTTGGGTGAGTGCTCCTGATTATGACCCTGTCCTCGGAGGATCCCCTTTTGCTTCGTAACTCCCTGGGGTTGGTGGAACAGCTGTAGGCGGTGGGACTCCGGGACTCTCGCTGGGCTCATGGGGATGGGACCAGTGATTGGTCTGTGAGAGCAGGACTGGCCAAATGAACCTGCCCCTCCCTGGTAATCCGTTAACCAACATAAGTGAATGCCTTCTTATTCAAGGTGCTGTATTAGAGATACGCTATTGCATTCGAATTTCAGTAACAATGATACTAGAAGTAGTCATAGTAATGACAATTTAAATTAAAAAGGTTGGAAGCTAGGAGCGTCTACATTTCTTTCCAGATAACATGACTGTGTACATAAATAGATTGTAAGAATTTATAATAAGGATAACCAGGTTGATGATGTACACATTTCTTTTTTAATTACAATGTGTAAGCCACCGAGACCGGCTGGTTGGCCATTAAGCAAACTGTTCTCTGGGATTAGGCATCTGGAACTTTGCCGGAAGTGGGCAGTGTAATGAAGGCTGCTTCTCTCCCCTTCCCTGTCTTCCACTCCCTTTTCTCCTTCCCCCTGCTCTTTTGCTCCGTTTTCTGCTTCTTCTCCCTTCCTGCTCACCTTCTCTCCTCCACCTCTCTCCCTTCCCTGCCCTTCTCCTGACCAGACCCCGGATGCCAGTGAGCAGGGCTGATCTAGTGCATGGCTCTGGGAAGGGGTGTGCAAGCTTCTGAGAGACCTCTGCCCGAGGGTGGACCCTCAGCTCCTGTTGGTGTGAATTCACCCTGGGGTTAAAACGCATGCCTGTTGGGGTGCCTGGGTGGCTCAGTTGGTTAAATGACTGCCTTCAGCTCAGGTCATGATCCTGGAGTTCTGGGATTGAGTCCCACATCAGGCTCCCTGCTTGGCGAAGAGCCTGCTTCTCCCTATCTCCCTGCCGGTTGCTGTACCTACTTGTGATCTCTCTCTATGTCACTGTCAAATACAAATAAATTAAAAAAGAAAAGCATGCTTGTCAGTGAACTGCAGATATGCAACCAAGGAGCACTAGCACAGCAAGTGGAAAACCCCCAGGAACACATCGACTACAAACACTTGGACAAGTTCACCTTGCTGGGGTAGGTTCCTGTCGTGGGTCTGCATTCCTACGTTCAAAGAAGCAAACTGCCCACTTTAGTTTGACTTCAGTGGGAATTACAGAGATTAGTTTTAATTGATGTTATTTACTTTAAGCCCCTCCTGGGAGTGGCTTTACCTTATACAATACAGCGACAACAGTACTTCTAATTGGGATAGTATTAGTGAACGGTAATGACAGAAATCCGAGATTATGTGGATGATAATTCCGTTAAAAGGGGCTTTCTATCAATACAGAAGTTCACTGAAATTTGAACTTTCTTCCTAATTCTCTTGACTTTCAAGTCTGAATTGTACTTAAACACTATTTTGTTGATGGTGGTACATTTTAACTTAATCGTGTGCCCTTTTAAAATTGCTCGTTATAGGTGGAGAGTTTTTAAACAGGAAAGTATTCTTCAGATAATAGGCTTTTATAGATATTTGAGCCTGTGTCTTTGTAATAAAATGTACTTAATCCTTTAAAGTGCACAATCTTTTTATAATGTCCGTGGGGGGGGTATTCGTAGGTATTAAATTAGCTGCAAGGGGGTTTTGAAGCATTCTCTAAACGCTGTAAAAAGATATTGAGAAATTCAGAAAGATATTGAGAATTAGAAAAGAATTAATATTACCAGATAGTCTACTAAGATTCAAGTGTGTTCATTTTTTAGTAAATTTTCTTCTTATTTGAACTTTTCTGAGCAGAAGAAGCTTGCAGGATATTTCACTGCTAGAGTCACAACGTGGTTGTTCACGAGTGAGCTACGTTATGGGATTTATCCATCCGCGGCGTTTTAGAGGATTTGAATTCATCTCATCTGCCTCTTCCGCAGAGGAGGAACTGATCTCCTGCGCTGGGTCTGGAATTTCAGCTACACACAGTCTATAGTTTTCTCAGTCTTTCCTGAATATAATAGGATTGTGGGGATTACGCTATAAACATTCATTTCAACCTGGCTTTTTGTGTCCATTTGGGATTATCAAGAAGCTTGTTCCATTAGAAAGTAAGCTATCCATCATATTGATTTAAGAAGAGTAGTTGATGTGTGGTGTTTTGTCCCACTGGAAATATGAGCAATAATTTCTTATATTGTATTTTAAATTTTGGGGTACCTGGGGGCTCAGTCATTTAAACGGCTGCCTTTGGCTCAGATCATGATCTCAAGGTCCTGGGATCAAGTCCCAGGGCGGGCTTCCTGCTCAGTGGGGGAATCTGCTTCTTCTCCCTCTGCCCCTCCCCCATTCATGCTCTCTCTCTCTCTCTCTGTCTCTCTCTCTCAAATAAATAAATAAAATCTTTAAAAAATAGTAAAATATACCCAACTTTTGTATCAACATGAACAGAACAGGAGGAGATTATGCTGAGTGAAGTAAGCAGAGAGAGTCAATTATCATGGTTTCACTTACTTGTGGAGCATAAGGAATAACACGGAGGACATTAGGAGAAGGAGAGGAGAAGGGGGTTGGGGGAAATCGGAGGCGGACATGAACCATGAGAGACTGTGGACTCTGGGAAACAGACTGAGGGTTTTGGAGGGGAGGCGGGTAGGAGGTTGGGTGAGCCTGGTGCTGGGTATTAAGGAGGACATGGATTGCATGGCGCACTGGGTGTGGTGCACAAACAATGAATCTTGAAACGCTGAAAAATAAAGTTATAATTAAAACACACTGTCAGAAAAAATAATAATAAAATATAAATTTCTTCGTCATGATCACTTGGTGAATAAACTCAAAATTAAGATGGTAGAAGCCCTGTCCCAAACCGACAAGTTTTTAAGAACCAGGGAAACTGGGGCAATCCAGCGCTCCTCGGGGCGGGAGGTTCTGCTCCAGGCCGGTGCTGGAGCGCGGCGGCGTGATACTGGACGTCCGCTGTCCCCGGTGGGGAGTGAGAGCCGTGAGGCTGCAGGTGACTTAAAGAAGGATGCTGGCGGGTGACGGACACATGCGTGCATTTTCTGTCCAGGAGCCCGGGTTCTGGCCGCTCTCAGGGAGAGCAGGCTCTGGGTTGCAAGGCGTGGACGCGCGTATCTTGCCCTTGGCTGTATTTCTGGCCACAGCTGGGAGGAGGTGAGGGACTGTCCAGGCACATCTGCTTGCAGGACAGAGCGGAGTCTCCGATGCTGAATTTGCTTCTGAACATTTGCAAGGAGCCTGGCACACAGTGTCGATAAATATTTGCTGCATAAATGACTGAATCAATTGTCTAGCGTTTTTTCTTAACCCTCGGTTCACTTAAAAAAAAAAAAATCCCTTGAAGTATTATGCATAGAGAAGTGCACAAGCATAAATGTGGTGTTTAAGAAACTGCAGTGCGGAGCCCTCCCATGAAACACCCGGTCGCCCCCCAGCAAGTTCAAGAAGAGAGCTCAGGCCGCTGTAACGAAGTACGGACTGGGGAGCCTTATGAGCTCCACCTTAGGAACCCAGTCACCGCCCAGATGCCCCACTCCCTGATAACGTCACTTGCTCATCCCCAGCGTATGAATGTGGGTGGAACACCCACGTGCGGAGCACGTGAAGAGCATTCCCAGCGCTCCGAAAGCCCCTGTGCAGGCGCTGCTGGGGGAGGGGGTGCGAAGTACAGGCGTGTGCGGGGCCAGGATGGGAAACATGCTGGCGGGTCTTCTCATTGGCACTAGAAGCAGCCAACGTTTGCACTGTGAGTAGCTTTCTATCCATAAAACATTTAGTACACTTAACTTATAGTTTAAAAAATGGACATAGGGCGCCTGGGTGGCTCAGTGGGTTAGGCCGCTGCCTTCCGCTCAGGTCACGATCTCAGGGTCCTGGGATCGAGTCCCGCATCGGGCTCTCTGCTGGGCGGGGAGCCTGCTTCCTCCTCTCTCTCTCTCTCTGCCTCTGCCTCTCCATCTACTTGTGATTTCTCTCTGTCAAATAAATAAATAAAATCTTTAAAAAAATGGACATAATTACAGCTTTATCTAACTTTGATATGAAATTCTTGAATTTGTTAATTATGATTTGTGTCTCACCTTTAATTGAAAAGTTGGTTTAAATAGTTTAGAAGAAAAATAACTTTTTTGAAGAAACGACAAGTATCTTAAAATTGTAAGTTCTTTATAGTATTTCAATACATTTATAGATTTCCGTATTTCATTATTTAATTTATATTTTGGTGGAGGTTTATTCAAATGTACACATTCTAATAATATTTCATTGTATATTTTAATCTGAAATATATCTTATAAAGTGGTGGGTTACTTTGGAGCATGGAGAATGAGCGTAAGTTAATTTTTGCATGTGTGTGGAAACAGAAAATATAAAATTGGAGCTCAGAAATGAAAAGCTGAAAAAGAAATAAAATTTTTCAGAGAGGGAGCTCTGCTTAGATTAAAAAATAATCTGGAGACAGGGAAATTAAACAGACTTTTGTCAAGTATGATTCACATGAAATTTGCAAACAGGATATTATAAATTTTATAATTAGTCAGATTTAATTACTGACAAAATAATGAAAACGAGCAAGAAAATTATTCCCCTGCAAACAGAAAATTTAAAGAGGTCAGATAAAATCTCTTTGTATTCATTACTAAGGGAAGATTGCAGTTTTGATTAAACACTGAAAATGGAAAGGACTAATTCTTATCAAATCCACAACTAGAAGCCACAGGCGGAGCCTGGCCTGCTGCTAGAAGATGGGGTGACATTTGTGACATCCGTCAATTGGGCAAGAAGGTGGCAACCTCAGCACAGTGTCTTGACTGCATGCGAATGTTTGTAGAAAACACAGCCTGATTCAAATCGATGATTCTGATTTTCATTTTGTTAAGTCTGACTGAAAACTTAGTATTTTACATCCAAATTGTTTCAAGTGGAAAAAGAAAAACAGGAACCAATTTTTATGCTTCAGGCTTAAACACAAAGTATTTTATTTTTCTCTGTGGTGTAAGGAAGTGGTCCAGTTTCCTTCTTCTGCCTGTGGCTGTCCAGTTTTCCCAGTACCTTTTGTGGAAGAGACCTTTCCCCTTGCATGTTCTTCCCTGCTTGGTGGAAGATCAGTCGACCAGAGAGTTGAGGGTCCCTTTCTGGGTCTCTCTGCTGTTCAGTTGATCTCTGTGCCTGCACCATCCTGTCTTGAGGACGGCAGCTTTGTAATAGAGCTTGAAGTCTGGAATGGTGACTCCTCCCTCTTTGCTTTGGCTAGTCAGGGCCATCTCTGGTTCCAAATTTTTGGATTGTTTGTTCTAGCTCTGCGAAAAATGCTATTGGTATTTTGGTAGGGATTGTATTAAATCTGTAGATGGCTTTGGGGAGCATAGATATTTTACAATATTTGTTCTTCCAATCTATGAGCATGAAGTTGTGTTTCCATTTCTCTGTGTCCTCTTCAATTTCTTTCATCAGTATTTTATAGTTTTCATAATACAGGTCTTTCACCTCTTTGGTTCGGTTTATTCCTAGGTATCTTATGGCTTTGGAACAATTGTAAATGAGATTGATTCTTCGATTTCTCTTTCTGCTGCTTCATTTTTGGTGTGTAGAAATGCAATTGATTTCTGTACATTGGTTTTTGTATCCTGCAACTTTACCAAATTTGTGTATCAGTTCTAGCAATTTTTTGATGGAGTATTTTAGGTTTTCAATATAGAATATCGTGTCATCTCTAAATAGTGGAAATTTGACTTCTTCCTTACTGATTTGGATGACTTTTATTTCTTTTTTTTTTTTTTTTGTCTGATTGATGTGGCTGGGACTCCAGTACTATGTTAAATAACAGTGTTGTATCACTACATTGCACACCTGAAACTAACATTACGTGGCATGTTAATTAACTACAATTTAAATAAAACTAAAAAAATGAAGGCAAAGTATCTCATAACTGTATTTTATGACTGAGCTTTGGCCAAGATGCTATCTGTAACACCCATGTTCTTAATGATAAGAACACAATACATCCCTTGCACATAAAGATAACACAAGTGTGATTATTACCATGAGAAGAAGTTTGCATAAGCAGCCAACAGCTCTCAGTGTCCAAGAAAGATATGTGAAATTGAAATACATTGAGGTAATGTTCCTAAAGAATTTTATGTCCAATATTTAGAAAGCATGAGCATGTGTGTGTTTTTTTAGCATGATGCCTCTAGTATAATATTTAAAGAAAGCAATAGACATTGTCCTACTTTTGTAGGTGTGATTTCAAAATTAAATGGAAGAGTGGTTGGACATGGAATATAGACCAAGATGGAAGCATATGAACATTGTCAAGGACAGAAAATTCAAGTGAGATCCGTATTTCAATGACGAGTAAAGCAGCAGAATCATACATAAATGTTTAAAAAAGTAAATATTACTCACAACAACGTTGTACGAAGGACCAATGTTCTGTTGAACAACTAACACTTATTGTATGTGTTGTTAACTGCCATGCAAAAGAAAACAGGGACATCAAAAGAAGTGACTGTGTCTTTGGTTTAAATCCATTGTAAAGGGGCACCTGGGTGACTCAGTGGGTTAAAGCCTCTGCCTTCGGCTCAGGGTCCTGGGATTGAGCCCCATATCAGGCTCCCTGCTCAGTGGGGAGCCTGCTTCCTCCTCTCTCTGCCTGCCTCTCTGCCTACTTGTGATCTCTATCTGTCAAATAAAATAAAATAAAATAAAATAAAATAAAATAAAATAAAATAAATCTTTAAAAAAATAAATAAATCCATTGTAAAATGTATAGGTTTTGACATACCTAAAAGACAAGATAAGCCACTTGCCATTTTAGGCATTGATTTAAAAGACAGTCGAGCCCCTATGGTAAAGGCACTCATAATACTGTATTAATAAAGGGGAGAGCTTACAAACCAGAATTTTGGCTGAAAATCCAAGCTGGGAGTCATGACTCCATGACACCCATCGTGACATTTTTTGGAGCAATGAATGCAATGATTATACATGCTGTTTTCTGGATCTTCCAGGACACAGAATATCTTACCAAATTGGACTTTTCAATCATCCTCCAATACTTGAAGGGAATAGAAAATAGATGCTGTTAGAGAAACCGTACTTTATTTTGACAAGATGAAATATTTACTGGAAGAGTTACGTGAAACAACAGCTAACCCTCAAATAAAAAATAATCTGGTCCTCAGCACACAAATGAAATAAATATTGCATCTGTATTATTTGAAGTCATGGGGGTTATGAACTCTTGTTTGCTAAGGATATGTAGCAAAAAGCTTACACAAGAGCTAACCCTAAATTTAGGATTAAAATAACTTGAAATATTTTTGTTTAAAAGAAAAGGATTTTGCTCATGTGGAACATGCACTGAAGGTGC
The DNA here is from genome assembly GCF_964662115.1 of Mustela nivalis. Lineage (NCBI taxonomy): Eukaryota > Metazoa > Chordata > Mammalia > Carnivora > Mustelidae > Mustela > Mustela nivalis. Next base: position 175,890,585 of record NC_139022.1, read on the forward strand.
CATTCCAACAAAACTTGAAAACTTAGAACCAGAAAATGAACATGTCTGCATGCCTAAGAAAAAGACTACGTATTAATGATTCTGAAATGAGTCACACCCATTGGGACTTCTGACATCATCTCAAATGAAGAGGCGTTTGAAAAAAATTGGGCAGCGTTCTGTCCGTTTGGTATTCTTTATAATGTTCCAGAATTTTCTGGATTCAGGAAGAATTGTCTTCTTTAAAAGAAGAACTTACACTATTCAGCTCAGTAAGAATTAAGTAAATAAGGTAAATGCAAGATTAAGGAATTCACTGATTGTATATTTTTATAGCTTATTTAAACAAACCAATATTCATATGTTAACTGAAGTCCAAACTTTATTTGGATTTTCTTTGTTTTTACCAAATGCCCCTTATCCATTCCAGGATCCTGTTCAGAATATTGAATTTCATTTGGTTGTCTTACCTCCTTAAACTCTGCTAGGCAGTACTGTCTTTTCAGACTTGCCTTGTTTTTGATGACCTTGACAGTTTTGAGGAACTGCTGATTGGGTCTTTTGCAGAATGTCTTTCAACTGGGATTTGACTGATGTTTTTCTAATGATCAGACCGGGGTTATAGGTTCTGGGGAGACAGACCACAGGTGTTAAGTACTATCTGAACCATCTCGTATCACGGGGACACTCTTTCAGCATGGCTTGTCACTGTGGATGTTGAACTTCCAACACCAGGCAAGGTCCTAATTGCATTTCTTTACTGTAAAGTTACCCCCATGCCTTCATATTGTTCTCTTGGAAGGAAGTCACTTGCTTTAGAGTAGAGAGAGAACCTCCACATCTTTGAGAACAGAGTATCTATCTAAGTTATTTCAAATTCGTCTGCATGGGACACTTGTCTATCCTCCCCTGTTAGTTTCTGTATTCAATCACTTATGTCAGTGTGGAGTCATGGATATTTATTTTATACATCGAGTCATAATCTAATATGACTTTACTCACATTTTTGCTCAAATTTGTCGAGCTTTGACAAATGGGAGCTCTTTTAATTGGCTCCCATGACTTTTTGATATACCCCTGGTCATAGTTTTAAATTAATTATATTATTATTTAGTACTTCCCTGCCTCTTACACTACAAAATGCTCAGGGCTCCTCTTGTGCATTTCTTGCCCCAGTCCTAGCATCAGCCATTTCTCTGAGGACCCTTTGGTCCTCAGAGAACAGTGTTGGAAACCAGGATGTGAGTGCTAGACGTGTATACTGCTACAGAGTGGTGGTGTTCTTGGGTGCTGTCACCTGATGGAACAAGGAAATATATATGAGAATATTAACTGGGCATACACATTTGGCTGTAAATATTTCTTGATGAAACCATCTGTATCTATATCAAACTAAACATGGGTTTATGGGGATGCTTGGGTGGTTCAGTCTTAAGCGTCTGCCTTCAGCTCAGGTCATGACGCTGGAGTCCTGGGATTGAGCCCCACATCGGTCTCCTGCTCAGTGGGGAGACTGCTTCTCCCTCTTCCTCTGCCCCTCCTCCTGCTCATGTTCTCTCACCTGCTCTCTCAAGTAAATAAATAAAATCTTTAAAAATATGGATTGAAGTCTCAGCTGTAATCTGTTACTACCTGGGTCACTCTAGTGTCCTCCCGTTGCTTGTCTCCAACTTCCCACTCCAACAGTGAGAAACCCGGCCACCACCATCCCCACCCATTTCCTTAGTTGTTCAGTTCTGGTCTAGAGGCACGGTGGTTTCAGAACTGGTAATGTGCATGCCAGTGGGGAATACATTATCAACTAGAGCACAGTGCTTACGTACAGTTTCCGTTGTCATCAGGACTGCTCATTTCTGGAGTGACTGAGGTCAGCACCTTTCCCCCTACTTCTTAAGTGACCTTGTTTCACCTGTAATAAAGGTAGATTCTCCTGTCACAGCCTGCATTCCATCCTGGGATCCCATGACCTCTTAAGTGATTAAATTTTTGTATTCATTAAAGCTCGCTCTTTTTTTTTTTTTTTTTTAAAGATTTTATTTATTTGACAGAAATCACAAATAGGCAGAGAGGCAGGCAGAGAGGGGGGGGGAAGCAGACTCCCTGCTGAGCAGAGAGCCCGATGTGGCACTCCATTCCAGTACTCTGAGATCATGAACTGAGCTGAAGGCAGAGGCTTAACCCACTGAGCCACCCAGGCGCCCCTAAAGCTCCCTCTTTACACAGAAAAAATCTGTGGGTTTTGAGAAGTGCACAGTATCACGTATACACCATTACAGTGTCCGACAGAATACTTCTGCTACACTAAAAAACCCATTGCTTCACTTACCTTCCGCCCACACCCAGTTTAAAACTTTGGCAGCCACTAATTTGTTCAATGTCTTTATGTAAATTTTTCCTTTGCCCGAATATCATATAATTGGAATCATAAAGTAACTATCCTTTTCAGATTGGTGTCTTTCATCCAACAATATGCATTTGAATTTTATCCCTGCATGTGTGGGACTTGGTGGCTCCTTTGTTGTTTTTTTTTTTTAATTTTTTCAATTTATTTATTTTCAGAAAAACAGTTTTCATTATTTTTTCACCACACCCAGTGCTCCATGCAATCCGTGCCCTCTATAATACCCACCACCTGGTACCCCAACCTCCCATACCCCTGCCACTTCAAACCCCTCAGATTGTTTTTTAGAGTCCATAGTCTCTCATGATTCACCTCCCCTTCCAATTTACCCCAACTCCCTTCTCTTCTCTAACACCCCTTGTCCTCCATGATATTTGTTATGCTTCACAAATAAGTGAAACCATATGATAATTGACTCTCTCTGCTTGACTTATTTCACTCAGCATAATCTCTTCCAGTCCCGTCCATGTTGCTACAAAAGTTGGGTATTCATCCTTTCTGATGGAGGCATCATACTCCATAGTGTATATGGACCACGTCTTCCTTATCCATTCGTCTGTTGAAGGGCATCTTGGTTCTTTCCATAGTTTGGCGACTGTGGCCATTGCTGCTATAATCATTGGGGTACAGATGGCCCTTCTTTTCACGACACCTGTATCCTTGGGGTAAATACGCAGGAGTGCAATTGCAGGGTCATAGGGAAGCTCTATTTTTAATTTCTTGAGAAATCTCCACACTGTTCTCCAAAGAGGCTGCACCAACTTGCATTCCAACCAACAGTGTAAGAGGGTTCCCCTTTCTCCACATCCTCTCCAACACATGTTGTTTCCTGTTTTGTTAATTTTGGCCATTCTAACTGGTGTAAGGTGATAGCTCAATGTGGTTTTAATTTGAATCTCCCTGAGGGCTAATGATGATGAATCCTTTGTTTTTAATGCAGAATGGAATCACATTGCATGGAAGTGCCACCGTGGGGTTAGTCACTTGCTTTTTTTAAAAAAATTATTTTTTATTTATTTTCAGCATAACAGTGTTCATTATTTTTGCACTACGCTCCATGCAATCTGTGCCCTCTATAATACCCACCACCTGGAACCCCAACCTCCCACCCCCCGCCCCTTCAGAACCCTCAGATTGTTTTTCAGAGTCCATAGTCTCTCATGGTTCACCTCCCCTTTCAATTTTCCCCAACTCCATTCTCCTCTCTAACTCCCCATGTCCTCCATGCTATTTGTTATGCTCCACAAATAAGTTTTGAAGGACGTGCCTAGTTGCTTTTAGTTTGGGATGGTTATGGCTCAAGTTTCCATGCAGGTATTTGTGTGGACCAAAGTTTTCAAACTGGCTGGGTAAATACTTAGGATCATGGTCGCTGGATCATATGGTCCAACCAGTTTCACTATAAATGAAACTGGGAAATTGTCTTCCAAAGTGTCTGTACCACTTCTCATTCTCCCTAACAATAAAGGGGAGTTACTGTTGCTCCACATTTTTGCCAGCATTCAATATTGTCAGTTTTTTGTTTTGTATTTTAGCTCATTCCAGCCATCTTAGCTGTTCCTATAGGTATGTCATGATATCTTATTATTGCTTGGATTTGCATTTCCCCAATGAAAAATGATGTTGAGAATTTTTCAGAAGCTTATTTGCCATCCGTAAATCTTCCTTGGGGGGGTGTCTGTATCTTTTATCCATTTTAAAATTGGGTGGGTATTAAGGAGGGCACATATTGCATGGAGCACTCGGTGTGATGCATAAACAATGAATCTTGGAACACTGAAAAAATAAAATGAAATTTTAAAAAATTGGGTTATTTTCTAATTATTGCATTTTAAGCTTCTTTGTGTATTTTCAATATAAGTCCTTTATCAGATATGTGTTTTGAAAATTTTCCCTCCAGCCTGTGGATTGTATTTCTTTTTTTCCTTTTTTAAAAGATTTTATTTTATTTTTTCAGTGTTCCAAGATTGATTGTTTATGCACCACACCCAGTGCTCTATGCAATCTGTGCCCTTCTTCATACCCACCACCAGACTCACCCAACCCCCCTCCACTCCAAAACCCTCAGTTTGTTTCTCAGAGTCCACAGTCTCTCATGCTTTGTCTCCCCCTCCGATTTCTCCCAATTCACTTTTCCTTTCCTACTCCTAATGTCTTCTGTGTTATTCCTTATGCTCCACGAGTAAGTGAATTAGAGGAGATTATGCTGAGTATTTCTATTCTCTTAACAGTGTTTTTTACACAACACAAGTTTTTAATTTTAATAAGGTCCAAATTATGAATTCAGTTTTTTCTTTCATGGATCATACTTTTCTTGTTGTATCCAAAACCTCATCATCAAATCCAAGTTTTCATGGTTTTTCTCCTCTTCCAGAAGTATTATGGTTTTCAATTTTATGTTTAGAGCTAATATAAGTTAATTATTGTTAAAGGTGTAAGATCTGTGTCTAGATCTTCTTTTCATATTGATGTCTAATTGTCATAGCATCATTTTTGAAAAAAAGCTTTTTTTAATATTGAATTTCCCTTTATTTTTTGTCAAAAATCAGATAACCATATTTTTGTGTTCTATGTATGATCTCTCTAAACTATTCCATTGACCTGTTTCTCTGCTCTTTTGTCAATACTATGCTGTCTTAATTTATGTGGTTTTAGAGTAAATCTTGAAATCAAATAGCATAAGTCCTCCAACTTCATTCTTCTTCTTCAGTATTATATTGCCTGTCTAGGTTTTTTGCCTTTTTATACCTACTTTACAAAATTAGTTTATTGATATTCACAAAAGAGTCTTGTGGGATTTTGATCGAAATCAAAATCAAAATCTATCCGTCTATAGATTGAGTTGAGAAAAATTGACAATATCGAGACCTCCCATCCACGAACATTTACTTTTATCTTCTTTGATTCCCTTCATCAGTATTTGGTAGCTTTTTATATGCAGGCTCTGTATATATTTTTGTTAAATTTTACATGATCATTCCATTGTTTGTTGATATTGTATTAGTTGGTATTTGTACTAGTCAGAGTTCTGTAGAGGGATAGAACCCACAGGATGGGTCTGTATCTATCTATCTATCTATCTATCTATCTATCTATATCTATCTATCTATCTATCATCTATGTATTTTTCTATCATCTATCGAGAGAGGTTTATTTTAAGGAATTGGCTCACATGATTGTGGAGGCTTGTTAAGTCCAAAATCTGAAGGGTAGGCTGGCAGGCTGGCACTTAGGGAAGGGTTGTATTTTGAGTCCAAAGGCAGTTTGCTTCTCGTATTCCTTTTTCCTCAGAGAAGCCTAGACTTTGTTCTATTAAAATCTTCAGCTAATTGGATTAGGCCCACCCATCTTATGGAAGGTAATCTGCTTTTATAAAGTCCAATGACTTAAGTGTTAATGTCATCCAAAAAAACACCTTCACAGAAACATCCAGTACAATGTTTGACCAAATATGTACACATTGTGGGCCAGTCAAGTGGACACATAGGATTAACTATCAGAGTATTTTTTAAATTCCATATTCCAATTATTTATTCCTAATTTATAAGAAAGCAATTGACTTTTGTGTTTTAAGTGTGTACTGTGGGACCTTATTTAACTTGCTTATTAGTTCTAGGACAGTTTTGTTGAGCTTTTCTTCATGCACAATTATTATTTGTGAATAAAGACAGTTTTACTTATTTCTTTCCAATATGTATGTGCCTATTTCTATTTCTTTCATTACTGCACTAGCTAAAACTTCCAGTGCCATGCTGAATAGGAGTGGTAAAAAAGACATCATTGTCTTGTTCCTGATCTTAGGGGGGAAGTGTCCAGTCTCAGCCTTAAGTAGGATGTTAGCTTTAGGTTTTTAATAGATATCATTTATCAGTTTGCTGGGAATTTTATCATGATAAGCATTGGATTTCATTAAATTATGATTAAATAATTTTTCTTCTTTAGCTTGTTGATATGAGAATTATATCAATTCATTGATAAACTTTTGAATGTTGAACAAGCCTCATATGCCTGGAATAAATCCCACTTGGTTTTGGTATGTAGTTCTTTTTATACATTGTTGGATTTGATTTGCTAACATTTTGTTGAGGACTTTTTTTTTAATGTGCTGTTTGGATTTATTTTTTAAGATTATTTGTTTATTTATTTATTTGACAGACAGGGATCACAGCAGGCAGAGAGAGAGAGAGAGGGAGGGAAGCAGGCTCCCCACCAAGCAGAGAGCCCGATGTGAGACTTGGTCCCAGGACACTGAGAACATGACCTGAGCTGAAGGCAGAGGCTTTAACCCCCTGAGCCACCCAGGCACCTATGTTGAGGGTTTTTGCACCTATATGCATAAGAGATATTAATCTATAATTTTCTTTTTAAAAAATATCTTTACTTGATTTGAGTATTAAAGTAATGCTGACTTCACAAACAAGTTAGGAAATACTCCTTCTGATTTTATCTTCTAAAAGTTATTATGGAGAATTAATATTATTTCTACCTTAAATGTTTGGCAGAATGTACTAATGAAACCTTCTGGACCCAGTGCTTCCTTGTTTGAAAGGTGGTTAACTCTTGATCCAATTTCTTTGTAGGTATAGGGATAATTATGTTGTCTACTCCTCCTTGTGTGAATTTCAAGATATTCATTCCTTTTAAGATATTCATCCATTTCATCTACATTATCAAATTTTGGGACAAAGGTGTTTAATAGTATTCCTTCATTATCCTTTTAATACTCAAGGAATCAATAATGTACACCTCTCTTTCATTTCTTATATTGGTGACTTGAATTCTCTCTTTTCTCCTTCCCTCCCTTTCTCTCTCCATCTTTCTTTCATCCTGGTTAAGGACTTATCAATTTTATTTATCTTTTCAAAGAACTAGTTTTCAGTCCCTTGATTTTGGTTCTTTGGTACTTTCTCTGAATCCCACAAATTTTGCTGAGTTGTATTCTTATTGTTATTTAGTTTAAATATTTAAAACATTAGCTGAACTTCTTTTTGACCTATGGGTTTTTAGAAGTATGGTTTAATTCCCAAATATTTGGGGATTTTCCAGCTACCTTTTTGTTACTGATTTCTAATTTCATTTTCTTGTGGTCTGAGAATATACTTTGTATGATTTCTATTCTCTTAAACTTGTTAAGGTATTTTTCATGGCTCAGAATGTGGTTTATCTTGGTGAATGTTCCACGTAAGCTTGAGAAGAATGTGTATTCTATTATCACTGAATGAAGTATTCTAAAACATGTCAATTAGATCAAGTTGATTGATAGTCTGTTCAGGTTATCTATATATTTACTGATTTTCTGCCCACTTGATGTATCAGTTACTGGCAGAGGCTGTTCAGGTTTCTAGCTATAATAGTGAAGTTGTCTGTTCCTCCTTTCATTTCTTTTTTTCCCCCTCACATATTTTGATGCTCCATCATGTGGTGCATTCATGTTGATCATTCTGTCTTTCTAGAGATGTGACTCCTTTATCATTATTTAATGTCCCTCTTTATCTCTGTTAATCTTCTTTGTTCTGAAATCTGCTTTTTTTTTGAAATTATAATAGCTACTCCAGTTTTTTCCTCCATTATTGTTATCACAATACATCTTGCTCCATCCCCTCAATTTTGACTTGTGTGAGTCTTTCTCTATATTTAATGTGGGTCTTTTCTGTTGACAATACAGAGTTGATTTTTTAAAAATTCCACATGAGAATCTCTATCATTTAAGGAATTTCTGAGGCTATAAACTTTAGAGTGATTATTGATATATTTGGATTGATATTTACTGTTCTTAACCATTTTATATTCATTAATTATTTTATTCCTCTCTTTTTATGCCATTTCTTGTTTTAATTGAGCATTTTATGTAATACCATTTTATTTCCTCTCTAAGCATATCAATTTTACTTCTTTTAAGAATTTTTAGTGGCTTCCCTACATTCACAATACACCTTTTTAAGTAAACTACATCAGTCTTCCAATTGCACTATATCCTACCATGTACTTTAAATGTGTAGTACATTTCCCCTCTCCTACCCACTGATACATCCCTGTAATTTATGTGCTGTAATCACACAACACTGCATTACTATTATTCCCTTAAGCAATGCTATTATTCCCTTAAGCAAGTTTCAGGTCAATCAAAAATCGGAACAATAACTATTTTACTTTCATTTATTTCTCCTCTGATGCTCTTCCTTTTTTAAAAATGTAGACCCAAATTCCTAATCTCTATTGTTTTCCTTCTTCCTAGAAAGAAACAACTTCTAACATTTCTTCCAGTGCTGATCTACTGACAGTGAATTTCCTCAGTTTTTGTTTCTCTAAGAAAGTCTTTATTTTTCTTTCATTTTTGAAGGATTATTTCCTTAAGAGATAGAATTCTAGGGATAGAATTCTAGAGATAGAAGGATTATTTTCTTAAGGGATATAATTTTTTTTGATATTTCTGTTTTCTGATGAAAAACACTGAAATTCTTATCCATGTTTTTGTATAGACAAGATGTTCCCCCAACTTCTTTCAAGATTTTCTCTCTGTCTTTCGTTTTCCACACATTGAATGTACTGTGTCTAAATGAGTCTATGTGTGTGTGTGTGTCTGTGTAAACATGCATTTTGGTATTAATACTGATTAGTGTTTTCTGAGCTTTCTAGATGTGTGGGTTGGGGTTGTCATTAATTTTGAGAAAGTCTGGCCATTATTGCTTTCTCTATTTCTTGTGCCCCCTCCTATCTTCTCCTTTTGCTACTGACATATCTTCAAGCTCACTGACTCTTTCCTTGGCTGTGTCTAGTTTGCTGATGAGACCATCAAAAGCGTTTTTCATTTCTGTTGCCGTGTTTCTGATTTCTAGCATTTCCTTTCAGTTCTTTCTGAGAGTTTCCATCTCCCTGCCTACATTAGACATTTATCTTAGTCTTTTCAGGCTGCTCTGCCAAAATGTCACAGACTGGGTGGCTTTTATATTTATTTTTAGTTTTAATTTTATTTATTTATTTTTATCACTTTAAAAAAATTATTTTATTTTTTAAGTGTTCCAAGATTCATTTTTATGCACCACAGCCAGTGCTCCATGCAACACATGCCCTCCTTAATACCCGCCACCAGGCTCACCCATCTTTCCCCCCCAATAGAAATAATATTGCTCACAGTTGTGGAAGCTGGGCATCTAAGATCAAGGCACCAGCAGAGACATATCTTGAAAGAAGTTGCTGTAGCTGATGTCGAAGAGGTCACTGCCTATGTGCTCCTCTAGATTTCTAATGGATTCCTGCCTCATATTGAGGTCTTTTATCCATTTTGAGTTTATCTTTGTGTATGGTGTAAGAGAATGGTTGAGTTTCATTCTTCTAACACATAGTTGTCCAATTTCCCCAGCACCGTTTATTGAAGAGCCTGTCTTTTTTCCACTGTATATTTTTTCCTGCTTTGTCGAAGATTAGTTGACCATAAAGTTGAGGGTCCATATCTGGGCTCTCTACTCTGTTCCACTGGTCTATGTGTCTGTTTTTGTGCCAGTACCATGCCGTCTTGGTGATCACAGCTTTGTAATAAAGCTTGAAATCAGGTAACATGATGCCCCAGTTTTGTTTTTCTTTTTCTACATTTCCTTAGCAATTCAGGGTCTCTTCTGGTTCCATACGAATTTTAGGACTGTTTGCTCCAGCCCTTTGATAAATGCTGGTAGAATTTTGATTGGAATGGCATTGAAAGTATAGATTGCTCTAAGCAGTATAGACATTTTAACAATATTTATTCTTCTGATACATAAGCATGGAATGGTCTTCCTTTTTGTGTCTTCTTCAATTTCTTTCATGAGTGTTCTGTAGTTCCTTGAGTACAGATCCTTTATCTCTTTGGTTAGGTTTATTCCCAGGTATCTTACAGTTCTTGGTGCTATAGTAAATGGAACCAATTATCTATTTTTCCTTTCTGTATTTTCATTGTTAGTGTATAAGAAAGAAACTGATTTCTGTACATTGATTTTGTAACCTGCCACATTACTGAATTGCTATATGAGTTCTAGTAGTTTGGGAGTGGAATCTTTTGGGTTCTCCATATAATGTATCATGTCATCTGCAAAGAGAGAGGGAGTTTGACTTCTTCATTGCCAGTCTTTTTTTATGGTAGCTGGATAATGATTTTTTTTTCATCTTTATTTTTTTAGTTTTTATTTTTTTATAAACATATAATGTATTTTTATCCCCAGGGGTACAGGTCTGTGAATCACCAGGTTTACACACTTCACATCACTCACCATAGCACACACCCTCCCCAATGTCTATAACCCCACCCCTGTCTTCTGACCCCCCTCCCCGCAGCAACCCTCAGTTTGTTTTGTGAGGTTAAGAGTCACTTATGGTTTGTCTCCCTCCCAATCCCATCTTGTTTAATTTATTCTTTTTCTACCCCCCCAAACCCCCATATTGCATCTCCACTTCCTCATATCAGGGAGATCATATGATAGTTGTCTTTCTCCAATTGACTTATTTCACTAAGCAGGATACCCTCTAGTTCCATCCACGTCATTGCAAATGGCAAGATTTCATTTCTTTTGATGGCTGCAAAGTATTCCATTGTATATATATACCACATCTTCTTTATCCATTATCTGTTGATAGACATCTAGGTTCTTTTCAGAGTTTGGCTATTGTAGACATTGCTGCTATAAACATTTGGGTGCACATGCCCCTTAGATCACTACGTTTGTATCTTTAGGGTAAATATGCAGTAGTGCAATTGCTTGGTCATAGGGTAGTTCTATTTTCAACCTTTTGAGGACCCTCCATGCTGTTTTCCAGGGTGGTTGCACCAGCTTGCAATCCCACCAACAGTGAAGGAGGGCTCCCCTTTCTCCGCATTCTCACCAGCATCTGTCATTTCCTGACTTGTTAATTTTAGCCATTCTGACTGGTGTGAGGTGATATCTCATTGTGGTTTTGATTTGTATTTCCCTGATGCTGAGTGATGTGGAGCACTTTTTTGTGTGTCTGGTGGCCATCTGGATGTCTTCTTTGCAGAAATGTCTGTTTATGTCTTCTTCCCATTTCTTGATTGGATTATTTGTTCTTTGGGTGTTGAGTTTGCTAAGTTCTTTTTTTTTTTAAAGATTTTATTTATTTGACAGACAGATCACAAGTAGGCAGACAAAGAGAGGGGAGGAAGCAGGCTCCCTGCTGAGCAGAAAGCCTGATGCGGGGCTTGATCCCAGGACCCTAAGATCATGGCCTGAGCCGAAGGCAGAGGCTTTAACACACTGAGCCACCCAGAAGCCCTGAGTTTGTTAAGTTCTTTATAGATATTGGATACTAGCCCTTTACTGATATGTCATTTGCAAATATCTTCTCCCATTCTGTCAGTTGTCTTTTGGTTTTGTTAACTGTTTCCTTTGCTGTGCAAAAGCTTTTGATCTTGATGAAATCCCAGTACTTCATTTTTGCCCTTGCTTCCCTTGCCTTTGGCAGTGTTCCTAGGAAGATGTTGCTGCAGCTGAGGTTGAAGAGGTTGCTGCCTCTGTTCTCCTCAAGGATTTTGATGGATTCCTTTCTCACATTGAGGTCCTTCATCCATTTTGAGTCTATTTTCATGTGTGGTGTAAGAAATGGTCCAATTTCATTTTTCTGCATGTGGCTGTCCAATTTTCCCAACACCATTTGTTGAAGAGGCTGTCTTTTTTCCATTGGACATTCATTCCTGCTTTGTCGAAGATTAGTTGACCATAGAGTTGAGGGTCTATTTCTGGGCTCTCTATTCTGTTCCATTGATCTATGTGTCTGTTTTTGTGCCAGTACCATGCTGTCTTGTTGATGACAGCTTTGTAATAGAGCTTGAAGTCCAGAATTTTGATGCCACCCACTTTGGCTTTCTTTTTCAATATTCCTTTGGCTAGTTGAGGTCCTTTCTTGTTCCATATAAATTTTAGGATTATTTGTTCCATTTCTTTGAAAAAAATGGATGGTACTTTGATAGGAATTGCATTAAATGTGTAGATTGCTTTAGGTAGCATAGACATTTTCACAATATTTGTTCTTCCAATCCAGGAGCATGGAACATTTTTCCATTTCTTTGTGTCTTCCTCAATTTCTTTCATGTGTACTTTATAGTTTTCTGAGTATAGATTCTTAGCCTCTTTGGTTAGGTTTATTCCTAGGTATCTTATAGTTTTGGGTGCAATTGTAAATGGGATTGCCTTCTTAATTTCTCTTTCTTCTGTCTTGTTGGTGTAGAGAAATGCAACTGATTTCTGTGCATTGATTTTATATCCTGACACTTTACTGAATTCCTGTACAAGTTCTAGCAGTTTTGGAGTGGAGCCTTTTGAGTTTTCCAAATATAGTATCATATCATCTGCAAAGAGTGATAGTTTAACTACTTCTTTGCTGATTTGGATGCCTATAATTTCGTTTTGTTGTCTGATTGCTGAGGCTAGGACTTTTGGTACTATGTTGAATAGCAGTGGTGATAATGGACATCCCTGCCGAGTTCCTGACCTTAGCAGAAAAGCTTTCAGTTTTTCTCCATTGAGAATGATATTTGTGGTGGGTTTTTCTTAGATGGCTTTGATAATATTGAGGTATGTGCCCTCTATCCCTGCACTTTGAAGAGTTTTGATGGGGAAGGGATGCTGTACTTTGCCAAATGCTTTTTCAGCATCTATTGAGAGTATCATATGGTTCTCGTTCTTTCTTTTATTAATGTATTATATCACATTGATTGATTTGCAGTTGTTGAGCCAACCTTGCAGTCCTGGAATAAATCACACTTGGTCATGGAGAATAATCCTTTTAATGTACTGATGGATCCTATTGGCTAGTATTTTGGTGAGAATTTTCACATCTGTGTTCATCAAGAATATTGGTTTGTAATTCTCTTTTTGATGGGATCCTTGTCTGGTTTTGGGATCAAGGTGTTGCTGGCCTCATAAAATGAGTTTGGAAGTTTTCCTTCCATTTCTATTTTTTGGAACAGTTTCAGCAGAATAGGAATTAGTTCTTTAAATGTTTGGTAAAATTCCCCTGGGCAGCCATCTGGCCCTGGGCTTTTGTTTGTTTGGAGATTTTTGATGACTGTTTCAATCTCCTTCCTGGTTATGGGTCTGTTCAGGTTTTCTATTTCTTCCTGGTTCAGTTGTGGTAGTTTATATGTCTCTAGGAATGCATCCATGTTTTTCCATTGTTAAATTTGTTTGCATAGAGTTACTTGTAATAAGTTCTTATAATTGTTTGTATTTCTTTGGTGTTAGTTGTGATCTCTCCTCTTTCTTTGGGTCCTTTCTCTTTTCTTCTAACACTATGTTGAACAAGAAGGGTGAGAGTGGGCTTCCTTGTCGTGTTCCTGATCTCAAAGACAAGGCTGTCAGCCTTTCCCTATTAAGGATGATATCCACTGTGGGTTTTCATAAATATATTTTATGAAGTTGAGGAATGTTCCCTCTATTTCTATACTTTGAACCATTTTAATCAGGAATAGACAAAGATAAAGGAAACAAAAGTGAAAATGAACTTTTGGGACTTCATTAAGATCAAAAGCTTTTGCACAGCAAAGGAAACAGTCAACAAAACATAGAGGCAACCCATGGAATGGGAGAAGATATTTGAAAATGATACTACAGACAAAAGGCTGATATCCAAGATCTATAAAATCTCCTCAAACTGAACACACACAAAACAGATAATCACATCAAAAAATGGGCAGAGGACATGAACAGACACTTCTATGATGACATACAAATGGCTTACAGATACATGAAAAAATGTTCATCATCACTAGCCATCAGGGAGATTCAAATCAAAACTGTATTGAGACACCACCTTATACCAGTTAGAATGGCCAAAATAAACAATACAGTAAACAACATGTGTCAGAGAGGATGTGGAGAAAGGAGAACCCTCTTACATTGTTGGTATGAATGTAAGTTGGTGCAACCACTTTGGAAAACAATGTGGAGATTCCTTAAGAATTTAAAAATAGAGTTTCCTTATGATCCTGCAACTGCATTACTGGGAATTTACCCCAAATATACAGATGTAATGAAAAGAAGGGCCATCTGTACCCCAATGTTCATAGCCGCAATGGCTACAGTCGCCAAACTGTGGAAAGAATGAAGATGCCCTTCAACAGATGTGGTCCATGTGTACTGGAGTACTTGGCCTTCGCCCAACTTTTGTATCAACATGGATGGATGGGACTGGAAGAGATTATGCTGAGTGAAATAAATTGACCCTAAAGCAGAGAGGGTCAATTATCCTATGGTTTTGCTTATTTATGGAGCATAAGGAATAATATGGAGGATGCGGGGAGATGGAGAGGAGAAGGGAGTTGGAATTGGAGGGGGAGATAAACATGAGAAACTGTGGACTCTGAGGAACTAACTGAGGGTTTTGGAGGGTAGGGGTGGGATGTTGGGTGAGCCCGGTGGTGGGTATTATGGAGGTCACGTATTGCATGGAACACTCAGTGTGGTGCATAAGCAATGAATTCTGGAACACTGAAAAGAAATTTAAAAAATAAATAAAATTTAAAAAAGAAGAAAAAGAAAAAAATAAATAAAGTTAAAAAAAAGTCAATCAAACGTAGAAACTAATTTAAATGCAACTTTGGAAAAATACACTATAAGCCGAATTGCATATGAAATGTATATATACCAAAAAAAAAAAAAAAAAAAAGGCATCAGCAGATTCAAGGTCTGATGGTCAGATTCAAGGTCTACATGGCTGTCTCTTTCTATGACTTCATAGAGCAGAAGGAGCAAGGGAGATTTGTAAGTTCTTTTTTTTTTTTTTAAAGATTTTATTTATTTATTTGACAGAGGGACCACAAGTAGGCAGAGAAGCAGGCAGAGAGAGAAGGGGAAGCAGGCTCCTCGCTGAGCAGAGAGCCCGATGCAGGGCTCTAACCTAGAACCCTGGGATCATGACCTGAGCTGAAGGCAGGGGCTTAACCACTGAGCCACTTAACCCACTTAACCCACAGGCACCCCTGTAAGGTCTTTTTTTATTGGGCCACCTCTACACCTTATGAGGGCTATCCTAAAGACCTGATCACCTTCCAGAGGCCCCTCCTCCGAACACCATGACACTGAGGTTTAAGATGTCAGTATAGGGCTTTTGGGTGAACACAAACATTCACTCCATAGAACCATCTGTTTTTGCATGTTGTCTCTTTACCCACTTAACATAGTAATCGTGCTTATTTAAACATACTAATACTTAACGTATGGATCATAGTTATTTAAAATTCTCTGGCTGCTAATTTCAACATCGTCGTTTTTGAGTCTGATCATCATGTGGCATTGCCTGTTTAGACTGTTTTTCTCTTACCTGTTTGCATATTTATCTGTGTTTTGAAGGTTGAGTAACAAGAATGGAGCTAAATAGGTCTTGAGTGTGAAGATTTATGTTAATCAGGCTAGGAGTTAGGCTGCTTTTTATGGGCTGCTTTTTGTTTGTTTTAATGTTAGCTATAACTATAGATGCAAGGGGCTTACAGTGTCTCCGGTTTCAGTGTTTTTGTCTCTCCTATTGTCTTTACTTATTTTTAAATTTTTTATTATGTGATTTTAATCACCATACAGTACATCATTAGTTTTTGATGCACTGTTCCATGATTCATTGTTTGCGTATAACACCCAGTGCTCATGCACTCTGTGCCCTCTTTAATACCCATCACCTGGCCAACCCCTTCCCCCAACACCCTCAGTTTGTTTCCTATTGTCCATAGTTTCTCATGGTTCATCTCCCACTCTGATTTCACCCCCCTTCATTTTTCCCTTCCTTCTCCTAATGTCCTCCATACTATTCCTTATGCCCCACAAATAAGTGAAATGATAATTGACTTTCTATGATAATTGACTTTCTCTGCTTGACTTATTTCACTCAGCATAATCTCCTCAAGTTCCATCCATGTTGATGCAAAAGTTGGGCATTCATTCTTTCTGATGGGTAATATTCCGTTGCATATATGAACAGACATTTCTTCAAAGAAGACATATGAATGGCTAACAGACATATGAAAAAATGTTCATCATCATGACCAGCAATTGCACTCCTGGGTATTTACCCTGAAGATACAGTCATAGTGAAAAGAAGGGCCACATGCACCCCAATGCTCATAGCAGCAATGTCCATAATAGCCAAACTGTAGAAAGAGCCATTTGATTTGATTCAAATCAAAGCCACATTGAGATACCACCTTACACCAGTTAGAATGGCCAAAGTTAACAAGACAGTAAACAACATGTGTTGGAGAAGATGTGGAGAAAGGGGAACCCTCTTACACTGTTAGTGGAAATGCAAGTTGGTGTAGCCACTTTGGAAAACAGTGTGGAGGTTCCTCAAAAGGTTAAAAATAGAGCTACCCTATGACCCAGCAATTGCACTACTGGGTATTTATCCCAAAGATACAGTCATAGCAAAAAGAAGGGCCACATGCACCCCAATGTTCATAGAAGCAATGTCCACAATAGTGAAACTGTGGAAAGAGCCGAGATGCCCTTGAGCAGACAAATGGATAAAGAAGATGTGGTCTCCTGTTGTCTTTAACTTCCCTTAGAACTCTTCTTAGAGTGCTTATGGTGGTGTTGCTCTGTTCCATGCTCATACTGGAGTCCTGGTGGAGCTGGTGGCGGGTGTAGGGAATGGGGAGTGTTCCTGTGTCCCGTAATCTGATCAACAGGGACTGGAGCCTGGTCTTGGGGTTGTGGGCATGGGCAGTTTCTCTCCATGGGCACGGGTTACCCCCATGGCCCTTCTTTGCTTCCCTCATTTTTTTTCCTTGAAGGCTGGCTCTGTTGACTCTTTTTCACCTTAGGTGAGACAGCTAGCTGGGGCTGGAGCAGGATGAAAGCCCCTGACACGCCTGGGATAAGGTTCTGGCAGTGTGTTTTTCCCTGAGGCATAAGCCTTTGCTATGGAGATGGTCTGGGCATATTTCTTGATGATTATTCTTGTCTTCTCCCTGCCATGGCCATGAGGGGATCTCTTTTAGGTCTTCACCACAGAAACCTGGTGTGACTTCTGGTAGTAAAGTCCATGAGAATGTTCACCCTCCCACCCCCAGAGGTGTGGTTTCCAGGAATTTCCTACTCTCTTGCTGGTCCACTCTTAGCCTCCAGCAGTTCGAATTGCTGTTTAAGTGTTCCCACCAGTTGGCATCTCCAGGGGCTTCCACTCCAGGCAAGCAGATCTGCATTGCCCTCTCTCTCTGGTTGTGCCATCTCTCCTCTCCAGGTTTGGGGGTGGTGGTCTGTCCTTCAAGCTCAATTTTTCTGCTAGGTTCAAGAAAAATTTTTGATTTTCAGCAAAGGAGAAAATTGCACAGTTGCCCCAGATTTGGATTACTTTTTAATCGGGATCTCAGGTGTGATGCAAATGAGTCCATCTTGCATCTGTTCCGCTCCCATTTATGCTTGTCTTTACTCCTCCACTAGCTTCCTTTTGCTTCTGGGGCTAGGACCCATCTGTTTCCTTTCCCTAGTCCCTTCTGAAACTTTCTGGAAAGGGATGTAAAAGCCCTTCTTAATTGTAGTTCCAGGGTAGAAGAAGCAAAGCTGATCCTGCATCAGTGGGCTGAAAATGGGAAGAGGGGAAAAGGGGTTATAGCACAGAGGTCTTTCTGAGGGACCATCATAGGCCTTGGTGACCAGCAGGTAGGATGAGGGTGAGGGGGTGGGGGTAGAGGTAGGAGAAAGGGCATCACAATTTCAGGCCGTTGATTGGCTGGATTAAT
The DNA here is from genome assembly GCF_964662115.1 of Mustela nivalis. Taxonomy (NCBI): domain Eukaryota; kingdom Metazoa; phylum Chordata; class Mammalia; order Carnivora; family Mustelidae; genus Mustela; species Mustela nivalis. The sequence goes on from NC_139022.1 coordinate 175,908,674, forward strand.
CATAGTTTAGTTTTACTCTGAGCATACCTAGTAAGTGGACAGGTCGTCCCGGGATGCTGGGAAAGTCCAGCCGACTGCTGCACCTGAAACAGAAGAATTGCTGTGATCACATCTGTGCTTCTGCAGGGCAACCTCAGGAGGGTGGAAAGAGGACCCAGAGTGGCAGGTCATTGGGAGGTTCGTTGCAGGAAGGTAGATGCCTGTCTTGTCTTGTCTCCGGTCTTGACGGAGACCCAGAGGGGATGGGTCAGGTGCTGAGACTGAGCAGGTGTTGGAAGGAAACAGCAAAGTTGCTCACAGATCTCCTTGCATGCTTTGCTGTGAAAAGAAACTCAATAAAAGCTACATTTTCAAAAAAACATTAACATTAGTCTTTTCTTCTGAGAAATAAATGCTCCTTCCTTCCTTCCTTCCTTCCTTCCTTCCCCTGCACTAACAAGAAACAGAGTTAAGGTTGAGCCTCGTGCCCAAGGCTGCAGTTCTCACCCCCGCGATCCAATATTAAAGGTGCACATGGGGAAACGGATGCCCGGGTGGGACCGCAGAGTCCCCCACAGGCTGCGGGAATGAAACACTCTGTGCCCCGGATCACGAGCAGGCTTTGAAATCCCAGATGTGCTTCTACTTGAATCTGTTTTAGAATGGTGACAAATCAATATGAAAACGTTTATATGCTAGGAGCAACTTTGGAAAAAAAAAATGTCTTCACTCCCCTGAAACCACCATGTTTGAAGGTCTCCCACCCATTGGTGTGTGGTCCAGGCACAGTGCACTCTCCACCCTGAGCCGTGAGATGCCCATCCTCCTTCCAGATCCTCCAAGCCCACGCTGGGTGTAAGTGGTGTCGGTCCAGAATCCACAGTCGTCAGGGTTTATGGGAGCATGAAGGAGCAGGTGTAGCCACATTGGGGGAAAAGGAGAACTTTAGACTTTTACAAAAGAATTCAGGCTTATTACTTTTAAATATATGAACTAACCCAAGCTGGCCAGAGAAAGGGCTGTCCCCCTGAAAGGGCTTGACTTGATAAAGCATCATTCTAATTCTTGTTCATATTTCCATAACCCTGTTTCCATGTATGGTCTGTTCAGATAGGTCTAAAAACAATTCATTTTCTTGACTTTCTTTATAATATACACATTTTAGCTTAGACACTGGTTTTTCAGATTCTAAGGAAGGGACTTTTGCACTGGCCCTTTGCAGATGGCAGCTGGCCACTGGCAGGTCCCATGCTCTGGATGCCGAGGACAGTGACGGAGGAGCACATCTCCCAGGACACACCGTGAGAACCCCCTGAAGGAGTGTGTGCAGATGCTGAAGAACCTGACAGGTTCATCCTGCCCCGGAAAACCCTCCTTCCCAATTAACCCCACATACATAGTTAGCATTGATTAAGGACTATGGAGATGAATATACAGCAGTCCTGTCCTTGGGCACCAGGAGTCCAGTTGGAGAGACAGGGAGGTGGTGGGGGGCATGGTTGTGCAGGAGGAGTCACCCCAGGAGGAAGCCCTGGGTCTACAGGGACGAGTAGTGCATTCTGCCTCCTGTGGAAGTGGAGGCTCGGGAGAGTTACATGGAAGTGACTTTTGGTTTGGGTTATGATAAAGGGGTTGGTTGAGAAACAGGACCCAAGATGAAGGAGCGATAAAGGCCCGGGCCATACTGGGTGGGAAGCATTAGTGCAGTGTGGTTGGGCAGGGGTGGCGCCTCTGTGTGTGGGAGGGGGAGAGGCTTTCATCAGTGTCGTGACATGTGGAACCAGACAGACAGTGGCAGGAGCTGAGACCACGGGGGGCTTCAGGGACACAGCAAACAATTTAGACTCTATTCTAATGACTTGGCGAGCTGGCTAATGGCCTTCAACTTTTTTCTGTAACTTTTTACCTGAAATAATTTTGGACTTAATGTGAGAGTTACAAAGATAGCACACAGAGTTCCTGCACAGCCTTCCCCTCACTTCCTCTACTGGTCCTATCTGTGCGACCCTGGCACATTAGATGGAATCAGAAACTGACCACAGTGTAACATTACCGACTCAGCTGCAGACGAGGGACAGTCCGTCACTTTCCCACGTGCGTCCTCGGCTGTTGAGGCCTCCAGGGTTCGCGATGCTTCCAGTCCTCGTGTCTCCCCAGTGTCTGCCAGTCTCTCCCTCAGGTCTTGCTCTCATTTTGCTGATGTGTTTGGAGACTATTGGCCAAGCGTATTTACTGTAAAATATCCTTCCTCCCTCCCCCTCTCTCTTTTTCTCCTTCTTTCCTTTCATCCATCCATCCTTCCTCTCTTCCTTCTTTCATTTTTGAACATTCTCTTACCTTAGGGCACCACCAACTGCTCCAGACTCCTCTCGTGATGCACGTCCCTTGCCCCTAGCTAACTTGGCTTCTAAACAGGGACTGAGTGGCATGACAAGGGACGTGTTTGGCAAGATCCACTTCGTGGAGGGCGGAGGGGTGTGTAGCGGGGTCACTACGGCACTCATCAGGCTGTAGATGAGCAAGCCAGAGCTGAGTCAGTGGCATCAAGGGTGCAGGAACAGGGGAGCACAGGTAGGTGGAGAAGAAGTGGCATCAGCAGGGCTCCAGGCTGTTTGGGGGAAAAGGAGCGACAGTATGTGATCAGTGGGTTTCTGTGATATTGGTCGGTGGGCCATTGGTTCATGGGACTGGAAACTCAGGAGGGGGCTTGGCTTTGCTTTTTTGGCTTCCAACAGCAATATCATCACATAAGTTTTCAGCACGCTTCCTCTGGGCTCTTCTGGTGCTGTCTCCTCAGCTCTCGGGATCCTCTCCTTTCTTATCAGAATTAACGGAGTTGCCTTGCTTCTTGCAAGTGGGGCCTCACTGCTCAGATGGTCCTTTGTATCCGAGATGTGGAAGGATGATGTTCTTTCTTGCTCTGCCAGGCATTGTTACAGGAAACAGGAAGGAAACATCACACCCAGGTAACTGCTGTCACGAAGCTGACCATTCTAGGATATATAATAAACTAGCGAATACAGAAACAACCCAGAATATTCTAGATAGTGAAATAAGTGTGATGCAGGACACAGCAGAGTAATCTAATGCAAAGTGACTGAGGAGGGGGAGGGGTAGTTCTGATCCAGTGTTCTTCGCATGTCTCATTAAAGCTGGAGGGGGGCGGGGGCTTTTGAGCCAAGACCTGCAGGGAAGATCCAAGGAAAGAACATTTCAGGCAAAGGAGTGGCTCGTGCACGATCGCCGAGAGGGGGATGGGCTTGAGTGCGTATCTTAGGAACCGAGAGAGAGAACCCATGGGGCTGAAAAATGGTGGGTTGTGTGGAAGAGGGCAGACGAGGTCAGACGGGAGACAGTGTGTGTGGACCAGTCAGCCAGAGGGCAAGGGTGAATTCTGTTTTAGGGGAAGTAGAAAGCCACTGAAGACTTTACTTAAAGGAGTAATATGGTCTGATCTTTTGTTGTTGTTTGTTTGTTTGTTGGAGAGAAAGAGTGTGAGTGGGACGGGGGAGCAGAGGGAGAGAGAGAATCTTAAGCAGGCTCCATGCTCAGTACGGACACTGATGTGGGGTTCCATCGCATGACCCTCAGGATCCGATTTATGTTTTTAAAAATTCACCCTAGACTTTGTGGTCTCAGCGTGGTAGGAAGGCAGCAGCAGGTGCCATGAGTTGAGAAGTGAGATATGCTAAAGGGTTTGAAGAGGGTGGTGGAGATGGGCATGAGAGAGGAGGACATGTTTGGGAAATATTTTGAAGGTAAAATGACAGAATTTGCTGATGAAGTAGGAGCAAAAATCAGGGATGAAATCTGAGTTTTGGCTTGAACAACTGGGACCTGAGGACAGTTCCCTGAGGGGCAGATATGGAAGGACTGAGTTCACAGAGAGGCAATGAAGAGTGTCATCTTGGGTATGTTAATCTGTGATGCTGCTCAGGAATCCTCATGGACATGTTGAGAACCTAGCTGTGAATTTGGAGCTCCAGTGAAATATTAATTTGAGAGTTGCCCCTCTGAGGCTGGTGTTTCAAATGTTGGGACTTGAAGGGGTCACTGTAGGAGAAGGTGCAGATGGAGACCTTGATTTTTGTGCCTTCAGAGTCTCAACCCCCAATGATTGCTTTAGCCATACAAGGTGGTAAATTTTATTATATACAAATAAAACAACAGGGCCCTAATCATAAGGAGACTATGCCGTCTACCTGGGTTGAGATGGATAAAAAAAGCAATAAGATTATCGCAAAACCAAAAGCTAAGAAACTGCTGACATGCCCATAGTCCCTTGTCCCTGGGACCAAAGAGGACCCGCAGTGACACTGGGCCCTTCCTGGGACTTGCATTCAGAAGAGCAACAGGAGAGGACAGAAGCAGAGCCATGCGAGGCAGAAAGGGGAAAACGAAATGCCTTCCATCTAACTTCTCTTAAGGAGAATGCTTAAAATAAGATTTCTTGCTTTTATCAAATCAGTAAGGGTGGTGGGACCAGAGAAATCTAACAGAGGAAGGGAGGTGGAGGGTTTGGGGAAATAATCTGGGGCAACCCCCAGGAGAGACTGGGGACCTGGGCCAAGGTCTCAGAGCCAACACTGGGAGGTCCTGGCAGATCCACTAAGGTGATGGCCTCTGAGGAGTAGGTCAGCATGGGAGACCAGAAAGTGGACATTTAAGAGGGCGAGCCTGGGGAGGTGAGCACGAAGTGCGCACAGAACGTCCAAGAAAGTCTCAGCGACAGTTTACTCCACAATAGCATATCCAAGGCAGTGATGGAACAAGGACCTGAAGAGAAGGCACACTGAAGATTCAAGTGTGCCAGGTTGGGTAACATGGCATTAGGAATGGGCTGGATTGGCTCTGATGGGGACTGTCCCCACGTAGGATGCTCTAACTCAAGAACACGCAGGCAAGATTCTGCTGAGTGGCGGATGCTTTGGGGAGATTCGGAACTTCCTGATTTCATCTCCGCCACTGGGGGATACTTCCCTCGATGAAATCTGGTGGTACATGCTTGAAAAACAAATGTTGGAGGTTGGAACGCTAAAAGAAGATGGAAGGAAGGGAGATTTGGAATTCCAGCAACTGGGCTGGCTTTCCATTTCATGGGGAAGGAACCAAAGAAGAAGCAGTTTGAAATGTTAGAACTCGGCTGCGCCTTCCTGCAAGTGGTGGCAAAGAGAAGCTGGAAATAAAACACAAGACGCATGCTCCCCCATTTCAGGAAGAAGACGGGCGTAACAGAGACGCGCTAAGCAGAGCCTGGAACACAGTCGCGCTGAAGACGGTCTCTACGAACTCACACGTCTGGAGGCTTGCAAGTGGCAGACGCTGGAGGTGCTGATGTGACTTGATCATGAGTCCGCCGGGGGTGGTTCTCCACTGGGTGGGAATGAGGGGAAGGTGTCCAGTGGGGCGTGTTTGCAGAGTCCTCCAGTTTCACGGCAGGGAGGGACAGTGGCCATCATGGTGGCCTGGCTGGACTCGTAAGAGAAACCATCAAACATTTGACAGAGCCCATGGTCCCGGGAGCCCTGGGGCAGGAAGGATAGAGGGACATCAGGGGAAAAGGGAGATGGAAAGCATTTATGTCTGCGGCAAGGGATGGGGCCTCAAGGTGAGACCTAGAGATCAGCATTCGGCTGCTGCAAACTTCTGATCTTCGACGGAGGGACACTCTTCTGCAAGGATTCTTGGACAGGGAGGCCTGGCACACATTTTCCCCTGTGTTTGGTAAGAACACTTCCAAGAGCAGCCATGATGGAGAACTGGATTCACGCGGGCTCGTGTCACCGGCTGCAGACTACATTCAGGGCTGGCGGCACGCGCCCCACACTCTGAAGGGCCTCATACTAATGCTCTCCACGGTTACCAGTTTGAAATCATTGATCACTTTCTATCTGAATGCGTGCTTTGTGCATGACATCCGGTGGGACGAGCAAGCATGCATATGAGCAGAGGCGGCCTGGGCCATGAGCAGGGCCACCATCCCTGCCTCCTTCGTCCAGGTGGTGTCGGTCGGCCCATGGGCCCTCTGTGTGTGCATCTGAGTGTTCTCAATTTTGGGGTGTGCCGCCAGGGCTGAGGTTGTCTTCTAGTTTTGGTTAACTCTTTAGATTCTTAAAGAGTGAAGATTTTGAGCGCTTGGGAGTTGAATGAACCCAGTCTCTGAGGTCTGGCAGGACCCGTGACGACTTGTAGGGCAGACGACTCCGGCTCAGCTTCTGAAGGAGCCTCACGGTGCTTGCGTTTGGGAGGGAGCAGAGCAAACGGCCTTACTTTTTTTTGCAGTTTAATTTCTTTATTTTGTCATTATTATTATTATTATTATTGTTATTTTTTACACATTCTCCCTAAAGCCTTAGAGTGAATGTAGCCCTGCCAACATCTGATTTCAAACTTCTGGCCCCCAGAACTATGAGAAATACATTTTTTAAAAAAAAATTTTCAATTTATTTATTTTCAGAAAAACAGTATTCATTATTTTTTCACCACACCCAGTGCTCCATGCAATCCGTGCCCTCTGTAATACCCACCACCTGGTACCCCAACTTCCCACCCCCCTGCCACTTCAAACCCCTCAGATTGTTTTTCAGAGTCCATAGTCTCTCGTGATTCACCTCCCCTTCCAATTTACCCCAACTCCCTTCTCCTCTCTAACACCCCTTGTCCTCCATGATATTTGTTATGCTCCACAAATAAGTGAAACCATATGATAGTTGACTCTCTCTGCTTGACTTATTTCACTCAGCATAATCTCTTCCAGTCCCATCCATGTTGCTATAAAAGTTGGGTATTTGTCCTTTCTGATGGAGGCATAATACTCCATAGTGTATATGGACCGCATCTTCCTTATCCATTCTTCCGTTGAAGGGCATCTTGGTTCTTTTCATAGTTTGGCGACCGTGGCCATTGCTGCTATAAACATTGGGGTACAGATGGCCCTTCTTTTCACGACATCTATATCCTTGGGGTAAATACGCAGGAGTGCAATTGCAGGGTCATAGGGAAGCTCTATTTTTAATTTCTTGAGGAATCTCCACACTGTTCTCCAAAGAGGCTGCACCAACTTGCATTCCAACCAACAGTGTAAGAGGGTTCCCCTTTCTCCACATCCTCTCCAACACATGTTGTTTTTTGTTTTGTTAATTTTGGCCATTCTAACTGGTATAAGTTGAGAAATACATTTTTTTTAGGTGATATCTCAATGTGGTTTTAATTTGAATCTCCCTGAGGGCTAATGATGATGAACATTTTTTCATGTGTCTGATAGCTATTTGTATATCTTGATTGGAGAAGTGTCTGTTCATATCTTCTGCACATTTTTTGATATGTTTGCCTGTTTCATGTGTGTTGAGTTTGAGGAGTTCATTATAGATCCTGGATATTAACCTTTTGTCTGTACTGTCATTTGCAAATATCTTCTCCCATTCTGTGGGTTGCTTCTTTGTTTTTTTGACTGTTTCCTTTGCTGTGCAGAAGCTTTTGATTTTGATGAAGTCCCAAAAGTTTATTTTCGCTTTTGTTTCCTTTGCCTTTGGAGACATATCTTGAAAGAAGTTGCTGTGGCTGATATTGAAGAGATTCCTGCCTATGTTCTCCTCTAGGATTCTGATGGATTCCTGTCTCACGTTGAGGTCTTTTATCCATTTTGAGTTGGTCTTTGTGTACGGTGTAAGAGAATGGTCGAGTTTCATTCTTCTACAGATAGCTGTCCAGTTTTCCCAGCACCATTTATTGAAGAGACTGTCTTTTTTCCACTGTATATTTTTTCCTGTTTTGTTGGAGATTAATTGACCATAGAGTTGGGGGTCCATATCTGGGCTCTCTACTCTGTTCCACTGGTCTATTTTTTAATTTAGTTTCATAACACTTAGTGGGCATTGTCAGTATTACAGATATTCTTTAAACTTAAATGTTTCATTGGCACATTTTTGTCCTTCGTAAAACTTCCGAGACAGTAGATTTTGGACTCTAATTCCTTTGGCTTAGACGTTTTTTGCTTTCATTCCTCTGGATTTTAACTGATGAGTAGAAGGGGATTCACTTCTGGAAGTTAATCCTGAGAAGCTGTTCTGTGAGGGAGTTTATGTTCAAATCGGAGGCATCTCAGACTGCAGGCATTTTATTATTCGATTCCTGTCCTTGTCACTTCAGCTCACTGTGCCACCGGGCCTCCCCCTCGTCTGACGTCACGGTCCTCTCCACTGAGGGGCACACGCAGTTGCACGCTCACATTCTCTGCTCTCATCCCCCTGGACCCCACATTGCCTGAAGAGGCCGAGCGCGTGCCCTGGCCCTCACTGTCCCCTCTCTCCGGAGGATCTTGCCCTCCTCCTCTGTTGTACAAACTCAAGGCTCATGGCGAATGCCACTTCTCTCCTGGGACTTGCTGCCCCTCTCCTCTTTCAGCCAGTCTTGCACACCTCCCCCACAGGCAAAGTGGGGAGTCCAGCTGGGACTTGGCCGCCGTGACCCCTGCAGCCCCGCATTTCTAGACCTTGGCCTTCCTGGGGCCTGACCTTCACTTCTGCCCTTTCCAAGGTTGTCTGATCTCAAGAAGAATGACGTCTATCACAGGCACTGCTGGCTTCTTAGTTTACAATGAGTCAGCTCAAGGGGAGGGATTCTATAGGGAGTGTGTGAGCCATTGCTGGGTGATCTTAGAAACTGGCATACTGCAGACTTGATGAGTCTTGATACATCACTAATTGCTCATTTATCCAGTAACAATAACATATGTGTCCCTTAGATTTTTGAGTCTTTTCCTTGGAAAACTATGGACGAACCCAGCTTCTCTGATTCTAGGTCCTAATTTTGGAGTGCTCCCGATTTCTATCTGGAGATGGCTCTCCTAGCAGGTATTTGGAAGAGCGGGGTGATTTTTATTTTCATCACTTCTGAGGAAGCTACTGGCAACCTGGCGGGCTTTGGCCAGGGCTGTGGGACACACTCATGCTGTGGGGACAGACTTGCACAGTGTTGCTCGCAGCCACACGGTTTCTCAGGAGAGCACGCTATACCATAGATTAGGTTTCTTTTTAGTAAGTTATAATTACAGTCCAGCTGCCTCCAGCATACTTCTGGGTTATGTTTTGGGCAAAATTTTTTATGTGTCTTTGTGTGAAGTGACCATTTCTAGATAGCATATAAGTGGTCTCTGGGAACCTGAGGGGGAAGAAAAGCGGCTTCTAAATGACACCAAAAACAGAGGGCTGCAGCTTAGGGTGTGGAAGAGAAAATGATTCTAGAAGAGTTTTTCTGTGGCTACTTGATGAAAGTTAGACACGTCCCATCGCTGTCAGTACCGGGTGTTGCAAGGTCGATGTGGTGCTTGGGCAGGCTGACCTCTCTCCAAGTCAAAAATAGCTCTGACTGCATTATTTTGTGGGGTTCCCCTCATCCGATGTATTGATGAGCCCTATAGATTTTCCTTTCTGCTTCTCTCTTGGATCCGTCTCCCCCTTTCTACTGCCACTTCACAGCCCACCCTACCAACAACTATTTCTTGACTTTATACCATGTGCCAGCCACCATCCTAATCACCTTTGACTTAAGCCTTGCCTTTTTGGCTTATTTGGTTTCTGTCTCCCAGGCTAGGCCAACTCCAGTTACTTCTTCCTTCTTACAATCTCAAGGAATCATGTCAGTTTATTGAGCAGAACCCTTTACTTCTCCTGTGCCTTCTGTGGTTCAAAATCCTACTGGGCAAGACCCATCCTTCTCCAGCGTGATTCTAAACCAGCTTTCATGTCCAATCCCTGACTCCCAGCCCACTGCCCTTCCAGAAGGATGGGCTTCCCTGAGCTTGCTTTCATCTTTAATGTGTTTAATCCAAGTTTTCTTCCTAAATTGCTTCCCCCATCTCTGCCCATTGAAATAGAACTCATCCTATAAACACCTTGCTAAATCATTTGTGCTTCACAAAACTTTTGAAATTTTTCCTGAAAAGATATAATGTGTTCCCTTTTAAGGTGGAGAGAGACGTCCTTCCCTTGCTTTAAGTTTCCATGTAGACTGATTCCCATCAGGTAGCACTCCTATGTCTTCCCTGTGCCTATGTTCAGTAAGTATTTTTTGAATTGGGGTCATTATGGAGTTGCCATAGTTCTCTGGATGTTGAGTGTCACTGAGGACAGGATAGGTGCTTTGTTTCTCTTGGGACTTTGAAAGTAGGACATGAGACATCTGTGGCATCAACAGATTGATATATTCAAGTGTTAGCACTCCCCTATTCTTTTTTTTTTTTTTAGATTTAATTTTATTTTTTCAGTCTTCCAAGATTCATTGTTTATGCACCCCACTCCGTACTCTATGCAGTACGTGCCCTCCTGAATACCCACCACCAGGCTCACCCATTCCCCCACCCCTTCCCCTCCAAAACCCTCAGTTTGCACTCCCCTATTTTTTTAAAAAGATTTTATTTATTTGACAGAGATAGATCACAAGTAGGCAGAGAGGCAGGCAGAGGGAGAGAGAGGGAGAAGCAGGCTCCTTGCCGAGCCGAGAGCCCGATGTGGGGCTCGATCCCAGGACCCTGAGATCATGACCTGAGTTGAAGGCAGAGGCTTAACCCACTGAGCCACCCAGGCGCCCCAGCACTCCCCTATTCTTGCCAGATTACAATTGCACTGTGCTTTCTCACAAGACATAGGGCTATTCACCCCAACACATGTTCTCAGATAGAATTCACATTTGTTGTGTTTTATGGGCACTAAGGCATTTTAACTGAAGCTTTTTTTTTTTTTTTTTAAGATTTTACTTCGAGATCACAAGTAGGCAGAGAGGCAGGCAGAGAGAGGAGGAGGAAGCAGGCTCCCTGCTGAGCAGAGAGCCCAATGCCGGCTCCATCCCCCGACCCTGAGATCATGACCTGAGCCGAAGGCAGAGGCTTAACCCACTGAGCCACCCAGGTGCCCCAGCTGAAGCTCTTTTGTTTGATGCTGTTAATACTGTCTTATGAGATTTGTGTAATTTAAAAAATATGAAGGAATAGTATCTATAGTGATCCATTTCCTACAGCCCTAATATTGATGGGATTATAAAGCCTTTCTTATTATGCATCATAAATAACTCAACATACAATGTCATGAGTGTTTACCATTTGTTTTTTACCAACCACGACTAACAGATCTACAGACATACAGAATCCATGTGTGTCACATGATGCATGAACCTTTACTCACCATATGTTTTTTTCTGAAATGGATGTGTTTTTGACCATGGCTGTTTGCATTTGAGGTAGAGGAAACCCATGGTGACCATCTCTTAGTGTTACTCAATGAATACCATGGCTTTGGAGACTGACAGCCTTTTGTGGTCTTTAACTAAGGAGAAATTGGTTTTTTCCCTTATGTGATTAACTAATGTTGGAATTAAAGATAATTTTTTCCCTCCACATCACTCACTGTTTTATAAAGAATGAAAAAGAAATTTGAAGAATCTGCCCAAGTTGCCACATTAAGGATATGTGGTAGAGGATCTAAGAGAGCCTGTTGCCAGCCACCATAGTGGTGGTCCTATTTCAGGGCCATAAGGGCTAAGAGAGATCGCTCCCAGCCCAGCTCCACTATCAGGAAGAAACTGGAGCAGTGATGCCAAGATATTTTCTGCCCAAAAGAATATCTTTGTGTGCCAGATCCTGTGCTGGGTGGAAAGTTGTTCCACGTCACCCCTAGAGTGATAACAAGTGGGGATCTGTAAGAAATACGAGTTTTGCCTGGCTCTTATTCAGGGAAGTTCCCCCATGTCCCAAGGTTGAGGCATGAGCAGGTGTGCGCCCACGTCACCCGCTCCTCCTGCTGGTTGGATGCTCCAGAAGCAGACTGTGAGACTGAGTTTAGCATCAGGACAGGTATTAAGGAAGCCCCTTGTATCAACAGCTCTTGGAAGGGTAAGGGAGGAAGCAGGATTGGGCTGAGATGTACCCTGAGGATGGTCTTGGCCAACCCCACGAGAGCTCTGAAGCAAAAATGGACCTTCAAAGTTGTCCTGAAGTGACTAAAGTAGCCAGGGTCCTTTACACCCCTGCTCAACCGGCGTTAGATGTGATCCTGTGCTGGGGAAGTCATGATCTTGGCTGAAGAGGTTCAGTAGAGACTTTCATGTCTGCCATGTATGAGCTAGAAAATGGTGCACATGGAAGATCTATGTGGGACCCCGTCCATTTTGGGCCCCCACTTGTCTAGGAAAAATTACTTTGGTAGGTTAGCCTTTTCTGATGGCTCTGAGGTTCAGACCTCTAATAGGGGGGGTTGAAGGTATTTTGGGATAGGGTCATCTTGGGGTTCTTTTCAATAATCCTAAGCATCCCAACTCAGAAACCCGAGAGTAAAGGTCTCAGAAGCTGTGTCCTTGAGATATGTTTCTGAGAGCATCCTGCCTCCTTGAGATTCAAATAGGCAATTTGCTGTCAGACTTGATCCCTCCTGCTTAGTGTGTCAAGTCACATTTAAAGAGACTAAGGTGAAACTAGAAAGCCTTTTCATATTCCAAATAAAACTTAGCAGTACGATTCCAAGAGAGGTCAAAATGACTCTCTAATTATTTAAACACAGAGCTGACACTGTGTATAAACACGGTTTGAGACAGTCATTATCTAGGCCAGCTCTCAGGGAACTTCTGCTGCTGCCTTCCTGTTGCCTCCGCTGGAATGAGTGACATTTACAACCTTTAAACACACGGATGAAAGAGGGATTGCAGCTGCCTCCCCAGGTGATGCGACGCTGCTTGGAAATGTCGGTCGGTAGCGATATTACTTCCATCCTCTGCAGTTTATTACTGCAGCTTAACTTTCCGATTTCCATGGAAAATATTCTCTAACATGAACTTCACATTGGTAACTGTTTTGTGGAGCTTCGATACAGAAGTGCATTTTAAACTAGTCCTCAGAAATAATTTCTCTGTGCACTGTAATGAAATCAGATTAATCCTGGTTTACGGCAGATATTTGTTTAAAACAGATTTAAAAAACAAGTAAAACAGGCATGACCATGGCCAAAGAATTAATTGTGAGTAGTTAGATTTGTGAGGTTCCTTTGAACCTTGCGTTTTTGTTTTATTTGAGATTACTAAGCAGATGTGTTTTATTTGAGAGTACTCTAACAAATGGAGGAAAAAAGCACCTTGTAGTTTCAACAGTTACGAATACCTCACAACTCTATGTTTGCCAGTTTTGTAACCATTTCACGGGCAGTAGATATCTCTTAGTGGTGAAGATGGCATGTCGTGCTGTGCATGGAGGCAATAATGGGGAGAAAACAGGAAGTGCCCAGTTGAGGGTCTTGGGTTTGCCTGGTGCCAGACAGTGGGGCCCATGGGCCACTTCCCTTTGCCCAGGTCTTCCTTGATGTTGTACGGTGTTCTGTTTCAATTCCAGATTGCCCCAAATTAGAATGTTAAAACTATGCCATTGCAGAAATACCCATGCTGCCCATCGCCCCCTGCCCTGCTTCTGTGCAAGGCTGCGATCATTGCTTGGGTGGTGAGCACGCCTGTACCTGAATTAGCTTTAGGCTCTAGAGGTTCTCGGGGGGAAATTTTCATTTATTAGTTGGATGTAAGACTTGGATTCAAGGCTTTTGGATGACAACTGGCCATTGTCTGTTGTATGTGTTCTTAAACAATAATTTTAGGAAATGGTAGAATAACCATTCTCATAAACATAAAATTAACACATATCAAAGAATTTATTTCACTCTTTAATCAAGGAGGAAATCAGTATGATATTATAACTGGTAAGTAATCACCTGGCGGTAATCAAGTGAATCTCCACCAGACACAGCTTGCTTCGTGTGGGCAAAAATCACTAGCATTACTGTCACTCCTCTGCCACGGACATAGCTGTGTAATTGCTCAGGCAGAGATCACCTGGGAGCAGTCATATTTGCTCACTTCAAAGTCTTTTATGCTTTTTCCTGACACTATATTTTGAATGCTACCTTTGGACTACACTTTAATACCTCACATAAAGTTTGCCCATGGAATGAACATGCTTAAATTGTTCTACTTTGAATTCATATGCGGTGAAATACACCTGAGCTTAGCAACAGAATAATTCTGTTTTACACAAATAATTTTGGAGCTAAAATCATAACCTTCTTCCATTCCTTCTTCCAACTGGACACATTTAGAATTAATAAAAAAAAAATACGTTTAGTTTAGGATAATATGGCAGTGTAGGATTTCTATCCCCAACCCGCCCAGGAACTTCTAATAAAGTCACTAATCGTGTCCAGTAGAGAAGCCTTGGATGGAGGTCATGAGACTTGCATGTTCCTTTCTGAATGGCTGCAAGACCTAGAACCATTTTCTTTTAAATGTCTCTGGACTTGGGTTTCTTCAACCATAAAGAACAGTATGTTTGTACTTACGATTCTTTCAGCAAAAGACTGAGCGGTTCTCTTTACCACCCATCTCCACTGTGAGTACCGAACACTGAGCATGTTCCTCAGAACATGGCACATAGCCCTGTCCAGGGTCATCAGGAACATCTTGGTCTTGGCCCAGTAGCCGCTCCCTTCACCAGCTCTGTTGAATCTTTGTTTCTCCTATCAAATTCACATCTTCGCTTTTATTTTTTTATTTTTAGTTGGTGTTTTTAAAAAATTTTCGTTTATTTTAAAAATTTCTTTTCAGTGTTCTAGAATTCATTGTTCATGTACCACACCCAGTGCTCCATGCAATCTGTGCCCTCCATAATACCCACCACCAGGCTCTCCCAATCTCTCATCCCCCGCCCCTCCAAAACCCTCAGTCTATTTCTCAGAGTTCACAGTTTCTCATGGTTCGTCTCCCCCTCTCATGGTTCGTTCCTCCAACTCCCTTCTCCTCTCCATCTCCCCTTGTCCTCCATGCTATTTGTTATGCTCCACAAGTAAGTGAAACCATATGATAATTGACTCCCTCTGCTTGACTTATTTCACTCAGGATAATCTCCTCCAGTCCCGTCCATGTTGACACAGAAGTTGGGGATTCATCCTTTCTGATGGAGGCATCATACTCCATTGTATATATGGACCACATCTTCATTATCCATTCATCTGTTGAAGGAAATTGGTTCATTCCACAGTTTGGTGACTGTGGCCATTGCTGTTATGAACATTGGGGTCCAGATGGCCCTTCTTTTCACTTGAAGCTATAATTTTGAGGAAGCCATAAATTTACTCACCAAGGTACTCCTCTTGTAAAATACTGAGAACAAAATAACTACCAATGGACACTCTTTCTCTCATATATGTGAAAAATGTGAAATACCAGCTCACTCAGAAATAAGAAACAAGAACAGCCCTTCACTGAGCCATTCCCATCTTGCACATTACGGTTCCAATCCGCGTTCTAGTCGGCAGGCCCCAAGTCTTTGGTATTCCGGTTAGTTAATATACGGTGTAATAATACTGGTTAATGCGCAGGTGTACACTACTGTGATTCGACACTTTCACACAACACTTGGTGCTCATTGTGACGGGTGCGCTCCTTCACCCCACCGCCTGTTCACCCGCTCCCCTCCCCCTCCTCTCTGGTGACATCTGTGTACTTGCTAAGGTTAAGAGTCTGTTTCTTGGTTTGCCTCTCTCTCTCTCTCTTTTACTGTTTTCTCATTTGTTTCATTTATTAAATTCTACTTGTGAGTGAAATCATATGGCATTTGTCTTTTTCTGACTTATTTCACTTACCATAATACCTTATAGCTCCATCTGTGTCATTACAAATGACAAGATTTCATTCTTTTATATGGCTGAGTAATAGTCCATTGTGTCTGTATATACCATATACATACCATTGTGTGTGTGTGTGTGTGTGTGTGTGTGTGTACACACATATCTTCTTTATCCATTCATCATTTGAGGGACACTTGGGCTGTGTCTGTGTTTCCATAATTTGGTTATTGTTGATAGTGCTGCTTATAAACATTGGGGTGCGTGTGCCCCTTTGAATCACTATTTCTGTATCCTTTCGATAAATACGTAGAAATTCAATTGCTGGATTGTAAGGTATCTCTATTTTTAACTTTCTGAGGAACCTCTATACTGTTTTCCATAGTGGCTGCACCAGCTGGCATTCCCACCAACAGCGTGAGAGGGTTCCCCTCTCTCTACATCCTCACCAACACCTGTTGTTTCTTGTGGTGTTGACATTTTGACAGGTATGAGGTGATATCTCATTGTGGTTTTGATTTGTATTTCCCTGATGACCAATGATGTTGAGCATCACTCTCTTTTCTGGGCTTCCTGGTAGGCACTTGACACCTGTTACCTATTTTAAGCTCTCAGGATTTTCCTAGAACCTAAGAGACCTGCCAGTACTCTACTCATAGAGTTCAGATCAGTTGTTGGACTGAGAGTATGTGGACAAGATATGGAGATGTTTGAGTTGATGCCATACATGTGCTATCTGTTGTGCATGATTCTCAGAGGCCTGATCACTTAAAAAAATTTGAAATCTAAGGTCAGTTGAAGCTAGAGCTTTCTGAGAGAAGCATTCCTCTGTTTCCCACTGTCTTGTGCTATGAAGGAGGGAGAGCTCAGGACCCTTAGGCATGGTGATCGAATATGCCATGCTAATGGTTGTATTTCCAAGTAATTTAAATAAGAAAAACCCTTAAATGCTTAAAAATATTACTACCCTTCCAATTAAAATTCGTGATATAAGGAGTTCATTGATGACTGTCTTTATCACATTTTACATATTGTTCTTTGAATTGTACAGATTGGTAGCTTTTATAAGCTTTCTAAATGTCACTTCTTGACAACTCCTTCCTGACTACAAGCTTGGTCATCAGTCTGGTGATCTTGCAGGACAAGAAAAATATTTTCACATTTGGATTCGGAAGAAGGATTTGAGCAGAACATAAACATGTTTTCAATAAATTTTGAGCAGCAGGCTGTCTGCTTATAGAAAAAAATATCTTTGTCAAAGGAAGAGAACATTATTGCAAAGGCATTGACTTCTTTAAAAAGGCATGTGTTGGCAGCTCTTTTTTTTCCATGATGACATCATTCAGATTAGAATTATACCCCAAATGGTTTTTTCCTTCCGTTTGAATTATGAAATTAAATTTTAACAGTGCACTTTAAGTTATCGCTTTAAAAAAAATAAAGTTGAAATACAGAAGAGTTGTTAAGATACTCTCGTTTGACTGCTTTGTTTCACACCGTGTCCTGGACAGTTTTGCTATGTGGCCTTGGACAAGTTACGTGACTTCTCGGAGTCCCTGTTTTCTCATCGGAGAATGGCAATAGTAATAGTTCTTGCCTCCTGGGGTTGCTCCAAGAATTTTAAAAGTTAGTCAACCTATAGCAAATGCTCAATAGATATTTGGGTACTAATAGATATTTGGGTATTTCTTTCTTAAGGCAGATGAGAACAATCCTAGATTGAAATAAATGTGCTGGACAATGTATTTAAGATTATAGAACACACATATTCAATGCTGTGTCTTAGTACAGTGCACAGCTGGTAAACTGGGCTAGGATGGACTCAGAATCACATCACTGGTTTGCTGGACTGCAGGTAGCGGCCTGTTGCTGCTGGTTCTTCCCTTGGGATTTTCTAGGGAGCAAGTGGAACTCCTACCCTCCAATTACATCAAGCATCATTGACTCTGGACTGGTCTAGTTTGCTTGTCTTCAACAACTGTTCGGAGGTTACAGAGTTCATACATAGGACTGTCAGAATGAAAACTAGGAATCCATACGCTGATAATTGCAAATACAAAGAAGTTTAGCTCCCAAATAATGCCACTAGGTTCACAAAGATTTGGCCTGTTTCTTAGGGTAGTCCTTAACTGCCGCTGAGGTTGGGACCCCCGTGCATCCAGAGTGACTAAGTTAATGAAGCAGAAGTTAACTTGTAAATCGTGTCTATCGTTTGCTAGTTCTGAGCATGATATCTTACTGGCTTCTAATCATTCGTGAAGTTAGAAATGTTGAGAAGTATTAAAGTTACAAACAACGCACTGATCACGTGCGATATTTAGACTCAAGTGTTTCTTCATTATAATCAGTGAATCGTTTATATTTTCCTTGTAGAGATCTTCTTTCACCTTCATTATTTTTTCCTCGGTATATTATTTATATTCACCGAACAGTAACTAGCTTCTTTGTATTTTTGTCCTGTGTTAGTGCTGGAAGCACAACCGTGCTACTGTGGGTCCCTGAGCAGCAGACTCTAGGTGGGATTAGACATGTGAGAGGTTATCAGGACAATTCCCGTGAAGGAGACCAGCGGGGCGCACGAGGAGGGTGTCGGCCTTCAGACTGCGAGGCAGGCCTGATGCCAGTGAGCAGAGAGGGGGAAGAACGGCTGATCAGGAAAGCTCCACACCACCATTCGGGCGGGAGAAGGCTTTGACCAGGCGGATGAGGTATTCCCTAACTAAGGCTGCTCATCGGAGAAGTCCCTGTTTTGTCAGGAGTGGGCAGGCAGCGGCTGAGAGCATCCTCGGGGAAGCATGGCCTTGGTGTGAACGCCGTGACGGATGCATCCCTGAGCCCCTTGGTCAGTATTGCTGCCCCCAGCAGGAGAGCATAGCTGTGCATTAGCATGGGTGCCACAGTGACCCGCACCAGGACCCAGGCTCCGGTTGCAATAAACTTGCAGCATGGTTGGGAGTCGGGCTATGGTAACTTC
This sequence comes from Mustela nivalis, assembly GCF_964662115.1. Taxonomy (NCBI): domain Eukaryota; kingdom Metazoa; phylum Chordata; class Mammalia; order Carnivora; family Mustelidae; genus Mustela; species Mustela nivalis. Next base: position 175,927,274 of record NC_139022.1, read on the forward strand.
CTTGGGAGCATGTCCTTTGCAGACAAGTGGGAAATAACCATTTGCGTGGCTTTGGGAAAAATACTCGACCAATCAAAGACTTACTTGGTGCCTTATGGACAGGATGCTATGTGTTTGTCCAATTCAGTGTATGCTTGTTGAGGCCACATGGTAACCCAGGAGTGAGGAGCTCAGTGGGGAGCTGAGTGACCGAGAGGGATGGGGGGTCATCACTGCTAGCTGTCCCATACACAGACTCTGGGACCTTCTAGTCTGTCCGCCTATGGTGCCTCTGCTGGACTGTGAACTCTTTGAAGAGAGAGAAGATGGTGTAGCTTCTCTGCATTTCCAGGCACAGAACCTTGTAGGCATGTAATAAATTTGTTCTCGTCCATGAGCAAGATGTTGAGACAGTGATATACCATTATGATCACCATCACAGTTGTCCCCAACCCCATCTTCAGGCCCTATCATCCCACCCAGGGAATCCTTTCATGGAACAAGAGAACCACCATCTCACGGGAAGGGTGCTCACGGCCATTGTAATTTATGAAATAACGACGGGCTACACCTAATGAAGTAAAGGATGGACGGCTTCCCTTCACCTGGATCTCCTTGCTGGCTGCCTTGGGCTTTTTCCACTCTTCCTTTCATTTGCCTCCAACTTTCCTCAGCTACAAAAGGTGTGCCCCTTCCCCCGCAATAAAATCTCTACTTGAGAGAGAAGTGGACATCAGACTTAGGTGGCCAGCTCCTGGAATTTGAGCCTCTGAGCTTCCTGTCCCTGGGCTGTTTGCCATCTGGTAGGAGAGAGCCACCATCCACAGTCAGGGGAAGGTGACCTCTAGTTGAAATCCTTCACCTGTTACCACCTCCACAGGGTCTTCCTTATAGTTTACCCCCTTTGCAATGTTGTTTCAATGTAGTTCATTCCTTTTCAATTCACTTTGAGGGTGTAGGAGCACATAGAAAAATACAGACAATATAGGAAACCATCACAAACTGACTCAGCTAGGTCAAATCTTAGTATTTCACCATGTTCTCTTCCTCCTTTTCTAAAGACATAAAGTGTTGCACATGAATTTTGTGGATATTCCTAATATCCTTGTTACTCCTGGGCATGTTTAAAATTTATTTTTAAATTTAATTTAATTTTTTAAGGCATTTCTACACCCAGTGTAGGGCTTTGGTGCTTGAACTCACAACACCAAGATCAAGAGTCTCTTGTTCTTCCAACTGAGCCAGCCAGGCACACGTCCTGGGAATATTTTTATATCTTCATATTGTACATGTGTCTTCATAAACAATGAATAGTCTTGTTTTGCATGCTCTTAAACTTAAAACAAATGATATCATTTTGTTTGTGTTCACTTTGAGGGTACCCAGACCACGCAAGTTTCAGTGCTTCCCCAAGGATTTGGCAGGTGGTCAGGCTCACGGCTGTGAATTGTTCCAGTCGGGGATGCAGAGCAAAGTCAGCACAGCGGGTGAAGCCAGGGGCACAGGCTTGCACCAGTTTTCCCCCAGAAGTCACACAGAACATGCTAGGTTCCTCCACATGGGAAAAGTTGCCTGCCAGGAGCGCATCAGAAGCTTGGGACCCAGGGTCTTCATTGTTGAGGGGGCTCACGTCACTACCCCTGCCTGGCATGGTACGCAGACTCCAGACTCCCCGAAGGAAACCGGTTCCAGCACAGACTGCCTTGTGCGCTCACATAGTTTGGTCATACTGAGCCTTTGTTGTCCTTCAGGGAATGCTGGGAACCCTCTGGAAGTCCGAGATCCCAGATGCAAGTGAGTCTCTCTAAGGACAACAGGTCCAGGGTGGCTGTGTTACAATGCTTTTTTTGCATAGTATCCATATTGTGTCGGCATTTATTTTTTTATTCAACATCATGAGTTTAAGATTCATCTAGTTGATACATTAATTCTGGTCAGATTATTGAATTTTTACAGTATTTTATTGATGAACATTTAAATTCTTCCCTATTTTTCAATGTTGCGTGTAATACCCAACGACTATCATTTTAAATGTCTCTTTGGGCGTCTGTGGACGTGCACGTCTTCAGCTTTGCTGGATGTAACCACGGTACTTTTCCAGACCGCGCCTACCTTATGATTCCGCCAGAAGGTGTGTGAGCACCCACTTCCTCCCCCCCACCAAGGCTTGGCACTGTCAGGCTTTTTAACTGATATGACTGAACAAAAAATTAATTACTGTGAGTAAGGTATGCATATACTTGGGGAACCAGGGCTCGGGACTGCTGGAAGCAGTCCGTGCAGGCTCAGGACAGACAGAAGAGACAGGGCAGGGGCAGTCTTCCCCACCAATTCCCATCTCTGGCAAGGACGCTTTGGGTAACACTGAAACAGCATCCACGGAAGTTACACCCTGTGATCTATTACATTTATCCGTCGTCAAATACTGCCAGTTTCTGGGTAAAAAATAATCAAGGTTTCTTCCTGTGATTCATACACTAGTCAGAAATCCTTGGCTTCCTAGAACTCCAATAAAAACTTCAAATATCTAAGTAATAATTTGTAACAGTACTTTCTTTTTTTGGCTGAACACCACCAGGAATAAGGCCAGGCACAAAGGTTAATTTTTTTTTTTTTTAATAGATCTCTGCAAGGGTTTCTCAAGGGGCTGCCTTCCCTGAATGGCCCGAGTCAGTGGGACGAGCGTGTGATGCCCACTCATGTGCTGCAGGTTCCACAGAGGGTGGGTTGGGGGCCCAGCAGATGAGATAGTCCCAGGCTCCTGGGAGGCAAAAAAAACATCAAATCAGCAATCCCCACACCATCCTGCCTGGTGACCTGCCTAGGACACAGAGAAGGTGAGGACGCTCATGGTTTACAGGAGACCTTTCGGCCAAACAAAGCAATTTATTGTGACAAGAATGAGCTGTTTTATGGGCTGAGCTGTGCCCATAAAAGCATATGTTGAAGTTCTAATCCCCCAGTGCCCCAGAATGTGACTGTGTGTGCAGACAGGGTTTTTATAGAGGGGATTAACTTGAAGCGGAGTCATCGGAGTGGGCTTAGCTCCAGTATGGCTGGAGTCATACTGAAGGGCAGATCCAGACACGGACGTGGGTAGGGAAGACCATGCGAGGGCACAGGGAGAAGGTGGCCATCTGCGGCCCAGGAGGAGGAGTCAGAAGGAAGCAACACCGCCAGCCTCTGGATCTTGGAGTCCTAGTCTTCAGAATTGTGAGAAAATAAGTGTATTTCTGTTGTTTAAGTCACTGAGACGGTGGTACCTTGTTCCGGCGGCCCTGGGGAAGCTGATGCAGGACGCAGGATGGAGCCACGGAGACAGGAATGAGCCGGTCGCAGGGAAGGGGTGCGGGAAGAGGAGGCGTGGAAGGAGGAGAGTCTAGCTGTCTCCATCTCTGTCACCGCTTCTCCTACCCCCTTTTCCTGTCTCTCAGTCACGCTGTCGGAAACACGTCTTTGGGAAGCCCCACACTTCACAGGTGGAGCTCTAGCCACCCAGAGAGACGACCAGCGCCCTCCTCCCTGCCCGAGGGTCAGAGTCCCTAGGGCAGGACTGGGATTGGTTCCACTTGGGTGGGGGTCTGCCCTGAACAAGCCGCAGTGCTGGTGTGAGAAATGGCAGTGCTGGGGCAGCCACGGAGGGGACATGGCAGGGCAAGAGGCAAGAGAAGGCTCAGGATTTCACGGTGGTCTGAGGGGGTGGAGAGGACTCCTGGAAGGGGCGAGGACTTCTGGGCGAGCTATGCTATGGGGTCAGGAGGAGTGGGCTCGGGTGTGTTGTGACGGTGCTGGACCCTCTGAATGGAACCTGAGTTGCACCTGGGGAGTTGGGCCCAGAGCACCCTGGTTTGGGCTGAGGGTTTTATTCTTCTCAGAGCGTGACAAAAGGTGCTGAGTTGCAGAACGGCACGTTCAGGGTCGGATCCCAGTTTGCTCCTTGGACCAATAGCTTCTGAATCAGGCAAGCCACTGGCTAAAAATTGGATTTATAGCCACACATGAGACCTTCCAAATCAGACTTCCTGGGGTAGAAGCCAGGAATCTAAATTTTTAACCAGCTCTCTAAGCAAGTTGGAGACACACTGCGGATTAAGAACCATTGATCAGGTGTCTGGAGGAGCACCGTGGAAGGTGCTGCCAAAGACTTTCCTTGCCCTGTCTTTCTTTCTCTCTTTGTTACTTTCAACCTATTCTAAGTGGAGCAGCATCTTGGTTATTTTGCAAGGTTATATTCCCTAGCTATAGAAAGTGTGCGTGTGTGCACCCGTGCGGATGTACGTGTGTGTGCATAAGACTATTTCCTATGAAACCCTGGAGCATCTGCTACATGAAACCAAGACCGTCTCCCTGGGGAAGCAAAAGGAAGCAAAACAAAACAGCTCATATAAAAGGACAAGAAGAGCAGAAGCAGTTTGGATTAACAAGACATTGAGCAGGGCTAATCTGTAGCCCTCTAAGGTCAAAATCAGGCATGCAAGGCACAATTCAGCGTAAGGAAGATAGGCAGCTCTCTTGTGGGCAGGGGCTGATTTTCGGGGGAACGGGATCCCTTCTCCTGACCTTGCTGAGGGTTTAGGCCTCAATTCCTGGGCCTCCTGTTAAGGCGGCCATGTTGGGTGTTGTGAATACAGCATGCATCTCTCAACACACAGCAGCTTATATGCTGCTTACCAATCCGTTGCCTCACTGGCGGTGCTTCCTCACAGATCTGAGGCACGTGCCTCCAAGATGTGTGTTCTCTCTGGGGCTACTTCATAAGGGGACGGCAATCAGGTCTCAAGCAACGATGGAAGGAGGGTCCTGACAGTGACATCTGGGATGATACAGGACTCAGGACCATGGAGAGGTGGGCAGGGGTGTGTGAAGGAAAAGGGCTTGCCATTCTCTGGACCAGTTCTCATTCATCTCTGGGGGGTAGTGTCGTCTTCTGCTGAACCATACAACTCTTACAGTGCACTCTGCTTGTCTGAGACTGCGTCTTGAACCTAGGGGAGCTCAGTGCGTTCCGTGGGTCATTTCTATTCTTTGTCCAACCAAGATTACAAATAGATCAGGGAGGAGATCTATGTCAGCTGGGCTTGGTGGCTGTGAATTCCCACAGACATCTTTGCAGCATTCAGGAATGTATGTAAAATGCCTTGGGAACTCAAAAGCTCCAGAGTAGTACCAGCAATAGTTATTATCACTACTGTTTTCATTGATTCTGGTCACCTGCTTAAGTCTAGCAGGGAATTTTGTCAGATGCTATTGATGTCAGGGCCCAAAGCTCTTCTTTGGGGAGGGCATACCTGCACCAAAATATCTACTCTGTCAAGTTGCTAGCGCTCCAAGATCAGCATGAGTTCTTGGTTTCGGACTTTGATTCTTTATGAAAATACGTTGCCAGTGAAGAGACATTCATTAAAAAATTGGTCTCTGGTACCATTGGGTACAAGGGTAGGGAAAATTGGGGTTGGTTCCACCATCTTGCACCATCTTGGAGCTCACACTTTGGTGAGGAAACACTCACTAATCAAACAATCACACTGAATCACACTATATATATATATATTAGGAGAAAGAGAAGACGCTTCACTGAGAACATGTAGCCCAGAACTGGAATTCCCTGTGAATGGGGGAAGGGGTACTTGTTGAGATGCCTACACTCTGGGAATAGGTGGGCCAGGAGACCACGCTGGATCAGAGAAGACCAATTAAGTGAAAGCTATGCTCTTGTAGAACAATGAGGTGTGTGTGGCAATAATGAGCAGTGAGTTGATTTGACGGGTACTTGGCAGCTGAAACAGACAGGAATTGGTGCTGAGTTGAGCCTAGGAGAGAAGAGGGAGATACTAAGGATCATGCCTAGGATGTGGCTTATGCAGTTGGTGGATGGTGGTGCCATTCACTGAGGAAGGAAACTTTAGGCGTCATGCTCGTGGTGGGAGGGGTAAGGGTTGTGATGAGTTCAGTGTCTGGTGTGTGCTGTGTTGAGTTTGAGATCACCTTGAGACATCCAAGTGAAGACACTGAGAAAGCACTTAGACATGAGGGTCTAGAGCTCCATAGACATGTCTATGCCCGGAAGGCTCACTGGGGAATCTTTGGGGGATATTGCTGCCATGCTGAAAGTTGCCTCCAGAGTCTGCATCATTTATCATCATCATGTTCATTGTTTTAGTTACCAGCTCCCTTGGATCCAGAATTTCTATGAATGAGGGCCTAAGGAGGAGAGGAGTATGGTCTGATTTGTGTTTCTTAAAGACCACTCTGCCATGGGGTGATGGAGAAGAGGGGTGTGAGTTCAGGCGGGGAGACCAAGTATAATGCTATTCTGATAGTCTGGGTGAGAGATGTTGTAGTTGGGGATTCTTGGTAAGGGTGGGGATAGGGAGCAGGATGGCTTTGGTTATGTTTTGCAGGTGGAGCTAATAGGATTTGCTTAAGGGTGGGATTTAGGATGTGAGAAAATGACAGGAATCAAAAAATAATTCTTAGATGTTTTATCTGAGAAACTAGGACTCTGGTGCTTCAGGGCACATAGATGGAGGAGAAGGGAGGGGCAGCATGTTTGGGGGTGTGTACCATGTTTGAGACACCCATGTTTACATCAAGTGGGGGTGTCAAGGAAAAGGCTGTTGGAGTCTGTTGCTGAGGACAACGTATTGGCTCCTTGGGTAACTCAGGACACGAGGGACATCTGAAGGAAGGAAAGGGTGCTAAAAATTGGGATTATATTTGGTGAAGACTCCCTGTCCTCTGAGATGTTTCCCTTGGGACTGGGAGGGGAGGTGTAGGTCTCCAGTCTTGGCTCCCTCTCCCCTGCTTCCTGGCTCCATGCACACATGACTATTCAGATAAATGAGGTTGAAATGAAGGCCATTGAATGTTTCCATTTATCCTGTTAGTTTCTTCATCCCTCATCCTTCTAAGGTATCTGAGGAGGCGGCCAAGGGTGAGAGAGGAATGGCCTTGTTATAAGCGTCTACCCAGAGGGGAGTGAAAATGTTCTACCAGAGCTCTGTGCATGGCCCCACCAAGTGGCCTTATTTAACTGATTAAAGGACTGCTTGATCTTTGGGAAATCCTGGAGCCGATGAAGAGACAGTCCAAATCAATCTTTCTGTACCTTAAATAGTCTGCCTGTTGGCTGTTGTGGCCATCTGCTTTTCAGACTCTTCTTGCCATTGTCTCAAGAAATACTCTACCCCCTATATGGGCATCCCAACTCAACCACTCATCTTAACAACTGGCTTGGTTCTGTCCCAGAACTCTGGATTTTCCCCTCATGACCCATGAGAGGAGAGGGGCTTTAAGGAAAGTTCACAGAAGTGGCCAATATGTTCCCTAGAACGTTTCTCTTCTGTTCTCAGGGACATGTTCTGTCTGATCTTCCTGGATCAAGAGGTTTTCTGTGTTGGGTACAAATGTAGTTACTTATAAAATTGTGACCCATGCTTATGGTAAAATATCTCTTAGCTCTTAAGATAATCAAGATGTAGAGAGGACAGGAATGGCCTGTGACCTCCTGATCAGCTGTGTTTTAATTGGTTGGGTTCCCAGATGTCAGATTTCTCTAGGGTCATGATATAACTTCCCTGGAGGGATGGCTCTATTGACCCCTCCTGCAGGGAGCCAAGCTGGTTTTGTTCTATGCCACACAAAGACATATTCAATTGTACATGGTCCCAGCAAGTGTTTGACAATTTCAAGTCCAGAAAACTTGCCAGCTGGGCTAATGTCTCCTTTTGAAAAGAATGAAACAAACCATAAGATGGACATCTATAGCCTAGAGATGTCTTCCTCGTGTGGCCAGTGCAGAAAGCCTCATTTCTCAGGTGCTTGCTGGTACAGAGACCCTGGGGGCAGATCTGGTGTGTGGTCATTAAAGTCAGGCATTTTTCCCTCCAGGATCTGAAGAGTCTATAGCCTTCAGAGTCTGGGTTGGGTGGTCTCTGATTGCTTCTGGTAAAGCCCTCTCCCTCTTTCTCTGGGTGGGCCATGTGGGCCTCCAACAGCCCAAGGCCACTGCATATGGGGAGAGTAAGTGGCCAGCTTTGCTTATTGGCCAGGTGTCCAGAACACTGTGCAACTTCTGGGATGAAAGCTGTTAGGAACAAATTCAGGTAAAATGGGGCATTTCTGCCGGTTTCCAGTCCTGACCTCCATCCAATCTCTAAGCCACTGGGCTATTGGTAAAGCATTTCTGGTTGGGTGGGATAAACTCAGGTGTTTCACAGTTGTGATGTAAGCATCTTCTTCCCCTCCTTCCTGCTCCCTCCTCTTCCTCCTTCTTCTTCCTTCTTCTCTTTTCCCTCCTCTTTCTTCTGTGGAATCATTTACCGCTTTTCTCTGGCCACTAATTCATCTATAGAATCCTTGGAATAAGGTCTCATGGTATTTGCCGCACTATGAGGCTGGGTGACATAAGGAAAATCAAATTTGGCTTGATTTTCTGCTTTATCTTTTGGGATTTTGTTCCTGTACCCTTGTCTGTGATTGATTTAAGACAAATGGTGCTATCTTTAATTTGCAAGTTCCCTAGTTCAACATTGCTTCACTGATTGAATAACTGTGACCTAATACTTCTCCTGAGAAGAATTTCCCTAAAGGTCGTTAATGCAATGGTATCAAAAGTCATTTTCAAAATCAAATTTATTTCCATTGCTATAAATCTTCATTTGGCCCCCACAATGGAAATCTGGAAATCTTTTATGGTCTGTCTGAAATTCAATGCAGTGAGATTTGACATAGTTTTCAAAGGGCCTCAGAACAACAGGACGAAAACTTTGTTGGATATTACTGCCAGTCAAGTACCTGCATGCCCCAACAGAATTATTTCTTACATTATGTTGATTTACTTTCCGGATTAATTTTATGGTGGAAAAAGTTGACTCCTGATTTCTTCTGGGAAACACATAAGGAGTCCAGATTTTAATATATTCTTTCCTTCTGCCAGGAAAACTTCACGAAGTCTCAGCTTTGTGAATATATATAACCCGGATCTCAGAATTCATTTGTGGAGTAGTCTAAATTCAATCCATTAAGCCAGATCCTATAGTCCCTGCGTGTGCAAAACTCTCACTGGAGATTACGTTAATTGATAAATACTTGCATCTTTATGTTTCAGAGTATTTCAGAAGTTGCATGGGGTTGCCTGCCATTTCTAAGGTGGTTAGTGATGAATGGCTACCTTTAACAAAGAAGCTTACATCAATCATGAAACACTTGCCTATTTATCATAGTTATTAGCAAAAATTCTACTAAGAGAGCCACTGAATAAATGACCGAAACCTTGTAGCTGCTAAAGAAATGACAATTCAGGAGACAATTAACCTGGTTGCTGGTAGGCTTACTTCTCCAATAAAGAGCCCAGAAGTGCAGGGTGGCTACAGTGGACTCAGCTGGGAGTGTTCCCAGCCCGTCTCTCTTGGGAGTCTCTGCCCAGACACTATAGAAGACTACTTCTTCTGAATGAGCTGATTCTGTCAAACCTTAACTATGGTGAGGTACGAGGTACATGTCTATGTTCTTGGTTTTGGCATGAACTAATCCCTGCATTCTTTTCTCTTCAAATGTAGTATCAGGTTTCCTACTCACTAAATAGTATTTTTTAAACAACTTTATGTATTTATTTATTAGAGAGAGAAAGACAGCATGAGTAGGAGGGGCAGAGGGAGAAGAAGAGAAAGAGAATCCAAACAGACTCCATGCTGAGCATGGAGACCCAGGCGGGGCTCAATCCTAGTTATCTTGAGATCATGACCTGAGTGGAAACCAAGAGTCAGAAGCTTGACCAACTGTGCCACCCAAGTGCTTCCCACTGAATAGTATTAATAAAAAATCACCCCTGGGAGCACTGGAGACTCCACTTTTTGCCCCACCTGAAGCCAGGAGTGGCCATATGACAGGCTTCTCTGACGGGAAGTGAGACCTGCTCCTCTGGGTGATGTCCTTCCTAAACTTGGGAGCCCCAACATCGTGTGTCCCAGACTCTCTCCCATCCTTTCCGCTGATGAGAACGTAGACGATGGAGCCACAAGGTGGAACAAACCTGGTTCCTGCAGGAGCTCGTGAAGCAGAACGGCTCCACCCACCCAGGCTGGATACAACATGGTGGGTGTACGAGGAACTGCCTTCTGAAGGTACTGCATTTTGTGGTTTCTTAGGTTAGAACTTATTAACATGTACTTTAATGAACACCCTGAATCAGTTCCTAAGACTTCCGTAACAAAGCATCACAAAGTGGCTTAAGCCACAGAAACTTATTATCACAGCTCTGGAGGCAAAAGGCAAAATCAAGGCATCAGCATGGCCATGAGCTTCTGAAATCTGCAGGGGGGTCCTCCTTGCCCCTCAGGTTCTGGGGGGTCCACTGGCAGTCTTTGGTGCTCCTTGGCTTGTAGGTACATCATCTCTATCTTCATCTGGTGCTTTCCCTGTGTCTTCACATTGTCTTCCCTCTGTGCATGTTGGCCTCTGTGTCCCAATTTCCCATTTTGATAAAGGCACCAGTTGTGTTGATTTGGAGCCCATCCCAAATGACTTCATCTTGACTTGATTACCTCTGTTAAGAACCATCTCCAAATAGGATCACATTCTGAGGTATTGGGGTTTGGGACTCCTGCATATCTTTTGGGGAGACCCAGTTCAGCCCATAACACACACCAGTGTTTACTGAGGCCTTATGGTACTCAAGGCATCTCTCTGAGCATTTATACAGATTACCTTATTTTGTTATTGTGGTGACTTCATGAAGGAAGTTCTCTTTGCTGCCTCTTCACAGGGTAATGAAACAGGGGTGCGGAGGTATGAGGTAATGCTCCAGGTCACACAGACTAGAGGTGAACCCTTGTGTCGGCACCCAGAACCTGTACTGTGTGGTCTTTTCCATCTCTCAGAACGGAGCTCTAGCCGTCAGGAGTGAGAGAGGCAGGAAGACCAGGCTGTCCCTGGGGATCCTCTGCCCCACTGATTACTCCGCAATGGCCTGAGACATGGGCCTACTTTGCTCTGAGAGGCCATAAGGAGATTCCAATACGTATGTGCTAACTGAGGTGAGTGGACCAGGCACTCCCAACTTTGGTCTTTTGGGAGCCCCAGGCAGGCCACAGTGGGGTTCTCTGTCTTGCATCTGGCTGTTTCCCTATGGCTGTGGATCTCCTTTGTAAGCGGTAGGGCACTCTTGCGTAGCATCTGGCCTCTCCTTGTGGTCACCTCTGTGTCTCCGGGAGCTTCCCTTTCTGTTTCTGCTTTGTGCCCATGGGTCTCTAAGGGGTCTGAGGTCAGCTTCAGGAATCCAGGCTCTTCTGTGTTTGTAGTGGAACTACTTGGAGGTGAGTACACCATGTGGGGTGTGTCGTGGGAGGTGTGACTGTGGAGTTCCATTGGAGCTGGATAACAGAGAACTGAAATGCTTATGGGCAGCAATGGGCCATTTGGGGTGAGATCCTCACTGCGTGTTCTTGAGGCTACCTGGTTCTTGGGAGAAACTCAGAGTCCTCTTGCCCCAGGAACCCACTGTAAAGATGGCATCTACTGATTAACACCCAAGGGAAGAGTTTGTTCCAGCCTTGTTTAGATGGTGATGTCCTACCATCAAGTTGCCTACTGCCCCCATATCCCCCCTTCCAGCCCATAAGCTCTGAAAGCAGTTTCAATTACAAATGACATCAGATCTAAATCGGGATCTGAGGAAAGCAGCCTGCTTTTAATCAATCACTCCAGTTCACTGCTCTATGTGCCTGCTGGCAAAAAATAGATTCAGGCCGTTTAATAAGATGGCTCAGCCAAGGAGTTAGCATGACCTGTGGGTTCCTTACTCAGGAGCAGCAGGCGGGGCTCTGGGAACAGACGGCACCTGCAGGGTGGCGGGGAGTTCCGGGGGCTTCTCAGAAGAGCTGTTGGTGACTGTGGGTTTCTGACTGACATTTCTCGTTTACAAGGTGACCCAAGCACAGGACCTTTTAATTAGCCCACAGATCCGTCGTGCTTTGTGTGGGTGACTGTCAGTTTCTCTGCCTTCTGCGGCCCTCTGTTGCCATGGCAACGCTCTCCCAACAATGGATAAGGCTGCAGGGTGGGGGTGGGGAGTGGGGGGGCGGCAGAGATGCGGGCAGCCCTGTGCCAGCTCCCAGCCAGATAGTAAATATTCATGATAAGACCGTGAGGTGAAAAACTGCATTGCCGATGAGTTTTATTATTCAGGGTCAGCATTACGCAGTGCTGGGTGGGTGGGTGGGGGAGTTGGTGGAAAAAAGGAGCTTGTTTACCTTAAGGCTAAAACACAGAAGCAAAAGTACCCAACTCTCAAAAAATTTACCCAGAGAGTGTGAATGCTTCTCAGCTGTTGTGTCTTGCCTTTATTAATATCAAATATTTCCGTGGAGGTAGAAAGAATATGGGATTATCTTTATTAACAAGTAGTATTACTGTAATATTTTCTTGCCCATCTATTTGTTTAATAATACAGAGTCACAAGGGAATGTGATTAAAAAGCTGAGATCCAGTCAACCTGTAATTAATAGTCTTCTGGGCACATTTAAGCTGCCCTGGCCTTATGAACATGTTTATACCTTCCTGTGATGACATTTTAGGATGAACGAATCTGAGCGTTGATACTATATCTATGGAAAAAAAGAAGTCTGTTCCTCCAACACACTGCTAAATTGATCTTTTGGATAATTCCAGAAGAGAAGTGATGGGAACCGGTCACAGGCAAATTCAGGTAAAACCTTTCTCTGTCCTTGGGTCACTAGGGTCTGGCATTCCTGGAGGGCTCTCGGGTGCTGGTTGGTCCCCAGGCTGGTTGGCAGGAGAAGACTGGAGCCAATGAATAGGGCAGTCTGGGCCAGAGGCTGAGAAACAGGCCTTCTTTTCACCTGAAAATTTAATTCCATGAGAGAATTATAAATTGCCAGTTGGATCCTTAGATCCTCGTAGGAAATCATTCCATAGTAATGGGGCTGCTTCAACAGAGGGAAGACTTGCCACGTCAATACTTATAGGAGTATTTCATTAAGTGTTAAATAACTATTGTAATTATATTACCTGCAGCTTACTTGATTATTTAATTCAGTCTGTTGAGGAATTAATTACTATTTAATCAGTGCTGTCATTTAGAGGACAGACATAATCACCGAGGCTCTGTGCTGGTAATGACATGCTACCATTCTTTCTCTCGGTCTGATGTGGTCTAACAGGCCATGTTTCCATCAGCACGCTGGAGCCTTCAGATCCAGATGAACGTGGGCTGGGTGTTGGCAGGGCACCTGTAGGGAGCCGTTCAAAGTGTATCTGCAGGTCTCAGGGGGACATTGCCTGTTCGTCTTGGCACTGTTTCTAGTACCTCTGGATGGCAGGGTCAGGAGCATCTTCCATAGTGAATGTCAGAGTGGAAGCCCATGGCTGGCCAAGGCTACAGGAGGTAGAAAAGCAAAGCCATATTTTAAAATTTCCAGTAGGCCTTCCACTATTGCTAGAAGAGGAAAGCTGATAAATTTTAAAATATCTGTCTGCAAAAGAAACTGTCAAGAGAATGAGAAGACAAGCCACACATTAGAAGAAAATATTTGCAAAAGGCACATATGATATATCCAAAATATACAAAGAACTCATAAAATTGAACAATAAGGAAATGAACAGCCTGATTAAAAAAACGGGCCAAAGACTTGAACAGACACCTCACCAAAGACGATACACAGATGGCTAACAAGCATGTGAAAAGATGTTCCACAGCAGGTCTCATCAGGGAAATGCAAATAAAGCAACAATGGGATACCACTACACACCTATCAGAAGGGCTGACATCGAGAGCCCTGACAGCACCAAATGGTGACGAGGATGTGGAGCCTCAGGAACTCTCACTCATTGTTCATGGGAATGCAGCATGGCGCAGCCACTGTGGAAGACATTTTGGCAGTTTCTTACAAAACTGAACATACTCTTAACCATATGTTCCAGAATTTGTGATCCTTGCTATCCGCCTAAAGAAGTTGTAAATTTATGTCCACACAAAAACCTGCACACAAATGTTTATAGCAGCTTTATTCATAATTGCCAAGACTTAGAAGCAAGCTAGATGCCTTCGGTAGGTGAATGGATAAGTAAACTGTGAAACATCCACACAATGGAATATCATTCAGTGCTAAAAATAAATGAACTGTCAAGCCACAAAAAGATACAGAGGAGCCCTAAATGCATACTACTAAGTGAAGGAAGCCAGTCTGAAAAGACCACATACAGTATGATTCCAACTGTATGACATTCTTTGCCACAGGCTGAGGACTAGGGGAATAGGAGGAGCACAGAAAATGTCTAGGACAGTGAAACAACCCTGTGTAGTACTATAATGGTGGATAAGCATCATTACACATTGCAAAAACCCAGAGACACAACATCTCGAGTGAACCGTAATGTAAATGTGATCCCTGATGATGGTGGGGAGTCCCTGCAGGGTCATCATCCCAGCATATGTGACTGCTCCAGTGTGGGACACTGATAGTGGGGTAAGGGGAGCACATTATACATGTGTTGAGTCAGGAGCTATGTGGGAACACCATACTTCCCTCACAATTGTTCTGTGACCCTAAACTGTTCATGAAATTAAGGCTTACTAATTTAAAAAATAATGCACAAGAGAAAAGGCATGTAAGTGGACAAGATTACAATGGAGACTTCAAAATTACCAAAGAATCATCCCCTTTCATTGTGTGTAGCTACATATCTGGGGCTCTTTGCAAGAGCCAACCAAGTCTTGGACTGTCGTGTAAGATGGACATATACACAGGTGAGGACCTGGTGGTGAGCCAGCTTCTTTTCCTTTCTTGTGAGACTGCTGAAAAAATCACTGGCTGAGGGCTCAGGACAAATCATGATGGAGTTTTCAAGTGCTCTGGGTTCTGTTGGGCAGCAAGATTTGAAGAAAGATAACTGTGGACATTTCAAACTCGAGAAGAGAGACCACCTTTCCACATCATCTCTGGGCCTCTGCTGCCTGTGCAGAGTGAATGGTTTCTCCTGTGATTGGCGTGAGAAGCCAGCATTAAATCAAGTGACACCTAGAAAGTGCTGAGGAAGTTTTTCTGTGGAAAAATTTTCAATTATATTCAACCTATAAGTACGTCAATTCACCTGATTATAATAGCTGTGATTTATTGCATGCCTTCTACGTGCCAGGGATATTTTTTTACCAGAATGAGTAGGTAAGTACCATCCTCTCTCTTGTAAATGTGGGAGGGAAGTTCACAGAGGTTAAGTGACCTTCCTAAGGAGCTATGTAAAGTGAGGGCAAAATGGGAATTCCAACTCGTTGGCGAACTCCGAGGCTGATGTGGTTTTTAGCACATCTCCTGCAGTCTTCCTCTGGCTCTGACACAGCTTGGGGAAATCCTAGCTCAGCCTCTCCAAATTCTTTAAACCACTGGTAGATTTGGTTGACCATCTTCCAGAAGGCCCTGCTTTCGCCACTAAGAGTCTGGAATGGGGATAGAGCCAAATGTTGAAGTCAAGGCTCTCTTTCCTTCACCTAAGAGATGCCATTTGTCACCAGTGGACATTCTAGCTCTATTGACTGCTACACCCAACTTGGTGAAAGAATGTCAGATTCAGGACATCCTGGGATTCCTAACACACCCACAGCACTCATCAACAAGCAGAAATTCCCCCTGTAGAATGCTGGAATCTTTAAAACTCACGTCACGCTGAAGATGGGAACACTGTCTGTCTGCTGCAGCCGGAAGGCCCAGTCCCTCAACAGCCCACTTCCTTTTCAGCAGCTCGAAGTGTGAGGAAGTTCTTTATGCTCAGCTGCAACTCCCTTCCCCGTGTTTCCTCTTGTCAGTCGCTGCTGTGCTTCTGTAATCACTCAGAAGAGTGCCGCTCTCCACCACCTAGCCGTCAGATGGATTTTTGGCCATAGGGTTCAAGACGTTTCTCAGGCGCCTTCAGCTGTGTCTCCTGTGCTGAGGTGAACACCCAAACTGAGCCTTGAATGAAGACCTAGTGTCCAGGAGCACAGGCAAGTGCTGCTTGCACAAGCTTGCTTAGAGTCCTGTAATTTCAACTCACCGACAAGACAAGACAAGTACGGGGACGGTGGATATGTGTACAAGACAGCCAAATTCAAGTTCGTCCTTAAATCAAGCTGTGAGAGGTCTTATTCCAGCCTCCCCTAGCTGGCCTACACTCTCCCTTGATCCCATGCCTGTTTGACTTACTTTCTGTCATAGTCCTTTTCCTCCCGTGGGGACCATTACAGGATCTCAACCTTGAGAAGCAGAAAGTGGGCAGGCTGATTTAACTCGCACAGACACTAGCGAGAATCTACAAAATGCCTTGCCCTTGGTTTCACATTTTTGAGGGAATTCAATGAATCAAGTGGTGTGTCCGTGCTAATATCTAGGTATAGAAATGCTCTGTGTACATTGCCTCTGGGATTAATAAGCTTGACTGCCTCCATCTTCTCTCGTTCTGCCCTTTTTATCTTTAAACTGTGAAGAAATATGAAATAACTGTTTTCCTTTTCAGGGAATTCACTGTGTTTTTTCAAACATATTTTTCTTTTCTTTCTCAATGTATGCTCTGGAAGATAGGGAGGAGACTTCCGATTGTGTTAGATCCTTCATTAATGCAGAGTGTGACTTGGTCTGGGAATTTCTTTATAAGTGCAGTGATATATTTAAAGGTAAAATTTACATTTTTTTTTCCCCGCCAATGACCAGGTGATATCTGAATAGCACCTTTTATGTGGATGTAGGAAAAAAGGTTTTTCTTTAATAAGCAAAATGAACAGCTGACTCATTCCTCTAATTGTGAGTCATTCAAATACTGTATTCGTATCACCCAGCATCTTTTTGTTACTGCTTTACCTCTAAGATGAATGAGGCCGCTGCCTATGTACCGTTGAAGCCTTGCGTCTCATGAGGCCCAAATTCCAGAATGATGATAGATCAGTGCAGATTGTTGTAAATGCAAGTCATAAGTGCCCTGGAAATGATCTTAACAGGTGCGGAATTTGTGGTGTTGCAGAAACGCAATTAATTTCAAGATTCAAATACTGGTATTTTCTAAAAAGTTCAGCAGAATAAAAGAGGCTTGCTGCACTGGAGCTGCAGAATGCACAAATGAGCAGGGAACCACACAGGCAGGATCGTTTGGAATGTATGATCATCTGTATCCCAGCATTGATAGCTTAGCTGCCTCCTATAAATGAAGGGCGGTTTCAGTTCTGCCATCCCTGCAGGAACGGCTGACAAGTTTTGGCATCTTCATTTGAAATGTGCAGTCTGTGTTCAACAGGGCTTTTTACCCTAGATTTGTTAACCTATCATAATGAGAATCTATAATGCAGAGGGAGTTTTGGGTTTTGTAGCTGGGCACAGGGTGCAATGAGATTGAGAATACATTTTCTTGGCACGGAGCATGAATTATGATTTCCATAATGGGCTGCAGTTCCCTGTAAAATACTTCCTATTTATTGAAAGTAAATGTTAAATTGTTAACAGTGTATTTCTCTGCATTTCTCAAATTATTATTTTGTGGCAAGAAATAAAATACGGATTGCAGTCTTAAAAGCCTTTACAGTAAGCATCAATTCAAAACACGGCAGCAGGCGTGAATCCATGGACAGCAATAGGGTGCACCCAGCTACTCCAGAGCCTCAGATCGCAGATGACCTGGTGGCTCTCGCCATTGGCTTGAGCCGCCAGCCCAAGACATATTTGCTGAACTTGGCTCAGGGGGGCTGTGAACCCAAATGATGGCCACCTCCTATGTAAATGCAGTTAAACTCTGTGACAGTTGGTGAGTCAGGTGTGTGTGTGTGTGTGTGTGTGTGTATGACAAGCCTGTGCTTCACGTTTAATTTGACTGTGCAGTTTCCATGGCATCCTGGGATGCTTTTGTTTATCCCTGTGGAGATGAGCTACATTTGCGGCTGTTGCTTGTCTGAACCCTCGAACACATGTCCGAGCTGCACAGACATGCACCCGTGGGTATGGGGGGGGTTGGTGAAGCACAGTGAGTCTAGGCAGGAGGAGAGTGGCAGGATCACATGGGTCGCCCCAGGAGTGCAACACAAGGTTAATGCTGGAGATGGCTGACTGACTGATTCCGTGCATTCGCCCATCTAAGTGCCTTGAAGCCGAGCAGAGCCGCAGGACACAGATTGGTCTCCTGTGGCCACCATACAAAATGACACAAGGTAGCCCCTCTGGTGCTTACTGGCCATCCTTGGGGATCCTTGGTGTCCTCACCTGTGGTCACACCACTGCAATTTCTCCTTGAGTCTTCACATGGTGGTCTGTGTGTCTGGGTGTCTGGGCGTGTGTTTGTGTGCATGTGCGTGCCCAAATTTCCTTCTCCTAGGTATAATCACTGGGTGAGGGCCTAGCTAGCCCACCCTGACCTCATCTTAATGTGATTACAATGACCTTCCCCTCCCACTGATAAACCCACCATCACCCTCTGCTTCTGCTCATATTATAGGTTTGATACTTTATAGGAAATTTTATAGGAAGTTTTACCCCCCCCCCCAATTTTTAGCTGCATTTTTTGAGGCAAAATTGATGTAAAGCACTACTCATATTGGAGGAGATTCTGCTGAGTAAAATAAGTCAAGCAGAGAGAGTCAATTATCATATGGTTTCACTTACTTGTGGAGCATAAGGAATAACACGGAGGACATGGGGAGATGGAGAGGAGAAGGGAGTTGGGGGGAACTGGAGGGGGAGACGAACCATGAGAGACTGTGGACTCTGAGAAACAAACTGAGGGTTTTGGAGGGAGGGCGGGGCGGAGGGTTGGGTGAACCTGGTGGTGGGTATTAAGGAAGGCACGGATTGCATGCAGCACTGGGTGTTATATGCAAACAATGACTCATGGAACATGACATCAAACACTAACGATGTACTGTGTGGTGACGAACATAACACAATAAAGAAAATAAAGCACACAATTTGACGAGTTTGGAAATACATGAATACCCTTGTTACCACCGCACAAACCATACACATACCTGTCACTTCCAAAGTTTTCCTTGCACCCCCTCCCTCTATTGTGGTAAGAATTCTTATCATGGGATCTACTCACTTAGCAAGGGTTTAAGTGTATAATACAGCATTTTGGACAGTAGATACTATGTGTATAGGAGAGCTCTAGAATGTTCAGCATGTATAACTGAAACTTGATACCGATGGAATAGTTCCCCATTTCTCTGCCTGCAGTCCCAAATAGCCACCATTCTACTCTCTGCCTCTATGAGTTTGACTCCTTCCGATAAATCCTAGAAGTGTATCTGTGCCGTATTTGTCTTCTGTGACCGGCTTATTTTCCTTAGCATGATGTCTTTCAGGTTCATCCATGTCGTTGCAAATGATGGGGTTTCCCTTTTAAAGGCAGAATAATACCCCGTTGTATAGACAGACCGCATTTTCTTTAGCCATTCAACTGTCAATTTGGGACATTTGGGTTGTTTCCATATCTTGCCTTTTGTGAGTAATGCTGCAGTGAGCACGGGAGCGCGGATATCTCTTTCAGATTCAGATTTCAGTTCTGTTGGGTATCTGCCCAGAAGACCGATGGAACAGAATAGAGAGTCCAGAAATAAATGATGCATATACGGTCAACTGCTTTTCAACCAGGGTGCCAAGAATACATAATAGGGAAAGAACAGTCTGTTCAAAAAATGGTGTTGGGAAAACTAGTTATCTAATGTGAAAGAATGAAATTGAATCCTGGTTTTACTCTTAAAAAAACCCTCAAAACCCCAAACCACACACACACAAAAACCCACTTCAGAATGGTTAAAGATGTAAAAGAAAGACCTGAAACTAAAAATGTTTCAGGAGATAACACAGGGGAAAGTTGTCATGACATTGGGCTTGGCAATGACTTCTGGAATATGACGCCAAAAGCCCAACAATAAAAGAAAAATTAGACAAATGGAACTATGCTAATTTAAAAAACTTCTGCACAGCAAAGGAAACAACAAAGTAAAAGGCAACCTACAGAATGGGAGGAAACATTTACCACCTATA
This sequence comes from Mustela nivalis, assembly GCF_964662115.1. Taxonomy (NCBI): domain Eukaryota; kingdom Metazoa; phylum Chordata; class Mammalia; order Carnivora; family Mustelidae; genus Mustela; species Mustela nivalis. Next base: position 175,947,268 of record NC_139022.1, read on the forward strand.
TATCTGACAAGGGATTAATTTTCCAAATCTCCAAGGAACTCCTACAACTCAATAGTGAGACAAAAACAAAAAACAAAAAAATCTAATGTTGAAAATGGGTAAAGGAGCTGAATTGATTGCCAGAGAAGACGCACAACAGACCAGCAGCTGGTGAACAAAAAGATGCTCGACGTCACTCATCATCAGGGAAATGCCGATCAAAACGACGACAAAAATGTCACCGCATATCTGTGAGATAGAGGATAGATACTATCAAAAAAGATAGTTGTCAGGGTTGTAGAGAAATTGTACACTGCTGGTGGGAACATCAAATTGTGCAGCCGCTATGAAAAAGAATACGGAGATTCCTCAAAAATTTGAAAATGCAAATACCATATAAGCCAAGCAAAGTCAAGCTAAGGGGTTGCTAACCTTGTCCACTTTCACCAAAATCATAAAGAGACCAGGGGTGCGTCAGTCTGACTGAGCATCTGACTCTTGGTTTTGGCTCAAGTCAGGATCTCAGAGTTGTGAGATCGAACCCCAAGTAGGGCTCCATGCTCAGTGGGGAGTCTCCCCCTGCTCCTCCCCACTGCTCACACTCTCTCTCCCACTCTCAAATAAATAAATAAATCTTTAGAAAATTGAAAATAGACCAAGGCTTTTTTTCCAGTAAGATCAAGTTCACATGTCCCCTGGAGTCGTCAATTCTGAAGGGTTATATTGAACCCACTACAGCGCACATATCTTGTTCTTGCCAGTGGGCTGAGATTTATTTATTTTCATTATATTTATTTATTTTCATTAATATGCTATTTATTTTTTTATTTTCAGCAATTAGTTTATTTTCATTAATTTGTTTTCATCTATATATTTGAATTTATCATTAATATACTTTTATTTATAAAATATTTATTTATCTATCTATTTATTTATTTATTTTCATTAGTATACTATTGGATTTGTGTGGCATTTCTGAGCTGAGGCATTTAATAATTGGGTGCAGGACCCTCCAGGGCCCTCTTTTACTATGTCCATGGTGGAAGTCACATGTACCAGATGGGGCAATTATAGCTTGGCAGAGGCTCTGCGGAAGAGAGGTACACTAGATGTTTGCCTGGACTTACACTGGACATTGTAAGAAAGAGTGAAGAACAAGGTAAGCTGTGTTAAGCCACCCAGGGGCTGAGGAGCAACTCCTCGGGGTGAGGAGGTTAAGGACCATATGGAGCAGGTATGCCCCATCCCCTTCTTTCAGATCTGTGTGCTTGAACACCTGTGTCTTCTCCTCTCTTTGTCATGGGCCAAGCTCAGGGCACAGGTTCTGTCTCTTCCATGGGAGCTCTGTGTGGCCCAGCCCTGCTAGTGATGGTAGCTACGTGAATCTGGCTAATTCTGAAGCTAGGGATTAAGACCAGTTGGCAAGATGACTGAAACCATGATCTTCAATGTCTACTTAATGATAAAAATGCACTATCTTCATATTAATTATTTCCCCTGATGTTTTCTCCTAGATGGTTTAGAATATGGGTGAGGGAAAAAGAGTGACATTCACTGGTCTCTTCAAATCCTTCTAGAAGCATTATATCCATAAAACCATACCAAAGTCTCACAATAGAAATATTCAGAGTAATAAATCACTTTAAGGGTATAAAATAGTATTAATAAATACTAATATTTTTGAAATGCTTACTATGTGCTGAACATTATTGCAAGCATATATGTCTGTCTGTCTCTCTCCATCCACCCATCCATCCTCATTTAATTCCCATGACAATCTTCAGAAGTAGGTAGTTTCTCTCATTTATTAAAGATGACAAAACTGAGGCACGGAGTTGTAATCTTTCTGTAGTAACCAGCTTCATGGTCTACATTTAACTCTCTTTTCTTCTAAAATATGAATTGTTAAAATAAAAATTCTAGTTGAATGACTAGATGATATCAAGGAAATTGTCTACTGCATAGAAGAAAGGACAAACAGGTGATACTGTAGGTTTGTTCAAGCAGTCTTTCCTATCTCTAGATCAAGAAGTACTTCTCACCATTCCTCTAGTAACTTGCTGGTTTCACCTGTCACGTTTGAGTCTCTAGTCCATGTATGAGATGACATAGGGATCCAGATTTCTTTTTCACCATATATTGAGCCAGGTTCTCCAACAATCCTACTGAGCACTATTTCTCCAGGATTCTTGGTGCCATTACTATTGTGTAAATTCCCACATATGACCTCTCTGTTTTATTTCCTTGTTCTTTTTTTGCCTTTGATTGTACCCATAGCTTATGGTTATTATTATGAGATCTTTTTGAATGCCTTAATGGCTTTCTTATATTTCTTAGACACTTTATAAAATTGTCTACGAATTTGGTATCTTGTTTTTAACATTTTTTTGGAGATAAATTACAAAATTTTTTAGATTTACCTTGTATTCTGCCACCTTCCCGAACACTTCCTGAACACAACAATAGATTGTCAATTATGTTGGCTTCTCTGGTAGATATTCATGGCTTCTTGAAATAATTGCAACTGTATCTCTTCCTTCCCTCATTCTTACACTTATTTTTCTTATCAAGAAGTATGTTCAACTATAGAGATGAGAGTGGGATTTTTTCCAGATCTAAATTGAATGCTTATAGGCTCTTACTTTCTAGTCTTGTTTTTTGTTAGATTTTTATTTGCCAAAATTTAACATCAGTTATGATAATTCTTTGCTTGATTGGGATGCTCATTTGATTTTTTTAATCTCTTAGTCTATTGATGTTATGTTAGCAACTTTTAAAATAATGAACCATTTTTGCATTCCCAGGATCAATTCTCCCTGCTAATGATGTTTTATTTTCATTAATACACTATTGAATTTGGTTAGCCACTATTTCATTTAGGGATCTTTGTATCCACATTCATGAGCGAATGAGGCTATACATTTTATTACTCATATTGGTCTCCTTAGTTTTGAAGTGAATACATGCGTGTTTAGAGTTTTGTATTTGTTTTGCAACGACTGTTTCTAGGTGTGGCAGAACACAGAAAGAAAGCTAAGGTTATTTTGGTTTCTTGTGCTTATTTATTTTTTTTTAAAGAGAGGAGAATTCACTTAAAATTTATGAATACAAGATAACTATTTTTCTTGTACCATTTTGCATTTTTTCTAATTTTTAGGGATGTATCAACTTGAATTAAGTTTTCAAGTTCATCCTGCATAACTAGGTTTCCTAGTGCATTACTGCGTAAGTACTGATACAGACACTACTCTGTGTTGTTATTATTTTAAATCTCTATCATATCTGGGATCATGTCCCCTCCACTGCTTCACGCTGTTTTTGGATCTTTCACTTTTTGTCCTGGATCAGTTTGCCAGTGGCCTATCTTAATAATCTTTTAATACATCAGGTTTTGATTGCACGCTCTTTTCTATGATACTTCTGTCTCTGTTTTTTCTAACATTCCTTTTTATTTCCTGTTTATTTCCTGCTTTTTCTTTTTCCACCTCCTAAGTTAACACAGTATTGTTTTCTAGTGACAGTCAATGAATAGGAAGTTAAGTTAAATGCATTTTATGGAGAGTTTCAGAGGCAACCCACAGAAGAACCAGAGATCCCTCTGTGGGATGACGTTGTGAACACTGGTTTCATCCTCCAGCTCCACCACATCTGGCCACATCTCAGTGCCCTTTGGTCCTGTTGCTTCATTTGGAAGTCACCAAGTCCAGTCATTCCCAAACTTGTTCTTATCAGCCACCTGCTCCAAATTCCAGGACTTACGTCCAGACTTCTGAATTCCACAGTGTAGGTACCAAAAGTCTTTCTAAAAAGTTCCCTTGAGGAAATTAATGAAATCAATTCGCTGCATGATAATTTGGGAATCACTGACTGTATATCAACTTTCAATAGAAGCAAATAACCCCTATTCTGGGTTGTTAATGGGGTAAGGTCTAAAATTCTCCTGAAAAGACAGTTTCACAGTCCGAAGTGTTCTCTCCATGTGCTTCTTTAACGTATTATGCCCTTTCCTCAGTCAACCTAGCTGTGCGTCTAATTCCCTTCCCTTTGTCAAGGGTTTGCTTAAACCTTACTTTCTCAATGCAGTTTACTCTGACCACCCTCCTTAAAATTGTACCCATGTCAATCTGAGGGGTCTGAAGGGGTGGGGGGTTGGGAGGTTTGGGGAACCAGGTGGTGGGTATTGGAGAAGGCACGTATTGCATGGAGCGCTGGGTATGGTGCAAAAAACAATGAATACTGTTTGCTGAAAATAAAAAAAAAATTATGATTCTTGATGACTTGAGCAACATGCAATGTGGGAAAAACAGACAGAAGCGGTATGTGTGTGTGTTTCATCTACTCAATTTGTGTCCTGAACTCCCCTCCAAGTTCACCTTTGGTCACTATTACTAGCAGGTGAATGTGGGAAAAAGCAAGGAATGGGATCTGGGAGTTTGCTGAGAATCTGTTTACCAACAAAGAGAGATCCAGTGGTCTGCAGAGCTTCAGTTCTGCACCTTACGTTTGAGATAAGAAAGCTACTTGTCTGCCAGCACTAAGCTATGGAATCCCTTCTGGGTAAATGCCCAGTTACACTATGTGGGAATTTTCCTAGGTATGGATTTTTGAAAATTTTCCTTTTGTGACATTAGTGATGGAACCTGTATCTTTACATTTACCACAATTTCAGTTTCTGAGTTACTGTGCTGATCCTTTTCGTTTCTGAGCCCACGTAATGGTGATCAAAGCTCTCTGAATGTCTTGTGAGAAACATTTCACTCCTCCATCATGATGAGACATAGGCCAATAAATCCAAATAACAAAACACTTTTATAAACAAAAAAATTTAAAAAATTGTACCCACGTCTCTGTTAAATGTCTATACTTTTCATTCTCCCATTGCATTTTTCTCCTTCCTAATATTTCATATGAATTCTCATATATTTTATCTCAAACTGAGAGGATGAGAGCTCCACAGCAAGAATTTCCTTGTGTTTCCTGATGTTTTCAAGGCCTAGGACACTGCTGTGCACATAGTAGCTGCTTAATGAGATTTCTTGAACGGAAAAGTATAGGGCTTCATGATTCATGTACTATTAGCAATGCTCTGCCTCCTACAGGTTTCTACAAAACAAATCAATGACCTGGTTAACATTTAGGGTGAATATATATTGAACTGCTTTTGAATTTGGTTTTTCCCTTTCTCTATTTTTGAAGAGATTTTTCAAGACTCAAATGTAAATCTCTCTGGTCTGGATGGAATACAGCATTTCATTTTGGTTTTTACCTTCTTATCTGGGGCATAAGCTGGGTACATATTTTGACCAGTTGGTGAAAGAAATACGATTCAATATATTCTAGTGGATATTTTTTTACATATGGATCCCCCACTGTATTCTACAACACTTACATTTTGGGTAAAAAATATTAATATTTAAGCAACTAAAACTTAGAGCTTTTAAAACTTTGAGCTGCTACTCACCCATTTATCCAGTCATTGGTTTTCTTGAACACCAACATGTGGCCAGTGTTGGGCTGGGAGTTGAGGAAGTGTCCCCACAGCTTATGAGTAAGTGCCTGTGTGTATGTATATGAGGTCTCTTCAAACAATACATTTTAAAATTTCTATCAACTGGTTGGTTGAGTATGATTTTGAAAGTGCTCAAGAGTTCTAAAGGGCAAATGGTTGCACCAAGTTTTAGACGACATTAAAGATGTGTTTTACTGGCCTGAAATCAGAATTCCTAGGCTCAGTGAATGGTTTTTACTGTGACATTTGTTGTGGCCAAAGTAAGTGCCTTGACCCCTCAGAGTTGTCTTCATTGGGTTTCCTTTTCTGCTTCACAGAGAAGGAGAGGAAGTGTGGGATGGGCCTTGGATCTCTAAGATATGCTATTTCAAGTATTTTATTACACAGCACACTAATCCTACAACAAAATCAGAATGACAGTCCATGCAAACTTGCAAAATAAAAAAATATTGTTTTGGATAGTTATTAATAGAAAAAAGAGACTGGGAATAAAAATGCCTTTAATAAAGCAATCCTTCATAATTGCAAAATCTCCATGCACCAGAAACTCCCCAGTTAACTCTAGTCACTCAGTTTTTGCTCAGATTGACCTCAAATATCTCACCTATGGCAGGAAATGACACCAGACCATTTTAATATGGAAAGTAATTGCTTTGTCATTCTTTTTTCATGCATTAGGATGATGGAATATTAGTATCTTTTTTTTTTTTCCCCATCTCTGAGAAGCTTTAAAAGGGAAACTATTCTTGGTTTTGTTTTAGTTGTAAAAATGTTGGCTCTTGGTTACTGTTGCCAACTTCAGAGGGAGGGCCAGAGGACTGTGGGCAAAGTGGGAGCCAGGAGAACGTGGGGTGAGAGGGACAGGTTCTCTGAGGCTGAGTAGCCTGAGAAGGAGGAGGATGGCCCATCTTAGAGCTATTGTGGTCCATCGTGGGTCTCCTGACCTGCTCCCCAGTGTAACCCCACACCCTCTGGCTGTGAGAACCACATGCACTGGCATCTCTAGAGTTTCCAATGACCTCATGTCCCCAATATGGACGGCCCCCAATCAACAGAGGTCTCACTACGCTCCTCAGACAGGAGCAAATGACATCCTCATGCTACCCAGTGTGGACTTATAGCCAATAAACAAAAAGGCCACCTAAAGCTGTGGCCAAGCATGGTTTCCTGGAGTAAGTGTGACCAGGAGAGGGAAGAGCCCTAACACTATGACCCTGCCATTGCACTCCTGGGTATTTACCCCAAAGATACAGATGTCGTGAAAAGAAGGGCCATCTGTACCCCAATGTTTATAGCAGCAATGGCCACGGTCGCCAAACTGTGGAAAGAACCAAGATGCCCGTCAATGGACGAATGGATAAGGAAGATGTGGTCCATATACACTATGGAGTATGATGCCTCCATCAGAAAGGATGAATCCCCAACTTTTGTAGCAACATGGACGGGACTGGAAGAGATGATGCTGAGTGAAATAAGTCAAGCAGAGAGAGTCAATTATATGGTATCACTTATTTGTGGAGCATAACAAAAAGCATGGAGGACATGGGGAATTAGGAGAAGGGAGTTGGGGGAAATTGGAAGGGGAGGTGAACCATGAAGAGACTATGGACTCTGAAAAACAATCTGAGGGTTTTGAAGGGGCGGGTGGGTGGGAGGTCGGGATACCAGGTGGTGGGTATTATAGAGGGCATGGATTGCATGGAGCACTGGGTGTGGTGCAAAAATAATGAATACTGTTATGCTGAAAATAAAAAATAAATTAAAAAAAAATAAAAATATAAGCAATGAAATATCCCGTAAAAAAAATCTTTTGTTGTTCCTAATTCTAAAAAAAAAAACAAAAACAAAAACAATAAAACAAAAACCAAACAAACACTACATAAAGCAAGTAATTTCTGAGGTTTTAAAGAAGGAAAAGAAGCCAGCTGAAAGTCCTGTTTGTTTCACCTCTAACCATTTAACTGATTATTGCAACTAAAGTGAGGAGCTGAGGTAAGAGAGAAAAATCAACATGGAAAGTATCTTTACTGAGAAATTAGCTAAGAAAGAGTCTGTCAACCTGACTGGACAGGTAGAAAGAGATACCGGAGGCATTGCCCAACGGAGGAGGGAGTCACGGCACCCCTCCCAGGGGAGCTCCTGGAGCACCGTGGCCGCAGGTCCAGTCTGCTGGGCTTGGAGGGCTTGGGGTCTCCTCCAGGTCCCCCTCCAAGGGCCAGCTTCTGGCTCCCAAACCTCACCTCTGTTTATCTGCTGCTGCCCACCCCAGAGTCTATCTGTGGCTTTTTCAAGTTTCCAGAAAATGTCTCAGTCCCTCTTGGTCTTGGTTTCCTTATCTGAAAACTGAAATCAGAAATGTATCCGCCTCATAAGGCTATTGTGGAGTTCAAATGAATTCTTAGATAGTTCGGCTTAGAACAGTGTTGGGGGGTGTGCTTGAGGGGTTCAGTCATTAAGCAGCTGCCTTTGGCTCAGGTCATGATCCCGGGGTCCTGGGACTGAGCCCCGCGCTGGGCTTCCTGCTCAGAGGGGAGTCTGCTTCTCTCTCTCTCATTCCCCCTGCTTGTGTTCCCTCCCTGTGTCTCTTTCTGTCAAATAAATAAATAAAATCTTTAAAAAACAACAAAAAAGAACATAATGATGCTCAGTAAGTATTAGCAGGTGATGGTGCTGGTGCCGGTGGCCGTGCTGGCAGTGGCGGTGGGGGCGATGGTGGTTATTAGTGCTGTCGGTCAGCTCTCCATCCCTGGGCGGAGGCCCTCCTTACAGCTCTCCCTGGGCACTCACCAGCATCCATGCTCTCCTCTTTCTAGGTCCACAACTCGACTGCATTTTCCAGATCTTGTGTCTCAGTGGGGCCACGCGACTTATCCAGGTCCAGGCCAGGAGACGTGCGTGGGCCTCCTCCAGCAGCTCACTTCCCCACAGGCCAGGGGAATGTGAAGGAGGAAGAGGCCCTAGAAATTGAGGACAGTTTAAAGGTGTTTAGTGGTTACAGGGCATTTTAGCTTAGCCTTTTCCTCTTGATTGAGTTTTCCTAGTTAGTGGGTCTGAGGAACTGGTCCATGTTCTAAGTTGTTGAATTTATGAGCATAAAATTGCTAATGGTATTCTCTTGTTACATATTTAGTGGCTGCAGAATGTATAGTGACAACCCCTATTTCATTCCTAACGTATTTTTATTGTGTGATGTGAGTCACCATACAGAACATTAGTTTTTGATGTAGTGTTCCAAGATTCATTGTTTACGTAGAACACCCAGTGCCCCATGCCATACGTGCCCTCCTCAATACCCACCATTCCTAATATTTTTGATTAATTTTTTAAAAAATAAAAGCTCTCAAGTCATACGCCAGCTTAAAATAACGCAGTGGACGTGTCGCCTCCGTGATGGAACTCCAGCCCCCGCCTGCCGTCCGGGGCGCGGTCCCAGCGCCGCCGTGCTTTTCCTCCTGGCTCCCCTGTTCCTCAGCCTCCTTCCCCTTTCAAACTTCCGGAAATATTTGCAGTCCAGAAACCCCCATGTGCTCTCCCTCGCTGAGCCTTTAAAGCTCTACTTCTTGCGAGAAACCCCTTCCTCACTTTCGCTTCCTGAGGATTCATTTGGCCGCAACTTCCTTCATGAAGTCAGGCGTCCGAAGAGGCAGAGAAGACCAGACATGTCGGGGGGTGTCTTCATGTGAATAGTCGTTCCCTGCTTTTCAGACTTCGTCCTGTGACATTGTACCGATGACATTGCCCCCTTTCTTTGCGGAGGTAAATGATGACAGCATCAACCACATCATGGAATGATGAATTTTTGTGTGCTAAGGTCTGTGTTTGAAATTTTGGCATTTTAGGGTAGGCATTATCATCATCTCATTTTGCAGCTGAGGAACTGGGACTCAGAGTCACTAGATTCTCTTGGGAAATGTGCCCGTTTCTGATCTGTTGGCTCTCGGCATCCTCACTCCTCCCTGCTCTCTGGATCTCTGACCTGGTTTTCCATGGCGTTTGGCCACTAGGCGACTTACAGGTATTGTCCTGGTGTCCTGTCTGTAAGATCCCCTGGGCTGGCTTCTGTCCAGGTGATGGAGCTACCAGACTCCTCTGCAGCCTGGCTCCTCCTCCCTCTGCTCTCTTCAGACCTGGGCTTGGGGACACCTCTTCCCTGGCAAGTCCTGCTTTACCCTGCCGCCCTGCCTGGTGGTGCTCCTACACCTAACCCTTGTAAATAGCCCTTGGGTAAAGAGACTTTCCTCAAATGCCCCAATTTCCTATGTGCCATCTAGTTCCTGTTGGAGTATGACAAATTAGAGCCACTGGAAGAACTGGGAATTCAGTTCTTTGTCGAGGTCTCTAGACTGGGCCTCTTCCCGTGCACCTTCCAGGTTCCAGCCCTGAAAACGGACTTCTGGCCCCTTGCGCTGCCTGTGCTGTTTGCTGGGCTAGTCCATGGGCTCGGAGTTCCTTCTGGGTGACAACGTAAATGTCACCAAAACAAACAAAAAGAGTACCTTCACCAAATCCATATTCCTCTTTGGTACATTTTTATTGGCACTTGAAGGGCTAAAGTCTACCAAATAAGTGGTTTAATTGAGACCTAAAACAAGGGAGTCAACTTTCCAGCTGATTTCTGGGGGAACTGAATGCCAGCCCTAATACACCCTCTGGACACAAAACATTCAGACAGGAATGTGTGAGGTGAAAGGGATGGGGTCCACCAGAGTGTTGGTACCACGACGTTACCGCACATACAAGGGAAAGGACAGCATTTAGAAGTTCACTGTTGTGGGGATGATTTTGGAAATAACGCTGGAGCGGCTGGTAAGAACAGCACACGTTGTTCCCAGCCTGCTTCGGCATCCACAGCTTTTTAAAAGAAATTGCTGTTTCCCTCGTGGGTACCTCCTGGATTCCCGCACTCTGTTGGGTGTCCCTTGCTTCCTGTCACTTAATCTCATGACGACTGGACGAGGCCGGTGTGACTGCACTGTGTTACGGGGAAACAGACAGTTCAGGGGTGAAATGACTCATTCTGGGGCACCGTTGTACGTGGATGAGCCGCCGTCAAGCGCAGGTTTTCCGAGGGTGTCTTTGTCTCTCATCCGTGAATCGGACCCAGCCAGAAACAGAAGAGGAGCTCTAGGAGAAATAAATATTTAAAGAAACCCATGGTAAGACAGATGGTAATGACGTTGTTCCGCCATGGGACAGATATCTTCCCGAAACATAAAAATGGGAAAGAACTGAGGAAAACATAGTTCATACGAAAGCTGTTGGGAACCGGGCACCCACCACCTGAAGCTTTAGTGGACGCTGTGACAGACAAGGGACAGCCGTGAACATGCTCATTTTCTGGCCGCTTCCTCTTACATGAGTCACACATTCAGAAACCAGGGATGTATGTCCATAAGCAATAATGTGCAGTGCTTATCCAAACAAGCAGAGGTTTGCTTTGCTTTGTACCTTAAAAACAATTATATAGGACAAATACTTTACGGAGGGACACTCAATTGTTCCCCCCCCCCCAAAATTGTAGATACTTATGGGCCATGCATTTTCATAGTTTTAGGGTTTATTGTCTTCCTCTGTCACCAGGGAATTGTTTCTTATCCATTAATCCTTTTCACTCACAGGTCTTTCTGTCTTCTGTCCCTGAAAGCCTGTGGACATAAGTACTTATTTCATCTCCACTGTAACTGCTCTTGCGCAAGCCCTAACTGCTCAGGTCTGAGCTCATCTTATCCTTTCTTTCTTCAGCATCAGTATCTCCTCCTGCTCTGGCCCATGCCCATCAGCTGAAGACTGAACTGTGCTCTATCTCACTGTAAAGAAAAATGGAAGATAAAATAAGAACCGCCTGAGATTCTGCATACCCTTTTCCTCTGGATGTCTTTGCTTCTTGTTAGAGCAAAAGCCTTGCCCTTTCCTGTAGGAGGTAAGCCTTCGCCTTTCCTATAGGGTTTGACCCTCTGGCCCCATGCTCTCTCACCCTTCTTGACTTGGTCCCCCTCCTCTTTACAGCCTCGTGGTTCAGTCCTTCCTTGCACTGTTCTCTCCGTCTATCCTCGTTCCTACGTGTTCTCACCAACGCCTCACTTTTAATGCCATCATATGCTATAGTGACTCCCAAATTATCCCCCCCCCCCGATTTCCCCTTGATCTTCAGACATTCAGATGTGAGTCTCCTTGCTCTATCTGTGTGTTGAGAGATGTTTGATGTCTGAAAAGGTTCTCATTACCTCCCATTCTGAACCAGCTCTTCCCTCCGTCTTCCCTGCTCAGAGGAGGGCACTTCTCTGGGGTCCTCCTTGGTTGTCATTCTCTTATACCCACCTCCAATCCATTAGCCCTATATTTCAGCCATGGCTTCAAAGAATACACGAATCTGAATCTGTCTGGCTCCTACCATCATGCCTAGTCTGACAGGACTCACTGGCATCTTTCACTGGCTTACCAATGATAATCTTCTGTCTTACCTGCCTATACTCTACTCATACTTTCCTGTGATACCTTTTACAATGGCTAAAGTGTCCTTTTGAAATGTACACATCCAGTTACTCCCTTGTTCAAGGTCTTCAATGTCTTCTCAACACATTTAGGATAAAATCTAAATTCACTGCCGTGGTCTACAAGACTTGAAATAGTTGGGCCCTGCATGGACCTCACTAATCTACCACCCCGCCCAGCTCCCTCCCTCTGTCCATGCTGATCTGCAGCAGGACAGGGGTTCACTGTGCTCCTCTCCTGTGCCAATCTCTGTTCTAGGCTCTAGAGATATAAGTTTAGGTTCAAGTGGGGGAAACAGACACAACTACACCTAGAGTGGGTGCAGTGTCTCCTGTGAAGAAAACAGCAGATGACAAGGACCAAGAGGGATGAAGGAAAGTATTTCAGCTCAGATGAGAAGGGGGCTTTGGGGCACAGTCCTGCTGGGAATGCATGGGGAGCCCTGGGAAGACATGGGGAAGAGCCAACCCCCCCACACAACCCAGCATGGGGCTCTAAGGGGCTGGGCAGTTCCTTTTTGAACAGGCAGGAGGCACAGGGCTGTCCCTTTTGGAAAAGCCCATGGTTCTGGAACAAAGGGTAGGTGAGGGGGGAAAAGAGGTTAAGGGAAGGAAACATCAGGTTATAGATAGTTTTTCAGGTGATGAGACAGAAACACAAACAGACCATGACCTCATCCCTTAACCAGATGATGCTGTCTGTTCTTTCAGGAAAAGACTGGAATATCACAAAACCCGTAGAACTCAGAATAAATAGAAAAAATGGCTCCTTCAAGTGTCGGGATCATCTGAAAGACTGGCAGTCCTGATCATGCAATCGCCATGTATTTTTCAGGCATCTAACAGTTAGTGGCTTTTCAAAAAATGTGTTATTTAGTTCCATTTCTGACTCATGGATTTTGATTGCTTATTGTTAGTCAGAGCCTCATTTCATTCAACTGAATGTCAAAAATAAAATAAACAGAATGGGTTTATTTGCTCCTCTTCAGTTTCATTCCATGAAATTAAATAATATCATCTGAAGCCAATCTACTTTTGAAGGGACACTTTCAGACGAATGTTTTTGGATGTACTTGTTTCTTTTAAAATAGCTTCTTAAACAACCACTTCAAGCTTTTATGTTTTACTTACAGGTGTTTTAATTTTTTTAATAATGAAGACATTAACTTTGATGTGCAGTTGTGATTTTTATCTGTATCTAGAGCTTTTTCACTTGAATTTTAATGGGCCTTAATATTTATTTTTGGGGGTGTGAGTTAGATAGAGTAGCTAAAAAAGAAAGGTTAATAAAATGTGCAAGTCTGAAATATCATGCTTATGTACTCAACATTTATTAAGCAATTTTTGTGTTCCAGGCACTGTTATAAACAGAAATCCCCGCTCATGTGGAGCTTATATTTTTTTCTACAAAATAATTCATTCATTTTTTTCACAGAAAGGTAAGTAATAGGTAGCTTAGATACATAGATAGGTAAATGTATGATACATAGATAGGTAAATGTACGTATGTGTGGATGGATGGATGGATGGTTGGATGGATGGATAAATCGGCAAATGGATGGACAAATAAATATGTATATTGGTAAGTAGGTGAGATAGGTAAATGGGTAGACTGACAGCCTCCATATATTCTTGGCACTCTCCACTATTTCCTCTATGTGTAGTTTGATTCTTAACCTAAGGGAGAATTTTGTGTATGACACTGAGATGTACAAAGCCATGTACAATTCAACTCAGTATGTAATTGGAGAAGCTACATAGGTCTACGTAGTCAAGAATACTTCATCTCCCCTCTGGGGAACTACCATCAGGTATAGTCAGATTGGCAATATTAGACAAGTATTGGGGTACATATGGAAAAAAGTGGGTCACAGAAGGGCCCCCAAAGTTGGCTTGAATTCAAGGAAGTGGCTTGTCACTGGAGTTGATTTTGGTGAGATGTGGCAAAGAAGTGAATATGAAATTTCCCTTTTAGCTGTAAACATTTGTAGTGGATTGAATACTGTCCTTCTAGAATTTGCATCTTCCTGAAACCTCAAAATATGACTTTACTGGAAATAGGGTGTTTATAGGTGTACATAAGGATCTTGAAATAAGCTTACCTTGGATTTAAGGTGGATCCTAAATCCAATGACTTATGACCTCATAATAACAGAAAAGACCACATGGGGAGGCAGAGAAGGTGATGTGTAGATGGGGACAGCGGTCAGAGTGAGGCATCTGTAAGACCACTGAGGCCACAGATCGCTGGATGCCACCAGCACCTGTAAGAGGCCTAGAAGATCCTTCCCTCATGCCTTTGCATGGAACACATCCTTGCTGACACCCTTGACCACAAGAACTGTGAGAAAGTAAATATCTGTTTTATCAAGCCACTGGCTTTGTGGTAATTTGTTACAACAGCCCTAGGAAAATAGCTCAGCATTACAGAAAAGTAAGGCATTTTTTTTCTCTCTCTCTTATTGACCATGGAGAGGTATGTTTTGAATGGGCCTTGATAATTGAAAACTTGGGGAAGCAGGGTCTGTATTAGTTTCTCATGAATAGAGAAAAGACCTGTCTGAACTTAGGGGACAAAGAACATCTCAATGTCTCAATTTCTTCATCTGTTTAACAAGAAGAATAATAGTACTAATCTTGTAGGGTCTGCCCCAGACCCCACCCTCTAACCATTGTGTTCTGCTGCGTTCTGCTTCTCTCTGATGGTCTCTGAGAGAACCATGTGGAGCTGGGGGTCAGTTTGCTAAAAGGTGGATGCTCTTCCCAAAAAGAAACAAGCAAAGCAGTAGATGTAAGCTAAATGCCACAAATATCAATCTTTTGATAAAATAAATAACCTAAAATGAATATTTAAAATACCTAGGTATGTTAATAACAAAAATAAATAAGTAATAATTGCTATGGTTGTGAAGATACACATGTACAGAATTTATTAATATATACTTATTTTAATTATTTATAGCTTTTATAAAATTGTCTTTTAGTTATAAACTATTCTGAACTCTTTATCCAAGTATATGCCATAGATACTCAAGTTGAAAGCAGGATGTTTCAGGAAGTCCAGGATGGTCTAATGCTCTTGGTGACCATGGGGAAGTAATCAGGAAGAGTGGGAGTTAGTGGTGAGGGGGTGGGTGAAGGGTCTTACCCACAAAAGCCAACCTGAAGAAGGGCGGGACAAGTCATATATAGGGTGGAATTGAAATTCAGACTTAAGGAAAAGAATGGAGAGCCTTGTGTATTCCCATAGGACACTTGATGTACAGTTGGAAGGTTTCATTCTGATTGGCCAGTAGGAAAGTATGATTTGCCAACATCTGACATCAGTGAGGCACTCTGATTTTTTGTTTTTGTTTTATTTTGTTTGTTTCTACTGTTCAAAAGCTAGAAGGACTCTTAAGTAGAACAGATTGTGTTTCCATCAAGGGGGGAAACCATGGTATTCCCAATGCTTCCATACTGACCACAGGTGAAAAGTTGTTTGGCATTCATATATCGACAGCCACAGAAAGTTTGCTGCTAAAACATCTGCTCTTATTAAAGAAAGCTGGAGCTTTGATCTGGCTGCCCAAGGGGAGGTAATAAATAATAGAAAATGTCTCTCTTCTTTCTTATCATATTAAACAGATGTCATGAATCTGAGCTTCTCTTCTTTTCCTTGTCCTCCTTTCTTTATATTTTGATCTTGTTAAATAATTTTGAGGATCCCCTGACCCAGACGACCACAGTCAAGAGAGGTGCTGGGGATTTTCACTGATGTTTTGGGCTGCTTTCTTTTTAGGAGACTGATTCCTACTTGTGGAGAAGGGCTTTGTCTCAAGACAAATCTGCTTTTAAACAGTTCTCAACATATTTTGTCTTGGATATAGACATTGAAGCCTTTATTGATCGTGAGAGTATGTACAGATAGAATCAATAAATGAATGAGTGATGAGAGAATGAACAGCATCATTTTGAGCAAAGGGGAGAGAGAGAGAGAGAGGAAACTAACTTTGAGGGCAAGGAGGGGCCAACCATCCAAAGTTCTCATAGGCCAAGTACACAGCGAAGGAGAAACAATGTGTGGCCAGGGTCTTGGAGAAGGGCAATGGAGGTAGCCGTGAGGGGCTATGCCAGGGATAAGAGTGAGCTGTTTCCTCAGAAACAGCTGGCTAAATGAATTCCTGAAGAAAAAAACATGTTCAACTAGAAATCAAGAATAGAGAGGGATAGATGATAGGTGCTGAGTAAAAAGGCAGAAGGGTTTGCTAAGAGGTCTTGTTACCTTTGTCACATATGGCATTTTTAGAGTACAGAAGTCAAATTGTTTTTAGACAGAGATCTGTTTTCATTCATGACTTCCAGTTCTAGCTTGAGAGTCTTTTGGATGCCTGAGATCCCCAGACAGTGACTTGTGTTTTATTTTAGTGCTTTTATTTTAGACTGCATAGTCTAAAGTTCTGTACTTAAATTTTGGGTTCATTTGGCTATTATGGGAGAGAGAGGGATCTGTGTCCATCAGACTGCAGAGGTGTGGTGGGGTTGAGAGAATCAGCAGCCGCTGCTCAGGCCCCTAGGGAGGAGGAACACTGGAGCTGTTCCCAACCTCTGCTCCATTTCGGTGATGGCTAGAGCTCCAGAGGGGAGCAGTGGAGTGGAGGGTGGCAGGATCACACTCAGCCAGGGCAATACGGCTATAGCAGGGATAGAGTGAAGAAGCAATACCTTAACCTTTCTCCCTTGCTGGTCCCAAATCTGTCAGTGACTTCCTGAATGAATCTAATGTCAAATCAGAGGTCAGTTGAGGCAGTCTTGAAGATGCAGGTCTAGGACATCTGCCCCGAGAGCTCAGAGCTGGGCAGTGGAAGGGTCTGCTGGGGGGTGGAGAGGATGCAGTATAATCATAGCAAGGGGTTTTCTACTACTTATGAACTTGTCCCCAATATCCCTTTTGTTCTCTACCAATAAATCCTAAGGCTTGTTTTGTGTCTGTATATTTCACTAAAATGGCCACAGCTAGGCAGAATATCTGATTCAAATTTGGAGAATGTTAGAATTGGCAGTTTTAAGTGAGTTTCTGGAAAACCATTATGAAGGCTGAGAGAAGAGGTGATGGAAAACCCTGTTGATTTCAGGACAGCATTCTTGTATCCATTCATTAATTCATCCATCTGTCACAAGGCACTGATTCCATCTGGGTTCCTGCTGGCCCGGGATGAGGGTCTCAGCGGGGCACCTACAGGGCGAGGCTACAAGGAGGCTCGGAGCCTGAGTTGGGAGTTTGTGGGTCATTCCTGGTCACGGTGTCTGGCAACATCCATGATGGGATGTATGTGCCTTGGTACCCTGGGAGCCTCGTACCACTCCTGCCCTGAGATCAGATTTCATTAGCTGATGTTGCAGCCAGCCTGCGTCTAAGTTCCAGCTGTTTCCGTGGCGAGGGCAGTTTCTCAAGTGAAGGCACACAGGGCTCCTGAGGCTGCAGAGGCCCCAACCGCACCCTGGGACCCCCGGACAGGAGACACAGGAGATGCCGGCCAGCTTCCTCATGAGAACAAGAACCAGAGAGCCTAGAGCTGAAAGCTGATGTTAGCACAACCACCATCCATGTTCTTCTAAAAGACTGATTTTCTACAGATTTTAGTTAAAACCAAATCTCTAAATGCAAAATGGATGTTTGGGTAACATCTAATTTAGAAATACACATTTGTAGGTGGCTTTTAGCAAAGAATGCGATGAATGCATTAATGGGAATGACTGAGCATTGGCTTCTGTCCAAGCACAGAATGAAATTGAGCAGTAACAGTTTTTTCTCCATTTTGTTTTTTAAAATCATAAGCTTATTATTTATTCAAAATATTTAACTTTAAGTAGAGACATTAATTGTATTAATCTAAGAAATTGTGTTTGAGTTAGAAAGGATTATTTAGAAATATTTTGAAATTCATTCCCCTGAAAGGCAAGTTCAGAAAATAATTTCAATACCTTTATTCTGTCTGTGGAGCCATTATTCAACTAATTTTTAGTTAGTGAATTAGAATTATTTTTAAAAAATGGATAATTCATGTACTAAATAAATCCCAGCCTCCTTTCTTGAGGATTCAAGGAAATGAGGCAGAACCATATTTTTCTGTGGTTAAAGTTAGTTTGTTCTGGATCCAGAGTGTTTACTTGAGTGGAAGATTTCCTCAGGGAGAATTTTGTAGTGAGACTTTTTTTCTGGACGACAGGTGCTGGAAGGAGCACGCAGCTTCTACTGCTCACAGGAGCCTCTCAGGTGACAATACCAAAAGCAGAAACCAGTAGAGCCAACCACAGACTCAGACCCAGGGCTGAGCAGAGAGTCAGTGAGGGCGTTCCCTTCCTGCACACAAACAATGTGTTAGAAGAGGCCTTACACATGGAATAAATATATCTGTCAAGTCACCTAGCCTGTTTCCAGAAAAACAAACAAACAAAACAAAACAAAACAAAACAAAACAAAACAAAACAATACAAAAAAAACCCAGAATTTTTATAAATAGAAAAAGTATTGTGGGGGCAGATGGCACTTTGTGATTCAGCCCATAGAAGACCAAACCACCATTTAATGTAAAATGTACAGACACTTACAGGAACCCATAAATATTTGATCAACAAAAGAATAAATTATGACTCTCTAATGCACGACAATCATGATTATGATGCAAAAGGCCCAATTTGATCTGAGGATCTCATTAAAATCTTGCTAAGTTAAGGGTAAGAAAGGAGAAAAACCAGAGCATCTTCATCAGGAATCTCAACTGGCCCGAGGGAAAGGCAGGGACAGCCTTCGGATGTTTTGAAATGCAAGAGCAATCTCATCTCTTCTCTTCACGGAAAAGCTCCTGAAAAGGACAGTTGCCGGGTGCCGAAGGAAGCTGAGGAAGGCAAATCCAGGAGGACCTGCCTTGCAGGTTGGCCCCAGCAGCAGAGCCCAGCCACTCTCCCCTCCCCTGCCCTGCCCAGAGCCTGCACGCCATGCAAGTCCAGGCATGACTGCCTGAGTCACAGCCATCTCAGAGCAGAATGTCCCTGGGGTCCTGGAGCAGGAGGAGGGGGACAGGCTAACAGACAGGACTGGTTCAGGTCAGGGGGATCTCTTGGGACACAAGACGCATTCCTGGCAGTTGCTCAATGCTTTTGTCAAAATCAATTCATGGAGTGAGGAATAACTCCCACAGCCCACCCTGTGCTTGGTGAGGGGGTTAGCTCTGGATTTTCTGGGTGGATTGATTCAGGCCATCATCAGACAGGTCCAGGGGTGGCTCTTGGCACATGGCAGAGATTTCTCACCTATCTGGGGAGAATCAGTGCGGAGTCCCCTCCCCCAGCCTGTAGAGCTGAACAAGGAGGGGAGGAGAGGCACGCCAGTCCCAGGCTGGGTACACCTGCCCGAAACCATGAGTGTAGCAAATGTGCTGTGTTCGCTCTCACGATGATGACATGTAGTCCATGTGGTATAATTCTAGAGCTTGGAGTCCCAGCCAAAGCTGGGCATGCATGTCCTATTGGAATGCTTATCTTCTCATTTAAATGTCCAGGAGACGGAGTTTCACAGGATTTGTAGAAAGGGTGTTTAGAGTCGTAGTAGTGCAGGTTTATAAGTCTCTTCCAAGAAAACAAATAGAGAAAGAAACATTCCAATGGGATCTAACAATGTTTATTCTTCCAATCCAAGAGCATGGAATGGTCTTCCATCTTTTTGTGCTTCTTCAATTTTTTTCATGAGTGTTCTGTAGTTCCTCGAGTACAGATCTTTTACCTCTTTGGTTAGGTTTATTCCCAGGTATCTTATGGTTCTTGGTGCTATAGTAAATGGAATTGATTCTCTAACTTCCCTTTCTGTATTTTCATTGTTAGTGTATAAGAAAGCTACTGATTTCTGTACATTGACTTTGTATCCTGCCACATTGCTGAATTGTTGTATGAGTTATAGTAGTTTGGGGGTGGAGTCTTTTGGGTTTTCCATATAAAGAATCATGTCATCTGCAAAGAGAAAGAGTTTGACTTCTTCATTGCCAATTTGGATACCTTTTATTTCTCTTTGTTGTCTGATTGCTGTTGCTAGGACTTCTAATACTATGTTGAACAAGAGTGGTGAGAGTGGGCATCCTTGTCGTGTTCCTGATCTCAACAGGAAGGCTGCAAGCTTTTTCCCATTTAAAATGATATTTGCTATGGGTCTTTCATAGATAGATTTGATGAAGTTCAGGAATGTTCCCTCTATCCCTATACTTTGAAGCGTTTTAATCAAAAACAGATGCTGGATTTTGTCAAATGCTTTTTCTGCATCAATTGAGAGGACCGCGTGGTTATTCTCTCTTTTCTTATTAATTTGTTCTATCACATTGATTGATTTGCGAATGTTGAACCATCCTTGTAGCCCAGGGATGAATCCCCCCTGGTCATGATGGATAATCTTTTTAATGTGCTGTTGGATCCTGTTTGCTAGGATCTTGTTGAGAAACTTAGCATCCATATTCATCAGTGATATTGGTCTGAAATTCTCCTTTTTGGTAGGGTCTTTGCCTGGTTTGGGGATCAGGGTAATGCTGGCTTCATAGAAAGAGTCTGGAAGTTTTCCTTCTGCTTCAATTTTTTGAAACAGCTTCAGGAGAATGTCGTAATGTTTGAAAGTTTGGTAGAATTCCCCAGGGAAACAGGTCCTGGGCTCTTGCTTTTTGGGAGGTTTTTGATCACTGCTTCAAAATCATTACTAGATATCGGTCTATTCAGGTTGTTGATTTCTTCCTGGTTCAATTTTGGGTTTATAGTTTTCCAGGAATGCATTCATTTCATCTAGGTTGCTTAGCTTATTGGCATATAACTGTTGATAATAACTTCGGATGATAGTTTTTACTTCCTTGGTGTTCGTTGTGATCTCTCCCTTTTCATTCATAATTTTATGAATTTGAGCTTTCTCTCTTTTCTTTTGGATTAGTGTGGCCAATGGTTTATCGATCTTATTGATTCTTTCAAAAAACCAGCTTCTAGTTTCATTGATACATTCTACTATATCTTTGGTTTCTACCTCATTGACCTCAGCTCTAATCTTGATTATTTCCCTTCTTATGTGTGAAGTTGGTTTGATTTGTTGTAGATTCTCTAGTTCTTTGAGGTATAAAGTCAGCTGGTGTGTTCTGGATTTTTCAATTTTTTTGAGGGAGGTTTGGATGGCTATGTATTTCCCCCTTAGGACCGCCTTTGCTGTATCCCATATGTTTTGGTCCGAAGTGTCTTCATTCTCATTGGTTTCCATGAATTATTTCAGTTCTTCTTTGATCTCCTGGTGGATCCAAGCATTCTTAAGCAAGGTGGTCTTTAGCTTCCAGGTGTTTGAGTTCCTTCTGAACTTTTCCTTGTGATTAAGCTCCAGTTTCAAAGCATTGTGATCTGAGAATATGCAGGGAATAATCTCAGTCTTTTGGTATCAGTTGAGTCCTGATTTATGACCCAGTATGTGGTCAATTCTTGAGAAGGTTCCATGTGCACTTGAGAAGAATTCTGTTGTTTTAGGGTGGAATGTTCTGTATATATCTATGAGGTCCATCTGGTCCAGTGTGTCATTCAATGCTCTTGTTTCTTTTTTGATTTTCTGCTTCGAAGATCTGTCTATTTCTGAGAGAGGTGTGTTAAGATCTCCTACTATTAATGTATTCATATCAATATGATTCTTTATCTTGATTAACAGTTTTCTTATGTAATTGGCTGCTCCCATATTGGGAGCATAGATATTTACAATTGTTAGATCATCTTGGTGGATAGTCCCTTTAAGAATTATGTAGTGTCCTTCTGTATCTCTGACTACAGTCTTTAGTTTAAAATCTAATTTGTCTGATATGAGAATCGCTACCCCAGCCTTCTTTTGAGGCCCACTGGCATGAAAGATGCTTCTCCATCCCTTCACTTTCAGTCTGGGTGTATCTTTAGGTTCAAAATGGGTCTCTTGTAGACAACATATGGATGGGTCCTGTCGCTTTATCCAACCTGCAACCCTGTGCCATTTTATGGGTGCATTTAGGCCATTCACATTGAGAGTGATTATTGATAGATACGTTTTTATTGACATCATGTTACCTTTGAAGTCTTTCTGTAGATTGTCTCTATATTTCTGTTCAATGCTATTCTTAGGATTTTTCCTCTTTTATAGACCCCCCTTAATATTTCCTGCAGTGTTGGCTTGGTTGTTGCATAGTCTTTTAAGCCTTGCTGGTCTTGGAGACTCTTTATCTCTCCATCCATTTTGAATGTCAGTCTTGCTGGATCAAGTATTCTTGGCTGCATGTTCTTCTCATTTAGTGCCCTGAATATATCTTGCCAGCCCTTTCTGGCTTGCCAGGTTTCTGTGGACAGGTCTGACGTTATTCTGATGGGTTTTCCTCTGTAAGTAAGGACCTTCTTTGTCCTAGCAGCTTTCAAGAAATTATACCTATAATTATGATTCCTCAATTTGACTATCAGGTGCCTTGATGTTTTTTTGGAATGTATAATCTTGGGTGGAGACCATTCGGCCTCCAGTACATGAACACTGGTTCCATTCACAAGATTGGGAACATTTGCATGAAGAACTTGTTCCACTATATATTTTAGACTTCTTTCTTTTTCCTCCCCTTCAGGGATTCCAATAATTCTGACGTGGGAATGTTTCATGGCATCATTTATTTCCCTGATTCTATTTTTGTGGTTTCTAAGCTGTTTGTTCCAGGCTTCCTCCTGATCCTTTCTCTCTATCTGTTTGTCCTCCAGATCACTAATTCTGTCTTCTGTCTCAGTTACCCTAGCTTTGAGAGAATTTAGATTAGATTGGAATTCATTGAGAGCATTGTGAACCTCAGCCCTGGTAGCTTTCAGCTCTGCCATAACATTGTGAACATCTTCTCTGGTCGCTTTCAGCTCGGCCCTAATCAATTTTGTTTGGTCATCCTTGGCTTTCTCCAACCTAGCTATTGCCTGGATAATTGTTAGCCTGAATTCTCTTTTCAACATATTGTCTATGTTGATAGCCATTAGCTCTGTTGCAGAAGGTCCATCCTCTGTATTTTTTTTCTGTTGGGCATTCTTCCTTCTAGTCATTTTGGTGAGAGATGACTGAACAGATGTAGCTGGATGTATCAACCGTGGTGCAGTCAAGGTGCATCCTGGAACCCTTCTGAGCAATCAGGATTCCCCACCCAAACAAGAGAAAAAAAGAAAAGAAAAAGAAAAAAAGATAGAGAGAGAGACAGGAAAGAAAGAAAAGATGAAAGAGAAGGTTCAGCCCAAATGGGCCCCAAGATAAGATTTATGAAGTATACAAACAAAAACAGACAAACAAAAAGACTGATAAAAGTATATGACAAGAGAAAAAAAATATATATGCAAATAAAGGAAGAACCTCATCAAAAAGAACCCCAAGTGTTAGATTTATATACTATCAGGACAAACACAAAAACACAGAAACAGTGGTGGAAGAAAAATATGGGAGAGTGGTTATAAATTCTCAATGTGGGTGAGGAAGTTTGTTTTATTTCTTCCTGGATGTATCTTGATATCTTTGTTAAAGGACCCAACTTTCCTAAGATAAAGGGGGATTAAAAATTGGTTTACCTATAGGGGTAGTATTGATTGGGGAAAGGGGATTACTTTGAAGTTCAACTCTATATGAATATTAGAAAATAAAAATAAAAAAGGAATAAACTAGACTAAACTAAACTAAAATTTAAAAAAAGAAATTCAAAAAATAGAAATGCAAAAGAAAAACACAGGTGTATGTATCAAAAAGTTCAGGTTAGAAGGTTATTATGGAATTTGATGTACTGCACAGCTCACTGTGATGTTAAATAGGTTAAAAATTATCTATATGTAAAAAAAATGAGCCAAGGTAGTGGGAATAAATTAAAAATAAAAGTTGTCCTATGAAGTAGTGGTGGTGGTTCTCTTGTAGTCTTTTACTTATTAACTATTATCTCTGGGCCCTTGCTAATTTGACATATGTATACACATATTCTTTTTCTTTATTTCCTTCTTTATTCTCTTTTTTTTAAGGATACTGTGGACTGAATATGTCTCTCAAAACTTCCCATGTGGAAGCCCTGAATATAGAGATACCCTCAGAGGTAATTAAAACTTACCGAGGTCATAAGGTTGGGGCCCTAATCCAGGGGGTTGGGTGGCCTTATGAAAAGAGGAAGAGGGGTGCCTGGGTGGCTCAGTGGTTAATCCGCAGATTCCTGATTTTAGCTCAGATCGTGATTTTGAGGTGCTGTGATCAAGCCAGGCTTTGTGTGCAGTGGACAGTCTGTTGGAAGATTCTCTCTCTCTCTCTGTCTTCACCCCGCCTACAGCTCACTCACTTTCAAACACATAAATAAATCCTTTAAAAGACAAAAAAAAAAAAAAAAAGAGCGATCTATGTGTGTCCCTTTCAATGCTGGTTCCGAGAAGCCAGGTGAGCAGGCAGTGAGCCAACGGCCATGTGCAGGATGGAGGAAGGGCCTGACCACAGGCCACCATGCTCACACCTGACCTAAGGCATCCAGCTGCCAGAACGGGGATAAAATACTCTTCTGTTGTTTCAGGCTCTCAGTCTACAGTGTTTTGTTAGAGCAATTGGGGCAGACCAAGCCGTAGCTTGAGCACGGTTCGTCCTGCGCAGGCATGGGGAGCCCTGCCTGCCATCAGGCGTATCCAGGGCACTGAGCTCCCGTGAGTGCTGCCTGAGTGAGGTCCAGCTGCATACAGGTTTCTTGATATGACCCTCCAGGTTCTTAGGTGTCCTCCCCACTCAGCTCACCCTCCTCAAATCCCGTTCTCTTAGCCCGCGTCAGAAAGGATGTTCCTGTTCCTTCTACTGTTTGCATTTCTTCTTCCGGATGTCATTCTTTTCTACCCTGTAGAGTTTCCAAGTGTGCTCCATGAAGGCCCTGCCCGAGGAATACCATGGGACATAGCATCCATGCCACGCAGATAGAGATCCAAGGTGGGCTGGAAACTCTTGTTCTTCAAAATGCTTTGAACCAAAAGCTCATGAGTTTGCCCCATGGGAGTGGTAAAACCAAAAATGGAATCAAAGGTTATCACTTGATCTCCGGAACAGATTGAATTGGACTAGAAGGCCCTGAACTGAATGAGATGAAAAGACAACAGTGCTCCAACGGTTTGAAGCCCTGTGAAAGAAATGGACGCAAAGTGCCAAACAAGATAATAAATCCTCGTGGGTCTCTCGTGGAGGTTTGGCATTTGTGGATTTGTGTTAAGGAAGAACCCCCGGGTGAGTGGATGGAGAAGTGAATGGTTGGGAGAGGGCACCAGCTCCCTGGTCCCCAGGACAAGGCAGCATTGCAGGTCCCCACCTGCTCTGCAGCTGAAGGGAATCAGCCCAGCGGGGTCCAAGACTGGACAGCTCCCCAGCCAGGCTCCACCAGACGTCATTCTCAGAATCCCGCCGCCGGATCACTGCAGGTTGCCCTGCGTGGATTCTCTTTCCAGGAGGATTTGAACATTGGCTGTACAGTATCTGACACTAAAAATACAATGAAACATAAAAATCGAATTGTCTGAGGGCTAAAGAAGAATGAACAGGAACGGGGAACGTCTATATGCTGAGAGCACCGACATCACGGGGCCCTCATAACGAACCAGCCAGGAAGGAGCCGTTCTCACCCAGATTTTAAAACTAAGGAAACCAGAGCTCAGAGAAGAGACACAATGTGAACAAGACCACGTCGTGAGTATCTGGCAGAGCTGGAGTTCAGGGCCATTTGGCTCGAGAGCCTCAGCTCCTTGACATGCCAACGCAGCAAAGATGCTTGTCCGTGCGGGTGGCGGCCAAGGTGAAGACCCTCGGTGAACAGTGAGGGGATGCTCCAGATAATCTTTCTTCTCAAGGGTGCTGTGATTTCCCTACTCATTCCTTCCAGGGTAGTTTCTGGGGAAAGACTTACTGAAGTGTTTCTACAGTTCTTTGTGCTCTTTTTTTTTTCTTTTTGTTCCTTCTTCTCCTCTTGGTCATGTGGACAATGATGTGCCACCGTGAAGAACTTTCTTGGCTGCCTGGAAGGACGGTTTGATCTCCTTGCACTTTTCGACACACCCCTATTCACTCACCACACCAAGGAACGGGGGCATGTTTCTGATGACCAATGACTGATCTCATGCTTTCTCATCCTGAGGTCATGCCTGGGCAGCAGGGGTCCAGATGGAGATCACACTGCCACAGTGTGGACTCTGCTGTCTGTGCGACCACTGGCCTGGCCAGTAGGAGGTCACCAGGGCTGCCCAAGGGACTATGAAGTTTCCTGAGAGAGAAAAGGCCTTGAGGGAAGAGGGATATGTAAGTCCTGGGTCTTGTTCCTCCATGGGTCCAAAGAGGGTGCAGTTCCTTCATGACTAAGAGCTCTCTCTCTCTCTCTTTTTTTTATAGTAGATTCTATGCCCAAGATGGAGCCCAACATGGGGCTTGAATTCATGACCTTGAGATCAAGCAAGACCTGAGCTGAGATCAAGAGTTGGACACATAACAATAGAGCCATCCAGGCGCTCCTAGGGGCTCTTTTATTAAAACAAGCAGCCGGGCTCAGGTTGGAGTAATGCCAAGGATGTCTCAGGCACCCAGTGCAAGAGACAGCTTCTTTCCCAGGGCTCACCTATCCTTGTGCCTCCCTGAAGGTGGGGGATCTCTTTGGCCTCCCACTGATACCAGATGTTATAGATTGAATGGTGCCCCCCCCACGCCCCCCCAAAAAGGTACATTGAAAGTCCTCATCCCACTGTGGCCTTATTTGGAGATCGGTTCTGTACAAAGGTAATTGGTGAAGATGAGGCCGGTAGGGTACCCTTCATCCAACGTGATATGTATCCTTGTGAAGAGGGATGATTTGAGCATAGACATGCACAAGGGAAGGCCACTTGAAGGTCAAGCCAGGGATCAGGGAGATGCGTGCCAAGGGTTGTGCGAGTGCGGCAGGTGGGGACCTGGGACACACACTCTGCAGAGCCTTGGAAGGCCTGATGGTGCCCACCCCCCATCGCTGACCTCTGTCCTCTGGAGCTGGGAGAGGCACACTCTGGTGTTTGCCCACCCAGTGTGGGTGCTTGGTTAGGCAGCCCTAGGGGACTAAGACATGGGAAGGGCAAAGGCCTCACAGGAGGGTGGCAGGAGGCCTGGTGGGCTGATGCCGTACTGTGGGTGTCCTTGTAGATGTACTAGGGCCCCCAGACTCAGGGGGAGCCACGTGGCACCAGGGGTCCTTTTAGGGGCTACACATTTTCTAGAGCCCAGAGCAGACAGACAACAGACAGAAGTGACTTCCCAAACATACAGGTTCCGTATGTCCTGTTTTCTCTTTCTGAAGTTGGATACAAAGGGTTTTGAGGTCATTGGTGAGGTTACTACCTGCATGGGCTTGAGTTTGTCCATGCTGGACACCAACACACCCTACGGGGCCGTTGTGCCACATGAGGTCTTGAGACCTTTAGGAACGGGCACACTGACCAAAGTCAGAGACGGGAGCTCCCGCCCAGGAGCCTCCCTTAACTCAGGAAACATCACATGGCCTCGTTGGGCGTTGTTCACTGAGCTGCGTGGCCAGGCCGCTTTCTGTGTAACAGCTCGTGAAAATATGACCTTCTTCTTGCCCTCTGAGACTGTGGTCTGGATGCTACCCAGAGGCACATCTCTGTGTCCTCACGTGGAAGTTCACTGTGATGAAAGACTGGGTCCTAACTGGGCAGGGCTAGGAACCAGTGTGGCCGGCATGGCGCCTGCAGCAAGGCCCCCCACACCTGCAGCCCAGGTGTGCGAGTGCCAGAGCCGGGGGGCTGGTGCCGGGTGGAGCCGCTCTGCACCCCCAGGTTCCAGGACGACGTCTCGCCCTCAGCCCGCCGTGGAAGTAGCCTGTGGAGGCAGGCATCGCGGGGTAGCCGATGGCGAATTCCACCGGTGAGAAAGCCAGGTCGTGTTGCACCGAGCGACGTGTCAGCATGGCCCAGAACGTGGTGAGCGGCTCACGTGGCGCCATAAAGGAAGGAGCACGCCTGCATGAAACCCATCAGCTCCATCACGCCTGGCGCGTGGGCCACTAAGTGAACACCTCACACTGGGGGTTCATCTAAACCCCTTGGTTAAGGTCTCCATTTCCCTATCGACCCACCGAAAACCTCAGAGCTCTTTCTACCGCGGGCTGTGCTGGAAATGTGGTAACCGACCCCTCCTCCTTGGTCTTGTGCCCACACCAGAGAGTCATCATTTAATTTATCATCCGTCTCCTTGGTGTCAGAGCTGCCTTGTTGGCGGCCTCCGTGTTATTTCCCTCTGCTTCTGGGGATAGCTTCTGGCAGCGGACAGCTAGGCTGGGCTCAAGCACTTTGATAATGAGAAATGGGCAGGACGCCCACCCGCTCCCCGGCAAGTGGCCCACCAGCCGGGCTCACCTGTCCTCAGAGATGCCTTCCCACGGCCGCTAACCAAGTTCTCAGTGGTGAAAATGCGAGATGGAAAGCCTGCTTTGAAGGTGTTCCCATGTCCTCTCTCTCCACGCAGGCTGCCTGACTGGGACTTGGGAAGATGGGCCTCCTGCCAGCGCTTAGAGGAAGTGCAACGGGAAAAGCATCCGCAGTGGGGGGCATCCCACGGGAGCTCCGGCGGAGGTGAGCGGCCCGGGTGTGCAGGCCAGGCTCGGAGGCTGCAGGCCGGCGAAGAGCTGCAAGAAGCCTCTGGGCTGGTGGCATGGCCTCTTTCCTGGGAGACATGTTCAGGGGCTTTGGTGGCCAGAGGATGGAGGCCAACAGGTGTGCCAAGAGCCAGGCGAGCCCGGGGACTGGGGTGAGTGTTCTTTTTCTCAAGAGCCCCTTTCATCCTGTCCCTTCCCGGCCATGAGCCAGTCATCATCAGGGTTAGAGTTCTGGGTGCCTTTGAATCAAGTGGGGAGCCCCACCAACCTGGCTGGTTGTCCTCCTACAGGCCTGCTTCTGACCGCAGTCACCTCACCTCTCCCGGGGGTTGATCATGGAGCCCTCCCAGTGGGCAGGGCTTGTCACCGTGGACGGGAGGAGTGTTTCCTGCTTGATTTATTTTTTATTAAAATATTTTATTTATTTATTTGACAGACAGAGATCACAAGTAGGCAGGGAGGCAGGCAGAGAGAGGGGGAAGCAGGCTCCCTGCTGAGCAGCGAGCCCGATGTGGGGCTTGATCCCAGGACCCTGAGACCATGACCTGAACCGAAGGCAGAGGCTTAACCCACTGAGCCACCCAGGTTCCCCTGTTTCCTGCTTTAGACTCTGCGGGTGCTGCCTGACTCTTCCTAAGTGTGTGGGTCACGTGGTACCTGGCCAGCCTCACCCCCCTCTCTGTCCCTTGTGGGGTGGGGGTGGGGTCCTGTCTCTGCTCCTGCGGCACAGGGAAGGTGAGGCCGACCAGAGGGCCTGCAGGGCCTACAGGAGGGACCTACCAATCCTGCATGGAAGCTGACCTCACGGCCTCTTCTGTGTGGGAGCCCCATGTTGTTCCTCTTGGAGTCTGGCGATGGTGATTTCCTCGGTGACTGCTGTGTCGTGATGCAGCAGGCAGAAACGCTCACCTGTCTGCTTCTGGGGGGGCAGGCCGCTGATGCCGCCTGCCTGATGGCCCCCAGAGGTGTCCTGTACAATGCACAGTGCTCGGGGCCCTGCTCGGGGCCCTGGGAGTCGACTTTCAATCACAGAGAGTATGTGCGGCCAGGGGTTCTAGCTCCCACCTGGCGCTGAACGGGCCCCCGTGCTTGGAAGCGCTTCCTGCAGTGCCTGCCCCCCCCAGTGTGGCTGGCTGGTCAGTATCCTCCTCTTGCTCCCTCCGGCCTTAAATTCTGCCCCCCCATCCCACCTCCGAGTGAGAGGCAGGCCTTGGGGACAGAACCTCACATGTGGGGAGGGTATAGAGCACCTGATGCCATCCTTGTTCAGCCATGGGAAGGCAGCCTTGGGACCCCCGATGCTTTCTCCCCCCATGATGAAATGGCTTTCTTTTGCTTTTCTGGGACTACGGTTGATTCCTACTTGTCACGGAAGCCAGACAGGGAACGATTGTTTCATAAGCATGGCTTTCAAAGGCAGAATGGCTACCACCCCGAGAAACCATGGTTATCCGGAAGGGACCACCCCTGCACATCTGTCCATCTGGGCTTTTCTTCCTTCTGCACTGGCCTGAGACCTGGGGAACCAGAGGGCTTGGATGCAGGGGTCCGGTGGAAGGAAGAGTGGGAGGAGGCCAGCCCCTGGTTGGGTCAACCGTCTCTGCCGCTCCTTCCTGCATCCCTCGGGCCCCTTCCCCCCTCCCACTCAGACAACCCGTGAGGACACAGCAAGGACTCGTGTCCCTTCACAAGGGTGGGTGCTGAGCTGGTGGCTTGAGTGTGCTCCTGTGAATGGCCACAGCTGGCAAAGCCCCAGCATGGGTGCAGCCCCCCCGGGGGGTCCACGGGCCCCCTGCTGCTCTCCCCTGTGCTCCTGGGCAGCGATGCGGGGTCAGCTCTGTGCTCCCTGCGTCCTGGTGTTGGGTCAGAGCGAGTCTGCTCATCCTTGTCCGCAGAACCTCGGCTCATGGGAACCAATACGTCTTGTCTCGGCCCCGCCAGCAGAGGCACCTCCCTGCCATTAGCCGCCAGAAATATTAGTCTCCATGTTCCAGCTCCTTGAGCTGCTGATGCACGGCTGTCCTCAGGGTGCCAGTCATGGCCAAATCCTCTGGGGTTCAGACAGGGGAGGGTGTCCAGGCAGCCTTGGGACTCATCCTGCCTGGGTTCAGACCCGTTAGAGTGTAGTTTGGCTTCCGAGCAGTGGTGTCGATGTAAATCTAATAAAACCAGCTTCCAGTAGAGACCAATATCCATAATGACCCAGTGCGGGGTTACGGCTGCTCTGGGAGACAGACTCTGAGGCAGAGCTGTCTGCGGAGCTTTCTCCTGGAGGGAGTGAGGCTCTCGGGAGGTGAGGGCTCACGCCAGGCTGTGGGGGGTGGGGAAGCGGCTGGTGCTGACTCTCAGGGTGGGTTCCACGGAGCCCTGGGTGGTCCGCAGGGAGGCAGAAGCCCGAGCTTCTCTCTCCTTGCAGCAGCCTGTTGTGACTGCAGCACCATCCCTGGGACTCTAGCCTGGGGCAGAGCTGCTGTTCCCTACAGCGAGGGGCAACACCCCGTGTCTTAGTAAATCGCCAACCCACTGGGGGTTTGAACAACAGACGTGTGTAGCCTCGCAGGGTGTGGAGGCTGGAAGCCCAAGGTCAAGGTGTTAGCAGGCCGGTTCCTTCTGCGTCCAGGAGAATCTGTCCAGGTTTCTCTCCTCAGCTTGTAGACGTCCTGTGCCTCCTCACATCATCTTTCCTCCAAGTCCGAATTTCTCCTTTTCATAAGGACACAGGCATATTGGATTGGGGCTATGCTATTGTGATTTATAAGAAGAAATATTTATTTGCTCTTTGTCTCTAGTTCTGGCACAGAACTTCTAAATCCCCTTGGAATTTCCTAAGTGCTGAGAGCAATAAAGGTGTCTTGCTGTGTCAACGACGTGGCCTTTGGATAGCGCCTCCAGATGGGGCTTGTTGCCGGGAAGAAGAGCAGGTACTTCAAGTGTGGCCCAGCCTCTGGGGAGGGAAGGGCTGGAGGTTGGTGGATCACCAATGGCCAGTGATTTAGTCAGTCTTGTCTGTGTAATGAATCTTCCATAAAAACCCAGAAGGACGGGGTTCAAAGAGCTTCTGGGTGGGGGATCATGTGGGAGCGTAATGGCCCGGAGGCCCACAGCCTTTCCCCAGCCCGTGTGGTAGAGAGCCAGACGGAGTCACTGATGCCACGCAGGGGTCTGTGCCGTGCACTGAGGCAAGCAGTGAGGGCACTGCAGCCATCAGATGTCGCTGAGACCAGCACCCGCCGGCGACTCCCCGAAACTGACTGCAAACAGAAGCAGGGGAGGTCTGCTGGGGCCCACGACTGATTAAATCTCTTTGAAAAGGGAGGATTTTTGCAGCAAACTGCCAGACTCTTCAGACACCGACCCCTCTATGTCTGACCACTTCAAAAAGCCAGCTGCCGCTGAAGGCTCCGCGTGGTTGACCTCTGCGCAGAACAGAGGTCCTTCCCTGCGGGAACATAGTAAGTTAGTACGGAGAGCTGTCCAGGCTGGACTGAAGCCCCATCTTCGCTGTGAACCCACACACTGACTTTGCTTTGGGTTCCTTATCTTCCTGCCCCTTGTTCTCTCTCATTTGGTGTGTGGCCTGTCTTGTGTTTCACTTTGTGGGCTGTGCAAGAAACCAAGGTAAACACGTGCTGAGATGTCACTGGGTCTGGATTCCTGCGACTGCTTCATGACTGGGGAGGACACAGCTGGCGTGCGTCCCTCAGAGTGTGCCCACGGCACTTGCCCTACGCCTCGCTTCCCTCTGGCTGTTCCTAACTTCTCTCTTAGACAGTAAACCAGGGGTCTCATAAGTAACCGGTTTCCCGAGTTCTGGGAGCCACTCTAGCGCATTACCAACCCGGAGGACGGCGTCGGCGGAAAATCCCGGTCAGAGGCACAGGCGGCAGCCGGTCGGGCACTGGTGTCTGCGTGGGCGAGCAGGGAGCCGCCTGGAGGGCTGGGCCGTGCACACGTGCGCTCCGATGGTAGCTCTGGGTACACAGTGTCAGAATCGAGTTGAATCGTATGACACCCATCCTGTGTCCCAGAATTGCTTCCATGCGTGGGGGTGAAAGCCACACACTGGGATTGAAGTCGGATGGTGGGGTCCACCCTCATGAACCCCCTTTGTAGGATCTAATTCTTTCTGCAAAACCCCTATTTCCAAATAAGGTCATATTCTGAAGTCTGGAGGGACTAGAGCTTCAACACATGAATTTGCAGAGGACACACTTCGACCCAGAGCACCCAGAAAGGCCACAGCTGTGACTCGCCGGGAGGCACCGTCCACAGCACCTGGGCGCTGGGGTGTACCGGCCCCAAGGAGGGCATCGAACTACCCATCTTCCCAGCTTTGCTGAAAGCTTAGAGAACTCCTGCCTAGTCTAAATTCCGTTTTCATTACAAGGCTGGAAGCTGGAAGCTTTGTCAAATTAAACAAACTCTGTCTGGCTGCTTTCTCTGGGTTATTGACATTCATCCTCCATCCAGAATACATGTACCACGGAACTGCTCATTCAGTCAGTCAATTCTATATTTCCCTGGGTTCCTGAATTTGTTTTTATCTCCCTCCCCCATTTGGACATTCATTTATTTATTTATTTGGGAGAGAGAAAGAGAGAACATGAGGAGGGAAAAGCAGGCTCCCCGCTGAGCAGAGAACCCAATCCGGGACTCGATCCCAGGACCCTGGGATCATGACTTGAGCCGAAGGCAGACGCTTCACCGACTGAGCCACCCAGGCGCCCCCAATTTGGACTTCAAGAGTAACTTTTTGTTCTTGTATCTTATAATATGTCATTTCAAGTCATTTATTTTATAGCTTTCTCAAACTCATAAGAAAATAATTTCTTACCTGACCTCTAAGAATGGCTTTTACCTTAAATGTGGATTTTTTTCTCTGATAAAATCTTAGATTATGGTTACCATGCTACTCTCAGATCACTGTCGTGTAAAAGTTTCTGAGGCAGCGCACTGAATACGGAGCTCTTCTAGGACCTTGTTAGCTGGAACGTTGCACGGGGTTGAAGACAGAGCCCCTGCTAGTAAACGTCACCCAAGCCCACGGGGTAATGAGTCACAATCCAATGGAGTGACAGGAGTGAGGCGTGAATTGCTGCAGGCACGGGTTCAGGTCCTCGGCCTGCCACTTGTTGGAGACCTCGTGCACGATCTGCCTGCTTTGGCCTGTGTTCGCATACGGCTAGCCAGCGTGGGAGGCAGGGAGTGGCCTGGGGCGGTCTGCACGCACTGGAGGAACACTCACATGGGGTCACCCGGTGCAGCAGCGCATGGGAAAAGCCTGTCCCCACGGCCGGTGCTGTTCACCCCACTCTGCTCCCCGGGGACGTTCACTGTGACAGAGATCTCTCTTCACTCCAATTCACCATGACCCCTAATCCACAACAGGTGTGCTGCACACAGAGGCTCCTGCCACACTCCGAGGGGCTATTAGCAGGTCTCAACGCTCCCCAAGTCCCTAAGGCTTCCTTGCCAGAGATCTGATGTCTCTTCCCTGGCCAGAGTTTGCCTCTTTAGAACATTCCATTAACTTAGCAAATATCTGGGTCAAAGAGATGAGTGTCTGGGGATCCCCAAGCCCAGAGGCTATACTAAATGACAGGTGTGTTGGAGGACGCCTGGGTGGCTCAGTCGATTAAGCGGCGGACTTTGGCTCTGGTCGTGATCCCTGGGTCCTGGGGTCGGGTTCCGCATGGAGCCTGCTTCTCCCTCGGCCTCTGCTCCTTCTCCCTGCTTGTGTGCACACACACTCTCTCTCTGACAGATAAATAAATGAAATATTTTTTTTTAAAAATGACAGGTGTGGCTGAAGACATGTCCCCCGTCAGTTGACAAGCGAACACTGTTCCAAGATATCAGAGCTGTAGTGTGTGACTGTCATTGTGGGCTTAGGAGAGGAAGTTTCCACTGAGGCCGCAAGCGGGGCCACGGGGGGTAGAGGGGAGCACCCTGAGGGTGGTCTTGGGGCGGGGGTCAGCGTGGAAGCAGCCGGTGCCCATGCATGACAGGAGAGCTGGTGAAAGTGCGTGGGGCCTTCACAACTTTTTCCAGGACTCTCCTTTCTGGAATGAAAGCAGGAGACATGGTCAGTGTACTGTTTTGCCCAAAGCCCGAAATTACTCATGCAGTTAGCATCACATGCAGTTTACTGATAGGATAGTAACATGTCCTTCTGTACTTTAAACAAGGAGGAAGGAGATACTGACCCGTGTTGACTGTGACTGTGACCACCTCCCCATGGCCCGCCCAGCAGCAGTGCGTCTCCTCTGGAAGTCTCCGTGTGACGCTGGTCACCCGGCTCTGGGCCTCGTCTGGTCTGTATCGAGGAGCTCTGGGAGGGTTGAGTACTGTTATTACCATTGTCTTAGTTGTGACTTTATGAATAGTGTTTTCCAGGAGCAGAGCCTGGGTCTCATGCACAATTTCACTTCCTAACTTTTTTATATAGGGTTGAATGCCAGTGGAATTCGACTCAGCCGAATATACACGGACGGTGTCTCTTCGCTAATTGCTCACTGGTTAAAACCTCAGTGAGTCTGGGGCAGGGTGAGGCCTGCATGTAGCGTGGTTCTCCTTGCAGACCGGGAACGATCACTGTTCCCACCAGCTTTGCTGCCCTGACCCCTCATGAGGCACTTTAGGAGGACCTGATGCTGCTTCCAAGTGTGTACCCGCCCGTGCGAACGTGGCCGTGCGGAAGGAGCTGTCCACGGCCGGTAATAAGTCTTGCTTTGGCCCTGCCCTGTCGCAAAACCACTGTTCACCTGCAGGCCCTTTGATATTCATGAATGTGTTTTGAGGAGACCAGCAGCCAGGACCCCAGGTGAGGGAGAAGGAACCTGAGACCAACAGGGCACCTGTCTTGTTGGGGTGTCCCGGCTTCTGTGCAGGGTGACAGCCGAGGACGTCAGTAGGACTAAACTTGGGCTCTTTTTTCTTCTCTACCTTTTTATTTTAAGTTGCCAATACAGTTATCTCAGGAGTGAACTTTTGAAATTGATGGAAACCAAGGTCCTTTTTAAAATTTTATTTTAAGAGATTAAATTAAACCTGAGATTGTAATCCTGGGTCAAAGAAAAAAATGTAAACGCATTCAGCTGTTGCCAGTTTTCTCCACCCCGAGCTTGGCTTGTCTTCATGAATCAAACCACCCGTGTTCTTTCCCTCCTGCTTCGGACATATCCTTGGAACGGCTTCGTCCCCAAAGGCGCCCGGGGCCTATGAGGTCCAGGTGCTCCGGACTGCCGTGGAATGCCGTAACTTCCGCTGCGAAGCTGAAGGTCCCCGAGCCTCTTGCTCCCACCGCGTCTGCTCGACGGGCTCCGGCCTCTCCGGGGGCAGCAGGCCTCAGGCCTCAGGCCTCAC
Organism: Mustela nivalis; assembly: GCF_964662115.1. Classification (NCBI taxonomy): domain Eukaryota; kingdom Metazoa; phylum Chordata; class Mammalia; order Carnivora; family Mustelidae; genus Mustela; species Mustela nivalis. The sequence goes on from NC_139022.1 coordinate 175,983,261, forward strand.
TCCTCCGGGTGGAATGGCTGTTTCTGTTCTCCCCACACCCTCTTAGACATCCTCTGCACGACCCCCTCGCGGGCCCCATGGGCCCCTCTATTGCCCCTTGGAGCTTCAAAACCCTCCAGGTGGGGACAGTTCAGAAAATGTTTTTGACAACCTGCTCTGGGCTGGAAGTAGTGCAAGGTGAGGCTGTAGGTTGAGGAAACCCACCTTTGCTCTCACGGAGCTCAGAGCCCACGGGCAGGGTGGTGTGCAGCCCCATGTGGCTGGGGAGCAGGGGGATGGGACCCCAGGTTGCCCCCCGCCGGGATGCTGGCAGGCGCCGCTGATACTCTCTGAAGGTAACACACGTGTCAGGGAGGACACGGGGCCCATGGGAGAAGGAAACATGAATAAGGGATAGCACGGAGTGGAGCGGAGCCTTCACGAAGGCTGCGGACGTCTATGGTCGGCAGGTCTGCCTTCGTAGCTAACGGGGATGTGAACACTCACGGGCCGCTGGACGAGCCACTGCTCCAGGAGCGGTAGGAGGACTTAGAGGATGGCTGCTCAGATCAGAGCGCGCTCAGAGCACCTGGGAGGGAAGGGTCCTGGTTGTATTTTAGAGGAAACGGTATGAGGCTTACAGCACGAACACGATGCAGGACTCAGGGATCCAGGAGTAGAGCCGCGATGCCAGGTAACCATGGCAGTCCTTGGAGATCTGATTTCTTCCACAGAGAAAGAGCTCAAAGATCCAGGTGTGAACAGGTACCCAGAGTCTCCTTTATAGATGCAGGGTTGTTTGGAAGAGAGCTCTGTGATCCAGAAGAACCAGCTCATGGAGGAGGTAAAGACACGGCTTCTGATCTCTGCTGCCTTTGGATCAACATAAATGGTGGATCTGAAGATGCTAGAGATGCTGATTCTTTAACGGCGGCGCGGCAGCAACCTCCTCAGCGTTGGCACAAAGGCCATTGGGACAGCCCAGGGCACTCAGGAGAAGTAACAGTCATCATAGAATAAAAAAAATGGCCACAGTCGTCTGCCGCCGGCAGCTGTTGGCCAGCTCATCGGTGAAACATTACAGAAGGCGTCAGTCTTCACGAGACGATTCACAAGAATGAAAGAATGCTCACTCTCAATTATTCTGGGACTATTTTCCCTACAGCTGAGCTAGAAGATTGAACAAAAGATGTTAGGCAGAAGGATTTTTTTGAACACAGAAGAACACAGTTGAGAGAGCTAGTGCTTTACAGCTCGTGAAGGCAGGTGGGTGCCAGGTGCTGGCAGGTCCTGGATGCTCACCGCAGGGCTTGGGTTGATGGAGGCAGATTTACAAAGGGAAGTGGCCTTGTCATGCCAGGGAACTCTACCAAGTCAAGCCTGCTGCTCTGCGACTGGAGAAAGCCACACCTTTCCCTTGGAGGAGCTCTCAGACGGCTCCCGGTCACGTGCTTGCCTGCCGACATATTTGCTCCCCACCTTCTCACTAGTGGGCTGGGCTCCTGGTACAGGAAACGTGGCTGCTCCTTACTCTTTGTTCTATAGAGCTGACACCAGGACGTGTCAGTGGGAAATCTGCTGTCAGCGTGATGTTACGAGAGAGAATGCGCCATCGCAGGCGATGTGTGTGGTCCCAGGTTCTGCTCTTTTCTTGCTGTGACCAAGTTGCCTGACCTCCGTACGGCTCAGTTTTCTTCACATGAAGTGAGAGTAATTGTAATCACACTTATATTTAGGGTCATTAGCAGGATCCAAGAGAACGTTTTTGAGAAGGTGTTTTATGAGCTCTTCAGAATTTGACAAATATGCCACTTTACTTTCTCACTCAGAGCTTGACGGCTGCACCTGTGGCAGGACAGCTTCTCCCAACACCTGCTGCCTCTCCAGGCTCCACTCCCATGTTACGGCATCCCTCCCCTTAACATGAGCTGGAGTCATGTCAGATGCTTCCATTTCAGAAAAGACCCATGCTGGTCACGGTTACCAGGGATATGTTGGCATAGGCAGGGGTGTCCAGCTCTGGAGATCACCAAGACAGCTCTATCAGAGTCTTGCCTCTCAGGAGAGCAGTGGGCCCTGGAGACTTGGAAAAGGAGCCCAGCCTCAATGCATAGCCATGAGTTCTTGGAATGAAAACTCTCAGGTGCTGGTAGATCTCAAAGTACCCCCTTGCTGAGGAGCCCACTGGTTCCTTCTAGTTTTACTGTTGCTAAGGCCAAACCTTTTGCTTTTCTTGAAATGGTAGCTAAACTCTATTTTCAGGAAAATGCAAGGTCACCACTTTGTATCCCATCAGAAACTATCTTGTTGGCACATAATTTGGGAAATCACTTTGGCAGGGAGAACTTAAAGAAGGCAGTCTCACTAGGACTGACCTAAGCCACAGAGCACACAAATATGCTCTATAGATTGGGGTTGCTTATCTGGAGAGAAATATTCAGAAATAAGTGTTCTTAGGACATGTCCCTATATCAATTTCTAGAAAGTAAGATGGGTCACTAAAATAATTGTCTTTGGAATCTGGTAATTCAGTACAAGCTCTAGATCCCAGACTCGAGTGTAGAACTGAGGTCCAGATGTCTGTAATTCGTAGTAACTGGAGAGAATGTACCCATGTGTCATGTGGTTTTTAGTAAATATATATTTTGTCTCTCTTGCAGTTCTAGCACAGAACTCTTAAAACCCTTGGCATTTCCTAAGTGACTCCAGCAATAAAGGTGCCTTTTGTTAGGTTAATGAGGTGGTTTTTGGACCCCACCCAAAGATGGGGCTGGTTGCCCAGGGGAACCAGCCCAGGGCTGGGGGAGTTGGAGGTTTTGGTCCTGCCGCCAGCATCCTGGGAGGGAGAGGTGGAGGTGCTGGAAGCTGTGTCGTCACCAGTGCTCGATGATTCAATCACCCATGCCGATGTAAGGAACCTCCACGCAGTCCCAAAAGGATGGAGCTGGGAGAGCTTCAGAGGCGGCGAGCATGTGGGGATTAGGGGACAGAGGCGCACTCGGGGAGGGCACGGGAGCTGTGCACCATGTCCCCATGCCTTACTCTAGACCTCTCTTTCATCTGGCTGTTCCTGAGTTGTGTACTTTTATGAACAGCTGGTACTCTGGTAGGTAACATGTTTCTTTGAGTTCTCTAGCAAATTAAACGAACTTCAGGAACCTCCACTCTTTAGAAGGCTAGTCAGAAGCCCGGGTGGCCTGGGCTTGTGAGTGGCGTCTGAAGTGTGTGGGTGGGCAGTCTTGTAGGACTGAGCTCTAGCCTGTGGGATCCGATGATCTCTCCAGGTGGTGAGGTGCCCGTTCAGAGCTGAATTGAATAGGAGGACACCTAGCTCGTGTCAGAGAATTGCTTGTAGGTGATTGCAAATGGACGCAGAACCATTTTACCATGGAATCAAAGTAATTTGAGCTTCAGTGTCTGATAATCTCACCTACTAAGAGGGTGGCTTCAGGCAAACCATTTTGCTTGTCTGGGTTATTTTTCCAGCTTGGGCCAGGCGTGGCTGATCTTGGTGGGGCTACCCCGTGTGCATGGGCCAACGACTCACCAGAGCAGGATGGCCTTTCCCAAGGCAGCTGGTGTCCACACGGTCTCCCATCCTTGCTAGGTGAGTGCGGGCTTGCTCCTGGAGTGTTTGTGTAGAGACACAAGGGGCTGGGCACTAGGTTTGGGGCTGCCACATCTTGTTGCCCAAGAAACATCACGAGGGGAGTTCAGATCTGAATATTAGGGACATAAATTCCACCTATAAGCGAGAGAGGCTAAAAATTCATACTGCAAAAGGCAGAGATACAGGCAAGGCAATAACAGATACTATTTTTTCTTTTTTACAAACAACCTAATGAAAAACGTAAAACAAATCAAAAGAAGCCAAGCCAGAAACCAAACCAAAACAAAAATTTAGGTCATAGTTTAGGCCTGAGAGGGAAAAACAGTCTTGGCCATGCTTCATGAATCAGTGCTCTGGACATAGTCTGTCTTCCAGAACACTGAATATGTATTTTCAGAGTTCAGAATTTAGGAGAGCTTCCTTGATAAAAGGTATGGTTCTTGCACCTGCTCCCAGCAGTGGCCTCTTGATATCCCATTGCAGAGAATGGGAAAAGAATATGGGGAGAAGCTGCGGTCGTTTTCTTAAGTACAGAAGTACAACCAGGCTTTACCTGTGTTCAAGTTTTCCTTGTTTGCTCTGTCAGTTTGGAATCAACATATACTCCTTACTTTTTCAATGGGCTTTGGCTTAGAGTTCAGTATGGCCCAGAGTTGACTCAAGGGGTCCAAATTTGTTCTAGGACAGCCCCATAGACTCAGCTTCTCCCTTGAGTTGTGAGGACTCAGAATCTCCTTGGAGAATGTTTATTCCTGTGATCATCCCCGACTGAGCCAAGGGCAGGCTCTAGACCGGCTGTGGAGGTTCATTGGTCTCTTGGATGCATGTTGACCTGGAACCAGCCCATAAGCTGATAGACCTTGACCACCTTCTTCAGCCCAGAACAAAGCACCTGAAGAATGCACAGAGGACACCTTCCAAAGTCCATGCTTTTGCGTCTCAGCTTCCTAGAATCCTGGGAAGAATGTTCTAGAACCTAAGGCCATGTCCTGTGCTGGAGTTGAGGAGACCCTCTATTTAAGGCAGCTCAGATCTTGGTTCTGGATCTTCTGTTGGTATCCTCAATTTCTTACAGCTGAGCCATAAATTTGCACAGAGTCTTGGGATGCAAAAGAGATGGAAGAAAAGAAGCAACCCTTGCCTTGTCTATCAGGGCCAAGGTGTTCTTCTGCGGTGTGGGAATGCACTGACATGGTGACTGACTATAGGTAGCAGCAGTCAAATTTGCTCCCTTGGTGGGCGACTACGGAACAAAATCAGAGATTTATTTGTGCAAAACTAACAATAGATGATGTCTTCCTAACCTTTGTCACAAAATTGCAGCGGATGTAAAACCAGGAAGTGTATGGAGGTATTTCCTTAAACCAGTGGGTTTTTTTGTTTTGTTTTGTTTTGTTTTGTTTTTAAGGCCAGGAAACACGAGCAGAATGGCACTTTAGTCCTGACGGGGGGCTCTGCAGCTTACTCTAACACAGGAAAACCTTTTCGTGGGGACCCTGAAGGCCCCGTGTTGCCTGACACTCCTCTGACTGTGCTGGACGAGAGCTCATGAACCTTCTCGCCACTGCGCCTGCGAGCGCGGAGGCCAGAGGCTTCCTTCTCCGCTTGAACTGCTGGACCAGTCACCTCAGACCCTGGTAGGTGGCCCTGGTGTTACCCTGTCCCAGGTCAAAATGCTTCCCAGCCCCTGTGATGAGGACAGGTAAGCCTGGGACTGGGGAACAGAGCATGAAAGCAGCTAGTGACAGAGGCCGGGAGGCTCCCCTAGCCGGCCCCCTTTGGGAGTCCACCGCAGCCTCCGAATGCCACAGTGAGAGCTGCTGCTTTGGAAATGAGGATATCTGGCCCTGCTAAATAAATCGCATCTTTGAAAATGTAAGACACCAACAGAAGAAGTTTTGATGAGATATGTATGGTCTCAATGATCTTGGGCTTTTTTTAGGTATAAAGGACAGGGGTTCCTGCTTCTTAGTTTCCAAGGGACACCCCCAACACAGAGTCAGACAAATGTCCTGCACCCACATGGTGCCCGCTCACTCCACACCCCTGCCTGTGGCTGGGTCATGTCTGTATTCTGCTTGTTGCCCCAACAACCCCGGCACAGCACTGTGGTGGCTGACCGTGACCCCGGAACAGATCTAATGAGGTGCAGCAAATGCGGACGCCGTGTGCCCAGGGAGGAGGTGTGTGCCTCATCGCACAGGCTGCACAGGCCACCCTCTGGGGCCTTAATGGCTGGATTTGGGGTATTGTGAGGGCGTCTGTGTCTGTGGGGCCCACCAGATGCCCCGCACACCCTCACGGCTCCAGAAGAACTGTTCATCTGTGTCTGTTAGTTGCTGGGTTTGCCCAGCTCCTAATTAGGCCCCGGTGGACCCCGAATGAGAGGGAAGTTCTCTCAGGCTGTGTGGGGGCCCGTCCCATCCTGCACAAAGGGCCACTCGCAGCCTCCGGGGAGGAGTGAGATGGGAGAGCCAGGCAGGCTGGTTTTGCCAGAAATCATCCACAGTGAGGTGCCGCGGGAGGACCCAGGCTCAGGCTCGTGTTTTTATCCCGTAGGTCGGGGGCTTCTAAGAAGGAGCAGAGAGGCCTCAAGGCAAAAGGATTGTGGCCTCGAGGGCAGGACCTTTCCACCATCCTGCAGGTGGGGTGTTAGACCCGCTCCTCTTGTCTCTCTTCAGAACTCGTGGGGTGTTTCCATAGATGGCAGGATTTCAGTCCTGCAACCCCCGTGTCTTTCTGCCATCGGACTGGCGGGCTCTGGACCTGCCCCATCTCGGTGGTAAGAAACACGAAACAGAGAACACCCCGGGCATATGGCTCTGTCTCTGCAATCATCTGTCGATCATCTGTCTCCGCCTGCTTCCCCCCCCCCCCCCCGCGCTCCCCCTCCCCCGCCCCATCTCTGAATCACGTGCTCCCTACAGTCACTGACGAGCTTCTTGGGAGGAAGGACGGACGGGTCGCTCGGGGGTCGCACCCCGAAGCCCGCCCTCCTGCAGGACGCCCCACGGCCGTCTTCAGCTGGGCTTCTCTTCTCTTCCCAAAATGGAAAGCAGATTGACGTGCTGACCAGTTATCGCCGGCGGACTCTGGTGGCCTCTCTGGGAATACGACCTCTCGCCTGGGAGCCGGGCCGTGGGCGGAGGGTTTCCGCCTGCCGCAGGGGCGTGTGTGCCGCTGCGGAGGGCAGGCAGAGGTGACAGGAGAACCCGGGGCGCAGGACGCCCGGGAGTTAGCCAGGAGCCGGGCCCCCAGTCCAGATGGTAGGTTCCGCTGTCCCGACATCAGAAGTAGTCAGTGAGGCAGTGAGTGCAGCAGTGAGCGGGAGGGTCTGCTAGGTCACCCTCCAGGGCGGTCACTCACTCACTCACTCACTCACTCTTCGCTTGCTCCATTCATTCCACAACCCTTCTCCATGGAACAGAGACCCTGCCCAAGAAGACCTCTTGGCGCTGTCCCCGGAGGGTCTGCTTCTGGCCTGCAGCCCCTCCTGGCCCTGCACGGTGACCCTGGTGGCTGTGAGATCTCGCTGGAGCGAGGCTCAGGAGCAGCCCCATGCCCGCTTGAGGCCGAGCACTACCCCAGGCCCTCTCTTTAGGGCTAACCGAGTCCACTCTGTTTGGGGTTTTCCTGCCAATGGCTCTGCCCCTTCTGTCCCCATGGCTTCCACCTGCTCGACTGCCAGCAGTGTGGGGGCAGCAGACCCAGGAGAGCTGCCTGGAGGAGGAATGGGGCGGGGGTGGGGCTGTCCTCCCTTGAAGGGTCCAGGGCAGACTCTGCTGTGGTGGTTGAGCAGAGCTGAGACCTGGCCTCTCAGCAAGAGGCCAGGGAGGGGGTGGTGGCTTCTTCGCCAAGGGTCGCCAGGCAGACACACAGCTGTTCCCAGAGCAGTGGTCATGAGGACTGGACCAGAGAGGCCCCGTGGAAGTGCTTCCTGAACAGGACAAGCTGCCTTGGGGCAGAGCCTTAGTGCCCTTACTTGGAGAATTGAGACAGAACAAATCGGTGGGGCGTGCAGCCTGTCTCAGGGGAGAGATGGTTTCTCTCCTCTTGTTTATAAAATAGGACAGGCCTCCTTTCTGAGCCCATCAGTCTGTCCTGGAGGAAGGGGCCACAAAAAGACAAGATCTGTTGCGATTATTAAATGTCTGGGACTTGACAGCATACTCATGATCTGTTCTGTGTGGAATAAATGTCATTTCCTTAGCACGAGGATGATTCCCCTTTCTTGATGGACCAAGAATCTAACATTGAAGGGATCTCACTCGGCACTCCGCCTCTGTGACAAGTGAGTTCAGAGTCGTGCATTAAAGGAGAAAAAGATGGGGCTGTTCAACTCAGCAAATGAAAAAAGGAATCGTGCTGCACCTCAGGAGTTTCTGTGGCGTGCAGACAGCACGGATCAGAGCCTGCTCCCCTAGGAGATGGTGGTGGCCCCTCGCAGAGACAGGAACGCGGGTCTCCCGGTGCCTTGTGCATGCGGAGTCTGAGCTTGGCAGATGCGCGGCTGATTCTTCGGTAGGGCCACAGCTGACGATGCTCAGTAAGGCTGGAACTACGTCTTTCAAGTGACATGAGGGTGCAGCAGGGCTGGGCTGGGTCCCTGAGTGGATGCTCTGGGCGGGGAAGAAGGGTCCCACTTCACTTGGGCCAGGGGCGCTCATGTGAACTCACTGCGTCCCCGTGCCCTCCAGCGGCGTGGGAGGTGTGCCCGTGCCCCCAGTAGAGCAGGAATGCAGCCCGGGCCCTCCCAGCTGCTGAAGCTGAACTTTGGGCTAACGCACAAGGGCATCCCAAGTGCACGGGGAAGGAATTCCAGCTCAGCCGATCCACAGGAAGAAATACATATTTCCTTTAAATTTCCTTCAAAATGTTGGGAGGCTTTTTTTGGGGGAAGGGAGAGGTAGAAGTTGGATAAAAGGAACATTGGCAAAGAGAAAAGGGACGAGACTGTGAATGCCTCTTGTTAGGTTCTAGGGAGCCTTCAGAAGGGACTTGGGACCGGCCTTTTGGGTTTCAGGGGGCTGCGGGGACCCCTGTGGCTGATAACAGGCTGGATCATGGCTCTCATTTACCCCATTCAAGCAAGCTGGAATCTCTACCTTTTTTGCCATAGAATGAGGATTATTTTTAAGTCGAAATATTGAACACATTGCATCCACTTAGCATTCTTACTTCTGATAATGGCTGTAAAAACAGAAATATATTCTGACAGATCCTTGAGTTTTTAAAATTACAATTATTGCCAGCAAGTGGCGTATACTCTAACTCCCCCATTCCGCATCCGTAAAGAAATCACTGCGATTCTGTCCTTGAACTATTTCAGTTAATTAAAAGAATGTGGAGAAAGCCCATCTCTCTGGTTTGGTACTGTTAATTACAAAGGTATTCAATATGCCACTGCAAATGGCGTTCTGCTAGTGCTTAATTAAAATAAATACAAAAATTTAAATGAACTAAACAGATTTTGGCACTGGTCTGTAGTGACAGGGCCAAATTTTATGCATGGATATAATACAAGCAGAGGAATAAATCTTTGCTCTTTGCTCTTAATGGATTGGCATCTGGCCAGACGCGGGGACGCAGCCTGCTGTTCCATCCATGCGGTCTGTAGGAACTGCCCAGCCCACCTTCCTCACGCCCCCTCCCCGGCGATCCCTCCACCAGGCACAGCTTTAGGGAAATCACTGTAGATCTCATGGGAGGGGCGAGGGGCGCTCTTGAATCCAACTTCCCCTAAGGATTCAGAAATGCAACGAGCAATATGTATTTATCGAACTTTTTATCAAGGGGGTCTGGGATGGTTCACAGATATGAACTCAGTTTTGCCCATTCCTCTCCGATGTGCGGAGCTGGCAGAAAGGACCACGCCAGCCCGCCTGAGCAGGAAGTGGGTGCGGTAGGAGGAAGGAGCTGCTTTCCTGGGGATGCCGAGCCTCTCCCCTGCGTTCCCAGCCCAGGGTGCTGGTATTCTAGGGTGTTGGAAGCTTGCCTTTGTATCACCCATCGGGGAGGTGCTGTTAAACGATTTGACGGTGCAAAAAGGTGGGGTGTCCACTCCCAGATTTCCAAGTGTTCAAGGACCACCGTTTGTATATTAACAGCTGATGCATCAAACCTTCATGGATGCCACTCGTGGGGCCAACATGCTGAGACTTCCGGCCAGCGATGTGCGTGCGGAAGGAAAAGCAGCAGCGCTGCATTCGCTATGTTGAGATTCACCGCTGCATTTATTCTCCAACAACCACAGTGAGATTTGCTTCCGAGAACATATTGTGTCCTTCCTCATAGGAAAGTTCACACGTGATTGAAACCCAACACGACTAGCTTACAATAAACAACAAAGTCTTGGAGGTCTAAGGTTGGGGTCTCAGATGCCAATGAGCAACGGAGAAGTGGGAGACGCAGCAAGGAAGCAGGAACTGAGGACCTGGTGGATGAGCACTGAACCCTCCAGGACGATCTGTCTTCTGGCCTCTCCCATCCTTTGCTTGCCCTGGGCTTGCGTCTCTCCCTCCCCTGACTCCCCCTGCCCCCTCTTCTCTCTCAGAACTTCTGCCTCTGCTCACCATGGTGGATGAGAGCACCTGGCCTGCACATTTTACTGTTCTACCCGCTGAGAGAGGCCATCCAGAGGCGACCTCTGGTCCTGGATGAGGAAGCCCAGATAGAAGCTGTAGGAGCTGGACTGGGACAGGAGCACTTGGAAACAGGGCCATGCCTGTCAGAGCTGTCTGGGGAAGCAGGAGGAAGAGGTCCCTCCAGGGAGTGCTGCTCTCAGAAGAAGGAGGTCCCGGAGGATGAAGATGATAGACGCCTATTGTATGCATGCCCACCCTGGGGCAGAGCGCTGGGCTGGGGACGAGCTGTGGAAGGGAGTGAGGCCCAGGGTCCATGTGAGTTCGGAGGCACAGGCCGCATGAGCCACGTGAACCAAGAACGTGTATCTCTAATCCAAGACATCGATCTGAGCCTGGGTGTGGGCTCCGCGAACACCTGTCACACCAGTGAGTGAGGAAATACATTTGTCCCAAGAATGCACTAGCGTGAGAGCCTCCCGGGTTGCAAGGGCCTCCTGCGTGGGAGTGAGACAGCTCCTGGACGATCGGACAGCATGAAGCAGCGAGTACGACGCACTTTGGGGACAGAGGTCGGAGCAGAGAAGAGGGCTGTCGACAGGCACGAGTGGTTCAACAAAGGATAGGAGGAGAGAAGTCTGCCGTCACCCGGAAAGGACGCATAGCCTGGTTTGCTGGTGTTCGGGTGTGTGTGTGCAATGACGTGTCCTAGTCTGCATGGGCAGCCGTCATGAAGCAGCCGGACTGGGCGGCTTCAACGCAGACCCTCTCTCCTGGGGGCTGCACGTCCAGAGCGGAGTGTCGGCAGGGCTGGCTTCTCCTGAGGCCTCCTCCTAGGTGTGCAGAGGGCCACCCTCCTGTCGCATCCCACAGGGTCCTCTCTCCACGTGCTCCGGTCCCTGGCATCTCCTCCGAGTGCCCGAAGCCCCTCTCCTTGCCAGGACACCTGTCACGCTGGAGCAGGCCCCGTCCAACTGCCTCCTCAGAGACCCCATCTCCAAATACGCCCTCGTTCTGAGGGGCTCAGCGTCAGGGCTTCGACATGGGACTTTCGGGAACACAATTCAGTCCAACGCATGATGGAACCGAATGTTTGTCCGGGGTCCCCTTCTAGAGGTCATCAGACCTTTCAGGGAGGGGTTGGTCCTGCATCTCAATAGCAGCTGCACTGAGACTTGGTCCCTGGGATAATTAGTGGGTTAGCTGTAAATGGGACTAATTGAGGAGGGGCTGAAATGACAGAGATCGCGAGACGCCTCTGTCTTGTCCTCCACGCAGCGTTGCTGGGCTGCAAGTCACAAAGGTTCGGGTGAGCTTAGCAGAACTGCCTTCCGGTTGGCACTCTGCAGCTGGGACAGCAGAACAGCCTCGAATGGGGTCTGGTGACCCTGCCAGCCTCCAGGATGCACCCAGGCAGTGTCTGGGCAGGAACTAGGGAGCTGAGTGCTATAAAGCGGGGGCCCAGGACCACTGGGAGGCAGGCCAGCAGATGCAGGGTCCACTGATACCAGAACCGGGGATGTCGTCTCTCATATGTAAGCTTCAGGGGCAGAGAAAAGCTACAGCAGTTTGCAGGGCTGGGTCCCCAGGAAGTCTCCACCATGCGGTTGCATTTGGTTCTGGTGATCCGTGAGGCAGGGCTGTTTTGGGAGGAGCGAGCGGGTTGTGAGAGTTGTCCCCTGATGATGCCGCACTCCGTTGCCTACTGACCTCTGGCTTTCCACAGCCTGGTTACAGGCCTCTCCTGGGCCACCCTCACACCCTTGCTTTGTTCAACTTCTGGGGCAGGTCTCCTCCCTGTGCAGAAGGAAGTAACACTCTTGTTTACAGCGTGGTTGGCGCAGAGCTGCAGTAAACCCAACCACGTTTCTGAGGGATGCGTAATTAGTGCCAATTTTCACAGGAAGCTTCTTAGCACTGATTAAAAGCACTGGAGGCAATGGTGAGAATTACCAGGACTTTCCTTTCCCGCTCCCAGAGCTGCTCATTAGACCCAGGGAGGAACCGACTGCTGTCAACATCTTTGATGTAAGACTTACAAGCAGGGGCTACGGAGAGCCTGCTCAGCTCCCACTAATGGGGAAAATCACGAGGCTGACATTTGAATCTCAGACTCACTCTGCCGGGCTCCTCACACGGTGCTTGTGCACGTGCCCCTGCGGGCCAGACCCAGCCCAGCCTCCACACTGGGCTGCGTGAATTTCCCTTCCATTTCCCCCCAGCTATTGTGTGGTTTCCTGACCATCTAAAAACACTTAAATAAATCGCATCATCTTAGGGATCTTAGTAATTCAGTAACACTTGAATAATATCTAAGTAGGGCTATCAAAATTGCAGGAATGAAAAATTACAGAAATTAGCGGTGGGACCTGTAATTAAAATAGAAAATATACATCCATCTAATGTATTGATACCTGATTAAATTGAAACATAAAGATGAAGTAGTTCATCTTTTCTACTTCTGTTGCTCCATTAGTTACAAATCTTAATTGGATACCTGCCTGCATACCGAGTGTGCGAGACCCGGTCTCTGTCAGCACGGAGAAGCACCTGACACGCATGCCGCAGGCAGAGGGTAGCACGCTGTGTGGCAGGAGAGCAGTCGGGGGGCTGGCAGAGCCTGGGTGGGCCGCAGGCATCCAGGACACACACGGGGCAGGAAGGAGGGGCCTGCGGGACCCGTACGGAGAGCGGGAGTATCCGGGGAGGAAGGGTTGGGACGGTGGAGTTAGGGGATCTCCTGGCCGAAGGGGAACTGGCAAAGGAAGGGCAGAACCTACAGCTCGGGGAATCCTGAGGTCACCCAGCAGAGAAAGAGGTAAGGGGTCCGGATGACGGTGGTAGCAGGAGGCACGGAGGGAAGGGACAGGTGACAGGCATTTCAAAGGGAGAGTCAAGAGACTGTGCTTCGGGTTTAGATCTTGCCTGTGTTTGTGGTAGAATTTCAAAGCTTCCAGAAACTACTCTTGTGAAAGTTGCCACCAACCTCAGTGTTGGTTTCAAATGGCCTTTAGGACCATCCTGCCACTCTGCTTTTTCCCTGTGTTTCGCGTTCTTGACCTCTTGTGCCTTGCTCCTGTGGTGACAGTGGGACACAGAACCGAAGGAAAGGAGGCGTGAGCTGGGGCAGCATATGTGACGGATGCCGTGATTCTTCAGATCACTCTGAGAAATTTAATTAGAGGGGCTTTATTTTTGGGAGAGTTCTCTTCTCTGAAGTATCCTGTTCCCCACACCCCTCCTCAACTGTCAGTTGAATTATTAGTCTCTCTTGTCTGTCCCTTTTCTTTCTTGCTGATGGTTTTCTTCATATGCCTCACAATCCTTACAGTCTGATATTTTAAGGATGGCAGGATGGGTTAATTTACCCAGATAGCTGGTGAAAGTTCCCTTTGCCACTATGTGCGGAAATCTGGTTTCTGAATATGAACACTTTCAGAGAGCTCTGAGTCTGCTGGGGAGGCTTTTTGACTAACAGGGCTTACTCTTGAATAAAAGAGTGGATGGTGGATTTGGGGTAAGATTCAATTCTCGTGTCTGTCTGTTTATGCACCCATCCATCCATCCATCCATCCATGTAGCTATCTTAACTACTTTACCTGGAGGAGTCTGGAATATAGGAGCTCTGTTTTCACCAGAATCTGGGGGTTCGGGGCAGGGGGCATAACATGAGATCGGAATCCAGACTTCCTGGGCACCCATCAGGGCTTCCATGCTCCCTATGTCCTATGACCTTGGGCCAGTTACATAACCCCTCAGGGCCCCCATCTTCTCAACTACAAACCAAGATAGTAACTGCGTGCAACGTTCAGGGTTGTTGTGAGCTCTGGATGTGAGAATATGTGTCCAAGGTCTCACTGGGCATAGACCGGAGCCTCACTCTATGCATGTCATTGATACGGCCATTGTCATCATTAGTGCCGGCATAGTCCTTATCCTCTCTCTGTGGATTTCGCTTGATGAATCTCTTCCTGTTCTCTTGCCACCCTCTGTTGTTCTCGCTGTCTCTAGTAATCATTGTACTGTAACTTTATTGGAGTCTCAGCAGGAAGAGGAGAGAAAGGTGGGTGCTTGGTCCCCTTCTCTCTTCTTGTTTTTCAGAGTCCGAGTCACCTAAGAGGATGGGGTCCATTTGGAGAGACAAAATAGCCTTCCTTTGTGGTGGTTTGATGCCCAGGGCACTGAGCTCTTTATAACCAAATCCTTACTCAACAGTTCAATAAGCGCCCCTTGCTCTGTGTGTCTGAGCTTTATGAGAGCTGTCGCCTGGTGTCAGTTGTCTCTCCTGCACCACAGATCGCTGAAACTTAGGCTAGCATCCCGTGGGGAGTCCGAAGCATTTTCTACCGTATAGCCTTTTCATTACTGACTTGAAGGCTAAACTGCAGTACTAACTGCCTACTACAAGTACTGCCCCTGCAGGTAACAGGTGGTCTCCTGCTCTGTGCATTGTGACTCCCCTTCGCAGGGTAAGAAATTTTGTGGCAGCAACCCCTTCCTTATTCCTTAACTTGTAGCTGAGAAAGAAAAATGGTCATTCTCGCTACTGATTCACTGGGTACTGATGAGATTTCGTAAAAGAAAAGCAGGTTCAGATCCGCAGGTGCTCAGTAGTACCACCCCATAACCACACTGGATACAGAAATATGTGGATGAAACTCACGTCATTCCCTGATAATGTCTGAGTGCCTCTTCTCAACCCTGCCCTCATGGTCACCTCCCCCACAGGGCTCCACCCCTCAGCCCTGCACAGGGACCTCCCCTGCACCCGGCGCCTGGTGGATGTGGCAGCTCGAGCTCTCCCTGCGGGGAGGCCCACGGTCACCAGGTCAGGATCGTGCCCTGTGTGTCGGCAGCAGGACGTCGGTCCACATGCATGGTTTCTCTGAGCTCCCCGTTCATGATATTTATATTTTAAAATTGTTTTTTGTACATTGATCAACTTCTGTTGGCAGGATGGGCTTCTTCCGTGAATTGGGTGGTTACTGGGGAAGGATGAGAATGAGGAACTGAATGTCTCACTTTCCCCAAACAGACAAGCGATGCGTCAGCAGAGTGTGTATCTCTGCCTCGTGCTTGTTATCTTTTCCTAAATGACAAAATGACCCCAAACAGCAGTGACCGTTCATCTCTCCCCTGCTTTCTCTGGTCAGCTATTCAGGAATAGTCCAGGGAATTTCTGCCTTGGGGTCCCTTATGGGATGACAGTCAGACGGTTTCTGTGGTGGGGTTATCTCCAAGGCTTCTTTGCTTCTGTGTGTGCTGCCTGTGTTGAGGACACCCCAACAGCTGGGGTCACAGCTGAGGACACAGCTGGCACCTGTGGTCTCTGCACATGGTCTTTCTAGCACGGCCTAGCTTCTTCCCTGCTTGTGGGTTTAAGGCTGCAAAACACCCGTCAGGAAGGGGAGAGAGTGACAGAAGGAGAGAGGGAGAGGGAGCCCAGTGCAACCCTTACCACCTATCATGACCCGGCCCCGGAAGTCACCTGTGCCTGCCCCTGCACAGTTTATTTTCTGACACACTTGGGAAAAGACACCCAGGCACAGAGAGGAAGGAGACTGGACTCCAACTCTCGATGAAACAGGTGGTTCTAAAAGAGGTTGCAGAATGGGAAATGTTGCTGTGGTCATTTTTGGAAAATATAATCTGCTTACCTTGAGGTCTTTTCTCTTTTTTATTGACAAAGGTAAATTCTCTTTAAAAAGACATTGCTCTCTGCTCTTTGTCAAAACAGCATATGTCCTGGTCATCTGTCCACGCCGGACCACCAGCCTCATGGAAAGTCACTCTGCCGTTGCAGCCACTTCAGGTAGCTCCCCGGGTCAGCATCAGCCTCTCTATCTCTGAAGTGAAGGCGAAAAGGCCGGTCCCGGCAGCTGGCAGGAAAGCCGGGGGCACCCAGGAGAGAGCACCAGCACCTGCCGTGAACACATCTTCAAGTCACAACATACTTCGTAGCGGACTGTACTTGAGAACAGTCTGGGTTGATCCACATGCTCTGCAGGTGTCCATGAAAAATGGCTTCCTCTTGCTCTCTGGGTGTCTGTGGAATGAAAAATAAGCAGTCCTGGCAAGAATAAAGTTGGTCCTAGGACCTGTGTCCCTGAGTGTTTCACAGGATGGGCACCTGCTGTCACCTGTCTGCACAGCTCAACCAAGGGCCCGTGATGGACAGAGCATGGACTCCAGAGGCCACTGGGAAATCGACTGCTTGGAGCTAGAGAGTTGGAACAACCATGGGAAGGCGACTTTACCTGGTCTAGTAATGATGAGCCCTTTGTAGACCATACTTTCAGCCCACATGTGGTTCCAGAAGTCTCCAAGACTCTCTGTGTTGATCTGTGTTGGGCTGGAGCCCTGGGACTTTGCTGGGGTGGGAGTGCGACAGAGAGGTGGTTGAGAGGGGCCTGGCAGCTGCAGTGAGGACGCAGAATGGGGCTGCCAGTGGGGAGGGGGCCGGGATACCGGAGGGGGAAGGGGAGCCAGAAGCGATGCAGGAAGTCCTCTGCGACCAGGGAGGGGACAGGCAGCACTTCTGCTGGCTGCCCACACATGGCTGGTGGGTACCACCTGGTGACTCCCTTCTAGAAAGCTAGGTCCATGGGATGTGCCGGCTCATTTTCAACCAATCCCACAGGGGAAACATTGAGATGGCCTGGGCCACCAACCATCTCAGAGTTAAGGGACAGCTTCTGATTTTGATGGGAGACTTAAGAGTGTGGTGGGATAGGGATTCCAGTTTCTGGTTTCGAGGGGCATCATGCTGCCTAGTGGAGACCCTTGGGTGAGAGGCTACCTCCCAGGAGGAGTCCTACAGGGCCTGCCTGGAAAGGCTAGCTCCAACAGCGCCCTTCCTCCATGCAGGAGGGGTGCGTGCCTTCGGCTGCTGGCACAGGGGCTTGTCCTTGCTGGGTCTCCTTTCCACCTTGTAGGAAACTTTCATTTCCAAGCTGGGGTTTGGGAGGTTTGATCAGCTCTCCAGGTGAGAGAGAACCTCTTCCTTTGGCTTGAGCTATTGAATGCTGCCCTTTCTACACCACAGGTCTCCCCATCCCGGAGCAATTCCTAAATTGTAAGTAGAGGCAGAGCTAGCCCAGCGTTCTGCTGGGGGAGCCAAGTGTGCAGCCTTCTCATAAGGAGAAGGTCCAACACATCAGTTTCCAGGGACGGAATCTACTCAGAGTTTTCTGATCTTGGGCTGATCTCCTAGCCTACATTTTGAAATGAAGGGAAACATAGGTGTGGTAGTCTGATGACATTCCCTCCTTCCCAGGGTGACATCAGGGCTGGCCCCCCTTGTCTGGGCCGTGTGCTTTTGTGTGGGCCATGACACCAGTGGGATTGGGGTGCTGCAGTTGGCCTGATTCTAGATTTCATCTCCAAGCTGGAAACTGAGAGGAACAAACACTCAATATTTGTTTCTGTCATATTTGTAAAAAGCAAAAAAAAAAAAAAAAAAAAAAAAAAAAAAAGAAAGAAAGAAAAAAAGAAAGAAAATTCCCGCATCATGCTTGCACAAGCACATGCATCGTCTTACTATTTTCTACTTGTTTATGGAGTAATTGCTGAAGGACACATGGTACTTCTTGGTTCCAGTGAATTTCCCATATGATTACTGCTGCCACACTTCGTCATGTGCTTTAGCTTTTCATTTTTATTTTGTTAGGATCGAGAACTCAGTGAGGAGAGAACAGTAAACCGGAGGCTCAGGGTCTGATCGTTTCTTCCCCCTCCTCTCAGAGAGGTGGGAAGGTGTGAAGACCAAACCAAGGCAGCTTCCTGGGGAGCGGCATGTGGACCCTGACGACCTCCATTTTCTGCCCTTCGTCCCAGACACACTTCTGTACTCTGAAGGCAGAGGCTTGCATTTTTAAAGAGAGAAAGCAAAAGCCGCATGCTTGGCTTCTGAATGTGTGTCTCTCTCACCATCTGGGACACGGCCCAGCTGGCCTTGTTCTGCCACCTGAGCCTGACTTAGGCTTCAGGCAGGCAGCTGTCTGTGGCCGGAGGCAAGCCCTCGAGGTCTTCTCGAAGCCTGGGAAAGCCCTGTGGTCTTCCTGGTCAGGGGGATGTAGCTGGAGCCCACCTACCACTGTTTCCTTCGCAGACATGTGAGCCTAGGGGAGAAGCTGGCGGGCTCCCGCAGGGGTGGAGTGGGAGGTGGGCTGGGGCAGGAATGCCCGATTGTTTGTTCCACGGAGGATGTGATTTTAGAAGATTGGGCTTTGGCATTTGGCCAGACTTCACAGCTCATTCTGAGCAAGCTTCTGGGTAACCACAGGGGGTTCAGGCTCCTTCTCTCTCCCACCAGCAAGGTCCACACCACCCACCAGCCTTAGAAAGTCGGAGAAACAGCTTCTGTGTGGAAGACACTTGTGAAATGCCACTGCGCACGCTGTATTCTGGTAGTGGATGAACTCCTCCGGGATCCTTTCCAGTTCTGGGATCCAGCCCCAGATGGGGGATGGGTTTCCTTTCCAAGGACAGTACCTGCATGTTTCAGAGTGAGCAGGTGACCCTGGCATGCTCTGGGCCAGGATTCCACCCACCCACTCCCTGGATTTCTGGGCCGGGCTCTGTCCGTCCCCACCACTGGGGAAGCCCTGGGTGTTCCGCACCCTGCATTCCTCTCCTGGTTCCTCTCCATCCTGTAGTGGATGGGGCTCCAAGGGAAGTAGATTGCTTCCAGCAGAGAGTGCAGCATACCAAATGCAAGTGCCAGATCTTAATTTTCTAACGGGCTGTGTAAGCACAGAATGATGTAATCCTACCCCAAATTGTAATTAATTAAAGACTAAAAGAACCTCTTCTCCAGTTAAAAGGAACCCGACAAGTAAAGAGGCTCCTATTAGGGCAGGTGCTCCCTCCCAGGCCTGGTGTGCAGAGGATGCTCTTGGTCAGGCCCCAGAAGCTCTAGCCCTGGGAGGTGGGGTAAGCTTCACCTTGCTGCCCACAGATGCCGCTGGGCACAGGCTGGAGGCCCCGGCCCCTGAGCCCATGTGGGACCCAGAGATGGAGGCAGAGGTGGTTTAAACAAATGGAAACAGGAGGCATGGCCGGTAGATTAGGCAACTGAGGCCTCAGGTCCCAGCCCTCCTCAAGAGGAGAAGCAGAGGCAGGTGATGGGAAGGGGCTGGTCTCTGCAGGAGCTGCACGGAGCCACGTCCCCTGTGCTTGCCTCAGAGCAGGGCTGCCCATACCTCCCGTGGTAGGTAGGGGGGCAGTCTTAAGGTAGGGCTGGGTGTGGATCGCCCTGGAAGTGACAATGCTGGCTGCAGGTGGAGAGTAGCTAAGGAGAGGTGGAGCTGGAACTGCCTTCTAGAAAGCAGGGTGCATGGCTCCAGCTTGCCGAGCGGAAGGAGCAGAATCATATCAGCATCCAGGTGGGAGACGAACCTAGTTCTCCCTCTTCCCAGCTCAGTGATCTCTGGCAGGTGGGTAGAACTACCCTCTGCCTTGGCTTGCTTTCCCGTAAATGGAGGATTATTAATAAGAACACCACAAGAACTGTCTGGTTCAGCAGAATCACCTGGCTCCTGTGAGTCATTCCATCAACAATTGTCTCTCTGCTGTAGCTGTTCCTCCCGCCATTCCCACTGCTACGCCTGCGTCTCCTGGCACATTCTGGAGATGTCCTGCTGCCTACACCTAACAAATTGGAGGGGGGGTGGAGAGAAAGAAAGAAAGAATGTATCAAGAGCTGTGGTTCACAAGTTTTCTGTACCTTAGACTCTTCCTGTAAATCTTCTGAAAGCTCCAGAGCTGGACTAGTCCCCTCACCAATGAAATCCCAGTCTCTGGGTTTGGGACTCAAACATCACAGTGGTTTTGAAGCTCTCCAGGTGACTCCCACGTGTGGAACAGGTGTGGGAACAACTTCAATATTCCTTCAATATTCTTGACGGCATAGGATGCCACCAACCCGACGGCCAGACTTGATTGCGCAACAGCTAGAACTCAGGTCCTAATTAAACCAGACCAGGGTCCGTGGCCGCATTACATTACTTTTACTCCAAAAGAGCAATTTTGTTCTCATCCTCCTCTGTGTCTTCTCCCTTGATCAAGCCTTTTTCTGGGGACCTTTGTTCCAGCTGGACCCAAGAATCACATAATCTCCTATGATACTGATCTTCCAGCTAATGTTTGAAGCTCCCTTTGATAACGGGAGATTCAAAAGAGAACAAACTGTTTCAAAGTGGACTTACCAAGACCCAAAAAGGGGCACTCATTGCACATTAATTCTAAATGCCTTCCCTTCTCTGCCTCAGGAGGGAATTCATCATCCGTGGCAGTGGAGCTGAGCCGTATTCCCGCACCATTCGTTACCCGCACGACCTGCCCAGGCATCTTCTGCGTTGTTTTCTTCCCAATGGCAGTGCCTCTTTCTATACCACGGCTGACCGTTTCCCTCTGGTTATTTTGCTACACATTTGTCCACGTCAAATACTCTCTCCGTTGTTTCTGTCCATTTCTGAAATTTAGATTTATCTGTTTTATTACCACATGAGAAATGGCTTCTGTCAATGTTGCTTAGTTGAATTTGGGGATCGGACTCACAAATCATCAGATGCTGCAGAGCTCGGCCTGTCTTCAGTGTGGAGGCTTGGGGTCTCCTGGAGAAGGGGTCCCAGCATTGTGCTTACACATGGGTCCCCAGGGTCACCCTGCGTGAGACGGGCTCCTGTGCGGGGTGGAGTGGAAGGTGGGCTGAGACACCTCATGCCGACCCAGATTTCACTGGAACTCATTGGCCAGCATTTATATCCGAAAACACTGCAGGATCAAGTGTATTTTCATCTGTTTTCTACCCCCCGTCCAGATTTCCTTCCATCTTAAGAGCGCACGCATGCCTATCACCTTGTATTTGTGCAAGACATGCCCATCATTTTGCCCCAGAGATCCTGCGCCCTTCTTGTTTCTTGTGTAGAGTCAAACCTCTGCACATGGGAGTAGCTGGTTTGTACTGCATCTTGTCATGTTGCTGTGTGAACTCGGAGCTGGCAGAGCCATGTTTCCGGCCTCTCTCCTCTTGCTTTCCTGGCAATGGCAACAATTCATGCTTTTGTCCATGTTTGTTCCGTTAGCCTCGTGTGTCCCTCTGCTAGAGATGTGTGTGTGGGGTTTGCAATCCTGGGCCATGGCTTTAAATGCTGTGCAAATGACTCTCTGACCCTCCTGGGGGCAGGGCTTGCAGGTAAATGCCTGATCACACTCTCACTTCTTGGATCTTGGCATCAATCTGCCCAGAGATCTAGAGACCTTGGTTAATGGCTCCAGAAAAACAGCGACCATTACTATGAAATAGAACAACTCTGGGCACCTGGGTGGCTCAGTCAGTTAAGCATCTGTCTTTGGCTCGGGTCATGATCTTGGGGTTTTGGGATCGAGCCCTGTATTATTAGCCCCAAATCACATCATGGTCCCTGCTCAGCGGGGAGTCTGCTTCTCCCTCTCCCTCTACCTCTCTCTGCAAACCCTCCAGCTCTCTTTCTTTGTCTCAAATAAGTAGAGACAGCTGCTGTGTTCTGGATTTTTCAAATTTTTTTGAGGGCGGTTTGGATGGCTATGTATTACCCCCTTAGGACTGCCTTTGCTGTATCTGATAGGTTTTGGACCGAAGTGTCTTCATTCTCATTGGTTTCCATGAATTGTTTCAGTTCTTCTTTGATCTCCTGGTGGATCCAAGCATTCTTAAGCAAGGTGGTCTTTAGTTTCCTGGTGTTTGAGTTCTTTCTGAACTTTTCCTTGTGATTGAGCTCCAGTTTCAAAGCATTGTGATCTGAGAATATGCAGGGAATAATCTCAGTCTTTTGGTATCGGGTGAGTCCTGATTTGTGACCCAGTATGTGGTCTATTCTTGAGAAGGTTCCATGTGCACTTGAGAAGAATGCGTATTCTGTTGTTTTAGGGTGGAATGTTCTGTATATATCTATGAGGTCCATCTGGTCCAATGTGTCATTCAATGCTCTTGTTTCTTTATTGATTTTCTGCTTCGATGATCTATTTCTGAGAGAGGCGTGTTAAGATCTCCTACTATTAATGTATTCATATCAATATGATTCTTTATCTTAATTAATAGTTTTCTTATGTAGTTGGCTGCTCCCAACTACATATTGGGGGCATAGATATTTATAATTGTTAGATCATCTTGGTGGATCATCCCATTAAGAATGATGTAGTGTCCTTCTGTATCTCTGACAATAAATCTTAAAAAAAAGAAAAAGAAAAAACCCTAAAAACTGGATCCCTCGTAGTTGAGAGAGATGGAGTGGGACAGGGGAGCAGAGGGGCATTTTTCTGTTCTGTGATGTTGTATAAGGAAGCGTCACAAATAAAACAAAAGCAAACGCCCACATGACTATGCTTCGCAGGTAGAGGAAGGTAAAAGGAGGTTGGACATCACCCATGACCGCCACAGTGTTGCAGCATATCCCCTCGACTTCACTTCAGAGACTCCCAAATAGCTCTCTGTTGTTCCCCAAACCTTTACTATCTCAAGTTCGAAACCAGGGGTTCTGTCCTCTAGGAATCTGGTGATGGGACCACACCACTGCCGCCAACCTGGCTCTCAATCTCCAGACCCTCTCTGGGCAGGTAGACTCGTGGACCCTCCAAGGGTCCCCCTTCCATGAACCGTGGAGACTGTCTGCCCTGCCTTTGCAGGCATGTTCTGTTTCCTGGCTGCACTAACTCGCTAGGTATTCTTGCTAGGTCCCAGGCTTGTGTTTTGTCTGTTTGGCTCTCACTCATGGCCTCCTTGCATTATGAGGAATAGGCTCCTTTTCTTACTGGTGCAGACTGATGTTATCAGCTGACACAGAGTATTTTAAGTCTCAGGAAGCCATTTGCTGCTTTCTGTGCTTCTGGCTCTAAGTTAGCAGGGTTACATTCTAACCTCTTCTTTACTAGGTGCCTCATAAACATTTCTGTTATGTAAACTCAAAACACTGAAACATTTATAAATGTGACTATGCGAGCAAATCTACACAAATATCATGGTCTATTCTCTATGTACTTAATAATTATTTTCTCTATGTTTACTATGTTTCTATCATTAACATTTTAGAACTGTCAAAATAGGGATAATTTGATACTGGAAAAATGACACTGTAAATAAATCCCATTGATTTTTATTAGTTTGATCTGGCAAGGATAATGATAACCAAATGTTTGAGAAGGGATTGGCCTTAAATGTGACAAAAGCATAACTCAAAACTAGGACAGATCTTGACTAATCATATAAAGGGGAAGCTGAAGCATGGAAGATTCGAAACAATGAATAATGAAAAAGATTTTATGCTTTAAATTGAAATACCTACTTTGCATTTGCAATCAAAGCATGTTTCTCACACTGCTTTATTTAAAGTAGGTTATTGACCCCACTGTGACTAAAGGTGCCAGGAGGTAGGGGCAGCCCAAGGAGGTTGTGGGAATAACCTGGAGGATGAATGGTGGGTGTCCGGGATAGACAGCAACACGGCTGTCACCATGCTCGGACACAGCTGCGAGATCTTGGTAGATTGGAGTATGATCCAGAATCACACCTCTCACCTGCCTCCCAAACCTCTTGCCCTCACACCCCTGGACTTTTCTCTTGACTAGTGGAACACTGGTAGAACCAATGTGGGCAGAGACTTGGAAAATGCCTATGCCATGGGGCTGGCTCCCTGGACCTTCCACCATCACTGTGAGAAGAACTTCTGGGGCAGAACGAAGAGGAGAGACACATGGAGTAGACACCTGTGCCGTGCCCAGCTGAAGCCCACAGGTGTATAAGCTAAATAAATGCTTATTGTTATATGAGTTTGGATCTTTGTGCCGGTTGTAAAGTATTATTATGGCCATAGATACCTGATGATATCTACTGTCAATGGGACTTTCTCTTAAAAATAGACTAGGACACAGATGCAAACCCCTCATCATCTCTGTTTCTTCACTCTTTCCTCACCCCTGCATGACCCCAGCTTTCTGCCAGTGTGTTAGGCGCCTATTATGGAGGTTGTCATGAAAACAACCAACAGGAAACAGGATGCTTTTCCCGCCATGAAGAATACAGTCTTGCTGTCTGTTGGGATCTGGGACGGGGGGAGGCAGTGCCGCCGAGCATCCAGGTATCAAAGGGGTGTCCCCTGCTCCACCTACTGGCAGTGTGGACTGGAGTCAATTACTTGATATCTCTAAGCCCTAATTTTCTTTTCTGTAAAATAGCAATAATTACACTAATCTCATGGGGCTTTTGTGAGAATTAAATGAGCCACGGTAGGTGCATGTGAAGTACTCAGCACCATTCTTGGCCCTCAGAAAGTGCTGGGCACGGCAGCTGGTACATAATTATATAATTACAACAGAACATGCTGCCACTGGAGGAGGGGCACCAGCTGACTGTGTTCACCTGACCACTGTGTGCAAAGGAGGGAGATTGATGCCTGTTGTCGCTGAGGTCACAGAGTGGTAGGTGTTTTTGTCTAAAGAGTTCCTCGTTCCCTGTGAATTGGAGACCTCCAATGTCTTCTTGTGTGATGACAGCTCTACCTATGGCATGTTCTCCTGAACCCCCAGAGACATGTCAGTGGGGGTGAATTTCATAATTGCTTTTGGATCCTGGACATAATATCTCACTATGGGAGTCAGGAGCCAGCATACATTTATTTTTATTTTATTTTCTTATTTTTTTTAAGCACTGTTACTTGGAGGGTAGTTAGCTCAGAGGAATACCATGTTCCAGCCCAGCCTGCCTCTCGGCAGGAAAGGAAAATGAACTTGTATAGGCCACCCTAATGTCTTTCAGACATAAAAGCAGGAAAGTAGATGAGTGTGTGGCAGTCAGTGCACGGACTCTATCTCTTAATGAGGGTTTCTGGCTTATCTATGTATTTTGAAGAAGCCACCTTGCTTAATGGTGACATTGGTAGTACCTATAAACACTCTGAGTCTTGGCTTGTGGGAAATGGAAACATCATTTAGGGTTGCCAGATCTTTCTAGCTCTCTGCTGACTCTTTGTTGGTTTATCAGTGTGAAGAGAGAACAGTCTGCATTTGCTTCATAAAGTAATCCATCTTTGTCCATTACATAGCGAATCTACTCAGTTTAACAGACATCAATAGACTCTTCCAATATTTAAGACAAAACTTTCTCTATAGAACACAGCATGGACCATGAAATGTTCTCTGACCCCAAGGGGCTACCCCCAGTCTTATGTTCCAGGCTGTGTTTCCCAGGAAGCAGTTCTGAGAAAGAGATTTGTGGGCCGAAAGTTCATTGGAAAGTGCTTTCGGGATGCACCCCTGACTGGAAGGGAGGGCAGCAGGAAGGGGCAGAATGGGGAGCTGAGCTGTCATGCTTGCACAAGAAAGGCCTCAGCTGATCCCGGGGTGGGGGTGCTTCTGGAGCTGGGAAGGTTCCTTTGAATGTCGCTCTACTGGTGTGAGGGGGCTGGGCCTTTGAATGGCATATGACCTTGGGTGAAGCAGCTCTCTTCAACCAAGAACAAATTCCAACATGGTACTCAGCTGGGAGCTGCCAACTCTGAACAGCACGAGGAGAAGGGCCGAGCTGTTCACAGCACTTCATTATGGTACGTGCATGAGTACTATAGGGTCTGCAAGAGAAACTCTAGGGGATCTTCAAGCCAGAAGACAATTTCCCAGGAAAGGCTCGATGAGGCCTAGCTTCTGAGATGGGCCTAGGACCATGGAAACTCTGGTATATCTTATGTCCTGAAAGTGCATGGTCAGCTGGAGATCTCAGAGCCTCGAGGATTAATGCAACAGGCTTGGTCAGGAAGCCGTTTGCTGTTTTCTGTGGTGGCTCAGTCAGTTAAGCATCCCAGCTCTGCTGGGAACATGGAGGTGAAGAGATGGTGGAAAGTGAGTGATAGCTGTCTTTGCAGCTCAGAGCAGGTTATAGAGAGGCATGAAAGGTAAGCTCAGCTTTTGGAGTTCTTTCTCAAAACTACGGATCTCTCTCATTAACTCAAACTGAAACAGTGTGAGCACAGCTGAGCCTCAGCCTCTAGACAGTGGGGAGGTAAAGAGATTAGCTAACAGGTGGCTCCGGAAGCCCGGGTGAGAAGTGTGCCTTGTTAAACAGGATAGAATAGAGCTCGGCCAACGGGGCAGGTGGAATGGAGCCCCGTGGCAGAGCATGTTGAGTGCCAGACTGAGTGGTTTAGAGTTAATATTTGATCCCCAAGGAGCACTGGTCTAGGTTTCGGGATCTGGAGTGCCGCAAAAGAGCATGACTGAAAATGGGAGTGTCAGCACCTGTCAGAGCAGACCGATCAGAAAACACCAGAAGTCTCCAATTACGGATCCTCAAGTGGCTTTTAAGACTCTGCTTGAGCGCCGTGAGGGTATTAAAGATTGTATCCCAGACCCCGGCCTGTCAGCTAAGGCCATTTTATGAAGTGTTTTCCCTGGATCTCCTGAAGTCAGGAAGAATTGTATACGAAACAGGTGTGGATTGCAGATAAATATGTCTGGTCTAAAAAGAATTGGCAACACACTCTTGGCAGAATGACTGATTAGTGGCTTTTGTTTTGGAGACCGGTTTTTTTTTTTTTTCACGTTGAATATGGAAGAGAACATGACGAAACCAACGAGATGGAAAGATGTGCTGTCCATTCATCTGTAGAGTAGGGTGGCCAATATCAATCACCGTCATTAATTAGAGTTAATCAACTAAATCATTAATTTCTTGAGTCATTGGCAATAAAAAAAACATAACAATGTATATTTGCCAAAACGATTTGCAATCTCAGTGAAAACAGTAATCCAGCAATTAAATACAAAGAAACTCCATTAATTTGCGTTGTGTTTACTTACCAAAGCAGTTAATTACAAAGATTAGTCAAAATTGATACAAATCAAAGTATGAGTGGTGGTGAGGAAGGATATGACAACGTCCTGGCTAAAAGGCAAATCAATGATATTAACGTTTAGGTAATTCATTTTATGGCAAAACAAGGGTTCTCACACCGCCTGTCCCACGCGACTCCTGGAAGAGTGGCTCACAGTAATAAACTGGAAAAAGCTCTGTACAAGTGCACTCTTCCATTCAGATCCTTGAAAAAGTAACAATGATCACTTACTGTTTTTGAAAGCAAAACTTGAAACCAAGAGAAAACAATTGGAAGTATCAAATAAATCAAAATTATCATTTAAGTTACTTCCAATTACACACTTCATACTGTTAGCCACCTATGTCGTAGGAAGGAAGTTACTGTGTTGTGCAGGAAGAGGGCTTTAGGCTCTCAGGGGTTCATTGTGCCCCAGGACTCTGGCTGTGAAGGGGTAGACTGGATTCAGAAACCCAGTCACAGGAAAGTGTGGTCATCTCTCGACAAAATATGGAAACTGAAGGGCAGAACCATGGGTAGATGGGAACTGGAGGGGACTCCCGCCTTTAGGAGGAAACTGTACTAGTGGGGTTAAGAAGCCTGAGACCCTGCTGAGACAGGTACATCACAGACTAAAAGGAGATGGACATTTCCCTAACCATGGCAGAAATAACGAAAGGTTTAACATTCAAAGTGAACACACATTTTTAACATAAAAATTAAAAAACCTATGTCAAGTCTAAGAATCACAAACCAAATAAACAGAAATGATGGTTTTCATTAACCAGCCTCTGCCTTATGAATATTTATTTTTAGCTAACATGTCTTTCCATATCCCTGTGAGATGGGGGTACTTCTCCCCAGTCAACAGATGAGAAAATCGAGGATTAGGGAAGGAGATTGCTGTCTGGCTTCTGAGCAGCAGAGCTGAGATGCACACCCTCCCAGGGGCGTTCCTGAACTGGAAGTTTAACCAGATCATTGTTCAAAAATGGAGGAGCTTATAAATCACTGAAGAAAGACTGTTTTAAAGACAAATGGTAAACATTTGAACAGCAAATCCAGAGAAGAGCAAATCCAAATGATTCATAAACATTTGAAAGAACAAATTCAGAGGCATCAGAGAATGCAAATTAAGGTAAAGAGACTAACTTTGCCTGGGAACCTCAGAGAGGCAGCCTCAGGGCGGTGCAGAGAGCATGAGGGAACGGTCATTTCCGGCAGGATGAGAACTGGGATCTCCTTGGACAATGGCTATTGCAGTCAGCAATACCACGTTGGTCTCCCAAGCCATTTCCCCCATGGGAACCCATTGCACTGAGAGGAATGCAAGACATTTGCAGGCACATCTGGACACACATACCATTTCCAGATGGCAAAAAAGAGAACCATTTAATTGCCCATCAGTAGGGAAACTGCTGGAAGGTTGAGTAACCCGTGATGCATCTGTTGCACAAATGAGCATGCAGTTATCCACTGAATGCAGCAGACGCCCCGTCGGATGGCTGGTGAGAGTTCTAGAAAGTACAACTGAGCTAGAAGGTGAGCTGCACGGTGGCATGCGTGGCATCTTTATTTCTGTAGAAGGAATCATGTGTATGTGCACATGCTTGTGTGACTAAGAGAGAATGTGTACAATGTTGCGAGAGGGGTCCTTAGGTGGAGGCAGGAAAAGGGGTTCCACGCCCTGGAGTGGGGAGGGAAGGGAAGATAAGAAGAGAAAAATGCAAATAAAAGAAAGAGCCTGCACCTTAAAATAGAATAATAATGTATCCGATTTATGTAAAGTAAATCTGTGAGTCTGTGAAGAAATGTACAAACATATAGGGTAAGATCTCTACCTAACCCCCTTCCCGCACACTAACCACAAAGGATGCCCACAGGAAAGGAACGAGAAACATGTCCATGTGTGGAAGGATGTGCATAACGGGATCATGTTTTATGAACAAGAAACACTGCTTCCCTATCCAGGTGCGCACCCGCTGTGGTGGAGGTTGGAGGCTGGTGGTCCAGGGCCAGGTGAAGGCAGAAGAATAGCTTCTCGTTGTCTTAATCCACTTGCAACGCAGGAACATTCATTTTGCAACTTCAGAACTGAGAGACACATTTCAAAGGAAAGAAAAAGGTCAGCACCCGCATTTCAAAGTCATACCCGTGAAATGTCGGCCACGAATCAGCTCCTGTCCCTCAGTCCAGTGTCCCTTGGTGATCTTGGATAACTGCAGATAGACACCCCCATGGTTCCCCTAGCCAAAGCCTGTGATTTTGGTACCCCCTAGAAGGATGCTTTGTGTGACCCTGTGACCACAGAGCCTTGGGCCCTGCCCTGCTGGGCTGTGAGGGGATGTCTGGTCTCACCAGTCTCAGGATAGGACCTGTGAACTCCAGGCAGCTGAGCAGAAAGTGCGGAGGCTCACTGACCAGAGAAAGGCAACAAGTCAGAAGAAGAACTGGTCCTCTGGGATGCTGAGGGCTGAAAGGGACATGAGCTGGGTCTAGAGCATGTGAGAAGAAGGGTATGCTTCGGATTACCGAAGGCGCCAGAAGAACAATGATATTTTTAAAGATATAGGTTTGCTTTTGTTTGTTTGTTTTTATTTTTTAATTTCGTTTCAGTGTTTCAGAATTCATTGCTTATGTACCATACCCAGTGCTCCATGCAATCCATGCCCTCCTTAATACCCACCAGCAGGTTCACGCAACCCCCCAACTGCTCCCCTCCAAAACCCTCTGTTTCTCAGAGTCCACAGTCTCTCGTGGTCGCCTCCTGCTCCGGTTTCCCCCAACGCCCTTCTCCTCTCCATCTCCCCATGTCCTCCATGCTATTCCTTATGCTGCACAAGTAAGTGAAACCATATGATACTTGACTCTCTCTGCTTGACTTCTCTCACTCAGCAGAATCTCTTCCAGTCCCGTTCATGTTAATACAAAAGTTGGGTGTTCATCCTTTACTTTTTAATGACAGAAGCTCTGGCTAGAAAATTGTGGAAACGTCTTTAACTCTAAAAAATGAGATTTTGCTGTAAGTCCTCCTGTCCTTTTCTTAGGCACATGCATCCCAAACATCAGATTCCTCCTCTTCTCAGCGGTGGCTGTCTCTGAAATTTGGACGAAGCAGCAAGAACTCTCGGCATCCCGACTCTGGAGACCCCGGGGTAGACACAATCCTGAGAGGGATGACATGAGAAGGGCAGGCCCACCTGTTCACACAGCTCCTGGTGTCACCATGGAGCAATCCCCGTTGCTGGGGACCAGAACTCATCTGCCTGTACCTCCGCAGGCTGTAGGAATAAGCCCACACACAACCTTTCAAGGTCAGGTGTAGATGTTCAGTCTAAATATTAAATTTGTACTGAAGAAGAAATGGTGCCTAATTAATAAGGCACCTTCCCTTCCCCTATGTGGTGCTGGGGTGATGAAGGCACCCTTGAACCCCCGATTTCTGCTTCCTGTATCACCCAGCAAGGCACAGCTGACTTGGCTTGGGAGACTGTGTTGCACGTCCAGAGGGCCGTGAGGAATAAGGCCCAAGGCAGGAGGTACGAGATACATACACTTATCTATTAATATGTATGGATCACTTTTCAAAAAAGATTTTGTTTATTTGAGAGAGAAGGAGAGTGAGCAAGTGAGAGAGCAGGAGCAGGGGAACAGAGGGAGAGGGAGAGAGAGAATCTCAAGCTGACTCCCCGCGGAGTGTGCAGCCGGATCTGGGGCTTGATTCCAGGACCCCGTGATCT
Source organism: Mustela nivalis (assembly GCF_964662115.1). Classification (NCBI taxonomy): domain Eukaryota; kingdom Metazoa; phylum Chordata; class Mammalia; order Carnivora; family Mustelidae; genus Mustela; species Mustela nivalis. The sequence continues at coordinate 176,014,012 of NC_139022.1, forward strand.
TGACCGGACCCGAAGGCAGACGCTTAACTGACCAAGCCACCTCGGTGCCCCAGAAAGCAGAGCTGTTATACACTCGCCCCCCGCAGTAGTCCTTCTTTCTTTGCAAACGGAGCGGGTGCTCCAGGCCCTGCTCTTTCTGCTGTGCCGGTACCAGGTGGTGGAGAAGGCGCCGGGGGATCAGTGCAGATGGAGGACAGAGGCTCGGAATTGCCACTGGGGACCAGAACGGGGCCCGAGCGCACGGAATCGGGTAGTTTACACTTTGTGTATGGGGCTGCCTATGGAGACGTCTTTGGGGGTTTTCCACTCTAAAGACCAATGGGACCTCTGCTTTTGAGATAAAGAGGGAAGCTAGCTGCCTTCAACTTTCCTTCTGCTCTCCATTGGGGAATCCTGTCATTTGTATTTTAGATGTAAATTCATGTAAATCAGCACTTACTTTCAGATGAAATCCTACCATTGAGAACAATCTGGAGTCATTCTCTAATGCCAGCATGCATTTGATCCCCATATAATTTCTTGGCATATGGATTAAGCCTGCAATAAGGGTGGCACACTCATGATTGGACATGCAAGACAACTGACCCTTATTTTGCCACAAGGACAGGGAAATCTAATTGTAACGCCTTTTCTAGTATCTGAGACAAAGCTGGGCTGAATGCCAGTTCCGCTAATTGGCTGGAGTGTGGGCCATCCAATACCGGCGTTTTGGGGTCAGTTGTATTTTCTTTTCATCTTCAGTCCAGAGAAAGCTCTTCAGCCCTGGCCTGTCCATTGTCAATGGATGTGTTCAGTTTCAGTAAAGCAAGAGAATGTATAAAAACCCAACCCAGATTAACCACCCCCTTTAGGCAGACCTTTCCCCAAGGCTGTGTCCTTGTGAATGACGGATGTATCATTCTGGTGATCCAATCTGTATACATAGGAAAGCCCTGAGCAGAAGTCTTTATGAAGGAAGGGGACACAGTACTCAAGTCTTTGGAAAACTGGGTGCTGCTAGGACGTGCAAGGTTGCTGCTTTTACTAGGATGGAGAAGATAAAGAGGAGGCAGGGGTGTTCTGAAGGCTGAAGAGCATTGGCTATAGAAAGACATGTTACATACATTGGTCTGTCGTTACATACATTTAGGTAAACATCAGAAAAAAGTCATGAGCCTGAAATGGAACAGCACATCATTGGGAAAAGCATTAGATGATGAGGCAGATATCAATAGAGACTGAGTGTGACGAGGCTCCTCGTGTGTCGGGTAAGGAATGTGTGCCGGAAATGGCCTCGAGCAAGGCGAGGCAATGGTCAGAACAGGATGCCCCTCTCAGGTGCAGAGTCCTCGGTGTATCAGCGGTGGATGGGTTGATGGGTTGAACCCGGCAGCATCTCCGATGACTCTGCTAAGGGTAAGGGGGCCGAGAGAAGAGGTGTACTCTCTCCATAATACCCGGAGAAATAATTCTAATGATTGTAAAAATGAAAATCAAGACTTTTTTGTTTTTTCTTTTTTTACCCCTTAAAACTCTTGTAAGTCTATTAACATTGTTAAACTAAACTACTTTTGAAATGTGGATGGATAGTTCTTGCTGATTTTTCATTTTTCTTCTGTTTGGGGAGATTTCAGGGAGGTGGTTTGAGGCTGAGAGTTTGCTGTCACCTTTAGCTGTCATTGAGTCTAGGGACCTTGGTGAAGTGGCCAGCTGACTTCCGTGGGTGAGGAGGCAACCATCTCCAGGCATCTGTAGGGACCCAGGAGTCAGACGGCAGGGGAGGAGCAGGTGGGGCTTAATTAGCACAAAGAGCCAGCTCATTAGTGAGGAGGGGCATCTGCGGGGAAGCTGAGCAGGCAGCAGCCCCTTTAAAAGGAAGAGGCAAGGAAGTAGTGACGAATATTTATTAAAATGCAGACAGAAAGGCTTCAGCTAAATCATTATACCCATCCCGTAAGGAGAGGCCAACCCAGAGAAGCGCCCCGCCCTGAGAGGCCGCAGAGAGAGGGCCGGGCAATTTACCTCCGGAGGGTCGCGCAGAGAGCAGCGACAGGCTTTAGTGTTTGAAGAGCTGTGAATCTGAGGGAAAGACGAAGAGGAATATTTAGTCAAGTGATGGAATTAACCATTTTCGAGAATGAACGGGGCTGCTACGGTGAGGATAGGACAGCTGTCCCTCCCTTCCCGGGACTCAGGAACAAAGGCAGTGAGAGGAGGGGCCCGCGCGGGGGGTGGGTGGCTTGTGGGGGAGGGGGTGGGATGTGTTGGGGGCTGGTGAACACGGCAGCTGGAAGTGTCAGGGGCCCTGGAGATAGTTCTCAGTGTGGGCGTGCAAGGCAGCCTGACTGATCTTAGCAAACACCTGACCAGTGCCCTCTAGGAGGGCTCACTGCGGAAACTGGGGCTTGTGGCTGGGGGCAGGGCACCCGCTGGAGGTCCAGGTCTGCACTGCTCACAGGATGCAGGACCCCCCGGGGTGGCTGACCAAGCCCCCAGGGCTGGCACAGGACAGACCTCCCCACGTCCCACCAAGGTGAAGCCCTGACCTAACACGGGTTTTCACTTCCTTCCCGCCCCACTTCTGGGACCAGGTTTGGTTCAATTCACCTGCCCAGCGCCTTGCGAACACACCTTCTTGTAAGTCTGCAATGTCAGCAGCCTACCGGAAAACTAACAAATAGCTTAGTTAGAGTGCGGAGAAAATGCAGCCCCAGACACATTTTCAGGATCATTTTGGAAGGAACAAGTGGAGCAGTATCATGGAAAATGAAACTTCACTTACTGAACCTTCGCTGAGGACGGGCGGAGGTGAGGGCGGCCAGCTCTATCATCCTCCTGTAAATCTGAGCCCGTCTCCTCTCTGCGTTCATTGCTAACAGCATCAGACCCGCTTAGCGATTCTCTCAGGCGTGGTCATGCTTGCTTCACGGAGGGAATGCCATGATCAATAGATTCGTCTTCGAGCCGAGTGCGGTTAGATGACAGACACAACGTCCCGGCCAGCCATCTGGGTGGCATTCGTGGAGTTGCGGTTACCTGCTATCAGATCCCTGGGATGGGCCCTAGACACCTAGGCTGGAAACAGGACAAAGAGTGTTTTCGAAAGCGTTGGAAACCATGCTAGTGTAGAAGCTACGTGACTTAAGGGAGAAAAGGAGAGGTCAGGACCAATCTAGCTATATGTAGCATCAGACATGTGGGTCCTTGACAGCTGCGAACAGGAAGTCAGATGAGTGATGAGGAGCCCTGGTACCACCATGAGGTAGATAAGCAGTATAAGGCAGGTTAAGGTGAAGCAGCCCTTGAGGAAGCTGGGAACAGCCCAGCCGAGTAAGGAAGGTGTCCCAGTGGGGTTTGAAGGTGTAGCCACTCCAGGTGACTAACTGGTAGAGGGCGATGAGGAATCAGGGCCAACGAGCAGCCCTAAGAGTCTGCTCTACCCTCTCCTGGAGACGCTGACCCCCTAGCTGCACTGACACCCTGGAGGAGAGGGGACCATGGTTCAACTAGGTCTTTTTTTTTTTTTTTTTTTGTAATTATGTTCAGTTAGCAACTAGGTCTTTTTGCTATAATTTTGAAGAGAGAAGCCAACGGATACATACACATATAAACTCTAGACAGTAGCTGTCACTTTACATGGGGCTCCAAAGTGCCTTGTTTCTACAATGACAAATCTTTATCTTTGTTCTGAATTCTCCTACAATGTCTATGTACTGAAATTATGTTCAATGCTGTACACCTTCACCTCTGATGTCTGTCCTTGCGGACTTGGTCCAAGGGGCTGTGATACTAGGGATTTCTTAAGAGACAGGCCTTATGGTCTCGCTCCTTTTATCTTCCTCAGAGATGAAGGGCTTTTCTCCCTTCTCTCTCTCCAGTAACTTCCACAGACTCCATTACTGGGGGGATCACTTGCCTTTTTCCTCTAGGAAGAGAGTGGCTGGGACCATTGGCGGGAGCAGCTAATGGAGTTAGTCATTCATGTACTTTGTAGCCCAGGATCTTCAGAAGTCTTTAGTAAGAGCCTAACACAAAAGGAAGGTTAAAAGACCCAGATGTCCTCACAGTCTGCTCACTGAGGACAGGGCATAAGAAGGTCTGCCTCCAGTGCAGCCATTCATGTTCAGCCAGCCCCAGCTGGCAATGGTCCCTCAAGCCACAGCCAAACCCAGGACAGCTGAGGTGCAGGACTATTCTGAGAAACTCCAGAACCTCAAGAACAGGACGATAGTCTTCTCCCTGGAGACTCTAGAATAGTACCCCAGCTGATGCTGATTGCTGGGATGAGAGTAGACTCATGCAGCCAGTAGGGAGCCTCCTGAGAGCAACCATGCCATGCTACGAGTACTGGCGATTCTGGACAGCCCAGAAGCTCAAGAACCTCTTCTTGATGTAGTGGACAGTGTAGACTTATTCCAGGGTTGGGCTGTGGATTTTCTCTGGTAAATAACCCAGGACATGGGAACTCTTCCAGAAGAATCTTGAGATGTCCTGATTGTCTTATTGCTCTTGGAGCCTCCCCTCAAGGACGCAGAGGCTTCCAAGAGGGCTGAGTTTGCTTACCTGGTAGGAGAGTCTGAAATGATGACCCAGATATGCACTGATTTCTAGAAGTAAAAGTGGGTACACATGGGCCCCTTGCTTGGGAATAGACAAGAGGAATTTAAACATGTAAGAATATGACTTCTGTACCTGGTTTTGCTCACTATGCAAGAGGTAACTTCTGCTGAACTGATCATAGACACATAGACATTTGGATGTTGCTAGGTGACAGCCTGAGATGTGACTAAATCCAAGCTAATAACAAAAATGAGTGTTCTGGATAATCTATGACTTTCTGTTTGTTATCTCCTTATCCTGATTGCTCAGATAATTAAACATGTCCATCCCAAGTAGCCTGTCATTGCAAAGCCTGCTTTGCTGCAGGAAGCATTTTGTTTCTAAAGACGGAAGAAAGAAGGCAAAATGTGATGTAAGGTATAGTTAGACTCACGTTTCATGGCTTCATCCTCTCCTTCTTCCCTGTTCCCTCCTCCTATTCCTTCTTTCCCTCCTGTTCTTGTGGTTGTGCCAAATAATACTTTATTTCCTAATTTTAAAAGTAGGTATTAATCTCAACTATAGAAAATCAAAAGATTAATGGCCTCAAAACCACTGTAAATTATATTTTCTTGTTTGACTTAGTAATTTTTTAAATTTTTTTAAAAGATTTTATTTATTTCTTTTTATTTTATTTTATTTTTAAAATTTCTTTTCAGTGTACCAGAATTCATTGTTCATGTGCCACACCCAGTGTTCCATGCAATCCATGCCCTCCATAATACCCACCACCAGGCTCCCCCAACCTCCCACCCCCTGTCCCTTCAAAACCCTCAGATTGTTGTTCAGAGTCCAGTTTCTCATGGTTCATCTTCCCCTCCAATTTCCCCCAATTCCCTTCTCCTCTCCATCTCTCCATGTTATTTCTTATGTTATTTCTTATGCTCCATAAATAAGTGAAACCTTATGATAATTGACTCTCTCTGCCTGACTTATTTCACTCAGCATAATCTCTTCCAGTCCCGTCCAGGTTGATGCAAAAGTTGGGTATTCAGCCTTGCTGATGGAGGCATAATACTCCATAGTGTATATTGGTCACATCTTCTTTATCCATTCGTCCGTTGAAGGGCATCTTGTTTCTTTCCACAGTTTGGTGACTGTGGCCATTGGTGCTATAAACATTGGGGTACAGATGGCCCTTCTTTTCACTACATTTGTATCTTTGGGGGTAAATACCCAGGAGTGCAATTGCAGGGTTATAGGAAAGCTCTATTTTAATTTCTTAAGGAATCTCCACACTGTTTTCCAAAGCGGCTGCACCAACTTGCCTTCACACCAACAGTGTAAGAGGGTTCCACTTTCTCCACATCCTCTCCAACAATATTGGCCATTCTATCTGGTGTAAGGTGGGATCTCAATGTGGTTTTGATTTGAATCTCCCTGATGCTAGTGATGATGAACATTTTTTCATTGTCTGATAGCCATTTGTATGTCTTCATTGGAGAAGTGTCTGTTCATATCTTCTGCCCATTTTTTGACATGATTATCTGTTTTGTGTGTGTTGAGTTTGAGGAGTTCTTTACAGATCCTGGATATCAGTCTTTTATCTGTACTCTCATTTGTGAATATCATCTCCTGTTCCGTGGGTTGCCTCTTTGTTTTGTTGACTGTTCCTTTGCTGTGCAGAAGCTTTTAATTTTGGGGGGGGGGCAATAAATATTTCAATTTTGAGTCTCTCTGCACATTGAGAATAAGTTGGGCTTTCTTTCTTTCTTTTTTTTTTTTTTTTTAGGTTTTATTTATTTGTTTGACAGACAGAGATCACAAGTAGTCAGAGAGGCAGGCAGAGAGAGAGGGGGAATCCTGCTCCCTGCTGAGCAGGGATCATGATGTGGGGCTTGATCCCAGGACCCTGAGGTCATGACCTGAGCCAAAGGTAGGGGCTTTATCCCACTGAGGCACCCAGGCGCCCCTAAGTTGGGCTTTCTTAAATAGTTTCTTAAAACCTTTAAATATGTAAGGAGGACATATGCTTATCAGTGAGGTATATACATGCTCAAGATATAGAAACCCATAGTAAGGATTTTTTAAACAAGTCATCTCTTTGTGTTTCAAATGTGATGCTCAGAGGGATTCATAACATATTTACCCTCTTACTTTCCCATAGAAGACAAATTCCAGATGAACCTTTAGAAAAAGTTGCCATTCCAGATTCAGTGAGTATTTTGATTGAGAGAATAGTTAAAAGCATGGACTCTTCATTAAGTAATTACTTGTCATCTATTATGTGGAAAATACCTTTTTGAGTATCACTAAGCATACAAAACAACATGACCTTGTGCCTTTGATCACAGACAGCTCGTTTTCTAGTGAGTCAAGATTAAAACATGCACAAGAAACTGCAACCACATCACTTTAGTCTTGTAAGGAGAGATGACATAGTCTAGCATTTCAGACATGAGCTAACTTAACTTGGGTGATTCACGTACAGGTCAATTTAAACAAGATGATAAAAAAATATAAGCAGAATTTCAGAAAACAGAAATGAGAACATTTAGGAGATGTATATGTGAAGAGGTAGAGGGTAGCAGAAGGAAGGACCAGCTTCCAGTGATGAGTGATGGCAGCACAGAACACAGAACACACTAGGTTAATGGCAGAATGTGGTCAGACTCCCCGGTGTTTGCTCTGGGCAATGGCTGCCCTTGGTTATTTTTGAGCACTGGAGTGATACAGTCATGAGAGAAATGACCTGAGAATGGATGAATCGGAGGCAGAGTGATGGTTTAGAAGTATCTTGTGGGAGTTCAAGAATGAGAGGTTGAAGATGGCATGGTCCAGAGGGTAGATGGTGGGAATAGGAAGAAAGGGATAGAAACTGCAAACATTACCATACAAAGAGCACTTCTTAAGACTTGGTGATTGATTGGCTATCGGAGGAGGCAGGAAAGGAGAAGAAAGAATCAAAAGTGACTTGAGGGTTTTATGTCGGCATGATGAGAAACATGATTAAATGTGAAGTCAAGAGGACAATATGGTTTGGGAGAGATAATTGTTGTGTGTGTTTACAGATGATGAATTCCAGTAAGCAGAGGCAAAGGGTGCATGGTGAGAGACGGGTAACTAGCAAAAGTAGATTTATGGAGTTGCCTTTTTGCAGGTACACTGAAAGCTACAAGTGTGAGTGAGATCATGGGAAGGAGGCCAATGAAGAATAACAACTTTGGAAAAGCTTATTCTCCAAAGGCAACGGGATTCCCATGAGTGAACTCTTCCTGTTGTAAAAGCTACAAGAGTTTGGATCCCACTTGGGCATCTCATGGCATCTTCAGTTCAATATGCTCAAACCAAATTCATATGTCCATTTGGTCTCCTCTTTTTTGTCAACTTCTGACTTTATCTCAGTTGTGCCAATAACAAGTGAGCCAACAAATGGAAAATCTTGGAAACCCTCTTTTCACTGTCTCTATCTTGTCTTTTAGTAAATTGTGAGTACTTAAATGTAATATAGTTAAATTTAGGATTAGTGGGGGGGGGGTTGTCTTGTTAATGAAACTCTTCTCTACCTAAAGTCATGAATGTGTTCTTCTATATAATTGTCTACAAGTTTTATTCTTTACCTTTAACAATAGTGACATTAATATACCTGCAAGTGTTTCTGATATATGGTATATGAAGTAGTACTCTGATTTCATCTATGATTTTCCATATGGATAACTATCTCAGCAGTGTTTATCAAAATTATACCTCCATTGTCACTCTAGATTGATGCCAAGAGTTCATGCAAGTACAAGATTCCATTTTTTATGACTGAGTAATATATATAAGATATAATTTTATATAAATCTTATATTTATATAACTTAATATATATATATAATATAATTATATATGATGGACACTTGGGTTACTTCCATATCTTGGTTATTGTAAGTTGTTGTACTAAATATAGGTGTCTATACATCTTTTTACATTAGTGTTTTTCTTTTCTTTGGGTAACACCCACTAGTAGAATTACTGGTTCAAATGGAACTTTATTTCTAATATTTTGTAGAACCTCCACACTGTTTTCCACTGGCTGCACCAGTTTGCATTCCCACAAACAACATAATCTTATAAGAACTGGATGAATCTAGAGATACTAATACTAATACTAAGTGAAATAAGTCAGTAAGAGAAAGACAAATGCCCTATGATTTCTCTCATATGTGAAATTGAAGAAACAAAACAAACAAAGAAAAAAGACACAGACTAAAAAACAGACTCTCGGGCGCCTGGGTGGCTCAGTGGGTTAAGCCGCTGCCTTCGGCTCAGGTCATGATCTCAGGATCCTAGGATCGAGTCCCGCATCAGGCTCTCTGCTCAGCAGGGAGCCTGCTTCTTCCTCTCTCTCTCTGCCTGACTCTCTGTCTACTTGTAATCTCTCTCTGTCAAATAAATAAATAAAATCTTTAAAAAAAAAAAAACAGACTCTCAAATACAGAGAACAACCTGACGGTTTACGAGAAGGGATGTGGTGGGGATGAGTGAAGTAGGTGATGGGGATTAAGGATTATCATGATGGGCACTGAGTAATGTATAAAATTGTTGAATTGTTATATTGTACACCTGAAACTAATCAACACTGTATGCTATTTATACTTGAATTAAAAAAAAGGTATTTTCACTGTCTCTATCTTGTCTTTTCGTAAATTAAAGGACATGGAGCCATAATTTTTTTTTTTAAGAATTCATAGAGGTACAGATTTGCTTCCAGGTCCTATCTCGTTCCCTTTCATTCATTAGTCTTTGCACAAACAAGTATTAAACTGTCTAGGTGGCTACACTTGATAATAAAGCTTCAGAACAGTTTTCCCATTTCCAAGTATTCAAGAATGACTTGGATATCCAAATCCCTCTATATTTCCCAATAAATTTTGAAACCAGTTTGTCAAGTTTTCCCAAATCTTGCTGTACTGTTAGTTGAGATTTCATTAATGGTACATCTGAGAAGAATTGACATCTTTACAAAATTGAGTCTGTCAACGAATGCTATCCATTCATTTGAGTCTTCTTTAATATCTCCTACTGACATTTTGTATTTTTTTGGTAAAAGCCTTAATACTTTTAAGATTTTTAGGGGGAAACTATGCTTTATTTTTGCTTATTGCTAAGACTGATGTCTGAGAGTTTACTGCCAACATTTTCTTTGAGGAGTTTTATGGTTTCAGGTCCTATATGTGGATCTTTCTTTAATCCATCTTGACTTTATTTTTGTGTATGGTATAAGATAGTAGTCCAGTTTCATTTTTTTTTTCATGTGGCTATCCAGTGTTCCTAACTGCTATTAAAACTGGCATTTTTAATATTTGTTTTGTAGACTTTTATTGTTGACATAGAAATGAAATTTATTTTTACATGTTGAATTTTAATAAACTTTCAATTTTGCTACATTTTCCTTTTAATTCTAATTAAATTTTATGGGTTCTTTTTACACAAAAAAAAATCATAATAACTCCAAAATGACATCACCTCCTTTTCCAGGTCTTACATTTTTCTCTTTCTTTGCAATTCTTGCCTTACTGGTAGCTAGCTCTCCATTACAGTGTTGAAAGCAATGTGCACTATAAGGTATTGTTGTTTTGTTCCTGATCTCAAAAGATTTCAACTTTTCCCTCCCTTTAAAAAAAAAAGATTTTATTATTTATTTGACAGAGAGAGATCACAAGTAGGCAGAGAGGCAGGCAGAGAGAGGGGGAAGAAGGCTCCCTGCTGAGCAGAGGACCCTATGTAGAACTCAATCCTAGCAGGACCCTGAGATCATGACCTGAGCTGAAGGCAGAGCCTTAACCCACTGATCCACCCAGGTGCCCAAAAGATTTCAACTTTTTAACCATTAAATATGCTTTGCATATTTTTTGATAAAATCTCTATATTAGACTGAAGAAGATCTATTCTTAATTTATTAGGCAATTTGTCATTTTTATCATGAAAAGCTTTATCAAGTGCTATTTCTGCATCTGTGACTTTTCATTTGTTCTGTTAAGGTTTTGAATTACATTGACTGATTGTCCACCATCAAACCAAATTTGCATTGTGTAGTTAAACTAATTTAGTAATGATATCTATACTTTTTGCTGGATTCAGTTTGTCCATATTCTGTTTAGACTTTTTGGATATATATTCAAGAAAGATTCAGCCTATAACTTTCTTTTGCCTATTGTTCTTGTAGGATTTTTCATTAATGCTAAGCTCATCTCAGAAAATGACATTTATTGTTCTCCATGAATTTATTTACATTTTGGGTTTTTGTTGTTGTTGTTTGTTTTGTTAGAGGAAAAAAAGTCTGAGTTAAGACATTTGGACCTAATGGTTTCCTTGGGAGGAGATTTTTTAGTTCTTTATTATGGAAAAATTCTGTTGACATTTAATTCTTTCCTGGGTTTACTGGCATACTTGAGTTTAAGTGTAACATCTTACTTTGTGACTTGGATTTTCCCCACCTGATCTATATATTTTTGCTCTTCTTATGACTTCCTTTAGATTAACTAAGTATTTTTCAAATCTCTTTACCTCTTATTTGGTTTAAAGTCATGCACTTTGCTTTTGTTCTCTTAATGCTTATCCCAGAAATTGCACCATTCCTACTCAACTCACCACTTTTACAATAATTATGTTTACCCTCTTTTTGAACAATGGAAGGAAGTTAGAGTGCTTTAATTCTTTTATTCTCTCCCAATTTATTTATTGTCACTGTTCTTTTTAAGATTTTATTTTGTTTTACTTTTTCAGAGATATTATATTTATATGATAAATTTTATTATATATATATAATATATATATAATATATATGTATGTTACTTTATCTGCATTACTTGCTTCTTGTATTTCAAACCTACTATCTGGAAAATCTTGACTATCTGAATTCTACCCTAATTTCTTTTACTGTGCTGTTCTCAGTGCTGTTACTTTTTGTTGTTGTGTAAAGAGTATTTATTTAGCCCTTGTTCTTGAAAGATATGTTCACTGGGTATAAAATTATTCCCCCACCCACCCATTGCAAATGTCAGTTCTGTGTCTTCTGGCTTTTGTGGCTATTAGCAAGAAGTCAGGTGTTACTTTTATTCACTGGAAGGACTATCTCTGTCTCTTTCTACACACACTGTGTATATGTGTAGATATATTTTTTTCTAGCTGTTTTTAGGATTTCCCCTTCTTCGGAGATTTTAAAGTTTTTAAAAATAATCTTAGTGTGCATTTATATCAATTTTTCCTGCTTGAAATTAATGACACTTTTGAGCCTGAAGAGATAAAAGAAGTATGACCAAACCACCTGTGAAGCTAAGGAGAGTTTTGGGAAATGACATCATAGAGAAAGAAGCAGATTCGCAAGGTGCGGCAGGGCGAGGCAGAAGATGGAAATACGCGGTCAGGGCTAGATGCTTGGAAAGGAGTCTTGGTGAGGGTGGGAGGGTGTGGGAGTGGATTTGCGGCTGGTTGCAGTCACACCTGAATGGAGCTCAGACCCTCCATGGAATGTGAGTAAATGACCTTTCTTCTCAACATCTCACAAATGTGAAGTATAGAGGTTATAAAAAGGAGAACCCCACACCATGAGATTTCTAACATAATTCTTAAAGTTTATAACCACGGTCAGAACTCTGGAGAATAAACCTGTGATGTCACAATTATAATCTGAATTTTTCCTGAAATTAAAAAGAATTTGACATTTCAGTTTTATCATATGATCTGAGCATTTTTTTTTGGAAATTAGTATAAAACTGAGAACTTCACATAAATGAAATCAATTTTCTTCATATAACATAAAATATAATCACCTTAAAACTCTAACAATTGTTAAATACCCTTGAGTCATGCATTTTTTAAGAACACAAGTAATGAAAAGTAGATTTCATTCCAGTAGCTTACTGCCAGATTAATTAATTATGCTTAAAGACAGCCTGGTGAGCTGTATAGTGCCATCGATTTCCAGGATGTATACAAGGTGGTGAAAGTGTACCCATGGGGAGAGGTTTAATACATCAATCCATACGGCCCTGTTTTTGCAGTCAACCTGTATTTGATTTCCCAGAATGTCAGCATTCTGACCTGTACTCCATTTACCTGCACTCTGGTGATTGACTATTTTCCTCTTTAATCTGGAAGAAATAAGAGGCTTGGGCTTTCAGTCTGTCAAGTTTCTCCCTGTCGACTAACCTTATCTCTTCATTCACTTATGTTTCCCAGGCCACTAAAAGAAAAATTCACCAGAACCATTAGCTCTCAGACAAACCAATGTTCTCAAGGCTCATATTTTGCGGGGGATGGGGGGGGCTTGGTGACCTTTCATCGCACAGACCCTGAAGCTGGCTCAGCTAATGAGGCTTGCAGTATCCTTTCTTTCCATCTTTCTTGCTCTTCCTCGGATTGATCTCTTTCGCCTGAAGGGAGAGGAGAACAGGCTCTTCACACAGCTCTTCCCACCATGGGAGGACAGTGAGACATCTGCAGCCAGAAGAGGGCCCTTACCTGACCTCAGGCTGCCAGACCCCCACTTCTGGAGCTGTGAGAGATACATGTGTGTTATGACACCCCTCCCAGCTGCTTTGTGTTCCAGCAGCCTACATGGACTGAGCCAGGTAGTCACAGTTTAATGTGAAGGAGCTGGCTTCCTAGCTGGGAAGCAAGGACACGGGTACAGGTGATCGAATGCTTGCATAATGTGACTTTAACACTGTTGAATCAGAGTTCACTTGTCTGTCTGCACCAACATGACTTGGACAAGTACACCTGGGTTTTATTCCAACACTGCCTTCCGTATCTGAAAGGAAGACCGGAAGACAGAGAGGTGGTAGCTAAGCTGTCTGAGGGCTCCGTCCCTCTGTCCGTGAGAGGCGTTGCTCATCCAGGAACCCAAGTCACCACATTCACTCATGTAGGACGATGAGCTGGAGAGAGGGGCTGTTTGTACTTCTTCATGGAGCTCATCTGATCATAGCCCTTCCTTAATCAAAAACCCTCCGAGGCAGGTGTGATCCGATTCTCTATGCAGATGAACACAGCAAAGAGAGACGCTCAAGGGGAGAAAGTGACAGAGCAAGAGTTGGAGACCTGTTCTGCTGAACTCTGAAGCCATGTTCTTTCTTCTTGAATATACTCACAGTACCAAGTCAGCATGCTGCAGGGAGGAAGGATACAGCAGAGTACCCCCGGGAGGAAGGGAATGGGTCAGGGGCTCAGAGAAGAGGAAGGGTGCGCAAGGGTGAGCTCCCTGGGGAGGAGGGTGACGGAGTCAGAGGCTCAGAGATGATCTTGATGGAATCTGGGTTTATGGACCTTGGCGGCAGCACATGAGTGGTTGTTGGTCTGGGTTTATCTTGAGACAGAAACAAGCAGAAGTTAGAAATTCTGTGGATTGTCAAGACTGAAGGTTCACCACAGTCAGAAGTCAGGAAATCAAGAAAAGGGTCTGCCTCCTCCTCAGCTTCTGTTGGTGCCTCTCATTTCCTTTACACAAAGATAGTACTGTTTCACTGTTGTAGTTTAATTGCTGTAAATGAGCGGGTACCAGATCGATTCTGTCATGGTCCCACAAACGCAGAAAAGAAGGCTGAAATGTTTCTACGACTTACAACATGCAGAAAACAATGGGAAATTGTGGCAGTCGTACAAATGTCCTGTATCAAGGTCACCAATATGGAAAAAGTAAATAATTATGGTGTTTCTTTCATGCTACTCATGCTTGCATAGACACTAAGGGTGGCTTTATTACTGGTTCATTGAATGTAAACTAGAGAGCTCGGGCGACAAAACAGAAGTGAAAGCAAAGGATGATTTGATTTACAAACATTCAGCTTCAACATCTCAAGAAAATATCTGCTAATGGATTAAAGGTAAGGCTGTCCCCAAAAGACAGCAGTATAACCGACATTAGGAAGCCCCATTTGTGGGGTGCCTGGGTGGCTCAGTTATTAAGTGTCTGCCTTCAGCTCAGGTCATGATCCCAGGACCTTGGGATCGAGCCCTGCATCTGGTTGTCTGCTCAGCAGGAAGCCTGCTTCTCCCACCACCCACCCTGCTCTGCCTACATGTGATCTCTCTCTCTCCCTCTCTGTCAAATAAATAAGTGAAATCTTTAAAAAAAAAAATAGAAGCCCCACTTGTGATTTGGAATGGGTAGTCTCCTCAGTTCTTACAAAAGGATTTATTTAGCGGGCTTTCTGTCAGAAGAGCATCTCACCTTCTCCTAGATTGTTTTCACAGATAGCCATATAAATCCCATTTTTTGATCTTTATTTGATTGAGAACAGTGAACCGACTTTACTAGGGTTCTTCACCCCGTGTGTCCCCGCCTAGGTCTGAGGTCAGCAAGGTTCTAGTTGCTGTTCTTCTGTAGAGCGTTCCTTCCCCTCTGCCCTGCCGCTGATGGAGCACAGCCGACTCTTCACTTGTGATCCAAGGTTGGCTAATGAGCCTGGTCACGGAGTAGATGGTTCTTCTTTTCTGTTTAATAAATTGCTGCTCTCCCAAGTTTATAGTGTAATTAATGAAAGCAGTTCACACTTACCCATTCTTAAATATCTGTCTGAAGGGGAAGTAAATAAAAGAGCCAGGGTCTGAGTTTGGAACGGCTCAGACCTGGGTGTAGACCTTGGCCCTCCCCACCTACTGAGTCTTTCTGAATCTGGGTGGGTGGTTGTGATCGAACTGTTGACTCCCACTCTGGACTTTGCAGGCCAGCGCTCTCCAAACCACTCCTCTGCTGTGATGGTTTCTCCCTGTGACACTCTGCCGAAGATGACAGCTGGGGGAGACCTCCAGGCGGGAAGACTGGGGGGCCCAGGCCTCTCATGTGCCCGTCCTGGCAATCCACCTTCGCCACATGGCTCTGCCTCTTCATTCTAGTTTCCGGTTTTGACTCCTTTCCCCAAACCAGCCCGGTGCACCCTGAGAGAGAGAAGCCCCCCAGTTGTAAACTTGGACGGTCGTTGTCATGAGGCCCCAACTCCAGAGCTATGTCCACTGTGGGTCTAGCTTCTGACATCCTCATCCGAGTCTCTGAGGCCTATAGAGTGTCCTTGGTGGGTAACTGCTTCCTGCATGTGCTCTGTGAGTCCTTCTCCATGCTAGGATCTTTTTGTACCTTCTCAATGATGAGTACCTACTTAACTCATTCTCTGTGTTAAGTTTTCTCTGCTAAAATAACTGATGTGGTTTCTATAGTCCTCGATGAACCACAGCTAATCGTGTTAAGCTCTTTATATGTAGAATGGCAATAAGAAGGAATACATCTTGTTATGGGTTGAATCATGTCATCTCCAAATTCACATGAAGTCTTAATGCCCAGTACTTCAGAACATGGACGTATTTGGAAATAGGGTCATTGCAGATGTTATCAGCTAGGAAAAGCAGAGGTCATACTGTGGTCGAGTGGGCCTTAATCCAATATACCTGGTGTTCTAATACCAAGAGGAGATTAGGACATCAGCTGAGGACAGAGCAGAGACTGGAGTGATGTGTCTACAAGGCAAGAACCGCCAAGTGTTGCCAGAGGTCAACGGAAGCAGGAGAGAGGTGTGGAGCGATTCTTCCTCGGAGTGCTTAGAAGGAACCAGCCCTACCGGTGTCCTGATTTTGGCCTTCTAACCACCAGAACAGCGAGATGGTAAATTTCTGTTGTTTTAAGCCCCCAGTTTGTGGTCGTGGGTTACAGCAATCCTGGGAGTGGGCTACCTTACAGAATGCTCATGGAGAAGAAACAACCACTGGGGAGTGCCAGGCTCAGTGCCTGACCTGGGACCATCCTCACAGAAAGGCACCTGCTCCCATCACCACGAATGTGACGATGACAGCTCATTCCTGCACACTGTGCTTGGCTTGCTCTTGGTCTTTGATTCAGCTGCCGAGAAACCTCATGGCAGGAGCAGGCTCTGGGGGTTACCTGTGGGCTGCTCCCTAATGATCCAGAAGCAGAGGGACCTCTCCAAAGAGCCACCCTGTCTCCTGTGCCTCCCGAGGGTCAGTTGAAACCACTGTGGCAGGGACGCTGGCCGTTCACCTCCTCGCTCTGCACAGTCCCTCTTCCTTCACCTCCCAGGCACGTACCCCCAAACCAGCACACACACACACCCGGTCTCAAAGCCCATCTTCCCACTGAATCTGGTCCCGTAAAGTACATACAAAGCCTACATTTAGGTTTTTCAAAGTGGAATTTACCCTAGTCTAGGGTCTATGGGGGAGAACCGACTCTATAGAAATTCTTGCGATTTTCTGTAATGATTAGTTCACCTCATGCCTCCACACTGTTTGCTCAGTAATGTGAGCACATTGCTGCTTTCACTGCCTGCTTGGCCCCGACTCCAGAAGCATTATGATTCTATTTAAGAAATAGCAGATTCTCGGTCTGTGGTTCTTGGCAGATTGAAAGGTTATGTTCTCAGTTGTAATCTTGCCTGGGGAGGGCCTCAGCTAGCATACATACCCACCCCTCTAAGACTCCACTATCCAAGGAGTTTCTGTGATGCAAAAGGGCTAAATGTTTGCTGAAAATACAGATGATGTTCTCTCTGGACACAGGTGTCCTTCTGGTTGTAGTAGAAGACAATAGAGCCTAAGTGGCAAAATAGTAAAATACCCATGATTTTGTTCTTTTATGTGTACTATTTTAAAGATGCATTTAAAGTAATTTGTGATTTGAAAAAGCACTTGAATGGTTAGGAGTTTCAGATTTCCTCCCTAATAGAATGACTGGTTTCTCCTGCACATGTCTGTGCTCATTTACACTGTGATTTGCAGGGACAATGCTAGTGGTTACAATCAATGTAGCAATTGCTACCTTTCAGGAAGAAGTGTGGGGCATTCACTGTTTACCATACAGATGGGCTAGTGAACAGAATCCACAAACATTCTTATCATCCAAGACTGAGAAAAGAGAGGGATTCTCAAATATTTGTGCTTCTCAACCAACGTTGTCTTGTTTCTTTCAGAATAGGATTCCAGAAATGGGTAAGACTTAGAGCATCATGCTGGACAGTGGCTTCTGAATCTTTCCAGCAGAGCCCTTTCGTAAGATCACCTACGTGGGGCGAGTTCAGGAGAGGGTTGTACTTTCGATAAACACTAACTGAGGAAAGTAACACCTTGAAATAAATTTGTATTTTACAAATCACAGTAGTATCTATGTACTTGAAAAATATAGCAGGTAGGGGTGTGTGTGTGTGTGTGTGTGTTTATTTGGTTCACAGCAAGTGCATAGTGATGCAGGAACTCTGGACCCACCCTGGGATTCTGAGGCTGTAGGATGGCAAAGGAGGAGGGGCTGTGGCTGTCCCCTGTCCTGGCTCCTACTCACTGGCCAGGTGGGTGACCTGGACAATTAAACCTTTCAGCTGTTTCTTCTTCCTCCCCTGCAACACAGAGTGCTGGCTTGACCGGATCTGTCCTTTTCAGTGTGAGCTTCTGTGGTCTCTCCGGAGTTTCAGGTGCATGGCCTTTTGCATGCTGTGCTGTTTCCACCTGCTGTGTAAATCAACTACTGCCTGCCCTCCTCTCTGGCCCAGGATAGCTAATGAGCAGAGCAGCAGGGATCAGGAGCTCCTGTGAACATTCAATTAACCAAGGAAGCTTCTGTCCATGTGGCAGTAATGGCCAGTGCCTGGTCCCCAGGAGGGTCTACAGCCCACAATTCCTTGGCTTGGCTGCTGGTCATTGATGAGGCCATTAATCCTCCGTCCAGGCCGGCTCATTTTAGGCCTCCTCTGGGAACCCACGGTCTTGTGTTCTATTTCTCTGATTTCCTCTCTGCTCCGTGTATGCATTTGACCATCAAGTTTCACCTCTTTTGGGTCAGAGATGGGATTTTCCTGTTGTAGAATAAGGTCAACTGTCTCTGCTTTCCGTGGTTTTTGGCTTGTGGCCCCAGCTCCTTTATGGAATCGGCAATGGCATCAGGAGGAAGATTATGGACACGTCCAGCCCAGAGTTTTCCTCTTAAGAACGTCTGGACTTCATGTTCTGAATAACGCGTTCTTATCAGGTCCACGCCAACACTGAAGAAGCCTTATTGGTGAGGTGCTCCCTAGAGCTTGCCTCCTGATCAAATCCGCAGTACAGAATTCATGAATTTTTCCAGTTGTACATTGTTTTTTATTGAACTGCATAATTTTTTTTACAAAATTATTGATGCTGGCATAAATTTTATTCTGTGAAAATTTTGTGTTGAGGGTTTGATTCATCAATAATTTATTGTACATATGATATTTACCCAATTAGCCTTCTGTCATCAAGAGTTATGGTTTGGGGCCATTATTTCTGCCAAGTTCAATTTTAGAGATCTGATTTATATAACATATAATAATAATGATAATAATAATAATTATAAATTGACTAAAATAAATTTTGTGCAACTTTTTTTTGACAACACAAAAGAAAATTTTTAGCAAATCTTCTCAGGTAGTAAAGAATTTCTTCATTGACCAAGTATGGGTAATTTTGTTATTAATTCAACTGTTCATATCTTCTAGAAAATTTAAAAAATACTTAATAATATTCAAAATAGTGTAGAATGACATGAAACATCTCTGGACAAGTTTAACAAATATGTGGAGGATCTGTATACTAAAAACACCAGAAACGTTCCCTGAAAGAAATGAAAGGAAATTGATACACAATGAAAATGTAAACTGGGTTTGTGGGGCACGAAATTAAACATTGCTAGGATGTTAGATCTCTCCAACTGATTTATCAGGTTTGTATCTCTCAGTCAAAATTTTAGCAGGATAAATAAATAATAAAATATACTTATTTAATCTTAATTGAAATAACATCAAATTCTTAGATTTGGGAGGAAAATTAACATCATACTATATTAAGTCCTTTAATCTGTAAGAAGGTATAGCCTACTATTCAAATTTTCTTTCCTTTTTTTTTTTCAATAGCATTTTTGTGGTTGTCTGCCTTGAGGTCTTATGGTTTGGAGACTACTGTAAGTAGTATCTTAATTAAAAAAAAAATTTCTAATCATCTGCTGCTGATACAACATCCAGCAAATGAGAGACTGTGCACTCTGAGAAATGCACTGAGGGTTTTGGAGGAGAAAGGGGTGGGGGGATGGGTGAGCCTGGCAGTGGGTGTTAAGGAGGGCACGGATTGCATGGAGCACTGGGTGTGGTGCACAAACAATGAATCTTGGAACACTGAAAAAATTAAATTAAATTTAAAAAATATATTTGCTTACTAATTTTGACACTATTTTTCTATAGATCCTTTTAGACTCTCTATTTAAAAAAAGCACATCCACTTTGGTCAATGAAATGACAGCTTAGTTCTTTTTCTTCAAACCTTATATTTAATT
Source organism: Mustela nivalis (assembly GCF_964662115.1). Lineage (NCBI taxonomy): Eukaryota > Metazoa > Chordata > Mammalia > Carnivora > Mustelidae > Mustela > Mustela nivalis. The sequence continues at coordinate 176,033,860 of NC_139022.1, forward strand.
ATTTGTTTTTTATTTAACTAGTTAAAATTATAATGAAATATTTAATAGGCATGGTACAGTGAACATGACTGTCCTAGTTCTCACCAGAAGGATACATCTTTCAGTATTTTACCCCAAAGAATGGGTGTTTGCTGGAGGCTTGTTGTAGATAAATCTTATCATGTTAAGGAAATAGTCTTTTTAGAATGCTAGTAATTTTATCATAAACATACATTGATTTTTAACAGATATTTTTTCTGCAACCACTAAGGTGATAGTTCGTTATTTTGCTGTATTCTGTTAATTTTGTGAAATTTACCAAACACTTTTCTTTGACTAAATTAACCCAGCATTTTGGGTTAATACATCACTGTAATTTATTTGTTATTTTATTTAGGGCTTATGCATTTATGTTCAAGAACAATTGTTCTGTAATCTTACTTTTTGCCTGGTCAGAGTTTGATATCAAAGTATATGGATTTCCTAAAACAAATGGGTTTGGTCTCACATATTTTCATTTTCCTTTTTTTTTTTTTTAAAGATTTTATTTATTTATTTGACAGAGATCACAAGTAGGCAGAGAGGCAGGCAGAGAGAGGAGGAAGCAGGCTCTCTGCTAAGCAGAGAACCCGATGCGGGCCTCAATCCCAGGACCCTGAGATCATGACTGAAGGCAGAGGACTAACCCATTGAGTCACCCAGGTGCCCCTATTCTTTCTTTTTCTTAATATTCTTTCCAGAAATAAATTTTTATTGTTCTAAAATGAATCAACTTTTGTGTTTGTGATTCTGTCATGTTAATTTATGTTTTATATTACCTTACCTTATCTAAATATTAATCTGCCTCTATGTTGGGTATTTAATTTGTTCATGTCTTCATATCTTGAAATAGATAATTACATCACCGATCTTCATCTGATTTTATTTTACAAACCATGCATTTAAACTCCTCAGTTTCCCTTTACATATAGCCTTTTATACATCTCTCAAGTTTTCGTATGCTGTGAAATTAATATCATTTTAAAAAAAAATAATTCCAATTTACCTTCTGATTTCTTCTTCGATTTGTGAATTATATTAGTGCTTTGTTCAAGAGAAATTTTCCAGCTCTATCTTGGCTGTTATATTTCAGTTGGAGACTCAAGTCATCAGCAAACATGTTCTGGAATCCTCCTTTGAAATCTATTGAAACCTGCCGTATGATTCAATATATGGCCAACTCTGATAAACGTTCTAGGTGTGCTTGAAAACTGATGTGCATGCTTCATTGACGTGTGTGTGTGTGTGTGTGTGTGTGTGTGTGTGTTTTAAATTGTTGGTGGTACTTGAGAAACATGCAAAGGACCAAAGTCAGAGAAAACTGTCTGGAAGAAGAGGGACCCGCCCCGTACTGCATGGTGAGAACTATTTTAAATCTTGAGGGAGGACCCCAATGTGGTACTACGGGGACCAGACTGGAGAGAGCAGAGACAGACCACAGGGATGGACAGACTTGCTTTATGGCACAAGTGACCATGAAATATGGTCTGGGAAAGAACAGGGTTTTCAGTACGTGGTATGGGTCCATTAGAGGTCCATATGGGAAGAAGTGAAAAAGTGACCCCTAAATCAAACCTTATAAAAAATTACATATGTGAAAGGCAAAGTAATAAATCATGAGAAATAATAAAGGGGAAGAGCTGTCCTTAGGGCAGTTAAGTTTTCTAAAACAGGACACCATAAATACCAACCATTACTTGAAAGATCCGCAGATAGGACTGAGTAAAGATTAAGAAATTTTGTTCACCAAAAGATACCATGGGAGAGTAGGAAAGAACGACACAAAGAGAAGATATTGATAAGACTCAGATACAGAATATATAAATAAATCTTACAAAGTAACAAGCCAAAAGCCAATAACTCAAGTTATTGAGTTCAAGTCTTGCACAGGCATTTTATATAGGGATGAAGGATATCTAAACGGCCATTGAACCAATAAGAAATTCACTTGGGACATGGAATATAGACCCACAATATGGTCCCACACTCCCCTGAAATGACTAAAAATAAAAATAAGACAATGAGACAACACTAAGTGTTGGCAAGCATGTGGAAAACTAATCTTTCCTCAGATACTGGTGATGGGAGTGGAAAATGTCACAAGAATTTGAATACTGGGGGAAGGGGGGAGGGGGATCCTGGTGGTGGGTATTATGGAGGGCACGTATTGCATGGGGCACTGAGTGTGGTGCATAAACAATGAATTCTGGAACACAAAAGAAATTAAAAAAAAATAAAAAAAAATTGAATAGTGGTTCCTTGGCAGCATCTGCCAAATGTTGTTAGGGCGTCTACCTATACATGCCCCATGACCCAGAAACATAGGAACCATGGGGAGCTCCACAGAGCAGAAATGAGAATCTCCATACACAGAAGGCATCTAAAGGAATGTTCATAGCAGCCTTGTCTACGACACCTCAAAACTGGAAACACCTTCCAAGTCCACCAACACCAGATTAGATACATGGGTGCGTATCCACACAGTGTATTTGAAACAGCAAAGCAAAGGAGGAAAACCCTGCTCCAGGCACACACACAACTTCGGATGACACCGTTACACGTGAAAGTGTGCGTAGTGCATGAACCGATTTGGGCTAATTAGAAAAACAAAACAAGTAAAGTTAATCTATGAGCTGGAAGGCAGGGGGTGGTGATCTTAACAGGGAACAGGTCATGGCAGGGATCCCTGGGAGGCTTTTGGGGTGTTGGCCTTGTTGCGATCTTGACTGGGCCAGTGGTAATGATGGGTCTAGTCATTGTCTAATAGCCTGTTCAAAGGACAAGTACAATGTGCTCACTTTGTATGCATGGACTTTGTACTTCAGTCAAAGTTTTATAAATAAGCACAAAGAAATGTCATAAAAATATAAGCAAATAAAACACGCGGGGAACACTCACCTGCCCCAAGTGCCTCAGGAGCAACCAGCTTGCTGCCCCGCCACACAACCTTCTTAGCCCCTCCAGTCCGCCAGGGAAATCCTACCAGCTGTTCCCTAAATCTAGAATTCTAGTATTTCTTTTTTTCTTCCTTTTTAAAAAAGTATTTAGTATTTCTTTTTTTTTTTTAGTATTTTATTTATTTTTTTCAGAAAAAGAGAGAGAGCACAAGCAGTGGGAGGGGCAGGCCAAAGCAGAAGCAGGCTGCCGGCTGAGCAGGGGGCCTGACGCGGGACTCTTTCCCCGGACTCTGGGACCGTAACCTGTGCTGCAGGCAGACGCCCAACTCCTGAGCCACACAGGAGCCCCTTGCCTTCTTGAGGTTTTCTCAGTCATTGAGACTGAGCTTCAGTACTGTGTCCTCCAGGAAGAATTCAATAATGTCTCCCTGCCAGGTCCCACGCATTCATTCTTAGCTGTACTAACCATGTTTTTATTTTTTCATGATTTTTTAAGGGGACCTTATTGGCTAGGGAGAGAACGCCCCTCTTAGGGCTGGCTAATTCTTAGAAATAGCAAATGACTCCCCTTGGAGCATGGTTTTCATATGCAAACTACAAATCCAGAGCCCACAGTCCTAGTTACCTTCTCTCTGGGAGGTTTATACTCAGGAGGCAATATTCCTTTGCTGAATCGCCCCCAGGAGACCAGGTATCGGACAACCAGGGACCATCCCTGCACCTGGGAGCCCAGAGTGACTCAGGACAGACAGGATAGTAATTTGCTCCCAGAAACAAGGTCTTCACTAACAGCACAGAGCGGAGGAGTTAGGATCATGACCACTAAAAGACGCAAATTTTGGACAAAATGATACCAACAAAATTATTCTATTGAATCTTGACTTAAAAGCTATTATAAGAACATCTGATTTTTTTCTCTTAAACTTTATATCAAAAAGATGTCTGATTTGTCAAGAACCTAATGCAGAAAACTCTAGGTGTTAGAGCATTTTTTAGTTTGCACGCTTTGGATGTCCTGAGAATACAGGTGCAGTGTCGTTCCTGTCATGTCTACAGAACCTCGCAGAACCTCGCCGGATGCCTGGAACGCTGTAGGTACTGGGTGGACACTAGCATATTTGGCATCTGGTCTGCAGAAGCTGCCGAGCTGGGTCCCAGGGACGTTCACAAGAATCTGCCTAATAAGCTATTGAGTCTAATGGAAAGTTGAAGAGTCAAGGGCATCCGCCCATATACACCTCACTGTGTCTCTGCCTCTCTCACACACACGCATGCACACACCCCCACACACATACACACCTGTTTTGGATCCAACTTTTAAGCCTCAACACCTGTGAGCCATGTGCTGTCCAGTCTGGAAGACCACCCCGGGCATGGCCCTGCTGGCTGACCTCTTGGGCTCGTTTCTCCATCCCGGAGCAATGAGGCTGGATTGCAACTCAGCTGCTTCACAAACTGTCTCGTCACATTTCCCTCCTGCTCTTGAAACACATCACAAACTGGCCACCTCTTGGGCAAGGCTGAACTTCCTCTTCTTGAGATAAACCTTTCCTAAGCAGCGACAAAAGTCTCCTGCCCTTTTCCCAGGGGGTGTCCATCTTGCACAGAACTGCACCAGAACTCCATTACGTCTTATTTTAGCATTTTGGAAAGAGAGACTCTTGCAGTAACTGTGCACTGTTGTTCTGACTCTGGTGAAATTGGCGGTGTGTCCGTGATCGTGACTCTCCTTCAGGAGCTCCCCTGGGGCGGACAGCTGCTGGGGAAAGGTGGCCCCGAGCTCGAAGGCGCTGCCCGCTGATGGGTGCGCTTCTGAGCCGCTGCTCCTCGGAAACCATAAATGCAGGAGGCGTCTGGGGAACCCAGCCCAGGGCTCAGGTCCCCACACGCTTCCTCACAGCTGCTTTGGAAGCAGTGTCCCCGAAGGAGCTGGGGTCCAGGAAGCGCTGCTGGGAACAAACTAGAGCGACACAGAGAGACACGAAATCGTGCCTCAGTGGGACCTGGGGGTGGCGACTCGCCCTCTCTGAGTCTGAGTCTGGGGGGTTGGGAGCCATGACCCCTCCATCGCGGGTACCCGGCACTTTATGGACAGGCTCTTGTCTTCGTCCCTCCTTGGGGAGGCCACGCCGGAAGCTCTGCTGTCCCGGTGCCCACAGGGCCCAGCACACAGGCGGGTGACAGAGAGGTTGGGACAGAAGGAGATCTGGCGGCCGACCGAATGCGGGAGAGACACCGTCAGAGGGACTCTCAGCTTCCAGAGGGGGTGCTTCTGGGTGGCTCGCCAGGAGACTGAGCAGCTGATGGAGAGGGGTCCCCTCAGGCTCAGGGACAAGTGGCTTTCTTCCCTCCCCAACGAGGCAGTGAGAAGTGAAAGATAATCACGGAGCCACGGAGATGAATGGGGAAGTCAGGGCCCCTCAGCAGACCACGGGGAGCAGGGCCGGGCTTGTAGCTGCTGATCCCTCGGGGTCTGTCCTGCGGGGTATTACGGTAACGGGAACCAGAGGAATAAAAGTGATGTACAGGTAATTACGGCCAGACACTTGCTAATCTTCTCATCTTTAATTCGAGCCAGTAGGATGGATGGTCTCTGCCTCAGAATGTTGATGCTGGCTCAGTGCAGCGAGCAAGGACCCAGGAGGCCGGCGGTCTGGGGGGACCTGGGGGTCTTGGGGGTGTAAGGGGTTGGGGTTGGGATGTGGGGTGTTGGGGGAGTTGGAGGTGTGGCTGTAGGGATGTGGGGGGGCTGGGCATGTGGGGGGCTGGGCATGTGGGGGTATGGGCGTGTTAGGGGAGTTGAGGGGGGGATGCAGGGGTTGGAGTGTAGGGTAGAAGTGGGGCTCGGGGGAGGGGAGGGCCGAGCTGCCGGTCATCATTGGATCCTCCAGGTGCTTTCTTGCCCACCAGCACCCCAGAGGCACAGCCACTGGCTGGTCCAGGAAGGGGGTTCCATGGAGCTCTGGAGTGGCAGGTGGTCGCTGTGACTTGTGCAAGTACCTCAGAGCAGATCATCTGGGTTCTCTGGGGAAACGCTGCCCTCTTGGGATCTCAGGCGTCACTCAGCCCCTTGACCCCGCTGACTTTGCCCTTTGGCCCCCTCTCCCAGGCAGAGGGCTCCGTGTCTCTGAGGCAGAGGCGCGATGTCAAGCAGGGCTTGTCGCCATCACACATTCGAGAGTCGGCTGGCCGTCCTTGCCTTGATGGCTGTCACAGTGCGGCCTCTGCCCTCTGACTCTGTTAGGTGTGAACTCCCACAAGGCAATCACACTTCCCTCACCATGACTTGCGGGCAGGCCGAGCCGGGTGCTGGGGCGGGGGACTGGCTCCACACGCTCCCTGACCGGCTGCAGAAGCTCCCGTGAGACTTGCCTTCTCCCTCGGTCTCACACTTGGTCCCATGGGATGGAGCAGCCACAGCAGTCACACTCACAGCCAGGGCCTGGGGCTTCCGTAGAGGGTGAGGACGACGTGATGACATGACGGTGATGGTGGGTAGTGTGCGTGTGCGTGTGTGTGTGCGCGCGCGCGCGTGTGTGTGTGTGTGCGTGTGTGTGTGTGTGTGTGTGAACGGGTGTTGTTGGGTGTGTGCTCTCGAGCATGTGCATGCATGAGTGTGTGAGAAGAGTGTGCCCTTGTGAGGGTAAATGTGTGTGGTTGTGCTTGTGTGGTATGTGAGTGAGTACGCATGAATGTGACGTTGTGTGGTTGGGAGCGTGTGTGTCTGCTGTGCTGTGTGCGGTGCGCTCCCACGTTTGCTTGTGTGCCCTCGATTGTTCACGTAGCTGGAAACGCAACCCCGGAACCTTACATGCATGTGAGTTTTGTTCTAGGAATGAAATCAACGTTAGACTTAGGAAAGGAAGGAAAGACTCCACCGTCCAGCAAACAAGTTCCACAGGCCTCTGAGCAGCCATGGCCCTTCCAACCTCAGGGGACTCCTCGCTGGCCACTTCTGCCTTCAGGCCTTGGATTATTGCCGTGTCTTTTTCTCTGTGGAGATGCACTTCTCATCCAGCCCTATCCTTCAGCCCATAGATGACCTTACTTTCCCCGCCAGAATGGGTACCGTACCCCAGGACGCACCCTCACATCAACCCCAATTCCTCTTGAGGTCCTTCATTTAAGCAACAGAAGACTCTGGATGGGTTGACGTTCCAGCTTCCTCCACCAAACGGGGTTAAAATTGGATTAAATCTTCCATTAGAGATGAGCAGACTGTATGGGATGAAGGACAGCTTGGAACTTCTCCTGCACGTGGTCAAGTCAGTAGCTAGGAAATCAGTGCGTTCTTCCTACAGTGTGCTCTTGAGCATGGGTCGGAGATCCCGTGGCAGAGCAGAGACGAGGGGACTTCCTGCTCTGTCTTCTGGAAGCTGGGACGCAGGGTCACAGAATGAAGTAGGAAGACAGGCTCCGTCCTCTTGTCCTCATGGACAGGGCACGTTTCTTCTGCTTCAGGTTTGGGCAAGCCCTTGGGTGTGGATTGGAGCCCTGAACATATATGGGGAAATGGATTTTCTTCAAGAAACAGGTTAAAAATACAGATAATCTGTGAGAGGAGATGTAGCTTCCTGGTTTTGCTTTTTATTTTTTGTTTTTGTATGTTCTCAAAGCAGCTTTTATGCAACATGTATTTCAAAATAGGAACATCTCCAATTAGCAGGAAAATCGTGCTGTTACTTATATTTAAAATTTTTACAGCAAGAACTGTGTATGAATCAATACACAGTTGACTTTAGTTTGCAATAGAATGCCCATTTTTTGTTTGGTTTTGCTTAACATTGTAGACTTTTCATGTTAAATGTTTTTTTAATGATCTCAAAGGATTTATTTAATGAGGATGGTATGTTTTGCTTGAGTGGATGGTTAGGGCATAAATCCAGAGTCCTTTTGTCTTGACATTTTGAACTTTTATTTATTTATTTATTTTTTAATGAAAAGGACGTGCATTTCTCCCCAGAGCCTGGTGTGTTTAATTAATGAAAATGGTGTGAACCAAACAATGGAGGGCTAACACTTTCCTGAAAAGCACACAAGGTCAGCCGCACTGATGCAGGCAGGACAGGTGCCATGTGCTCCCTTTCGAATTCAAAGAACTGCCTCTAAAACAAAACAAAACAAAACGAAAAACAAAACAACCAGAACAAAACAATGGAGGGCACATTCCAGGTTACTGAGATGTCCATTTCACTGGGAACATGCCGTTGTGTTTGAGTATCACTGTGGTGACATAATACTGGTCTGGCTGTTTTACTTTTCCTAAGCACTCTATCAGTGGAGTGATCGATTATAATAATTGGTAGAACCCATGAAAGTTGTGTCTCTTAGTTTGCTTAGATGTAACTAACTGCGTTGTGCTTATTGAAACCAAGATACCTCGCTGAAGCCAATTCCATGAACAGAAATTCCAATGAAACCAACCGCCCCTTGAGGGACAGGCAGGATACGAGTTTCATCTAATTACAGAAAGCGGTTTTGTTTGTTTTGCTTCCTGTGAAGTTCAGCTCCAAGCAATTTCATACTGAACAGAAGCAGAAGCATCACGCCAGGGTCAGCATATTGGGAAATTCCATCTTTTACATTTGAAGTGGGTAGCTTGAAAGGAACAGCATATGGGACGCGTGACTTTATGTGAGCTTTCCCTCCCCTACACCCGGAGTTCATGTGTGTGATTCTAGAGCCAGATCACTTCCCTCCCCTCTGGGTCAGGCACCCGCCACATCAAAGGTGTTTTCCAACCTAAATCAGCGAAGGCCTTCTGGAAGACTTGCAGAGAAACACAGACTGCTCCAAATTTCAAGAGTGGGAACAACCTGCATAAATTAATTTTATCTTTCCATTGCAAGGCATGTGTAGGGTGCTAATGTGCAGAGAAACTCATTTGACATCTTAATGAGTCTGGGAAGGGGAGCCCTCCCTGTGTCTCGAAATGTTCCTGTTAATCTACTCTATTCTCTGCGAATCGTGAAGTCATTCAGGTTTTTTAAGATACTTTATTCTTGCTTGTAAAATTCATAAAATCAAAAAGGGGCAACCTCAGATAAATGTGCTTGCCCCACTTGGATTCCAGATGGGCACAAGATTATCGCTGTGGTTGTCTTGCCTTCTGGATGAGCCCAGCAAAGCTAAAGCGGCTTGTCCAGCTCCTTCTTTATGTGGTGGCCGTCCTCTTTGTGGACTTCTCTGTCCTGGCCAGCGCCCCACTCCACAGACACCCCCTTGGGGCCATGGCCTCAAGTCCCTGGGGAAGGCTGTGGGTGCAGAGTCCCTAGTGGATTGCTGTGCGCTTGAGCTGGGGAGGAGAGGGTCCTAGGACACATGTGGGGCCCCTGCCCCCTCCAGTCCGCTTAGCCTCCCCCTCCCTCTCCAGCCTCTCCCAGTCTGGACAGACACTAGCACGGCGGAAAGAGGGCTCTGTATGCTCCCATGGGTCCTGTCCCTCACCAAGGAGCGACGTTCTAATTCACACTGTCCAGAGAAGAGCAGTCTGTGCCTTCACCTGCCTGTACTTCCAGGATGGGGCTTGCCTCCAAGCGGCAAATCCAAGTTCACTTCCAAAGCAAACGGACCCCAGCCTTCCCTGCGCCATCTCTCCTGCTCTCCCTGCGCCATCTCTCCTGCCTTCCATGGGAAGCACTTGCTAATCCTCGACAGCCCTGAGTGGTGACATGGTTGAGGCTGCCCCCATGACCCATGAGGCTGTCTTCCTGACTTTGTCTGAGCATGAGATCATTGTCTGTGGCAATGAGGGGAAGTTAGAGATGGGGTGTTTGGAGCCTTGAAGTCGCCCTTCCAGGGGCCCAGGTTTGTGGGACCATGTGTGGTAGCTGAGGAGGAAGGACGCCCTGTGAAACCCTCTCCAGCCTCCCCTCATTTGATACACATTGGTTGGGCACCGATGGGGTGACCCTAGCATGGACTCACTAGCTGTCTAGCAGATACTAGCTGGAGGGCTTGGGTACCTTGTTAGGCATCTGGTGGAGAAGGTGGTGTGGGGCGTGGTGCCGGTTTGCACTGCATTCTTGGGAACAGCCCACACTCTGTTCAGATTTCTGCTCCTTCTATGATGTCTCCTTGCACTCGGGAGAGCATGCTTGCTCCTGTCCCACCAGAGTCCCTGACATCTCCCCGAATGGCTGGGGGGTCCTGGGTGTGGACCAAGCAGCTCAATTCTACCTCAGCCAGCTGGGGCTGGGGTGGGGTGGGGCAGCTATTTTGCCCTTCATTTCTTAGAAATAAATTACTTTTCTCGAGTTCAGTGAACTCGTACAACAGGTAAAGAGCAAACAAGCGTGATGGAGGCCTGTGGGATGCTGCTGTGCCCGCGGAGACCCCGCTGTGCCCTCTCCACATTAGAAAAGCCACCCCAGAGGGCTGAGGAGAGCCCGGCTGTACCTAGAGTAGGGGTTATTGTGCCACATCACTTAAGTGGTGGCAGAACTGTTCACAAGGGAGAGCTCTACGAGTTACCCTTTGATACCGGCGAGGTTGGTGTCCGCACTGCAAGAGGCAGTGACAGAGGAGCGAAAGGTCAGAACAGCAGAAGGTAAGCTCAGCCCCCAAGGGAGCAGGGTCACGAGCTCAGTTCCTGCTGGAGCCAGATTTCAGAAACTCAGAGCAGCATCAGCAGTCTGAGGTCTGCGGACGAGGTCACAGCGTACTGGAGATGGGGAGGAAACAGAACAAGAAAGACAGCACAGACCTTTCTTTGGTGCTTTATTCTGAGAAAGAGAGAAGCAGCCCCGTGCACGTGAAGCTGGCCTGATCCAACAGCCAGGTGTTGGTGTTTGCCTGCTGGTTACAAGTCTTCCAGAATGGCAGCACTGCTTGGTGACCACAATGGTGCCAGAAATAACAAGACCACTCCATAACCATGTCTGAGCATAGACACCAACACGAATGACGTCCAACCATGGATGTGATCACAGAGTCCCCGGCCCTGGCTGATAGGTGTGACTGAGCTTGGATAGTTACGGGGCTAGCCTGTTGCCTCCCTCTGCCGTCTGCATATGCTTTATTAAGGTACCCGTCATAGAATTACTCCATCCTGACCGCAGTCAGTCTAGAACAAAGTCTGACATTCTGGAAACTTCCCCAGAATCACCCTACAGAAGCTCAAATCCTGTAAGTCCTTTCTAACCCCTCTTTCTGGGAAACCTCACAGCGCCCCATGGTGCACGTTCTCCCTTGTTGCAACAAGTCAGTAAACGCAACTCTGCTCAGTCCTGGTGAATTTTTGCTGGAGAGCACTCACAGTTCATTTCACGAATATTCACATGTTGTGTGTCGTGCGCCATCTTGGCCCAGACACAGTCCCCCCGCTGAGACTGTTGGCTCAGTGTACTCAGAAGTGTCTGCAAAGGGGGCAGGCAGGAGGGAGAATGGGACGGAGCTGGTCTGTGAAGCTCTCAGAGGAAGTGAGGCCATTTCTGAGACTTACGCGTGGGTAGGCGGTAGCTGGATAAACAGTACAGGGCAGTGGTTCCCCAACAGGAGGGCCGGCAAGGGTGAAGGCCCTGAACATAGAGTATCGGTGGAGGTTGTATGTGAATATCGTGTGTCTGGATGTTGGACGGTGAATGCGAAGCCCATGGAGCAGGACCCGGCAGGAGAACCATTGTCCCCGTGAGGCTCGTCATCTCATTCGCACCGTTGTCAGTGACTTGTAACCCCAAGACCCAGTGGTCTCTCCACAGCAGATTTTTCCCAAGCGCGACTTCTTGGGATCATCAATCAATGATGGTTGATCGTCTTTAGTTGTTGATGTGCTAACTCATTAACACGGCGCTCGGTTCTTCAGGGGGAATCCAGATAGATCTCAGTAACCCCATGCAAGTTAAACGCCTGATCCCTTGGGCATTATTCTGTCATTACCTGATTCCTTATCACCTTCTCAGCATCCGTCTTTTCTTTTTCTTTTTTTAAATAACATACTTTCAAAAAATAAAGGACCACTCAAATGTTTCCCCGCGTTATCTTCATGCTAAGAACCGCAAATGCGGACAGTGTCCAGACATCGTTATGAACTCTAATCCTCAAAGCAACCTAGGAATTTCCGCATTTTACAGGAGAGAACACGAGGCAAAGGGAGGTGAAATAACTTGCCCACGGCCACACGGGAGGGGCTACACTGGGACTAGCCCCAGGCAGTGTAGCTGCTGAGGTCAGGCTGCGGACATTAATAACACCCAGTCCTCTACGTCACGCCCCTGAGCACACACTGAACACAAAGCAAGTTCAAGGCTGTTGAGGTAATGTTTTAAATGACGGCCCATAGCACTGTCATTGTGACTCACACCGGGAACCTCCGGACATGCCTTCCATCCGGCTGGCCTTCACATGGCCCTTGACAACCAGTCCCGGTTGATTTGTTACAAGCAACATCATGTTGCCTGTTGTTGTGGTTGATTGACGAAGCCTTCCTCTCAGTCTTCAAATCCAGGGCTATACGGGGAGCAAGATTCCTGCTCTTAGACACAGTGATTCTCCCCCAACCCAAGCGCCATCCACGCACAGGATAAGCATGGTATAGCCAGTCCATCTCAGTCTCATTTCCAGGATGCTCAGAAACCTAACAGAAGAAGTTTTTGTTTGAGTTGAAACGCACTAGGTACCAACACTTTCTTTGTACCAAATTATAGGCATGTTCCTTTTGAATTTCCTTCCTGATGCTGAATATATTTTCTTTCTTTTTTTTTTTAAACATTTTGCTTATTTATTTGAGATATAGACAGAGTGAGAGCATGAGCCAGGGGACAGAGGGAGAGGGAGAAACAGGCTCCTCTCTGAGCAGGGAGCCCAACAATGTGGGGCTCAGTCCCTAGTGGGGGACCCTAGGATTGTGACCTGAGCCAAAGGCAGACACTTCACAGACTGAGCCACGCAAGCACCCCTGAATATATAATTTTTTGGAAAGCTGGACCTGAAGCCCATTGTTAAAGGGTCAGCTTCTACCCCAGTCCCTTCTATAAAATCTGGTTTCCAAATTATGTGATAAATGATAAGAGAAGAAGGAGAAAGGAATGGTTGAAATATGTATACATCTTATTAAACATGAATTAGCAGAATGCACTGATTAAGGAAGTAAGAGTCGATGTTACTAAATGGAGAAGCTGACCCGGGGAGACACCGGTCAGCTCTTGGTATCAGGCCCCCAAATCAATCCCAGCTCTGAACTCGCTATATAATATTAACAAAAGATTTTCATTCACCCCACTGTGTCTACTACTACAGGCTGTGATTAACTTCTCAAGTTTCTGAGAGGATTAAATGAGTCACGCTGGGCATTTATAACGTAAGGTCTTGGACTAAGTAATGCGTGTGGTGGGGTTTACATGTTTGTTGTTGTTATTTGAAATGAGAGCAGGCAGGTTAGTGTGGAAGGTCCATGCTAGGATTTAATTTGTAGATTTTTTATCTTTACTGCCTCAAGGGTAAGTTTTAGAGTAACAGTCTGATCGCAGAACCTTTTGGTAGAACTTGAGCACTGTTAAGGAGAAAAAAAAGCCCATCTAAGCAATTCAAAGATGTAATCCTAGGATATCAGTCCGCAAAATATAGGGTTATATTAATTCAGTGGTTTACCTCTTGCATAATTTAAAGTTTGCCAAATTTGTGAGTGTGGCAATGGGATGGAAAACACACTGAGAGCGGCCACCCAGGGTCCGGGCCATTTTTTGGCTCTCAGACGTCAGACGTACCTGACTCATACCAAGCCAGTAGCTTCCTCTATTCCTCAAAGCACAGTTATTTCTTTCACTTACCAAAAATGTTCTTTAAGGGACACCTGGGTGGCTACATGACCTTCGGCTCAGGTCATGATCTCAGGGTCCTGGGATCAATCCCTTTATCGGGTTCTCTGCTCAATGGGGAGCCTGCTTCTCTCTCCTCCTCTGCTTCTCCCCCTCATCCTGTTCTCTCTCACTCTCTCTCTCTCTGCTTTTCTCTCCCTCAAATAAATAAATAAATAAAACTTTAAAAGAATTCTTTTTTCTAAACTGTATTTTATTTTTTCAGTGTACCAAGATTCATTGTTTATGCACCACACCCAGTGCTCCATGCAATACATGCCCTCCTTAATACCCACCACCAGGCTCACCCACACCACAAGGCTCACCCACCCCCAGCCCTCCCCTCCAAAACCCTCAGTTTGTTTCTCAGAGTCCACAGTCTCTCATGGTTCATCTCCGCCTGCAATTTCCCCCAACTCACTTCTCCTCTCCATCTCCCCTTGTCCTCCGTGTTATTCCTTATGCTCCACAAATAAGTGAAACCATATGATAATTGACCCTCTCTGCTTGACTTATTTCACTCAGCATCATCTCTTCCAGTCCCGTCCATGTTGCTACAAAAGTTGGGTATTCATCCTTTCTGATGGAGGCATCATACTCCATAGTGGAGTATGGACCACATCTTCCTTATCCATTCATCTGTTGAAGGGCATCTTGGCTCTTTCTACAGTTTGGCGATTTTGCCCATTGCTGCTATGAACATTGGGGTACAGATAACCCTTCTTTTCACTACATCTGTATCTTTGGGGTAAATACCCACTAGTGTGAATGCAGGGTCATAGAGTATTTTTTTGTTTGTTTGTTTAGATATATCAAGTTTTTTTTAACATTTATTTTTTATTTATTTTCAGCATAACAGTATTCATTATTTTTGCACCACACCCAGTGCTCCATGCAATCCGTGCCCTCTATGATACCCACCACCTGGTACCCCAACCTCCCACCCCCCGCCCCTTCAAAACCCTCAGATTATTTTCCAGAGTCCATAGTCTCTCATGGTTCACCTCCCCTTCAAATTTCCCCCAACTATTTTTAATTTTTTTGAGGAATCTCCACACTGTTTTCCAAAGTGGCTGCACCAACTTGCATTCCCACTAACAGTGTAAGAGGGTTCCACTTTCTCTACATCCTCTCCAACACTTGTTGTTTCCTGTCTTGTTAATTTTGGCCATTCTAACTAGTGTAAGGTGATATCTCAATGTGGTTTTGATTTGAATCTCCCTGATGCTAGTGATGATGAACATTTTTTCATGAGTCTGTTAGCCATTTGTATGTCTCCTTTGGAGAAGTGCCTGTTTATGTCTTCTGCCCATTTTTTCACATGACTGTCTGTTTTTTAGGTGTTGAGTTTGAGGAATTCTTTACAGATCCTAGATATCAACCCTTCATCTGAAGTGTCATTTGTAAAAATCTTCTCCCATTCCGTAGGTTGCCTCTTTGTTTTGTTGACTGTTTCCTTTGTTGTGCAGAAGCTTTTAATCTTGATGAAGTCCCAAAAGTTCATTTTTGCTTTTGCTTCCTTTGCCTTTGGGACATGTCTTGAAAGAAGTTGCTGTGGCCAATGTTGAAGAGGTTACTGCCTATGTTCTCCTCTAGGATTTTGATAGATTCCTGCCTCACGTTGAAGTCTTTTAACCATTTTGAGTTTATCTTTGTGTATGGTGTAAGAGAATGGTCGAGTTTCATTATTCTATATATAACCTCCCAATTTTTCCAGCACCATTTATTGAAGACGCTGTCTTTTTTCCACTGGATATTTTGTCAAAGATTATTTGACCATAGAGTTGTGGGTCCATATCTAGACTCTCTACTCTGTTCCACTGGTCTATGTGTCTGTTTTTGTACCAGTACCATGTTGCCTTGGTGATTGCAGCTTTACTGTAGTAAAGCTTATAATCAGGCAATGTGATGTTCCCAGTTTTTTCTTTCTCAATATTTCCGTGGTGATTTGGGGTCTTTTCTGGTTCCAAACACATTTTAGAATTATTTGTTCCAGGACTTTGAAAAATGTCAGTGGAATTTTGATCAGAATGGCATTGAAAGTATAGATTTCTCTGGGGAGTGTAGACATTTTAACAGTGTTTATTCTTCCGATCCAAGAGCATGGAATGGTCTTCCATATTTTTGTGTCTTCTTCAATCTCTTTCATGAATGTTCTGTGGTTCCTCGAGTACAGATCCTTTACCTCTTTGGTTAGGTTTATTCCCAGGTATCTTATGGCTCTTGGTGCTATAGTAAATGGAATTGATTCTCTAATTTCCCTTTCTATATTTTCATTGTTAGTGAATAAGAAAGCAACTGACTTCTGTACATTGATTTTTTATCCTGCCACATTACTGAATTGCTGTATGAGTTTTAGTAGTTTGGGGGTCCTTTATGAATTGGGCTCAAAAACATGAGACAGGAGACTAGAATATATGTGTACATCCCTCCCCCTTCCCAGTAACACTACAGTGAATGCATGGCCAGTGTCTCCCGGTCCTGAAAGCAGGTGGATGGTCTTTCACCGCCCCATCTCTGAGCAGGAAGGTGATAAGACACAATATCTCCTTCTCCTGAGGCATCCCTTCTCTGACCAGAGCTAAGCATACACTGGCTAATCGGCAAGCAGAAACGGAACAAGTCAGCAAGGGGCTGGTGACAGGAGACAAAGTGGCTTTGTGTTCTACTTGCCTTCAAAGGTGGAGGTGGGTGGGTTGGGGGGGGCTCCTTGCCGATATGTGATCGGGAGCCAGGAGCAGTGTGCCTCCCCCTGTGAGCCCACATTTCAGTGCCTGCCTGCAACCGGACAGACCCCTCACAAATTCCGCCCCTTGGTCATCCCATTACCTTTCTCTCCACTTCCTGGCCCTTCTTCTCTCCTCCAGGGGCTCAGAACCTTCAGGGAAGTTGACAGGAAGTGGAGGGGGGTTTAGAAAGACATGCCAGGGAGGCATGTGAGTGCCCATCCCAGACTGGCAGTGCAGGAATGCTGGACCCAGTAGACCGTGGGCAGAGGCAGCACCATCAGGATGAACCACGTGCAGGAGGTGTCCACACTGTCTGTCCAAAAGGGCTGAGCAGAGCTGCAGAACTCAGGAGCAAAGGCTCTGCCTCAAAGAGACCCAGCCAGGGTGGAAAGAAAGAGACCCCCGCAGTCCAGGTGTGCTGAAGCCTGTGTCTGTGTTGCAGCCTTGGAGAGGGACTGAATTCATTAGGAAATATTTACCCGCACCTTCCATGTGCCCTACACTAGGTTCTGGGGAGACATTAGTGAGTGAATCAGACAAAGGTTTTCTGGGGTCTTATGCTCCAGCAGAGAAACACAGACAATTAAAGGAGACATACTATAATAAAAAATAATCTGTATTTTAGAAGATGATAAGTCCTACGGAAAAAGACAGAAATACAGCAGACCAAAAGGGGAGCTGACGCATGGCCCGTGGACACTGAATGAGAACTCTCGAATGAATGAATGAATGAATGGATGAATAGTTCAATCAATCAACACCCACAGGCTCTTCAGCATTTCCCGGTGTGAAGTGCGGTGTCTGTACCTCCTTCTGCTTCTGCCTGCGTCTGAGCTGTGTCTCCAGCATCCGGCACAGACTCGGTCCATACCAGATGAGTAAACGGCCTGGTGCTTCCAGCCCCGGGTGTCAGCTGTTTCACAGTCTCAAGTGGACAATGACGTCTAGACTTTGTCTGGAATTCTAAGTGGCCCCTGAGGTCTGTCCTGATCAATTCTGGAGCTCTTGTGTCCGCTGGATGATAAAACATGGCTTGATGATAAAACACAGCTTGGTCAGTATTGGGCACTTTGACTCTCTCTTATTAATCGGTTCCTTCTGAGAATATTTATTATTTCCTTTGGGATTTGGGACTGGCTTAGTCCTTGGGCTGCCTTTATATTGTCCTTGAAAAAGAATGAGGAAGAGGCTTTTCCCACTGGCTCCCATGGTGGTAGGCGCAGCTAGAGGAGGTGGAGATAAATCCTTGAGATCCCAGCCAGGGGGCAAACCCGCAGCAGGATTGAGAAGAGATCATAGATGTCCTCTGATAAATGTAGGTGATGGTTACCTGTGGCTCCTCGTTGTCCTCCCAAGGGTTCTGGAACGGACTTCATCTGGTTAGCTCTTGGCTGTTAGCTGTTGCTGCGGGAGACAGAGGGTACGGGACAGGGCTGTTGTTTCTCACCAAGTGATGTAGCTCAGAGAGGTCCCTTAGTTGGCCCGAGACCTTAGCCAGCTGGTGGCAAAGATAGGCTCAGAATGCATGGCCCTCCAGAGAGGGTCACCCAGAGCCTGGAAGTCAGACAGGGGAAGCAGTCCTTGGGTTCAGGGAGAAGGGAAAGGCCGAGCACCTGGCAGGTTGTCAGGGAGTCAGAGTCCTGCATTCAGGATGCAGCAGGGAAGCTGCTATGGGAGCTCAGGGTAGGGTCCACACCGGGCTGGGGGCCAGGCCCCTGTGGAGCTGACCTCTCTGCAGCCCAGGTCCTGGGGTCCAGCTCTCCAGAAGGTGACAAAACACTGGCCACTGATCATCCCCTGATTCCCTTGGAGCATTCAGCCAAAGAAATGATGCCTCAGACGACGCCCCAAGTGGGAAAGGCTGCCTCTGACATCTGTTCATCATCACTAAACTTAAGGCCCATTTAAAATCCAAATACGGCTTCCTGGGCTGATGGGTGGTCTCCTCACTTATTTCTAACCGTGGAACAGTCAGAATGTGCCAGAACTTCTTCTGTTCTTTCTTTTAAACGGCCATGCTACACATGAGATGGTGTATAAAGTACACGCGTGTGTATGTGTATATCATACACGTACCTAAGAATACGTGAGCCCAGCCTTCTTGCCCCAGATCCAGTCTGCAGGGAGACGTGGAGTTAAAACTGCTCTTTGTCACCACGGCTCAGGCCCCGAGGAAGCCGTGCTCACACTGGCGCCTCCTCAGAGACCTTTCCCTCTACGTGTATAATTTCTGTCCCTGGAATTTCTCTCAGTAAAAAGCTTCAGAATCCACAGGAAGTGACCAATAAATGGCAGATCACAATGTATTATAAGAACACCTGCAGAGTCCGTGGTATGTGGGCAGCGGGGCTTCATGCGGGCACGGGTCTTATTGGAAGTCTGAAACCTACAGTCATTAATAGTCTGGGCTCAGGGGCTGTGGGGACAGGCCCTCACGGAGAGGGGCTCTCGCTGCCGGCTTTGAGGGAAGAGCTGGTGTTAGGATGAAAGGACTTTATGCATTTGTGGAGCTCCAGGATGCGATGTGGGTCCTCCCCATCAATCACCTCGGGTGGCTGCTGGGGAAGCGGGGACCAGGGAGGCTGGGAGCTCACGTAAGGCCCCACTCTGGGGCCGAGACAGAACGAGGGTCCACCCACCACCCTCCCTGCCCAGGGTCACCGACACTTTTTAGTCTCAGGGCTGAAGGCTTGCAAAGATGACGGTCCAGAGGCAGGAAGAAGCTGTGAATCTATCACATTCTAGCAAAGTGGGCGAGGGCTGGGGACCAGCTCCAGGTTCAACTCTCTCTCTCCCTGATAGAGACACTCTGTTCTAGTGGGTTCTGCGGACACAGGAGCATCGTGCATCAGAATGGCACAGTGGCATGGAGGGCTTTCTAGTTGGGATCCAGGCCCTGGCCCTGGAAAAGCTTGATTTGACCTAATGAGGAGGGGGATGAGCAGAAGCTGTCTCCCTCCCAAAGCACCGGTGCGGCCCTGTGACAACAGAAGGAGTGATCAACACCAGCCAGGAAGAATGTCTGGCACTTGCTACCCCGTCAACCTTGAAATTGCTCACAGCCAAAGGGTACGAACTGCGGAGATAAAGCTGTCTTGAAACATGGACCGCCCCATGGATGGCTGCCTATTTCAACTCTTCTCAATTTTTAATTCTTTTCTTTTCTTCTAGCGGTGTGTTTTTTTCTAGTTAAGTGATCTGGGCAGGCTCCAAAGCCAGCATTGTTTGCGGGGAGCAGGCAAAGCCATGAACTAAATGCCGTCATGGTAAGGAGCTGGCGGGGACATGCTGGGGGGCTCTTGGTGACAGCAGACCGAGTCCTCGGGAAGGGTGAAGCCCACCAGGGCCTGGCAGCTGCGTCCTCCGATGCCCCAGCCCTAAGCGGAAGGCTGGGAGGTAGTGTGGGTGTGTGTCAGCCTTACACCATGTGGAGATACGCACAGCCAGGGTGGGAGGAGGACTCAGGTTACTCGAATAATGCGTCGCTTCGTGCCATGAATTTTCTTCATGGTGGCCTCGTAAATTGATGCCCCCGTCCCGGGCAGATTGAATCGCACCATATCCGAGGAGACTGCCTAACTGCACACATCCCTCCCGGGTCCCCTCACACAGCTTGGTTTCTCGTAGCCTTCATGGTGCTTGTCTGCTTTATGATCCGCATTAGCCTGGAAGCTCCCTGACAGAGGGCCCATGTTCTTCCTTGGGACCTGGGTCATGCACCGTTGGTGCTTGATAAGTGAAGGTTGCATAAAGGATATTCCAAGTCATCTACAAAACTCCAGCTCCTTCCTTGGCCGCCATCTTTTTGGGGTCATAGAGGATTCTGTCTTCCATTCCCTCCTCCCATCATGTGCATGGAGTGGATGACAGTTGGTAGAACAGAGTTCCAGGATATTCCATTCTACTGCATTTCCCAAGACATTTCTATATAATTTACAGCTGACGTAGCATGAATATGGGGTCTCTTAAGCTCAAAGGCTGGGATGGTGTCATCTCTTTGGTACTTGGTGGGTCTGGTGTTTCTCTCGGTCCAAATCAGGAGCGTGGTCTCCAGCACAACTCAAGGATCGAGCAGGACCTTCGAGAGACAAAAGGCTAATGAGAGGGGAGGTCATTCTAGTCAGAGTTTCTCTGCCGTGGCACGAGTGTCATTTTAAGTGAGATAAATCTTTGCTCTGGGTCTGCCTTGTGTGCTGCAGAGGGTTCAGCAGCATCCCTGGCCTGCACCCGTCCAGGCACTAGCAGCCCCAGCAACAGCAAATGACAACCAAAAATGTCTCCAGGGGAGCCCTGGTGACTCGATCAGTTAAATAGCCAGCTCTCGATTTTGGCCCAGCTTGTGATCTCAGGGCCCTGAGATTGGGCCCTACATCAGGCTCCATGCTCTGCATGGATTCTGCTTCGGATTCTCTGTCTCACCCTGCCCCCAACCCAACTCCACACTCTATATCTATAAACAAACAAACAAATAAAATCTTAAAAAACTAAATGTCCCTCTCCTGCTGTGTCTTTCTCTGTCAAATAAATAAAATATTAAAAAATAAAAAACAAAAACAAACGAAGAAAAGGTACTTGAGTGGCTCAGTTGTAAAGCCTCTTGCTTCAGCTCAGGTCATGATCCCAGGGTCCTAGGATTGAGTCCTGCATTGGGCTCCCAGCTCAGCAGAAAGTCTGCTTCTCTCTCTCTCACTCCTCTTGGTTGTGTTCCCGGTCTTGCTGTGTCTCTCTCTATCAAATAAATAAAATTAAAAACAAAACAAAGACAAGAACAAGAACTAAATGACTCCAGAGATTGTCCAATGTCCCCTGGGGTAAAATAATGTCCAGTTGTGAACCAACACTTCGGTTGTATGCAAGGGTTAATGCGGATGGTGGAGTGGAGCCACAGAACACCCCTCTTCCTGCAGATGTCCCCCGTTTCCATGGATCCAGCCCGTCAATGGGTTTTAAGGGCAACACTTAAGTTTATCTTGGGTGATTTGAAAATATTTAACAGATTATATGATTCCTAAATCAGAGCATTTTGGTTTTCTAAGCTTTTTACTGTTATTGCCCAAGCAACTTTCTTAGTCCAACTTGGAGCTGAGATGATTGTCATGAGTGTGTCCATCACCTGGATGGACAAGCCAAGTCCTGCGAGGGTGAAGAGGTGCTCCTTGGCACTGGGGTGGCCATGGTGCTTGAAGGGCCCACGACCCTTCTGCAACCTAGTTCCACCAAACCATTAGACTTGTTAGCTTCTTTGTTTCTTTAACATCTGCATTATTTCATTAGAATCACCTGCCAACAATTTAATTATTATTCCCTCGTTGCTTCCGCAGATTGGCTTCCTAATTAGTAGCTGTGCTGAGGGAACACTAGCCCCGACATGGGTGAGCTGAATTCAGGCCTTCCTGCAGATTTGGACAGTATAATAAAGCAACTGGTTCAACATGCCTGACTCTCACAGTCAGCTTTTGCAGAGAAAAGCCACTATCTTCAGGAGGCCTGTAGGTGCAGACGAGGACTCGGGCAGGTGGAGGTGGGCTGGGCTGGGAGATGAGATAGGGAACAGTGAGGAGAAGATCCTCTTGGAGACATTGGTTTGCAGAGATTCACAGCCAGCAAGGAGCTAGGAAGTCTGAGGCCACCGTGGGACTCCTCTGGCACTGTAACGACGTCCCAGCTCGGCCTGTGGCTTTCTCAGCATCTGCTTGATGACACGGGTGGGTATGACAGTTGCCAGGGTGGAAAGCAGTAACCCAGGCTGAGAGCTAAGAGAGCACTCCCTAGAAGAGAGGGGGATGGCCGGACAGGAGAGCCACGATGTTTGGGCAACAGAGCCAAGGGGCAGGGTGTGAACCGGAACCGGGATAATGGGATGGTTGTTGGCACACTAACATACATACATAGCTCACGCCCAGGAGCCTACTGAGACAGCCAGGGTGTGTGTATGAAAAAGAGAGAGAGAGAGAGAGAGAGAGAGAGAAAGATCGGCAAAGAAACACTTAACTGAATATATAAATAAAAAATATATAAAATATATGTGTATTTTAGGAGAGAGAGAAAACACAGTGCATGCAAGCAAAGGAGAGGGGTAGAGAGAGAGGGAAGAAGAATCCCAAGCAGGCTCCACACCAAAGACAGAACCTGACATGGAGCTCAGTCTCATGACCCTGAGATCCTGACCTGAGCTAAAAATCAATCTGGATGCCTAACCAATTGAGCCACCCAGGCGCCCCTGAATATATATTTTTCAAACATGTACTCCCAGTCTATGCCTTACCTTTTTGTTTTATTAATGGTGTTTTTATTTTTTAATTCAAAAGTTGGTAATTTTGATAAAATCTAACACATAATCATTTTTCTTTTACAGTCTGTGTTTTCTGTATTCTATTTAAAATCCCTGCCTTACCCAAAGGTACAAAGATGTTTTTCCTGTGTTTTCTTCTACAGATTTTATGGTGGTAGCTGTTATAATTAGGCCTATTATTCTTCTGACTTCATTCTTTATGACTTGAGGACCTTGTTTATTTGTTTTTTTATAGAAATGTCTGTCGTTTAGCACCATTCATTGAAAAAATTTTGCTCTCCCTCACTGAATTGCCCTAGTATTGTTGAGAATTAGGTGGTCATATGTGTATGTTCTATTTCTCAAGTTTATCTTCTGTTTCATTGTTTTATGTCTGTATTTATGCCAATACCTGCCTTGACTACTGTCATTTTATAGTAAGTGTTTAAATCAAGCACTGTGGGAGATTCAATTGTGTTTTTTTATAAATTGTTTTAGATCTTCTAGGCTATTTGCATTTCTATATCAATTCTACAGTCAGCCTCTTGACTGTACAAAACATCAGTTTAGTTTAGTTTTTTTTTTTTAATTGGAGTTCCATTGAATCTATAGATCAATTTCTGGATAATTGACTTGGTAACATTTTGAGTCTTCTGATCCATGAACATGGTATGTAGCTCAATTTATGGAGATCTTTTTTATTTCTCTCAGTGGTATTTTGCACCTTTCAGCATAAAGATCTTATCAATGTTTTATGAGATTTATCCTTATGGATTACATATTTTGATGACCTTGTAATTGATATTATTATATTAATTTCTACATCCAAGTTTCAGTGTTAATATACAACATTCAATTGATTTTTAAAATATTTTCATTTTATCCTTCAACCTAATTTGGTAGGTTCATTAAGATTTTTTAAGTATGAGATCACTTTATGTTGTTGGATAATGATTTTTTGGTTTGGTTGATGATGATTTATTTTTCAGTGTTTTCTCTTTTTCTTCACTAAGAACATCTTTGCTTCAGGATGCTAAATCTCAGTGTTCTGGGAATGGGCAAGGAGTTCTCTCTCTTCTGGGGATTTACAAGGAATGGGGAAAATGAGCATTCTGCTAACAAGTCTCAGTAACTCTTTATTCAAAGAGAAGTTTATTCAAAGAGTTTATTCAAAGAGAACTTGAGTTCCTTGCTTCCTCTGTTCCACACCCAGTCAGCAGGAGGGGACAGAATAGGGAAGTGGGCCGGGTGGTGACAGGCAGTAGTAGCAAAGGGAAGGACCCAACTCACATTCTGAGTCCTTCCTATTCTCAAAAGTAGGAGGTTGTGGGTACTATCTGAGGTATTGCATGTGTTGCAGACAGCACCGTCCACCTCCAGGCATACATGCAGTACCCTACCCTCTAGGCTAAATCCCAGGACTCCTCTGGGGAGTGTGATTGGGGTTGAGACCTGACTGTTATGGCATGGAGCCAGTCTTGGGTGGGGAGCAAATGTCATCAGCTTAACTGGAGCAAAGCCCGTAGAATGAGTTGGAGATTCTGATGCTGATAAAGGAGAGATTTAGAAAAAGGAATTAAGGAGTTAAACATTATCAGTTTTCATCAACTGGAGAAAGAAAGCCTACTGTCCTTGTTAACAGATGTCTTGGTCTCTGGAAACATGCACAGTACTTGCACCTGGAGCAGAATAATCCTCTAGTCTGGAGCACATCTCCACCACGAGGACACACAGCAACATGGCGGGTGTGCGAGTGAAACACAAGAACTTCTGCTGGCATTCCTCTTTGTGTGTTTCATTTTACTATTTACTTATAGCATATGTAACACATGAATGCAGTGGCGCTGGCACAAACACAACACGCATGTACATTAGTGATACACAAACATGTTTTATCCATGTGGAATGTGATCCAAAACTTTCTAGATACACAGTCTTGAGAAGCCTTCAATTCCTCCATGAGATCTGTTTTCTGATCCTGTGCTTACCAGTATACTTGGGATTTTACACGTGCCTTGATAGTGCGAAGACAGCTTGTCAAAGCTGAGGACCAACTTCCAGCTGTGGTTTTCCTGCTGAGGGACGTGTCCTTGAAAGGCTGGCTTGAGAGAAGGAGAAGCGTCACCTTCACAGTGACTGGTTCTGTAGGTCCTTTATCTTTACTCATTATTGCTCAGTAACTGTCTTCCTTAACCTACTTCTCACAGACAGAAAAGTGTCCGTCAGTAATAACTCCAAGTTCTCCCAGAGCATTCAGGGGTATTCTTTGTCAGAGAGTCCAGAACAAAACACGTTGTCAGGTGCAAGCTAGCAATGCATACTGTTGTGGTCACCTGCTGCTGTTTTGATCATCTATTGTTGTGTAACACACTTTCTTTTTTTAAAATTTATTTATTTTCAGCGTAACAGTATCATTATTTTTTCACCACACCCAGTGCTCCATGCAATCCGTGCCCTCTATAATACCCACCACCTGGTACCCCGACCTCCCACGCCCCCGCCACTTCAAACCCCTCAGATTGTTTTTCAGAGTCCATAGTCTCTCATGGTTCACCTCCCCTTCCAATTTACCCCAACTCCCTTCTCCTCTATAACTCCCCATGTCCTCCATGCTATTTGTTATGCTTCACAAATAAGTGAAACCATATGATAATTGACTCTCTCTGCTTGACTTATTTCACTCAGCATAATCTCTTCCAGTCCCATCCATGTTGGTGGGAATGCAAGTTGGTGCAGCCTCTTTGGAGAACAGTGTGGAGATTCCTCAAGAAATTAAAAATAGAGCTTCCCTATGACCCTGCCATTTCACTACTGGGTATTTACCCCAAAGATATAGATGTAATGTAACACACTTTTGGTGCAAACACTAAAAACACGGCTATTTTATTTTCTCTTTTGGTTCTACACATGGACTAGGGTCTGGTTCTGCTGCCGTTCTCACTTTGATCTTTCATGTATTTGCAGATTGGTAGTGGCCAGGGCTGGAGTCCTAGGGAGGCTCACCTCTGATGCTGGGACTGGTAGTTCTTTTCAGCTCTCCATGCAACCCCAGGGTCCCTGCATGCAGCCCCAAGGTCTCACTGTGTAGCCCCAGTGTCCCTCCATGTAACCCAGGGTCCTTCTGGGGACTACTGTGCCAGCCAGTAGTTAAACTTCCTATATGACTCTTCAGAACTCCCAAGAGCAGAAAAAGAGAACCTATCAGGCCTCCCCAAAGTTTAGGCACAGATTCGTGACATCACTTCCAAAACATTATTGTAGATGAAATTAATTATAGGCCAACCCAAATTTGTGGGGGGAGGCTACGCAAGAGTGCTCATGTTGGGAAACCTGTCAGTTGGGGTTTACCTTTGGAAATCAGCTACCACAACTTGTAATGTTTGGATTCAGGGAAAAGAGTGATGAATTGAGCCTGTGGGGAAGCACAGGGCACATTTTACACGAGGTAAAATGACAGGTATATCCGTGCTACATGTAATCATTGAATGGATGGCTTCTAGATGCGACAGGATTATTTGTAACAAATACCACCTTTTTGTGATCAAAATGAAAAACCAGCAGGAGAACTGAGGATGTCTTGGAGTGTCTGTAGTCACTTCCAGAAGCTTGTCTTTTCGGTCACAAATGGAAGTCAGATCTTTGGAGGATCACCTGTGGCTGTGTTAATCTTTTTCTCCAACTGACTTACGAAGGCTTTGAAATGCCCACAGTAGTTTGTTGTCGTTTCATTGTTGTCATGGATTCATCCCATGACTGAAGTCCGACTACCACCTACAAGCTTTTCAAGTCTGTCTGTGGACTGCAGATAAAGTTGAGATAGGGAGCCACCAAATTCCATTTTATTTGTGTACACTATAGTCATCTGTAAGTAGATCTGGAAATCTATACAGTATTCTTCACAGGCACCAGGTCTATTGACAAGGTGACTGAGTATAAGAGTGCTGAGAAGTTCTAGAAGCCCCAACCATGCCCTCCTTCTGTCTACCTGAAGTGTGCACCATTTAAAAAATGTATTTATTTTTGAGAGAGAGGAGAAAGCATGCACAATCAAGGGAAAGGGCAGAGGAGGAATACCCAAGCAGACTCTGGCTGAGCGTGGAGTCCAATGCAGGGCTGGATCTCACGAGCCATGAGATCGGGACGTGAGCAGAAACCGAGAATCAGATGGTCTCAGGCTCCCCTGAAGTGCACACCATTTCTGCACGCTTGTAACAACGAGGTCAATGCAGACAAAGCTGGCAATTCATGCACCAAGAGTGACCAGACTTCCTGCTTAATTAAGCAAGGGTTGGCATGCTGTAGTTCTTTTAAATTTCTGCTGAAATGCTAGCTGGAGTTAGATTATTAGTAACAGTGGTGATACCTTTCAGAAAGTCCCACTTGAATGAAGATCTGAAGTAACTGTTCAGTGAGTTACATTCACTTATCAATTTTTTTTCAGCTAGGAGATAATTACCATGACCTGGCTGAGGTCAGGCAGACTGTGCTAGGTACAGAAGGGGCAGCAGTGGCCAAGGGTTCAGAGAGAAGGCAACTGTTAAACCCAGGCCTTGACGGAGAGCACATCTAAGTAGGTAGACAAGGATAGAAGTCTTCTGAAGGGTGTGGGGGCCTACAGGGTGTTGCCTAATTAGAGCAGGAGTCAGAAGCCTTTGCCTGCAAAGGGCCAGACAGGAAACCGTTGAGGCTCTGAAGACCACCCAGTGCTGCAACCACTCACGCATCAGTTTTGCCTCCTTGAACCCCGGCCCCTTCCTCTGTCTGTGTACACTTGACTTCCTTGACTTCCTTGCCTGGTGTGGCTGACAGGCCCTTTGACTGGTCGGTAACCTCTGGTTAGTAACCTCGCTGGGTGCGAGGGGCTTAAGCAACAGTGTCCTGTCCCCTCTCTGTTATCCTCGGGATGTTCATTTTGCTCCGCTCCCCTATTAATTCCAGGATTGTGTCTGAGTCGGACTTTTATTTGCCTTTAACTTCCTGTACTGGATTGTCTTTTTTTCATCCAGTGCCCTTTCTGTGATGGTGGCCACGGTGTTTCCTCAAAGTCACGTCCGCCATGGTACAGAGGCCCGGTGTAAGCAACCCCCAGACGTCTCATTTATGAAGAATGAGGAGTGCACAGGGCAAGGGAAACGTGTGCTGTGTGTGTGCGCGTGTGTGTGCAAGTGAGTCGGGTGACAGGACACAGGAAAGGAGTGCAGTGTGTGAAGGACTTGGACAAGGAGAGATTTTACAATTTCCCAATGAATGAGATCAGTTGCTAAAAATAACATATGGTAAAATGTTCATATAAATGGTTATAAATGAAATGATGTAATACATCTAAAATAATATGCTTTTTATCTCGTGTGATTCTAGTGGCAAGGGCTTTTGGTCACCTCAGCGTGAACAGAGGGTCCCATGTATGGATGGCCCGCAGAGTCCAGCCCACTCTGTATAAGCAGGTCCCATCATCCACCAGAAGATCACCAGGGCAAGCATTTCGACTATTTTATTTACCTCTATTTGCTTGCCTTGTTTTTTTCCACATGTGACACAGAAATTCTAGTGTCCCGAGTCTTGTGTCCTGTGTGAGAACAAGCTGGGGCTCATACCAGTGAGGTTTAGCCAGAAAAGTGAGAAAGGGGCCAGGAGACCCACGGTGGCCAGTGGAGCACGTGGCAATCACGGGTGCACACAGGTCAGCTGAGAGTGTCCGAGAGAGGATGGGGACGGGAGGCTCCGACAGAAATCCAGGGGCGACCGGGGCTACCAGTCAGCTCCAGGGAAGGGGCTGTCGGATGATGGGCTGGGGACCCCCAGCATGGGCAAGCAGTTAGCCAGACAGAGCCCCAGCTGCTGAAGAGGAAACTGGAGAATGCTCTGGAATAGAACTAGAAATTCAGCCTCCTGGAGCAGATGGACGCCTAGGAGCCAGTCTGGCCTGAGGACATGCCTGAGACTTGGGGCAGGCAGGAGTCCATGTTCCAGCGGGGCTGGGAGATTACATGCAGAAATAGCAGAGCAAGGCCTGCAGGAGCCTCTCCACCTCCTGACCCCATCAAGGAGGGAGCCGGGCATGGCAGGAGTGGGGTGCCAGGGCGGAAGCAGGAACAGTGCTGCTGTCCACTCTCACCGGAGCCTCTCAGAGAGCCCAACATGGTGGGATGAGTGACATATGAGGTGTGAGCTGAGGAAGGCAGGCAAGGGGTATCGACGTTTCTAGGGGTATCATGACCATTCTGTGGCAGCAGTGACAGCAGACCCACGTTGTCAGAAGTCCATGTGGTCCAGCTCTCCAGGGCAGGGAAGGCATCTGTCCATGGGGGCCTGAGAAGCTTCTTCTTGGGCTTCTTCTGTCTGTGAGCGAGCCATCCTTCCTGCTTGTCTCATGACATTTACAGTTGGTGGCTGATCTCCACTGGACTCCTTCTAACTTCCAGGGTGAGTTATTGATCTTTCTGGGAGGCTGGTGTCTGTTTGCACTTATCAGAAGCAAACACACAGCAAGGCTCTGAACTGATACAAAGCTCTCAGCATCATTTCGTTTGGGATTCGTCCTGAAAGTCCTCTGACATTCTGATTTCTTTAAAAGACAAAAAATCCCTTCCATTGGTTGGATGGAATGCCCACGTTGGGTGTTAATAGTAACGACTTCGGAAGACACCAGCGGTGGGCTCTTCTGTACCCCCTGACCTCCGCCCTTGGAGGGCAGGTGATGAACCACCTGTCCGGGCTCATCGGTCCCTAGAAGTGGAGGCTCTGTCCGTGGTTCTGGAGCTGTGGGTCAAAGGGAGGGAACTTTTATGTCCTCATTGATATGACCAGATCTGTAAGGGACATGTTCCACCTCCACCCCGACCCCTGATAGCTTGCAGAAAGAACTTTATCTTGGAAGCATAGACCTATTAGTTTCTTTGAAGGAAAACTGTACAGATTTTAAATTTCAATGTGATTTTTCAAAAGGATGTATTTTTCCCCAATTCTTTTGATGGCACACATTAGATGATCGATTATCCCACAATACCAGCAATCTTGAAGACACTCGGGGAGAGAATTACAAAAAAGAAAAGTCTCCCAGAACATGAGCAAAATGATCTGTCAGCAGAACTTGACAGTTACTTTGTGGCATCTTTTGTTCATCGACAGGATATTGTGTTTAGAAATCAGTTATGCCCTGACTGAGTTTAAGGCATATATTATAGTAAATCAATAAAACTTCACTGGGGAGTCTTTTCATTGAACTCGGGAGCAAAGAAAATATAAAGTTGGAGATGGAGTAGACTGTGTATCTTTCAGGGCACCAGGTGTTACTTACAAATATTTCCCTGCCTGGAGCTAAAACCCACGTATGCAAATGTGGGTAATATATTTAAGAGAATAGTGGGGCTAGAGCAAGGCTGTCCATTTTGACGTAGCATGTGTGTCAGGGAGAAGACTTTGTGCAATGAATGCTAACCCACTCGCTGCTCCAAATTAGCCTCCTGCCTCTGCTCCGGAAGGTTTTCAATGGGCTGCACACAATCACGCAATTACAGCCTTCTGTCTTAACACAACGACATCATCACCAGCTTTGGGTGATGGCTTTTAATAGGAGTGATGCAAGGGGCTGTTTCACTCTCTCCGCAGGGCGTTCTTTATTTTTCACGCGTACCCATTTATGAACGTCTATCATGGGGTTTCAAGCCATTTACCACTTACGCACTTGTTAATTGTCCTTGGTCTTCTGTGGTTTCTAGCTTCAGACATTTCATTCCATCTGTTCTAAGTAAAATCTCTCCCAACCCATTGAAAGCCTCTCCAAATTACTTCCTAACGGTCCCCCCTAATTGTTACTGTTTAGAAACCCGGCTATCCATTTGAGGTATCTTTTTATCTTGGCTGTCTGTCGGAGCTATCTTTTTTCTGACATTACAGCAACGAGTTTGGGTGTTAATCACCCGGGAGCTGAAGCTCCCCAGGCTGGAAGTCAGAACCAACCTCTCTCTCTCTCTCTCTCTCTCTCACCCCCTCCCCCTTTCCTTGTCTCTCATCCCTCCTTCCTTTCTCTCCTTCTTCAAATATTGACTGAGGATTTACTGTGTCTCAGAATCTATTCTAAGTGCTGGGACCTTGGTAATGAACGAAACAAGAAGATTCCTCATGGAGCTTGCATTTTAAAGGCAGGAGAAAAATGATGAACGCATATCTGTGTGTACATAGTCCACCTAACACAAATGTGTAGGTGCACCTATAGACAGTAAAGGTACTCATATGCATATACATGTCATATATCTTATATAACATTGCGTAACAGCCGATCCTTGGACAACACTGGTTTGAACTGGGCAGATCCAGGACCCTGCAGACATTTTCCAATCAATACAAGACGGGGCTGTACATGTATTTCTCTTCCTTGTGGTTTTCTTAGTAACATTTTCTTTTCTCCAGCTCACTTTATTGTAAGAATGCAATACTTTTTTACTGTATTCTTTTTGCTCTTTTGTTCTAGTACTTACTTTTGGGAAGCTAAAACTGCATGTGGATTTTTTTTTTTCCAAAGATTTTATCCATTTGACAGAGAGAGATCACAAGCAGGCAGAGAGGCAGACAGAGAGAGAGGGAAGCAGGGTCCCTGCCGAGCAGAGAGCCTGATGCAGGGCTCCATCCCAGACCCCGAGATCATGACCGGAGCCGAAGGCAGAGGCTCTAACCCACTGAGCCACCCAGGCGCCCCTGCATGTGGATTTTTGACTGTGCTGGGAGTGGGGGTCAGTGCCATTCACCCCGTGTTGCTCAGGGCTCAGCTGCAGAGTGGAGTAGATGTTACATGCATGTGTGGATCACATCGGCAAAGACCAGGATGCACACAAGGGTGTAGGTTTAAGCAGACATTGATGGCTTTGCACGCCCTAAGGTGCCAAGTGCTATGGTCTGATCTGAGCAAGGCCTGGGAGAAAGGTGGAACTAGTCTGTCCCCTTTTGTCCCCAACAGAACCTGAGGGCAGCAAAAAGGAGCCCTGGGGAGAGCTGCGGGGAGGGCATTTCTGGCAGCGGACAGGGCTGCAGATGGAGAGTGCTCACCACCTCCAGAGACGGAGGCAGGTGGGACCATTCCTGCACGTTGCTCTGTGACACTGCTGTTGTCACAACGGGCGCGTTCCTGAGAGGCTCAGCGTTGTGTTCTCTATGGACCCAAACTACAGGGAGTGAGCCTGTGCGTGGGATTTGGGACCACAGGACAGTCTGCATGGACCGGCCAGCAGGTTCCTCCACAGAACCACACATGGGAAGCCCCAGGGGCTGGACAGCTGCCCAGGAAGTCCCTTAGGTCTCCAGCTGTCGGAAGCTCTGTGGGTATAAGGCTTACCTGGGCTCATCATCAGAGCAGTAGAGGACACATGATTCTGGAAAAGTATGCAAAGTAATAAAGAGTTAACGAAAAAAAAATCTGGTTAAGAGTGGGAATTACCATGTAATCTGCTTTTTACTTTTTGTGTTGTTTTATAAAAAACCAAAATGTTGGTTTTCAGGGTTTTTTAAAATTTAATTTTATTTTTTCAGTGTTCTAGAATTCATTGTTTATGCACCACACCCAGTGTTCCATGCAATGCGTGCCCTCCATAACACACCAGGCTCTCCCGACCCCCCACCCTCCTCCCCTCCAAAATGCTCAGATTGTTTCTCGGAGTCCACAGTCTCTCATGGTTCGTCTCCTTCTCCAATTTCCCCCAACCCACTTCTCCTCTCCATTTCTCAATGTCTCCATGTTATTCCTTATGCGCCACAAATAAGTGAAACCATATGAGAACTGACTCTCTCTGCTTGACTTATTTCACTCAGCATCATCTCCTCCAGTCCCATCCGTGTTGATACAAATATTGGGTATTCGTCCTTTCTGATGGAGGCATCATACTCCATTATATATATGGGCCACATCTTCTGTATCCATTCGTCTGTTGAAGGGCATCTCGGCTCTTCCCACACTTTGGCGACTGTGGCCTTTGCAGTGATGAACATCCAGTGTTCAGTTTTTAAATGTATCCTGAATCTAACCATTCCCTGAATACATCTCACCTACCTGGACCATCTGGGGTCAAATCAGACCAGTTGTCTGGCCACACCAGCATTCCAGCCACCCCCCTCCCTGCTTCTCTGAATCTGCAAAGTAAGCAGGGCGGCAGGAGAAACACCTCCACCCAGAACTGGTCCGGGCCAGAGGGCGCAGCCGGGACAAGGAGCACGGTCTAAGGAAGACGGACGGAAGCTGTGGGCAGGGTGGGCAGAGAGCAGCAGCTCCCGGGAGGGACTGACGCAGGTGTGCGCCCGAGCCCCGAGGGGAGTGGAAGCGGGCAGGAAGTGCAGGGACAGGTGCTGAAGTGACAGCAATGACCGTGGCTTAGAGCTGAGGTGAGGGAAGGAGCAGGAATGGAGAAGCTGGTGGGGCGGGTGAGGAAGGATGGTGCTTAGCTGGCAGGAGGTTTACTGCGGGGAGCGCACAGTTTGTATGCATGGAAGCGGCTTCAATTCACAGACAAGATGTCTGTTGAACCCGGACTCCTGGCTTCAAAGACCACCCGCCCCCCACCCGGCCCGGAGATGCCATTCTGGCTCCTCTAGGAAAGCCTGGCCCCACACACCCCCAGGGCGGCACACTGAGCCCTGCCTCTGCACCGCAGCAGGCTATGCTGCCTGTCCCCACCTGGAGGGGGCCGGGCCCGAAGAGACTGAGTCCTGATAAACACAGTAAGTTAACAACATTTAATAAAGCTCTTATAACCTAATTATGCTGTTTCTATAGTTATTAGGTCATTATTAAAATAGGTACTAAGTTTTAACCCAGTTGTGAAAGCCCTGCAACCCACTTAAGAAAAAGGCTTTTAAAAAACAAGGCTTAAATTCAACGTTTTCCATGTGATTTGCTGTAGTTCTCTTTTCCCCACGCCTTCCGGCCTCTGTCTGATTCCTCCTGGACTCCTTGTGGTTCCCAGTTAGCCCCTGTCACTCCCTCCTAGGATCAGACTTCAGGTGTGTGTGCCCAGCCAGTCCCTCTGTTCCACACTCCAGCACCCTCTGCTGGGGTCTTTTCAGACACGTCCAAGGGGTTCATTCCCTCGTCCCTTAGGCTCTACCCAAATTCAGGTTTTAGAGATGCCTCCCCAGGGGCTGCATGTAAACATGTTTCCCTCACCTCCATTCCCCAACTGCCTTTCTAGCTTTGTTTTCCTCCATAGCCATACTGCCGTCAGATAAACCAAACGTTCTCCATCATTAAAAATAACCTATCATTCACATAATAAAATCAACCCTTTTACAAAGAATAATTCGTGGCATTCAGTGCACCAGTAATGCATAACCCCCATCGCTATCTCCTTTCAAAGCATCTTCATCACTGCCAAGCAAGACCCCTACCTTGCAGTGGTGACTCAGTGGGTTAAGCCTCTGCCTTCGGCTCAGGTCATGATCTCAGGGTCCTGGGATCGAGCCCCGCATCGGGGTCTCTGCTCAGCAGGGAGTCTGCTTCCCCTTCTCTCTCTGCCTGCCTCTCTGCCTGCTTGTGATCTCTCTGTGTCAAATAGATAAATAAAATCTTAAAAAAAAAAAAGCCCCTTCCCTGATAAGCAGGTGCCCCCATTTCCTCCCCCTGTCCTGCTTCTGGCAGGCTCCAGGGACATTCGGTCTCTATGAGGTTCTCCATTCTGGTGTTTCCTATGCAGGGGACCAACCACACATGGCTTTGCATTCTGGTTTCTTTCACATTTTAAGATAATGGTCTCGAGTTTCAACCATGTTGAAGTGTGACCAGGACGTTATTCCTTCTTAAACCTGAATAACTTCCATCGTGTACTGAGCCCAAAATTTATATATTCATTCATACATCGCTGGACATTTGGGTAGTTTCTGTGTTTTCGCTTTTGTGGAAAGCACAGGAATGAGTGTGCGTGTGCACGGGCTCGGGGCTCCGTTTCCCCGGGGTGCACGTAGGAGTGACAGTGACATGGGGCTTCCCACCTTCCATCCTCCACTTCTCAGGCGACCCTTGTTCCTTCTGCATCAAAAAACCAAAATGGTGCTCTTGGTCCGAGCCTCTGGCAGCCGGACGGTGACTCGTTCTTTTGTTCGTACTCTGCTGGGCAGGGCCACATTCCCTTTCAGAGGATCCTGGCTGAACTCCTGAAGATCCCAGGGACCAATGCCCTTCGTCATTCACCAGACTTTCTCCTGGGACCACTTAGAGAAGTCACTGTTGGACAGACTCAAGCTCGTTACCATGAGGTCCTTTGAAACTGAGCACCTTGCTGGCAAGCAGAGGAAAGAATATTCAAACAATGTCGAAAACAGAAACCTGCAAGATCAAAATAAGGACAGACGGCAACTCAACTGGCTTATTTCATCCGATGCTTCCGAACCGACACTGGATATCGGGACGACCAGGCAGGATTCCCTCCAGCTGTTAATAGGGACAGAGTTTTCAGAAATAGTGGCCATTGAGAATTAGTAAGAAAAAGTTGACCAGGTCCTGAGTGTTTTGGGGACCTAATGCTGGGAAGTTACTTTGGTCTTAATATCTCACATGGGGTGTGAAGTGGCGACACATGTCAGGTTGTGCTCAGAAATCACCACCTTGACTGCATGTTGAAGTCACTGGGGAGCTCCCACCCCGCAGGAACCTGTGTCCCACCCCCAGATATTCTGCCTGAATTCATCTAGGAGGGTGGCCAGGGCACTCGTGTTTTCAGAAGTCTGTCCTCTTCCCAGTTACCTCCTGGACCTGGGCTAGTCGACGGGCATTCCTACGGTATTCACACATGTACGGTTTATTTGATGCTAGCTTTGCAGCATGAAAGGCAAATTTTATATGAATATGCCTGGTACCCACTGAAAACATCTTTCAAAGACCTATGTCATAAATGCATTTTCCACTTTGTTTGGGCTAATTAGAGTATCTAGAGCCTTGCTATTCAGCATGTGGGCCAGACCTGACAGCATCACCATCACTGGGGAGTTCATCAGAAACAAAAAACCTTTTGATCATTTCAAATTTTCTCCCTTTGTCTACTAATGTAAATAATTTTATTAAAATTTTCCTAGTAGCCAAAAAAAAAAAAAAAAAAAAAAGAAAGAAAAAGAAAGAAATGTAGAATCTGAAGAAAGCAGTGAACCCAGTGGGGATGGCGGGGTCCGGACAAGCAGCCTTGAGAGCCTCATTTGCAGGACAGCTTGGTCATGTCCAGGAGAATGTCAAGGGGGTTCTGGGCTTGGACTTTGTTGCCATGGTCCTTCCAAGGATGCTATAGAATACAGCCAAAAAAGGGAGAGTGTGGTGGGTGTTTCCAAACATGCTTCAGTGTCCACGACTGGCCAGCCCAAACTCAATGCTCAACCATTGCAGAAGACCCCAATGAAAAGCCCAGATTTGGCTAGAGTTCCTCCTGACCTGCTCACACACACGGGGCCACTTCCCGTCCTGCCAGGTCCCTTGGATGTAGCTCAAAATACGCGATGAAGTTACAAAAACAAACCTGGAATGTATCACCTTCCGAACCAAGGGCGGATGCTGTCCCAAGCTGGGCTGCATTTTATGGAATAATTCATGTCCTTGTTGGAGTCACTGTCTGATATGTGAAGAAGAGCCTCAGGACGGCCCGAGTGAAGGGAGGCAGGCCCGGCAGGCAGTCCACACCGAGTAAATCTAAAACTCCCGCCTTCTGACTTGTCCTCACTCAGGATGATGCTTCCGGGCTGCTCACGCTCAGCAAACACAGGGAACTCTCCTCCACACTGGGCTGTATTCGAGGTGTGTGTCCGACTGTCACGCAGACGCACATAGCGCTAGGACGCCTCGTGGGGCGCTGGGTCATTTTCCTTTGTCCAAGAGGAGAGACCAAATGCAGAAGGAGGCTCATTAACTGAGACACACACCGCAGTCACACACTGGATAACACGGCCGAGGGGACCTCGGCAGAAACTGGTGCTCCAGGTAATGAACACCTCCTCAGGAGGACCCCCTCCCACCGCAGCAAACAGCATTCAGAGGATTTTCTGGGACGATTTCTTCACATATCCAGTTATTAAACACCAGAGTAAATTCTTAATTAACGTATTTGGGAAGTCTTTAAAAGGAGAATAGATTTTAATTTGCTTGGAACATTTTGTTGGGAGTCTTCCCAAAGGCAATCGCACAGTTAAGCTCTTGTACATTAAGTGCACACTTAACATAATCCTTTAGATTCTGGAATTTTCTTTATGAAGCTGAGCTAGCAGGAAGGCTGTGGATAAAATGGGGAATATTAAGGAGGGCACATATTGCTTGGGGCACTGGGTGTTAAACACGAACAGTGACCGTGGGACACATCAAAAACTAATGAGGTACTGTATGGTGACCAACATAACATAATAATAATAAGAAGAAGAAATATAAAGGCACAACAGGTGGGACAGCTCAGTGGCCTTGTAGCTTCGCTTGGGAGGGCAGGGCCTGTGGGCAGACACTTAAAAGAGGACGCGGATTCTCTCTGATCTTCCCAAGAGTGTCTGTTGCAAACCTTTCCTTTCTGAGGAAGGAGGAAGAAAAGAGGGAAAGAAAAGGTAGGAAGGGAGAGGAAATGCATGTGGAAGGAAGGAGTGGAGGGAGGGAGGGAGGGAGGGAGGATCCGAGGAAGGACGCTCACTGGAAAGATGGCAACCAGTACTTACTGAGCATTTATACTCGAGCGAGCATGTCGGCATTTACTGTCTCTCTGAATCTCTCAGGGGACATGTATTTGGTTCTTTAGTCCCATCAGTGAGAGAAGCAAATAGAGATTCAAGCTCAGATGCACGTGGTAGGAGCAGTAGGGCCCGCTGTTGAAGGCGAGCAGTCGGACCGCGGAGTCCACTTCCTCTCCCAGCACCGCATGGCCAGCTTCACTCGGACACCCAACTCCGTGTCCACGGATGGGTCTGCTCTCTGCTGCACGAGGAGGGACAGACCATTCCCTGTGACCTCCTGCAAGGCCCCGTCACCGTCCCCTTCCTTTCCTCTGTCCCCACTGTCCAGACCGTCTCCGTCTCCAGAGACCAGCCCGGGGATCAACGTATCAAAAAGTCTCCTCACCCTGCCGTTTCTTTTTTTTTTTTTTTTTTTAAAGATTTTATTTATTTATTTGACAGAGAGAGAAATCACAAGTAGGCGGAGAGTCAGGCAGAGAGAGAGAGAGAGAGAGAGAAGCAGGCTCCCGCTGAGCAAAGAGCCCGATGCGGGGCTCGATCCCAGGACACTGAGATCATGACCTGAGCCGAAGGCAGCGGCTTAATCCACTGAGCCACCCAGGCGCCCCACCCTGCCGTTTCTTAATAAGCTGAATATCTTCCCTCATTCAAATAATATGACCTGGAAAAGTTTGAGCCACAAATATTATAAAATAAAATCATGTGGATTTCAGCGACATATTTTGTTTACTTTATATCAGTAATATAATAAAATGTCTAGAGAAAGTAGTAAAAGTGTCACTGCCTATGAAATGTCATCTTTTTTCTTTTCTTGAGAAAAGATATTTTATTTTACTTTCCCCAAAGCAGTTCCTGTTTTCAAAGACCCTTGAGAATAGTATCTATATACTGACTTTCAGAAAAGATTAATAAGTAAAGGCATCCATGCAAAATGCATTTTACTAAAGGCCAGTGGTTATATTAGATACTACACACAATTAACTTTCTTTCATAGATAAGAAATATGGTTTTGAATTGATCCTTTAAAAATCCCCAAAGTATTTGATCTCATAAAATCGTAGTGTTATAATTTATAAAGCAAGGGAAATTCTTGTAAACTCAGCATCTGGAGTAAGAATGTTTTGCAATGCAAATTTTTGTGCATTTTACATTTATGCCTGTGAATCCGTTAAACACACAGATCCCCATGCTATTTGCACATGCAAATCAGAGAGAGGAATGTTCCTACAGCGATCCTGCATTTGCCCCCACCCCCCATCTCAGTGTGAGTTGCCTGCTTCTCTGTAGAGCAATCTGACTTGATAATGTAAGACAAAAATTACCAGGTAAGCTTAAGAGCAAAGCTCCCTCTCCTATTCCTGAATGCCCAGCATCTTCTCTCAGTACCTCATTGGGTCTGATTTATAGCAGATGCTTGGGAAAGGTTTTTCTTAAGCACACTCGAAATGGGAGTTCTGAGAATTTATAGTCATGTCTCATGTACTAAGTTTTAGGGTTATCATAACGAAGTATTACAAACCGGGTCCCTCAACGACAGAAATTTGTTGTCTTACAGCTCTGGAGGCTAGAAGGCCAAGGTCAAGTTGTCATCTGGGCTGGTTCCGAGGTTGGGAGACACAGTCAGCTCCAGGCCACTCTCCAGGCTTCTGGGGAACTGCTGGCCATTTTTGGCTTTCCCTGGCTTGTGGAAGCATCACCCAATCTCTGCCTACATCCTCACCCTTCATTCTCCCTCTGAGGACTGTGTCCAAAGGATGCCAATCATTGGATTAGAGCCCCATCTATGCCAATCCAATCTTAACTTATTATATCTGCAGCAATACAATGTCCAAATAAGGTCAAATTCTGAAGCCCTGGGTGTTAAAAATTCTACATATTTATCAGGGTGGGGGACACGATTCAACTCATAATACCTGTGAAGAGCAACCACTTCCCTAGACCCCACTGACCTCTATCTGCAGAGCCTGGTTTCCATATAAGACATGTTTTAGAAATGAGGTTCTCAACATTGACTACATGTTATATTTGCCTGATGGGCTTTAAAAAGTCCTGATTCTCAGGTTGCATCTTAAACCAATTAAGTGACAATCATGCAAGGTGGTTTTTCTTGAAATATTAAAGTATAATGTATAGTGAAGGCTGATGGCCACTAGTTTAGACCAAAACTGTCAACCAAAGATGTTCCCAGCCTCATCCCTGTGGGGCATGTTCATTATTAAAAAGTTATCAAAGCGTTCTCTGATGTCCCTAAAGCAACTCCCCAAGCCTTGAGTTCTCACTCAGATTCTGATCAAATCTTTCTCAGTATGACATGCTTAATATGCAGGTTGGTGTGGAATCCTGGCTTAGAGAAGACCAGAAGCAGCAAAGCAGTGGAAATCATGAGGCATGACGACAGACAGGGAAGGGGTAAGTGACTGCCAAGCCTGAGGAGGAGAGACCAAGGTTCCCCACAGCAGCCATGATGTTGCTTGAACATTTTCATCAGCAGGACTTGGAGCATTAGGGAATCAAAGCCTGGTCAACAGTTTCTGCCTAAGAAGGCAGGAAAACCCATGCTACATTTTTGGAGAGAAATATCAGAAAGAGATGAAAGATTTGTCTCGGAAGGGGGTACACTTCAGTTTACTGAAGAATTGATTCCCAGTAAACTTTCCATTTCCTGATAATACTGGATAAATATGGTATTTTCATCAAATAAATCTTCTATTTTATTTACAAAGTATGCGATTAGGAGAACACACTAACTACCTTGTCTTTGGTTTCAGGCTGCTCAGATTGTCTTTGACAATTTTCTGACCCCACTGGTTGGGCATTCACCTTATTTCCAATTTCATGATAGAAGATTACCCGGAAAGGTCATCCTCAGGTGGATGGCTTATAGGACAGCAAGGCTGAAGGCAGTTGACAGGAACAGAGATGGCAGCTCTGCAGCACACTTGGCTCCTGCTGTGCATGGCCATTTCCATCCCATATTCTAGGGGCTTCTTTGGAGGATCTGATGGGATTCATGATCAGCTAATCTCAGGGTTTGGTTCATGGAGGTCATTCATTCATAAATCAGCGCGTATGGCTACCTCTGCAGCCAGGTGCTACCCTCAGGCAATCAACACACAAGGGAACTGGTGAGGGAGTGTTCACACTGCAGGTGCACTCACTTCATGTACACAAGTCATGCAGATACTGTGCCTGTCTTTGATACATGTGTATACATCTGATACATAGTGTTTGCATCCTGTATATGTGTGTCCATGTCTTTCATAGAACATACATGCCTTATATGCATATGTCTTAAATATATATGCATATATTGCATGTATGTATCAGTCAAACTAGGCCAGAAGGGCTTTAGTAAAATATGCCATCTGCTCTGGATTATTCCAACACATAAGCCAAGATTGTTGGGATCACCTCGTTTGCAAATCTGCCAGAAAAATACATCAATACAATATAAAGGTATTGAACAATGGAGACTTAATAGACTTAATGAACATGAAGAACACATAGATAGAAATAAAACACAGCTTGAAGTTTTTAGCTATGAGATCTTCACATTTTTATGGTGATTGTTGTTAGTATGATGCAGAATTCTAAAACAGTTTAGTGAAAGCTTCTTTCTCTTCCTGTATGTCTAAGGAACACCAGCCCTGTGATAAACACTATAGGGCAAGGATTTGCAGTGAAGGAGGAACATTTCTGTTCTTTCTTTTCCTCAGACCTCTGGTCATAGGAGAAGGGCTTGTTGGTATCACAAAAGCCACTCCAGAGTAATTGGTTAATGCAAACATTAACAAATATATAGGTACAAACAAATAAACTGGAATTACAGAAGCATGGTTAGGAAAAGAACACGGGACGTAAGCAACCATCAGGAATCCAGGGGACCATATCCATCCTCAAGCTGAACACAGTCCCAAGCATCTTTCACCGAAGTCTGAGTCCCAGAAGAACTCGGTGCTTCCCTCCACACTGCTTGCTCCTATCTGGATGCCCTGGGGTCTGAGATGTCAGACACCCTGACAAGAAAATGAAGGAAGAATGACTGTTTGTTCTCACACTCTCAGCTCTTCTAAGTGTGGTAGAAATAAAGTGCAAGACTTTTTAGTAACTAGGAATTTCATGGTAGAATAATCTTGTTTCGGATTTCTTGGAGGTAAGACTCCAAGTCAAGCACACAGGTACTTCTGACACCACTACCCATTCTGCCACCAGGCTTAATAAGTCCAGGAGGCACAGTCAAAGGCCCTACAAGGGCGGGAGGAAAGACAAAGGTGCACGAGATAAAGACAAAGGAGAGCCAGTGTGGGGCAGCCGCTGTGTTGAGGGCTGGTTTTTTCCCTGCATGACACTGCTGCATCTCCAGGGCTCCCAACGTGGGTGAGGGGGATTTCAGCTGTGCACCTCACGTCTCAAACGCTCTCCCCTTGGGAATTTTAGTTCATGTTTGGCAAGGGCTCGATGTCTCTATGGATATTCTGGGGTGGGAAGAGGGGCAAGGGTTGCATATAAAGGAAGTGGGGTCAGGAGGCGAAAGAAAGGAGCCTCCAGTGTGTGCCTTCAAGTCTAGATGGAGCCTACCTAGCTTCAGTCCTTGCAAGGCTGGCTGGAAGTGGCCAAGGCCCCGGAGCCAGGCGGCGCTGGGAAGGACAGAAGCCGTGTGTGCCACGTACCAGGCAGCGCGGCGATGACGAGACCTCAGTGGGTCCCTCCCTGTCCCGAGTGAAGACGCCCACGGTCCTGTGCCGCGGGCAGGAAGCCAGTCCCGGGCTGCGGAACCACGAGCCCGCGGAGCAAACGCCTCCAGGGGACGTTACGAGCAGAGTCTGTGCCCCTGGGTGGGATGTCGGGCGCGGAGGCCTGCGGCTGGGTCCCGCGGCCCAAGGCCGTCTGTTTGCCGCGCGGCACCCCTTCCAGTCCGTCCCCGGCCCGGCCTCACTCCTGCAACGCCCGGGGAGGTCCTCGCGCGTCCTCTCCGGAGCCGGCCCCCACCCCCGTCCCCGCCCCCGTCCCCACCACAGGGAGACCGGCCTGGCCCTTCCCCGGGCCCGCGCCCCGAACCGCCCAGGCAGGAGGCTCCGTGGCCCGTGCACTCCCGCAGGGGCCGTCCGAGAAGCGGCCCGCGGGGACGGCGCGGGGAGCCGGGGAGGCTCGGAGGGTTCCAGAAGCTGCGAGTGTGGCGGGGCCCACCGACGCCCCAGGACAGCCTCCCGGGCACCTCTGCTGTGCCGGAAGCTGGCCTGGAGCGCCACCTTCGAACTCGGTAAGCCCCGCAGCGGCGAACCCGAGAAGGCCGTGTTCGCGCGGGGGCGAGTGTGGCCGCGGCAGCACACACGCATGCGCCGTTAGGTAGCACACGCATGCGCGGTTAGGAAGCACACGCATGCGCGGTTAGGTAGCACACGCATGCACGGTTAGGTAGCACACACACGCATGCGCGCACCGGCAGCACGTGCTCCAGCGCACAGCCTTGCCGCGCTGAAGACGAAGTCCACCCGAGCTGGGCGGGGCGTCGTGTGTGGCCCTTCACTTTCTTTATTTAAGTACCCCGAAGAAGGGCGCCTGGGTGGCTCCGTGGGTTAAAGCCTCTGCCTTCAGCTGAGGTCATGATCTCAGCGTCCTGGGATTGAGCCCCGCATCGGGCTCTCTGCTCAGCGGGGACCCTGTTTCTGATCTTTCTCTCTCTCTGTCAAATAAATAAATAAAATGGTAAAAAAAAAATATATATATATATATATATATATACTCTGAAGAGTAGGTTTGTGGCCCCAGGACGGGCGCTCTGCTGCGGTGGAGCTGTCCTGCTCTGAAGGTCCAGCAGCCCTTCGGCTCCAGCCTCTGCCCGGGGCTGCATTTAGGTTGCTCTTGCGCGCCCCCTGCAGGAGAGGCACGCAGGGCCGCTCTGCCCGCCTGGCCGGAGAGGGCGCAGGTCAGCTCGCTTCCCCTGCAGCTGCGGACTCAGGGGCACGGCCTCA
This sequence comes from Mustela nivalis, assembly GCF_964662115.1. Lineage (NCBI taxonomy): Eukaryota > Metazoa > Chordata > Mammalia > Carnivora > Mustelidae > Mustela > Mustela nivalis. Next base: position 176,077,210 of record NC_139022.1, read on the forward strand.
CTCCTGCCCTGCTGCCCTGTCGGCCTTTCTGGCTGAGCCGGACAGTGAGTGGGAGAGCTTAATTCAGCAGCACGTCTGGATGAAATGGACTAAATGAGGAGGCGGCGCAGAAAGGCATCCTCGGGGGTCTCTGCCCTCGGGCTGGAAACAGCTGCCGCACGGCAGGGCTGCCACGGTCTGTGGAAGGTTGTCTCCAAGAAGCAGCAGATCTGGAGGCCGGCGGAGGGACAAGATGACCAGCCCAGGATCCAAACTGTGAAATTAATCTCTGCAGTCCCACGGACGGCCGCCCAGCCTCGCCTGGCAAAGGGGATGCATCGTGCCAGGCGGGCAGGAGGGCGAGGAGGGGATGTGTGTGCACGTGTGTGCATTTGTGCAAGCTTGTGCCTGTGTGTGCACGTGTGCACAGGTGAGGGGAACAGGCTGGAGGTGGTGGAGTACAGGAAAACAGGAGGCTAGACGGTAAGTCAGGAAAGGAAACAGAAGGGCTTATTTGGAATCTGTGCTCCATGTGTGATGGACAGAAGTCTGGCTGATTTGTTATGTAAGGGTCTCATTTCTTCAGAAAACAAAAAGGTGTTATGATTCACAAACCTTTTGCCTTTGTAGTTCAGATTGATACATGACACTCTGGAAAAATAACTTAATGACAGAACACTTACAAGAGTCAGACTAAAATGCAGAACTCAAAGCAGCAGATCAAAGCCAGGAGAGGCAGAACACAGGCAAGTCCTTTTCATCTGGGTTCCCAGTCACCAAAGGAATCCTTCCCTGTTGTTGCCTTTGGGGCCCTTTCTGAGCAGCAGAGACCAGAACGACGAGGAGTATGGGATCCTGTCTGCTCAAGTGCAGGTGAGAGTGAAGGGCTGGGCACCACACTTCCACCTGCTCTCCAGGCTTCCTGCTCTCTTCCCTCTCACTCTCTCATTTCTCCTCCTTCTGTTTTACTTTCTCACCTGCAGCCTAGGAGCAGGGCAGAGCTGCACCCCCCCCACTAATGTAATACAGAACGGCTCTCTAGAGTGACCCTGGGCAGCTGCAAGAGAGACACTGGCATGAGACACTTGCCATTCATTGCACCGTATCACCCAGCTTCGGTATTTGGTGGCTGGAGCTTCATTTCGGAGTGTACAGTAGCCTGCCAAAACAGTATTAATAGCTGTGGGTATTGAATTCAGATTTTGTCTTAAAGTTTCATCTCACACAGTCTTTATCAGACCCTTTGAATTCACACTGCTGCTTAGGGAGAGTGAAGGTAATGTCCACCTCACGGGGTCAGATCCTGCTCCCAGGAGTCCTTGCCAGGCCCCAGCCTCTGGCCTTTGCTGAATGTATGCCCATCTATGTGGCACACTGCACCCACTGTTACACCTTCCAGGTATTTTTTCCAGAGTCACATCAGAACCTCTTCCAAGAACAAACCATTTCAACTCAGACATAATGACCCCTATAGTAACAAGAGACACACAATCCATTTTCAGACAACACCAACACTCATTATAAAGGAGAGCCAGTGCATTTCTAATGAAGCACAGGAGAAAGGGAGGGTCCCCAAAAACAGATGTTACAAAAATAGCCTATGTCATTAAGCCAGCAAAACAATATGAAAATGGGATGCACTTGAGACCAGCACAGATTTCCATAATTTATGGAAATGGCTTTTTCCTGCATTTAATGGCCATCGGGAGCTCCATTAACAACATGCCCCTCTTTTTCTTCCTCTATACCCTCAAATTAGAAATCACTATATCATTCTGTGTGTGTGTTTTTTTTTCTTCCTTTTTTTGCTTTAATCCCACTTAATTTATTGAACTATAATCTGTTCTTTCCTTTGACTTGAGTCTGAAAGAAACTCCAGGATATACAGCAAGCTCAGCAAAGCCTCGGCTGGAGTAAGTATCAGAAGTTGGTGTTGACTTGTGTTTATGATATACGTCCCACAGGCTGCCTTCATCCACAGGCTCTTTCCCAAAGAGTTCTCCTTTCTTCTCTGGGAGGGGTAACTGCTTGGCAGAATCCACAGGTTCAGGGTCTTTTCCAGTTTTTTCTTTGGCAACCCCCACCCTGATTTAGCAACCCTGGTATTTCCACAAACAACAGCTTTAATATTTTCTTCAGATGACTGTTGTGAGAGGAAGACAACTCTTGTGGGCACAAGGAAGGGCAGCCCTCCACATCCCATTTTCAATGTGAATAAAATGAGTGAGACAGGATAAGAAACCATGCCTGAGGGTCAGCCTGGAAGGTGAATGCAGGCCAGTTGTTTTGTTGAGTGATCTAGAGTTTGGGTTTGCTTAACGTTTCTGCATCACTACATTTAGCTTTATTATTTGTGTTTGCAGCAACATTACAGAAGTGATGTTGTATCCTTCTCTGTGCATCATATCACGAGCCTCAGGATGTCCCTTTGTCTCTTTGCTCATAAAATTACCTTTGATTATTTCATTAAAGTGATGTCACCAGGTTTTTCCATCATAAAATTGTTATTTTTCCACTTGTAATTAAGCCCTTTGTGGAGAGAGGCTTTGGGACCGTGAACAGGTCCTGTTCTTTGTCACTTTCATCCAGGGATGTTACCAACCAGTGATGCAGAGAGCAAGAACAGGAAACAGGAAACAGGAAAGCTTCAGAAGCAATATTAGTATTAGGACAGAATTCGATATGGAAAATGCTAAACAATATAGAGGATCAGAAGTCCAAACTTACAAACAAAATATATCCGTAATAAAGCTTAATATACTGAACAAGGTAACATTTAACCTATAGAGACAGAAGCACAAACATAATGGTATAATGAAAGACTCATAAATATCATTAGATCAGACATTTTCCCTAGAACAAAATAAGAACATAGGCTAATTTTAAAAGGTAATTAAAAATTTGCAAATGTGTAAATGAATAATACCTGTATAGAGAAATGTACATTTCTTAGAGAGTGTTTTATATGAGGATTATTTGCAAAAATTGGTATTACTTAGCTACAAAAGCTAAACTCATTTTTAAATGGAGAGTTTTGGGGGGGTATTTTGTTATTTACTTATTCATTTATTTATTTCCTTTTTTAGTTCAGTGTCTCTGATTATGAGTTAGAAATAAGTGATAAGAGATAACAACAGCCTTTGACTCTTTAGTTACTGAGAAGCACTCTCTTAGATAACTCATGGATTCTATCAAAAGCTGTGGAGCAAAATAAAGTCTGCATGTCAAGATTGCTACATCATTCAAGAAGAGAAACTATATATGGAGAACACTTGTATTTATTTGAATACATTAAGAGAAAAAGCAAAAAAAAAAAACCCACAAAAATTGAGGAAAAATAAATTTAAAAGATTAAGTTAAGTTAATCTTAAAGTTAAGTTAAAATATTAAGTTAAAAATAATTAGGTATAAAATAAAAACAACTGAAATGAGAAAATAAATCCAAATCTGTTTTTTAAAAAATCAACACTATAGATAAACATTTCATAAGCTTCATTAAGCACATTACTGAATCATAAATAAGCATGAGCCTGTTGGGGAAAAACATCCACTACAGGAAATGAATGAGCAAGAAGGTTGGCAGCTAAGTATATGAAATCTTAAACATCTCTCTACTCTCAAAATGAGCTAAGAAACTAACTGGATACCTTTTAGATGATCTGACTGCAAATAGGGTACAATCACACCACAGGTAAGAGAGCTCATTGTTTCAAAAGCAGTCTGAGGGGTTTGATTGGCGGGGGGGGGGTGTGGGAGGTCGGGGTACAAGGTGGTGGGTATTAGAGAGGGCACAGATTGCATGGAGCACTGGGTGTGGTGAAAAAATAATGATACTGTCATGCTGAAAATAAATAAATAAATAAATGAAAAAAAAAAAAGCAGTGTTGGGGCATATTGTAGAACACATAAGTTTCCTTTGTCTACTTTTAGTTTGAAAAGATTCAGTTTCAGCGTCTGTTCCCCCCTTTCTTCCTCAGCACACCTCACATATTCCCACACCCCACATATTCCCACACCCCCTCCTTCCCTTTCTTGGCCAGTGGTCTTGTAGCCATGCCAGGAGGGACAGACACAGATGGAACACATTTCTGCTTCAGTGAATCCACTTTGACGTTCTGAGCCTTGGTATGAGGGCTGCTTGAAAGAATTCAGTTGTGATATTTCCATGACATTATCATGTAGGGAAGTTCTTTGTGTTCCTCATGAATTGACGTCATGCTTTCTCTTAACACAGATATTTATTTTTGTCATGTTCTCAGAGTTGAAATGTGGTACATGCAAATTATAAAACCGTACACAAACACAATCATCTCCTTTCTGATCCCATCAGGCTGGATCCTGAAGACATAGTCAAGGAAGAGGCCAGCATGGAGACAGACACTGCCAGAGGGCAGCTGTGAGTGCCGCACTGTGGGGTGCCCAGGGGTCCAGCCTGGAGTCTTTCTGTGCCAGGGTCTCAGGAACTCAAGAGGTAGAAATGTCCAATGATTAACGTATGGATTTGGGGGACAGAATCTTTGAGTTTGAACCCTGGTGTCATCACTCATGAGTTGTATAGCTTTGCTCAAATTAATTTCCATCTCTCTGCCCCAGTTCCTCATCTGTAAAAAAAAGTCATGATAATGTTTTTCTTATGTGGTTTCCTTATTTGGGGACTTGAATGTGTTTTGATATCTAGTACTTAGAACATTGATTGACACACAGGTTCTATGTTAAGCTACAGTTATTTCAAGCTAGACCATTTCTTGGGGGAGAATCATTTCAATTTATTACACTTTTGTTACTTAATTTTTTTGATGAGAAGATAAGATTCAGAAAACACTGAGTCTCAACAATCAGGATTATTTCTCATGATGATTATTATGAAGTGTGTGTTTTGGGAACTAAACTTTCAGCAATAATGGTGTGAAGAGGTTGGGAAATTTCCCCTGCAGAAAAAGGAACAAAACCCGGCAAAATATTAAAAACAATGATTTCATGTTACTGAGAAATGACTGCACGTAGAGAATAATGAGGAATATTTTGGATATGAAAGATAAAATGTTCCAGGAAGAGTATGTATGTAGGCAAACCTGATAACTGTGCTTTTTCCCCCTTCATTTTTTAAAAAGATGTATGGTTGTTTAAAGTAAACTTGTAACATTGTATTTTTGGAATTATAATATAAATGCATGAAATATGTATGACAAGGAAGAGAGGATGTATGGAGTTGTAATGTTGCTAAATTTCTATATTTAACCAGAAGTTAACATTAACTTAGAGTAGATTTTGCAAAGGTAAAGATTTATATTGTAATACCTAGAACAACCACTATATGTATATATAGTGTATATGTATTACAAACGTATACATTGATATATATATATATATAACTAAAAAGTAAAAAGAAAAATTAAAATGGTACTAAAAATATTTGCTTAAAGCAAAAGAAATTAGCAATAGAGACAGACGAGACAAAGGCAATAAGAAACATGACCAGAATGGCAGGTATAAATGCAGCCGTGTCAAGAATTACATGAAATGTGAATGGAATAAAAAATTGAATCCAAGTTGTAACTTACCACACTGAATGAGAGGGCAAAGCCTGATGATGTGCTGCCTAAAAAATATGTACTTTTGGGCGCCTGGGTGATTCAGTCATTAAGCGTCTGCCTTCGGCTCAGGTCATGATCCCAGGGTCCTGGGATGGAGCCCCTGCTTTGGGCTCTTTGCTCAGCAGGGGCCCTGCTTCCCCCTTCTCTCTGCCTGCCTCTCTGCCTACTGGTGATCTCCCACTCCCCCTGCTTGTGTTCCTTCTCTCACTGTTTCTCTTCCTGTCAAATAAATAAAATCTAAAAAAAAAAAAAAAGATGTACTTTAAATTCAAAGACATAGCTAGTATGAAAATAAAGAATGCATAAATATATTCTCTGCAAACACTAAGTTTAGGGGAAATAGAATGGCTATTTAACTGGGAAAAAAACATATCTTATGGTAAAAGCTAAAGAAAAAATAAGTATTTCATGATGATAAAAGGTAAACTAGAAAAAAAAATAAAAATTTGAGTACTTATGCACCTAAAAACAGACCTGAACATGTATAGCAAAAACTGGCAAAATTGAAAGGAAATAGAAATATTGATCTTTGTAGTTGGAGATTGTAGTGAGCTCACTTCATTAATAGATCCCTAAGTATATAGGCTTGAACAGTACTTCCAACCAACTTGACCTAACATCCCCCAAACACTGTAAGTATACTGTTATGTAAATACAAAACAGCTATATGTATATATTTGTCAAGTTCAACTGGAACTTTCTCTAGATAGACTTTAAGCTGGGTCATAAATCCTGTCTCAATGAATTGAACTTTATGTCTACCTTTATGCCAATACTTTATTCCCTTGATTACTTAATTTTATAGCAAATTTTGAAATCAGGTAATATAGGTCCACTGGCTGTTCTTTTATTTTAAAGTTATTTTGTTATTCTAGGTTTATTTTATTATGTTCTGTTTTGTTTTGCATTTCCATATACATCTCGAATCAGGTTGTCAATTTCAATGCAATGGTTGCTGGGGTTTTCATAGAGATGATCTTTGAGCTACACATCAATTTGGAGAAAATTCTTATATTGACAATATTAAGTATTCTAATCAAAGAAATTAGTACATCTCTACTTTCTTCATTTCTGAGGGCAGTTTTGCGGATTTTAGTAGAGAGATTTTGCAAATCTTTTGGTATATTTATTCTTAGGTTTTTCAATGTTACTGTAATAAAATTATTTTTATTAATTTTAATTTTATATTTGTTGGCTACTAGTACAGGTAAATATAATTAATTTTTATATACCAAACTTGTACCTGCCATCTTATTAAACTCACATATTTGTTTTGGTAGATTTTTAGTAGTTTGAGTAAGTTTTTGCCCCTCAGGACGTTTTAGGTATAGAATCACAGTATCTGCCTTTATAGGTGTACTTATCACTTTCCAATCTGCATGGTTTTCTTGCTGTGTTGCACATGTTATACAATATTGGACAGAAGTGGTGAAAGTGGACATCCTTGTCTTACGTGCTCCATATAAATAAAGCACTTGTCTTTCTCCATCAAATATTCTGTGAGCTGGAGGCTCTATGTTGAGACCCCTTTCTTGGATTGAGGAAGTTCCCATCAGTCCTTATTTCCTGAGAGTCTTTATCTTGAATGATAAGAATTCTGTGAAACATTTTTCTGTAGAAGCGCCTGAGGAAACTTGCTGGGAAGCGTGACTTTGTGGTCATTGCACAGCGGTGTCCTTATTTTATTCTATTTTTTAAAGTAGGTTCTGCACTGGGCCATGCCAACGTGGGACATGAACTCACAGCTGGGAGATCCAGACCTGAGCTGAGATTAAGGGTCCGACCCTTAACTCACTGGGCCACCCAGGCGCCAGGTACACTTTGATTATAAATCATCTCACTGTGCCTTACATGGGATGAACTTCATTTCATGCAAAACACACTCCAGGAAAGCTATGTAAGGTATTCATGATGAACGACAGAGGAGAGAGGGCTTTAGATGCAATCATGGGGACAATGGTCCTTGCCACTGGTGACGAGAGATGCTGACTTCCGTTTTACAGCTGTGCTGCAAGGGGGGACACAAGCCAGCCCAGGGGTGTCTTGTGAAGCACCTGGAGGACGTGTGTTCCTCCAGGTTGGAGGGAAGACATCTGCTCCCATAAACTCTTGGCATGTATGTGCCATTTCATGAAAAATAATTTTAATAATCATGTATTTATTCCCCATTAGCCTATACGAGATTGATGAACACATCTGTATCTTTGCAAAGGTGGTTTTCAGTACTCATCCCAATGCCCTGTGCATCCTTAGCATGCAACAAAAGTCTGCTTAACAAATGAACGAGGGCTTTCTTTGAAATTAGCAAGTCAGGAAGCAACACATGTTGACGAGGATGTGGAGAAAGAATAAAGGAGAGGATACGGAGAAAGTCTCTCCTGCACTGCTGTGAGAATGAAGCTGGTGCAGCCTCTGGAAAACAGTATGGACGTTTCCCAAAAAGTTAAAAATAGAACTACCGTCTGACCCAACAGATTCACTACTAGGTATTTACCCAAAGGACACAATGTAGTGACCTGAAGGGGCCCAAACACCCCAATGTTCATAGCAGCGATGTTCACAAGAGCCAAACTGTGGAGCGAGCCCAGATGTCCGTCGACAGATGAGTGGATGAAGATGATGTGTCTACATATCCAATAGAGTCTTCCTCAGCCATCGGAAAGGATGAATAGGTCCCATTTACAGTGAGGTGGGTGGAACTAGAGGGTATTAGGCTGAGAAAGAGAGTTGTCATATGGCTTCACTCACATGTGGATATAAGAACAGCACAGAGGATCCTAGGGGAAGGGAGGAAAAACCAAATTGGAAGTCAACTGAGAGGGAGACAAACCATGAGAGCCTCTTAACTACAGGAAGAAATTGAACATTGCTGTGGGGGAGGCTGGTGGGGGGTTGGGGTAACTGGATGATGGGCCTTAAGGATGAGAAAAGCAGCTGATGAATTACTAAAACTAATGATGTACTATATGTCGGCTAATTGAATTTAGATTAAAAAATTATAATAAAAATGAATAAAATCTCATGATTTTGCCAAAACAAGAGCAAAATGATGTGCATGACTTACCGTCTTCTACTTCTAAGATAAGCCCATACCCTGCAGTTGCTTTGTGAGCTTTCAGCACGATGCCCTAAACTGCGGGCCGGCTCCACATCATACACACCTCCCCGCCATTCTCTCTTCCACTGGGCCGATGCTCCATCCACAAACTTCAAAGAATCTGTACCATGTCAGAGTTGGTAAAATGGAGGGGGCCACACCCAGCCATAGCTTCAGTGTGGTGTGCTTCCGAGTGAAAGGGGCTGACTTCTGTCTGCATTCGTCACTCGTACCGCGGGAGCCACAGTCCCTGGCAGGAGCACGCACTGCGCAGCGTGGGGCCCCTGGGACAGCGCCCGGTTCAGGGTCCAGCCCTGCGGGTGCCTGTGCGCCCTGCTGCGGTAGCAACCAGCCCCTCCCTCGCTGACAGGCGGGAGCTTCCCGGGCTGCAGAGCCTGCACGCTTACGGGATCCGTGCTCTAAAGGCCACTTAGAGCTGTATCTACCTGAGCAGCACACATTCAAGTAAAAAGGTAGCAGTCAGTTCCTGTGTCATTTAGACAAATACCCCAAATACCCACTTTTATTTTTATCTGCATAACCATCCCGAGCAGAAAGCAAATATTTGAATATACCTGTTCAGGCATGAACTAAATCTCTCTCTACTTTCCCCTCAGGAGCTACTGACAGTAATCTTTAGAAGAAAATTGTTTTCCCACGTGTCTGACGAGCTGCCTGTACCGCATGCTTGTGGAAGGAAGGGTTCCCTGCACGGGACTGCTCACCAACATCTGTTATTCCAACCTTTTGACTCCTTTTTCACTTATTATTTTGCAGCTCGAACCTCACAAGAATACCCTCCGTTTGGGGCATTTGGGGAACTCTATCAGTTAAGCAGTCAAGCCTCTGCTTTCGGCTCAGGTCACGGTCCCAGGTCCTGGGACAGAGCCCCACATCCGTCTCCCTGCTTGGGGGCGGGGGGAGTCTGTTTCTCCCTCTCCTTCGGCCTGCCGCTCGCCCGCTTGTGTGTGGGTGTGTGGGCTCTCTCTAACAAGTAAGTGAAATCTTTAAAAAAAAGAGGGGGGGGGCGCCTGGGTGGCTCAGTGGGTTAAGCTGCTGCCTTCGGCTCGGGTCATGATCTCAGGGTCCTGGGATCGAGCCCCGCATCGGGCTCTCTGCTCAGCAGGAAGCATGCTTCCTCCTCTCTCTCTGTCTGCCTCTCTGCCTACTTGTGATCTCTGCCTGTCAAATAAATAAAATCTTTAAAAAAAATAAAAAATAAATAAATAAAATAAATAAAAAAAAAGAAAGAAAGAAAAAGAAAACTCTCCCTTTGATCAAATCTTTTATAATATTTCTTCAGGTGATAAAAAAAAAAAATCTGTGAGGAGTGTGTTTGCGGATTTCCCATCTTTCAGACAGGGGACAGCCTCTTTTACAATTAATCCAGGTTTGGTCTTCCCAGTCTGTCCTCGGAGGGAGCTGAGTTGTGTTTGTCTTGCTTTTCTGGGGCAGGTCGACTTCTGAGCTGCGGCGTGGCCTACTGTCTCTGCACGCTGTTCAGGGGCAGTGACTCTGTGGTCATCACCTTCCGCTTCTTGTAACTAAAAACAGTTTTGTGTGTTTTTCTCAATTCTAATACATGATACATTTGAGTTATGGGATCAAGAGGGGTAAGTTTTATTTTCTTCTCCTTCTCCCAAAGCTTCTATAATGAACATGTTTCAATTCAATAAATAGAATTTTTTTAAAGACAATTTTTATGAGGTTATGGATCACTGATGCATAAGTTGAAGAATGAGGATGTGTTAAAATTATACTTTGAAACCGAGTTGGACAGATTAATTAAAGACATGGTAGGGCTAATTTCAAAGAACCTCAAAAATGAGTAAAAATACACAAAACAGTAATTTTATGACATTTCAGAAAATTAGTAAAGTTGGGGATAAGGGAGTTACATGTCCCTTTTATAAATAAATATCAGGGCTTTAGGTTTTAAATCATTTTTATTTGCATATCAACTTGAGTTTGAATATAATATGCAAATTGAAAATACAGGTAGCCCAGAGAGATTATATCCTTGAGTTTTTATCACATCATAAATCACTTCTAAATCCTCCCTAATGAAGTTTCGCCTTGCACATGTACTACCTTTGAATGCATTGGCGCTGGTTTCATTTGGATCTTCCTGTGCCCTTGCTATGGTGTGGAGCTGGGGCGGGGGACAGAGCTGGGGTGGGGACGGAGCTGGGGCGTGGGACAGCGAGGCTGGAGGACTGAGAGGAGCTGCCTGGTGACCAGGACCTGCTGGCTTCATTTGTCTTCAGAGCTGCTTGAGAAAAGCGACAGTAAGTAATTCCAGGGGGCAGAACAGCGGATGGAAATCAGGGCCTCTCCGGGTGCAGGGTCCGAGCAGGGCTCCTGAACTACCAATCCTCTCCCTCCTGCCCCCAGCCGGCACCTGTTCTCACCGGGGAACCCGGAGGCAGGTGAGGGAAGGGGTGCCTGTGTCCTCGAGGTAAGAGGAGGACAAGGATGGGGGCAAGTCATTAGGGGCAGCCCCCTTCTTCTCGCGTGTCCCCAGGAACAAGCACTGGCAACAGGCTACCCCCCCCCCCCGAGCTGGGGTGAACAGCCCACCCTCTCCCCTTCTCACCTGCCTGCGAGTGAGCTGCGCTGCTCCCAAGTCTGGGACAACCACGGTGTCCCGCCACCCAGTGCATCTACAGAGGCTGTAAAGAGAGATGAGCCCGCCAGACCCACAGCTTCTCTGCTCATCTTCATAGCCAGCTCCCTTCCCTGCATCAGGCTCTGGGTGTGCCTTCAGTCCCGAGCCCACATTTCAGCTGCTGTGATGGTGTGAAGCACAAAATATAGAGTGTGAACACATGGGTGTGATTCAGAGTGTGTGAGAGGCACATCCCTGTGGATAAATGGAAATTAGAAGCCAGCATCAGCCCAGGTTTGCCCCTGACGGGACCCCAGCGGGGGCGTCTGTTGGTGATGACAGGGGCGTGCAGGGCCACCGGGAAACGCCTGTGGGTCCTATCAGCCAGCAAGGCTAGGCTACTGGGGCTGCAGAGACTCTCACCAGCCTCCAGCTTGGCCGCTGCTCGCTAGGAAACGGTCTGTTAGGAGCTCAGCTGGGGAGGCGAGGAGGGAGAAGGGGCAGCTTCGTGTCTCGTGCGTTCTGTTTCCTGGGATGGGCTGCGGCCTGCGGCGCTCCAGGGGAGCTGGCACGTGGGAGGGCTTCACCATTAGTGCTTGTGGTGGTTTTTCATTTCCAAGGAGTGTGGTTAGTTTCATCAATAAGCCAGGTTTCTTCATTTTTTTTTTAATAACTGTCTGGGAATTATTAATTCCAAATTTAATTTGCATGGGTAGAATTGTAACAGGAGGGGTTTGCCTTGTGTTGTAATTTTCTCAATTTTAAATGCCTTTTTTTTTTTTTTTTTTGCAAGGAAGTCATCCATCATTTCAGGCAAGGCCTTTGTGGGCCCTTCCCTTGTAGACCTGATGGGGCTCTGTGGGCCAGGGTGCGTCTGTCTTTCCATCAATATCAAAACGAAGGAAAACACTGCAAAACCCACTGTGTTCCCCTGGCCAGGCAGATCGCTGTGGCTTCACGGGTGACTCTCCTGTCCCTTCCCTTCTGTGCTGTCTCGCCGGACAGGCTAAGGGCTGAGGGTCCTGACCATTCCCTCCCCTGCTCTGAATTGGATGCAGACGGGCTCCTGACCTTGGCAAGTTACATGATCTCACAGAGATTCACTGTCCTGTCGTGTAAGCTGGGAGCAAGCAGTGGCTGCACCCTGCCCAGCAATAGACAGAGACGGAGTGTGTAGTCCACCGAGGACCCTGAGAGGCTCCTCAAAGGCAGTGGGGACCACAGGTATGTGTCTAAGTCCAACCTCCCCTGCCCCAGGTGGAGACTTCATTCACCTGCCAACTTGGCAAGTCTTCCTGAGGGTTTCAAAACAGATTGAATGGAATATGTCCAAACAGACCTCGCCCCTCTCCCAGCAACTGTCTTGCCCTCACTAACTCCGAGCCTCGTCAGCTGGTCCCCAGTCACAAAATACCACACACTGTGAGGATTAACCAACACCACCTTTATTGGTCACAGTCCTGGAGGCTGCAAGTTCAAGATCAGGGCCCGGTGTGGCCCCTCCTGCTGGCTTGCAGATGGCCTGTCTCCGTGTGCCCTCTCAAGGTCGTTCCTGGGAGCGAGCTCTCCGGTCTCTTCTTACAAGGGCACTAATCCCGCCCTGGCTCCCCCAACCTCATGAGCTCATCTGACCTTAATAACATCCTAAAGGTCCTGCTTCCTGATACCATCACAAGGGGGGCTCGGTGTTCAGCATATGAATGGGGGGACAGCACAGAGACATGGTCTCCAGCAAAGCAGAAGACCTCAAGGAATGGGATCGTGGTCACTGCCCTTCATGCTCGCCCGTGCCCCCTAGGTCTCAGCCTCCATGTGGGGACAGCACCACATCCCGCCCTGCAGACCGTGTGCTGTAGCCTTTCTCCCTCCTGCTGAGGACACTGCCAGCCTTCTCGCCAGACCTTGGCCTTGGCCACTAACATCTGGCTTCCCCACTGCCACAGACGCTGGCTGCTTCCTCGAGGCTGGCAGGGAAAGGCTGGACTCTGAGATTGCTGAGTCAGCGTCTTCCAGGCCCCCGGAGTCCCCATGGCCCCTTATACCTCCGCTCACTGGCACCATCCCTCTGAGGCCACAGACCTCCATGAAGCCTCTGTGCACATGGGACGACAACTTCCGTCCCTTCTTCCTCCACCAAACTCCCAGCTCCTCCGGGGCTGGACCCCACCTCTGCAAACCCATGGCCATCCCGAGTGACGTCAATGGGTCCTATCCGGGCCCCGACCTGACTGCCCCCTCGATAGCAGTGCCCAGAGGCCGCATCTCATATATAAAGATAAACAGCACATTCCACCCCCCGGGTCAGAAATGGGCATCTCAAAGCTTTCCGATTCAGATTTAGGAGATCTGACTTGAATTTGGAATTCATACTGCAGAGAAAGCTGGACTGTTTCCTGTGATTTCTCCCTCTCGGGAGCTCTGGAGCATTGGCAGCGTTGGAAACAGAGCCTGCACAGAAACAGTGCTGGCCTGCGAGCATGCTGGCTGGCGGCAGTGACTGGCAGATTTTATCTCAAACCTTAATAAGGAGAGTCCACTGGGATGAGAATCTAGACAGTCCAGAGCAATGTGACGACATACACTTTCTGCACATCCGAATTGCATCCTTCTGCAAATGTCTGTTTCTTGCCCCCCACCCCGGACTGTAGAAAATAAATATAATAAGAAAGATGGGGGGAGGCTTTTCCCAAGGAACATGTGGAAACTCCGAGGTTGATTATATTTGCAATTTTAGCCCTTCTGGAATGACTTTTATGTAGCCGTGTGCCACTCAACCTGAAAATGAAAGCCTGGTGTACACCCCGGCACCCTCATGTGGAGCTGGTCTTGCAAGGAGGCTCTGGGGGCACCCCATGCCAGCTGTTGGTAGGTCAGCTTGCTGCCAAGGTCCTGGAGGCTATAAGGCTGGGCCTGGGAGCCGAGGACATCCCCAGGCAAGCACACCCCTGAGAGAAGAGCCGTATCGGGTCACAGGGTGGGGGGCTGAGCCACAGCCCTTCAGAGGTGTTGGGGGCAAATGATGTGGGTCCTAAGTGTCAGCCCTGGCAACCATGGCTATTTTTTCCAGAAGGACATTGTAAGGATATAAACCATGTATCCTTTTATGTCCATTTTCTTTCCCTTCTCCTTCCAAACTCAGCTCCAAGTAGCCAAATAAGCTGGAAACTGTGAACTCAAAATCCCTTATGCCTCTAGGATGGAGACCGATACCTACACGTGATATTTTTTTCAAACTTCGCAGGTAAACATGTTCCTGGCTAAGATTTTTAAGTAGCCAAAAAAAAAAAAAAATTGACAGACTATAGATTGATGCATGTGTTTTAACTATGAAACAGTTTTAAAATGAGAGCTTTCTATGGAAGTTTTGATTCAAGGGGCTGCGGGCCAAATTCTCTAACTCCCCTTGAGGGTAAGCCTCGGCCTCCAGGGATGTCGGGGGTGCTGGAGGCTGGGACGTCACATAGGCAGAACACGGGACATCGCTCAGCGTGGTGCTGATGGCACATCTAAATTCTGCGCTGGATTTGAAGCAGCTGAAATTTACTTGACAGGAGGTGGCAGGACGGCAGAAGGGAGGCAGCGAGTTCAGGAGAAGTGAGCCTGGAGGTTCAGAAGCCAGGACAGGCTCCCACCTGTGCTCCCCTACCCACAGCGACCGGACTCAGCAAAGGCAATGGAGGGAGGGGGTAGCGGCCCTCCCCACCCCCATGTAACTGCCCTCCATCTCCACTCCAATTCTCACATACCAGTTTCTAGAATTTTCCACGAAGAAATGTCTCCGTGGCCCAATGCAGTGTTTCATATCACTTTCCATGTGTCTTGTCCAATCTCTGTTCAAGATGGAGACAACGGCAGACAGCCCCTCCGCAAGAGCCCAGCTCGCCGTACTCAGAGCAGCGAAAATGACATTAGAGACGTGTGTCTAGACAGCGTATTTAAACAACCAGAAAGGAGATACAGATGCCTCCAGCTCCCAATACCGGTGCTCTGCGGTTCTGAGCTCTCCGCTGCACTTTCCTTCCTAACCTCTCCTGGAGAGAGCCGCGACGCCCTTGCATGAGGACATGGAGGGTCTTATTTTCTCTGCTTCTCCAATACTGTCAGCAGTACACTGCCATGTCCGAACCAGTCCTCCTCCTAGGATTTAAAGGCTGTCTTCCCGTCAACCAGGTTGCTCCAAACCTGCAAAGATCTTTTCCTCTGGGTCTCCCTTACCAAGGATGACTTCTTTCTCTCGCCTTTTGACAGCCCATCCCTAAAACTCTGTACTACAGTTAAATACCTACACAGGGGGCCAGCATCGATGAACGAGCAGTCGTCCCAAGGGCCGGGAGACTCAGAGCTAGCTGGTCCCTGGAGAAGCCCAAGTGGCCTGGCAGTGAGACAAATCAGGGTCCTGCAAACAGCATCACGTTCATCTCCTTGCTGGATATTTTTATACAGAGAGAAAAAGTTTTCTCTAAGGAAAGTGCTGAGGACAAACATAAATCCCGCAAATGGATACACCCGCCCATGGTCTCCAGTCTGACAAGCATCGCCCCCTCGGCCACACGCTGCCTCCCATCTGTCCCTTTGCCGCCCCCCAACCCCCCCCCCCCCCCGTAGTGGGACATCTTCACACCTCAGCAGGCACCAAACCCTGGATTCTTAACTTTGAGAAGGATCCCATCCAATTTGGCTGACGCTTTTCAATGGCTGAGGAGAGAGAACGGGGCCAGAAATAGAAGTCTCAAGAACTTTGGGGAATAATGATAAGGAGGGCTACAGATGCTGAGAGATTTTTCAATCCTGCGATTAATTCTTAATGAACATTTACGTTCCCGCAAACAAAACCGAATTAACCCGTATTCCTTCACAGAAGAGAGGCAAGACTTCAAAGGAAAATACGCAATCGCTTTTGGCTCATAGAACAAAACACAGCAACAAATCAAAACAAATGTTAATACAACCAGTTCTAACTCAGAAAGCGTTTGAATTCCAAAAGCTCATTTTAAGCCTCTTGTGAGGAATTTTGACCACTTTCTAAAACTGAACAAATTCATACATCAGAGCTGAGTCAGGCTACATAATGGTCCGTGTCCTGTTCTGTCACGATGTTTGAAATGCTCTGTGCACCGGCCCAGGAATGCACTCACCTTCCCAACAGGGCTTTGTGGGGAAACTCGTATGTTTGAGTTCCAGTGGCCATGGACTCATTTTCAAATCAGAGAAAACGCTGCGCAAAGTGTTGCTGGAGATGAAGGATTGGGACGGCCGTCCCAGTGAACATGTTCCTCTCCCTGAAGGTATCTTGAATTGGGACATGGGATAAAGCTGTAGGTTTTACGTTGGGTTTTCCTGGTGCCTATTGAAAAGATATTGATGTTCATCGATTAAATATTAGTAAGGCAGGGACTACCAGCAGGGCAGACTGTGGTAGTAAATAACAAAGGACAATCTCTGCTCCTGCCTATGTTTTTCTCCATTGTTATCACGCCTAAATCATACCTACAGCCATAGCCTATTCTGTCCACCTGCCCATTGGTGTTGGGTTTTGCATCCTGTTAGCAGCTCAGATTTGCCATTTCCATACTCACAAGACTCCTCCTCTCTTTCTTGTGCACCACAACTCAGGTACTCTGAGAAGAGAGTACTGTGGGAGGCATGCCTACTGTCTTATGGTACAAAAAATGTGGTTATTAAGAGACAGTCATAGTAACTAGAGATAAGGATGTCTGATTTCAATACAAGTGGGAAAAGCAAGGAATTCAGGCTTGTAGAGTCTGCAATTTGCATCCTTGATCCCTGCAGAGGGTCTGGGAGGTAGCTGCATGTCCACTTTTTTTTATTTGCCAGTTGGAGGTAATAAGACCTATCTCTCGGGGCTCAGGTGGCACTGGGGCATTGTAAGAAATGTATGTAAGGGATAAGCCAGTGTAAAACAAGAAGAATTATTCAAAACACAATCAAAATAACACCTATTATATTAAAATTGCATTGAAGGGGACATGGGTTTCTGACAAGATGACCTTCTAAACGCAAACATGTAACAATTATAATGATAGTTGTCACTTACAGACAGCTCTAGATGATTTGCGTAAGCTAATTTACTCATTTCTCACACTTCAAAAGAGAAAGGGAATGCCGTAATCTTGGTTTACAAATGATGTAACTGACACAGAAAATTTATAAAACTTTCTAAGTCTTCTACGTCTTTTCAGGGGTGAGACTGGGAATGGAACCAGTCTCCGCCTTCAGACTTCACCCTGTTAGCTGTGATGTTATTTTTTTGTTAATCAACTAGGAAACAGGTAAAAATGCTAGGAACACTATAGTGATATGTGTTGGAATATATAGATAAGGTATTAGAAAAGCAACAGAAATTTCCAGCAACGCTGATGTGTGGGCCCTAAGAAGAAAGGCACAAGGAGTATCTGTCGCGAAAGCCTTCTGGAAGGGATGAGAAGTGGGGAGACCAGACTGTGGGTGGGAGGGGCAGATCTGTGTAAGAAAAGCCGTGGGTCTACGCAAGGTCTATGACATCATGTTAGGAACCTCACAGAATCACATATTCAGTAAAAAGTGGAGGAGGAAAAGTCTTCTGATTAGTTCAGAAAGCAAACAATTAAGCTTTCTTGCCTTGACCTTAAGGCTTTGAGAGGAATAGAAGTGCTTCCAAAGAATATGGAATGTGGCCCAGCCTACTGGTTGAACTCTATACTACCTCCATCTGAATGGTCATGAATTGGCATAGTAGGGGTAAATAGCCAGAATACCCTTATGACAACCAAACGGAAACACTTAAAGAACATTTTAGGGACTACCTGCAACCCAGGCTACCAAGGATTCCCAGCTACAATAGCCACCCAAGACAAATCCACAGACGAGCACACGAAAGGGAAACCTGCCACGACAGGAGTCGGAAGACACAGCCAGTCATGTAAGAGGTCCAGGAGTATCTGGTGGAAGCAAGCAGGGGAGAGCCAAGCACACAAGATCATTAAAAATAGTCCAGGGCATGAGGAAGTTATGAGAGAAAACTGAACACCAGGCAGACATGGAAATCACCCAGTAATTGAAATGGATAATTGAAGAAATGGGGGAAGTTATACAAAGCAGAAGAGAGATTCAGTGAACTACAGAATTGCTCTAGTGATTTCCTCAACATTATCTCAAGGCTTGTTTGGTTTTTTGTTGTTGTTGTTGTTAGATTTTTATTTATTTATTTGACAAAGACAGACACAACAAGAGAGGGAACACAAAGCAGGGGGAGTGGGAAAGGGAGAAGCAGGCTCCCCGCTGAGCAGAGAGCCCAGTGTGGGGCTTGATCCCAGGACCCTGGGATTATGACCTGATCCAAAGACAGATGCTTAATGACTGAGCCACACATGTGCCCTTCAGGCTTGTTTTAGAGACTAAAAGAAATGGTATTTACATAATGCTTGAAAAGTATAAACAGTGAGTAACTCTTCTTAAATTATATATATATATATATATATATATATACTTATATAATACAATAAATATATGATATATTATTATATATAAGTATATAAGATTATATACAACTATATATAATGTAGCTATATATAATTCTCTATATTACATATAACACATATATGTGTTATGTATATATATACATGTATTATACATAACATATATATGTATTATATATAACATATATAATAACCATATATATAATTTCTAAAAGGAAACATAAAGATTTCCTAGCAAAAATGAGGGACCAAATTATACTTATATATTCCGAAAGGATTCCAAAAGGAGAAAAAAGAGAGCATAAAAGAGAGGAAACAGTCAAAGTATAATGGCTGGAAATTTCTCAGAATTAAGGAAAAACCTGAATTCTCCTAAGCAGAAATATCAATGAATGCAACTGAATAAATAAAAGATGTAGGTAGACACATCATAAAGAAGGTACAAACTCCAAAAAGAAAAAAAAAAAAAAGCTCTTAAGTATGTCCAACAAGAAAACAAAGTTATTTACATAGTGAAAATTTGCCTGACAAAACATTTCTCAATATTAACAATAGAAATCATATGATAATGAAATAATCTATAAAATATTAAAAGAAAATAAACTTCTGCTTGGAATTCTATATCCAGCTAAAGTATTAGTATTATTTAATAATAAGTGTTAGATAATGCTATTATCTATATTATCTATATAGATATATCTATATTATCTTTACATCTGTATATCTCTCTATATCTATAATATCAGTATTTTATATATAGCACTATATATATATAGTGTTAGCTAATGCTATTATCTATATTATCTGTATATTATATGTTTATTATTATATATAATCTATATAGCTATATGGCTATATTATTTATTAGTCAAAGATGGAGGAATTTCACCACCATAAATCTCCATAGAAGAGTAAGATAAAAACACTTTAGGAAGAAGAAAACTGAAGCTAAAATAAGCTGCAGGGACAATAGTTGGTTGGTCAATCTAAATGAGCGTCAACTTTCTAGTGCGATGCATAGAACAATGACTAGACTTTTTGGTGCACGACAATGAAGAACAGTTAAGGCAGGGAGGGCAGTGGTCCAAAGTCTTGTTAGATCACGGATGAGGAAGACTTTAGAGATCGTGATTAACTTTACGTTTTTGGTTAAGTCAGTTATATGTAGTAAAATCTTGAGTGTGATCACAAAACTTGTAATGATTAAAGGAAGCAAGTGGATTAATGTGTATTTGACCAGTAAAATAAGAAGAAAAGGAGACTAGAGAACAGACTCACAGAAATAACGGGAGATTTTAGCATTCTTTTCAGTTGTAAGGATACAGTAATTATATACATTTTCATTGAGTAGTTTAATTGAGTGAAATATCCATCCACTCCAGTTCTCATTTATAATGGTTTTGAACACATATAGAACCATTGTAAGAACTGAGTTCCTATGGATGACTGACTCTCATCAAATACTAAAGAATGTCTGTTGTAAAGAAGACATATAACGATAATAGAGATTTTAGAATAACACCTCTAAGGAGCAAAATTTTGAAAATATTGAGGGACCCAGAGAGAGAGAGAAAGAGAGATTCAGATGGCGAGACCAAAGTATTACAAAGAGTGAAATTAGATCAGCCCCAAACTTTCATCCACAAGGATGGTGCTAGAGTCAAGAGGAGAAAGATCCTCAAAGGTTTCTAAGTCCTTAGAAAAAAGCACTTTAATCTCAGAATCCTACATCCTGCTAAAATCACACTCCAGGGTAAGATCTAAACACCTCTGAGTATAAGGCAAACCTACAGTAGCTTCACAAACCTCACGCCCTCTCTGGAGGGGTCACTCAAACTTGACTGTAGCAAAGCACAGAACGGATACAGTACAATGAGAGAAACTCAGACACGAAACAATGACATAAAGCAAGACAACTGATACATATCTGGCAAGAAGTTCACAGAGGATTACATGGGAGAGGCGATGGGAACAGAGAAGAAACAGCAGTAGGAGCCGGCTCTCGCCTCGTCAGAGGGAGGAGGTGAAAGCCAGACGTGGATAAAATACATTTATGGAACCGACATTTAAGGGTAATCCAGAAAAATGTAAATAGGATTTGTAAGTTCAACACTACTTGAATAAAAACTGGAAGAAACTCTGTACTCCAAAGGCACTCAAAATGGAAATAAAATTAACCACACCGAGTCCGTTCTCTGTGTGTCAGAATAGACAGACACAGCCAGTTGGCTGTTGTATCCTCAAGAACTTCACCTTCGGAAAGAGATAATGAAATATTAAATGTTTAAATTTATTGATTTTTTTTTAAAGAGTACAGAGTTCCTGAGGTAAGTTCAGGACAAGAAGGCAAAAAAAGAGGATTTGGAGAAGGAAATAAACAGCACTTCTAGCAGTGAAAAATACAACCATCCAAGGGAGCGATGAACAGCAAACAACATGTTTGATACATGTGAAGAGACAGGAGTTGGCTAGACAAGAGAGACACGGAAATCAGCCTGAGTTAGACACAGAGGGTGGGAGACATGGGTTTTTATGAAAACAGCCCAAGTTAGAGGGTGAAGGAGGTTTAGTACATCAGTAATAGAATCTGGGGTCTGAGTCAGTTTTCCAAAAAGCAGTAGCTAAAAATTTTTCAGACCTGAAGAGGGGCAGG
Organism: Mustela nivalis; assembly: GCF_964662115.1. Classification (NCBI taxonomy): domain Eukaryota; kingdom Metazoa; phylum Chordata; class Mammalia; order Carnivora; family Mustelidae; genus Mustela; species Mustela nivalis. Next base: position 176,098,616 of record NC_139022.1, read on the forward strand.
TTGAAGAACAGAACGAAATTCCAAGCCAAACACATGAACTAAACACACACCGAAACAGACTGCTTTGTGATTACGTAACAGCAAATACCAGGAGAAAAGCCTCCGGGACAAACAGAGAAAGGGAGAGATTGCATACAGAGGAATGACAACTGAACTGGCCTCAGAGTCTTCCCCACTAACAAAGAAAGGGCTGAGGGCATAGAACTGCCAAGTTAAGAACCAGGAAAGTCAAGACCCAGAGAAAGGATCACTAACAGACTCTCACGGAGTGGCTTTTAGTAACTGAAGGAAATCAGTGATGAGGAAATCGCATTCAGAATGAGCGAGCTGACTGGCAGAAACACCCCTGAGCGGTGAAAAGTGGCTGCGACGTTGGTGCGGCCGATCGGGTATGGATTGAGTGGAGCAGCGGGGCCATCAGCACATCGGTGTTTTCCGGTGTGAAAATGATCTTGCAGAATCAGACCCACCCTGCCCGGCAGAGGCTGGTCCACGGCCACCTCCCCGTTGTCACCTCCTACCTGCTCCCTCTTGTTTGCATCTTTCCGACCATGCAGGTGTGAGGCGTGTGTCCCGCGGATGGGCCGTGGCACGTCCAGCGCGCTGCTTACTGCGTTCTCTGTTTCATTTCCCTCAGCTATGAAGTGGGGATCATAATCGCTGCTCCCAGAATGTCCCAAGGATTAAACGAAGCTCTGGGAGCCCTTACAAAGAGCGAAGTGGATGTTCGTTTGCGTCTGATGTTGCGAATTCCCGGAGACCGCCAGTATCCAGCTCCCAGGAGGTGTGCCGGTGCCCAGTGCCCCCGCCCCTGGCTGGCAGGGACAAGGTGCTGTCCAGCACGTGGGAAGCCACGACTTTGTACCGGTAGGAAGAGAGCCCAGCCCAGTAAATGACACAAAATCTCGCTTTAAGAAAACCTGTCATCTGACAGCCATCTGGCTGGAGTCTTCTCAGTATTAAAATGTTACCTGCAAGGCTGCTTTGGACACCAGCACTCCTAATGCATGGTGTCAGATTCATGCATCCAGATGGTTTCTATACAAAGCTTATTCAGTGAAATGAGACACACCTCCACGCCCAGTGTCTGGAAGCTGATAGCCAGCACCAAGTAAGTGCACAGGGGACGTGCTCTCCAGGAAGTGAACCGTGCCCCAACTCCTTTCTCTCCCGTCCGTTACTCCCTCTGTCCCTGGTGACAATGGTGTGTGGGGGGTAGTTACCCTGCGCACAGATGACTCCTTGGCGCCACTTTACCTGAGCTCCTTGCACCAAATACTGTTCCCTTAGCAGCTCCCATGCTGGCATGGACCTCACCCAGCGGGGAACACAAATGCCTTCATGAAACAGTGTCACGCTGACCTTGCTTTCTGGGGCTCAAATGAAGCAATGTATTCAGTACAGCCTTCCCACTTTGAAAAGAATCCCAAACACTTTATGCCTACTAGGAATAATTGTAGACTCTGATTAACATTTATTAAGAAGGAAAATTTTGACGTGAACTAGAAAGTTAGAAAGTGAGACAGGGAAGGAACGAGATGACTGTAGGAGTTGGCAAAGGGAATGTGTAGGCAGGTGTTGGCTTTTCTTCATCCTCTTCTGCATTTGTACTGAATTTTTATGATTCCGTAGAAAGGTTCAGGCTCTGACGCACGCACAGGTACACGGCAGTGTGTGCACACACACACTTCACTTTTGCTGAGAAAAAGACAATGCATTCGTATGTTGAAATTGCACAAATGCAGTAACGGCTTGGCCATTGTATGCTAATTTACAACTTTTGATTATTCAACAGGATTAATCGAAGCACTCCCAGGGAAGAAAGACATTACTAACAAAATAACCATGCATATAAATTTGCAGGCTTAAGATAACAATTTTTTTCAGACTCTCTCAAGCATATTCAAATTACCCAATTGCTTGTCAACAATTGATATATGCTAATTAAGAAATAAATCAAAGCTCTTTGTTAAAGTATCAACCAGTGTAATTTACATTTCTTTAAAACATTCAATAGTTCAAGCTCTCCATTAATTTCTTTAATGAGATCTTGTTGACTCTAGTAGACTTACACACATGTATGCATGCTTACACCTACACACAAGTGTCCAAGGGTGACTTCTCAAACCTCTAACTTGTGGGACTTATGGGTCTCAACATGAACAATTACTATTATTATTATTGTTATTTATTTTCACTATTTAAAGTTCTTTTGCTTTTTTCTTTAGGTACAATGACCCATTGCTATGGTTTGGTTATAGGATACAAGTATTATTTAATTTTGACTTTTTTTTTGACATACCAGAGGTGACTCTGCTTTATTCTGTACCTCAATGCAGTTAGAGCTTTGGATTTAACATTGTGATGGAATTTGGGAATATTATTTGAAAAAATACTAATGTGTAAAATGTGTGACAGAATCCTTGAAATAGGTGTATCAATGGAAGGTCCAATGGTTTCCAACAGATGTAGGGTAGCGATCCTTAGGACAAGTGCATCCCTTAAATATGAGGTAGCCTTAAGGCAACCATATAGCTTTACAAAGTCAAATTTGCCTCCTGCTCAATCTCTGTTCTCAATTTGATGGGAAAACAATTCCTTGAAGTTCAAGACGATTGCTGAGGAATCTTTCTACAGCTTGCAATGACCATCCTGCCTTTGCCCATTTGCCCTTTTATAATAGTTCAGTGGTTGGGGACCATTTTCAAGGTTAAGGCAAACTCTTGGCCCATGACTTTCACAGAAAGGAAAACGCCAGGAGCTCCCTATTAGGTAAACAGAAGACTGAGCTTTAGGAGACAATTACTGGTGATTTGAAGATTAACTAGCTGTGACCCAGATGCTTGAGGTTAAGATCCACAAACACAGAAAAGCTAAGAATGCACACACCAGGCAAAGAGCAGAAGACAGCTGGCGATGGGGCCACTGAGAGGCAAATGTTCTAACAAGGAGAAATTGTCCACAACTAAATGTTCCTCTGAGGATAGCAGCTGGCACTTTTCCTGGCCACTTAAAAAAAGGGATGGACCCCTGCGAGCCTGAGTGGTACAAACTGGAGGAAAGAATGTGCGGGAAAGGGTGAGCTCAGTAAGTAAGACCGGTGTTTTCGAGCATTTCTCATTTGTATGTCTCAGCTGCTGGGGAGGGTTTCTGCACGCCCATATTATGTTTTAGTTTGTAAAGTGTTGTACACACCACTCCTTTCCATCTCGATAATCAGGAGCCCGGTGAAGACGGCCTTCCAAGGCCTTATTCTGAAGTCAAAGGAGGAACCACAGCAGGAGGAAGGAAATTAAGGTGCCCTCAACGTCAGAAAGTCAAGGTTTTCCCACCTCGTTTGCCACGTACTGGCTGAATGGCTCAGCCACTCACACAACTCCAGAGCTATTCATGCTGTTTATCGAGGACGCCACGCGTCAGCCACCCCCTTGGAGTGCTCAGGACGGCTCTAGCTTCACTGGGGGCTTGGGAAATCCCATGGCTTTCTGGACCTCAGTCTCTTCATCTGAGAAATAGACATTAAATTACTGAATTTTCCAGGTAGCCAAAATTAAACTGCAGTGAGGCAGACTAATAATTCTGAAAGGTAATGAGAAATTATTGTATGCCGTGAACTGTTAAAAGTCTATAATTTATAATATTATAATTCTATAATATTTAATATGGGGACAAGCTTTGTCGGGGCTTCCTGGGGAGGAGTGAGCTGCAGGCATCAGGAGGTGGGATGCCGGCGCTCACTCCACTTCCCGTAGCGCCCGTGCCCTGGTCCCATAAGACAGGGAGCCATGGGTGCGGTTCCTGCCTGTGGCACAGCCTTCTGGTGCCTTCTGATGTCCCCCAGTGCCAGCATGCTCTTGGGCGCCCAGAGAATGCAGGAACCGCGCACCCACACCGCGCTGGCTTCCAGGCTTCCCCCAAAACAGGCAGCTGTGGTTTGCCAGGACCTCGCTCCTGGCAGAGCACGCAAGGCAGACGCTGCCAACATGACTGTTTCCAGGGGGACACTGAGGCACGAGAGCTAGAGCAATCTGCTCCGGGTCTGCGGTGGGCTGGTGCAGAGCGCGGGTCCCTCCCATCTGTGTTTGACTTTGGCCTCTAATGCTTCCGCGGCTTCCCTCCATCCTTCGGGCGTTCGCTGTGCCTGAGGGGGTGACGTCACCCGGCCCTTCAGTTATTCACACACAGTCTCCTTCGCCTTCTCCCTTGAAGGCAACACAGCTACACACACACACACACACACACACACACACACACACACCACGGAGTCCCCCCAGATACAAAAACACACAGGCACACTCAGGCACATTCACACACACACACATCATGCACACACACTCGCACACCGCACATACTTTCAGATACACAGACACACACCACACACAAACATATACACACAAACACACAAACATGCACCATATATACTCTTACACACGCACACAGACACGCACACAGACACACAGACACACGGACAAGTGCACACTACAGAAAGAGACAAGACATCACACTGTCCTGAGTTCTGGGACTGGGCCCACCTGCTCTTCTGCTCCCTGTTGCCCTGGGCCCAAGCAGCACGGTCACTGTGCATGTCAGCCGCAGCCCCCACTGCCCTGATGCAGCAGGAGGGACAGCTGGTGCAGCGGACCGAGGTGGCCGTGCCCGGCCCTGGAGCTTGCACCTCTCTGCTGTGCTTCCACGGCCTGCTAGGATGCTGTCCTGTGCTCCCTTCAATGACAACTTTGAATGGGGTACGTCTTCGTCCTTCTCTGAAACTTATTTTAATCTGAAATTGGGTTTCCTGAAATTTCAGAAGAAAACACGACTCAGGAATGATGTAACTTCAGAAGGAACGTGGCTTTTGGATCGAGGCAACGCAACATTCAGCTGGCACTGCTTTTTCTGTCTGTCCTTGTCCCACTCACTTTGGTTTGTTCCTAGAGTTGCGGCTTCTCAGTGTGGGACGCTGCCTTGTGGGAGCCCTGACTGTGGGTCCAGGAGTCCCCCGGGACCAGCCCTGCCCCCTCAGCTGCTGCAAACGCCCCCCGTCTCCATGAGCCCCCCTGGTGTCCCGTGGCCCATGGCTGCGACAGACCCGGACAGGGAACAGGGCACGGCTGGCTGGCCATTGTGGGGGACCCTAATAGCAAAGGGGTTTGCGGGGAACAGGGCACCGTGGCTCTTGGGTTCGGTTCTCTAGCTGCTCTGCGGTGCGTCGGGGGTTCAAAAAGACAAAAAGACAAAAAGAGCTGAGATTCAAAAACCATTCCCCTGTCTTCCCAGGGTCTCGTCCCGTGCCCTTCTGGTGGTGCTAACCCGTGCACCTCACATCACCCCGCCCTAAGCCCTGGCTGCGGAGCAGAACGGAGCACCAAGCTGGCTGGGGGTGCCGCCAAGTTGCATGCGAGGGCCCCCTGGGTTTGCGCTGGCCCCGTCCTGGTTTCTCAGGCTGCCGACTTTCTCCTTCCTCAGAGCAGCTTACCACCCGCCCTCTGTGTGGGGGACCCCCTGCCTCACGCTCCGGGAGGACTCTGCCTCCCAGCGGGCCGCCCATGCTCCCTTCCCCACACTCCTTCTGGTCCCAGCAGTGACGACTGTCCAGACGCCTGAGGTCTCTCCCCTGTGGTCTCTGCCATCTCCAGGCCCCACTGCATGTCCCCCTGCGTCCAAGCCTCCCGGGCGCCCTGCGCTGACACCCCAGCCCTCCAGGGAAGACTCCTCTCTGCCGCCTCATGTCACACGCTGGCCATTGTCCTCTCACCACGGGGGCTGCTGCTCAGCTGCCGGGTGGGTCCTCTCCTTCCTGCTGCCCTAGCAGCCTCTCCTCGCTCGGCCAGTCATCGAAGGGACCTGCCTCGGCCCTCAGCCTGAGTCTGACACCATCACCCACTTCTCACGTAGCTCCTGATGCCCGTCTCCAGCCGCCTCCCAAAAGTCTTCACGTGGGCATCCCACAGGTGGACGTGAGGGGACAGTCGACGGCTGGATGGGTCATCTCGTGTGACCTCGGCGCAGGCCCACCACGGCCCGGGACCAGGTGTATGAGTCAGGAACCCGGGTCCTTCCTGACCACAGTCTCCGTCACCATCCACGTCCGGTGAGGACTCCGTCCGGTGAGGACTCCGCCCGGCAGACCCCGGCCCGAGACCCCGCCCTTACCTTCCTCCTTTCCTCACCTCGGTTCGGGTGGGCACAAGCTCCATCCTCCGCAGCGGCCCGTCTGCCTCTACCCCGCCTTCCCCACCCACACTCACGCCGCAGCCTGCCTTCTCCAAAGAGCCTCCCGGGCCTCCCCGAAGCCTTCAGGAGCTCTCCCTTCCCTTCCAGCCTTTCCTCTCCGTCGGCCCACATCTCGCGCATTGCCGATTCCCACTGAAACAGTTCCCTCCGCTCCTGTAGCTTCAGGCTTTTCCACAAGTGAGAGCAGGCTCACCTCGGGCCGCTCCCCTGGCCTGGTCATTGTCTAACACACAGGTGCTACCTTCTTATCCCTGGATAAGGGGTAAGGCTGGGTGAGGGGCCCCTCCTGCCAGCCTCCAGCCCACAGGAATAAATGCCCTGCCCCCCAGTGTATCCAGACTAGAGAAATCACCTGCTCATTTGCCTGTCTCCATGAAGAATTGCGTACTCCTCCTGGTGTTCACTGACATGAATGTGTTGTTAGGACGGCAAACTTCTCACCTGTCATTTTAACACCAGCTCAAATCCTATCACCTGGGACTACTGCGATTTAATCAGTCATTTTCAAGTACAGTCAAGGTGGAAAGAAAATGCTTATATTAGGGAATTGTAAGATGGGCGCAGATGCTTGAGATCTCATGCTCCGTTTCACATCGTTCTAGAATGTTTGTATGTTAGCCATGGAATTTCCAGCTGTGTTTATAAAATCATTTTAACCACATGCTTAATTTCTTGATAACTATAGGGAACATATAAGAAAAAATCATTGTCAAAAGTGAGGAGCCTATCATTTTTTAAAAATTTCTTTTCAGGGCGCCTGGGTGGCTCAGTGGTTAAGCCGCTGCCTTCGGCTCAGGTCATGATCTCAGGGTCCTGGGATCGAGTCCCGCATCGGGCTCTCTGCTCAGCAGGGAGCCTGCTTCCCTCTCTCTCTCTCTCTCTGCCTGCCTCTCTGTCTACTGTGATCTCTCTCTGTCAAATAAATAAATAAAAATCTTAAAAAAAAAAAATAAAAATTTCTTTTCAGTGTACCAGAATTCATTGTTTATGCACTACATCCAGTGCTCCATGCAATACGGGCCCTCCTTAATACCCATCACCAGGCTCACCCATTTTGAAAGATGGTCAAGCTTCCTGAGCCGCTGAAGGTTGTATCAATGGAGGTTGAGTGTCTACTCATGGAAATTACTTTACGATGACATTTGGGCCTGATAGACCACATCATCTGTGTCAGATGCTGCCCAGGAGGCTGTTTTCAAGTGGGCACCATGCAACAGAGGTGATACGGAAGGTCCACCTTCCGAGGGATCCGGACACCCTTTCATAAGAATAATGTTGGAGGAGACTGGATGTTAAGGAAAATATCAGTGAGAAATATGCTTGCAGAGAAGAGCACTCAGCTTACGTGGACGGCTTGATGAGTTCCACACCTGAAGACAAGCCCCCGGGCCAGGGTCGGGACATCGCCAGCAGCCGGAAGCCCTTTGCTGCCTCCTGGCCCCACCGTGACAGTCTCACAGGCTTCTCTGCGAGAACAGCTGTGGCTGTGTGTGCTTGACACAGATGGCGTCCTGCGTCGCATACTTTTTTGCATCTGGATTCTGGCATGATGCTGATGACTCAGCATCATGCTTACAGAATCCACCATTGTTATGGGTACTGGGGGCTCGTTGATTCTAAAACCTGAACATGTTCCACCTTGAAAAGAACACTGTGAGAACACCTGAAGGATGGCCATGCAGCAGAGGGACCCCCCATTCTGTGACCTGCAGTCAAGTCCGAGAGCCGCCCGGAGGAGACGGCTGTGGGCTCAGTAGGTGTGGGGACTCCTGGGGTCTTAGGGGCAGGTACCAGGGAGCTAGTCTCAGGAGAGCTTGTATTCTTCATGCCGGGTCTAGATGACTTTGTCAAGGATGCTGCAAAAGGAACTCCGGGGTCGGGGTGTAGATTAGACTCCAAGTTCCCTTCAAACTTGGAGATTCTGGAATTTTCTACATAGAACGCTTTTCGAGCACATCTAGTCACATGATGGGAGAGCTAGAACTAGTGAATCTGTGAATGTTAGACACCCCTCATGTGCTGCATTAGGCCGTTGTGGGTCTGTTCAGGGCCCTTGACCAGTTGTTTCGTCCTGGCCCTCCTTGCCATGCCATTTCATCTTGTGTGGTCTCCAACCAAGTCCTTGGGGACACAACCCAGGAGCCCTACAGCACATATCTCATCGGCCTCCTGCCGTGGCATCTCCTAGGCTGTGCTGGTGCCCACACGTCTCCAACCTGAATGCACGGTGTAAGTAATGCCTTATGGAGAGAATGTGTCACCAAGGAGGGAGCAAACCAGGGGATGTATTCTCTTTGTTTTCTTCCCCGGAAAGACTGTTCTGAGAATAAATCATTTATATAGCCTCTGGGAAGGTGGACCCACAGTTTGAGTAAATGGCTGTATTATTAAAAATGGCGGTTGGTTGGATGACCACTTTGTATCTTGGTATTGCCCTGCTCCTGCTTCCTGACACTTATGATTCAGTAGTAACATAGAGCCCCGCTGTTGGAGGTTCTGCTGTTCGAGGCCACGACTCTGTGCATCTTTTTACAAGATGATGTTAGATGGAGATACAAAGACAGAACAACCAAAGGATACTTGGGGTATAGAGGAGAAGATGGTTAATTTTCATTGGGAAGATTAAAAATACTTCATAGAAAAGGATCAAAAGCATCTAAGCTTTTAGATATGCAAATAAATGTTAGCACCCAAGAAGTCAAGTCAACTAGGATGGGAGCCTGAGAGTGGGGCTGGCCGTGTCCACGCCGGGCCTGCATGGACACAAGGGATGGGTGCCGGTGCCTTCCCTTCTTTATGTGGCCATGAAGGGTCTGGCTTTAGGTTGGCTGCTGAGAAGCAGAGCTGGTCTTACTGCCTCCCACAGGGCCTGCGTGTTTCCTGATGTGCAGGGGATACATGGCTGCATCCCCAGCACCAGCCTGAGAAAGATTGCAGGGGGCACCCCGTTCACGTGAGGACAAACGCTATCCATGGGGTTTTATGATCCTCGCGACCGTTGGAGTCTTTCACATGCCTCCAGTGCTTCTTAATATTTGCAGAATCTCGGGCTTGGATGCAAGCAACAGTTTGTGGGTAACAAACAAGGGAGGTGAACACAGACACATGTTTGTGTTCGGGCGCGTTGCCTCCCTGGGGGAAGGTGGATGGGACTTGACGTTTCAACGCGGGCTATTCTGTCCTAAAGCCCCGTTAAACTCTCTTTGTAAGAGTTGGCAGGGAGAGTGAAGGCTGCCAAACACCTTGGAGAGATCAAAGATTTTCCGTCTGGGATTACACCCAAGAGGCCAGGCTGCCCTCGTCAGAAGAGGGCCAAGAACAGGGAGCTTGGTGACCACAGTCATGAAGAGGTGGTGTGAGCAGCTGTGGACAGCGGTCACCCACTGTGACTTCCTCCCAGTTGGACTCCAGGTTAGAATCATCCCGACATAAAAGAGCAACCCAGGAGGTTCTTAAAAGTACTGCTCAGTCCTTTCATTTTCCGAGATTGCTGTAGGTAGGGATGTTGTAGCTTCAGGCCATGTGGAAACAGAACTGAAATCAAAGACCGGGACTGTGGCCTTCGGGAGTGTCTAGGTGAGGCAGCAGCCACTCTTTTTGTTTCAAGGATGAAGGTCCCTTTTCTTCTTTAGTCTCTGCTATTGAATTATAAATAATGGACTTTGTTGGTGCACACTGAATTTCAGATCTGGAACAGGCTTTTCCCACCCCCCCCCCAAGGGGCCATATGTCCCTGGAAATTGTATGGAAAATAGTTTATGTTCTCCACCCTACCCCTGGCCCCAGGAGAGTTTCCATAACTTTCTCAGATTCTCAGAGGGGTCTGTGACCTCTATAGGATGAAGAACTGTTGATTTAGGAAAAAAATGACATTTCTTTATCTGTCATGTCCTCAATTTTCCTCCTAATCTGAAATTCAGAAGGAAATGTGATGGCCCTATTCTACTGTCAGTGTGCCTCTGTGTGTGTGTGCGCATACATTTTTTATAAAAAATAATTTTATGCAACCCAAGAAGACAAGGTCTCCCTTAGGCTTGGATCTGCCAATCACTGACATCAAAAGAAAATTATTTTCCTTGTTTAGTTATAAAACAAGGATTTAAACTTACTCCCACAGTCGGCTGACTTATTGAAACACTGAAATCAACAAAGCCAGGAAGAAAAATGAAGTTCCTTGATTCAAATATATTTTTCCCTTTATTTGTAGAAAATGCACGGCTGATACCACAGGCTCCTTGCAGCAAAAGTGCAGCCAAGCCCACGCATGGGCACGCTGTTCTTTCAACTTTCCTCTCTCTCGAGGTGATGTGTGGCTCAGTGCAGCAGGCTGTAAGTGATGTACGAAATTAAAGAAAAAAATCCCATGCCAGGGCACTCAGCCAGACTCTGTGTTCATGGCTATTTTTGCTGCTGCGGCTCATGGGCGGCTGGGAAAGGGGAGCCTCCACGGAGACCCACTAGAACACACATCGATGCTTTGGAAAAATCAGTGTTGCTCTTCCTCCTTCCTCTTCCCTTCCCCTCTTGTAGGAAGAGGGTCAAACACAATATTTTAACAGAAACAAACAAGTTTAAATAAAGCAGCTCATTCTTTAAGCCAGATTTCAAACTGACATTTTAGGGGTCGATCTCTCTCTCCTTGAAGGGGAAAGATGGTTCATTACATGCCTCCTGCTCCCACATGTGGCCTCGACCCAGACTAGCAGTCTACACATGTCTATGATCATGCATCACTTCAACAAAGAATTTCTTAACATGTCCCACGTGTAGGTATATCCATGAACCTAGGATTTATAATGCATTGCAGCATCATTGATCTCAAGGCCATATATAGACTTTGAGCAAGGTCATTAATTAATGAGAGTAAAAATAAATCCATTCCTTTAGAATGGACTTCCTGATAAATTAAAATGTTATGGTCAACTTTTCAGTTGCACATATGATTCGGTGATTTCATTCAACAAATGTTTATTTAATGATTGTCTACCTTCTCTCCATAAAGGTAGGTTCTCTAAGGATGGAGAACTGTTTCCGTGTTGAAAACTGTCCATAACTAAGAGGTGTATAGAAACATGGGAAACCATGTTTCCCAAGATGGCCTTATGCCCCAATGGTTTGGCAAGTTTCAGGGCCCCCACACTTGCTATGGTTAGTTTTTAAAATGATCCACATTTAATAGTGGCATCTCATTGTGGGTTTAATTTGCATTACCCCCTGTACGGTAATGCTGAGGATCTTTATACTTCCTCCTGGCCATGAGTATTTTTTAGTCAAGTATTGACCAAATGGATGTTTGAATCTTTTGCCAAGTTTTTAATTGGTTTGTTTATATATTTATCATTATGATCTAAATGCTTTTATCTCCCCAAAATTCATAACCCCCAAAGGTGATGGCATTAGTAGAAGGAGATTTTGAGAGGTGTTGAAGTCTTAAGGGTGGAGCCTTTTCCATGAGGTGACGTCCACCATAACAGAGGCCCCAGGGGGCTCCCTGACCTCTTCCCCCAGGCGAGGACACAGCGAGAAGAGAGCCGCCTCTGAACCAGGAGGCGGCCTCACCAGGCTAGTGTCTTCATCTTGCACTTCCAGCCTTCAAACTGAGAAACGAATTTCTGTGGCTTTTAAGCCACGCCATCTGTGCTATTTTGTTATAGCGGCCTGAACAAACTGAGACACTTATCATTAGTTTTTAGTGTTCTTTATGAATCCTGTTATAAATTAAAGGACATTAAAGGATAAATGTCCTTTTTCACGTATGTGATTTAACACTTTCTCCCAGACTGGGGCCTGTCTCTTTGTTCTCTAAACAGATTTTCCAGAAGTAGATATTTTTCATTTTGAGGAGCCCAACTTAGCAAGAGTTTCCTCCATGGATTATACTTTTGATGTTGTATTAAAAGATCCTTGCCTAACTCAAGGTTGCAAAAATTTACTCCTCCATTGTCTTCCAGAAGTTTTTGAGTTTTCAATCTTATACTTCGGTCTATAGTCCATTTCTTCTTTTCTCCTTTTTTAAAGATATTATTTATTTATTTGAGAGAGAGAGAGAGAATGAGAGGAGAGAGGTCAGCAGGAGAAGCTGAGTAGGGAGTCTGATGTAGGACTCGATCCCAGGGCTCCAGGATCATGACCTGAGCTGACGGCAGTTGCTTAACCAGCTGAGCCACCCAGGCACCCTATAGTCCACTTCTATATGGAGTTCATTTCTATATGTCAAAAAAGGTATAGTTTTAATTTCTTTTTTTTAATGTATGGACATTCAGATACTCCCACACTTTTTTTTAGAAAGACTATTCTTTCTCCATTAATTGCATTTGTCCCATTTTCAAGTCAATTATACATATATGTGTGTGGTTCTTCTATTTTGTTCCATTGATCAGTTTGCCTATTTCTACACCGATACAACAATCTCTAGGTTACCATAGCTTTCTAAGAAGTCATGAAATCAGGCACTATTAATCCTCCAGATCTGTTCTTCGTTTCTAAAGTTATTTTGTCCACTTCTAGTCATTTACATTTCCATATGAGTTCTATTTTTTTAAAGATTGTATTTATGTGTTTGAGATAGAGAGAGAGGGAGAGAGAGAGCGAGCGTGAGCATGCATGAGCACGGGGTGGGGGAGGGGCAGAGGGAGAGGGACAGGCAGGCTCTTTCCTGAGCGCAGAGCCTGATGAGAGAGGTTCCATTCCAGGACCCTGGGATCATGACCTGAGCAGAAGTTGGAGGCTTAAGTGACTGTGTCACCCAGAGGCCCCTTCCGTAAAAGTTTTAGAATAAATTTGTCAATAACCAAAAAAAAAAAAAAAAAAAAAATCAGCTAGTATCTTGATTGGGATTGCTTTGATTTAATTTCAGGTGAATCAGCATTTTAATAATACTGAGTTTTCTGACCTTTGTACATAATACAGTTCTCCATTTCCTTAGTTCTTCTTTAACTTCTGTCAGCGTTTTGTTATTTTTAGTGTGCTGGACTTCCATATCTTTGGACAGATTTATTCTTAATTATTCAAATCTTTTGGTGCTATTGCCAATGTTTTTGCTGGTTTAATTTCAATTTTCAATTATTTGTGGGAAACAGATACAAATACAGTTGACTTTAATATATTGATTTGCATGCTGTAGATTTATTAAACTACTTATTGGTTCTAATCGTTTTTTAAAGAATTTTTTGGATTTTCTACATTGATGATCACGTCTTTTGTGATGGAGACTTTTTTCTTTTTTTCCCTTACATGGTTGTATTGGTGAGAACCTCCAAAATAAAGTTGAACAGAAGTAATGAGGGTGATCTCCTCATTTCGTTCCTGATCTTTGGGGAGACACACTCAGCCTTCTATCTTTGAGAATGATGTTAACTATAGTTCCTCATGGGTGACCTTCATCGGTTTGAAGGAGTTTCCTTTTATTCCTAGTGTGTTGAGAGTTTTTATCAGAAGTTTGATGGATTTTATCAACTGTTTTTCCTGTGTCTGTTTAGAAAATCAAATGACATTTTTTAAAATTTTATTTTTTTAAATTTCTTTTCAGCGTAACAGAATTCATTGTTTTTGCACCACACCCAGTGCTCCATGCAGTATGTGCCCTTCTTAATACCCACCACCTGCCTCCCACAACCTCCCACCTCCCGCCCCTTCAAAGCCCTCAGGTTGTTTTTCAGAGTCCATTGTCTCTCACGGTTCACCTCCCCTTCCAATTTCCCCCAACTCCCTTCTCAAATGACTTTTTTAAAAAAGATTTCATTTATTTATTTTAGAGAGATTGTGAGGGAGAGCATGAGCAGGGGGACACGTAGGGAAAGAGAGAGAAGCAGACTCCCTGCTGAGCAGAAAGCCCAACTTGGGGCTCAATCCCAGGACCCTGGGATCATGATCCAAGCCAAAGGCAGACATTTAACCAGGTGCCTCCAAATGACTTTTTTTGTTTTTTAGGTTTTTAATATGGCTAAGTAACACTGACTTGTTTAGGAATATCAGTCTAACCTCATCTTCTTAAGAAAACCTCAACTTAGTGATGATGAATGTTTAATATGTAATTTGGATTCTTCTTGCTAAAATTCTGTTTAGAATTAAGCATCTATGTTCATGAATGAGTATTGGTCTGTAATTTTCGCCTTTGTGATGTCTTTGACTGGTTTCAGTGTCAGGATAATGCTGGCCTCATAAAATGACTTGGGAACACTCTTCTTGTTTTCAGTTTCTGTAAGAGTTTACATGGAACTGTTACTATTTCATTCTTACATTTTTGGCGAAATTTACTAAGGAAACCATCCAGGCCTAGAATTTTCTTTATGGGAAAGCTTATGAGAAACGTTTTTTTTAAAAAAAAATATTTTATTTATTTATTTATTTTAGAGAGAAGGAGAGAGAGGGAGAACATGAGTGGAGGTCGGAGCAGAGGGAGAGAGACAAAGACTCCATGCTGAGTGTGCAGCTTGATGTGGGGCTTGATCCCAGGTTTCTAAGTTCATGACCTGAGCTGACACCAAGAGTGGAACACCCAACCAGCTGAGCCACCCAGGTGCCCCCTCTCTATTTATTTTAGAGAGAAGGAGAGAGAGGGAGAACATGAGTGGAGGTCGGAGCAGAGGGAGAGAGACAAAGACTCCATGCTGAGTGTGTAGCTTGATGTGGGGCTTGATCCCAGGTTTCTAAGTTCATGACTTGAGCTGACACCAAGAGTGGAACACCCAACCAGCTGAGCCACCCAGGTGCCCCAAGTTTATGAGAAGTTAAAAAAATAATGGACACAGCTCTATTCAGATGACCTATTTTTTTTTTGCATGGACACTGATCATTTGTGTTTTTCAAGGAATGTATCCATTTCATCTACGTTTACAAGCTCATTGCCATAAAAATAGTCCCCGTACATCCTTGTCCTTCCAACAGCCGTAGAACCAACAGTTAGGCCACCTCTTTAATTCCTGATATGGGAAAAATCTCCCTTCTTTCAGTCTTTAATTAGTCTGCCTCCAGGTTCATCAGTGTCTTGATAGTCTTAAAGAACTAGGTATTGATTTCATTGATTTTCTCTTTAAGTTTTCTATTTCCATGATTTTCACTCTAATCTTTATTGTTTCTTTTCTTCTGCTTATTTTGGATATTTCATTTGCTTTTCCTTTTCTTTTCCCAAAGAGGAAACTTAAGTCATTTATTTGAGAATACGTATTTTTTCAGGTATCGACATATAGAACTAAATACGTCCTCCTCCAAGCACTGCTTTGGCAGCATTTCACAAATTTTATCATAGAGTCTTTTTATTTTTCCTACAGCTCAAAATGTTCTCCAGCTTTCTTTTTGATTTTTCTTCTGATGCCTTCATATTATGCACTTTACAAATGTCCAGGGGTTTTCCAGAAAGCTGTCTGTTTTGATTTCTAATTTAATTAATTGTAGTCAGAGAACATATTTGTAGGATTTTAATTCTTTTAAATTTAGTGAGATTTGTTTTTTGGCATTAAATATAGTCTATATTGTTAAAAATTTTGGGGACACTTGGAAAAATCATGTATTCTGCTCCTTATTGGGTGGGTTTTACTATAAATACCAACGAGGTCAATTTGGTGAATAGTGCTATCTAAATTTTTTATATTCTTACTGATTTTATGTCCATTTTATCAATTATTTAAAGAGTATTGTAATACTTGAGTGCAATGGTGGATTTATCTTTTTCTCCTATTTTTCAGTAAAGTAGTATTTTCCTGATTCAGTGCATGCCTGATAATCTTTTCCTGGATGAAAGACACTTTTAATTCTACCTTGTTGGTGCTTGGATGTTCTTGCATTTCCAGAAATGTTCTCGAGCCTTGTTCTGAGGCACAGTTAAGCCACTTACAAATGGTTTGATCCTTTCGGGTCTTACTTTTAATACTTGTTGGGCGGGACAGGAGCAGTGGTCAGTTTGGGGATTATCTCATCTGTGGAGGGCCAGCTGAGTGAGTACTCTGCCCAGCTTCTCATGAGCCAAGCGGGCTTCTGGTCTGGCTGGTGGAAACAGGGGCTGTCCCAGCCTTGTGTGAGCACCAGGCTTTGTTTGCTAACCCTGTTGGTGGTTGAGAGTTTCCTCAGACAGATAAGCAAACCGATGGGTATGCAGCCCAATATTTGAGGGTGTCCCTGTGGATCTCTGGGGCTGTCTCTCCACATGGCTCTGTCCTGTCCCTTGCCCTGCCATGCGAACTCTCATGACCTTATCCCGACTCCCGGCTCTATCTTTCACCTGAGGCTGTGGACGAGTTCCAGCTAGTTCTCTCTCCGGGTCGTAGCTGTACTTGCTGCAGGGCTCACCTCACTTTTTTCCTGCCAACCAAGGGTCACTGTCCTTCATCGCCTGACTTCCAACAACTTGAAAATCATCATTTTCTAAATTTTGTGCATTTTTTTTCCTTTCAAGGAAAAAGACATATTCGATCCCTGTGATGGATTCCACATTGGCCAGAAGCAGAGGACAAGAACCTGTGTCCTTAGGGAAGTGTGGATGTAAGGTGTGGGACCCTGCTCACCCACTGGCCTCTGCTAGGGAGGGACTGGACAGGACTGCTCTCCTCTCCTGTCTGGACTGGTAACTACTGAGACCCAAATGTTATCTCTGTGTATGTATTCTTGAAGCCAGTTTCCAATTTTGTAAAATACAGCTAAGTAACATTAGCTAACACAATTTTTAAATCTACTTATTTTGGGCCATGTAAGCTGTCAAGCTTGGCAATGAGGTGGGCGACTGAGTGAGGTGTCACTGCCTGTGGTTTGGTCATGGCTTCTCTCTGGACACGCCCGTCCATCAGCAGCGGCGTGCGCACAGACCAAGGGCTTGAGTACCGTGTTATTGAGCTTGAGGAGTGGATACTCCCTTTCTAACTACAATTTAGTACGAAGTGGGGCTCTTACATTTCCTTCTCACAGTCCCGTGCCTCCTCTTGCTCCTCGTACCCGCCTCAGGGCCTCATGTGTGACTCTGAAACCATTTCTGTGGATGAACCCCGACTGTGGTCTTTATCTGCTATCGGTGCCCCATCACATCTCCCGAACTTACTAATACATCATTGACAAAACCATCAGAAAAGAAATAGGACGCACAGAGACCACTGGTAGCTCTTCAGAACATTCCATATGTTCTGAGATATAGTGTCCTGTTTCTAATTCTGACTGGACAGCAGGGCAGTAGAGGGGACATTTACTCAGCTTTCCCCCAGAGCAGGACACACACCATTTCAAAGGTTACCAGGCAAAGGGATGACCCCTCCCTATACAAAACACTTCCTTTGTTATTCCTAAATTTCAAAGGTCATTTCAAAAATCTCACAACTAAGATTTTACTTTTTTCTCTATCAGAACTGAATTTCAGGGCCTAGGATGTGAATACTGATTGTGTTAATATAGTCATTCTTCTACCAAGATTATTTCTTACAACTTGTCAGAAGCAGTGTTGGCTAGGTAATAAGTCCAATGCCTGTGCTAATTTCCTCTTAATAAATTCATGTGGGACCATTAGTAGCAAAAGTGCCCAACTCAATCTTCATCTGCTAGAATTCTTAATGTTTGAGTTCCTATCTTCAGACCCCATTTTTCACCAAGCAGTTAGCTTTACTTGTTGGCATCTTGTGCCCCCAAGTTGAATTAATGAAACCTTCGTGGTGGAAAATGACCTTTGATAAATATGGTTTCTCATTTCCATCCTCTTATGCTTTAATGGAAGGTGCTTCATGGATCTCCTGCTCAGTGTTATTAAATGTGGTGGTTGGACAGACAGAACAAAAGTACATTAAAGATGGGCACAGTACAGTAGGGGTTTTTTAAAGTGAGATGTGATCAGTACACACTAAAATAGTCAGATATCAAGGGTTCAGTTTGCTGAATTTTGACAACTGTATACACCTGACTACACCCAAAATAAATACACAATGTCTCCACACACCCATCAAATTCCACTGGATTCCTTTCCCTCTCAACAGGGTCCCAGAACCACAGTCCTATCTTGATTACCATATTTTGGTTTTAACTATGTTCATATTTCATGTGTGTGACATTATGTAGTGTGCACAATTAATGCATTCTATGGGTATGGCACAGTTGGCTATCTGCTTTTTTGTCAATGGACATATGGGTTTTTTTTCCAGTTTTTGTAGCTTTTTTTTTTTTTTAATATAACTCTTTTGTTGGCCTAGGCTTTCATTTTTTTTTTTTTTCAGGTAAATGTACTGGAGTGGAATTGCCAGTCTTATTTGCTCATGAATCTCCAATTTGGACCGGGCTAAGTCCAGAAGCTCAGCTCTTCTCCATACAGTGTCGACTGGGGCATCCTGAAACCTGGATTGCCTTGTGTCTCAGGGATGAAGTTACCAGAAGGCTCATTTACTTCTTATCCAGTGGTTGATATTGGTTGGTATCCAAGACCTCAGCTGGAGCTGACATTCAGAATACCTACGTGTGGTCTCTCCTTGAAGATGCTTCCTTGGGACATGCTGGCTGGTTCCAACAGCAAGCATTCGGAAGGACAAGGTACCAGTGCTTGATATTTTTATGACCTGCTTGGAAGTGACATAGTGTCATTTCTCCCATACTCTATTGGTTGTAACAGTCACAGCATTTCACCCAGGTTCAAGGGTAGGGGGGCTAGAACATACATTTTGTACTCAATGGGAATATTATCAAAATCATGATATAGGAATAGTGTGTGGGATGCAGTGTGTTTTGTTTATCATCTTTGGATAATATAATCTCCATAAAGGCATAAAAGATACTCTCTTTTCTATAAGGCAATATATACCCCCAAACTAAAAAATATTTATTTATACCCTTTCCCTCAATCATCTCACTTGGTTATTAACCTAAAGAAATTAAGAACAAAACACTCTTAAATTAATGTACAAAGATATTTATAACAACATTCTTAACAACAGAAACAGAAATCAATTAGAAAACATGTAAGTGAAATATAGAAAGTTATTTTTTGGTGTAGCTTAAGGTTCCCACTCCTCTTTGATGCCCCTCCTTACAAGAGATGGAAACTAATGTCCCTTCCTCTGAGTGTGTCATGGACCCAATGAGTCATTTATACTCCATATAACAAACAGTATGTCATCTATGTGACTTTGGAAGCTATAACATGAAAGTTGTTGAGACTTAATTTTTGCTTACTCTTTGCTTTTTCTACCTTAGATCTCTCTTGCAAGAAGTTGCCTGCCATATTATGATGAGAGGTCCACGTGGTGAGCCGTGTGAAGTAGCTCTCTCAGAAATGGATTCTCCAGCCTCAGTCAAGCCCTCAGATGACCACTGTCCCCACCTGCCATCTTGAATGCATTGTGACTGTAATACTCCATCTCCCATGTAGAGACTTTGAGCCTGAACCACTGAGCTAAACTGCTCCCAGATTCCTAATTCTCAGAAACTGTGTGAGATAGTAATCATTTGTTTTAAGCTTTAATTTTTTAAGAATAATTTGTGATATGCCAATAGATAACTGCTAAATTTTACAGCATTCCACTCAACAGAATGTCATGAGGCTACTGAAAGCAGCGTTTCATAAGATTAGTCTATGATATGGAGAAATATTCATAATATTTCTAACAATATAAGCCAATGAATTCAATATATGTAGTGTAATCTCAATTTCCTTTTAAGATATAAATCTATGCAAAGACAGAAAGGTTGAAGGAAAAGAACAATTAGTACTCCATGAGATTATTAACAATGGTAAAAACAATATCCTTTATTACTTGGTCTGAGACTGAATCCCATTTACTACTTGTGCAATCATATCATGGTTGTATAAATAATAATTATGTCTCTAATCCTCATTGTACTCATCTGTATAATGTAACTAATATAATATTACCTAATTCATGAGGCTTGGGAAGAAACAAATTGAAAATGTATGAAAAGTATTGCATTTCCAGATTGTGATAAGTATTTAATGAACGTGAGATAATTTTCACTATTACCATAAGTAGTAAATAATTATTTCTTTAAATCCCATTTCCTAAAATATATTTGTATTATCTTTCTGGCTATTAAAAGTGCTCTTTAGCAGAGTTTCCTAAAATGTTAGTTTTTATAACTTTGTCTTTAAGATACTCTAGCTCCTTCATCCCTTTGCTTCCAGAGTTGGAACATCTGAAGCCCAGCGGAAGCCCAGGCTAGCAGCACTGGAGGGTCCTGGCTGTGCTGTGACCTGAGTCCTGATGTGCGAGTGAGGAACTGGGGAGTCAGTGGCACGGTGAGATTGTGCTTCGTGGCAGCCTCGGAGAGGAGTCAGACTGTGCACAGCACAGTCCCATCTGTGTACTTGGATAACAAGACCCAACAGCTATTTCTGGAAAGAGAGGACAGCCCAGTCAATGAAGCCTCTTGCCAGCAGTCTCCTGGGTTTGTGGGGATATTTTTACATAAGCAAGAAGCCCCCCTTTGCGTATTACATCCATTTTAGCAGACTGCGTATAAATACGCTCATGAACTCACATTAGTCTTTATTCTGACTTTTTATTTTTTTATTCTTCCATGTATAAAGGCACTACGACCATCAGTATAGTTGTATGAGAAGAGCATAGTATGGGAGTCTGGGTGGCTCAGTTGGTTAAGTGACTGCCTTCAGCTCAGGTCATGATCCCAGAATCCAGGGATTAAATCCTGCATTGGGCTCCCAGATCCATGGGAGCCCAATGGATCCATGCTTCTTCCTCTGACCTTCTCCCCTGTCATGCTCTTTCTCATTCCCTCTCTCTCAAATAAATAAAATTTTTTTAAAAAGGGGGCAGCATAGTGTGGATACCCCGGTTGCTCAGTTGGTTAAACATCTGCCTTTGGGCCAGGTCATGATCCCAGAGTATGAGATTAAGCCCTGCATCAGGCTCTCTGCTCAGAGGGGAGCCTGCTTCTCCCATTCCTTCTGCCTCATGTTCTGCCTACCTGTATTCTCTCTCTTTCTGTCAGATAAATAAATAAAATATTTTTTAAAAATAGTATTAACACGTCCTGTTTGTGTTTTAACCAGAATTTCGAGATCATGAAGGTGTGGATCACAACCCCTAGCTCTGTAAATCCAACTTTTCATTATTATTTTTAAAAATAAAAATTGAAAACAAACAAAAATAAGTCTCATTATATAAATGGAGATACTCTACTTAGATTTTCTTGGCAAATATAATTGCAGAAATTTAGTTATAAAAACCAAAATAAATGAGCAAGTGCTATGCTTACCTTTTATTTTCTAATTTAAATTTAATTTAAAAATTTAAAAAATATTGACAGAGATCACAGGCAGAGAGGCAGGCAGAAAGAGAAGAGGAAGCAGGCTCCCTGCGGAGCAGAGAGCCCCATGTGGGGCTCAATCCCAGGACCCTGGGATCATGACCCGAGCTGAAGGCAGAGGCTTTAACCCACTGAGCCTCCCAGGTGCCCCTAAATTCAATATAATTAACATATAGTGTATTATTAGCTCCAGTGGTAGAATTTAGTGATTCATCAGTTGTGTATAACACCCAGTGCTCATTCCATCCAGTGCCCTCCTTCATGCCCATCATCTAGTTACCCCATCCCCCACTGCTCTGCCCTCCAGCAATCCTCAGTTTGTTTCCTCAAATTAAGAGTCTCTTAGTGTTTGTCTCCCTCTCTGTTTTCATCTTATTTTTCCTTCCCTTCCCCTATGTTCATCTGTTTTGTTTCTTAAATCCCATATTTGACTGACTTATTTCACTTAGCATAATAACCTCTAGTTCCATGCAGGTCATTGCAAATGGCAATATTTCATTCTTTTGAATGGTTGAGTAGTATTCCATTGTACACATGTGCCCACCTTCTTTATCTATTCATCTGTTGATGGACATATGGACTCTTTCCATATTTTGGCTATTCTGGACATTGTTGCTATTAACATTGGGGTGTAGGTGCCTCATCAAATCATATGTTTGTATCCTTTGGATAAAAACCAAATAGTGCAAATTCTGGGTTATAGGATAGCTTTATTTAAGTTTTTGAGGAACTTCCATACTATCTTCCGGAGTGGCTGTACCAGCTTGCATTCTCACCAACAGTATAGGAGGGCTCCCCTTTCTTCACATCTTCACCAACATCTGTTATTCCCTGAATTGTTAAATTTACCCATACTGACCAGTGTGAGATGGTATCTCACATTGTGGTTTTGATTTGTATTTCCCTGATGCTGAGTGATGTTGAGCATCTTTTCATATGTCTGTTGGCCATCTGGATGTCTTCTTTGGAGAAATGCCTGTCCATGTCTTCTGCCCATTTTTCTTGACTGGATTTTTTTGTTTTGGGGTGCTGTTGAGTTTGATAAGTTCTTTATAGATTTTGGATAGCCCTTTATCTGATAAGACATTTGCAAATATCTTCTTCCATTCAGTCTCAAACATACAAACTAACCTTACATCTAAAGGAGCTGGGAAAAGAACAGAAAAGCTTCAGAAAAGCTTCTGCACAGCAAAGGAAACAGTCAAGAAAACAAAGAGGCAACCCACGGAATGGGAGTAGATATTTGCAAATGACAGTACAGACAAAAGGTTGATATCCAGGATCTATAAAGAACTCTTCAAACTCAACACACACAATAGAGACAATCATATCAAAAAATGGGCAGAAGATATGAACAGAGACTTCGCCAATGAAGACATACAAATGGCTATCAGACACATGAAAAAATGTTTATCATCACTAGCCCTCAGGGAGATTCAAATTAAAAGCACACTGAAAAACCACCTTACACCAGTTAGAATGGCCAAAATTAGCAAGACAGGAAACAACATGTGTTGGAGGGGATGTGGAGAAAGGGGAACCCTCTTACACTGTTGGTGGGAATGCAAGTTGGTGCAGCCTCTTTGGAGAACAGTGTGGAGATTCCTCAGGAAGTTAAAAATAGAACTTCCCTATGACTCTGTCATTGCACTACTGGGTATTTACTCCAAAGACACAGATGTAGTGAATAGAAGGGCCATCTGTACCCCAATGATTATAGCAGTAATTGGCCACGGTCGCCAAACTATGGAAAGAACCAAGATGCCTTTCAACGGACGAATGGATAAGGAAGACGTGGTCCATATACACTATGGAGTATGATGCCTCCATCAGAAAGGATGAATGCCCAACATTTGTAGCAACATGGACAGGACTGGAAGAGATTATGCCGAGTGAAATAAGACAAGCAGAGAGGGTCAATTATCATATGGTTTCACTTATTTGTGGAGCATAACAAATAGCATGGAGGACATGGGGAGTTAGAGAGAAGGGAGTTGGGGGAAAATGGAAGGGGAGGTGAACCATGAGAGACTATGGACTCTGAAAAACAATCTGAGGGGTTTGAAGTGGCGGGGGGTCGGAGGTTGGGGGAATTAGGTGGTGGGTATTGGAGAAGGCACAGATTGCATGGAGCACTGGGTGTGGTGCAAAAATAATGAATACAGTTATGCTGAAAATAAATAAATTTTTAAAAAAGGAAAAAAAAAAGAACAGAAAACAAAACCTAAACACATCAGGAGAAGAGAGAAGGGAGATACTCCCTGTTTATTAATGATCACTCTTCCCTCTAAAAGCAGCTATGATACAACGCATTTACATCTTCTCTTGTGTACTCTTGTGTACTCACTTCTCGTGAGCACTTTGGGATGGCACTCTGCCTTTCAGCAATAATAAGGATGTGATGGAATTTCTTCCTGTCCACCAGAGACTAGCACAGAGTTCTAAACAGAGCATCCCCAGGTGCATGTGGATTTAAATTTATTCCTGCTTCATCCTTTTGTTTATCCACTGAATTGAAAATGCCTTGCTGAAGTCAAGACACTCTGTATCAACAGCTTTCTCAGGATATTCCATTCCAGCAAGCCTGTCAAGACACAAACAACAGAAAACCAACATGTGAGGTTGTTCCTCTAGGTATCAATGTCTATTAGTTACTAAAAATAGTGGTTACTAGAATTACTAGCACTAGTGACTACTCATTGTTGCTGGTGTCTGACATTGTCCCCACTTACTGGTTCTTCTAGAACTTTTCATAGGACCAGTTACAATTTAAAAATATCTTATGCTAAGAATTTAGTTTTTCTTTATAAAAGATACTTAGCAATATTTCAACAATTACTTAATGTGCTCTGAATCATATCATAAATTTGTTTCTGTGGACCAGACTGCAGCTCATCTTCCCTAGACATCAAGTGTCTTCTTAGTACATGCTCCTCTATTTTCAAGATCCCTCTAGTGATGTTTATTCCGTCTTTCCCACTGAAGGTCAAAGACATGAATGTGCATTTCATGGGTGTGGTTGTCTCCTTTCAAGAGTCAAATCCCGTCTGGTTATGCCAGTTTGTAGTCATTTCCTAAGGCCTTCAAGATTTGTCTATCATATTTTACACAAAATTTATCATGGTTCTTATCTGGAAAGTTAGTTCAACACAAGGAATTCCTCTGGGAAGGAGTTCTAAGAGGGAGGGAATGGAGAAAGCACATCTTTATTTTTTAAAGATATTTACTTACTTATTTAGGGAGCTTATATGAGTGGGGAGGGGGACAGAGGGAGAGAGAGAATCCCAAGCAGGCTCCATGCCCAGCATGAACTGAAACAAAGAGTCAGACACTTAACCCACTGAGCCACCCAGGCACCCTGAGAAGGCACATCTTCTTAATGTAGTTCCTATAATATTTCTGTTTTTTTTTTTAAAGATTTATTTATTTGACAGAGAGAAATCACAGAGAGGCAGGCAGAGAGAGAGAGAGGGAAGCAAGTTCCCTGCCGAGCAGAGAGCTCGATGCGGGACCCGATCCCAGGACCCTGAGATCATGACCTGAGCCGAAGGCAGCGGCTTAATCCACTGAGCCACCCAGGCGCCCCAATATTTCTGTTTTTAAATTGTAGTGATTGTATTAATAAAAAAATATAGCTAGTTTTCATTATTCTCAATAGTTATATTCTACAAAGTGGCCATAGTTACTGAATTAGTGAATACTGAACATTGTTTCCTGCCATGCGTATCTCACCCACCTCTGTCTCCTTCAATTGCTGTCCCTCTCTCTAGAACTCTGTAAGACTGCAATTTTCTGCTTGGGTCCCTCTCCCCAGATGGAAGCCCAGAAGTTCCCTGCAGGTAGGAAGTGGTGACAGGGGTCTCTTTGTTGTTTCCTTCTCTTTGGGTTCAGAGTTCTGTGCTGCCTATTGTCTGATCCTTGGACATATTTTGTCTAGTTCTTATTTCTACTTGTTTGTGGCGGGTGGGCACGTCCCACACCAGTTATCTTTAAAAGGGTGTAAGTCTACGCTCCTTCATAAATTTTTAGTTTTATTTCTCATCTCTAGATTTTTTTTATCCCACTTAGCTTTGATTTTTGTAAAAGATATAATCTAGTATTTAAATTTTACATGTATTTTTTCTTTTTTTGGGTAACTACTTTTCCTCATACTTTTTCCTAAATATGCCGGCATTTCTCCACTGACTTGCAAAGCTGCCTCTGCCATAAACCAGCTTTCTACACGTGTGTGAGGGTCTATTTCTGGGCTCTCCATCATCCTCTCTCCGTCTCTTTTTTCTATTCCAGTGCTAACATCACACTTTCAGTAACTTTTATTTCATAGAAAATCTTGATACCTAAATCTTTCTAGCCATGGCATATTCTCTCACTTCATTTAGTTATCACTTATTTTATGTCTTTTAATAATATTTTATATTTTACCTGCAAAGCTATTGCATACCTATTGCTAGACTTAATCCTTGGCAATGTATTTCTCATTTTGTAAATAGTATTTTTTATAATAGACTTTCTGTTTGTTGATGGTTATTTAGAATGCAATCCACTTTCATGGATTGACTTTATATCTAGCAAGTTTCTGAGTTTTCTTTAATTCCAATAATTTATCTCTAGATGCTCTAGGGTTTTCTATGAATACAAATATATTGACACGTCTAGCCTTTAATATTTACCTCTTTATTCTTGATTAATAGTGTTGTCTTAGATACCCAGAAAAAAAAATTGAAAAAAGAAGTAGTGAAAATAGGACTTTTGTTCTTGATCCTGGCATTCAGAGAAAATCCTGCCATCATTTTACAATTAAATATGGAATTTACTGTAGTTTTTAGCAAATACTTATTATAATAAGGAAAAGGCTCTACTTTCTAGATTTTAAAAAAGCTTTATTTTGAGTATAATTGAATAGAACTGAATTAAGTATAATTATGGTATGTCTTAAATTAATTGTTTTCCATCTACATTTTAAATCACAATAGTAGATTTTATAATGTTGATCATCCTTGTGTTCTTGGTATAAAACCATTATGTTCATGATGTATTATTTTTTTAATGTACCACTGGATTTAGTTTGCTAATATATTGAATATTATTGCTTCCATGATCAACAGTGAAACTAGCTTACAGCATCTTTTTCTTATAGTGTCCTTGTCTCTCCTTTGAACAGACATTATTAGATTTGAGCCTGTTTTTTTTTAATCCATAGTCCTTGGGATCATTTCTACAATGTTAGAATATCTGTTTCTTGAATTATTGGTAGAATTTTTACTTGGAGAGCTTTTTATGTTTTGATCGACCTTGGTGTTTTGTGAAATTTTAAATATTGTTCTATTTATTGACAGTTATATTTCTACCCAGGTTGTTTTGTTTCCCCCTGAGTTGCCTTAATATAATTATACCCCATCTGAGGACACTGTCTTCTTAATTCCTTTCTTCAAATTTTTTTTCATACTGTACCTGGTAATTTTTCATTTTTAAAAACCTTGGGAATTTATATTTTCTAAAACCTTTTTGCCTTATCAGTTTCCTCAATTTTTTATATTTTATTTTTTCTCAAATAACTATCTTCTTGAGTTTTTGTCTCTTTTTAAAAATATATATATATGTTTTGTTAATTTCTGCTGTTCTTTTATAATCTTCTACTTTGTAGATGCTTATTCATTTGCTTTTTTCTGTAATATATTGAGGTTAATAGTAATGTATTTTCTGTCAATCTTCTTTGCTAATATTGGTATAATTCCAAATGTCTTTATAGTTTTTTTTGAGAAGTAGCATTTTTATTATCACTTATTTCTAGATATATTCTAATTTTGATTATACTTTCTACTTTGAGTCATGGGTTCTTCCCATGTTTGCTTTGAAACAGCCTAATATGCATTATCATTTTTTTTAAATAAATTAGTTTAGTTGCACTGTGGTCAGAAGAAATAGTCTGTGAAACTCACTGTGATTTGTTTTATGGTCTAGATAACAAAATCAATATTAACAAATGTTCCAATATTAGTCAATGTTCTATAGATTTTTTTAAGTCAAGATGTTTTATAATTGCAACATTAAGCTAGCCTATATCCTATCTTTACTACATTTATTTATGTCTCAATTACTGGAAGAGATAGTCTTAATAATCCTCTACAGTAATAACACATTTTTCATTTTCCACCTATAGTTGTGTCAGTTTTTGCCCTTCTATGCCCTGAAGCTCTGACAGAGATGTGAACTCTGTCTTACATGATAATATTTAGAATTTCCCTGAAGAAACTTACTATTGTCATTATGTTGATATTTTTATCTTTGATGATGATTTTTGTCTTAAAGTTTACTTTGTCCTATGTTAACAAATATTTGTTTTGCCTAATATCTCTTTTGCTTTGACTACACTTGGTTTAACTTGGTCTACCCTTGTACATTCAACAGCTCTGTGTTCTGCTTCATTCAAATGTGGGTACAGAACTTGAGTAGACATTTCTCCATGGAAAATACACAAGCCTGTGAACAGATGTTTGACATCACTAATCATTAAGGAAATGCATATCATGTCCATTGGGATGGTTGTTCAAAAACAGAAAACACAAAGTAGCAAGTGTCCTCCAGGATATGGGATAGTTGGAACCCTTGCATACTGTTGTTGAGAATGAAAATAATACAGTTGCTGTGGAAAACAATACGATGTTTCCATAAAAGATAAAAATAGAACTACCATATGATTCAGCAATTCCACTCCTGGGTATACACTCAAAAGAATTGACTTGTCAAAGTGATTTTTTTTTTTTATTTGACAGAGAGAGCTCACAAGTAGGGAGAGAGGCAGACAGAGAGAGGAGGAAGCAGACTCCCTGCTGAGCAGAGAGCCCGATGCGGGGCTTGATCCCAGGACCCTGGGATCATGACCCGAGCCAAAGGCAGAGGCTTTAACCCACCGAGCCACCCAGGCGCCCCCAAAGTGATTTTTTTTAACATCAACATTCATAGCAGTGCTATTTACAGTAGCTAAAACACAGAAGCAATACAAATGTCCATCAACAGATGAATAGATTAGCTAAATGTGGTATGTACATTTAACGTGATCTTATTTAGCCTTAAAATGAAGGGAATTTTGGCACCAGCTACAACATGGATGAACATAGAGGACATAATGTCAAGTGAGATAAGCCAGTCATGGAAAGACAAATCCTGCATGACTTCCCAGACATGAAGCACCTGCATTAGTCAAAACCAGAGATGCCGAAAGGAGATTGACGGGGCTGTCCCGAGGAGCGGGACGTTATGTTTCAATGGCTGTGGCATTTCAGCTTCACAAGGTAGAAGGTTTTGGAGATGGGTCGTCGTGATGGTAGTACAACATTATGGACTTAAAAATGGTTAATATGGTAAATGTTATGTTATGTGTGTTTTATAATAATAAAACACAGGAAAAAAATGTAGCATTTCCCAAATTGATTAACCACAGAAATCCTCCAGATCACCACTACTGCTAGCAGCACTCTAATGGCCATGGAGAGCCCAGGCGAGGTCTAGAAATGGTGCTCAGACAGGGGCATACTATCCTGACCCTAAAATCAGGCCAAAACCATTTCTTCTCAAGACTCTCAAATTAGGTCTTTAGTTCTTTTCAGAGAGCAAAACCAATACATTTCATGTTGTATGGGATTAGGGAGATATCCTCCACACAGTACCCTAACACACACACACACACACACACACGCAGAGGGAGAGAGAGAAAGAGAGTCATTATTTCCTTTCCAAAGCAAGAAGTGCTGCTCCTCTTATTAGCTACTTGGCCTTCAG
Source organism: Mustela nivalis (assembly GCF_964662115.1). Taxonomy (NCBI): domain Eukaryota; kingdom Metazoa; phylum Chordata; class Mammalia; order Carnivora; family Mustelidae; genus Mustela; species Mustela nivalis. The sequence goes on from NC_139022.1 coordinate 176,127,872, forward strand.
TTCCATGGGAAGGACAATTCTTCTCCCCACAGTCCAGACAGATGATAGAGAAAGCCCGTCCTTCCTCAGGAGCTTCATCTCCCCCACAGATAAGTGAACATTCGCACTGTGCTCTTGCACAACCAAGACATGTCCCAAAGAAGAGCTCATGCGAATCTGGATGATATTACTATGCCATCCCATAGCACGGATTCTTCACGCCATCCGGAACACTTGGGTAGTACTTGGGTAAAACCTACTTGAATTTTGCTAGTATTCTCAAGCTGGCTGGGCAAAGGACAACTTCCTGAACCTGCGGTAGATGGACGTTGCTGACGAATGAGACCTCTAAGGCCAACCTGGCAGATCCAGTCATCCCTCCCCCTTGACCTTCCTCCTCCTCACTGCAAACCCTGGGTGTGCAGGTGATGCTGGGAGGCTCCGAGGGAACTGCCGCAGGGGGTAAACCCATGCTTCTTGGTTGAAGGGAGTGGAAAATACAGAAAACAAAAGGGTGGAAACCCAAAGGAAGAGAACATGGAAGTGTGTTCAGAGAAAGAAAACCACACACTCTTCCCAAGGACGAGCTCTTGGAAGGAGGAGAAGACAAAGGACGAAGGGCAAGTGCGGGAGGCCCTTCAAGGGACCAGGGCAGAGCTGAGAATGACTGCAGGAGTCCAGCAGGGGACACTTTGTCTGTCTTTGAATCTTGGCTGAAGTGAGGTGTGGGCAGAGGACAGCTGGGTTTAGCGGCAAGCCTGTGGGGAGCTCTGCAGAGGGACGCACAAGGCATCCAGAGGGGAGAACACGGCAGAGACAAGGGGGTTTCACAGCAGGTTTCCATGCTGGAATCAAATAACTTTAATTGCATTTAACAGAAGATTTTAGGTAGGTAACAGAGGGTCAGTTAATAAGCCAGCTTAGAGCCAAGAGCTGGGGTTTTATTAAATTTTAGAGGCAGTACTGAGACCATGTGAGACACTGTCAAAAGAAGTCAAGATCAAGATGAGGCCTGCTGCAGAGAATTCTTTCTGTCTCTGCCATGCCAGCCGGAGCTCTGGAATATGAGAAATAGGACGGGGTTTGAAAAGTCTCCCTGGCAGCTGGTAGGAGATGGGCGTTGGGGAGGGAAGAATTGACCGTGAAGTAGGACACAGACAGAGGGAGTTCGAAAACAAACAACCAAATAGACAAACAGAGTCAAGTGTGATGGGTTAAGGACACAGAGAAGTCACCCAATGGTAACCTTCCATGGAGACCTAGAAAGGCTTGCAGGTCTCGGGTATGTAGTTGGGGACCACATGTGGACAAAGTAGTCACGGATTTATTTGCTCACTCGAAGTTTACTGAGCAGCAAACATTGCACTAAGCAGTAAGACACAAATGTGTGTCACAAAAATAATCCTGGACCCTCTGGGTATTCACCGTCTAGAGGAACACACAGACAGGTGACAGTCAGTAACAGCAGGTGTCTTTAGAGCGATGACAGAGCTGGGGGCAGGATACCAGGGAGCCTCTAGGAGCAGTGCCTTACCAGGTCTGGAATGGGGGACAAGTAATGGTTTCTTCAGGTGCTAAGAGGGAGTGAGAGCCCAGCCCTCCCTTCTCTAGGGCGGCTGATGCCAGCGGTCTTCCTCTCCATCAGGGCTTTGACACTGGTACCCCGGGAAGGCAACGGATGCTCTGTCTTTGCAGGAACATCCCTGGCGAATGACTTGATCATGGAATTCCTTGGGGGGCAGTTTGATACATGAATGCAGAGCGTAGGGGGTGAGGTTGATGTGCGGAGGAAAAGACCACGGAACCCAGAGGGTAGGGCAGCAGTCACACCGAACACTGGGCTGCCATCAGTGGGTGGCTGAGGTGCAGGATGGCCTTGGCAACAGTTAATGGGTTAATATTCTCATCTTGCAGGCGCCTCATAATAGCACACGGCAGGCACAATTCCCAGCTGGGCGTCTGAAAGATCTGGGCTTCCAGTCTTCTCTCTTGCTGTGGTTTCCTTTCACCAAGGCACAACCCAGTTCCACGTACGGTGGACCTTCGTGGCTCGCGATCCGGCCCCGGGTGGCGCACTAATTGGCGGTGGTGTGGCGCGTTCCGGATGCTTCTCCCCTCCCCCTGGAGTCGCTTCACCCCTTGACGCTGCAGCCTTCCCACCAGAACCGGACAGAAATACGGACCTGCTCACAAGCCCACACGTGCCCACCCTGTGGCCACACAGCAGGGCTCCCTCCTGGTTTCTCTTCTCCGCTTTACCTTTCCTCCCGCAGGTCTCGCCCCCCCCCCCCCAGCAGAATTTATTATTATATTTTCTGAGCTGCTGCTTAGGTCCTGAAAAGCAACCTTCCATTTCTTTTCTTTCCTAACTCATTAGCATCTTATTGAAAAATGGTCCAAATTTCTCTTCCTGTTCTTCTGCCTGTAATTACACTGGATTGTTTCCATTCCATCTTTATCACCTTCACGGTATTTATTCTGTGCCCCTTACAGAAATTACAGACGGTGAGGGGTTTTCGGTTTACCAGGAGATAAGCACTATGTCCAAAAAAGAGCAACCTGGTAAGAATAAATGGTGAAATATAGAAATGTCCAGAAAATGTCGGCAGTTGCTCTATTTTTAGTTTCCTGGAGGCAGAGCTTGAGTCAAGGATTCAGGAAGAAGTGTAGGTTTGGGCAAAGCAGGAGTCGCTGTGAGTGGTTGGAGAAGTGGGGGAGTAAAGGAAGACGGTCAGCAAACAGCATCACCAGACCTGCTTACCCCCACGTAAGTGTTCTAGGAAAAGTTGGGGACACGCAGCCCAGGGTGAGCCCACCCACCAGGGAGCAGACACCTGCTGCTCCTTGATTCCTAGCAGTCATGATTGGAGACATGCTGACCCCTCACAATTGCTGTCTGTGTGCAGAGTTCCTGTCCTTCCCTTTGGAAGAAGCTCTGAGCTGCTGAGATGTGCACAGTGAGACAGCAGTCCAGGGAGGTGTGCTTTTGGACCCTGGTAAGCCCTGGCCGCATGGCTACCACCCACTGGGCCTTGGGCAGAGCTGGCCACCCTGTGTCTCCCTGCTGCTCTCTTAGCTGCTGTGGCTACAGAAAAATCACCAGACCTCCAGGACCACAGCTTTCTTGGGGAGAGAGCCACACAGTCCTTCCATCTCTGAACTGGAGTGAAGCTTCATTTAACAAAATGCATTTCTTCCTGGTCCTCTGTGCTCCTCTTCCCTGGCTCTCCTGGCTCTGCGTCTGCCACAATTTCAGAGAACAGAATTTGTATTCCTGCTCTTGGAGGACTGCAGCATTAAAACACAAAACAAAACAAACAGAAAGAATACAAGGAAGTCTCCTCCACAGTCAAGGTCACCCGGCTCCTCCGTAGAAACGTCGGTGCGTCCCCAGCTATCCCGTGGTCCCTCGGTGGTTCTTCCGGCTGAAGGTGCCCGCCCAGAAGATCAGTTTAGCCTCTGACACCTGCTCAGCCACGGGTCTCAGCCAGATGAGTTGTGGGTGTTTTTAGAATCCCACCTTTGCGGCTGGCGGGGGGTGGATGTGTGCCTTCGCCATCAGACTCCCTGCACGTTGTGCCTCTTCTCGCCACATCCCCAAACGTACCTGCAGCATGCACACTGGCCATGAAAGGGCACATTGTACACTGCAGCAAAAACGCGTTTTCTGCACGGATTAAACGTGTCTACAGTTTTGAAATGGGCAGAGAGATTGCCTCATGTTTCCCCAAGCCCCTCTCCCTTCTGCCGGGGCATCAGCCACACTGTTTCCAGCGTCCTCTCCATTTAGGTGTGATCAGGTGACAAAGTCCTGGCCACAGAGTACTGGGAAGTGACAGGTGCCACTTCTTGGACGGGCCCATGAATCTCCATCCCTACGTGCCCCAAGGAAGGCAGAATCCCTGATGGAAGGAAGCTGGGTACCAGCTCACAGAAGCATCTCATTGGACCTCACATGAATGAAATGAACTTGTCTTGGGTTAGGCCACTGAGGTCTTGGGGTCCAATCAGTTGCTGAATCAGCTAGAGTCCCCAAGACACAGATGGCACTCTTCTCTAATGCAGTCTCCTCTGGGAAGCAGCTGGAGTTTCATGACCCACTAGGAAGTTCAAATTGACCTGCATGTCTATGGGAGGTCTTTAGCACCACACTCCCTTTGCAAATTCCCTTAATGCCAGGAAATTCTAAAACTCATGTGTAGCTTTTCACTTTTCTGAAATAATTTCTAGCTCTTACGCTTTCTTTTCAGGGCCCATGTCAATTAAATTCAACTCTCATCTCGTGTTCATCCATTCTGTGTGTAAGCACGAGGCCGTCCACAGAGATGGGTAGCCTTAGATTGCTGAACTTCACCTATTGTTCCCCAGAACTGGGAGCGTCTGTGCAGAGCTGTTAAATAATGCAATTAACAACCTGCCTTATGCCAGGCTCTGTGCTGAGCATCGCGCTCGGTACTTGCAATTAAAATTCAAATAAAACGTAGTCTCTCACCTTCCGGAGCTTGCAGTCAATGGCACACTGTGAGAGGTTGTGGAAACCTGGAGAACCATCTTGTGCTGGGGTCAGACCTCGCCCTGTGTCTCTCAGCTTTGTAATGGAAACATGGGGTTCTCCATCCACGAAGACTGACTATCTGGGGGGTTGGCAATATTGTGATCAATCGTTTGGTTGTAGAATCAAATGAAATATGGTGGGCACATGCCCTCACACACAGCAGATGTCCACTGCAGGGAAAGTATTATTTTCAATAGCTGGAACTAAATAGTTGGGTAGCGGTTAGGTTTCGACAAATGTTGGCTGCAGGGGAATGAGTACGGGTGTTGAGCCTGCTAGGGGACCCCTGGGCAGCCTGGTGGTCAGGTGGTGTCCTGAGGGAAGTGGCGACTACATTGAGTTCAGGAATTAAGCATGAGTTAACCGGAGGGAGGAACAGGGATGAGAGAGATTATCCCTTACAAAGGACAAGGGGAGGACATGAAATTCCTGGGGACCACTGGGGAGCCCATCACACCTTGCTTGGAAAAGATCTGAGTGGATGTCACCTTAGAGGGGGTCACAGTGTCCCCAAACACTGAGGTGATACCAAAGGACAAAGGAAACACAGTAAGAGGACGATGATGAGTGAATGGCCCAGAACCTTTGGAGGGCAGAACTTTCCTTTGCAGGTCTAAGTTGCTTCTGTTTGCATTTAGCTCATGTGAGGTTAAGGCTGGACAAAGGTGGGCAGACCCAACGTTCATTTGGCTTCTGGGGACCCAAAGCTGCATCAGCAAGAATGAGACGGGCTCTATGGCCGTGGGGTGGGAGCAATAACCGTGATGGTAGGAACTCTAGCAACAATAGCAAAGTCAGTTAGTACTGGGCAAGTGCCCCGCTCTGGTTGTATTTCATTAGCTGCTTTACTGTGCACTGTGTTACTGGTTCTACTTTGTTGCCTATTCTACAGTTGTACCTTCTTACAGTTTGCGCCTGGGGCTTAGTGGTTACACAATTCGCCCCACCGCCTGCAATTGCTAACAGCAAGATTCACATCCAAGACACAGTGACCAAATCCTGTTGCCCATCACTCACCTGGTCTGCGCAGATTGCAGGGGGCGGACAGGGCGCCCTCACCGGGGGGTGTCTGGGAAGGTGGGTGGGAGGAGCAGGTAACCATCAACCTCATGGAGAAGGCATTGGAGCCTTGGGAACATTCTGAAATCCCAGCCAAACCTGCAGCCCTTCCAAGAGCCGTCTCACCGCCAACAAAACCACTGTGGCTGAGGGCGTGTGGGCAGAGGTGCCCTCTTGTAGAAATTGATTTATTAATTCTGCCATTTTTGCAAACACTCCTTGAATGCTTTTGACACTCTAGACTCCATGCTGGGGATCAGGACCCAGAAAGACCCTCCTTGCCCTCCAGAAGCTCACAGCGTAGTGTGCCCAGCCGGCTAAGCTCGCTGGGCCCTGGGGCACTGAAGGCGGATGGTGCAGGAACCAGCCCCCAAAACCAACACAGGCTCTCCGAGGCAGCTCTCTGGGCTGCTCATGAAAAGCCATGCAGATGTCTGTTCCAGAAGCAAACTAGCATCTCAGGAGGGCACAGGGGTGACAAAGCAGCTTCAACCTGTAGTGCGGGGAGCCAGGGCAGGGGACAACTAGTGATGACAGGAGACAGTGCGGGTTGGGGTCGTTGGTGCCGGTGCAGTGTGTGGGGGCAGGGGCAGATCTAACAGGAAAATCCGCAGCAACTGCCGGTGGTCCGCCCCGGGGAGGGGGACTCACACCAAACACGGACCCCCCACTTCAGAAGGACGCGCCCCACTGTAGGTCAGAGGTAAAGAGGCAGGATGCGCGTGGTCAGCTCCGCACGACCCAGGAGAAGGAAGAGGGAGGTCAGGATGGAGAGCTGGACACCTGCGCAGTCGCTGGGCCCTGTTAATGATGAGGTTGGTTTGCTTTTTAAATCCAGCAACGGACAATAAAAAGAAATTTCATGAAGAATGTACATGCTAATCACTTTGAAGCTGGAGGCCCTTTGGTGACTGAAAATGATTCTACTGGCCCCAGTGGGAGACCTGAGACCCATGACTTTGCCTCTCGCCCGCGCTCCCTCGCTCCCAGCGCCTTCACTCTCGCTTGTGTCCCGGCACCCGGAAAGCGACGCCTGGGGTTTGGGGGGCCTCCCCTCTCTGAGCAGCCTGCGTCTCCAGCACTGGGGTGACACCGGGTCTTTGTCGTCTCCCGCTGGCGGTGCGGGAACCGACATCCTTCACCGAGAAGCAGCACCACACCTGTGCTCCGGGGCCTCGCTCCATGGTTGCTGGAAAGAAATTTCCAGCAAAACTTGTCTGTCTTTTGTCGTTGTTGTTGTTACTTTTTTCTTCATGTTTGTTTGTTGTTAGGGAAATCCATGCCTGAAATGTGACCCTGGATTTCACGGGCCTCAATCCGCTGGTCCACTGCCTTTCCCGGGCTCCCTGGGGAGAGCGCCTAATGCCCAGGCACGGCTGGAGTGCCGAGCTCTGACGAAAAGCCCCGAAAAGGTCCAAGCTCCTATCTGGATGCTTCCTCCTGATTCCAGTCTGTGTGGAAACAGCTCGTGGAGACTCCCGGTGAGAGAGAGACTGCGAAACCTGACCTTTTCCATGATTCATCTCCATGCTATGCCCTTGAAGCCACCTGCCCGTGACCTCTGTCGCACAGGCGCCTCTCCCTCGACTTCAGAGTGCAGCTACGTGTGCCATCAACACGCCGACTTCTCTCGTCTGGCACTCTCACGGCCAGCTGGGCGCACCTGTGCAGCCCGTAAGCCAGGTGGCTCCCGGGACCTTAAATTGAAAGCGTTTGCGGGAGGAGCGGCTGGGGCGTGGGTCCTTCCTGGACTGAGAGCTGACCTTGTTCTCCTTGTGGTCCCCAGGGCAGGAGGGAGGGAGGAGGACGCGGGTGTCATTGGGCAGATCCCTGGCGGCCTCCGAAGCGGAGCCTAAGGAGTCTGTGGGGACAGTCGATCAGGATGTGACCTGCAGCGAAAACTAGCACTGCCCCAAGAAGAGTAAAATCCAACACAAGCGAATGCTTAAATGAATAATCTGGTCACCAAACAGAGGTGTGACCAAATTAGTAATAACTCAAATAATAGTAAAATCAATAATAAAAATTTTTTTTAAATAATAAAAAAAATCACTATTGGAATTGAAGACATTCGCTGAGAGCCAACAGGATAGAGCAGGCGAGCCCTGACACACACTCCTCATGCAGTTTTCCCCTCACAGCTGCCGAGGCACCCCCGCCCCCTGGCGCCACATCAGGGACATGTCCCACCGTGGTTGGGATATGAGCTCCAGAGACGAGCTGTGTGACCTCAGGAAAGCTACCTCACCTCGGTTTCCGGTTTCCGGAGAGCACACCTTTCGCATTTGCAAGGAGTGTGGAGGGAGTGTGGGCCAAGCAGCGGGTGGTGATGAGTGGATTTCTTCCTCATGTCTCTCTCAGCCTGTTTCTCAAAGAACATCCCAGCATCCCAGTCAGGCGGGGGCGGGGGGTGCGGGCGGCACTGCCAGCCCTGCGTCTTCTGACTTGGGAAGGCACAGCTAGATCTGGGATGCATGGGCCCTAGTCCCTCTGGGACCCTGGGTTCTAGATGCTCTTTGGGAGGCCCTTAGGGCTTCAGGGTGCAGGGGGAGGTACACTGCACATGCTCAGATCACCCTCATCCTTCTTGACCTGGGCAGGTGCTGTGCAGAGAGGACACCTGAGGGACACCTACACAGCAGGCCGGGATCACATGAAGGTCACGAAGAGGACACAAGCTTTGGGACAGGTGACATCAAGACTTGTCTATGAGTAGAATCATTCTCTAAGTTCCAGGGCAAGTTCAACAAAAATGTTCCCGGTCTTACCAGCTCCCCATATGATTGCTTCACCCCCATCTTGTCTCCTCCAGCACCTCAGACAAGATGCAGAGTCAGGTCAAGGTCAAAGACCACATCCACAGGTTTGAGGTCTCATGTGTGCCCCAGTTTCCTCTCTGGCATGTAGTGGGCATTTTGGGAAAATTGTTGGAGCCCCCTTGAGGACCATGATGCCAAGCACCCAGTTTAGGCCTCTTGCTTCTCCCCTCAAGTCCCAGGTGGGATCACCTGTGACCTGCAAATCTCCTCAGTCCTTTTGCTGACCTGGATTTTTGTTCACAGGTGGCCCCGTATATTTGTTTGGACTCCCTTCCTATCAAGCAGCCTTGGTTCACTTAGTGAACTGGTCTGTGGTGGAACATAGGACCAGAATGGATCATGGCATGAGGATTTTGTCTCCATGAACTTAACCTCTTTGGTCACCGTATTTTCCTTGCTTGAAGGTCATTTCATGCCCAAGGCTCTGCCCTTCTAGGACTGAGATTCTTCCCCATGTACTTACCTGTTTTTGTCGGTGTGTTGATTCTCAGGAGCTGCAACAATTGATTAATAAGATAAATATAAAGGCTGTTGGATTTTTTGAGAACGCAGCTAATGTGGGTGTCTTCCTCTCCCTGAAAGGAAAGCTACATTGCACAACCGCATGTCCAATTGCAATTCTAAACAGAAAAGTGCTAGACTGAATAAACAAACATCAAAACAATAAACATCTCAAAATGCAACCTATCTGATAAAAAGTATAGTTCTCTTTTATGAAACTGAGACACTCAGGAGTATTTCCACCTTTAAACCATGGAAAAGCTGACTTCATGCCTTCTCTATCATATATTACTTCTGGATCTTGGCAATAAAAAGCCATTTCCAGCTTTGCACCTAATTTGAAAAGTCATTCTATTACCCCTCACCTCTCACTCCCTTAAACCGACTTTTTAGGAAACTTGAAGAAACCTAGAGTTTTCTTTTTGCTAAAACAATAGTCCACTTCCTTAGCTATCCATCAATGTCATTCCGTATAGGACTCAGAATTCAAAGCCTCTTGCATGGCATCAGAGGAAAGTGGGTTACGACTGACACCAGGAAGCCACGTCCTGTCCCCTCGCTATGATCTCTGAGTAGAGTGTGGAGGCTGCCCTCGGCTAAGGATTAGGAAGGGACGAGGGAGAACTGAGTGTGTGAGGCTGAGGCAGTGCCAGGGGAAGGCTGACGTATCTGACGGGGGAAAAAGACACGTGCCTAAATGCCAGGGGTCACATTTGTGCTACGCAGGAACGAAGTGGGACCCCTACTCCGCGGGATGGCAATAAACACTTGCCTCTTGTTGGATGGAAGCTGGTGAACATGGAGGCGCCTTGATGTGGCCACGTCCCCATCACATGGAGGGAAATGCTCTGAGCTGTGACCCTCGAGACTTGTGTTTTATTTTGGTTTTGTGGTGTGACCTTGTATATGTTATTAAATCTCTCCAGGCTTTCATTCCAGTTGATGACTCTACCCTATTGTCTCTTAGAAGAGCTTTGGTCCAGGGATAAGCAGGGGGAAGCTTCAGTTGGGAGGTCTGAGACACATTATTGTCTTCAAATATGATTCAAGATGGGTGTAGGTGTCTCGCACCTGCGTGAGAACCTACCCTGGTCAGCAGGATAACTGCAAGTCCACTTTCCCATCATTCTCGACCCCACTGATCGCTGCTTTCCACTTCATTCCGTTGTGTGGAGACTCTGCTCTTCAACTGAGATGCTCAGGGGAATGAGAGCAGGGCTCGGCCAGACCCTGGGGCTGGCAATCTTTGATTTCAGGTTCGCCATTTAACAATCTGGAAATATATAGTGTGTATCATGATATTTGCCTCAAAGTGTTGTATTGAAGAGTGCAGTGGTGTTTGTCAAAACAGTTTATGAGTTCACAGTGATTCAGGACTAAAGTCAATTTAGATACCCATTTTATCTTTCATGTGACTTTCACTTTTCACAAAAAACCCTTCCCTAAAGGCAGATAAAGCGCCATCTGTTTTATGATTGTAGAATTCCTTACTAAGGAAACATAACCTTGTACAGGGTTTTCCATGAAGACATACTTTAATTTTGCCCCTGGGTTTTGATTAAATGCTAAGGACTAGGCCCACCTCCCTAAACCCACTTTTTTTTTCTTTTTTGGTAATATTTCTAATGATAGGAGAGCTTTGCTTTGTCTGCTGCATTTCCTCTTTATTCTTCATTTTAGAAGGCAGGAAAACATGGCTTATATGTAGCAATCTGAAATGTATAGGATTTTTATATTAAAGATTATTGGAAATGAAGTTGTGTGTTTGTGATAGTTAATTTTATGTGTCAACTTCTCTGGGGTATGGAGTCCCCAAACATTTGTCAACATTGTTCTGGAAGTGTCTGTGAGGGTGCCGCGGAGGAGATTCACATTTACGTCGCTCAACTGTGAGTAAAGCAGGTTGCACTCCATTTTGTGGGTGAGCCTCATCTGATCAGGGGAAGACCTAAATAGAAGGGCAAGGTTGGTCTCCCCTGAGCGAGAAGGAAGTCTCCAGGAGGTAGCCTCTGGGCTTCGTCTACCGCCCTGGGTCTTCCTGGTTCTACAGCTGCCTTTGGACTAGAGTTGTAAGTTCGGCTTTCTTGTCTCCAGCCTATAAGCCTTCAGGCTGGGATTGTGGTATCCACTTTCATGGGTGTCTAGCCTGCGGGTGTATGCTGTAGATTTTGGACCTGCCAGTCTTTATGATCCCATCAGCCAATTCCTAACTAACTAACTACTTAATTAATTATATTATTTATATATATCATATATTAAAAATATAAAATATGTATTATTTTATATAACATATATTAAAGTATATAATATTACTTACATATAACATATAATAAATATACTAAATGTAATACATTATATTATTTCTATATCACATACTACATTACTCACATATACACACACATCTTATTCCTGCTGTTTCTCTGGAGACCACAGAATAACTCCACACCCTCACTCAGGGGAAAAAAAAATCACAAAACATCTCTTTTTATCCATCAGTAATTCCCATGTGCTCCATGGCCTCTGTAATTCAGGAGCCCTTGTAAAATGCAGTGACAGGCCTGGTGCATCACAACTCTGGAGTAACACAGAGCAGCCCAGGAAGATAAATGCAGAGAAATATGAACAGGGTGACATCTTAGCATATTTCTAAGGTCAGTAAGTGCATAAAAAATAGGTTAGTGAGAATATTGATTTTATAGATTTCCATGGCATCCGGTGTGTGCTTTCTTCTTTAAAAATCATGCGTTTACAGAAGAAAGTTAATGTTGCGTTTTGGCTTCCAAATATCTAAAGCAATGAGTTTTCTGAAGCTCTACATTTAAAACAAACAAAATAAAGGAAAACAGTCTTGTTTTGAATGTTCCAGAGGCTCCGCATGGATTGAGTTAAATGAGGATTACATGTGTACATTCGTTGGCCAAATTCTGATCCAGAACTATAAAACAATGGCGTAATTGAAATAATGAGGCAATCTATAAATATTATGCCTAGTCACATGTGTACATACGTGTACATGTGACTTTCACACAAGTGTTTACCGTGTATATGAAGCAGACATGCCTCCCTGAGGAGGTCTCCCTCAGATGGACGCGCCTGGTTGCACATGGAGTCTTCAATAGTCTGTGCATGGTTGGTGCTCAGGAACGATTGATTTATTGAGAGAAGTTTCTATGTATTTCCACATTTTTCAATTTTTTTACGTTAAGTATTAGGAAGTAAGAAGATTTAAACTGGGGGTACCTGGGTGGCTCAGTGGGTTAATCCTCTGCCTCTGGCTTGGGTCATGATCTCAGGGTCCTGGGACAGAGCTCCGTATCGGGCCCTGCTCAGCGGGAGGCCTGCTCCCCCCTCCCTGTCTGCCTGCCTCTCCGCCTACTTGTGATCTCTCTTTCTGTCAAATAAATGCAAAAAAAATTTTAAAAAAACATAAAAAAAGATTTTTTTTTTGTAAAAAATATGCCAAAGTGTTATAAAATCTGTTTTGGATTTGCTTAGTATAGCTGAATTTAGTAGGAATTCGATCTGAGGGAGAGTCCTTGACCCTGTGTGGTGGGCCTGAGTCTGGCCGCGACAAACCCGAGAGAATGACGCAGACGACAGAAAGCTCATGAAGTCTGGCTCCGGGAAAGGAAGGGCACCTCCCACCTGCTGCCTCTGTGATGGGGAGCCAGGGATGCCACATCCTTCCCTGAGGCTGCGGAGTTGCCACAGGGCTGGGGTAAGGAAAAGGACCGGCTGCTAGATAGTGCAGCCCCACTGGGTCAATTCCCTTGCCCCCAGACAACCAAACCCCGCTTTGTATGATGCTTTTAGAAGGGGTCCCAGTGATCCGAAAGCTGGCAGGGGGATTAAAGTCATTATGTTCATTGCCAAGTATGTTTCTTTCCCATTAATGTAAACTGATGGCCGTCACTGCTGGGGACCCCCCGGAGAACTTGCCAAGACAGTAGCTATTCCCAAGCCTGTGCTCCATGCTGCCTCAACCTCCCGGTCACAGACAATGGGTCAGTTCACATACAAAATGTCTTGTCTCTGAGATTTTGATTGGGAGAGCATTACATTTATAGATCAATTTTGAGGGAAATAGCTGTTTTTCTGCTATTGAATTTTCTAATGCATTAATCCAATATATCTCTCTACTAATTTATATCTATCAAGTTAGTGAGCTAGTTACTACGTGAGGGTTTTTCACCTGTGTTTGTGGAGTAATTGAACTGTAATTTTCCTTTCTTGAATTGTCCTTTTCAGGTTTTATTATCAAGTTTTGTCTAGCGTTCTACATTGACTGGATATTTTCTCCCCTTTCCTCTTCTTTGGGAGATTTTGCACAAAGTTGGTGTTATTATACTTTAAATGCTTTTAGAATATACTGATGAAGTCAGCTGGGCCTAGAATTATGGATTAAATGATAGAAGATAGATGTTATATTATTTTTTGTGTTACTCTGTGTGTGTTCTAAAAATTATGCCAATATATTTATAAATTTATATTAAATGGACAAAAAATTTACTATAATGTTTTGTTGTTGTTTAACCTTGAGATAAACCAAGTGTTTCTTTCTTGATATTGCTTTGCTTTCTGGAATCTTTGAAAACATTGGTCTACTTTGCCCTTTCTCCTTGACCACACCACTTTAGAGATCCCTACTGAAGATCTTCAAGCTATGCCTACTTTGGGGGTCCTCTACTCTTTTCTGCCATTTGACTTTTCCTGCTCCTTGGATTCGAATCCAAGGAATGGAAATCAGTCCACTTTTTTTAGTCGGGAAATGTCTTGAGGGAAAACACTATCCTCAGTGTTGGGGTTCCTCCTTTCTCTGACCTTGTCTTCTGATGTTCTCAAAGCCTAAGAAGCTCTCCAGTGTTTTCTTATGACACTCTTAAGTATCTTCGGATTATTAATGAAAATGAGAAGAACCCTTAAATAATCCCACCATCCATGCTGCGTAGGTACTGTACCATTCCAGTAATTGACCATCTTTGGAATCATTCTGCATGATCACCCTTATGCCATTTTCCCATCCTCAGAGTGTGAGGAAGGGATTATGTGTAGTTACTGCACAATCAAGGAATTCAGGGTAAATTAAATTTGTTTATCCATTTGTCTTTTGAAGGGCATCTCGGCTTTTTCCACAGTTTGGCGACTGTGGACATTGCTGCTATGAACATTGGAGTGTAGATGGCCCTTCTTTTCACTACATCCGTATCTTTGGGGTAAATGCTCAGTAGGACAATTGCAGGGTTGTGGGGTAGCTCAATTTTTAATTTTTTGAGGAACCTCCACACTGTTTTCCCAAGCAGCTGCACCAACTTGCATTCCCACCAACAGTGTAAGAGGGTTCCTCTTTCTCCACGTCCTCTCCAACATTCGTTGTTTTTTGCCTTGTCAATTTTTGCCATTCTAACTGGTGTAAGGAGGTATTGCAATGTGGTTTTGATTTGAATTTCCCTGATGGCTAATGATGATGAAGATGATGTGGTCCATATACACAATAGAATATTACGCCTCCATCAGAAAGGATGAATATACAACTTTTGCATCAACATAGATGGAACTGGAAGAGGTGATGCTGAGTGAAATAAGTCAAGCAGAGAAAGTCAATTATCATATGGATTCTCTTATTTGTGGAGCATAAAGAATTGCATGGAGGACATTAGGAGAAGGAAGGAAAAAATGAAGGGGTGTGGAAATCAGAGGGGGAGATTAACCATGAGAGACTATGGACTCAGGGAAACAAACTGAGGGTTTTAGAAGGGAGGGGGGTGAGGGACGGGTAAGCCCAGTGATGGGTATTATGGAGGGCATGTATTGCAGGGAGCACTGGGGGTTATATACAAACAATGAATCTTGGAACACTACATCAAAAACTAATGATGTACTGCATGGTGACTAACATAATAAAAAAAATGTTTAGTTGTTTCCAACATGCATTTAGTGGGATTTAACAAATAGATAGAGGTTAAGATGAATTTGGAATAAACAAAAGAATAAACAAAATTGGGGACAAACAAACAAACAAAAAGACTATTTTCACCTGGAAAATTCTGTGATTTGGAGCCTGGAGCTTGGGACTTCGTAACATCCATGTCAATTGGGAGAGTGTTTTCCTCTAATTTGTACTTGGCAGCATTAATAATCTAAAAAGTGCTTCGATCATTAGAAAGCAAAAAGGAGGCATAACAGGCTGCAAATTGCCTTATTCACCCAATCACACGGTACTTACCACACTCACAATGATGATTATTCACATTTTTATGTGTCTGCCTGTTTTTTCATGTTCCAAAGTGGCAATTTTCTTCTCTGGCAAGATGAGTGTTTTGGTTGGTGTAAATGGTACTGTACGAGGCGGGTAAAGAAAAGCTGCCAATCATGGGCTTCCAGAATTTGAAATGAAGACCACCAAAAAGGCAATAAATAAAATGAAGACCACCTCTCGCATGGGTGACAAAGCTTTTTAAGAAATTTCCAGTATACGACTGCTGTTTGAGGCAACAACCTGGTGAAGCAGCAGTGTATATGAAGCAGACTCGTCAGAGCAAGTTCTTTGAAGAGGAATAAGAGCTTTCTCAACCCATCCCCCCCACTTCAGACAGGGCTCCCTCCCAGTCTCTCCACGGCCAACAAAGATCTCCAAGTTACACATTCCACTCGCACTGCTGGACCCCGATAGCACTGGGCATGAGTGAACAGTGTCTCCTCCCTAGACACACACCCCTACTTGTTGCTTCCTCGGTGGTAAGCTCCTTTACAATCTTTTCTGCTGGCTTTTCCTGGCCTACCAGCTTCTGAGTGTTGACAAGCCTCTGGGGTTTTGCCCTCCACCCTGTGATCTTGTCTCTGCAATTGTTGCAAATGAATTCCTCTACCTCACTGACTTTAAATATCACCTAACTGTTCATTACTGCTGTGTTTCTAAGTCCTGTCTGGACTTCGGCTCTGAGCTCCAGACACAATCATCTGGCTGGAGATACAGTGAGATAGTTAGACTTAAAATAATCACCCGGCACTTAGAGTGTTTCAGAAAGGACTGGAAGTTGGAGGCATCTTTCTAGGACTAGCAATGGCTTTTTACTGAGCCGTGTTTCTTCCCTGAAGGCTCAGCACACCTTCAGATGGATGACTGTGATGGCGGCTGCTTGCTCTTCGCCAAAGTCCATCTCCTTCATTGGTGGCATATATCAAATCCACAATTTCCAGCCCTGTGTACAGATAGATGAATGTGGTCCATGCTTGGGTTCTGTCCAGCAGATGGACAGCAGAGGGGCCAGAAGGCAAAAGTGTAGGAGAGCTCTGTGCTCTTAGGTACGCAAAGCTCGGCGACCATCTCCTTCACCCAGTGAGTATTTATCAAAAATGCAATCAACAACCGGCTAGTTGGCTGCTTGGTGGGACACCGGCATGTCAAAGGAACCGGTTTATCCCTTGGAAGCAGCCTACTTGCTAGGATAATCTATTTAACTGCAAGGTATCCCTGAAGCTTCTGTGTTGAATAAAGAATGCTTTGAGGAAAAACAAAATAAGATAAAACAATCCCTGAAGGTTTTGTTATCACAATATATCTGCAGCCAATTACTTTGTGGAATAAAGTAAATTATTTACTTTGTAGTTAAAAAAAAAAAGAAGTACAAGTGACTGTTTTACATTGAGGATAAAAATCAGGCTCTGCTGTTTCACGGCTTCATCTACTTTGTTCCTTCTTTGCTGTGTCTGAGCCTCTGTCTTTCCACTGCCCACCCTGACCGCCTTGCGGAGCCTCGTTCAAAACGCTGCTCATTTCCTCTCTCATGCACTCCGCATCCCCAACGCCCACCTTGCCAACACCTTGCTGTTCAGGCAAGCATCATGCCAGATTTTCAAATACTTCATCTTGGCTCATATACCCCTGAAAGATAACTTAGAGCAAAAGCAGTATTTTCAGCACTGGTTCATTGGAAAGTACACCAGAGTCCTGCTTTCATTTCTTCCCTGGAACAAAACAGCATTCGTTGAGAATGAGGAGTCCCAAATTTGCCCTCTTTCATGGCACAGATCATGATATGAAGGCTGGGTTGGTTTTCATCCAAAATCACATCAACAGACAAGCGAGGCCAAGAGCCCTTGACACACACAAAAATCATTACATTTTCTTCTTCTCTTACATGACTTGAGTAATCTGAACAAAACAACTGCAAAAAATAAACATCTCAGAAGTTGATGGGGGTTCCAGGCGGCACGCCCTAGCTGTGGACATCAGTGGCCCCTCGGTTTCTCTGGCTAGGGAAGTGCAGTCCGACCGCTGTGGGTAGAAGGTGTGGGGGTGAGCGGTGTGGGCTTTGAATGAAAGGGTGTGGACGTCGGACTCAGCAGGGACACACATGGCAAATATTTGAATCTGACATCAACGCCATCTCCAGGTCCTACATCTTCACCATCCCCTGGTATTAATTACTCAATTCTCACATGCAAAGGGGTCACACCGTGGTCATTTTCGCCAAAAGCTATGTGTCATCGCTCCTCTGAACAAAGGTCAAGTGGACTCATGGATCCAGAGGACCTTCGGAGACAGAAACACGGTAACACGGTCCACTTGTGATGTAAATAAAGTGCCAGGCAGCCACGGAGTGCACAGGGGGGGGCCCCATTGCACCCCAGCACCCCCTCTGGAACTTTGCACGTTGCTGGGAAAGCCAGCCAGCAGAACCATGTACATACAACCCAGACATGATAATATTTGCCTGTACGTAGATGACAGACAGGTAAGGACAGCTACTGCAGGTACAGATACAGATCCCACAGACTGGCATATTTGTGCACAGGGGAGTCTGTGGCCACCCACGTGCAGATATGTGCCTGTGTTCGTATGGGATACGCCTGTATGGGAGACATGTGCCTGAATGGGATACACAGGGATACATGTATGGGAATATAGTCTGTGTGTATAGAGATACAGGACCTGCTTGTATGTGTTTACACGGGATACATGCATGTACATACAGCTCGGTATGTACGGTGATAGAGACCTGGTACATAGGCTTACATGGGGCCTTTGCCGGTGTTTATGGGGAACATGTTTGTTAAGTTCATGCAAGTGTCCCATAGTGGCTATCATCGTTGACCTTGGACCTGCCTTGCAGAAAATGGTTCTCTGTTAGACAAGTGAGGGACTACATTAATCCACATTGGAGGCGGCTTGGTGTTAACTTTGTGGCTATGTCTGAAGTTGAAAATAAGACTATAAACAGGTAGAACAAATGAGTAGGTCATTGAAGTTATTGGTAATGAAACGTGGGACGGACCGAAGGCCATGGGAGTATAAATGGAGGGGCGGGCACACACTGGGGAGCCCACTGAAGCCCCTCAACGGTGAGGGAAATAAGCAGTAAGTGTTTGGTGTGGAAGTGGGTGGGGGGCGGGAGGGAGGTCAGGCACAGCGGTCAGGTCTCCTGGAGAGACAGGCCGGGTGGCCAGGGATGGCCTGGGGACGGGACAGGCAGGTTGAAATGGTTTAGGTGTCTGAGCTGTGCATCAGAAAGCTGTGTGGTGAGCTTGGGGCTCCTGGCCGTCTGTGATGGCGGCCACATCAGCCTTCAGGGCAGGGAGGCTGTGGCACAGGCCGCAGGCATCGTGGAAGGCAGCTTCGATGCCTCCCTCCTTCCTGTGCTCCCTGCTGGACCTGAGTGTGTCTTTAATGTCTCTCTTCTCCAAGTTCCTAATTTGCAAAGTGATGAAAGTAAGGGGGTTGTTAGGGGGTCTTTATGAATGTTGATTTATGATTTGACACAGCTAAAGCTTCTAGAATAGGGGCTGGCACAGGGAAGCACTCCATCATGTTTAATGACAGCCAACATTTATGTAATGCTCCTTCCACAGTTCTAGCCCAAATCAGCTCTCAAGCGTACCTGTGATTTTTCCGTGTGGGGGGTTGAAGGCAGAGGCATGAAAGATTTTCCTGGGACAGAGAAGTCAGTGGGAATAGCAAAAGGAAAAGGAAGAAACTGGGGATAAGTCCAGTGCTTGGAGGGGAGATAGTGTAAGAAATCGGAAAGGAGAAACTGATACAGACTAGTGAAGGGGACAGAGACTAGGCATCAGAGGGAGCTGGAGGCATGGGTCACCCAGGGGCACTGACCTCTGTCACAAGGGACCCTGGCCTCAGCCTTAGATGTGCTGTGACCATGTGCTCCTCAAACTCTAACACGTGTGACAGTCCTATCGAATGCAGATTCTGTGCAGTTGGTCCGGGTTCTGGCCCGAGTGCGTCTCTCACAAAGTTCCCAGGGGACACTAATGCTGCTCTGCAGATCTTGCTTGGAGGAACAAGGATCAAACACTGGCGGTAGCTCTTGGTGTTGCTTTGTTTTACCTTAATGAAGACTAAGTCGCACACCACTCAGGTAGGATCTATTTCTGTATTCAGTGCTCATGTCTCGCTACCAGCAGGTAGGGTCTCCACAGGGATCCCTTTACTTGTCTCTGTTCCTGGCTCAGGACCGAAAACTAAAGAGCCCCCCCTTCAGCATCTCCCTCTCTTCGGAGCCATCCCAGAGAACTCAGACACGTAGAACACACGACCCTAAACATGCCCTTAAAAGCTATTCAAGGCAGGGCCCTTGTTGAGCTTCCGTTGCTAACCACAGAGCCCGGAATTCCCGGTCTCAGGAATTGTAAACTGAATCCAGAAATCCCAGGGGCTTTGGAGGTGGGAAAAGTCAAGCATGTGCATTCTGCCTTTTAATTCTGTTCTCGAAGCCTCTGCATTAAACACTAACTACATAGCCAGGGACCAGATTCTTGGCAGGACATAAATTATGAATGTAAAAGTCATAAAGGGAAATTTATAGGTGGCTTCTGTTGCACTTAAAATTAGCATTTGAAAATTGCATCACATTCTGATTCCACCATGGGATCGATCAATTGCTTCCTGCATTAATTTTCTCTCGTAGGTGCCACAGGTTATTGCTTTCAGGGGGGTGCATGCAACATTTTGTCCATTGCCCCTTGCAAGAGACCCAAGTTTTAGATGCCTGATACATCTTGTGTTACAGGGGGGAGGCTAAGGGTGGGCTTGGTGAAGGGACACGGGAGTCAAGAGGTAGCGCATTGTCCCTGGGGCTCTGGAGGAAGACGGAGTCAGACCCCGACATCCTTCTTTACGAAGGCCTCCTAAAGGAGGTGGTTGGGACACCCACTGATCCCCCTTTTGTCTGGGCTATAATTCATCATGTCCTAAGGGAAGAGAATCTAGATCCCTCTTATTCTGAATTTATGGAGTTAAAGCCCACATAAATCCTAATACTACAGATTTAAAACTGGATTCCGGTGGTATAAATATGCAGTGGTACAAAACATGATATATTTAATAGGAGAATCTTCTCAAGAATGCTGGTTTTTGTGTTCTGCATTGCTACAGCAACTGATGCTCCCCTTTGACTTTTTATATCTGAGTGTCTTACTGAAAATCAAGTCTGATTTGCCCTGCTTCGATCAAGCAGGGAAATGAAGGGAGGACTTTCATTCCAGGCAGAGCCTTGAATAAACATGAGACGTCCAGAAGAACTGAGTTCAAGGTGTTGGCAGGGTGTTAACCATGAATGATGGCATCCACACTCTCCAGAACCAAAGCCCAAAATGAGTCAACCCCGATTTGTAAGGTGAAGGGGGGGTGCCATCAGCACAACCCAGATGTTGGTCCCTCGGCCCAGAGGCTCTGACTCGGCAGCGATGAGGAAGCCCTGTCTGTTGCTATCTCTGTGTCCCTGCTGACCCTCAGACTTCACGGCTCATGCACCCAACCCCCTGGGCTCAGCCCACCCCACCCGATCTGCAGGGTCACGGAGGCTAAGACACCATGAAACGTTAGGGTAATGAGTTAAAGGAAAGTGTACTTCTGTCCTTCCTCCTGGTTCCTGTCCCTCCATTGCCAGACCTCTCTCTCCTCTCTCTCTATGCCCGGCACTTCTGTTCACTTCTCAGCCCACAGCCAGCTCTGAACTCCATCGTGGCCCTGAAGTGGCCTCCAGTAATGTCATCGAAGACTTGTAGCTGTCGACTCTGATGGTGACCTTCCTGCCCTGTGCTTGTTGATTTTTTGCTAGAATGGACAATGCTCCGCCCTCCATCCTGCTTGGGATTCTCTGCTTCTGTCACTCCTGGGACCTGACACTCTGCTCTGCTTTGTGTCTGCCAACCCTTTGACCCTGGTTTCCCTGTGAGCGCCTCTTCTTGCAAATTTAAACGGTGGCATCCCCTTCCTCAGTGTTCACTCCATGAACTCACTTGGATCATCCCTACTGCTTTCCAAGGCTTGTAGCTGAAGTCAGAGTTAGTAGCACTGACTCTAAATCTGGGTCTGTGGCTTGCACCTCTCTTTTGGGCTTCAGAGTCCCAGGTCCCTTTGGTTGCTGGAGCTTACTTCTCTCTGGTAAGGCACAGACTTCTCAAACCTGAAGTGTCTGCAGGTTTGAGACTGCTTCCTCATCGCTGCCGAGTCAAAGCCTCTGGCTGTGCCTCCCTGTGCATGGAAGGGCAGATCTAGCTCTTTAGTCAGGGACCACATTTCCAACCTCAGGCCCTCTCAATAACCCCCCTCACTGCTCTCAACACGTCGCTCATACTCATACACCCCCTGTCGCCCGCCAACCCCAGAGTCACAGTCAAGACAGTTTACAGCTTGTCATGGGAGGGGGTGACTAATCAGGCAGGTGCTGGCCACTGGCTGGTGCAGGGCCATGGGAGCAGACTCCTGGGCCAGCTGTCACCCTCCACACTGCACCTTGGAAAGGACAGTCCTGGGGAGGGACTGGGGATTTGTGCCCCGAGGGCTCAGAGCCAGAGGCACGGACACATTGTCTGTGTCACCCTAGAGCACCTGCTCCTTTTCTTTTGTCTTTGTTATAATTTGAATGACATGTAAATGTAGTAGTTGTTTTTCTGCTCTCTCACAACCCTATGAGCTGGGCGAGAGCAGAACATGGACAATCACCCTCCATGATATGCACACGACGCACGTGAGCGTGACTTATAGAACTGTCCTCACTAATCATATTTCATTGAAAGCAGAATGTTAAGGAGGTTGGGCTATTGGAACAACCGTGGGAAGTAGGTATGATGGAAAACACGCAAGCCAGCCCCATACATTAGAGACTTGTCCCCACCAGGCAGCACACTGCGTGTGTCGTCTGGAAATAATCCCTTATAACTTTAAATCTCCAGATACGGTAAAAGCGCCTCCCTCCATACCTTGCAAGATTGATGTGAACATCAAACAGTATTCGGACCTAAAAGTGATTTGTAAAATATAAAGTGATGACTAATTTTAAGACATCATTATTAAAATATATTGAGGAACAGTGTTGGGCTTTTAAAGGACCGTGTTCCTGAGTGCCTCATTAACTCCACTTTGAAGAAGATGGCTTTAGGATCGAAGGCGCTTGACTCCAGCGGGAGAAAGAGTTGATGCCTCCCGTTCCCCTCTTCCCTCTCCTTCTCCCCCTTCTTGTAGGGAAGGAAAAATTCTTCCTCTGCCCTCCAAGGTCTTTCAGCTGGATGAAGGATTACATTTACACGAGATGGGTTAATAGGAGGAAAATACCCACAATTTTATTATGTGCCCACAGAGGCCCAGGAATGAAGTTGAGACCTAAAGATGGGGCCAAGTGGACAGTTCTAAGAGATAATAACTTTGTAAACCATTAACAGGATAAAGTAAACAGATGTTCGGGACCATGATTTTTTTTATTTTTTAAAAGATTTTATTGGTTTTGTTATGTTCAGTTGCCCACCATATAGTACATCATTAGATTTTGATGTAGTGCCCAATGATTCATTAGTTTTGTATTAATAAGGAATTCTAAACCGAATTTGGGCAGAGGCAGCAGATTAGGGGGAAAAAAAAAAAGATGATGAGAGGAGAAGGGCGTGGGGGGAACTCGGAGGGAGACGAACCATGAGAGACTGTGGACTCTGAGAAACGATCTGAGGGTTTGGGAGGGGGGGTTGGGAAGTTGGGTGAGCCTGGTGGTGGGTACTGAGGAGGGCACGGATTGCATGGAGCACTGGGTGTGGTGCATAAACCATGAATTCTGGAACACTGAAAATAAATTTAAAAAATAAATAAAATTTTTTTAAAAAATGACATTTCTACAGTGTTCTTGCCTTAGTAGTTCCTGTCTGTGGTGATAAGATATCTTTTTACTTCATTGCAAGGGGTAGGGACCTTTTACATGGGAGACTGACTTGCAGCTTTCAGGGGGACAGAGGAGGGTCTGAGTGTCTTTGCTGTTTCTTCAGAACTTACTTAAAATAATCAGTATGTTAAAGTGGCACATTTTGGGGTTCCCTTGGTCCCTACATCCTTCTCTTTCTTTGTCTTAAAATTGCCTTGTTCTAAGATCCTCACTGTAGCACATCTTAAAATACCTTCACCAAACCAGGGCATGGATTGGGAACAGAAGCATCCTATGGTGAGCCAAGTTCACTTTTCTCCTGGATTCCACCTCAGGCTCACCTTCAGACCTCTTGCCCCATGCCCTTCTCTGGGTGCTGGACTGGACAGAGAGATGAGGAAGGAGGACTCCGCACACATTCTAGAAGCACTCCACATGGCACAAGAACAAAGCAGCCCAGAAGCAACAGAGGAAGGAGGCTTCATTGAAGCAACAGAGGAAGGAGGCTTCATTGGGCAACATCTTCTCACCAAAGTAGGCTCTCTGGGTAACAGAGAAGAGAAAAAGTAAGAGGATGGACCACAGAGCTCTGTGCCTGGTCCAGCAGAGGGAGCAGATGCTTTCTGGGAGGTTCTGGTAGAGGTTTGGCACAGGGAGGTCACTGCATACAAATTTTAGGGTGAAATCTAGTACCCCAGGTTCTCTCTGGCTGATACATAATCTATTTTACGGATGCTAGTGTTGTCTCTGGTGTGAGGTGACAGAAGTCCGACTACAGATATAATTCTTACCTTCGAATAAAAGAAAGCTGTCATGTTCTGGCTGAAAGATGGATGAAGAAGGAACCACAGACGCTGGACATGTGAACTCCCCAGTGTGTCTGCTCAGGCTTTTAGTACTAGAGTAATTGAATCCAAACACACGGTTCTCTCCTTATTTTCTACAGACAGGGTGGCTGCTGCCACTGGGAAAGCTCTGGATGGTAAGGGAAGCCCACTTTCAGGCTGTGCTTTGGTAGAGTGACCAATAGTGACCTAACATGAACAAGACACAAACCCTCCCATCATATGTGCATAATGCCAGGGGCTTCCACACTGAGAAGATGGTATTATTCTCCTGTTAGAAATTGTGATCCCAGGAAAATACTTATTTTACTCTTGGTCTGTCATTCCATTCTTGGCTTCATAATGAATTCACTTTTCCTGTTTCCTTTATCTGTACAGGAAAATGCTACATCCCACTGGAATATGAGATGTGAAAACTTCACTGTGAAAAGTGAAATTCCCTTCGTGACTAGGAGGGGGCATCCTTTTGTCTCAAGAAAGGCAGAACAAAATGGCCATTCCTGGGTTGACGCAAAATTGCCAACCGAGGTGCTCTTGAGTGCCTCTGATGGGAGGGCGAGTGAACTGGATGGAGGGGTGAGGAGAGACGAGCCTCCAGCAGAGGCAGAGCCCTTGGCTACTTCACAGTGGACCGGCTTTCAGCCGCTGGCCGGTGGAAGAGGACACAGCCCACAGTATGTGCATCCATTCTGGCTTAATTGGCTTTTTTAGTTTCCAGCAAGCATCCTCACAACCCTTCCCTGCGCAAAGCTCTTCCGGTGGAGCCCAGGGAGCTGAGTGTCCCCACTATGCCCCCAACCCACTATGCCCCCAAGAGGCCAAACCCAGGGAGGGACGGCATCCCCTCCGAGAAGCCTTGAAGATGTCTTCAGTCTCTAGCTCGGCTCAGAGCTCCCAGTCTCCAAAGGTCACCAGGAAAGTGACAGTCACCCTGGCCCTTGGCAAATCAAGGAGGAAGGGCCGGGGGAGGGCTGGGCTTCGAGAGCTCTCAGGGGACAACTGACCTCCCAACTGCCTCAAGTAAATGCCTGAGGCTTCCACCTAGGGGGACTGGCCTAGAAGCACATGGCCATTTCCACCCTAATATAGCTAGAAATAAATTTAAAAGATCTGGGCAGAACTCTGTTTTGTTTCCTGACCTGTAAACTTAGGAATCTCAGCTCTTGGATGATGGCAGGGAGTCCTTACACGTCGAGGACACTGTATTCTCTGATGCTCATGATTTTCCTGGGAGACTCTAGGGTTCACCGTTTGGGGGCTCTGTGGCTTTGATGAGTTCAAAATCCCCTGTTGACTGGGCCACACTCTCTCGAAGGCTCTAGAGGAGGCCCCTTCCATCCCCCTCTCCTAGCTTCCAGTGTTTGCTGGGAAACCTGGCATCCTTGGCTTGCAGACACTCCACGTCCATCTCTGCCCATGTCATCACATGGCGTTCTCCCTGTCGGTGTCCAGGTCCGTGTTCCTCTCCTCTTCCATGGACACTAGCACTGGGTTAGTGTTGTCCTAATGTGTTTTGGCCTCATCCTACCTTGATCTTATCTGCAAAGCACCCATTTTCAAATAAATCCACATCCTTGGGTACTTGGGATGAGGAATTCAGCATATCTTTTTGGGGACACAGTTTAGCCCATGCCAACATCTCAGTGTCCCCTACACAAGGTTAGTCACCGAGGACTTGTTAGCCAGTCTCATCCCTCTCTCCTTCACAGCGTATTGCTCTGTGTGTCCTAAAGTGCATCCTACAAGTTTACCAACAACCTTAATCAACCTGTCAGAGGTGTTTCATGGAGGAATCCTTTGACATTCAGATTTATCACAAAACCTCCTTTGTAGGAATCAGAAGAAAGACTCATTTCTCCCTGCTGTGTTTTTACACACCATGATGACGATGGAAATGCAGTTTATTTCAAATAAAGCAAAAGAAGCCAAGCAGGACCTCAGCACATCACCCGTGTTAGCCGGCCACCTAATTATGCGTAGACCATCCGTCTTTTGATTTCCTTAAATAATTCTCTCAATGTCCCAGAAGGTTAGAAAAGACCCTTTTTTACAATAGTTACTACAAAACAAACAAAGAAACAAATAACAACAAAAACCTTTTCGCTCCTAGGGTAGAAACCTATGCGAATAGGGGACATTTAAATCTGCAAAGTGTAAGGAAGGGTCACAAGTTGAAAGTGATTTTGAACAATCAGGGGAGTGAGCTGTGGTTCACTGAAATCCCAGGTGTTTCTCTTCCGGTCAGCTGCGGGATCATTTGCAGGCGGGGCTTCCTTCAAGGGCAAAGGCTCCAGAGTCCCCACCAACAGGAACCACCGGACTCACCACCAGTTTTGGGTAAGTATTCGGATCTGTGAGACAGCTCTTCCGCGAGGGTTCTTGAGCACAGGGCACCGCTGACTCACTAGCCAGGAGAAGGCTGGTGGTCTTCTCCCAGCTGACCTTGGTGGGCAAGAACAATGGGCCCTTGTTAACCCGCCTCCCACAGAGGTGGAAGGAGCCCTTCTAAGTCCCCCCATGTTTTCGGGACAGAGGCAAGATGTGCGTGCTGGCCAGACCGGCAAGCTGTTTTCTCTGACTCCCTGTTCACAAGCTGTCCTTGGAGTAATCTTTCGACATCATTGCTGACATTCTAATTCAAGCCTCATCTCCGTGTTTTGCCTTGGCAAATTACGTCGGTCCTTTTTACATGTCTCTGGAAAATGAAAGCTATTTGACAAGAACAGAAAGAAGAGCAGAATGTAAGTGGTAGGCTTTGATAAATGAAATTGATAAAAGGATATGGTTTGACATTCTTTAAGATGGATATTGATAATAATAGATAAATCTCTAACGGGGCTCTTACGGAATTTACGCTCCTTAGAAAACCTACAAACAGGACTGGAAGAGATGGTCTCTTCTGAGCCTCTTCCCATGTTTTCCTGGGCACTTACGCACTTGCCACATGTGGGTCTATAGGAGATTGACACGTCTAAAAGAGTAGATGCTAAGTGTTTGATGTTGTGTGGGATCATCTCATATTTTGGGGGAAGACCATATCTATTTTTTTTTTAACTGTGGAGATGGGTCATTAACCCAGCAGTTCTGAAAAATAAACATAATAGTAGGGAAAAGTACCCATTATAAGAGCTTAAAGTATCAGAAGTCTGATGTGTTCAGTGAGTCACAAAAAGGGATAAAGTATGAAAAAAGCAAACTGCTATCACATGAACACAGAATTTCACTATAAAAATTCTTTTGTCCAGTGTTGAATTCTCAAATACAGTTTTTAAAAATGTTTTATTTATTTATTTGACAGAGAGAGAGAAGGATCACTAGCAGGCAGAAGGGCAGGCAGAGAGAGAGCGGGAAGGAAGCTCCCTGATGAGCGGAGAGCCCGATGTGGCGCTCGATCCCAGGACCCTGAGATCAAGACCTGAGCCCAAGGCAGAGGCTTAACCCACTGAGCCACCCAGGTGCCCCTCAAATACATTTTTTAAAAAAAATATTGAATCATCCCTCGGGAAGTCGGTGAGAGAGCACAGCACTGTTTTGGGGAGTCCGCGAGTGCTTGTTTGTATGTGTGATCGTCCCGCATAAACAACACAAGAAAAAGGAACACAAGAAAAGGTTGTCTCGCATCCCTCCCACAGACCCTGCCTTCAGCACAGACCGCCGCCTCCCGGTGACGCTCTCCCATCCTTGGGCTTACACTGAAGCCAACTCACACTCGTCTTAGATGTATTAAACTTATTTCCAATATGTTACTCTTTCCTTAATTTTCTGCTCTTGATAATGGTGCCTTAAATACCCAGATAATGTGTAATCTCTCTCACATTTTATTTCTATGTAAAAATAGCAAACAGAGCATTCCCAATCTCCCTAATCAGGCATCATATCAGCATGACATCGTTTCTTACTCAAACCCCTTCACTTCACAAATATTTAAAAGGATGCAAACCCTACAATGTCCGTGGGGTGTTTAAGGCTTTACTGTGCTACGTACCCACATGTCCTGAGAGATGGTTCCACCCAAGATGAGAAACGGAGAAGAGCATTTGCTTGGGGATGGATGGGCTGCAGTCGGGGCCCGGCAGTCTGCACAGCCGTCCGTGTCCTGCACGGCTTTCCATGACTTGCCGGCTGCAGGGGCGGGTCCAGCAGCACCTTGGCCAAGGTGTCTCCAGTCTCCTGATGAAGGTCATGGGCCACAGGTACACTGTGGAAACACGAGTGCCGTGTTTCCTTTGATCACAGAAGCAAGACAGTCAGACTTGGCTTTATCACAGCACCTGACACGACTGCCTTCCCCAGGCGCCCCGGGCCAGTGTCCTTGCTGGAACGAACGTCATGTATCAGATGACAATGACTCAGAAATTAGGTGCATGCACCTGTCCAGATGAGGAACCACTGTTTGCCAGCCCTGCTGCAAACCCAGGGCAGCTTCTCAGTTCACACTGCTGCTGGAATTAACACCCCAGTCCTTCCTGCTGCAAACGTGACCCAGTGCTCCCGAGAGGCACAATCGCAGACCTTTCTCTTCCCAATTCCGTCCAGCTTGTGTGACATCTGGAAGTTCCATGGCCTTTCTGGGTCTTATTTCCCTGTGATTCAGCAGGTGCTTGCATTCCATGACTGTTCTGAGTGTAAAATAGGAAAGTATGAGAGATGTCTTGTGTAAGGCAAATTGTAAGATCATTGCTCTCTTGCTTCCCGATTATTCCACAGGAAGTTCTCCCTCCAATCGTGTCAGCCTCGGACGTGGAAAGAGGTTAACGGAGCAGGTTGGCATCTCCCTACCTTCCTACCATCACTGAAGAGTCCTCTCATGATCCTTTGGCTTGGGCACTGCTGCGCACAGTGGCCAGCCCTCATCGGTTTCCCAGTGTTTCATAAAAGCAACGACTCACCAGCGGCTCCACCAAGCCCTTGCCAGAAGGCTGGGAAGCAAGCCCAACGGGGCAGATACCTGCTGACTTGTCCCCTACTATGACAAGAACCCCCCTCCCCAGATGTGTCCAGAGGGCCTTGAGTGACCAGGAACTGATCAAGCAATCCATCTCTGTATTGTATGGAAGTCTCTGGTATTCCGTAGGAAGCCTTCACAATTCAAGAGAGTGGGGAGAAGGACGTACGTAAATATAACCTTTAACTCCAACCCAAAGAGCTGGGTTCTCAGCCGTCTCACCTGAGACTTGGCCCCTTTCAGGAGGGCCTGGGGACCCCTGGACAGAAGGCATGCACTGTGAGCGTGAACGAGTGTCCTTCCCCAACCGTGCCCTCATTGTAGCAGCAGGAATACTCTGCAGGTCCGGTGCCTCCTGTACGGCAAGGGGTATGGGGGTCTCCACGCATGCTCCGTGAAAGGTGACATGAAGTAGGGCCATTTCTGTAAAGTGTCCTTTAGTCCCCTGCTGCCCACCACTCCGGCTTTCAGATGCAGCCGGGACACCATGAAGGCGGAGGAACCCTGCGCCCGCGGACCGAGCCTCAAACATTCCAAGGACTCCAAAGCAGGAACACGTGCCACTTGCCACAGAATCAGACATTTGCTCCCTGAGAGCCTCAGCAGACAGCGACGTTCGGCCAGGGTTCCTCTTCCGCTGCCGACAAGGATCAACGTTCTTTGTACACAACAGATGCGAGCTCTCCGCTTCGTCTTTAATACCCCTGGCTTCTGCCCCCCAGAAGGACACGATTTGAGTTGCTGCCTGAACTTGTGCTCCCCGAATTGCAATTCTGAGACCCTCAAGTAAAAGCTTCTATCTTATCTCAGGTCTGCCTCTCCTCCATCAGTGCTCCCCACCCCGAAACTCGCGGCCAGTCTCCTGGAGCCAAAGCTTCATTCTAGGCTAGAGCATGTTTAAGGCATTAGATTAGAGAGTAGAAGAGACCAGAACCCAGTCTAAGTAATCACTGTAGGTTGGTTTGGGGAGGCTCTGGTTGCTGGTGCACATGTGTGACATGTGCGTGAGCATGTGAAAACGAGCTGGTGGGCTCTTCCCCGGATTCCTCTCGCATCAGGTGTCACAAGCTGGAAACCACTTGCGTCGCGACAGTGAACAGGGCAGTGTGGTACACAGCGGCCAGTCACAGTGGACTAGGTCCTTGGAGTCCGGCTGAGCCCTCCACACTCTGTGTCCCCAGCTCAAAGACGCATTGGCCTTCTCCTCAACATTCTGGAAATAAAATGCATCTTACAGTGGATTTGTGGGTTTAAGTCATTCTTTTCTTGTTTGAACCCTGAAAAAGTCAATAGAATGCTTCAGAATCACTGCCCTCTGGAAATCAACAAAATGGAGTGTGAACTCCGGGGCATCAAGCGTTAGGAGATAAAATGAATCCCAACATGATATAAAGCCTATTTATCCCATGGGGCGAAACGGGGAGTCCCGCCCCAGGGATTCCAGCTCCATCCGCTTCAGAGGATGATGAAGGTCACCACCTCTCCCTCTCCACTGATAAGGAAGTGCTAGGGAACATAGATGCACTGTTCCGGAAGGTCAAGGTTCTGAAAAATCCAGCTCTCTTCATGGCCTGTGGCTTCGACAGGCTACTTGTAGTTCATTTCGATTCTATTTCAGCCTCTTTCTTTCTAAATGATGGAACTCCTTCAAGCGACCAGTTTCCTAAGGTTGGGAATGCATTTTATTTACCTGATAGTGACACAATGGCTAATTTGGTGTATATTAGTTGTTTTCTTGTTTTATTTTATTTTTATTTTAGCTTTTTAAAGATTTTATTCATTAGAGAGAGAGAGCACACAGGAGCAGGGAGAGGGGCAGAGGGAGAAGCAGACTCCGGGCTGAGCAGGGAAGCCTGACATGGGGTTCAATCCCAGGACCCTGAGATCATGACCTGAGCCAAGGGTGGAACTTAACCAACTGAGCCACCCAGGTGCCCCTGTTTTATTTCTTAAATTGCTTTAAAGATGGCTTTAGAACCAGTCCTGAGACAGGGGGTTGCTGGATCACGTTTTAAGTTCTTTATTCATGTTGCCAAGCTAGCTTTGAAAAAGGATACGCTCATTATAAATACTAGCAGGGTGTGATTATACCAGCCTCGCAACGAACTCATCAGCATTATTTACTTGGCTAATTTGAAAAGCATAACATATTACAACACAGCTTGCTTCTGCTCTGTGACGGTTCCTTGGTTTGGGGCGTATTTCATGTCTGTGGCTTTCCTCACTGTGCTGGTGTTTACGTGTGAGGCACTAGGGCTATGGGATTCAGCCCAAGAGATCTAACTTTTACCTCGGTGTCAGTCTCGGTCCTCCGGGAAGCAGACGTGAGAATGGAGTTGGAAGTCAAAGGGTATGCGGGGAATGCCCGTGAGTGGTAGAGGGGAAAGGGAGCAGGAAGACGCAGAGAGACTCCAAGCACAGTGAGCGAGGACACGGCACTTGTGGGAGGCAAGGGGGACGAGGGAGGACCAGACAGGAGGAGCCTCAGAGGGTTGGCAGCAAGTAGGGTGTCCCAGAGCAAAGGCTAATTTTTGGAAGAGATCGGTGTTGGGTCAGGGCGGGGTGTCCCCCTCCAGTGCTCCTCCATGTGGTCACTGTGTGAGCCCAGCCTGGAGAACGAGGAGGCATGAAGGAAGCACCAGGAGGCTGTCTGCTGCCTCTGCCTGCAAGGAGAGGGAATCGCGTCCCTGGCGGCTACTCCTCGTGGACATGGGATGCTCAAGGAAGTTTGACTTATAGAAATTCAAGAAGTAAATTTTAGTTGGCTTGGTTATTTACTGGATAATCACTGGACTCCAGTGATTATTGCCTGGGCTTCTATACTATGTGGAGTTTTCTGGAAAGATTTTTATTTACATATTTCCAAATATGGTTATGGATATTTGATTTTGTATTTTGAAAATTTGAAAATATTTTCTGGTATAAAGCATAAAGGCATATCTTTGGGGTCATATGCAACTATGCCTTTTACAAAGAGCAACAAAAGCAATCGGTGGAAACATTTCTTGGCTTGCATAAGGATTACAATGTTATAGCTCACACCACAGCCCCCTTTAAAGTGCCATGTCTTTTTCTCTCTCCCAACATGATACTATTATTTGGTTGATACACTTCTGTGTCTTTTTTCTGTGTATTCATGGACACATATATGTATAAAAATATACAGTATTATTTGGGACCAATCATGGGTGTCAGTTTCTTTGGCCATTTGCCGATTATTGGGACTTTGGGAGATCCGTCATCTTTCAGGAATAAAAACCTTGTCTCAAAGGAACCTGCCTTGACATCTCTCCCTAACCTCTCATCCCCCTTTATTTTTCTTAGAGTACCTACCTCTCCCTGGCCTTGCATCACATATAAATTCGTTTACTCAATTACTGCCTATCTTCTCCCATTAGAAGGCAACCCCCCACGCCGGCAGAGTGTTGAGTGGTTTACATGGAGAAAATAAAAGATGATACTGCTGGCGGCCAGACTAGGATATTTCTACCTGGACCATGAATAATGCTCAGCACGGCTATGCCATTAGAGAGAGTTAAGTCAGCCCTGCAGCTCCAAGAAGCACTGGAGTTTCTCATCATTCTGTCTGACCTTTCTTCCTGCTCTTAGCAATGTCAGCTCAGCTCTGCTGTGTCCTCCCGGCCGCTCAGCGATGAAGATAAGTAAGATCCAAATGACCAATTGCCTTTGTTTCACGAAGGCACCCGGCTCTCTTTTGCTTCCTTACCCAGCCCAAGCCCAGACCCCGTTAGGGACCCTGGGTCCTCTGCTCTGCTCACTCAGACCGAGGAGCTCCTGCAGTTATGGGGTGCCTTTCCTTTTGGTGCAGGAGGCAAAAAAGCAGGTGGTGTCAGCACAGGTCCCTGGTGGAGTTTGATGATGCTGGCAACGTCCCAGTGCCCAGGTCGGTTCTGGGGACATGCGCGGCACTTTGCAAATAGTTTTAGAAAGAATTAGGAAGTAAATCGGGATGTTAAAACTCCTAGACCAGAGGTCAGAGGGCTTTTACATTTTAGGAAATAATTCCAAATTGCCCTTCAAGGTGGCTATAAAGACTTCAGTGCTTCATGTCCATGGAGCCTCATGATCAAACCTTCTGGATTTTCCAATCTGATGGGAACAAATCAATCTGGTTTTATTTAGTTTTGCCAAGTGAGAATCACATGGCAAGGTGTTTTTGATTGTGTGCCCTTCTGCTTCTTTGAAGTGTCAGTTCATGTTCTTTCTTGTTTTTCCCATTGTGTTCCTTCTCTTTCTCTTATGTATTTGCAATAATCCTTTTTTGCTACCCTTCGTACTGTACATCCATTGCAAAAGTGTCTCAATGTGTCACATGACTTCCATTGGTCTTTTTTTTTTCTTTTCTGTTTTCATTCATTTTTAAAAATTTAGTTATGCTTTAGACCGTGTTCCCAGAGATAAGAATTTTTGTGCTGGGCTTCTTCGGAAAGTGTTCCCCCGGGAAGAGGGAAACGGGGAGAGGAATGTGTGTAATTCTGCACGGGGCCTGGCTCTGGGTGACCCCTCCAGGGGGAAGGACCCTGCAGAGAGTGTCACCCCCCCCACCAGGCACCCACTTGCCTGGGAGAGAGGAGGCTGCCTGTTCATGGTTCTGCCAGGGTAACTCAGGACAGGGCCAAACGCCGGGACAGGTGCAGCCGCCTGTGCGAGCCAGCACTGCTCTTCAGGAGCCCAGGGATGAAGGAAGGGTTTCAAGGGCATCCGGGCAATTAGCTTTCTATTTTGGTGAAATTTGCAGGTGAGACTTTTTTGGCAGACCCGATCGTTTATTCCTGTGACAGCTCTTAGTCACCCTTTCCTTCTCGTGGCTACATTTGCTTATTGTCTATCTGCTTAGCACGTAACATTCTGACGAATAGTGTGTGCCCTGCTGTCCTCTTCTTAGCTTTCAAGGTCCACAGTCCTGGTTCTTGCCTGGGCCAGTGTGAAGGCTCCGCCTGCTTCCCACACAACCGGGCTGCACCACTCCCTGAAGCAAGACAGCTTGTAGAAAGTGCTAGAATGATAAGAAAGCCCAAATCCTGCCTATCTTCCATTTTTCCAGGGAGAATATTTTAAATTTACTTCTGTCCAAATCAAACGCATGAATTTTTCCATGACATGGTTGAAATGGATTTTTACTTATTTAATATACTTTACCTACATGTTTAATTTCCTGTGAAATGCACCAATACATTCATTTGAAAATATTAATTTTCCCCTTTCTCTGTTGTCCCAGAACAATTTCATGTAAAGTCTGCATACTGAAACACCGTCTCCAGAATCACAGGAAATATGGCTTTCATCATCAGAAACAGATTTCCAGAACACATTGTATCGGTTCTATTTAAAGACTCTGAGACCACCTTTCAGAAATCACTTAGGAATGTTGAAAACCTCCATTTCACAAATAAGGAAACTACCTTCTCCAAGGCTTCCCTAAGACACAGCCCCGACATGATGCTCTTGGTTCTGGTCCTGCTCCTTGTGGCTACACAGCCTCATTCTCAGCCACCCAGCTTACATTTCCCTCCGTCATGGTCTTCTTTCTCTCTAAATACTCTTCAATTATACTTTCTGGATGAATTTGGAAACCCTTTCCTAATGATCCATGAAAGATCATACCCAAGTTAAGCGGAATCCGTCTTTTAATCTGCTAAAAACTGACATTATCATATTTATCTTTCCCACCTAGAAAGTGGGATGTGGACCATTGTATTCAAGGCTTATATAATCCCCGATAAACTCTGGTCACTTTTTGTATAAAGGTCATGCATCCTTTCTTAAATTTGTTTCTAAATATTTTATGTTTTCCTTTCTATTGTAAATAGAAATTCCTTATAAATGATTCATTCCAGGTTACTGATGGTATGGAAGAATGTAATTGATTCTAGGTATATTTATTTTATATCCTGTTAATCCATAAAATTTTTATTAGGTCTAAAGTTTCTTAACAGAAATGTGTAACTGTCTAAGGATATGATTATATTTATCATGATACTTTTTTGAGCCTCGGTTTTTAAATCTTACATTTGTTTTTTGCAGCCACAGGAGCATAAATAAGGCAGAGAAATAGACCAAGAGCTACTGTAGCCCATTCCAGTGCCTGGATCATGTCCAGGGGTGGACGGATGTCACAGGAACCTCACAACAGGGACTGGAATTCAGGACACATGGAGATCCGAATCTGAGCCCCAGTGTGGCAGGGAGGAATGTGTCCTCTAAAATATCCAGGTCCTAATACCTGGGTTTTTTATAATATAATATAAATATAACAATATAATACATGGAAAAAGCTTCTTTGTAGATATGCTTCATTTAGGGATATTGAGATTATTCTGCATTATTCTGATTATTCTGCTGGGCCTTAAAGGCAGTCAGAGGCATACGTAGGGGATGATGGCAGGCTATCTTAAAATGTGCCACTTCAACATACTGATTGTTTTAAGTTAGCTACTTAAGAAACAACAAGGACAATCAGGCCCTCCTCTGTCCCCCTGGAAACAGGAAGTAAACTCCCATGTGAAAGATACCTCCTACTGAGAAAAAATAAAAAGATACCCTTATTACCAGAGATAGGAAATTCTAAGCCCAGAATGCTGTAGTACAAACCTTGTTCCTTTTTTTTTTCTAATCTGCTACCTCTACCCAGATTCTGTTTTGAATTCCTTACTAATTAAAGCTCCCAAACACCTGTTTTCTTTATCCTGTTAATTCCTCACCAAGTTATTGTCTGTTTGGTGAAAAGTATAAAACCTACATGCCTTGCACATTTCTTTAGGTCTCAATTTCATTATTGGATCTCTGTGGACACATAATAAAACTCTGTTTTTTCACCTCCTGTGAACCTATCTCGTGTGGATGTAATTCTTTGTCCGGCCGGAAGATCTAGAAGGGTAGAGGAAGAATTTTTCATTCCCTGATACAGCACAGGGTCGAAGCGAGCATTAACTATGGACAGAAGAGAGGAAGGTCAGACAATGGAAACAGAGGGAAAGAGAGTGAAGTGTGCAGTTGACCCCAAAGACCAATACAGAGGAGGGCCAGGAACCTGACAACGCAAGGAGAGCAGCTCCGGGGGCGGGAGAAGGCAGGGAAGCAGATCATCCGCTAGAAGCTCCAGATGGCGCACTCCCGGCTGACACCTGGGACTCCCCCCCAGAAAATCCCTTTTGTTCCCTGAAGGCTTCTTCTTTTACTTCTTGCCATCTCTTCAGCTTCTGGCCCTCTTATTAATCAAGCCACAAGCACAAAATAAATTAACTCAAATTTATGAGACAAGAATTTCTTAGCACTAAATTTGAAGACCAGGCCTTGGGCCTCAGCAGTAGGTCAATTGCCATCTTTACTGCCTTGGTGTTGGGTCCCAAACCGAAGCTGGCTACCATGCTCCTCCTTGAGCCAGGACGATGCACAACATTTGTTTCCTATTTTGGAAGGAACTAGGAGAGGAAAATCTGCTTCATGTGTAGACCTGTCACTTTTTACGTTTTAGGTGCTAAGGAATTGTCCAAAACTTCCCGCAGAAGGTTAAACAGTGAGGGAGAGAGGGGGAGAGGAGACAAACATCTGACGTACTCTGGAAAGTTCCTCCCTGGGTAAATGTAGGGGTACGTGGACTCCCAGAGAGCAGAGGACAGTGGTGAGACGTGTCTCAGGAGGCGCTCTGGGCCCTCAGGAGGCCCTCTGCTTCTCCCCGACGTCACGTCCTCGTCAGCACAGCTCTTCCACGGCCGGCTGATGTCCTCTCCCAGAGCCTCCCCTTCACACCTCCCAGCTCAGCCACAGAAGGGAGACCCACCTCGTGTCAGGTCTCAGCTTCCGGGTTTAAAAGGAGCAGGAGAGCAAGGACGAGGGGAAGGAGAGGGAAAGAAGGAAGGAGACCACGACCAGGAGCCGGGCTCGAGGAGGAGCCGCTCGAGGCAGCGGTGAGCAGGCCCCTGGGGGTGGGCGGGCACGGGTCAGGCAAGGAGAACACAGACGTTTCTCGTTACCGGAGGGAAGGTGCCGGCAGCTCCATCCCAAACACGCTCTTGACTCAGTATCCTTGTTTCATTCCTGATTTTAAGACTCCTTCTAATATATGTCTATAGTCATTATAATAATAATGGTCATAATATTAGAAAACACATAAAAGTTATAACAATTATTATGGCTGCTTAAATGAGGAGGGGGTTAGGTCACAGAGAGGTTAAATAACCATACTAACGTCCATTTGCTTGCATTTGGTGGAGCCCAGATTTGAATCCAGGCAGTTTGGTTCCTGAGCGTATGCCCTCTGCCAGAGCCTTTGTCCCCTGCCGATGAAATTTGTGTTCCGTGTGCTTTATATTTCAAGGTGATTCTCTTTATTGCATCTTGGAGATAGGATTGTAAATGTCTCTGGAAGCTCTGGACACTAAGTAAAATGTTGTATATTTAGGGAGTGCTGTTGGGATAAAAGCCATGCAATTAGGATGTGTGCTGTAGGTTCTGAGACACACAGCTCACGTTTTAGGTAAATATCACCCAGAGTGAGTGACCGAGCAGAGCCGTTTACTGCCGCATCCTGTAATGGCTCAGCCGCGTATCGGAGCAGCTTTTTGGACCTGTCAGCCTGCTCGTCCGCTCTTAAAGTGATGTATGGGGGATATTCTGCCTATGCTAAATAAGACCCCGTTGCCATTACTAATAATATCACAGTGATTCAGAACATGAAGCCATTAGAACAGTAATAAAAAGAGAGACTGTCATTATTTCAACCACAGAGCAGAAAACGAGAGTATCTTCCATAATTATGGACATTTGCAGCCGTGGGGCTCCAGCGACGAGGGAAAGGCTGAGAAGCCCACCCCGCAGGCGGCTGGTGTGGGAGAGGGCTGGCCACAAGGTCTGGGGTGTAGGCACTATTTTGTCCTGAGAAATAGGTGCAAGTTTGGCCCTCTCCCTGGGCCTCTCTGGTTGCTTGGGAAGGAGGGCACTTAATATCTGCCTTCCAAATGCATTTCTATTCATCAGACCGCCTGTGCTATGGCTTTGCTTCCACGGACCCCCACAAACCCTGAGCCCTACAAAATATTCCTTTACTTCTACAATTTGGGTGACTAGCAGCCATTATCAAATTTGCTTATCAAGGCTCTGTTTACTTTTTTAGTATCAAGGTGCAATTTGATTCAGGGGAAAGTTTCTCTTTTCATTAAACCCACTGGTGGCCTTTGGCAGTGTTTTGACTTAAGAGTATTGTTTAAAATCCAGCTTTGCAATGAAAGAAATAGACCCATATCTCTTATGAAAGTAGATACCAAATTCCTCAACAGAATACTGGCAGACTCTATGCAGCAATTCTAGAAGGCTGACCAGTTGGATTTTACCTAAAAATGTGAGCTTGCTTTAACACCTGAAAGTCAATTAATGTTGTCAATTAATAGAATAAAGACAAAACCAACATGATTCTCTCAATAGAGGCAGAAAACTAAGGTACTACAATTCAACAACTCTTCATGATAAAAGCATTCAAAAGCAAAGCATTGAAGGGAAGCCTTCACCTATTAAAAGCCACATATGAAAACCTCATATAATGTCACATTTAACATTGAAGCATCAAATGCTTTACCCTAAACTCAGGACATGACACACATCTCTAATCTCACTACTTCTGTCCAGTGCTGCTCTGGGGTTCTAGCCAGGGCAGTTACATAAGGAAATTGCACATAATGCATGCAGATGAAACAGGAAAAAAAATAAGACTCTCTATTTGAAGATGATATAGTCTTGTACATACAACATCCGAAAGAATCCACTAAACATTATTGGAATAAAAACATTCAGCAAGGATGCAGGTTATATACACCATATACATGAATCAACTTATTTATATAAGCTGTCAATAAAAAATTAGGAAAAATAATTTAATTTACACTAGCATTAGGAAAAATAAAATAGTTAGGAAAAAGTAGTCCAAAACTTACACTTCGACAATGATAAAACACTGTTGAGGGAAATGAAAGTGGACCTAAATAATGGAAAGGTAGTCCATGTCCATGGATGTGATTCAACATTATGAAGACGGGAGTGCTTCCCAAACTGATCCACAGACACAGCACAGCCCCTATTAAGATTTCAGCTGGCTTTTATTTTTTTTTTGCAGAAACTGGTAAGCTGCTCCTCAAATTCACGGGGGAATTCCAAGGACCCAGAATATCCAAATCACTCTTGAAGAAGATCATCTCCCGATTTCGAAACTTACTACGAAGCAAATGTAATGAAGATACTGTTGTACTAACATAATGACTGACTTAGAGATCAGTGAAGTAGAATCGAGTCCAGAAACAAACCTTAATATTTTTTGGTCAATTAACTTTTTAACAAGGGCACCAAGACAACGTAGTGGGGGAAGAGAAGTCTCCAGCAAATGACTCTGACAGCTGGACACAGCAAAGAATGAATTTGGTTCCCTCATATACACACCACATATACACAAAAATTAACTCAAAATGAGTAGCCCTTAATGTAAGAACTAGAGCTACAAAACCCTGAGAAGAAGCATAACCTTAGGTTAGTTAGATATCACAGCAGAAGCAGAAGCAATAGAAGAAAATAGAGATGAATTGAACTTCACCAAAATTTAAAAACTTTGTGCCTCAAAAGATGTAACCAATAGCGTAAAGCTAAACTAAAGAACAGGCAGAATGGGAGAAAATTTTTGCAATTCGTATTCTGATAAGGGACTTGTATCCGTAACACATAAAAACACAACTCAAAAATAAAAAGAGAAATAACCTGTTGCAAAAATGAACAAGGTACACAAATAGAAATTTTTACAAAAAGACACACAAATGGCCAATAACTACATGAAAAGATGCTCAGGGCACCTGAGTGGCTCAGTGGATTAAAGCCTCTGCTTTTGGCTCAGGTCATGATCCCGGGGTCCTGGGATCGAGCCCCGTATTGGGCTCTCTGCTCAGCGGGAGCCTGCTTCCCCCTCTCTCTACCTGCCTCTCTGTCTACTTGTGATCTCTGTCTGTCAAATTAAAAAAAAAAAAAAAAAGATGCTCAACATCATTGCCAGCAAAGAAATGCAAATAAAAGCCACATATGTGTTACGGATACACCCACCAGAATAGCCAGAATCAGAAAGACATGAGAACATGCCAGCAAGGATAGGGAGAAAGTGGAACCCTCACACACTGCTGCTGGGAACGTTTGGTGGTATGGCTCATTTGAAAGACAGCCTGGCAGTTTCCCAAAATGCCACTGATAGGCACAGACCTAATAAAAATGAAATTGTGTGTCCATCCAAAATCTTGTGCACCGATGTTCAGCCATAGTATTAAGAATAACCGAAAAGTGCAAATGCACTGAATGTCCATCAACTTATAAACTGACAAATAAAATATGTTACATCCAGACCATAGCATATTAGCCAGCAATAAAATAATTGAAGGCCTGATACGGACCGCAACAAGAACGATCCTTCAAAACACTGAATCAAAGAAGCTGCTTATAAAAGGCCTCGTATTTTGTGAGTCCATTTCTGCATAACTTCTGAAATCTATTCTGATAAAAAGTAGCTTAGTGGTTATCCACAGGGAGGTTAGGGGAGGTTGGGAGTAAGTGGCAAGTCACAGGCGATGCATACAGTGTTTCTTTAGGGGGGATAGAAATGTTCTCAAATTATGGCGCTGCTCACACAGATCAGAATATACTCAATACTCTTGAGTTGTACACTTCATTTTTAAATTTTTATAGAGTATAATTGACATTATATTAGTTTCTTAATGATTTGCAATTTGATCACCATGGTAAGTCTCTTTAACCTGTCACTGTAAATAGTTACTGTTTTTTTTCTCTTGTGATGAGAACTTTTTTTAATTCCAGCATAGTTAACACATAGTATCACATTGGTTTCAGGTGTTCAATACAGAGATTCAACAATTGTATACATCACCCAGTGCTCACCACGACAGGGGCACGCCTTCCTCCTCATCACTGGTCTCACCCAGCCCCCAACCACCTCCCCTCTGGTGACCACCCATTTGTTCGCTAGACTTAGGAGTCCATTTTCTGGTTCATCTCTCTTAGTTTGTTTGTTATATTTCTTAAATCTCACATGTGAGTGAAACGGTATTTGTCTTTCTCTGACTGGCTTCTTTCACTTGTCATAGTACGCTCTAGTTCCAGTGATAAGAACACATAAGCACTACTCTCTCAGTGTCTTTTAAATACGCATTACAGCTTTATTAATTATACTTGCTGTATAA
The DNA here is from genome assembly GCF_964662115.1 of Mustela nivalis. NCBI lineage: Eukaryota > Metazoa > Chordata > Mammalia > Carnivora > Mustelidae > Mustela > Mustela nivalis. Next base: position 176,168,958 of record NC_139022.1, read on the forward strand.
TACATCTCCTTGACTTATTTATTTTATAATTGAAACTCTGTATCTTTATATTTTTATACCTGTGTATTTATAACTGGAACTCTAGGATATTCCATTGTATATCCATTATGTATGTGTGTGTGTATTTATAAATATAAATAAATAAATAAATAAAAATAAATTCTATAAATACAAATAAAATATAAATAAACAACTATAGATGTATTTATAGTTCTGTATTTATATTACATATCTAGATATAAATTTTTTTTCTGTTTTTCCATTCATCCCTTGATGAACATGTAGGTCATTTCCACATGCTGGCTATCATGAATAAAGTTGCTATGACCACGGGGTGCCAATATCTTGTCAAATTAGTGTTTTCTTCAGATAGATACCCAGAAGTAGGATTGCTGAAGGCTACAGTAGTTCCACTTTTAATGTTTGGGGGAACCTCTGCTCTGTGTCCCACAGCGGCTGCACTGGGTTTTGTTCCCACCGACAGTGCAGGAGGGTCCCTTTTCTCTGGGTCCCCACCAACATCTGTCCTCTCTTGTCTTCTGCAAGAGCTGTTCCCCCGGGTGGGAGGGCACGCCCCGCTCTAGTGGACATGTGAGCTGCATGGTGTGTGGGTGAGAGCTCAGTCAAGCGGCTATTGAAGAACGGAGGAAATCGGGGAATCCCGCCGCCTTCAACCCTCGCCTCCTTTCCTGCTGCACACCCGTCCGTCTCTTCTCTCCTCTAAACCGAGCGCTGACGGTGACCTGTCTATTCCAGGCCTTACATCCCATCGCACGACCCTCAGAAATGACTGACGAGCCAAGGTTTATGAGGTCACACCTTTCCAGAGTCGTAATACTTTAAGAGTTGTTTGTTTAAGAATCAGAAAGCTTGACAAAAGAGTTTTTGCATACTTAATGGTGGAGGGTCAGCCACTATCAGAATAACGACGAAAGCATGGGAAGGATAAAAAAGAAAACTCCCCAGTCCATGCCCTTGATTTGTAAGGTCGTCTCATTCCAGAGCAAAATAACATGAAGCGTGCTTTGCTGGAACCCTGGGCCATTTTGCAGGTGCCTGGTACATCCCAGAGGGGTCCTGGAACACCGTCTGTCTTCCACGGCACCTACAGCATCGGTGAAGTCATCCCCTCTAGAGTCTGGCTAGCCTGAAGCCTGCAGGACCCTTGGGTTTGCTCCAGTCATTACTGCCTGGTCCTAGTGCTTCGGAGAGATGAGGCCCACATCTGCACGTCTGGGAGCAGAATGGCCCTGGGGCTGGGGTTTAAATCCAGACATAATCCAGCTATCTGGGAATGCAGCAGGTTTCCTGCAGGCTTCTCTGGGTTTGCAGACTTGTTGAACAGCCTGAGGCCCCACATGAAAGGAAAAAAAACCCTAAATTTTACATTCATGTTTGCTTCAGTATATTTGAATGCTTAAAAAATCAAATGCGGGGACAATCTCTGGACACAGGTCTCTGTGTGTTTGTAACCTCATTCACGTACTTGACTTGCTGTGGCCGTCCGTCTCCGGCTCGGCACAGGTTCCCCGCACACTGGTGGGCATGCCTCTGTTCTAGAACACCAAGGAGCCGGCGGCCATGACCCTTCCCATGGGCTGTCTTCTCCTGGGCCCCGGCAGAGAGACGGAGATGAAGGAAACATAGTGATGGCAGAAGCCTTTCTCCCCCGCGCCCCCGGCCGAGGCAGAGCAGAGCAACAGCGAAGCACATTTCCGTGAGGCCTCATGAGTCCAGTCATCAGGGAAGAAGAACTCCTTCACCTTTAAAAAGCAGCAAAAAACCGCAGCCCCCTGTTTGGCTCCCACATGGGGTTGGGGAAGGCCAGGTCTCTCCAAGGGCCTGGGACTTGAGGGGGGACGGTTTTTCCACCCTCTCTGATGTGCTGGTCTTTCTGACTCTTCCTGAAGGCAGAATGCCTGGGACTTCTTGCAGAGGAAAATAAAATGAAGCCTGACACTGAATGTTGAGATGCTTATGGGGGCTTGGCCGCTAGACGTTTCCCCAGATGGCAACACAGTTATTGTGAAGAGAGCTTAGAAAGGCATCCCAGCCACCCTGTGTAAGGTCACTCACAGCTGGGCGCCGAGGCACCAGCACCGTTTGAAGAATCTCCCTTAGCCTTTGTGATGATGGAGGACGGGGCTCGCGAGCCGTTTGCTCGGCAGAGCGAGATTTTATTTTTATAAACTACGTGTAGCACAGGAACATGCAAACACAGCTTTACAGAGGAGAGTTTGGAGAGCATCGGGCCTGCTAAAACTGGCACTTTCTCCTCATTTTTCCTGTGAAGAAAATAGACATTTGACTTACGCGGGTGTCTCTCTCTCAGCTGCTGTGCGAAACCGCATGCCGGCCTTCTTGCCGTGGGACCCTCCCAAACGCCCCCGTCTCGGACAAAACCCTAAACGCGGTTGGCTTTCACGCCACTGGTATTTACTTCCCAGAGTTCCGGAGGCTGGAGGTCCAAGATCAAGGTGCTGGCGGATCCCCTGTCTGTGAGGACTCCCTCCCTGGCTCACGGCTGTCCCCTTGCTCTGTCCTCAGAAGCAGGGAGAGAGCTGTCTGGGGTGTCCCTTCTCCGGGCGCTGGTCCCACCAGGTCTCCACCCTCGTGACCCAATCACCTCCAAAGTCCCCACCTCTGTCCCATGGGGCGTTTGGCTTCAACACATGAATCTGGGTGGGGGGCAAGGACATTCAGCGCGGGGCACACACTTGCCTCTACTTCCCATAAGTGGGGTTTCCCTTTATCTAAAGGAAGGTCCTCGGGTGTGGCCTTGGCTCCCGTAGACAGCCTGGGGGGACCTCAAGGAATAAACAAGGGCAGGAATCAAACTGGAAAGCCAAGTTCATCTTTAGTCCTGTTTGAACCCTCTAGAGCTCTATATCGGAACCCTCACATGATATTGTCATTGCCAAGTGGAAAATTGGATTTTCTATACTACTCTGAGTGTTCACACTGCATTTGCCATCTCTGCTAATACCTGATTAAAAATGATCAATAACAGTACAAAGGGGGGGAAAACCCCTTGCCTAGCGCTGCATATAGTATTCAGCCAGTCCGTGCAAGAAGTGCATCTTCCAGTCATTTTAGCTTAGCCCGAAAGCAAAGTCTCCGAATGTTGCCACGAGAATCGTACCCTCAGAGCATGTGCTTCATGATTCCGCACAAAACCTCCTTTCCTCAGAAACCCACCCGGAACAGGACCGGACCGGCTGGTGCGTTTAGCGGAACAGAGGGGCGCGTTCCCATCCCAGGAGTGGAGCGAGACCCCGAGCTCGAGGAAGCCGGGCACACATTGCAGAGGGCCGTGGAAGGAGACCCGTCTGCCTGGAACAGTTTGCATTTCCCGTGCAGGAGGCTGCACACAGTATAGCAGAACCGCGGGCTCTAGGAACTCGTGAACTGTCACAGGGCAGCCACGCCGTCCTCACAGAGCACTCCCTTCTCCCTCGCCCTCCACGCGTCTGCCCCTTACAGGTCTTTCTCCCGGGCCTGCTCGGGTTGAAAGGATGGCGCTTGAATCTGCACTTCCTCAAACTCGGTAATACAGCGGCCTTCCTCAGCCACCTGCCCAGCGTGCTTCTCATTTAACAGAGTCAGTGGGAGACTCTCAAATGGAAATCGTGCTCTGTCCTCAGCACAGCTGGTATCACACCTTTAAAAGGTGTTCTTAGCAGTGATTTTCACCCCAGAAGCGCAAGCAGAGCAGGAGAGAGTGCAGACAGGGTTACGCAGCGCATTGTTGGTGTTCATAGGACACTTCGGACGTGGAGGCCCGGTGGCCAGCCTGCGGTTGGCAGTTGAGGCTGCACAGTCAGTGCCCGGAGCTCCTGGGGTCAGTGTCTCCTGAGAACACTGAAGTTTTATGGCTCGGGAGCAAAACCATGAGCCGGGACATACGAGAGGTCAGGTAGGACATACACAGAAGGCAGGTCCATGTCTTCTGACTCTGCATTCACACCCCTGACCACTGGCATGGTGGAAAAGGCCAAGCTTCTTAAAAACTCGGGCTTACATAGCTACTGAAGAGAATTTGAATATCTCTGGTTTACCCAAGGCCAAATGGTCAGCGGGGAGTGGAGAGATTTCTTCTCTGTTCAGTGACACTCCCAACGAGATGCAGCTAGGTGAGGTAAGTAGAAGATCCCAAGTTGAACTCCTCCCCCAAATGCCTCCCCCATCCAAGAGACATATTTTCGAAAAAGTCCACCATTAGAGATTTTTTTCTTTGACAGTAATGTATTGAATGATCAAGCTTGAAGTATAATTTCTTCAGTCATGCTCTTCTACATCAGGACGATCTGTGAGAACATAGGTTCTGTCAAGAGAGCCGGGTTTTCAGTTGAGATTGGAGAAGGAAGAGGCCAAGCACGGGGGATTCCCAATTTTTTTTTTCACTAGGATAGTACATCAGACAGAGAAGAGCCTTCTTTCACAGGGCTTTAAGTATCTGACAGACCTACAGCATTCTTCATTTTTTTAAATTCCAGCTTAAAATATATATATTTAAAATTTTGTGAAACAACCAACCCATTGAGGAAACAGTGCAGTTCTAGGCATAGAAGTTACTTTAATTGGCCTTTAAAGCCTGTGCTCGGAGGAGACATTGTGGTCCACCACTTCATCTCCAGTTAGGGAACAGAGAGGGTCTCTCCAGAGAGCACAGTTCCTCGTGAGCCCGTGGGCTAGCAGGTTGTCCTGTTCCAGTGATGTCACGTACTGTCAGGCTTCATACTTGTCTAGGCTGTGTCTCTGGTGTCCCTGTGAACTTGGAGGATGGGTGTGGAAGGGACTGGATCAAAGTGGAAGGCTCAGGCAGTCCACCTGCATCTCACACATTCGCACAGAGAGAAACGACCTCTCCAAGCTCAAAATAGCCCAGTATCAGCTGAGCCTGACTATACACTCTGGGGCTTTTCCAGAGATCATACGCCACCTCGGAGAGGAAGGGGCCACCAAGGCTGCTAAGGAAAGAGCTGCTCAGTTACAATCCAAGAAGGAAAATCCTATAGATTCTGCCAGGGATATTTTGGAAGGAGAAGTAAACACTTCCCTATGTCCTCCATCAGTGAGTGTACAGTCCTGTGTTCTTAGAGGCCAAAGATGTTGAAAATTCCCATGCTCAGCTACCATGTTACAGAACAACTGATTTTCATGGTTGGCCACTATATATCATCATATGAAAATATCTCTGCAGCTCTTGGGTTTGGGTTTGAACGAGGAGTCTCATTCAGATACGTCATTCTGCCGTAGACAGACCTTTCTGCGTTTGGGGACCTTTCTGCCCATGGGCGGGCTCCTGTCAAGGATCCATCAGCCTCTGATAAATTTTAAAATTAGGCACCTATATGGGGAGCCTCAGCCCCTGGACACTCTTCTAGAAATGCCCTGGTGTGACGCAGTCCCTCTTGTGAAGTGGAGCCCAGACGGCCGGGGCTCTGGCTGCAGCCCCCACTCCCTGGACCGTCTGCCTCCTGCCTGCACCTGCGCGTCACGGTCTCATCGAGGTGCACACAGGTCATCTGCACTGTGTCACTCTGTTCTGCTACTTTCTTACCACAGGGGCATCACCGTTGCCACCCTCTACAGAAACCCACCTCTCCTCGGGACACACCAGCTGCGCTCAGCTCGACTGTCATAAAAACTCTCCTTGGTTTCTCTCTTGGGCCGCTTTCCCTTGGCTCATTCCATCCGGGCTGCTGTCACAAACAAACAGACAAAAAGCAATACTACAGCCTGTATGACTTATGAAGGACAGAGATTTATTTCCCACAGTTCTGGAAACTGGGAACCCCAGGGTCAGGGAACCAGCAGATTTGGGGTCTGATGAGAGCCCACTTTGTAGTTCACCGATGCTTTTCCTTTGCTGTGCCTTCATGGGGAAGCAGGGGTGAGGGGCCTGTTGGGGGTTCCCTGTCTTCATGACCTCATCTAAACCTCGGTACCTCCCAAAGGCCTTACCTTCAAACACTATCATGTTGGGAGTGAAGGCTTTAACACGTGCATTTTGGAGGCACACTCCCATCTGACCCATAAGAGAGAGACAAGTCAGTGGTCAGTTTGGATGTTCTCCCCAGTTAGCTCAGCAGAAGCTATGTAACGATTCTTGTAAAACTGTTACAGAAACTGCCTGTTTGTGCCTGAGGCTGACATCGGCCAACTGCCCATCATACCCTCCCAACCCCACGGACCCTTCCACCTTGGGACACTGTTTCTGCTTCTGGACTGGCCCCGTGAAGGCAGGACACTCTGGAGCAGCTACCCAGCAAAGTGAGCCAGCACTGGACCCCACCCACAGTCCTGTGGCTAGAGGAGTGTATTTTCCTAATGCAGTGTTTTCATTCCTCCTAATTCTGACCAATCTCCCCTTCCCTTAGGGCAAGAATCACTTTTGATGTCGGCAACAGAAGAGAGAGTAAGGCCATCTCGTGCAGCAAACCAGGGCGATGCCTTTCCTTCTGTGGCCCCTCGCCTTCTCCTGCTGGTTTAGAAGACCCTTCCCTGAATTTACAACCCAAAAAAACACATGCCCGGTGTTCCTAGAATCTGACTCATAATTCCAGCTTCCAGGCAGTTGCGTTGTGTTCATTCTGTCCTTGGGCATAAATTGAGAGCCTGCTCCATGCAGTCCTGAGCTCTGGGCCAGGGACGGGCAGCCCACCCTGTTCCTCCCAGGGCACTTACAGGCCAGCGAGGAGAGCAGACTTTTCACCAGTAATCACATGTGTCATCATGGAACATGACAAGTGCTAGTTAGGATGTGGGTTAAATTACCTTATGTTCTCCTGCATGTCTAAAACCATTTGGCATCTGCTTTTCAGTAGACCCAGATTAACAAAAATTATAGACATTCAGATGTACTTGAGACCAGAAAAAGAGACAATATTGTTCAGCATGAGTGTAGAGAAAGGAGCTCAGGTCCTTGCCCTAAAGAACAGCAGGCAAGAAATCAGAAATCCCATATAGGGGAGACAGTACTGTAATAAGCAAGCTGGTTTATGCCAGAGAAATCCAGAAGACCTGAGGAACTGGAGGCAGTCTTTGGGACTTCTGAAGCAAGAGACAGTGATGGTGGAACATTTGTCTTAGAGCCAATTAGACCTTCGGGTCTGTCCATCCTCTACCTCAGCAGAAGACTGGAGAGTCCCCATCTGAACTGAAGGGTCCCCGGCATAACTCGGCAGGAAGCGCTACTGAAAACAGAGGATCAGGTGAATGGCAGACCCTGAGTCAGCATGCTAGTGGCCCTCGTTCTGTACCCAGACAGGAGATGGGAATACTTCTTTCCAGGGCAGATGGCTATTGCAACTAGGGTCAAGGGCTTGCTAGCTCAGTTGCCCTGCCACAGAGCCCGCCACTTTACAAGCAGAGTTCCAGGCCCATGCATAATGTTGCATTCTGAAGGATGGACAGACGGCCACTGATCAACACAGGTGTGGAAGGGCCTATCGTGAAACACAGAGCTCAGAATAAACAAGCAGGATATAAAGAACTTGGAGGAAACAGACAATGAAGAAGGAAGAGAAAAGAACCTTATAATAAAACCCATTTTACTTAGTGGTTTTAGGGGGTAAGAGATTTCAAACATGAATCAAGCATAGTATCCCATAAAAAAGGGAATATTTGGAGAAAAAACGCAATCTCTCAGATGTTAAAAATGTTATAGTAGAAACAAAAAGAAAATTTAATTGGCTCCTTGAAAACAAACAAACAAAAAAGTTGTTTCAGACAAGACTGTTTCAGAATATATGACATCCTGCTGATAAGAATCACAGAAGGGCAGAAGGGAACCGTAAAGGAAGGAATGACCAGAGAAAGACAGTTTCCAGGAAGTCACCATATTAAAAGGTCTCTTGGAGTTCCCGATACAAAAAGGAAGGCGCACCCTTAAGAAGTTTCAAGGCTTGACGATAAAGACATCAAAGTATGCAAAGAGAAAAAAATGCAAATAAAGGATGCATAATCAGAATGTCCTCAACTGCAGCACTAGTGTCACAACATAATGAAAAAAATGCCTTCGGATTTCTTCAAATTGTTTCCAATTTAAAATGTAATGTTCAGCTGAATGATGTAGTATTCGCACTTGGAAAGAAATTACCATGAATGATTTTTCTTAGAATACAGTTGAGAAGATGCCCCATCAAAACTAGGAACTAATTCTTTTTTAAGTATAAAATATTGAATAGGGGAAGCAGAATATTCCAAAAAAGAAAGAAAGAAAGAAAGATAGAAAGAAAGAAAGAAAATCAAGGCCATGTGAAGAGAAATCGCAGGATGACCATATGACACTGAGGGTAGAAAGCAGCCTGAATTGAAGTTGCCAGAGAAGAGTTATCTAAGAAAGAAAAAAGAAAATGAGAAGGGAAATTGACAGATGAGTTGATGTGTTTGAGTGTGATGAGAAGACAGTCCACACATGGAGGAAAGCTTAAGGATCAATTACAGAAACTCAGAAAATCAAAAAATAGAAAAAAAATACAAGGCGATTATTAAGTCAAGAGGAAACAAGCAGTGACTTAAGAAACAAAATATAATCACAAAACAAAGTCCCAGTGAATTGTGACCCCATCTCAGGTTATAAAATCAGTGCACAGAATTCAGTTGCATTTCTATGCATCAATAATGAGACAGAAGAAAGAGAAATTAAGGAGTTGATCCCATTTACAATTGCACCCCAAGTCCTAAGATACCTACGGATAAACCTACCCAAAGAGGCAAAGGGTATGTAGTCAGGAAACTGTAGAACACTCATGAAAGAAATTGAAGAAGACACAAAGAAATGGAAAAATGTTCCATGTTCACAGATTAGAGGAATGAATACTGTTAAAATGTCTATTCTACATACAGCAATCTACACATTCAGTGCAATTCCTATCAAAATGCCATTAAACTTCTTCAGAGAAGTGGAACAAATAATCCTAGAATTTGTATGAAACCAGAAAAAACCCAGAATAGCCAAAAGAATGTTGAAAAAGAAAACCAAAGCTGAAGGCATCACAATTCCGGACTTCAAGCTCTATGACAAAGGTGTAACCATCAAGACACTATGGTACAAAAACAGACCCACAGATCAATGGAACAGAAGAGAAAACCCAGAAATGGACCCTCAGCTCTGTGGTCAACTAATCTTCAACAAAGCAGGAAAGAATACCCAACGGAAAAAAGACAGTCTCTTCAATAAATGGTGTTGGGAAAGTTGGACAGCCACATGCAGAATCTTGACCTCATCTTAGTGTTTTTTTTTTGTTTTGTTTTGTTTTTTGGCTTAGAAGCTTTTATTTCTTGGGGTATCTCCAAAGCTTTGAGAGAAGGAAGGGAGACAATAAATATATAATTTCACAAATAATCAATCCTTTGCAAGTAAGTTTATTATTTCAAATACTAAGTGCTTTGTTGGGAGCAGGATAAGAGTGTGTCAAGGGGAGCTAACACCTCATCGTTGGTAGTATTTTGATAAATCATAGCTCAAATGGGAAAGAATCAAGAAATAATTATACATCTGCTATTTAAAAACACGAGTGTTTCGTGGTCTTAAAATACCGTTTCCCACAGAACAAGCCAAGGCTCCACGGAGAAATCACAGCTCCAGGTCCTCAGCGTGGGACTCGAGAAATGATACTGAATCATCATGTCACACCATCGCATAAGGAGCTGCAGAAGACCACCAGCGCCGCGGTCAGAGAACTCAGTGGCGGATTTGAACTTCGAGACTCTCAGGAGCCAAAGGTGGGACATTTGAAATGTCAGTTGGGTAGTAATCGAATAGATTGAAACATACAAAAGACGCGTACCTCCTTGAGTTCCTAAAGAGTCTAAAAAGCAAAAATGCTAACTGATCACAGCTGGGGGATGCTAACGAACGAACTCATTCTTTTGAAAACTGGTGAACCCAGGGAAAATGAAACATCCATTCTGACTTTCCATGCAAAGCATATCATGGGACTTCCAAACAGTGGAAGGGAACGTTCTCTGTAGAGAAACACTCTCGCTAATACATGAAGACGGACCGATGGGATTATAACACTGTTTGTCACCCCTAAAAAATGAATAGATCACATTCCTGATCGTCAGTGGCTGCTTGCCGAGCGAAATGAAAGACACTCAGACACTGCGTGCCTTTGGATGGAAGAACGGAGAGCCACCTTTGAAGTCGTCTTATGAGGAAAAGAATCAAACCTGAATTTCGATCAAACCTCCAGCTCCATTTGCCAAGTGGCAGGAAATACAGAGGCCCATGCTAAATGATAACACAGGTTTTAATCAACAAAATCCAGAGTCTCTGGGACAAATGTCCTGATTTCTTTAACCAATAAATTAAGAGGAAACAAACACGCAAAGATGAAGAGAGAGTTTATCAATTAAAAGGGATTTAGGAGACATTTCAACCATTCCTCTCTCTCTCTCTCTCTCTTGCAACCTGAGTTGAAAGTCTGACCTCCCTCTGGGTTCAGGATGAACAGAGAAGTCTTTCTTAAGGTGCTTTCCATGGATGACCCTGGATCTCCAATATGTCTGCACCCACATGTGCCGTAAGAGCTTGGACTGCACCTCGTGCACATTCTCAAGTCTGTCATGCTATCGACAAACGTCTCTCTCCTCATCCCTCCCTGGGTTCTCCTCTCCCCACTGCCTCCCGGGAGAGCAGGTCTGAGTGGCCACCCATGTCGACGTTACTTTTCTTCCCTTCTTGCTTCTCACTGTGTTTTGTCTTGAATGCGGCTCTTTGTACCTAGCTGGCTCCATGCCGGGTCCCTCTCCATTCACATATAGCTTCGGTTCTTAGTCATCAGACCTCCGGAAACACTGACGGTCTCCACTGCGGACACAATGCCTGTCCCTTTAGGTCTGGTGATTTCCAAGTGACAGGAAATGAACATGAGAAAGCACAGGGTCAGCAGCTGTAGGACTATCTCCTCAGACACGTGTCTCCCCGGCTGTCTCCCTCTCTCTCATGTACACACACACACACACACACACTCACAAAAAGCCCCTCCATGCACACAGATTATTCTGTTGTAAACAGACCCCAGCAAGCCAGGCATTGATGGAATACTAAAATTATCAGTAGTTGCCAAGGCATGAGTATAGGGAAAAAATATTACTTAAAATACGTTTATATAACTCTTTATCCCCAGATAATACGCAGGCAAAAAGTACCTCCAAATCCTATACTTCAATCCAAGGGAGACAGGAAATAAAAAGCCTCCCTTTGAAAAGAAATGACAAAATATATTTTTGACAAAGGTGATTCAGATTATATTTCATTCCTAGCGCTCAGGTACTGCAGAGACAGGGAAAAGCAGGCACCCAGAGAAGAGAATTCAACTCTCATGCTTCTTAATACAGCACAGGTTTAAATTCATTACTACGTTTCTTGGGAAATTTCCTTCTTCAGAATATTTAATTCGACACAAAGTAAGTACATTTGTGAACTAACAGGGCGTATGAGTGAGGACACAGAATGTACACCGGCGGTTGGAAAGAAGAATCGGTAATGAAAGGACTCTAGAAAGCAGGGGAGGGTTAAGGGAGCAAATAAGCAGTGGTACATCCAGATACTCCTGAAGCCCCGGAGGAAGGACCACCCGGCAGAAGTTGTCACAGAGGACAGCTGTGTGCCCGAGATGCTGCTCTGAATGCTGGAGGAGCAGGGGCTCACCAGCTCTCTCTCTTCTCGCCAAGGCTCCACTTCCCCTTGGCTGAATCCAACTGGGGCCCTAGTCTGGGAGCCCGAGAAATGGTTGTCTGCACAGGTGAGACCCCTGGAGCGAGAGCAGGACAGAGCAGGTGCAGGAGAGCCGGCTGGAGAGCAGACTGGGAAGCCGGTGGAGAATCAGCAGCACTCCAGGCTCTGATTTCCCTTCTAGCTACGTGTTTGCGTTTCTCTCTGGACACAGTTGCCTCAAGCCATCTGGCACTTGACTGTGGTCCACCCCTCTTCCTTCACCGACTACTACCGGTATTATTCGAGTTTAATAATCCAGCTGGAGGGGCGCCTGGGTGGCTCAGTGGGTTGAGCCACTGCCTTCGGCTCGGGTCATGATCTCAGGGTCCTGGGATCGAGTCCCGCATCGGGCTCTCTGCTCGGTGGGGAGCCTGCTTCCCTCTGTCTCTCTGCCTGCCTCTCCGACTACTTGTGGTTTCTCTCTGTCAAATAAATAAATAAAATCTTTAAAAAAAAATAAATAATCCAGCTGGAAAATGCTGAGTGTTGCTGGTGTTTTAGATTCAGTGTCCAAACTCACTAGTTCTCTGGTTTATTTTATGACTGTCGTTTAGTATTTCCCTTCTACAAGAAATTGAAGTCTGGTACCATTGCTGTAACATGAGGTCTGTGAGGCAACAATCTATCAGCTATCCTGGCAGATCAACAGTTAACTGAAGATTTTAGATACAATGTGTAATACTCAGCCCTTAGACTATCAACTTGCTCCATCTTCCCTGTACGCCCTCCCCACCTCACAGAGCATATAGAAGTCATAAATTAAGAAGTCATAAATGTCAAGCTGAAAAAAGATTTGGGAGGTAGGTGCAAAAGAGACCACTCCTCTCCCCAGGGACCCACACTGCGATTAGATCAGGGTACGAGCAAGGTTTATCATTAAGGTTAGAACTGGTAAATTATTGAACTTCCTAATGCAAAGCCTTTTGTGCTTTATTATAAAAGGACACTGAAAAGATTGATCCTGAAGAAATGCCCATCTGCACTAGGTTCTAATCATAACCTTGTCCCTGCTTCCTGGCTTATAGTTAGAGGATGAATCAATTTTCCCCGGGACGAAGAATCGCCTGCGTCTTCTCCCTCTTACCCTTTCCTGATTCACAAAAGGACGGCTCACGGCACCTGGTTATTTCTCTTAATCCTGCCTGCGCGCTCGCCCTCACTGCATCTCTTCAATTATCCTATTGTTTGAATCCGCCTTTAGTGGTCAAGGTGAGGCTGGTAAAGCTATCAGAGTATGTTTGCTTTTTATTCTAGATGTGATGGGAAAATATTGGGGGGTTTTAAGCAAAGAAAGAACACCATCTAATTTATAGTTTTAGAGTATTGCTCTGGCTACAATGTGGCAAACAGACAAGGCTGGCTGGAGACTGATGCAGTAGGACAGATGGGAGATATTAGTGGGCTGCCTTGCTTGGTAGCAGTGGAGGTAATAAATAGGAACGAACTTGGTATATGCGCTCAAGGAAGAGCCAGCAAGTGTGCTGATGGGCTGGAGGTAGGACCTCAGCGGTTCATGATCTCTCACGGTCATTTGCCAGAACAACTTGAGGAATGAGCATGTCATTTGCTGAAGTGGGAGATAGGGGGACTCTGGCAGGGAGAATCAAGACTTTTGTTCTGGACATTTTATCTTATTTTCTAAATATTTTATTTATTTATTTATTTATTTATTTATTTATTTTAGAGATAGCTAGAAGTAAAGAGAGAGAGAGAGCACCAGCAGGGGAAGGAGCAGAGGAAGAAGGACAGGCCGACTAGAGCTCCCAGCCTGACACAGAGCTGGATCCCTCGGCCCTGACATCATGACGTGAGCTGGAATCAAGAGTCAGACGCTTACCTGACTGAGCCACCCAGGTGCCCCCGTTCTGGATGTTTGAAATGGAATCTTCCATTTAGGGATCTAGATGGTGATGTCAGGATGCCTGAGTCTGGAGCTTGCGACGGAAGCTGGGCGTCTCAGAGTCCTCCACTCTGCAGTATTTCGGTAGTGGAAATAGACAGGGTCACCTGAGGAAGAAATACACACGTGGCAGGGAACAGTTCTAGGGAAAGAGCCCCGTAGGACCCTATAATTTGGAGACTGGGAAACAGGGACAAAAAAGCAAAAATGATCTCAGAAGCGTCTTCCAGCAAGACAGGAAGGAACCTGTGTGAGTTTCATTTTTCTTTTACTCTAAAAATGGGTACTGCGTGTCTCTAGAACAGGGTATTATGAAACCCACCTGTGACTCATACAGATTCTATGAAGCAAGTCCAGCCAAGCAATCCGGTACGTTCTCCCTGGGAATAGCTCTGTGTTTATCTGTGTGTGCGTGCGGACACCCACCCACACACTCGGGCCGTCCTCACAGATGCGACGTTCAACATCTACGTGCACTTCTAGCCACCCACCCCCATGGAGATATGGCAACACGTGATTCCTGGCAATCTAGTCTAAAGATAACCCGTCTGTTTTACTCTTCTGGAAGATCACTTTGACATTTTAATTATGTGTAAAAGTTCAACCAAATGTATTACGATTGAATATTTTGACAAGGTCTTTCATCCTATGTTGAAATTCCAGGAACCCACTGCTCCACAGTAATTACATAAGATGAAAAGGAAAGAAAAACCAGTAAATGGGTCACTTGCCCACTGAGTACCTGGAAGTAAGGAAGCCTTGGGAATCGGAGACCCCGCGCCTCTGGATAGAGTCCGTTCTTCCTCGCTGCCTGAGAAGTGGCACAGCACCTCACATGGCTCTTATTACCCCACCGTTGCTGTGGGCTGGGGTCTGCAGGGGACTTCATGAGGTCTCTCTGGCTCAAGGCTTCCAAAGTTTGCAGCCAAGGTGTGGCTGGGGGCAGGCCTACTTCCATGCTCTCCCCTGTGGCTCTTGGTGGCCTTGGCTCCTTGTGCCTGGGCCTCTCTGGAGGGACCCACCTTGGAAGCCGGGGCTTGGGGATCCTGCTGTTCTGGTCAGAAGCCCGTCATTGAGTCCAGCCCACACTCTGGGGTGGGGGGCCACAGAGGAGAGAGTGGGGGGTCGGCAGGTAGCCAGGAAGCAGCACTTCTAGATGCAGTGCTAAGAGATTGTGAGCCTTTGACCAGGGATGTGAAGCATTTTGGAGGGTCGATAACCATTTTGATGCCCCGCACAGCACCCATCGGTGAGTTGGCCGAGGACAGGGAAACAATGATGCTCTGTTCCCTACTGCAGTGATCACTTCCTCCGTCTCATCTTAATGTGGCACATTTCAGCCGAGCAGCAGCCTCGGAGCGAGGAGCGGTGACTTGGCAGTGCGGGTTATTTTAATGAACACTTTCAAGTAAGTCTTCGCCATCTGTTTTCTTTCCTAATTACGAACCTACTCTCATTTGCAGTTATATCATTAAAAGTGAGATTCTGATGGTGCTCTCTAGATGCCTGTCTAGCTTGTCCTCTTGGATCCAAGCGTATTTCTTCAGCGGTGATGTCTTGCAATCCAAGGCGTCTCATCTGAGGGGAAGACACAAAAACCAGTACGACTGTATGTACGGGATTCATGTCTTGATTCTCGTGCTTTCCTCCCCTCTCTCTGTTTCTCTGTAATTCTATTATTGCAAACAGAAATTCTCTTTAAGAAGGCTTTTACATTTCAAATTCCCCAAATGTCTTTGGTAATTTTAGCTTGCTTTAGGGATAAGGGGAGGATTTAAACGGAAGCCCTTTAAACAGGAATTAAACTCATTTGCACAATTTAGACCTGCAGATCTCTCCTGAGCGCGATGAGGCATTTTACAGAATTCAACACTGCAAATATTTTTCTATTTCTCTGCTTTCCCTCCCTAAGGAATTATTCATCAAGACGAACTCTAAAACAAATCAAGAGATGCCAAGAGATACATAGCTTTAAAAATAATCAGCTGATACTCCAACGATAGCAGGCGATTTTGCATCTCAAAGGACGCTAGCGTTTAGGAGAGGACAGATGCCAATCATCAAGACTGCTGCTGCTAATGCTGCACAGGTGGGTGGCAATGCACTGTGGGCCTTCTAAATATTGACAATCTGCCACACAGCCCCCTGCCCACCACACTGTAAGAACCCACCATCCATCAGGCAGTCCCTCCACTTGCACTGAACAAGGAGGATCGATAGTCTCAAGGAGGAGTGAGCAATACTGCCTCCATCCTCTAGGTGCCGAAGGTGAGCGCCTCCTGCCCGCTGATAAGGTTTTGCTGAATAGGGGGCCCAGGTGTGGTAGTGCCTAGAGATACCACTCGCAAGCTTGAATGCCTTCTCTTAAGCCAGCAGACGTTTCTGATCAGCAGACAGGTCAGTGTAGGCTCAGGGGAATAACATCGGGCCTAGGAGCCCTGACATTTAGCTTGTTCCCTTGGATTCATCAGCATTTGAGACCTTTGGTGTACTCAAATTCATGGGGCCGTACTTGGTCCTCTCCGGCACCACACCCCCGAGCAAGAGTGGAAAGTGTCAGAGAACCTTGGGGAAGACAGAGATGGAAAAAGGCCCTGGGTTTCTGCGCACACTCATGGCTTTAACTGGAACGGATCCATGTGTTCTCCGTTCGGTCTGGTTTGCAACGATCTCCCACTCATGTCCCTCATGTGTGCCCGAGAATGGGCTGTCACCCTGTCACAGAAGACCACATCGTCCTAATGTCCTCAGCCTGGGGCAGTTTGCCTTCCAGCTCCTGTAGCTGGGATTATGCTTCAAGAATCAGACGCCGTCCTTTTTGACGCTGTGCTTAGATAGAGCGCCTACATAATTTCAGCTCTCCTGAATTCTGTTCAAGTCGGCTAAGAAAATACTTTCACAAAAACGGCTGGTTTCCTGACATTACAAGATGCTGGGATTTTAAAACATCAGTCTTCAAGGGCAGAGGAGAAATACCACACCAGTGAGTGCAGGTGTGTCCAGAGAATGCTTTCAAGGCAGAATGTTCCAGAGCTCATGGAACAGATGTGAGCTGAAGGTGAAGGACCTGCTACTCCAGAAATTCGGGGAAAGCTGAGGAGATCCTCCAGCAGCTCCCTGGTGGTTTTCTCCATTCTCCCCGGGGCGGGGCGGGGGGAGGGGGGGCTCGCCCTCTTGCTGTGGAAACCGGACCTCGCTGCTGCAAGTGTTTTGAAAATTGTGTCGTATCGTCTGGAGTTGGGGACTAGAGGAGAAATAATGAGCATGATGGGAATCCATGATGAGTGGAAAGAACACACACAAACACACACACACACACACACACACACACACACACACAAACACACACACACAAACACACACACACACACACACAAACACACACAAACACACACAAACACACATTGCAAATAGAAATTGTCCAGGGGGGAGGAAAAAAGCTGAGGGCAGTGGAAGAGATTGCACATGAAAGTGAGTGGGAACAAGAGGCTGCATTCTCTTTGGATCAAACATTATTAATTTGGAGAGTTTTTGAAGATCTGTTTTTGTTTCAGCCTAATGAATGTTCTTAAGGCATTGGTGCAACTTCTTGTAAGTGTTCCTTTGTTCAGCTTTTCCCCATTTTGGAGTCTTTACGAGAGTTCAAGCCACTCAGTTACTATTTGGAGTTTGGGTGGACATGGTTGTAGGAGCTAGAGCCCTATGGAGAGCTGGATTTGGGGGGGGGTCTTTTGATGATCCCAGGGTCTGGCACTTGGCATGTGGCTGAAGACCAGAGTCTCCTCTTCCCACCTGATTCTGGGAGAGGTTCCATATGTCAGAACTGCTGGACAGAGAGAACAGACACGGAGACACTGCACAACTCATGAAACTCTACCCAAACAAACTACTATGAGAAGGGGTCATTGTGACCCAGCAATTGCACTACTGGGTATTTACCCCAAAGATACAAATGTAGTGACTTGAAGGGGCACGTGCACCCCAATGTTTATAGCAACTATGTCCACAATAATCAAACTATGGAAAGAGCCTAGATGTCCATCAACAGATGAACGGATAAAGAACATGTGGTATATATACATACATACAATGGGATATTAGGCAAGCATCAAAACCCCACGAAATCTTGGGGGGCTGGGTGGCTCAATGGGTTAAGCCTCTGCCTTCAGCTCAGGTCAGACAAAGACAATTATATGATCTCACTGATAGGAGGCATTTGAGAAACAAGGCGGAGGACTATAGGGGAAGGGAGGGAAAAATGGAACAAGATGAAACCAGAGACAGAGACAAACCCTAAGAGACTCTTAATCTCAGGAAACAGACTGAGGGCTGCTGGAGGGGAGGGCGTGGGAGGGAGGGGGTGGCCGGGGGAGGGACACCGGGGAGGGTATGAGCTATGGGGAGTGTTGTGAATTGTGTAAGCCTGATGAATCACAGATGGGTACCCCTGAAACCAATAATACATTATATGTTGAGTTAATAAATAAATAAATAAAAGAAGGGGTCATTGTGGAAATCTGTCAGGATACACGGAAGGCCCCAGGCTGTATGGGTGTGAGCTTAGGTTGTGTGCGATGACTGCCGCACGTTGGTGTGGATGAGAAGGTGTACCTGGTGGGGCTGGCGAGAGGCATCTCGGCCACTTCAGCATTGAAACATGGGCGACTACAGCAGTTCCTGTGGTGTGCAGGCTTCTAGCTGCAGAGGGTGAACGGCGTCTAAACAAAATCCCCTGTTCCTTAGTAGTGAGTACTGTTGCCACTAGCCAACCTTCTGTCTTCACTTGAAGGTGGAAACTGGTTCCTGGCCCTAACCTTCTTGTATTCTGGAGGGAAAAGCTTCCCCGGCGCATCCTCTGACTCCATCTGCTGTGAGGAACACTGACCTTGTGTTTTCCCTTCCCCTTCCCTTCATGAAGTGTCCGGGGCACCTTGTGGTAGGGCCTGGACTGCACATGCCAGCTCCCCCGGATTCCAGCAGTGCAGAGGCACTGGCAAAGATCCCCCGGCCTTACCTGGGACACAGATGGCCCCATAGTCGCACACGCTTGGAGCTCCTGCCCCTCATGATGATGCAGGAGCAAGACATATCCCATCCCTTTCTAGGAGGCCCTGAAGGGAGATGCACCATGGGCTCCCCTATCGGGCCCAAACCCCAAGTGGCATCGGTCTGTCACCAGCCTGATAGATCTGTCCTTGGCCATAAGAGCCACGTAGCCTGCCCTTGGACAGTTCCCCTGCTGTGGCTCCCACTTCAGCTTGACCAAGGGTCTTTCCCTAAGTGGGAAGAGTAAGAACGCATACCACGTTCTTTATACTAGAATGATAATAGCTTACAAAAGTGAACTGCTTGGGTCTCATGTCCACTTTTCTTTTGTAGGAAATGGCTCTTTTAGGTTTCCCATGTAGCCATACCTCTACCTGGCACCTCTAAATGGGTCACTGCATATCTGGGGTCAGGGAAGGGTCTGCCTGATTCTTTGTCCCAATGTAGATGGTCATATCCTTATTCTCTGGAGTATAGTGATCACCAGGAGGCCCTCCAAGCCCTCCCAGCATCCCTCAGATGCAACCATATATTCACCAACACAGGACAGGATCATGTACAGGGAGTCATTGCTGCCTAAGGAAAGGACATCGGTCCCCGAGAGCTGGGAGCACTGACAAGCACCCTGCTGTTTCATGACTCAGTGGAAGGGCCAGGGCTGTGCGGGGACTTGTCCTGTAGATGCACGAATGACTGAGCTATTGGACTTTTCCTTTCAGTTTGACTCAAGCACACTGTAGCTATCCCCCCCCCCAAGTTTAAAATAACTACCTCCTTCAGTCCCATTCATGTTGATGCAAAACCTGGAGTGAAATAAGTCAAACAGAGAAAGTCAATTATACGGTTTCACTTGTACAACATAAGGAATAGCCTTGAGGAAATTTGGAGAAGAAAGGGAAAAATAAAGAGGAGAAAATCAGAGGTAGAGGCAAGTCATGAGAGACTGTGGACTCTGAGAAACAAAGTGAGGGTTTCAGAGGGGAAGGAGTGGGGGGATAGGTTGGCCGTGTGGTAATTAAGGAGGGCCCGGATTGCACGGAGCATTGGGTGTTACATGTAAACAATGAATCTTTGAATAGTACATCAAAAACTAACGATGTGCTGTATGGTGACTAACGTGACTAATAAAAATAGTAATAATTAAATATAAAATAAAATAAAATAACTATCTCCATAATTGTAAGCTCTACAGAACCCATGTTCCTCAGTGGTGAGAGGAAAATTTAAGATGGAAACAAAAGGATCATAATGAATCATCCACCACTTGAACGGCAAAATTAAAGAGCCCTCCCTGTCCTTGCAGAATGTGAATTGCTTTCCTCTTAGCCATAAATCATTCACTCCATGAAAGATAAACATTTCTTCATTATTACACATAAGGTCCCCATGGAAAAGGCTTACTTCCCATGTCTGCAGTGGAAAAGACGCGGCTGTAATAGAATGTGTTGCTTCAGCTCTCCGAGGTCAAAAAGAAATGTAAATATTGACAAGCTTTAAAACTTACAGAAGCCACAATGACAGATTTTTTTTTTTTTAATTAGGCCAGTGAACCAAGGCCAGAAACATAAGGTCTAGGGTGGGTTCAGGGAGACTTCGGCACTTGGATCCTCCCATTGCAAAGTCTGTCCAACTGGGCGGGACGAGGGAGACGGGAAGCGGGCTCAGGAGATGTTAGCCCTGTCACGGGTGGTAGAGATCAAGGGTATGTTTGTGCACTTGCTCTCACTTCGTGCCTGGGAACCTTCTGAAGGACAGAAATCTGGTGGAACAGACCGAGAGACTGTTTAGAAATGGATTTAAAATAACACGTATCCACGTTTTCCAGAATTCAAGAACACAATGAAAAATTTTTCTGAAGTCTTCCTGGAGGAGTTAAAAAGTACTGTTAAAAGCCAGAGGGATTCACCTCAATGTACAAACCAGCATGTGATGTCGGCTACTCTTCCCAAAACGGGGAAGAGAGAAGATCGTTTTAGGAGACCAGAGAGCCGGGAGCCTCTCGTTGGGTGAGAGCTCTTTGACGCTTCCATTCCCTCCAGGGGTGTAAATCACATCACATCATGATATTGTAAAGTGTTCTTCTCTAATGTCAACCATGATGATAGGAGGGCCTGGGTGGAGGTCAAAGGGGTGCCAATACGTTCACGGGGACACTGCTGCCGCGGGAATGGAGGGAAGCGTCGCAGCAGAGAGAGCGTCCGGGCCCATCCATCATGGCTCTCCTTGTTTCTCTGCAGGACGGTTGCATCGTTGATTCCCCGTTTCTCTTTTTCTTGCAGCGTCTTCTTAGTCAGGCTTGGAGCCTCTGCGGGGCACCAAGTGTCATGCACACCTTTTATCTGCCCCAGCGCATGTCTCTGGAAAGCCACAGAAAGGGAAGCTGGGATCGCTTAGGAGCTGAGTATATGAACTACCCATGCGGAAAGGCCAATTATGATGTACACCTTGCCACAGAACTTGCAGGAACTCTTACGATGGTGACAGATCAGGGTGACAAAATGCCTCTAGATGGAAAAGAGAGAAAAGCTCTCTCTACAGACAGTACACGAAGAATCATATACAAGGTGAAAACACTTCTTAGAAGAAAGGTGATCTACTAATCCAAGTATTACTGTCTGCGTTAAACACAGACTGTCGCGGCCTCCGAAATGGGAGACTGGACAAAGTCATGTGGACACCTTGGTTCAGGGGTGTCTTTGCTTTTGCACATTCCATTGATTCAACAACCAGCTTGGACCATGAACACCTACAGACAACTGTACCCTGCGCCAGCCTCACCGTAGTTTATAAAACTATGTCAGATGAATTTTATAGAGTTCGTGTGAAGTTGGAATGATAGGTTTTATTTTGGGGAACACATTACCTGATTTCGTATGAAGCTCAGAGATATTTTGTTCTTACTTACCGTGATAGGTGTTTTGCTGTATTCACGTTTGAGGAGAGTTTTAGGCCTGCTAACTGGGCTTGTCTCGCGATTAGCTCAGCCATGACAAATCCAAGAGATGTCACCACTAATTGTTCGCCTGACGACGCACACAGTGGGGGACGAGCTTGTGTAAACTTAACTATCTATTTGCAGATCGTTCCTGTTGGTGGAGTAAAAATTATTTCTAAAACTGTCACTTATCAGATTATACTTTTGTGTTTTAATAAATGTGGTTGAGAGAGCTGCCCGGAGCCATGTGTTTGAGGCACCCATCCCCCCTGCTAGCCATCATCCCTGCAGAGGAGCTAGCGACAGAGTCTGCACGTGGGAGTGAAGCCATCAGTGTTTGGAAGCGTGTTCGTTGAGCCATCTCTCCCGGCTGGGGAGCCTTGCCCACGTTACGGGCACTGTGGGGCTGTTGAAAGCCTCTCTCCTATGTTCTGCACAGGAAGACCATCCAGAGCCCCTGAAAGGCATTTGGACAAGTGTCAGCCACAGCCATTCTGCACCGTTTGTGTGACTCTATGCTCTGCTTTCCACAGGATCTCCACGGCACAGAAACTTCTGAATTACAGGCAGAATCTCCCATATTCTGCCAGAGATCTGAGCCAAAGTGATCATGATTATCCATCCTGAGTATTTGCTCCTGCCAGCCACAATTAATGAGATGATATCACTCGTGATCTTTGAATATTATGAAAGAAAAACAGAAGCAGGAATAAAATAATGATGAGCGAGGGACCTCATTATCCAAGAAATAATGGTTTTCAATTATTAAAGAAAGACCATCCCAGCTTTGGAAACCAGAAGAGAGTTCAGGTTTCTCCCGTGTCAACAACAGAGGATGGAGCAGAAGGCAGGCAGACGTTCCGTGGATGAGTTGAGTTGCTGTGTCCGTCAGGGCTGACCCCTCCTGCCCACTTCTGTGTTCTCCTAGGGTCAGATGTTCTGTTGCTTCCTGTGTTTACTCTGTCCACCTGGGTTGGGACTGCGTTCATGAGAAACAATGTGAAACCTTTCTCAGATAACCCGAGCCGCTTCGTGCCATGGAAATCAAGTTGAAAATAGGAAATCTTTCTCCTACAACAGAAGAATGATGCTTAATTTTAAATTCTGGTGAGTGATCCACTATTGAAATTAGTATAAGCAAGACGGTCAAGTTAAAATGAGTTCCCATGGGGCGCCTGGGTGGCTCAGTATGTTAAGCCTCTGCCTTCGGCTCAGGTCATGGTCTCAGGGTCCTGGGATCGAGCCCCGCATCGGGCTCTCTGCTCAGTGGGGAGTCTGCTTCCCTCTCTCTCTGCCTGCCTCTCTGCCTACTTGTGATCTCTGTCTGTCAAATAAATGCATAAAATCTAAAAATAAAAAATAAAATAAAATGTGTTCCCAGTTCTAATAAGCCATGAAGAATCCATATGCGTTTGGACAAGCTCTCTCTTTCTCTGAGTGGCTGTTTCTCTTCTCAATGATTGCAGAAGGCCTCCTGACTCTATGAATCTATGATTCTCTGAATGTTAAAGGGTAAACAAATTTCTTGAAATTAAAAAAAAAAACAAAAACCCCCAAACCTGGAACGATACTTCTGATCATGTTACGGAGCACATGTGATCTCTC
Organism: Mustela nivalis; assembly: GCF_964662115.1. Lineage (NCBI taxonomy): Eukaryota > Metazoa > Chordata > Mammalia > Carnivora > Mustelidae > Mustela > Mustela nivalis. The sequence goes on from NC_139022.1 coordinate 176,192,175, forward strand.
TATTTTTGTTGTGTTCGTCTATTCATTAGTTTAAATTACAACTCGATGGATACTTAGCTAGAAAGATGGAGGGATAGAAAGAAAGACAGATGAAGAGAGAGTCAAGCAGATGGGTAGAACCTAGGTGTCACAAGTAATGCAAACTGGTCCCTGTCCTAAGGAGCCTGGAGACGGAAGGGCAGGGTTTGGATGAATCTGCCGTTTGGTCGGCAGCATTCACCAGTACCAAGGCAAGCGTGTGAGTGTAACACTTAGGCCATAGGCTTGCATCCTGGGTCGTCACAGGTGAGGAAAAGTTCGTGTTTTTGTAGACGAATGTCCACGCTGATGGTTTTCCCTGGCAGAGCCACATTTGCTTTGTAAAAAGAGAAGATCGTTTATCACACAACTTCAAAGTAAATAGATGGTTTCTTAAGTTTATCAAACTGTTCAATTGTACATTAATTATTAAAAAATTATAAAAACTTGAAGAGTTTAAAAGACAGCTTAGTTTGTTTACCTGCCTCTAGGCAAGATTTGCATCTACCAACAGAGATAATTGGTATCCTGCCAAATCACTATTTTTGGTCTAAGCAATTAATTTTTTTCTAATTAGTGGGGGTCAAATAAGAGTTGCTTCCTATAATTAAAGAGGATGGTTGCTACTGAGATTGTTTTGCTATTATGTTCAGCTCATGGAGTCCAGCATCTTTTCTTGGGCTGGGCCATGTCTTCCCAGCCACTGTCCTGGAGCATCCTGCCTCTGAGGCCAGCCAGTGCCTGTTACAGGGAGTGCTGCTGTGGACAGTCATCATCCCAGATATGCACAGGGAAGCTTCTCTGTTGTTGTTAATGTGGGTCCTGCTCTCGTATCATCCATGGTCCCACACATCAGGCCCAGAGAAGCCAACAAAGGAGTGTGTCCTGGGAATCTGATCTAAGGCAAAGAAGTAGGTAAGATGCAGCTCGTAATGACAGCAACAATGACGACGATCCTTGCTGAAGGTCCTTCTAATGTGTCTCTTGTGTGGCCTTGGGCATCTGTGTACGGGTTGTCTGATACCCACATCTTGTTCTACGAAGAACTCACGGTGCTCAGGGACATACCGAGATGATATTTAAGATCAAAATGTCCTCAGTCAGCTCAGCCAAATGCCTGGTGCTCCTTTTCCACATACGTGAGACATGATTGGTGTTTGCTGTGGGCAAGTCCTCATGGACACACAGCAGCCCCACACTTGTGTGTAAGCACCCCACACTCTCCGTCACATGTCTGTGTGGCCCTCAGAGCAGGTTTCATCCAAATAGAAGTGCTTTCCAGAGCCATTACATGCAAGACCTTCTCAGGAACAAGTTTCTAGAAACTTACAGCCAGACAGCCAGTTTCATGATGCTTCTTGGGAAAAGGTCTGAGAGGAACTTGAAATAAGCCAATTTAGCTTGCTGGTTAAGCAGAAATTTAAGGCGTATTCTTTTTTCCTCCTCCTCTTCCTCTCCCTCCTCCCCTTCCTCCTCCTCCTCCTTCTTCCCCTATTCCTTCTTTAAATATAGTGAAACAAATCCTTAATGATTACTTACAAACAAGATTCAAAAAGAAGATTTGGTCAATATGTTTCACCAGGAGGTTTTAAGGGGAACAATTTATCCTAGTTAATAATTCCTAGCAGCTAGGTTTGTTCTGGATAGCAAACACCAAAGTAATAACAACAAAAAAATAAACATTCCAAAACCCTTGAGTCCACGTGTGAGGTTTGGGTCACTCTTGTTCCTCTACAGGGCTGACTCCTGTTCTGTGGTGCATTTTCTATAAAAGGGAAATGACAAGACTGCTCAGCCTCTCTGGTCGCAGCTTGCAGATGGTTAAATCTGACGACACAGAACAAATTTCCAAAAAGGGTTGTAGTCACAAAAGATAATTAAGGTGCAGACTCCTGGAATACAAACACCGGTCTCATGAGAAACAAAGCTGAGTGTAATCGGGTGTCATCAGACAAGCTGGCATTGCCTGGAGAAAGGGGTGTGACAGGAGGAGAGGCTCCTCTCTCACCAGTGGGGGAGGAGGGCTCATCCACATCTCACTGGAAAGACAGGATCTGAGGACTGTTTCCCCTCAAAGGTACAATAAAAGGCATCTTGTTGCAAACAGAAGTTAGTGGTTGTGTTTCCTAGTAAAAAAAAAGACTCCTAGATGAATTTGTTTTTTAATCCTGTAAGATACAGAGAAAGAGAACACAAAGTAAAAGTAGTGGAGTGGAGCCTAATTCTGACACATGTAGACACGCCATAAGGGTTTTCAAAGGAAGGAAGGGATGGAATGAATATGGCCTCTGGAAGGCCGACTGCTGGTGTAGACAAGGTCTCCCCATCCTGGGCCTCACAGTGCTCCTCCCCGGGATGAATGGGTCAGCTCTTCTCTCCACAGCAGCCCTAAGGATGCCAGTGCACCTGTCGAGACCCATGAGCCTGACCCTCCCTAGGTAGAAACCAGTTTTAGACTTGGAACTGTTTAGTGAACTACATTTCCTTGGTCTACATAGTTTAGATGCATTATCTCCCTCTCATTCTTATCATGTAGCATTAGTGTTCCTAGATTATGGAAAGAGAAGAAGAAGTAGTCCTGGGACCAGGTCACTTAAGACCCTAATATTCTCACTGCACACACAGACCTCCCTGGGCTTGGGTCTAGCCTTCAGAATTCAGTATAAATTCCCCTCTAGTTTTTAAAACCAGAATCTGGGAGTTAGGCCCACATATGCTATGGACTCTTGTATATGCATGCAGTTCAAGCCTGGTGGGTGATGCACAAGACTTAATATAGAACAAAGATATTTAATTGGAAATTAAAATCCAAGAGTTCTGTCCTTCTTTTCAAACTAGATTTTGAGGCTCTATTTCCTAATAATGAAACTGAGAATGATATCTATTCTGATTGTGTCAGTGGTATTACATAAATTAAAGAGATAGTAGGTGCGGATGTGCTAAGCAGTCATTCAGAACTTAAAGTGGGGAGTAAACTTTCTCCTAACATGTTCAGACTTAGAGAATTATAGAATCTAAGTACTGAGTGAAAGCCAAAGTTACGTGGTTGAAAACTCCTCTCAGTTCAAGAAACTATCGTATCGAGACATTGATCCATCCATCCATCCACTGATCCATCCTTCCATCCATCCATCCATCCAACCATCCATCCATCCATCCATCCATCCATCCATCCATCCACTAATCCAGCCATCCATCCATCCGTCTATCCATCCATCCATCCACTGATCCATCCATCCATCCAACCATCCATCCATCCATCCAACCATCCATCCATCCATCTATCCATTTGTCCATCCATCCATCCACTGATCCATCCATCCATCCAACCATCCATCCATCCATCCATCCACTAATCCATCCATCCATCCATCCATCCGTCCATCCATCCATCCATCCATTCATCCACTAATCCAGCCATCCATTGGCCCATTCACCCATTAAATAATACACCCATATGTCCAAATGTTTGTTAAGAATCTATTTTTCTCAAGAAGCCTGGGTGGCTCAGTCAGTTAAGTGTCTACCTATGGCTCAGGTTATGATCCTGGGGTCCTGGGTTCCAGTCCTGCATCAGGTGCCCTGCTCAGTGGGGACCCTGATTCTCCCTTTGCCTGCTGCTACCCCTGCTTGTGCTCTGTCTATCTGACAAATAAATAAACAAGTAAAATCTTTTATATAGATCATATGTATACATATGATATATAAAAATATATATAAGTAGATTTTAAAAAAATATATATATTTTATATATAAAAAGTAGATTCTTAAATATATAATTTAATTATATTAATAATCACATATAATTATTATATAATTATATAATATCATATATATTATATTATATATTATAATAATTTAATTATATATAATTAAATTACATATAAATTTAAGAATCTACTTTTCTCTAGACATAGTGCATTAGGTTTGGGTGCTTAGTGATAAAACATGCACGATCTCTGCCCTCATCATTTTGGGGGAGGAAGACAGACAGCAAATAAACACTTTGAAGAAAATGAAGAGATTGGGAATGATGGCAGCACCCATTAGTGGAAAGTATTGAGGATCATAGCTGAACAGGGCCTCAGGACATCACAAGCTAACGCCCTGACTGTGAGCTACACCTATTGTCAGTGAATTTTGGAGGTCAGTCAGAATTAGGGAAAAGAGCAAATTATCCAAAGTCTGTTTTAAAAAGTTAATTTCAATAATTAAACCAAAATTTAATGACCCTTCTCGGTAAAGTCTTTAGAAGATATGTTAGTATGTAAGAATATTTTCAATTAGTATAAATTCACTTGCTTCTGGTACACAGCATTAACATTAGCCTTCTAATCTTGTTTATGTTATTACATTCTTAGTATAGTAGGGAGGATAATGGCCCCCGAAGATGTCCACAGGCTAATCCCCGGAACCTGAGAGTACATTACCTTACTTGGCAAAAGAAATTTCTCAGATGAGATTAAGGTTATGAGTCTTGAGGTGGGACATTGTTTTGAGTTAGTCGAGTGGATGAAATCTGATCACAAAACGCTCAAAAGCAGAGAAGTCAGAGAGACACATCGCGAGCAGGGCTCAGCCCCCACTGCTGGCCTCGAGAAAGGAGGAGTGTGCCGTGAGCCAGGGGTTGAAAACTGGGAATGGCCTCAGGAAGGGGAGGATGGCCTTCTGGTGACGGCTAGCATGAAGTTGGGGACTTGAGTCCCACAGTCTCAAGACACTGAGTTCTGCCACCAACCAACATACCCCCAAAAGCCGAGAAGACCAGGAAATGGATTCTCCCTGGAGCTCCCAGCAAAAAAGGCCAGCCGTGGACACCTTGGCTGCAGCCCAGTGGGACCGCTGGTGGACTCCTGACCTACAGAACTATGGGATGATGGATTTGTGTTGTTTTAATCTGTTCAATCTGTGGTGATTTATTATGGTAATGATGGGAATCTAATTGGCTTAGAAATGAAATGAGTGAGTTTCTGGGCAGTGTGGGTCTGGAGATCAGAAATACGATTTGAGTTTATCAGATCAAATAGCCTTTTCTCATCCACCCACCTCCCAAAACTCAGTTGGGAAGGAGAAGCCTACTAATAATCTCAAGACACAAGTTATTTGACCTGTAGCTTCCTTGTGCATCGAATTTCCTTGATGGCCCAGGAGAAAGCAGTCCATCACTGTCTGCTTGCCTAAACAATTCCTTGGTTCCACTGAGGCCCCAGAGGACTGAGGCCACCACCATTCCTATGATATATGGGAATTCTCTGCAGAAAATGGCAGAACATTGCTGAGGGACTCTCATACAATTCAGAATCCTTTGGCTTTGGAACTTACATTTCCTTATTAACTTCCAAAGACTTCTATTTTCTGCGCTCCCCACCTCTTGCAGGGAAAGTGTGCAAGGACAGGTATGTCCAGGGAGCCACAGTAACAGTGGAAAACCATGGTGGCCCTTGAGTTTCAAGATCAAGAACACATGGGGGCTGAGGCTCCAGGTGTGGAATGTGCTGTCCTAGCTCAGTGATGTGAGCTTTCCCAAGGCCCCCGGTTACGTTCTGCAGAATATCGCCCTCACCTGCTCCAGCCACACCTGGACAGCTCTGGAAGGAACGTGGCTCCTCTCCCATACACCCTCCTTCCTCCCCTCTTAGATCAGCTTGTTCTGCTTTCTGGGCTTGTCTGAGTCATTTCTGAGGAAAGGTGACACCTGATCGTGTCACTGTCCTCTTCCAAACTCAGCTAAGCCTCAGGTTGGAAATTTGTAAGAGCAGGTTTTAACCAGTATTTATGGTACAATAAATTAAAACACTGAATTTCAAGCCAACAGTCCTTTTGTCTATAAACTTTCAAATGGAAATTTTCACTTATTTTTCTGACTTACATTTCCTTCTATTTCTCTGTAAATGCTCATGGGGATAATAATTTAGTATGTTTCCCCCAAATCCATTGGGGGATTTATCTTACTCTCCAGTAAGATAACCAGATCATCACATGGGGGCCCCCATGTTCCCACCCTGCGTGTTTCCCTGCACCTCCACGAAGTTCCCTTTTCTGGATCCTGCGAGCGACTCACCTTCCCGAGATCCCGCCAGTCTGAGGTGCCCCAGTGAGGTAGGAGATGTCTACCTCTGGTGGCAGAAGTTCTGAGAAGAGCAGCGGTGTTGAGTTTTGAGTGGAAATCAGGAAAACAAAGGTAGAGCTGTTTTCGGAAATCACCACTTCCTGCAGCACTCTGCAGGCCTGGTGGGGTTGCCAGAGGGCAGGGGGAGCTGGAAGCCTTCGCTGCAGATCAGGGAGTGGGGGACAGTGCTGTTTGAAAAAATGAGAAAAAGGAATGCAAATTCAGAGGTAGAGCAAAGGCCTGACATTTGAGAATTGTGTCAAAACTAACCACATCAATGGCATGGAAATTCATGAGAGAAGTTTTGAAAAGAAGAAAAGGAAGGTCTCGTTTTCAAGTTTAAAAAGCCTAATTGCTGGGATTAAAAGGTACATACTTCCAGTTGTAAAATAAGAGTCTCATGCTCCACCAACTGAGCTAGCCGGGCTCCAGTTGTAAAATAAATAGGTCATGGGGATGTAATGCACATCTAGAGTCATTATGGGGATCATTCTGTAATTTATAAAAATATTCAATTGCTGTGATGTGCCCTGGAACTAATAGGATATTGTAGGTCAATTATAATTCAATTGTAAATAGACAGACAGACAGATAGATAGATAGATAGATAGAAGTCCTAGTGCCAAAAATGAGGTGGGGAAGAGAAAGTTAAGGTTTAATCAAATATGAAATTTTCTAGCGTTCTTCTGAATTTTCAGACTCTGAATCCTGTAGACTCTGAAATTTCTCCCATATGTGCAAACATGATAAAGGAAAAATGACCTTGAACGACTTCCCACTGTGCAGGAGTACCCATTACTGAATTGCTTTGAACAATGAGCCCATCCAGTTTGCATAGAACACAATTTCTCCGTGGTGGCATGTCACCCCTGGGTAAGTGCAGGACACCTGTCCACAGGTCAGTGCTCTCCAGGGAAGAGTCCAGGACTTTGAAGGGAGTAATGAGGCTGGCCTGAGTAAAGGAGATGTCATCTCTAAAGTTATGTTGCTGTGTAACCAGAAATAAACCCCTTTGGACGACAGTGTTTTTTGGGGTGTGTGTGTGTGTGTGTGTGCGTGTGCGTGCACACACACACGTTTATTCAAGAAAGAGCTGGTTCAAGGGAGAAGATGAAGCAAGGAAAGTAAATGGCATGGATCTCTCCCCTGCCCACCTATCGGCTCTGAGCTGACCACAGGTGCGGCCTATATTCTGGAAGGCCCCTGCCCAGGATCAAGTGTGTTGCCGCGACCGCAAAGACAAGAGTGGTTAGGCACTTGGCAGCTCTGTTCTCACACTAGTCTCCTACTCTGCCCTCCACCTGTCTATTTATAAACCTGTATTTCCTTCAGGGAGGGGTGGAATGTAAACATTTCATTTTTAATCTAGATATTCAGTTTTTAGTCACTGAGTTTGTAAACAGCACTTTTGCCTCTTTTCTGAGTGTGGATCTATATGTTCATACTTTAAAAACCTTCATCTATAAAAAAAAATCTATATGTTCATACCTTAAAAACCTCCCCCAGTACCAACCAAATAGCTACCATTTTTAAAACTCCCCTTCATATAATTATGTAAATCATCACATTCCATTAATAAGTTTGAGTAACTCTTCACTGTACACTCAGTAAGGCAAGCAGATCGTGTGCTTATAATTTTCATGCACTGCCAGCCACTTCAATTTTAAAGGAGTGATTGTTCCAATTCTATTTCCAATTATAACAATCAGGGTCCATAGCCAATTCTATGAAGCATTCGAAGATCCCACATTTCAGCATAAACAGTTAGGGATGACAAATAGTTAACATAAATCCTAAATGCCCATCTGGTGAATCCAGATTATTCTGGAATGAACTTTCATGAAAAAGACAAAGAGAAACAGATAAAATAAGTGTGGCCCACGAAAGTCAATGTTCCCAAATTCTATCAGCTCTGTAACCCTCCCCTTCCCGATGTGACTGAGGCGACACACTGATGACCTCAATGATGTTCTCTGGAGTGTCCTGCTCCAGTTAGACTCTGTGATCTATCATTGTCCATGGGTTCCCTAAGCAAGTGTTCAAAGGGCATGAAGCCGTGTTATTGCTGGTTGCCATGCAGGTGACCCTGCGAAGCACCTGACACTTAAACACACACATTTGAGTCTGAGTTCAAGAAGACACTGTGGAGGCATTTTGTACCCCTTTGGAGGGCGCTGACATGTGCCACCATTTCAGGAAGGATGACGTGCCGAAGGAGCCATAAATATATGTTGTCTGTCTGCAGACCCCACATTGCTGTGAAGATCTACATATGGGAAGAACAGAGAGAAATAGATCAAAGTACTCAGATGTTCTTTTTGATATCAAACCCGGTAATTGGTGGTTTCATGTAAGATATTCCAAATTCACCAAGATCATTAGTATTCACAAATAATGGCATTGTCTTGGAGTGTCTCAATTAATTTTGAATTTCACATCAGACTCAGGTTAAATCAATGACTATGTTGACCTCTGTTTTGAAAGGATAAAAAAAAAATATTTAGACCAAGAGAAGAGCATTCTTTTCAAAAAATACTCTAAAACTTGATTCTTAATTTCAGAATTTTTTCTTAGTGGACATTGGCAGTTAATCTTTTTTTATTCAATTTTACCCATACAATGTGATAAAGGTTTCAAAAATTGCTCTTTCAAGAATGTCACTCCTTGCTATGCAATCATAACTTTAAAAATATATTTTCCTGGGTTGGAAAATATTCATTTTTTAAAAACTGTTCCAAAGCTGCTGGCATTTCTGAGATTTACTTTGTAAATTATGATTGATGTTTAGCAATTTTTGCTGCCAAACATATCATTTATTTTAGTTTTGCAGGATGAGCTTGGCTTTCTCTACCAAACCCAGGAAGGTCCAGGCAGGCTGTTTCATTAACTTAAATAGGAATGTGAAGCTAATTTGGTTCATCAACATTCAAGCCTGAAAATGGATCCTGGAACACTCCTCTCCCAAATAGCCATCCTGAAGCCAGAAGAACATGTTGGCCCTATGTGTGCAAGGCTCCTGGTTTCAAATACAAACTGGGGCCTCAAGACCCGAGAACTGTAAATGTTTCTATGGCAACCCATGGTAGATGTGTTGAGAGACCCAGGGCTGATGAACAGACATCTTCGATCACCAGGAATAAGGTCATCTGGAAAAGAATCCACCATCAACACAATTGGCCTGGGTCCTAGCTTTTCTATATTCCTTCTTGTTTTTAATCCTTATTCTTGAATTTTTCTTGGGCCTGAACTTATTTATGTCATTCTAAAAAATTCCTTGCTCTCACCTTCTGGTCCAGCCTGTGCCTGGTTTTCTTCCCACTCATTTAGTTTACATTTGTTTCCAATATTATACCTACAACAGTGCTTTATCTCAGCTGGTTCTCCCTGAAACCTCTAGGTTTTACCCCAAAACACACCACAGGTAAATTAGCCACCTTCCAGTCAGCTACTCTTAAATGCTGGGAGGTCCTGCACCTTTCTTCTGCTTTGTTCCAAAGTAAGGCTGTGGCATATGTGGCAGATTCTGCATGTATTTACAGAATTCACCAGAATTATTGGTTTAGTAGAAATAAAACCAGAGCATTGGTTTACTGAAACATGATCCATTTGCATTGCCATAGGGAGGAACATGGATAGACTTTCCTGAAGTGGTTCATTTATTCATTATTCATTCAATTGTTCACCCAGTCATGGATTCATTCAACAATTCATTAAAAAACTCAGTCATTTATTTATCCAGTTCTTCCATACTTACTGAGCATCTACTGTGTGTAAGGTGTAAGGTGCTGTTCTAGATTATGGAGATGCAGCCAAGAATAAGGGGGATTTAATCATTATCATTATGAAGTTTACTATGTTAGAAATAATAAGGGTTATGGAAAACAAGGGGGCAGAAGTGGTTAGGAAGGGGGCATGTTCAATTTTATTAAGTGTAGGCTGGGAAAGGTCTGGAGAAATAGTACTAGTACCGCAGGTGAGGAAACTGCATGAGAACAGAAGAGTCATCATAAAGGATTGAAGGAAGAATGCTTGGTGCTCACATGGAACTGGAAATAGTGCCTGTTTTCACCAGCCAGGTCAGGAGTTTCACTGCATTTGTAACTGGACTTTTGTAAGAGAGGAGGAAGAGTGGCCAGAAAGAATATTTGAAATAATGTCAAAAGGATTTCAATATTTGATGACAATGATAATCTCACAATGTCAAGTATCTCAATAAATCTCAAGCACAAGAAACATGACCCAAACCACCCACAGACACATAATAACACAATTTCTCAGAACCAGTGAGAAATAAAACATTTAAAAACAACCAGAGAGAGAATAAAACACAATAACTAAGGAAAATTGTAGATAAGACTGACAGTAGATTTCTCATCAGAAATAATGCAAGTAAGGAGACAGTGGAACATCTTCTCTTCAAGATCTGAAAGGAAATGAAAAACTCTCCACCTATGGTTCTTCATCTCACAAAATATATTTCATAAATAAATGAGAACTTGGCAAACATAAAGGTAAGAGCATTCATGACTAGCAAACAGGTACTATAAAAAATGCTCAACAAACTCCTTTTAGGAAGAATGAAAATGATGGCAGATGGAGCTACATAAAAACAAAAAGAGCACCAAAAATGGTAACTTCAGGCTAAAAGTATAAAGCAGTTTTTCTTCTTACTTAAATTGCTATAAAAGGGGTGCCTGTCTGGCTCATTCAGAAGGGCATGCAATGCTTGATCTAGAAGTTGTGAGTTTGAGCTCCAACTTGGGTATAGAGATAATCAAAAATAAATAAATAAACTTAAATAAAATAAAATAAAATCTTAAATTTCTTTAAAAGATTATTTATTCTTAAAATGAGTATGATAACAATGTAGTGTGGGGGTAATAGTATGTAAAAGTAAAACATATGTGAGATGTCTAGATGGCTCAGTCCATCTAGTGTCATCATGTGTCCAACTCTTGATTTTGGCTCAGGTCATGATCTCAGAGTAGTGAGATCAAGCCATGTTTCACAGTCTGTGCTTGGCATTGAACCTTCTTAAGATTCTTGCTTTCCCTCTTTCTCTGTCCCTCCCCTCACTCATGCTTGCTTTCTTTCTCTCTCTCTGTCTCAAAAAAAAAAAAAAAAGTAAATAAAAGAAAAAGAAAAAGAAAATGTATGTCAATAACAACACCAATTTGCAGGAAAGGAGTGACAGTTCATGCCATTGTAAGTTTTTTGCACAATACTTGAAATGGTAGCCTATTGCTTGAAGAAAGTCATGATTAAAGACTCATACTACTAGCATGATTAATTGTAGCTAATGAAGAGATAAAATAGAATAAAATAATCAAAAGTACTCAATTGGGTGGCTCAGTGGGTTAAAGCCTCTGCCTTCTGCTCAGGTCATGATCTCAGGGTCCTGGGATTGAGTCCCACATTAGGTTCTCTGTTCAACGGGAAGCCTGCTTCTCCCTCTCTCTGTCTGCCTCTCTGCCTACTTGTGATCTCTCTCTCTCTCTCTGTCAAATAAATAAATAAAGTCTTTTTAAATTAATTTAAAAGAACTAATTAATTAATTAATTAATTTAAAAGAAAATGAGGGGAAAGGGAACAAAGAGCAGGTGGGAGAAATTGAAAATGGTTAGGAAGATAACATTAAATGTAATTACATCTGTGGTTTTGTTGAATATGAATGGTATAAACATCCTTCTTAAAAGACAGATTGTCAGACTGGATTAAAAAAGCAAGACTCAACTCTGTTATCTATATAAGAAATACTTTATGTAAGAAGACACAGATAAATAAGTTGGAAGAATGTATACAAGGATAACACCAATCAAAAGATGCCTGAAGTGGCTATGTCGATATCATACAGAGTAAATTTGGAGTAGAGAATGTTAAAAGGCATAAAGAAGTTCATTTCATAAAGACAAGAACCATAAGACCTTTAAGAAAAGTGGAAACATCCACAGTTACTCTCAGGAATTCTAGTAGCCTTTTCTCAATAACTAATAAGTTAAGATACCAAAGATTTGAACTAAACTGTCAACCAATTTGATGTTATTGGTATTTATAGACCACTCCCTCCAAAAACAGTGAATGCATATCCTTTTCATATGCATGTGGGACATTTACCAATATAGATCATATTCTGGGTCATAACACAAGTCTCAGTAAACTGAAAAAGATTCAAGTCCTGCAAAGAAGTTCTCTGGCCAAAATGGAATTACTTTAGAAATCAATAACAAAAGACCTAAGGAGATGAGTGCATAAATGTTTTGTGTATTTTGTGAAAGAACATCCCAGGGGCTAGTATCCAAGATCTATAAAGAACTTATCAAACTCCAGATCTGATAAAATAAAGAATCCAGTCAAGAAATGGACAGAAGACATGAATGGACATTTCTCCAAAGAAGACATCCAAATGGCTAGCAGACACTATGGAAAAAATGATCAATATCATTTTGCATGTTGGAAATACAACTCAAAACCACAATGAGAGACCACCTCATTCCAGTCAGAGAGGCAAAAATTAAAAGAGAGGAAACAACTAATGTTGGTGAGGATGTCGAGAAAGGAGAACCCTCTTAATCTGCTGGTAGAAATGCAAGCTTGTACAGCCACTCTGGAAAACAGTATGGATGTTCCTCAAGAAGTTAAAAATGGAGCTACCCTATGACCCAGCAACTGTACTACTGTGTATTTACCCAAAGGATACAAAAGTTGTGATCTGAACCTGCACCCCAATGTTTATAACAGCAATGTCCACAACAGCCAACTGTGGAAAGAGCCCAGATGTCCTTTGACAGATGAGCAGATAAAGAAGATGTGGTCCATATATATAAGGGGATATTACTCAGCTATCAGAAAGGATGATTACCCACCATCTGCACTGACATGAACGGAACTTGAGGGATTATCTAAAGTGAAATAAGTCAATCAGAGAAAGGCAACTATCATATGGTGTCACTCACATGTGGAATATAAGGAATAGCATGGAGGACCATAAGGAAGGGAGGGAAAATAAATAGGAAGAAATCAGAGAGGGAGATAAATCATGAGAGACTTTGGACTCCAGGAGACAAATCGAGGGTTGCAAAAGGGAGGGGGTGGGAGGATGGGGTAACTGGGTGATAGGTATTAAAGAGAGCACGTGATGTGATGAGCACTGGGTGTTATACACAACTGACGAATCATTGAACATTGCATCAAAAATTTTTAAAAAAGTGGTCATCTCCTAGATGCATTATGAAGGTAGAGTTCTCAGGATTTTTCTGAATGACAGAAGAGGAGTGAGAAAGATCAAAACTGACTCTGAAACATTTGACTTAAGCCATTTGCAAAGAGTTGTCTCTCACTGCAACAGGAAAGATGGAGGGGTGAGCCAGCTGCAGGTGGGGGATAATGAAGATTGGGTGTTTGGTGTTGTCCATATCAAATTGCCTATCCAACATCCAAGAGGAATGGCCATGTAGATGCTTTTGTGTAGATATCCATGTTAGAGACAAGTCTTCCAGTTATCTGTGTGTGGATAATAACAAAGTCCACTGGACTGGATGTGCAGTCAAGAATGTAGAAGAATTGCAGAACATGGAGAACTCAAGCATTCTAAGTCAGAGGGGACAAGGAAGAACCAGTAAAGGATGCTGAGCAGGAAAGGATGACCAAGAAATGACAGAGTTCTGGACCCAAGGACTGCCTAAGGAAGGAGGGGGGACAGCTGTGCCCTATGCTGCCAGGTCAAGTAAAAAGCCAGCTGCACTTGCATGATGTGTCAAAAGCAGAGTTCTGGGACATAAGGATCTGCTTTAGAAGCCTGGGGACACCTGGGTATGTGTGCACAAGAACAAAGCTCACATTCCCCTAGAACGTACAGATAATCCACAATGCTGGGACCCATTACTGGTCCTTGCCAGGACATCCAGTTCCCCCTGCAACCTACAGAGGCGGAGAATGCGGACTTTGGCCAATGTATGCATCACTGTTTGGGAAGTGATAACATGTTATTTGTGACTCTCTGTGTCCTCTCCCCCTGCTATTGTGACCAAGAAAGCAGGTGTCCAGATGGAACTGCACCGTATTCGAGCAGCTCTCTGTGTTTGTCTGACACGGGGAGGAATTGGCTCTGGCAAGGGGCTGGAAGGGACCCCGTGGACTGACAGGGAGAAGAAACAAGCTGAGGTTTGGCATTTGCCAACTTGGCAACGTCTGCCCTGCCCCGTCTGGCACAATTTCTCGCAGGATTCCTGGGGTAGTTATACCCAAGGGAGAGCATGGAAAAGGCTGGGCACACAGCCATGGCCAGGAGCTGAGCCCTTAGAACATGTGAAGTCCACACCCCGTGGTTTCATCTAACAACCTCAGAGCCTTTCTGGGCTCCTGGGTGGATGAGCATATGTGAGTTCGAGGTCATTCTTTCTCCCCCTGTTCGGCTGCCCCAGCACATATTGGTTGTCCCACTCCTGCACACTCAGCATCTTCCTCCACGGTGTCCAGCGAGGGGCCAACCCTGCCTTCTCCTTAGACGAGGCCGAACTCAGTGCCCCAGCCTCACTCACCAGCAGAGTTCCTGGGACGACCGATGAGGATGTGTGTCCATGTTCGTCTGTCTGTGTCTCACACGGATAAATGATGGCCCTCACCCCATCTCCTCTGTGCGTGCACACTCATACACGTATGCACACTCACACGTGTGCATGCACACTCACATACGTGTGTACACACACTCATGCATTCACGCTCACACACGTGCGCGCACACTCACACATGTGAGTATGTGAGTGTGCACACACGTGCACGCATGCACACACTCTGAGTGCTAATAGCGCCCCAGGACACACCACCTCAGCAGCCCGCAGCTCTCGGGCTAGAGTCAACCCGCCCCATAGGACGCAAGTGGCATGGCGGCTGACAATCCCCCCTCCCCAACAGTGTCTGGTTCACGTCCCTTATGTTTCAACAATGAATGGAAGGCATGCTCTTCTCTGCCAGGTGGCGTTCGCCTCCAAAGGGAACATATTCTACGAAGGCACCTGCCCCTCACATCAAAGACGAATCAACCTGTGGACACACAGGGTCCTGGCCCTCAAGCCCCGGTGCATGGGCAGCTGGAGGGCCCCTGAGCAGGGTCCCCATGTGGGGCGGAGCCGTGGTCTGCTGCAGATTGGCACACTGACGTTCACAGCAGAAGGAAGCCAGTACGGCTTTCACTCACTCACTCACTCACTCACTCACTCACTTATTTGAGGCTGTTCGTGCACAAGCCACACACTGTGCAGCAGAGGCTACCTGCCCCGCGACAGCACCCCTGTGGCACAGGGGAGGGGAGCGAGGCGGGGGAGACACTGGGAGCTGAGGATGCAGGGACTCGATGCCTGGGAACGGCGTCAATAAACCAGGCTGAGAGGTGGGTGATGCGGCCTCCCCCGCTGCGCTCTGTGTGGTTTGTGGGCCTGACACACGGATCACCCAGCGCTCATTTCACCCAGCCCGCCGGGCTGCTCCAGACCCCCGCGGCGTGCTGCCGCTGGCGGGTCTCCAGGACAGCGGCCGGCAGCACACGCAGGCGTCCAGAGCCACTCTCCAGCTCCAAAATGCTGCCCCGGCTGCTGTGTTTGTGTACCTGCAGCTTGACTCAGGGACCCTTACAAGCACAGCTGTTAGAGGAAGAACCCACATGGCAAAGCGTGTCCACAGATGCACACACACGTGCACACGCACTCACACACACACACACACACACACACACACACACACGCATGCACCTTCCGCCTGGGATGACTGGGAAGCTGCAGGACTCTATTCATCGGGGTGTGCTGGCCCTTCAATCACCAACGCACCCAATATTTATGAAGGATCCAGTGTGCGTCTGAGCCGAGTCGGGGCAAGGGGTATGCAGGTGGAGGAGACCCTGCATCCTCGGGGTTGAGGCTCTGCTCTGCCTCCCTCAGCTCCCGCGAGATGCCAGCTCTCTAAAGTGACACCTGACCTTTAGGAAATGAAAGGACGAGGACCCGTGGCCAAGGAGAAGCTGTCACTCTCCTTTAGCCAAACAGGAAGAGCTCACACGGGGAGACGGGCTCATATGTACACACAGTGCACGAGTGCCTTCCGAGTACCTTTAATAAGTTTCATGCGTGCCTGTTTCTTCTCCATCCGCTTCTCATGCTGAACGTGGAATCTAGGAGCATTTTTCGTGTTGAAATGGAAGCAGAAAAATAAGGACATGGCTCCGAGGTAGTGCCAGGGAGGAAGACTCCGGGACGCATGCTGGGAACTTAAAACACCAACTACGAAGTGAAAAGAAAGATGCTCCGTTATCCATTGAATTCCAGCCCCGCGTACAGGACATCCACGTATCCACGTGACAAGTCTTTGCTCCATCCACCCCCAAACCCCAGACCTGCAAACAGTCGTCTCATACCTGTCTGTGGCCATCTACCAAAAGTTACAACATGTTTGAATGCACCTGCACACACAAGGAAAGAGTGTGTGTGTGTGCGTGTGTGTGTGTGTGTGTGCGCGCACACGCGCGTGTGTGTGTTTCAGGGACATTTAATGGCAGTGTGGAAAGAGCAGAGAAGGGTCAGAGGTACAGAAGGAAGCACACTGCGCCGTCACGCTGATGACACAGTTAAGACGTATATTGACACCGAGAAGACTCTTGGTGTGTTCCTCTGGAGAGCATCACGGATAATTAAGCGGAAAGAGCTGCAGTAGAAATCCACGGACACGTGAGCTGAGGAAATATGAGCAGGGGCTGTCAGCGAAGAGAGGACATGCTACCCAAGTGACATGGGGACATATTCTGGATGCTGCGACCCTGAATCGTGGTTCCTCCATCTGCCTTTCTGCTGACTTGCAGCATCTAAATTTTTCACTGTTTGGATTCTTCCTAACAACACCCGCCGATCTCCCGCCTCACAGGGGGACTGTGGGGACCCTTGGGCTAACATGTCTGAGGAGTTTAATATTCTGGGGATGAAAGGATTCATATGAACATGAGATACTATCAAAGCTAAACATATTTTAAAGCCCCGGGACTCCAATTGAGTTTTCTTTCTCGGAGGCCTGCTGCATAGTTTAAATCTTAGTCTCCAATACGACTTTGAAGTTTTATTAAAGATTACTACAAGATCAAACACATAAAAGCCTAATGCATAGAGAGAGTAGATTGGAGGGCAGGGTCGGCCAAGCTACACTCCTGCGACGCTGTTTTGATTATCACAGATCCTTTTACCAATGAACTTTATTTTTTTTTAGTTTTTAAAATTATAAGTTTTGAAGTTTTCAATTTTTAATTTTTAAAGTTGAGTTAACTACCAAGAACAAAAAACCAAAATCTCATATTCTTACCATCTATACCTTACAGTTGACATTTGTAAATCTTTGATTGTGCCCTGTTTAAAGATCTAAAATACTAAAGATACAGCTAAAACCACTGTTAGCCTCCCCGGAGTCCTGTGAACCCTAACTTCTGTGCTAAGAGTCCAGCATCATTAGAAAGAAAACAAATATGCTATTCGTGTTTTTATATTCACAGATAATACACTGCATTCCCCAAATTACGTACTGTTTTGTGTCTGCTATTAGTTTGTGGAGACATGAAGCTGTATTTACTAATGTCCGTTTTGCTCTTTTATTCTGTATTTTGTTTCTGATCTGTGTCTGGACTGATACGGAGAGATGCATGTGGTGGTGGGGTCCTTACATCACCACTGGTACCATGTTTCTTGTTCCGTCCCCAGCGGGTGACCTTTGGTTTGTCCCCAACCGTTGAGTGTTACAACCCGCGCCCAATACACAATCCTGTGGGGATCCCCTGGGGAGCGCCGGCCGTCACCGTCTAGCTCACACGTCCGGAGACAGAACTGCTTGACTGCGGGGTAGGCACTTCCTTGTTTTTCAGGATGCCTCCACACTACTCCGACGACCGTGGAGCCAGTTGGATGCCTGTCTGGATCTCACACTTTCTGGCCGACACATGACTCTACCACGCCTCCACTCTGCCCGTCTCTCTTTCATTAACAAGAACTCTTCCTTGCTGTTTCAAGAGCATCCTTTTTTTTTTTTTTAAGATTTTATTTATTTATATGTGAGAGAGAGAGAGCGCACAAGCAGGCAGAGCGGCAGGCAGAAGCAGAGAGAGAAGCAGGCTCCCTGCTGAGCAGGGAGCCCAATGTGGGGCTCGATCCCAGGACCCTGAGATCATGACCGAGCCAAAGGCGGCAGCTTAACCCACTGAGCCACCCAGGCGTCCCCCTCCCTTGCTCTTTCAATGTGCATTTCCCTGCCTAGTCCTGAAGGTGAGCATCTTGTCTCAGGATCTATATTCACATTTCTGCTATGAGCTGGCTGTTCATTAACTCCCTGATTCCTAAAACTTCCTCTTTTCCTGGGCATACTTCTCTCTTGCCTGTTACTGTGTTGAAATTCTCACTCCCAGATTGTGACTTGTATTTTAAATATTTACAGTGTCTTTCAAGATACCAGTGTTATGTTTTGAAATCATTACATTTGCTTTTGTCTTTTATTGCTGGAGGTTGTTTATTGTTCTTGTGTTAAATCGTCAGGACAAACCGTAGAAGAGAAACTTTGTAATCTCTACGACAGAGAAGGATCTTCTTGGGTTCTTTCCCCCATTAAGTTACTCATCCTGTGGCGTTATTTGTGCATTGTGAGAAGTAGGAAACTAATTTCATTTTACTTTATTTTTCCAAATGGACTGTTGATGGTTTTGACGGCCTTCATGGCATAGTTCCCCCACACCCCCCCCCCGGCCGTGGTGCTGGTTACCTCCCGACACAGTCCCTGCGCCCCCAGCTTCCTCCCTCACTGGACGCTGTTCTGTGCCTTCTGCTCCCGACACGTGGGTCTCAGGACAGCCCTTCCGCACGCCCTTTCTCATTGGCCCGGAGACTTCCTGCACCGGTTCTGACTCTTCAAAACCATCTTGTCCATCTTACCTTATCTTCAAAAGCACCTGTAATTTCCCATATAAATTTCTGAATTAATGTGTAAGCTTTCACAAAATGATATCTGCAGGGCTTTTAACTGAAATTGTTTTTAATTTGCAGGCAAATGTGGGGAAAATTGACATGGCTACAACACTCGGTCTCCTCCTCTAGGAATGAGACAGTTCTCCGCATTCATTTGCATCATCTTTTAGTTTTTTTTTTTCCTCATAATTAGAGACTGGCCACCTGATGTTAATCCTAATTTTAAATAGAATACTTCTAATGCAGCACACAAAGCATCATGTTTGTTTGCGTTTTTTAGCAGACGCTCGCTCATGTCAAAGAAAGTCCCTCCATTCCTGGTTCGTTAAGGTTCGTTTGTCTCTTGATGAATGGCTGTTGGCTTTTATAAAAACTGTATCCCGTGTCTAAGGTAAGGGAACAACTCATTCCTCCTTTGATCTACTCATGTGGCAAGTTACATTGGAATTTATTTTTCTAGATTTCATTTAAATTATTTTTTTTTCCTTTTTTACCCAAATGGTAAATATGACATTTCAAAAATTGGATGGTAAGAAAGACAAACGAAAGCTGAAAGCAAAATGCAACACCTTCCTGCCACTCCCTGCGCGTCCCCCTTTCTTAGTCCACAAATACAGTCATTTCTAAGTTCGTAATTTTTGTGTTAAGATACTGATCTCTGTGTTTCTATACAAGGAGTTCATACCCGCTTTCTCGGTCTGTGGCAGGACACCAAACCAGAGGCCCCTCTTCATTGCACGCCGCTGGAGAATGACCTATGTCCTGGGCCCTAGGCTCTCTGTTTCTTGGTTCTTGATTTCTCTGGGGCAGGGAATAGGCTGGGGCTAGGGCAGCCCTCACTCTGGGGTGGGTCAGGTGCCACCTGTCTTTGATGACCCTGACCAGGAAGGCATGTGGCTGTGGCGCCCACAGCCCACCCTCTCTGCTCTCAGCCTCCACCCTGCCCTCATGTTCTCTGTCTGTTGCCCTCAGGTTTCAGTGGCTAGTAGGAGCCGTGCCTTTGCATTTTATTTGTTTTCAGTGTCAAATAACTGCACTTAACCTATGAACGTTGGGTAAGTATAGAATTCCGGATTGAAAAATCACCGAATATTTAAAGTGTATTCAAGCTTCTAATGCTGGTGAAAAGAAAATGATCTCTTATTTCTTACCCTTTAAATCTGAGCTAATTTTTATTTAAATTTTTGTATCAGACAAAATAGATTTTAATCTAAAGACTGTAGTAAGATATGTTTGTATTGGGATTGACAAATAGACTTTCATTAAAGATTTTATTTATTTATTTGCCAGAGAGAGAGACAGACGCAAGCAGGGGGAGGGGCAGGCGCAGAGGGAGAAGCAGGCTCCCCGCTGAGCAGGGAGTCCCATGTGGGCCTTGATCATGACCTGAGAGGGGAGGGGGCAGCCACTTAACTAAGCCCCTCAGGCGTCCCAAATATGAGCTAATGTTTAAATCAACTTCTGATTTACATGTCTTTCAGATCACCCTTTATTCCCTGAAGTAATGAGATTGACTTTTCTGTGGTTCTTTTTTGTTCAATATGCTAGGCTCATAGGAGAACTTTTCTGAACAACAGGAAGGTTTTTGGTTTTGTTTTTTTTTTCATCTTTTGAAACCCCAGTGATCCCATGTTGGACGTGTGTACCACCCTTCACATTTCATTCACTCATCCAATTCTCTCTCTCTCTCTTTTTTTTTTTGTAATTTTTTCCTGCTTACTAAAGGTCATTCTGTAATTTCTCTCTTAACTTTCTATTGATATGATATTTCTGCTTTGACTCTTTACTTTTCAAGAGTCTTCTCTTGTCTGGTTGGTCCTTTTTCATGGCATCCTGTTCTTGTTTATGGATAAAATGCCATTGTGTTTTTTTCAGGACGTTTATTATAGCCTTATCTTTACTATTCTGTCTTGCTTTGAAGGCTATCTGTTCCTTGTTCCTCGTGTTTCCTCTGACATCACCCCCTCTTACAACCTCTCTCCTTCATGCTAGAAGCTTTGTTAAGAGGTGGTGTTCTCTGCATGATGACTCCTTGTCAACAGTGAGACATGGAAGTGGTGACTAGATTCACTGGCATGCATGATGACAGAGATTTTTCTATTTCCAGTATCCAAATACCACTTGGAGAGGTTTCCCCTCTGTTGGGGTTCATTAGCTGTCCCTGTGAAGCATCCTCCGCATCTTACTCAGGGACACACCCGTGGTTGCTCAGATCCAGAAAGCTGGGAAGAGATCCATTCGTGGGGTCCCCTTGGTTCTAATGGTGAGTTTTCTTTTCCCTTTTTGTTTTCAGACCAGTGTCTGGGCACTTCCCTGTCTCTTCTTTTGCCACTGAAGGAATTTGACTATAGTTTTCTCTTCTCTCCTCAAAAGCTCAGTGCCCCCTACTTTTATTTCAGAATATTTACTCACTTGATGTGCCTTTCCCCATAGCCGTGTCTCTCATGGGGAGATATGCTTTCTAGAACTTTACGTGTTCTTCAGTGGTGATGCAGAAGGGAAAGAAGATGAAATGTATGGCTCAGTCACAAAGTTTGCCAGAATTGTTAATAGATACTCAGACAGTTAAGCCTTTGCCTTTGGCTCAGGTCATTATCTCCAGGTCTTGGGATCAAGACCCACATTGGGCTTCCAGCTCCGTGGGGAGTCTGCTTCTAACTCTCCCTCTGCCCCTCCCCACTGCTTGTTCTTTCTCTCTCTCTTAAATAAATAAATAAAATTCTAAAAAACAAGAGAATCCATTTTCCCTTATAATTTCCTTTATGAATTGAAAACCAAGCTCCTTCTCTATTTGTATTTGTAAATCCCTTCTCTGACAGTGAGGAACCTGTGTCCCATGATCTCAGTATGTTCAAATCCTTGACCATTCTTCCTGAGATGAAATCAACACAGGAGGCCCATGCAGGGGTCTCCCCCGTCCATTCCCTCCCACCCCCCAACCTCTTCCCTGCACATACCTCCTCCCCCCACTCCCTCCCTCACCCTCCTCCCCAACCCTGCAGGAGCCTCCCCTCTCCATTCCCTCTTCTCCCTGCGGGTGCCTCCTCCCCACACTCTCTCCCACCCCCTCCTCCCTGCAGGCGTCCTCTGTGTCATGCTCCTAATGGTGCGGGACCAGCAACTCTGCTCCAAACGGAAGCCAGCCTTACTTGACCCTATCAAATGGCTTTTTGACTAAATTGTGTACAAAAGCAGAAAGGTTGCCTAAATTTCTTTATTTAAGAAAAAGAAGTAGCAGTAATGAGCCTCTTAACTGAAACAATATAAGGATTAAGATAGGTGGGAAATTTCTCTAAAGGCTTGCATAAATCAGTATATTTAATATAATTACAAGCTGGCACAGGCCCTCCACATTCTCCATTCTGATGCTCCTAGCAAGAAGTATTGTAAAAACCATGAGTCAGATAAAGAGCAAGATTTATTATTGAGGATGGGAAATAAATAAATACAGTATATATATTCAGTATACATATTTTATATACATTATTATACAACACAGAACATAACATTATGCATTATAGTACTATTATAATCAATTATTATCATTATGATATAGTATATATAATATGATATATTCATATAATCCAAGGTCCGGAACAAACCCAGACGTGGCCCTCCCCCACTTCCGGTGTGACGAGCAGCGGAACTTCACCAACAATGGATAACGTGGCCTCCACTTGCTTTTATCCCTGGGGTCTCAGAGCACGGATTCCACTATGGTCATAACAAACAATACTTATGTCTCTGTGTTCTCAGTGCTCTCAGTTGTAAAATTGGGAATTGGCTGAGATTTGGCTATTATTATGCAAATTTATATGTTAATTGCCTATTAGAATCCTACCGGACTAAAACCAATCTATTTCTTAGGGTGCTCAGCCACTGGAAATACTTTTTCCTAAACAGTTTTATCATTTTGGATCAGGCTGCAATTTATTTTTTATCCTTCTGTTTCTTTTGGAGTTAGGTCTGCGTTTTGTTTTAATAATGCTGTAGTTGTTATGCATAAATTGTAAGCGGTCTAAAAATGTAATTTAATTCATCCTCATGAGAGCTTGTGAATTGGTAGAAAATATTTTAAATGACTTTCATTTTTTAAATTTTTATTAAAAATACAGCAAGTCCATTATTAGATTTTTGTATACAAAAAATACAAAGAAAATTAAAATCATTTTTCCCTTCTATCCAGAGATAATCAATTTAAGTAATTTGGTGTATAACTTTATCTTTTTTAAATATAAGCATACACTTTATAAAATTTGGACTATGCTATACTTTAAATACACTTTGCTCTCTTCACTGATTATTATACAATTAGCACTTGTTATGCCTCTGAATATTATTTTAAAATTATAAATAAACTGAACATTTTACCCAATTGCTTGAATAATTTTTAACATTCTTCTTTTCTTGACTATCTGCCTTGTATCTAACTGATCAATATCATAGAGAAAAACATGTATTTTGTGTGTTTGTGTACTTATTTATTATGCTTCTAATTATTTGAGAGGGAATTGCTTTGTGGTCTTGTGCGGGTACCTGTCTATTCTGTTTTCTCTGTGCCTGCGAAGTGTCCAGACACATCATAAAAAACCTAGAAAACATTTGCCTAATGAACAAGTGAATGAGTGGGAATCAGTCAACCCAAATCTGAGATTCCTTTTTTTTTTAAAGATTTTATTTATTTACTTGAGAAAGAGTGAAAGTGAGAGAGATCACAGAGGGAGAGGAAGAAGCAGAGTCACCTGTGAGCGGAGAGCCTGATGTGGGGCTTGGGTCCCAGGACCTTGAGATCATGATCTGAGCTGAACGCAGATGCTGAGCCAGCCAGGCACCCCTGAGATTCTTTAAAATCTCTTTATATAGGGTTCCTGGGTGGCTCAGTGGGTTAAAGCCTCTGCCTTCAGCTCAGGTCATGATCCCAGGGTTCGGGAATGGAGCCCTGCGTCGGGCTCTCTGCTCAGCGCGGAGCCTGCTTCCCCCTCTCTCTCTGCCTGCCTCTCTGCCTACGCGTAATCTCTTTCTTGTCAAATAAATAAATAAAATCTTTAAAAAAATCTCTTTATATATTGTGAAACTGTTCTCATGAACGATGCCTCCAAATTGCATTCCCCCTATAAGTAGTATCAACCAGAACAACTGTTTCTGGAGCTAACCACATAGAAAGGCTGCTTCTCCCACTCACGTCTGTGGCCACAGCAGGTTGGCCGGTTTCCTGGCTGCCATTGTCCACAAAGAGCCTGAATGGAGGTGACTGTGTCACACATGTGCCTCCAACCTTGGCCAAGGAAGATGGTCTTGCCATCTGTTGGTGGGATCTGAGGTTCCACCCACACGGGACACACAACACTTGTGCCTGCACACAGTCATCCGGAGTAACTGTCTTACCGGCACGTGCCTTCAGGAACAGAAAAGATGTTCCAAGGATGGAAAAAAAGGAAAGATTTGATAATGATGTTAATTATGACCACAAAGTGAAGAGTCTTTGATAGAACTGATTTTTATTTTAAAATCTTTAATAAATTAATAGACAAAAATTGTATCAATTAAGTATTTAGGGATCACTAATTACACTAATTACAAGTGATAGACATTGTTTTATGCATTTCACCCTTATTTTTATGACCTTTGGACCTTGTATTTTCTCCCTATATCTTAGAACTGGTACTATTAACAATAGTAACAATAGTAACCAATAGTAACAAATATTAACAATTTTGTAACACAAAACAAATATTAACAATAACAAACAAGTAATAAAGAGCTTACATTATTACAGAGCACTTAAAATGCTGGACAGTGTTCCAAAGGGCTGTGGGTACATTACCCATTGAGGTATGTGAGTTCTTGTATATTTCAAGCATAAATTCTTTATCAAAAATATTGCAAATATTCATTCACCCAATGTGTTTTGGTCCTTTGATTTTGCCTCTGATGTTGACAATAGGTTGAAAAACTGCTATCTCTAATCAAATTAATTAATTGTCACTCTTGTATTGTCTTCTTTGGCTCTAAATTCTTCCCTATCTTCAGATTAAATGTTAATTTATCTTAAAAATCTTTGAAAATACTTTCTCATTTATAAATAAACTCACATTCAACCTCAAGATTTACCTTTCCATCTATCTGGGATTCTGTTGAATGCACAGTATGAAGTGACAATCTATGGAGATTTTTCTGAACAGCTAAAATATGTAAATAAGTGATACAATATGTGTGCAAAACAATATAGCAAATGATCATCATTTTCTCCATGATCTGGGATTTGTTCTTTCGTGGGTGCTAAAGTCTCCTGTGTATGAGGCCTTCCTGGTGCACCGGTCTGATCACTTCAAGGGACGGTTGAGAAACAGGAAGGGACGAATCCATGCAAGCTTTGGTCAGCTGGGCTAAAGTGATTTGTCTTCATGCCAAGGGCAAGAGCACATTACAGGGGCTTTTCAGTAGCTGGATGGGAGTGCAGGGGGAGAAAGTCAAAGAACAGTTGTGAAGTAGAGAAATAACAACCCATGGACAAATGTACGTATACATGAATTCTCTTGCAGACAAATGTAAAAATGCTATAGTAACACATTGTATGGTCTTGAAGGATAAAAACATCTTACAGGCAGTGAAATGTTGAGGGGCATATTTTAAGCCAAGGGCATTATTTAGGATTATAGGTGAGAGGTGATCTTTATCACACAGACGCGCACATACACAATTTCACTGTCCGAAAAATCCGTTGTGAGCATAGACAACTTCTTTACATTTGAGAGTATGCAGTAGGGGGATTGTGTTTTTAGGGTGATCAATGGGGGTGCTTATGGATAGAAACCTCCTTACAGCTGATAATTGGTAGGAGGTCGAGGAATGGAATTCTCGAGAGTTGATGGGTGATATGTGTGGGCGACGGGAGAGGAGAGTGTCTAGGAATGCGGCTCAGGGTGCTTGGTGTCGGTGGGCAGTCAGAGGACACCGCAGGCGGACAACACCGCAGCTTGTGAGGGAGGGGAGGTATGTCCGGGGCTGGCATTTTGGACTTCCAGGAGTCTGCAGTGCTCACGTCCAGTTGTTCTGCTCTGGTCTCTCTCCTCTCAGGACCTTCTCAGAGGGAAATGTGGACAGATTCACTGGTCAGACTTCACCAAGCAGCTGGCAAATTGCCAGGGAGAAGCGAGCAGGAAAAGCTAAGAGGGACAGAAAGGGAAATCCGTGGGGACAGCAGCTCTGAGCGGCTGAGGCTGGGCCGTGGTGTGGGCACGTCTGGCCCACGTGGAAATGTGTCCCAACCAAGGCATGCCATAAGGCATTCACCGGTGGCCTGGAGAAAACCACCAACCAGCACCACCAACACCAGGGTCCCCAAGCAGACTGCTCTTGGCACTTCTGAAATCGAAAAAGGAAGTTGAGCCTATGTTTGCTGATGCCTCCAGCTCAAGGAAGTGAGAGGATCTCATGCTTAAACCTCAGGAACCAGAAAGGGGGCTGAACTCAGGGTACCTTATCCTTCCCCCGTACCCTAATGGATGCTGTCTCGACCCTCTAGAACACCAGCCAATGCTGTAAGTTGGTTTCTGCAAGCAAGAGAATCAGGCTCACCAATGAGTTCAATGAAGGGACCACTTGTGGATGCATAAGTCAGTTAAGGTAGTCAGCTGGGGATTTTGAGGTGACCTGTGATAGCCACTGGGGGGGGCACTACCTGCCATAGACCCAAAGAGGCGGCGGGGGAGGACTGTCACCTGAGACAGGTGAGGGCTGGTGCCATAGAGGGGCTGCCCAGTGTTCTCAGTCAAGCACGCAGCCACTGGGGCTGCAGCCAGAGAGTAAAGTGTCCCATGCCTGGTTTTCTTAAGGATCTCATTCTCTGTTGGTATTTCCACTGACAGAAGCCCGGAGAGGAGGGAGCTGGTAATTGCAGACCTTCTTCCCCTTGGAGCCCAGGCAAGGTGGAGGCCGGAAGAGACTGAGTCCAGAAGGGCAAATGGAGAAAGAGCAGCACAGGGCTGCAGAGTAGAGCGTTGTTGGTTGAACCAAATGTGCTACTGCAGAAATGCACCTGACCGAGGACGGCAGCTGTACTCCTTCTGCCCTCCTCAGACTTCAGGGTTGCCCATGGCTCCTTCTTTCCAAAGGAGAAGGGCAAGTAGAGAGAGAAGAGAGTCCAAGAACGAGGATGTAACCGTGATGGATGGAGTCGGGAGGGGAAAGTAACATGGAGGAGGAGGTGAGGACATGGACCTGCGCTGTCCTTGGTGTGGAGTGTTCCTTGGACGGTGGCCTCTCCACACTGTGCACCGCAGCATCAGAAGCAGGTTGGTTCATGGGACAGCCCCCCAGGGCCCCCCAAGTGCCAGGGCATAAGCAGACTTTAGGTCTTTATTGGCTGCTTCTGAAGGATTATTAGATGGACAGCTGTATCTAGACTGACTGACTGCCTATTGACCTGTTGACATGGGCACGGGGGCTGCATTCCCTCTAAAGAGAATGAAACTACTGCTTATAGTTCCAGAAGTGACAAGAGTCACACTCTAGCGAGACAGTGAGACAAGGGTTCAGAGCCGTTCTCGCCCTGGCTGCTGGCGAGACAGTGAGACAAGGGTTCGGAGCCGTTCTCGCCCTGGCTGCTGGCCTCCCCCAGCAGCATCTCTATCCTGCCATCCCTGGGAAGAGGCAAGAGCTCACCCCACCATCCCCCGGGAGAGGCAACAGCTAGGCCAGCTCCGTGCGGCTGCCCTGTCCTGTCCTGTGAACTCTTCCTCCCTACCATGAAGTAATTATCTGTCATGGGTCCCTCAGGCCTCCTGTTGGCTGAGGACCAATGGAGGTTTCCCACCCACAGATGAAACACACATCCCCACGCACAAAGAAAAATATCTGGAAATGACCTACGTGGTCTCAGCCCTTTTAGGAGCTTCATGGCTTGTGATGCTGGCTTGCAAGCTGGAGAGCTGCTAGAGTTCTCTGCCTCTTGCTCAGGCCTCATTCTGCCCCAGACACAGCCCCCATCAGGTAGGACGCTGACACGATTTGTCGCATACATATAATTTCTAGTTCCCCATTAACCAATCTGATCTTTCTGACAAAGATATCTCAGTTCAATCTCCAGGCTAAATTTAAGGGCATTCTGGTGACGGTATATGTTTTATGGAAATGGTCTGTGGTACCGGGGACTAAAATGTCACTGATTCAGGAGAAAACCAAAGCCGTTAAGGGGATTTGTGTGGGCAGGGTGAGTCATAATTCATAGTGAAGGCAGAGTGATGGAGGCATGGGTTCCTGTAGTAAATGCCTTCAAAGAGCAGGCGAGGGGGAGCATCTCACACTGGAGCTAAGGAATGGGCTTGGCCACCTCCTCAGGAGCTAACGTGGCATTAGCCAGTCAGTGAACTGCTGTGGGATTCCTTTCTCTGTCTTCCTTCCTTGCTTTCAGGGGAAATCACAGTTTGAAAGAAAAGGGGTGCTCAATACCTATATTTATGTTTTCATTCTTTTTTTTAATTTTTAATTTAATTTTTTAAATTTAATTTAATTTGTGTGTGTGTCCCAAGATTCATTGTTTATGCACCACACCCAGTGCTCCATGCAATCCGTGCCCTCCTTAGTACCCACCACCAGGCTCACCCAACCTCCATCTCCTCCCCTCCAAAACCCTCAGTTTGTTTCTCAGAGTCCACAGTCTCTCATGGTTCATCTCCCCCTCCTATTTCCCCCAACTCCCTTCTCCTCTCCATCTCCTAATGTCCTCTGTGTTATTCCTTATGCTCCACAAATAAGTGAAACCATATGATAATGGACTCTCTCTGCTTGACTTATTTCACTCAGCATAATCTCTTCCAGTCCCGTCCATGTTGCTACAAAAGTTGGGTATTCATCCTTTCTGATGGAGGCATCATACTCCATAGTGTATATGGACCACATCTCCCTTATCCATTCGTCCGTTGAAGGGCATCTTGGTTCTTTCCACAGTTTGGTGACCGTGGCCATTGCTGCTATAAACACTGGGGTACAGATGGCCCTTCTGTTCACTACATCTTAATCTTTGGAGTAAATACCCAGTAGTGCAATTGCTGGGTCATAGGGTAGTTCTATTTTTAATTTCTTAAGGAATCTCCACACTGTTTTCTGAAGTGGCTGCACCAACTTGCATTCCCACCAAGAGTGTAAGAGGGTTCCCCTTACCCCACATCCTCACCAACACACGTTGTTTCCTGTCTTGCTAATTTTGGCCATTCTAACTAGTGTAAGGTGGTATCTCAATGTGGTTTTGATTTGAATCTCCCTATCAGCTAGTGATGATGAACATTTTTTTCATGTGTCTGTTAGCCAATTGTATATCTTCTTTGGAGAAGTGTCTGTTCATGTCTTCTGTCCAAATTTTTTTTTTTTTTTGCCATGATTATCTGTTTTTTGAGTTTTGAGTTTGAGGAGTTCTTTATATATCTTGGATATCAGCCCTTTGTCTGTAGTGCATGCTGTCATTCTTCCCCAGTAGTAGAGTGCCAGCGGACTGTGGAGGTTGAGTATAAAATCTTTAGTCTTATCGGTAAGCATTCATAAAACATTCTTGTTTTCCCCCAAATATAAAAGTGAGTGTACATTAGTTCTGGAGTACTTGGACAACACACAGGGGCGCCCACACGTACATGGACACATGGAGGCCACTCTCCCTCAATCCACATAACATAGGGGTGAGTATTAGCATTGTGTGTATCCACTTTTCTTCTTTTCTAGGTAGGTGGAGAGCTGATGACAGACCGGTCAGATGGACAGACAGAGGACTGACAGATCGATAAGAGGATGGCAGCGAGGTGGGCAGGGACAGGCACAGAGCTGGTTGGAGTACTTGTGAAGGCAAGGCTGAAGTCCTCCATGGGAATCACAACAGTGACGCGCCTCCTTTTTAGTTAAGTAAGTGTCTGTTTCAGTTTGGGCTTCCCCACAAGTGGACCTTGAGGCCAGGATTTGGGTGAAAGTGTTAAGTTTTGGAGGTGACTCCAGGAAGCATGTTAAGAGAGTGGGGAAGCCAGAGCGGGTTACTACAGTGAAACTGAGGCCTTGCTCCCTGGGGCTCTGGGTGACTGTAGACTGGTGTGTGGGCTGAGAAGACATGGGTTTACCCAACCACCTCCATCCTTCGTTGTCTGAGGGCTGCTCCCAGGCACCCTGACTTGCTGGTACTTTCCACCAGTTTCATGTGGCATCCAACGACCAGAGTGGATTGCCAGGAATGGAGCCACAGGTATTTGGGGAGGAGGGCAGTGGTGTGGACCAGAAGGCACAGGTGTCCAGGTCTGGCAGGACCCCATCGGCCTCATGGCAGAGGCCCCATCTGCATCCGCCACATCCGAATCCTCTCCCTCTGTCCCCTGGAACGCCCTCAGACCTGCCCTCCTCTGAGCCCAGATTAGCAATTTACCATTTTGTATCTAGCATTTCCCAAAATGTTATCCACAGAACAGGAGATCCACAAGATTCTTCAAGAAAAAGTACTTTTGGAGATCAAATACCTTTTCTAAATTCTGCCTTATATTTCTCTTTCTAAAAACACCAAGCCACCAGGGCACCTGGGGGGTGCAGAGAGTTAGGTTAATGATTCCTGGTTTTAGCTCAGGTCATGACATCTGGGTCTTGAGACAGAGCCCCACCCCCACTGCTGGTACCATCTCCACCCACCCCGCCCGGTGACGAAGCAGGTGCGCTCTTCCCGTGTATTTCGGATGTCGCACTCCGCTCCATCCCTCCTTATTCTGCAGGTTCGTAACAGGAATCAACCCAGGGACCTCTGTAAGATCAGAAGAGCTGATTGCCGGGGAAATGGAGGAAATCTTACAAACACACAGCGAGCTCGTGCTGGAGCAGGTTGAGCACACCCATGAGTGTGCCACAGTGCCTTGTCACAGTCCCTGAGATGGCACCTCTGGCGGACACAAATGCAGAGGGAGCTGTGCCCTTGGAAGGTCTCCCCTGAAGGTGGGCGTGGACTAGAGTCAGCTGACCAGGAGGGTCTCAGGTGAATTCTGTTTGGAGGGTTTCCCATCGTGATTTGTTAGAGATGCTCCCACCTTCTCCCTGCCAACGTCTGTGACCAACAGCTCACAAGCCAACAGCAGGTGGAGTCATCAGTGTTCGTGAGACTCCTGACCCTGGGATAGTCCCCAGGGTAACTAAGAAGCTGGACTTATTTTCTTACGAGTTTCTGACAAATCACCATTCTGATTATTATACTATTTCTATGTCTCTCACATCCCTTCCTCAAGAGATAAGGAATCTGGCTCTTCTTGAGAAATGGACGCCTGCACAGGGTCATAATGAGAAAGCTAATATAGAAGGAATTTTTAGCAGGATAAGTGGCTTCTTGAGAAGGATTCCTTTATTACTTCATGAATCATGGTTAAAAGCTAATGTCATGAGACTGAGGAATTGTCTGCACTGCAAAAAAAAAGAAAAAGAAAGAAAAGAAAAAGAAAAGGAAAGAAAGAAAGAAAAGAGAGAAATAGGAAAAAAAATTAGAAAACCTTGCAGAATGTTGGCTGTTGGTACAGTTTATCAGAACTGAACCAGGGAACCAACTGATGCTGTCACGTTATCCTAGGGAATTAGATGCCTCCTACATGTCACTGTCACTGACACCCAAGTGTCTAATGCTACTGAGGGGTATTTGCAGCCGAATGTTTGCTAAGAAGAGAGAAAAAGCAACGCTTGGGTATTAATCACATTCACCATATGATCCAATAGCTAGGGACATGAGCATGGGAAACACCAAGAGAGGATGAACAAGTTGAGAAACAGGCTATAGGCGAGGAACCTGGGTGAGGAAGGAGAATTATTGGTGATTCCACATGGAGGTTATCGCGGCCCAACAGTGCTTGCCTTCAGATTCTGGGCTCCCCAGAGCCTACGAGGCCCTGCACAAAAGAAACCAGGAGGGGGGGTGCACATTTGGGGGGAAATGGGATCCATCAGGGCACCCACACAGGTTCGGTGACGGCTGAGGTGATGCAGGGCTACAGCATGTCACTGTGCCCCACGTGGAAACACCTCTGAAGCTGAGCGGCCCGTGGGAAGCCAGGTCTGCTCCTCAGTGCAGTAATTAGTGGTTCTCAAGATGGGCGGTCCATGGGGGCTCCCTGGGGGCCATGGGCCTGCCCAGGGCATTGCGCTGATAGGCACGAGCCAAAAGCAGTTGGCAGATGCCCCCGCCAGGTGCAAGGACGTGCTGGCCAGGAGCCACAAGCAAACTGCCATGCACTCCCTCTGCTGGTGCAAACAAAAGCTGCTTTCCTCGGCTTCAGAGGGCATGGCAGGCAGGCTCTGGGGTGCGAACAAGAGGGCAAGCAGAGGCAGGGGTTCTGTGAGCGGCAGCGGACACACACACACAGGCGCAGATAGGGCGGCTACATGCATGTGGCTGAACTAGGTTTTGCCTCTTCAGAGAGCAGCCTTGGTTGCTCTCTGTAAATTGTGCTGACACTGACAGTATCCGAGGGGGCCGCGTGCCCTGGGAAGGGGGCGGGAGGAAGCCAGGGATGCTCCGGAGTCCCTGACACCCGGCAGGTGACTGAAACATTCATACCTTCCCCAGGAGAATGATGCTGTTGGGAAATCCAAGTTCATCTGAAAACCAGGAAAGCTCTCCAGGTGACCCGACGCCTCTCTGCCTCTGGGACACCCTCCCTGGACTGAGAGCCTGTGTAGAGACATGAGGGACAGATGGGTCCCTGGCTATCTTCTCAGGGAGCTGTTCCCACGTTCCACTGTGGTCTCCGTGCTCTTTCCCTGTCCATGTGTCCACCACAGCAGGTGGCCGGCTGTGTGGCCCTGGTTCTGCCTCGGAGTGTGGACCTCCAGGCACAGGACAAGGCTCTGAGCCCCAAATGGCCCCTGGGCCACCAGAGTGCTCAGCCAGTGCCTGGTAAGGGAGCAAATAAGAGACCCCACAATGGGGGGTGCACACGAAAGAACAGGGGGTTTGCCTCTCCCACAAGTCTTGCTGGAGAGCCTCCCAGGGGACAAACCTTGAGACGAAGCCCCACATCCTGGGTGGACGTACTTTGGAAGAAGCAGGAAGGAGGGGCGAGGGGGGGAGGAAGGGAGGCTCTGCTGATAGCGAGCCTCCAATCTCTTCATTACTGGGTCTTTTCTTGCAGACATTGGAACCCCTGCCCTGGGCAGCTCCAGAATTATCTGGGGGGCACAGGGGGCAGATCTATAATCACGTGGGACACAGAGTCACAGCACAGATGGACCATGATGTCCTTTCTGTCCTCCCCGTCTGCCTCCTGCCCCCGCCTCAGGGATCCCTCTGTGGGCAGGTAATGCTGAGGCCCGACAGGTGAGGGGGGCGGGGAGGGACCTCACCTGACGAGGGTCCTAAGCTTTTAAGGCGTCTTCCTCATGGGGCAGCAGGCCGCTGCTGTGGCGTCTGGGTTTGGGTGCCCTGTGGCGGTGGCCTCTGAGTCGTCCAGGCTGGAAGCTGACGGTGCAGGTGCACACAGGGCTGAGGGGCCTGGGGGATTCCCTTCCAGAAGCTCCTCCCAAGGCTCCTGAGGCCTGACAATCATGGGTCCCAGGGCCTCTGTCTCTCGTCCTCTGCTGTGGTCACTACCACGGTGGTGGAAGGACACGCCCAGAGAAAACCTCGCTCCCTCTCCACTCGGGTCGCAGTCTCAGTGCTGTGACATCCCTTATTCTAATAAGCCCTCCTGGCCAGCCTACCCCTTCCCCAGCTCTGGGGACATGGGACACAAGACGTAGGACAGCGCCAGTCTTGTGAAGCAAATGCCCACCGCTGCATACCCAGGACCCTGCCTGTGGCTTGAAGCCACCTGCTCCTGTCCATCTGTCTGTCCTCCGGCCTCGCTGTGCCCCAGGGAGAGCATCTCACTCATAGATGGGCGACGCCTGGAAACCAGGATCAGTAAAGAATTTCCTCCCTTTAAGGCAGCTCGGTATTTAAAAGTATTGAACACAATGATTTTTTAAAAGAATACCTAGAAAGGAAGCTCCTTGAAGCAACGTTGCTGGGATCTAGGATTTACTCTTCTCTCCACAGAATATTAATCTCAAAAACTTACTTGTACAGTAGAAGTCTGGATACGAATGATTGGGAGACAGAGTGGAAGAAGGGGGGGTCCGGGGATTTGAGGGACGTGTCCGTCCCTCTCGTCCAGTCTTCCCTCTGTAGGTGCAGAAGTTGAAATTTCCTGAAACAATGGACAGATTGGCCTTTTGCTCTACACAATGGGGCAAACACTTTGGATCCATCCAGCTGTCGTGGGGAGACTGAAATCTGTAGCGTGTATGCTGGACAAGTGCTGGCTACTGGCGGTCACCGTTTTCTTCTCAGGAAAGGTCCTGGAAGTTTAGGAGGTCATTGGCACATGAGATAGACTGGGTACTTTTTGGGAAAGGGTTTGCACTTTGAGCTGCAGTCCCTAGCCCTGACCCCATAGTGAACCAAGCAACTGCCTCTTGCAGCCACCCCTCATCTGCCCACACCCAGGTCTGTTCAGCACCTGCCTGGGTGAGCAAGGACCTAGGTGCTAGCCTGAGAGGGTGTTCAGCACCTGTGGGTTCCGCACACAGCCCGGTCCTTCAGCTACTTGCCCAGAACCCTCCACGCCAGCGGACCGCCCCCGCAGGCTGGGAGACGTTCCAAACTGACCCCTGGCATCCCAAACAATGCCATCCACAGGCTCGGACCATTTGTTAGGTGTCCTGTAATAATTATTTTCTATTTCTGGCCACTGCTAAGGTAGCTGCCTGTCACTACCCATCACACACGCTGAAAGCATGCATCCCATGCAATTACGGATCCCCAAATTCAACACCTTGCGGCTGTTTCTGCATCCGTTTGAATAAGAACTATAAAATCAAGGGTTGCGTCTGAATGCAGTCCAAATTGTCCAATTCACGGAGGCTAAGCGTCCCGGTTATCCTTGTGACACTTTAAATCCGTGCAAAGATGCTGCTTTGTCCAGTGAATCAAGTCTAAACTCCCCCCTGGCACTCAGCGCCGAATGCAGTGTGGCCAAACCTGTCTTCACTGCTTGTCTGTGACACTCCAGCGCCGGGATGCTCCCTTCTCCCTGTGAACACAGCCCTGCTCCTCAGGGGACTCTGTCCTTCCGTCCTGCCTGAGGAGAGTGTGCAGATAGAGCTGGGGGGGGGGGGTGGGCTGCTGGCAGGGAGGATGTTAGTGCAGCTTGTCTCCCTTCTGGGAAATGCACTTCTCAAGGCAGGAGCCCACCCTATTCATCCCATCATATATAGCACAGGGCTTTGCCCAAAACCAGCTCTCGCCAAATACTCGCTGTCTAATTGCTATTTGTTGGCTGAGTGACTCGACGGGTGGACGGCTATCTTGGAGGCAGTAAAGCCAAATGAGTAAATAAGCATATTGAGTTCACAGTGATAAACATTTTAATTGACACTGTCCTTAGTCACATTTGAGGAAAAGTACAAAGCTTTATCAGGCAATTGTTGACTTTTATAGACAAGATTTTTTTTTTCCTAAAAGGCAAATCCCGTAAGATTTGACATAGACAGAGATTGCTACCTCAAAAGACAACTACTGGAAGCCTTTTTAGTTTGCAAAATAATTTATCTCAACCTTTTTTTTTTTAATTAACAGTTAACTTTTATATAATTGAACTATGATGGATACCCAAGATGATTGGTATATTTTCAATCAGGTGGACTTAGATTGTAAAAATGGTTTTCTCTGCTAGAAGGCTTCTTGTTGTTTAACACAATCGACAGTTTCTTTTTTATTTTTAATTTTTTATTTTTTATAAACATATATTTTTATCCCCAGGGGTACAGGTCTGTGAATCACCAGGTTTACACACTTCACAGCACTCACCAAAGCACATACCCTCCCCAATGTCCATAATCCCACCCCCTTCTCCCAAACCCCCTCCCCCCAGCAACCCTCAGTTTGTTTTGTGAGATTAAGAGTCACTTATGGTTTGTCTCCCTCCCAATCCCATCTTGTTTCATTTATTCTTCTCCTACCCACTTAAGCCCCCATGTTGCATCACCACTTCCTCATATCAGGGAGATCATATGATAGTTGTCTTTCTCTGCTTGACTTATTTCACTAAGCATGATAGGCTCTAGTTCCATCCATGTTGTCGCAAATGGCAAGATTTCATTTCTTTTGATGGCTGCATAGTATTCCATTGTGTATATATACCACATCTCCTTGATCCATTCATCTGTTGATGGACATCTAGGTTCTTTCCATAGTTTGGCTATTGTGGACATTGCTGCTATAAACATTCAGGTGCACGTGCCCCTTAGGATCACTATGTATGTATCTTTAGGGTAAATACCCAATAGTGCAATTGCTGGGTCATAGGGCAGTTCTATTTTCAACATTTTGAGGAACCTCCATGCTGTTTTCCAGAGTGGCTGCACCAGCTTGCATTCCCACCAACAGTGTAGGAGGGTTCCCCTTTCTCCACATCCTCGC
The DNA here is from genome assembly GCF_964662115.1 of Mustela nivalis. NCBI lineage: Eukaryota > Metazoa > Chordata > Mammalia > Carnivora > Mustelidae > Mustela > Mustela nivalis. The sequence goes on from NC_139022.1 coordinate 176,228,737, forward strand.
CAGCATCTGTCATTTCCTGACTTGTTGATTTTAGCCATTCTGACTGGTGTGAGGTGATATCTCACTGTGGTTTTGATTTGTATTTCCCTGATGCCGAGTGATATGGAGCACTTTTTCATGTGTCTGTTGGCCATCTGGATGTCTTCTTTGCAGAAATGTCTGTTCATGTCCTCTGCCCATTTCTTGATTGGATTATTTGTTCTTTGGGTGTTGAGTTTGCTAAGTTCTTTATAGATTCTGGACACTAGTCCTTTATCTGATATATCGTTTGCGAATATCCTCTCCCATTCTGTCAGTTATCTTTTGATTTTGTTAACTATTTCCTTTGCTGTGCAAAAGCTTTTGATCTTGATGAAATCCCAATAGTTCATTTTTGCCCTTGCTTCCCTTGCCTTTGGCGTTGTTCCTAGGAAGATGTTGCTGCGGCTGAGGTAAAAGAGGTTGCTGCCTGTGTTCTCCTCAAGGATTTTGAGGGATTCCTTTCGCACATTGAGGTCCTTCATCCATTTTGAGTCTATTTTAGTGTGTGGTATAAGGAAATGGTCCAATTTCATTTTTCTGCATGTGGCTGTCCAATTTTCCCAACACCATTTATTGAAGAGGCTGTCTTTTTTCCACTGAGCATTCTTTCCTGCTTTGTCGAAGATTAGTTGACCATAGAGTTGAGGGTCTATTTCTGGGCTCTCTATTCTGTTCCATTGATCTATGTGTCTGTTTTTGTGCCAGTACCATGCTGTCTTGATGATGACAGCTTTGTAATAGAGCTTGAAGTCCGGAATTGTGATACCACCAAGTAGGCTTTCTTTTTCAATATCCCTTTGGCTATTCGAGGTCTTTTCTGGTTCCATATAAATTTTAGCATTATTTGTTCCATTTCTTTGAAAAAGATGGATGGTACTTTGATAGGAATTGCATTAAATGTGTAGATTGCTTTAGGTAGCATAGACATTTTCACAATATTTATTCTTCCAATCCAGGAGCATGGAACATTTTTCCATTTCTCTGTGTCTTCCTCAATTTCTTTCATGAGTACTTTATAGTTTTCTGAGTATAGATTCTGTGCCTCTTTGGTTAGGTTATTCCTAGGTATCTTATGGTTTTGGGTGCAATTGTAAATGGGATTGACTCCTTAATTTCTCTTTCTTCTGTCTTGCTGTTGGTGTAGAGAAATGCAACTGATTTCTGTGCATTGATTTTATATCCTGACACTTTACTGAATTCCTGTATAAGTTCTAGCAGTTTTGGAGTGGAGTCTTTTGGGTTTTGCACATATAGTATTATATCATCTGCGAAGAGTGATAATTTAAATTCTTCTTTGCCGATTTGGATGCCTTTAATTTCCTTTTGTTGTCTGCTAGGACCTCTAGTACTCTGTTGAATAGCAGTGGTGATAATGGACATCCCTGCCGTGTTCCTGACCTTAGCGGAAAAGCTTTCAGTTTTTCTCCATTGAGAATGATATTTGCGGTGGGTTTTTCATAGATGGCTTTGATGATATTGAGGTATGAGCCCTCTATCCCTACACTTTGAAGAGTTTTGATCAGGAAGGGATGCTGTACTTTGTCAAATGCTTTTACAGCATCTATGGAGAGTATCATATGGTTCTTGTTCTTTCTTTTATTGATGTGTTGTATCACATTGACTGATTTGCGGATGTTGAACCAACCTTGCAGCCCTGGAATAAATCCCACTTGGTCGTGGTGAATAATCCTTTTAATGTACTGTTGAATCCTATTGGCTAGTATTTTGTTGAGTATTTTCGCATCTGTGTTCATCAAGGATATTGGTCTATAGCTCTCTTTTTTGATGGGATCCTTGTCTGGTTTTGGGATCAAGGTGATGCTGGCCTCATAAAATGAGTTTGGAAGTTTTCCTTCCATTTCTATTTTTTGGAACAGTTTCAGGAGAATAGGAATTAGTTCTTCTTTAAATGTTTGGTAGAATTCCCCCGGGAAGCCGTCTGGCCCTGGGCTTTTGTTTGTTTGGAGATTTTTAATGACTGTTTCAATCTCCTTACTGGTTATGGGTCTGTTCAGGCTTTCTATTTCTTCCTGGTTCAGTTGTGGTAGTTTATATGTTTCTAGGAATGCATCCATTTCTTCCAGATTGTCAAATTTGTTGGCGTAGAGTTGCTCATAGTATGTTCTTATAATTGTTTGAATTTAGTTGGTGTGAGATGTGACCTCTCCTCTTTCATTCATGATTTTATTTATTTGGGTCCTTTCTCTTTTCTTTTTGATAAGTCAGGCCAGGGGTTTATCAATTTTATTACTTCTTTCAAAGAACCAGCTCCTAGTTTTGTTGATTTGTTCTATTGTTTTTTTGGTTTCTATTTCATTGATTTCTGCTCTGATCTTTATGATTTCTCTTCTCCTGCTGGGCTTAGGGTTTCTTTCTTGTTCTTTCTCCAGCTCCTTTAGGTGTAGGGTTAGGTTGTATACCTGAGACCTTTCTTGTTTCTTGAGAAAGGCTTGTAACGCTATATATTTTCCTCTCAGGACTGCCTTTGTTGTGTCCCACAGATTTTGAACCATTGTATTTTCACTGTCATTTGTTTCCATGATTTTTTTCAATTATTCTTTAATTTCCAGGTTGACCCATTCATTCTTTAGAAGGATGCTGTTTAGTCTCCATGTATTTGGGTTCTTTTCAAACTTCCTTTTGTGGTTGAGTTCTAGAGCATTGTGGCCTGAAAATATGCAGGGAATGATCCCAATCATTTGATACCGGTTGAGTCCTGATTTAGGACCGAGGATGTGATCTATTCTGGAGAATGTTCCATGTGCACTAGAGAAGAATGTGTATTCTGTTGCTTTGGGATGAAATGTTCTGAATATATCTGTGATGTCCATCTGGTCCAGTGTGTCGTTTAAGGCCTTTATTTCCTTGCTGATCTTTTGCTTGGATGATCTGTCCATTTCAGTGAGGGGAGTGTTAAAGTCCCCTACTATTATTGTATTATTGTTGATGTGTTTCTTTGATTTTGTTATTAATTGGTTTATATAGTTTGCTGCTCCCACGTTGGGGGCATAGATATTTAAAATTGTTAGATCTTCTTGTTGGACAGACCCTTTGAGTATGATATAGTGTCCTTCCTCATCTCTTATTATAGTCTTTGGCTTAAAATCTAATTTATCTGATATAAGGATTGCCACTCCTGCTTTCTTCTGATGTCCATTAGCATGGTAAATTCTTTTCCACCCCCTCACTTTAAATCTGGAGGTGTCTTCAGGCTTAAAATGAGTTTCTTCTTGGAGGCAACATATAGATGGGTTTTGTTTTTTTATCCATTCTGATACCCTGTGTCTTTTGACAGGGGCATTTAGCCCATTCACATTCAGGGTAACTATTGAGAGATATGAATTTAGTGCCATTGTATTGCCTGTAAGGTGACTGTTACTGTATATGGTCTCTGTTCCTTTCTGATCTACCACTTGTAGGCTCTCTCTTTGCTTAGAGGACCCCTTTCAATATTTCCTGTAGAGCTGGTTTGGTGTTTGCAAATTCTTTTAGTTTTTGTTTGTCCTGGAAGCTTTTAATCTCTCCTTCTATTTTCAATGACAGCCTAGCTGGATATAGTATTCTTGGCTGCATGTTTTTCTCGTTTAGTGCTCTGAAAATATCATGCCAGCTCTTTCTGGCCTGCCAGGTCTCTGTGGATAAGTCAGCTGCCAATCTAATATTTTTACCATTGTATGTTACAGACTCCTTTTCCTGGGCTGCTTTCAGGATTTTCTCTTTGTCACTGAGACTTGTAAATTTTACTATTAGGTGACGGGGTGTGGGCCTATTCTTATTGATTTTGAGGGGCTTTCTCTGAATTTCCTGAATTTTGATGCTCGTTCCCTTTGCCATATTGGGGAAATTCTCCCCAATAATTCTCTCCAGTATACCTTCTGCTCCCCTCTCTCTTTCTTCTTCTTCTGGAATCCCAATTATTCTAATGTTGTTTCGTCTTATGGTGTCACTTATCTCTCGAATTCTCCCCTCATGGTCCAGTAGCTGTTTTTCCCTCTTTTGCTCAGCTTCTTTATTCTGTCATTTGGTCTTCTATATCACTAATTCTTTCTTCTGCCTCATTTATCCTAGCAGTGAGAGCCTCCATTTTTGATTTCACCTCATTAATAGCTTTTTTGATTTCAACTTGGTTAGATTTTAGTTCTTTTATTTCTCCAGAAAGGGCTTTTATATCTCTCGAGAGGGTTTCTCTAATATCTTCCATGCCTTTTTCAAGCCCGGCTAGAACCTTGAGAATTGTCATTCTGAACTCTAGATCTGACATATTACCAATGTCTGTATTGATTAGGTCCCTAGCCTTCAGTACTGCCTCTTGTTCTTTTTTTTTTTTGTGTTGAATTTTTCCGTCTTGTCATTTTGTCCAGATAAGAGTATATGAAGGAGCAAGTAAAATACTAAAAGGGTGGCAACAACCCCAGGAAAATATGCTTTAACCAAATTAGAAGAGATCCCAAATTGTGAGGGGGGAGAAAGGGGATAAAAAGAGGTTCAAAAAGGAAGAAAGAAAAAAAAAAGAGAAAAGAAAAAGAAAAGAAAAGAAAGGAATTTTAAAAAAGAAAACAAATAAGAAAAATATAAAAAAGAAAAAATATATATATATTGGATAAACTAGTTAAAAAACGTTAAAAAAGAAAAAGGTAAAAGTTAAAAAAAAATTACTAGAAGGCGAAAAAAAAAAAAACAAAAAATGAAAAAGAAAAAAAATTAAATTAACTGCTAGACTAAAAAAAAATCACAGGGAGAAAGCCATGAGTTTCGTGCTTTGCTTTCTCCTCCTCTGGAATTCTGCTGCTCTCCTTGGTATTGAAACCGCACTCCTTGGTAGGTGAACTTGGTCTCGGCTGGATTTCTTGTTGATCTTCTGGGGGAGGGGCCTGTTGTAGTGATTCTCAAGTGTCTTTGCCCCAGGCGGAATTACACCGCCCTTACCCGGGGCCGGTGTGAGTATCCGCTCAGGTTCGCTTTCAGGAGCTTTTGTTCCCTGAGCGCTTTCCGTAGAGTTCCGGAGGACGGGAATACAAATGGCGGCCTCCTGGTCTCCGCCGGAGGAGCCGAGAGCCCAGGGCCCCACTCCCCAGTGCGCCCTCAGAGAACAGCGCCCAGTCACTCCCATCTGCCTGACCTCCGGCCGCGCTCCGAGCTCACCGAGCCTGCGACCGGTTCAAGGTCACCCCGAGCTGTGAGCTCACTGTCGGCTCCGTCTCTGCAGCCGGCTTTCCCGTTCCAGTACCCGCAAGCTCTGCGACACTCAGACACCCCCGATCCTTCTGTGACCCTGCGGGACCTGAGGCCACGCTGACCCCGCGTGGGCTTCGCCCCCGGTTTAGCCTCTGGAGCGATGTCCCTCAGCGGAACAGACTTTTAAAAGTCCTGATTTTGTGCGCCGTTGCTCCGCCACTTGCCGTGAGCCGGCCCCTCCCCCCGGGGTCTCTCTTCCCGTCGCTTTGGATTCACGTCTCCGCCGGTCCTACCTTTCAGAAAGTGGTTGTTTTTCTGTTTCCAGAATTGCTGTTCTTCGTCTCTTCGATCTGCCGATGGATTTTCAGGTGTTTGCAATCTTTAGATAAGCTATCTAGCTGATCTCCTGCTAGCTGAAGTAGTCTCAGCCTGCTACTTCTCCGCCATCTTGACTCCTCCCCTCCCTCGACAGTTTCTAAATGAAACACGCTCACAACACTTTGGCCCAGCCAATGGTTAATCTTGAACAACTTTAATGCTTTGGGTTTTCGTATTAATAATTTCAGCTTTCTGCCTTTAGCTTAAATTTTTTCATACTTAGTGGGGGTCATCTTTGTTGGTATGTGGAGTGCTGGAGATGGCCATGTTTTCAAGACTCAGGTGATCAGTAGGAACTACCATGTGCTTGACAACGCTCGGGGCTGCAGGATGTCTTGGCAAAGTGACCCGACAAGGCCCTGGTGCTGGAGCACAGATGGTACGTCCCATAAATGAGAAAAAGAGACAGGAGCTTCGATGACATGGATTTTGTGGAGAGTGTGCAGACAGTGTTGGGGAGAGTGGTGGCAAATGTATACCAGCCAGTTGTGCAGGGCATCCTGAGAAGGAGACATCGGAGTGAACCCATGTGGAGGTGAGCATGAGAAGGAGGCAGGGGTTAAGATCAAGAGTCCAGACCAGGAAACGACAGAGAAACCGAATCCCCTTGGTAAGACCCGATCAGAGCTTTCTGGCGGACTTCTCCTTACCTTTCCCACCTGCTCACCACTGACCACAACTGTCACCCACAGGTATGTGGGGCCCCACCACAGAGGCTCTCAATGCCAGGGAGCCCCAGGACCATAACCGCCCTCCACGCCTTTGCCAGAGCTCCTCGGATCAGAGCCAAGGTCAAGGTTAGCTCTTGCCCTCACCACTGCCAGGATTCCCTCTGTGAACCCCTGGGGCGGCTTCCCAGGGGACATGCTGAGAGGCCACAGGGCCTCATCTAGACTAGGGTTCTTCCGCGTCATGGCGGCCTGCGCGTGGCTCTGCCTTCTTCTCTTGTGACACTGCTTTCCTTTGCTTCTGTATAATTCAATCTTCAAATCATCATACTTACGTACAATTATCCAGTTGTGTTCACCCCGAGATCTGAGGGGAGCAGACTTCTGGACACAGCTGTAGTCACCACCTGGATGCCTGGCAGACGGGCTCCACGTTCATTCCCGCTCCCACGGTACCGACACTTGGCCTTGCCTTCACAGCCACCAGCACGGCAGGGGGATTTGCACACTTACCGAACGCTCCTCCCTCCACGTGATCTCCGTGCTCCGAGTACAATCTCCATGCTCCGTGCTCCGAGGGTGTCTCTCCTGCACATTTTCTCTCACGGACGGAAAACCTGACTTGTGTCAGGCCACGTGGCTTCTCCCTTTCTGAGCCTCTTCGTCCTATTTTTGGACGCTCCTGACCAGGGATCAGGCTTTCCTGACACCGGGAAGGCTCTGGGAGAAGACATTACCTGTCATGAAGCCGCAAGGAATGTCCAGATTATTTAAGCTAAAATAAGTCCTGTTATTTAAACATGTAAAGCAAGCTGTGTCGTTGTTGCTGTTATATCCAGTGGCAGGTGTCTGAGCACACACCTTGTCGGGGACCCTCTCCACTCTCCAGGGTCTTGAGGACACACACAGTGGCCACTCTGGTCACCAGAATGAGTGGTCACACGCCCCTTGCAGAGAGCCTCCCGATAGCAGGTACTTCTCCCCAGGGGGCTGCAAACCCTGCTTCCGCCCTCAGTGGTTTGCGAGTTCTTCCCGAGGCTCCAAGCATCTGTGCTATAGAAACCGTGGCGTGGCAGGGGTCTTTCTGTTCCCCTCAACGTGAGGTTTCCAGGAGCGCTGGAAGCTGTCCTTCTGCAGAGGCCTGTGACGGGGGTCTCTCACGCGTGGGCTGCCTGGGTTCACTGCTTCCTGCGAGGACCAGGTGGCCCCTTGCTGAGGGGATCCTTCCCTCTCATGGGCTCTGGATAAGTGAACTGTGGACAGTCATGCCCCATGTCACCCCCACAGTCTACCTACGTGTTACGCAGGAGAAAAGCACCTTTCAGTGCCAGATGGGCCTCGTGGACTGGCGCAGGGGGGCAGCGTAAAGCCAGGAGAGTTATCCAGGCACATGGCAGAGATGCAGGGAGCTGAGGAAGACAAACCTACATGCTCGCAGATCGGGGAGGAGTCCGGTCGGCAGCGACAGAGCCTGAGTCAAAATCCTGGTTTCCTGAAGTGTCGTCGTGTGTTTTCAAAAAGATAAATAGATCGTCACATTGAAAACAGAAGCAAAAACAGAGCAGAAGGATCATGGCTTGAGAGAATAGAAACATTAGCCCGTGCCCCGAGAGGTGGCAGTGTGTGACAGGGACAGGGCCTCAGGAGGGAGCAGGGACGGGGCCGCGAGTCAGGGGTCTCTAGGTGGGCAGGGCTGGCGCAGGCCCATCTGGCAGAATGACTGAGGTCTGTCTTCTCACAGGGGCCGTTTTCTGAGTCACACAAACATGCATGTTACATCTGGGTGTATCTGACCCGTGGGACACACCTGCTCGGAGGGGCCGGGAGTCGGCTCCGGGGATGTTAGGAGTCCCGGCAGGTGGCTTCTGCACCGACTTAGCTCTTAACACCCGCAGCTGTATGCGGACTCTGGCGGGGCTGGGGGCTGGCTCCCGGGGGCTGTCGGCCGGCCCCACCTGAGGAGGGCACTGTGCCTGCTGGAAACCCCGCCGGGCATCTTTCCATAAAGCCAAGTTGATCAATGTTGGACTAACACTAGCAGCTAATGAAGAGCTTCGTTTCACTGCGAGAAGTGGTGTGGGCAGCAACGCCCATGAGTGTGTGTGTGTGTGTGCGTGTGTGTGTGTGTAAACTAAAAGAAGACAAGAAGAGAAAAGGAAAGACACTACAAAAGAAGTCACTGAGGCTAATGACCCCAGAAACAATCAGAATGAGGGGAGGCTAATGACCCCGGAAACAATCAGAAGGAGGGACTGAGGCTAATGACCCCGGAAACAATCAGCATGAGGGGAGCCAATAAACCCAAGGCAGCGAAGGGGAAAACCAGGAGGGAAAAAGGAAACAGCGTCAAAGAGAGGGAGTCGAAGTCAGCCTTCCGCCCCAGCACTGACCAACGGCCCTTTCTTCCCAGCTCCCAGTGCCTTGGACGCTGGGCTCACGGTAGCAGAGGCCGCAGGGCTGGGAGCCGGTCACCAGTCCATGCGGTGCTTGGCCCTGGGGCACAGGGACCTCAGCAGAAAGAAGACATTTACGGAGCTGTGTCGGTGCCTCCTGACCGGACACCCACGGTCCCTGTTCCTCCGTGAATCCCACAGGCTCTGCAAGCCTCAGTTTCTTCCTCTGATCACTGAAAGCTACTGCTTTCATGTCACACTTCCCCAGGTGTGACGTGTCAGTGCAGACTCACACAGAGACCCGACGTCATCCAGCCGCCCCGAGCCCACACACAGGCTTCAGGTCACTGCTGGGAAGACGGGGGAGCGCTGGGGAATTCACAAGTAGTGACACACCAACGACGTCCCTGTGAGCTTTACCAGTAGGTGACTTGTATTTGTGTGTCGCCTTCAGCCTTCCGGCGGTTGTGACAGACGGCTGGCAAAGAGGTACTCGGGGAGCTGTCCCCACTACTCGTGAATCCACGTAAAGCCATTGAATGAAATATCTGTTGGCAACTCCACTAGAGCCACCCAAATCCAGCCTGTGTTATCGATATGTTTGTCTTGAGACATCGTGAAAATTCAGCGGTAGACTAAATGGAAACATGTTGTATGCAGAGTGGCATAATTCGTTTGGGATTTCTGTTTTCAAAAACCTACACAAGCTGAGCGATGCTACGCGTTTGCAATACTCTTTCTGGTAATGCACATCTCAGGGCTCACTTGTCACATTAAAGTCGGAGTAAAAATAGAGCGTGGCATGTAAACAATGGGAACACAATAGATGCCCACGTTATACCCCAACAAAATAAACTCGATGTTTAGATGCCCAAATTGTGTTATGAAAGGAAATGCAGAGAGAACCCTTGGAAAGAAAATGATTGCAAACACGATGACGCTCTTCTGTCTACGGAAGCAGAATCTCCATTCAGGTATTTTCACTTGCATCTACTCTCTGGCAAATCACAGTTATTGATTAAATATGTTGATGGCAATAAAACATTTAAATAATAACAGACTAGATGATTCGAGGTTGTTTTCATGGAGAACTGTACAAAAGCTGGAAAATCTATTTTGCTGGGGGACATGGAGCTCTCCGACAGTGGCATGGGGCACGCACTATTCAGGTTATGGGACAGAACAAGAGAGACAGAGGAAAACAGACAGGCGAGCCCAGCACTTGGGGATTTTCTCCCTCGAGAAGCATCTGCTAGCACTGGATCGCTAAGAGATTAAGAAATTGAACAGAGCTTTGACCTTGTCCTTGTGGGTCGAGGGGGACAAAGGTGGGAACTGGGGTCTGCTGTGGGGGTGAGGGGGGAGCACTCTGTGCCCTGAGATGGGTGTGTCGATCCTGGCCTTGTCTCAGTGGAGCTGAGCGTCCAGATTTGCCGCTGCCTCCTGCAATGAAATCAGCATAAAATCAACTTCTGTTTGCTCCCCTTGCCTGGTGCAATGAGTTCTTTGACAGCGTCCGTCCCAAGTAGCTAGAAAAACAAAGCTTGTTAAACATAAATGAATAGAAGAAAAAAATAAGAGAAGAAATTCATGAAATATGAAGCCAGTGTATATAAAGTTTAGATGAAATGGACATGTTTCCAGAAAAACGCAACTTACCAAATCATAAAATAAAAAAATATATATTAAATTTAGTACGTTAGTATAATAAAAAATGCATTTTAAAACTTCATATGAAGATATTACAGTCTCTGATATTTTACCTGTGATGCCATCAAACATTGAGATATTGATGGGTGGCTCAGCCAGTTAGGCCTCCGACTCTTGATTTCAACTCAGGTCATGATCTCAGGGTTGTGAGATCGAGCCCTGCATCGGGCTCTGTGTTCAGTGGGGAGCCTGCTTTCTTCCTCTCCCTCTGCCCCTCCTGGCCGTTTGCAGGCACTCTCTCAGGAAGGAAGGGGGGGGGAGAGAGAGAGGGAAGGAAAGGAAGAAAGAGAGAGAGAGAGAGGGAGGAAGGAAGAGGAAGATAGATTATGGAAGTGGTAACATTAGTTTTATCTAAACACTTCCAAATCTGTTGTTAGAGACTGAGAAACTAGCACCCCCCCTCTGGACACAAGGGGCATTTTCTGGGTGACAGGGTACAGCAGACGCAGGGCAAGGAGGGTGGAGGACTTACAATGGGTTATCAAGGGAGGCGGGTGTCCCGTCGGCCACTGGAGGTGAAATCCACATCAGATCCCAAGGAAGGAAGCTTCTTCAAGGGAAAACAATCACAAGCATACCCACAGAACTTGATGCCTTTCCGGGTGCTGTGGTCCTGGCCCTCAGGTGTCCTTGAAGACGACAACACATCCCTTGACCATCTTTCCTCAACCCACGTGAGTGAACTGCCAGAGATGGCTCAGTCAGCAAGTGGCTGAAATCTATCAGTGGCGGTCTTCCTTGCTCAAGTGAAATATTGAAATAGTGAATACTGCGTTGAGCTTGAGTACAGCCTCGTGGAACAGGACCAAGCAGCCCAGACATATGGGTATGTGGCACGTTTGGTCCATAGTAGAAGGCAGGACTCTGGGGCCCTGAATAACTGGATGAGACATGGTTTAATGTATCTACTCCTCTCAAGAAAGTAGGTATCTGTTGGACAACATCAAAGGCAGCATAGACCCTCCAGCAGGCTTCAACCATGATGCTCCTGCTCACAGGGTCCCATGGCTGGAGGTCTGCTGAAGCGGTAGGGAGAGGGGCGGAGGTGACAAGCCTTCCACGGTGGAGCTGTCAGTGACACATGCAAGACAGAGCAGGGACCTCTGGGTCTGGTGCTTTAGAGGCACCAGGACAGCACACCCAAGTGCTGATGAAGGGGTAGCACGGACACCCACCCTGGCATGTCCTGCGGCCCTCTGCTGCGGTAGAGGGAGCCTCTGGCCACAGAGTCAGAACAGCGTGTCCCGTCGGCCGGGCTGTTACTGTGTGGCCCTCCCAGTCCACTGCCATTCAACAGCCGTGTTTCCTTTAGCTCTGGTGCAGGTGCTGGAAGCCTCCTCTCTAATAAGCCTTCTGATTTGCTCTCCTACGTGGGTTTACTCCCAAGGAGAAAACGTGCTGGCTTTGCCAATGGGAATATTTCATTCTGAATAACAATTAGATTGTTCAGATTGTAGAATTAGCCATCTGGTCTTCTGGTTTTCTGTGTCAGTCTCAGGAGCTTGGTTTATAGGAGTGCAACCCAGATAGGATGGACCTTCTAGTGACATTGGGGTCGCGCTCCTGGGTTTAGAATGCTGGGGTCGGACCCTAACCTGACATACCTTCACCAGAGTGATCTGTGACAGAATGTGAGACACAACTCTGCCCCAGGCCTTTGCCTTGGACCTTGCTCTAACTTGTCTGATTTGAAGGGTCAACAGTCGCATCATCACAAGCAAGAGTGAGCGTCACCAACCACGGAGACCACTTCAGGGAGACACGAAACCGTAGGATGACGAACGACAGAGAAATGTGTTTCATGCTGGGCAGAGTATTGATAGAACAAAAGCCAAGCCATAAGGATTTTTTTATACCAGAAGAAAAAAGAATTTTGAAAATTTTCTGTGAAGCAAGAGATAACCAACATGTAGTCATCATAATTATTAATTAGACGATACACTTCATCATGAGTGTTATCTTGGTATCTCTTTATATATTGTTTTATTTCAGTGAAAATACATTATTTAAGAAATCAAGTTCATTTACTGAGGACCCCCCCATCCTTCTCGTTTTTCCTATAAGGTCATGAACCCTCAGCTGCGAATTTTCCTACTTGGGCTTTTTAGCATTTCAGCCAAGCTAGGCAGAAAAGCTACACTGAAAATCATTGGATTCCTGACCAGATGTAATTGTTTCTTCGCCCAAATGAGAGGCCTCCCTCCAAGTTAATTCAGTCGGTAAAAATTTAAGGTAATAAACAAGGTTAAGTAGTAACGCAGTGAAACATCTGGGAAGCTTTGACCTTTCTTTTATCCCAACTAAATAATGTCTCTCTAATTTTATCAGCTCAGCGTGGCACTTGCTAGAGGCTTAATATTCCTGTCCCTGGCTACGGAAAAAAACACAAAGACCCAAGAGTCCCCGTTTCGGGAGGAAGGAGCAGGACCCTGACGAGGTGGTGTTTGGCTCTGGCCTCTTTTAGAATGGCAGAAAAGAAAAGCTCCCCAAACAGATCTGTGTGAAAGCCATTCTGGAAAGCAGTTTGGAGCTTCACCATACGATGACCCTTGGAGGTGACCTGCTCATTTCTCAAGATTTATCCTGAACAGTGACTGAGTTTGTAACTGCCACCAGCTGTTCATCTTGTGGTCTGGGCCACGCTTCCTGTTCCACGCCAGATTCCCAGGCAGGAGTGGGCTCCCTTTCTCCTTGCAAGAGCCAGGGGAGGGCGGACGGGTAGACTTAAAGCAGGCTTCCTGATCAAGGGCGCCTGGGGGAGGAGTAAAGCAGGTGCACACCCCAGCCAGGTGAGGTTGTAGGCCGTGGTTCAGGCTGTGGCTTGGGGAGGAGAAGATAGGAAATGTCCCAGGTTCTCAGAGGGTACAAAGGGGTCAGGAGAACCGGGACATGGAGGGGGTGGGAGGGGGAGTGGGGACGTTGGACGGGGGACGACAAGACGTGAGAGTGGCTCTCAGCAGGTTCCAGATCATGAAATTTTTTAAAACCCTGTCCCTTAAGCTACGGAGAAACACGGAGAGTTCTGCTTTTATTTGTCAAAGAGGGAGTGACAAGATCTAGTGTACATTTTGGAAAGATCTCTGGAAGACCAGCGGAGAGAAGTTTAGGGACAGAGAGAGCTGGGTACACAGGCCAGGGCCACACGGGCAGGCCCACGGCAGTGAGGACGGAGAAGAGTATTGTTGGAAGTGTTAGGGGCAGGGGGGACAGCTGCTGGATGGGGTTCCTGGCGTGGAGACCGAAGTGATGCCCCTTACAGAGCTCAGGGACATGGAGGGGACATTCTGCCCAATGAATCTGAAGTGCTGTGTGGAAGGCAGCAGGACACGTGCGCTGGGTCTTCTGGGGTCACGAGCGTGGAGCCCAGCAGGCAGCCAAGGCCATAGAAGTGGAGAGGCCCATCTGCCCACAAGTGGATGTGGTTAAAGAAGGGTGATACAGAGCCCTGGGGCTTGGGAACTGTGACCAGGAGTGACCCGGCAGCAGAACGCATTGAGAAGCAGGCACAACTCAACCAAAGGGAGCTCCTAGGAGGGGCCAAGGCAAGGTGGAGGGTCAAGGCAGCAGTTTTCCGAGCGAGTTCCTGAAAAGTGACTGGAGAGTGTTATTAGATTCAGCCCTAAAGAAGTCGCTGACGACCCAGGGAATAAGGGATCCCAGGCTCATCCTGGATGGGAGGCTGCCCTGGTATGAACCGAACAGTAGGTTCCCGGTGAAGAAGAGCCTGTGTGTGGTCCAGGATGAGGGCTGTAGGAGGTGGGGTGTAGCACCGTGGGCTGGGGGAGACCCGAGCACCATTCAGTACCGACGGAAGGGTCCAGGAGCAAGGGAAACGTGGATCACAGAAGCTGAGGGACGGACAGACAGACAGTCTTTGAGGAATGGGTGGGTCGTGGAAGCGTAAGTCCCCCGGCAGGAAGGATGGACAGGGTGGTCCTGGGTTTGAGAAGAGACCCTCACTCCCTGTGAAACTCTCACGGAGCACATTTCTTATTTTTAAAAACAGATACTTGGTAATCACTTGGAGTATGTGCCTGGATTGACAGGTAAGATTATAGCACTTAACAGCTGTGAGGAAAGGTCAGCAGAGATTCAATTTCAAAAAACATTATTTTTACAGTCTTTGTCTGTGTTTTTGCTGTCTGCTGAGGCATCAAAGGCACCATCCCAGACTGGCTTGGCTCAATCTGGTCTCTGTCCCTCCCCACTGTCCCCCACATTTAATTACCCTGCTCACCCATGAGCCCAAGGACAGACGGACAGACAGTCATCGGGAAGGAGGGCATAGCAGCTGGGACGTGGAGAAGTGCAAGGACGTACCAAAGTCCAAGCCTCACCAGTGGGAGTCGGCTGTCTTTCCTGCCCCTCAAACTCACGTCCTGCACTTGCCATCTGGTTTCTGCTTCCCTATGGAGGCCACCATCCTGAGCACTTGCTACCAGGCTCCAATCCCTTTACAGTGTTTCTGAAATTAGCCTTTTTCTTCCACAATCACAGTCACTGCCCTGATGTGGAATCTGATGGCTTTACCCAGGGACCTCCTCCATATGGCCTCTGCCCCTTCTGGTCTCTGCACACCCCTGCCGCATGAATGGGGCCCGGTCCCCTGTGTGATTCTGATGGGAGACTTACACCACTGATGTCGTTAGCTTTCCGTGTGGGCAGGCCCCAGGTCCCAAGCAGGTTTCATAGCCTAGAGGGCTGGACCATGGCTTATGGTCATTTCTAAATACTTGAATGTGTTGAGAAATCACAGAGTGTTTGGAATTACCTAATTCCCTAGGACATCGGTACCTGGCAGAGGAGATGCGAGGGATACTCGGTTCTGCAGCGTGGCGCCCACCGAGGAGGACGGCCTGGGAGCGGGCTGCTGGGACAGCACACTTGACATCCGCCGGGGGAGATGAGCACAGAGGCCAACCTCACCTCTCTCCGGTTTTTCCCAAGAGCCTCAACACCAAAACCACCTGCACACAGTGAAAGGACCGTGGGGAGCTGTTTGTGCCCTGGTGGCCCAGGGGGTGCCACCGCCTAGTTCCCTGCTTCTGGCTTCCTGCTTCATCCCAGGTTGGGGCAGAGGGACTCCAAGAAGTGACGTAATCAGCCCCAATCCCTCCTCCCTTTGGAGGTGGAGGCTGGGTCCACGCAGGTGCCTGAGGGGCCAGGACAAGCCGAACCCTCCCACATGAGGTCTGAGCAAGACACTGACTTTGCAGGAAAGAAGGCCCAGCGGTTTGGGGGTTTCTATAGAGAAATGTAACTCTACGGACTGGCACAGCGGCTGGCTTTAATTCCTTTTAGATCATTAATGGCCCCGATGTGAATCGTTCATACACTGTGGGTTTTTTTTTCCCCCTCAAGTGAAGGACGAGGCTAAGCTATTTTTTTAGTAAAATCATGTACAGATTATTCATTAGCTGAGTCAATGGGCTGTTGATCCTCTGGGCTTTAATTTTATACTTGGCCTAGAACTGAGCGCTTACAAAACCTGAACCACTAAAATTCACTTAAAAGAGGCAAGAGGAGGCTATCTCATGCGTAGAAAGCGAGGGATATGATGGCTCTTGTTGTTTTTATACAATGTGAGCTAAGTCATCTAGGAATCCATGGTCCGTCCATGAAAACATCCACATCACTTCATGTGAGTGAATATCCGACATTACTCCATGCCCCAAATGCTCTGTGTAGACACACTGTAAGGCAAAGCCTCCTCTCCAGCTGCAGACCCCACGGATGGCACCGCAGACAGCCCATAGCAGGGAAAAATTAGTACTTTGTGAATAAATAACCAGTGTTTCCAAATTTATATTATTCTTCTATTTATTTTTAAATATAAAAGAGCAGCTAGTAAGCACTGAGATAGATAAATCTATATCTATATGTTTTGAAAGAACAGACAAACACAGAAAGAAAGATAGACGTGCCAGTCTAAATGTACCTCCGCTCAAAACAAATGGTGGTGAGTTTTGCTAGATTTCATATTCTTGTCCAGTGGCCATTATGACATCTAGGAGTGCAGATGGCTTACATTTTTCTGCTAAAAAATTTGGCATTCAGATGATATTAAAATATGGCATGCATATATATATAATATTTTAATATATTTTATTTATATATTATATATATTAATTCATATTTATATCTATTTTTTCTGTGTGTATATATATATATATATATATATACACACACTTATTTTTTCAATCAGAAAGAATAATACAAACTACCTGGTATTGGACGTTTGACACAAAACAGAGAAGTCTGATCGCAGATAAAAATTAGTTTCAGAAGAATTGTTCTCAGATAAGAAATTTCCAACTATTTCAAAATCGTAACATCAGCACTTGAAAGGAAGTTGAAGCCCAGCGCTGTTTACAAGGCCTTTCTTGCATATTTTGAATAACTGGGTTGTATAGAAGAATTTCGAGAGCAAAGCTCTAACACTTTCTTCATGACATCATCTACGGTTTCCAAATGTCCAGTTGTCTGCTCTTTCCAAGTTCTGCTGTGTTCTTTCTCTCAGCTGTGACAGTGGATCGCACAGCCATGGGAGGAAGGCTCTTCTGGTTTTGTAGGAAGGAACATCCAAACAACAACCTGGAGAATTTAGTGTCTCATCCACCCGGAAGCTAGAGATAAGCAGTTTTGCGGCTGTGAGTTCTGATAGATCTGTGCCATCAAGGATGGGAGACATTCCATTTCTCTCTTGGCTTCACTTAATTGACTTTGACCCTGACCATTGAACCTTCAGGGCTGCAAAAGGAAACCATCTCTCTAGACATTGTGTCCTCCTCCAAAGGAGGAGGAATTTCTTCTCAAGCATATGTATTTTTTAATCAGGGAATTAGGTTTTCCCAGGAGCCTAACGTCAGTCTTAGCCTTTAAATTGTTTTCTAACACTCAGCCAACATTCTTGCCCTGTATACGCCTGTCTTTCGTGTACTGAAGGGGCTGGACGTTTGAAAGCCACGTTTGCAAAACGTCCTTCCCCCTGAAGTCTGGCATGGTGAACCGTCAGTGCGACAGGCTTGTGTGAAATGTTAGAGTTAGCCTCGAGACGCGAGCCCCTGCCTGCTGTGGCTGGAGGACCACCACGAGTGGATTCGGGGGCTGCAATCCACAGGCCAGTGTCTCCATGGCCGATGAGGTGGGCTGGGCGTGGGTGCCAGCAAAGGCAGAAGCAGCAGCCGCCCTCTGTCCTCCTCATAGCTCATCCTGTGACCGTGACATCATCCCGGGCACCTCCTGCCGTCCACTACCCCCGCCTTTCTGATGATGGTAGAAGCAGTCGTCCCTGCGTTACACGGCATTCTCTCCCCAAGCCTCCCGCAGAAAGCACCTCAAAGCAGTGTTCATGTTCCGTACACACGTTTATATCCCTGCTCGAACCCAAAGCACGTTTCCGCCAATCTAATGACCTTTAATTAATTGATCTTCAATTTTTTTAAAAAAGTAATCTTTCAACAAATCTACTCTGAACATGTTTCATTTTATAAAATTTAGCTCAGGTTGACAATTAGTCATTTCCTCCTATAAAACGTATTTCTGTAGGTGTTAAGAATGCATTTGGGGCACCTGGGAGGCTCAGTGTGTTAAAGCCTCTGCCTTCGGCTCAGGTCATGATCCCAGGATCCTTGGATCGAGCCCCACATCAGACTCTCTGCTCAGACAGGAGCCTGCTTCCCCCCTCTCTCTCTGCCTGCCTCTCTGCCTCCTTGTGATCTCTGTCTGTCAAATAAATAAATAAAATCTTAAAAAAAAAAAAAGAATGCATTCAAATATCTTTCATCTCCCATTCTATTTTATGGGGGAAATGGTGGATTCTGACGTGTTAACTTTGTTGACTTGGCAGGACAGTGGTCTCTGGTCTCACTCCAGACTCGAGTTTGGAGAAGTACATGAAGACTCTCAGTCCCTTCTTGGGGGATGATGGTGGCAGGGGCGGCAGGACCTCCTGTGTGCCAGCAGGTCTCATCCTCGACCCTTCCGCACTCTCTCTACAGTGCAGGTGCATTTAACCACCCTCCCACCCTGGCTGTACAGCCCTGCCCGCATGTCAGCCGATTCCTACCAGCTTGGACACCGACTGGCAGGGGACAGGGGTAAGATGAGAGGAAGGGAGAAGACAAGCTACTTCTGGCCTCTCCCTGTCCAACTTGCATGCCAACTCCTAATCCCATATTGTTCCCTCTAGCTCAGGCTCTTGCCAGAAGATTCCACCAGCACTTTCTTTTCTGACTTCACGAACAAGAAAACTTGCAGTGAGTGGCACAACCTGAAGTTTGGGGTCCAGAAGACGTCACAGGCCCAGGAAGTCGGGCCAGGAAACGTCAGTCAAAATTGGCAAATGAGCAATCGTTTGTGTGTGCCCTGGGACATGGGACGTTCGCCAGCTGCGAGGGCGTGGGAGGTGCAAGCTGGCCTGTGACAACGAGGCACCCACTTCTAGCGCATCGGGGGCAGGATCTTCAAATATCTTCTGAGTAAGAAATGTGGACATTGGGTTGGATGGCATTTGTGATTGTCATCAGAAGACAGCTTTACCCGACTGTGCCGGGTGGCTCAGTCACTCAAGCATCTGACTCTTGACTTAGGCTCAGGTCCTTGCTCAGCGGGAGTCTGCCTGACCCTCTCCCTCTGATGCCCCCTCCGTGCTCACTGCAATCTCTCTCCTTGTCTCTCTCTGTCTCTCTCTCAAAAACAAATAAATCATAAAGCAAAACAAAACAAAAAAACAAATTCACCTGTTGTCTGCCATTGTACTTGAAATATCACCCCCAGAAATCACAGTGCCGTGAAACCATCTTTAGTTAACTTAACAAGAGTTAGAAAGCCATTTTATAAAAGAAAAGAATAAACTAAGAATGAGCTCTTTAGTCGAGAAACGAGGAATCCTATGGGACAAACCAT
The DNA here is from genome assembly GCF_964662115.1 of Mustela nivalis. Classification (NCBI taxonomy): domain Eukaryota; kingdom Metazoa; phylum Chordata; class Mammalia; order Carnivora; family Mustelidae; genus Mustela; species Mustela nivalis. The sequence goes on from NC_139022.1 coordinate 176,247,989, forward strand.
ATAGCTAATAGGGCATGGTCTCAAGAAGAACATATGAGTGAACTTAGAGAAATAGTTACCAAACACGCCTCTCTTGTGGTGGGGCCATGGCCAGTGACCCATGCAGGAGATGACTCACTGAGCCCCACCCCAACTTGCCAGGGCCCAGAAGGACAGCTCAGTGAACACTTACATGCACTACTTTTGTCTTGAACTCACATTAACAGCACATATACTAAAATTGACACTATTTTCTTTTTTTCTCTTTGTATAGATCTTCTAAGTTGGACTTCCTATTTTCTTTTTTTTTTAAGATTTTATTTATTTATTTGACAGAGAGAGATCACAATCAGGCAGAGAGGCAGGCAGAGTGAGAGTGGGGAAAGCAGGCTTCCCGCTGAGCAGAGAGCCCGATGTGGGGCTCGATCCCAGGACCCTGGGATCATGACCCGAGCTGAAGGCAGAGGCTTAATCCACTGACCCACCCAGGTGCCCCTGGACTTCCTATTTTCAAAGAGAAGATTATTTTTCTATCAAACTGCCAATAACTAACATGCAATTCTTGGAAAGAAGTTGTCCACAGAGATTTCGGTGTGACCAGGAGGACAGGTAAGCAGGCGGCCCCACAAAACCCTGGACTCACTTCTCTGTTTCTCTTTATCAGATAGTTTTCATTTCTTGAAAACACTATCACAATAATTGAACTGGTGGTGATTGGAGATATGTATGTGTGTGTATAGGTATATTATATGCACATGTGCATATGTGTACACATATGCATATAGAGACACACATATTTTTACTATTTCAAACTACTCTTCCATGACTCAAGTAGGGTAGGGAGGCCGTGTGGAATTGAATTAAATTTCCTGAGCCCATTCCTTCTGAAAATGGAGCCAATAAAATCTACTTGCTCCTGTTGCCGTGAGTATAGAGACTTTCCCCCTGTGCCAATTACTCTCTCCTTTCTTAATAGAGAGAACATCTGGCACACACAATTATTCTCCTGCCTTATTTGCTTATATCTTTATTTCCAACCTCTCTAAAACCCAAAGATGGCCCAATTTCCCTGTAAACGTTCACCATCGGAGTGCCGGGGACCAGACTGCTGCCCTCCCTCATTATCCAGAACAGTTGCAAATCTTAAACGAACACGTCAATTATTCATGAGTCTGAGGTCCTGAATGCCAACGATAAATTATTAATCAGCAGATGTAAATATTTAAAAACCCTGGTGAGAAACATGTTCTGTGCAAGCCTTTTCCGCAGCAGAGTGAGTAAACACCAATTTTTAAGGCAAAGGGCGGTGGTCACGTAACAGCATTTATTTAAAACTCTGCACAGTGGGGCTAAGTGTGTGATTCCAAAGTCCTTTTCTCCTGCCCTTGTGGTGTGGAACCGCGCTTCCAATGCCAAGGCTATCTTTGCGGGAACAAAATCTACATTCGGTTCCCTTAATCTTGAATCATCTGTGCAATTTCTTTTCACTTTTATCTTGAATAACAATTTTACCTTGGGTGGAGATTATTGTGTTGTAGTTGACTTACAGAGGTGTTTCCATTCTCTCCAAGGTTTCTTTGTTGAAGTGAAAATGACTTTCTCTTTCTGTCCCTTTGCTGGTCCTTTTCCTCAGTTGGTACTGTCCACCCCCCCCCCCCCCATAAAGTCCTACTCAGTCTTTAACTTCCAGCTACTTGGCTCTTCCCTCCACGGATATTTCTCCATACTTTTCAGTGGGAATTAGTCCTTCCTGCCCATAAGTGTTAACTGTGAGGGCGACATCTTCTTCACCTGTACATGACTGTGATGGGTAGCTCCCACAGTGCACAGGGCTGGCTCAGGTAGATGAAGGAGTGTGGTCCACGGCTTGATCTGCAGGTGCCTGCAGTGGATCCGAGTTGAGGCTTTGTTCTTCTTTGTTTCTAGGAAGTGACATATCCTAACGGTGAAGAGTCTTGGCACTGAAGCTAGAAGAGATGTGGTTGGCATTGGGCTCTCCTTGAAGGGCCTTTGTGAGTTTTCAAAGACATATGGTGAGAGAAACAGCTCAGGGCTTGGTCCCTAGGAGGGTGCTTGAGACCTTGCAAGGATTGCTGTTCACGCATTGTTATTATAATTTCTGTGAGGGCACACTGATGGTGACAACACAGACGTCTGCGTCTCTTTTCTTCTGGAAACCTTGATTCTGCTCAGCTCCTCCCCTCACTTCCATTTTCCCCGACGTGGTGCCCAGCGCGAACTGACACCGGGTGTAGAAACAAACAACACCACATCTGAGTCCTTCCATGGCAATGCAGACATTCTGCCGGCTAGCTCTGAAAATTTCCATGACAATTTTCTTGTTGTTTTTCAATACTGAGAGACATAATGTCTTACGTGAGAAAAAAGACAGACGACAAAAGCCCCTGTACTTTTGGGAGTTTCTCATTGTTTCATTGAAAAGAAAAAGGTGGGGTACAAATTAAGTTTTAGAATAACTGTGGGAGCACCTGGGTGGCTCAGTCGGTTAGGCGTCCCACACTTGATCTCAGCTCAGGTCTTGATCACAAGGTCGTGAGTTTGAGCTCTTTGAGGGAGCTTGCCTAAAAATAAATGAAGATACAATCTGTCTGTGGTTAGGCAGAGAGGTAGCCCTGCAGTTGGGAAGGCAGACCCTGGATCTGAATCCAAACCCACCACCCAAGAGCAGGGCAGCCCAGAGGGGTCCATAGCTTTTTGGTGCCTCCATTTCCTGGTGGTAAGCAGTGGAAGCTAATGTTAGTCACTGGCTTGGGAGAATGCATGAGGATGAATTAAGTACATTGACTAGAACAGATCCTGGTGCACAGTGTGTGCTACAAATGTATTAGCTTTGGGGATTTTTAATGGCTCAGATTCAGAAACTTTCTGTGTGAACCAGGTGGGATGATGTTGATCCAGACCCAATGGTTTTCAAATGCTCTTTGAATCTTTAGCAAAATTCTGTTAAAATATTTGAAAAAGCAGTAACATCCTTCTGATGGGTCCAATTCACAGTTTGGAGGGAAACCTTGGCTTTGAGTGGAATGTCCCATCTTTGCAACCTGCACACCCCGGCTATGGTGGTTTTGTCCCCAGGGTCCCTCCTTGCCCAACTGAGGTAAATCTCCTGCTCTATCTTGTATTGTGTTTGGTCCAGCTGAGTATAAAGTAACATCTTTCTAATATTTAGTTTAGAATTTAAAAATTTCCCCAAAATTTCAAGTGTAACTGAAGATTCCCAAAATGGACATACCCCTAGTCCATTTCCCAGTAGAACTGACTTAGTTGGAGCCCCATCAGCTTAAATTTGACTTTTCTCAAAGGGCCGAACAAGAAGGAACACAATGGCAGTAACCTTTGCATTTTACACCCAACTGTTATCCAAGACGTCCCGCATACTGCTGAGGAAACTACTGGGCACTCTCTAAGGAATTTCTCTTGGAGGGTGAGACCAAGAAACTCTTCAATATTTTTGAATATACTGGTCTACTTCCTAACACGAGTCAATGCAGATCCTGAGAAAGCTGGAGGTGAGTTTTTTGTTGTGTTCATGAAAGCTCGAGGTTTCTGGTTTCCCCTGTACTTACTGATTTCTTGACTTTGGTGTTATTTCCTACACTGTTGGACCAGTGCCACCTTCATTTTACATTGATTAATTAACTCTCATCTAATTCTCAAAGCAAGGGCTATTAGATCACCTTTTAGAATTCAATCTTCTCAAGCAGTCAAAGTATTTTTTTGGACAATATACCTTAGTGTGAGCCTGTTCCAGACTCTAGTATAAAGAGACTATAATTGTGGAGAAGAGCACAGAGTGGATATTCAGGGCAACGTGGTTTGGAAAGCCAGAGCCATGTGCCTGCTTCCACATGCTAACAGTGGGAAAGAGCCAGAATTATAATTAATGTCCCTGCTCCTGCTTAATATAGAGATCCTTGATTTAAGGACATTGATTCTGGCCTACCAGCTGAGACTAAATAGCGAATGGCATCTGATACATTAAGCCCCCGCCTCTAGACGTGGCTACGTAGCAGGTTGCAGCTTTGAATCAATACCTTATGTTCACACTGGAAACTGTTAGAGCACTTGGCTGGGGTGTCTTACGTGAGAAGAAATCAACTTCTGTAATTTTGTCCCTTGTCCTTACCTCTGCTGCCATCGATGACCTTGGTCCCCAGAAATATGCCATAATTCACAACCTGGTGAATACACAGATAAAAAAAGAATCAATAGAGCACATTGTCACAGTTTTTTAAATTTAATTTTATTTTTTGCTGCGGTGGGGGGCTGTTTGGGCATGATTCCTATGGAGAGAAATCAAGTTAAGGATGTTTTTCAGAGGAAGAGAAAAATCACAAAATAATTGTCAAGGATTTGGCTGAAAATGCAGATAATAAAAACCCATGTCTTTTAAGTGTGATATTAATCTGGAAAATTATCAGTTACGGGTAACAGAAGAGCTGGACCTGACTCCCTTCAATCTGGCCAGGCTGCTCAAAAGTGAAGAAGGTGTTCTACGTACAGAGAGTCCGGGTGTCCCCTCGATTTCCGAAAAGAGAAAATGAAGAAGTGTCTACCTCATCTCCCTCAGGCTTGGGTGCTCCACTCCTGGCTGTTTGCAAGGCTAGAGAAATCAAAACGAATATAAATATTTATAAAGTGATGTTTCTGTTAAAAGTGAAGAAAGTAGTTTGTGAGGAAGATTTAGGGCATTTAAAAAATATTTGAAAGGCCACTTGGGGTATAGATATTCACTCCACTAAAGGAAGAAAACTGACATGTCCAACAATGAGTGCAATGGGGAATGTTCTGGAATCTACAGTAACCCATGAAGCCTTCATCCTTGGGACACCATAATTGCAATATGGCACAGTGTATGTGGCCACCTGTAGGGAGAGCACCACAGACGGCTGAGGAACCTCAGGGCGAACTGGCCCTTTCTAGAATCTCCACAGGAAAAGCACAAGACGGAGGTTGGGGGGTTATAAAAAGAACAAAACAATTCCTCTTTTTCCCATATCTTCTTCAGTCAATACTGAAATTCTTTTCAGTAAGCCAGCAACAACATCGTCTGTAAAAACAGTGGCTTCCTTCCCCATCATGGCCTGCCGCTAATTCCATGCATCTTCGTGAATGGAAATCCTGCTGTCCATTGCTTGGGCCAAACGTATTAGACTGTCTTCTTCCTTTCTGTGGCCCTCCTATTGAGGCCATCAGCAAGAAGAATGTCTCTGCATTCAAAGAACATCTAGATTCTGACTAGTGGTCACCGCTGTCCGCATCTTCCTCATCTCCTAATGGGCCACTCCTACGGCCCCATCTGCCTTTTCACCTCTGCACCTTCCTGACCCAAGGCTCTCAACAGAGGTTGATCCCATTCCTCTTGGAGATGCCCACCAAAGCTCCTCATCTCTCTCAGGGGAAAACCAGTGTCACAGATTGGTCAACAAGGTTTCCAACCAGAAGGCGACTGGCCCCTGCTGCTGGCCCCTCTACACTTTCACCACCTCTTTCAGGAAGAGGGGTCTTTGTCTTCTCTGTCAAGCACATTCCCTATCTCAGGGCTCTTATACCTGCTGTCTTTGACCTGGTGCACGCCACTCCCCACCTATTTGTCTGTTGACCAGTGGCTGTGTCCCTGTGTCCCTGACCATCTGAATGGAAGCGCAGCTCTTCCAGCAATGATCTCTTCTCCCTGTTTTGTTCCCTGGCAGCTCTGAACACCTGACACATCAGCTAGCTGTCGTTTGTTGTTGTTGAAGGATCTTTCCCATGTCAACAGACGTGCCTGGCACATGTAGGAAATAAGTAATCTGGGTTCTGGGAATAAATAGAGGCAGATATGTTTATTAAGAGCCTGCAGACCATTTAGAGAAATGATCTGTCAAGAACCTCGCAGTATGGCAATACACGGTCGTGTGTGTGTGTGTGTGTGTCTGTGTGTTCGTACATATGCATATTTGTAGGTGTGCCTTCATGGTGATCGATGTCTGAATGAATGATCATTTCCACTCTACAGGTGCGTTTCCACTCTGTAGGTACATTTGACTCAAAACATTATAAGCAATTCTTCAAGGATGTATTATAATTCCTCCTCAACAGACCTTAAAATCTTTCTCAGTATTATCTACCCTTATGTCTTCTCTGGTCTTTTAGTGGCTTTGGATGGCCACACTGGATACTCCGTGTACATGATTCCATGTGAGGTACAAACAACCCAAGAGACACAGAATATTATCTTTGTACTTGCATCTTTGTATTTTGCCAAATTCTGTGCTCTGCCTTCTGAACGTCTTGCTATAATTTCAGGCAATTACAATGAAAACAATGACTTCTCCTCTAGTGGTCTTTCCTATGAGAAGTCCCTCTACCATCCAGAGTTTCCTCATCCTGTGACATCCACGAGCACCTGGGTGAGCATGAGAGATGAGATCCCCACCGTTGTGATGTGGAGGAGGAAGACCAGCTTTGAATCAAGTGTGTTAAGTGATAAGAAGGAAACGGGAACCTTCGTTAAAGAAGGAGTGTACCGTGGAGAGAAAGGGCCTGGGGAGACTTTCTTGAGGATGTTACATCAAAGCTGGGACTTGGGGAAGAGCAAGGGAAGGGCAACTCAGAGGAGGGGAGAGGGATGGGGGGTTCCTTCAGGGAGAGGCGACAGTATTCCCCGAGCCAAGACGGATCTTGGGAAGAAGTTGGAACTGAGAAAAGACTAATTGGATGTGAGACAGTGGAGTGAGAAAGAAAGTAGAATGAAATAGAAAAGGTAGGTCGTTGTGAATCCATCCAAACTCCTGCAAGGATAAAATACAATTTTATTATATTCTAAGCACATTGAGAAACCTTTGGAAAGTTTTGAACAGACAAATGAGAACTGATTTGTATTTCCAGAAGGTCGTCTGCTGTCAGGAGACCATGGAAGGGAGCAAGAGAAGACGACCCAGCGCGAGGAGCTTCTGTCAGTAAGGCAAGGGGAAGGTGGGCGCAGGGGGACAGGGCACTGGGGGAAGAGGAAGGAGGTCGATATCACTACAGAGGAAGCCTGCTGGGATTATTGACCCTGGGGCGGGAAGAAGGGAGGGGAAAGGAGCAATCAGAAATTAGCAATGGCCTAGGGGCCATGTGATTTCCAGAAATGTGGAAGTCTGGAGAGGAAGTATGTGAGGGTGCAGCCAAGAGTTCAGTATTTGGCAGATCAAGGAGAGATGCCCAAGCGAAGTTCAAATGGAGATGTCAGGGGGGCCCCAGGATATCAGAGGAAAAGTCGAGGATGGAGAATCACAACTGAAAGTCATCATCCTGAAGATAACAGTTAAACCCACAGCCGTAAGCAATCCAGTGTAAGGAAAACATGCGTGCAGGACAAATCCTAGAAGAACCACACGGGGTCGAAGTGGGGCCCAGGAATGAAGCAAGGAGACAAGAAGGGGGTGGCCACTGGGGCAGGAGGAACCCTGGCCTCATCCTTACTGAGGTCAGGAGAGAGCACTTCTTCAACAGTGGGGTTGTCCGTCATTCCAGATAGTGCTGAGAGGTCGTATGGGATGGGCACACGTGGATTTGACATCAGAGCCTTTGTTAATGACCTTGAAACTGCAGTCCGGGTGGGTGGGACAAGGGAAAGGCAGGTGGGATGTAGGATGAAGGAGACTGAAGTCCATGGGAAGGAGGAGCAGACCCCTCATCAGAAATGCTTAGGCATAAAGAAGAGTGGCAATACAGGTCTGTGGCTGAAGACCGAGACAGAGCAGGGAGATGGTGCACGAGAGAAGAGCAGAGCAAACAGCAGGAGTGCTGAGGGGGTCCGTGATGACACGGGACAGAGTGGGATTCCCTGAAGGAGCAATGGCTTGGGGGATAGAGGTTAGTAAAGGGACCGGCCTTTGAGAAAGGAGATTAACGCGATGGACCCAATGCAGGTAGAGGAGTGTGGGGAGAAAACACGTAAGCTTAAAATTAAGGGTATATATTTCTCAGCCAAGCTTGCTCTCATCAACTTCTGGCATGCTAACGCGCCCCACCCCTACCCCAAGTCGGCTTCCTGTGGATCCAAACCCGTGGCAGCTGGTGGGAAATCTCCATCAACACACGGAGTGCACACGAAGTGCATACCTTCAGCCTCCAGCTCTTCCTGGAGTCCCAGGCCATCCAGCCCTTCCCTCAGCGTATTTCCTAGAAAACTATGACTTCTCAGACTTAGTGCGTCCGATAGGGACGTTCTAGTTCCCCATCTCCAAACCCAGTTGTCTGCCAAGGTGACTCAATACCATTCTGTGACACACAGAGACACACAGAGTCATCACCGTGGTCCTGGACACGACGTTCATCTCTGGTGTGGGCGTTGGTCTGTGTTTTAATCCTTATGTGTCTGATTCCTGGGTCTGACCACCCAGTTACAAGCCTTATATTTCATGGGCTGCTTCTTCGTGTTCTCATTCATGGACCCCCTGAGAAGTGACACACACAAGTAAGTTTTTAATACATTTTTCAGAAAGATGAGGATGAAGTGGTTTCTTTAGAAACAACATTATTATTTTGACATTTTTAAAGAACAAAACAGTTAAATGTTTAAAAAGAATTTTAAAGGGTGTTATACAGTTAAATACTAAAATATGATTTTTGTGATTTACATGCTCTAAACATTTGGAATTATAAAAAAATGATGAATTTGACATCATTTATAATTATAGCAAACAGCTTACAGTTTTTCCCAAGACCTCCATTCATGGTGTTTGCTTTGATATAAATAGGAGAAGCAAAATACCTCAAATCCAGAGCATCCTCCTTCCTTGTGAGGTCCCTGCTTTGACTTTCTTCTGTATCTTCAGCGGCAACCTTCTGCTGTCACACGCCTGCACCCCTCTGGGGGTGTTCTTTGACAGTCGTCAATCAAACACGTAAATACTGAGATTCAGCTTCTAACAAATTAAAGAAAAGATGAACAGAGATATGTTTATCTGCGAACACGAGGTCTTTCTGAAGCTGAAGTTCTAAAGAAATTTGCTTACACTTGAAATTCTGTGAAGTTATGGATTCTTACAGAAATATCCAGTATTTTGGGCAAATTTCCTCCACACTAGCTTATTTTGTTCCTTGTGTTTAAAATGTCTGTATGTGTGCATATCTTGTAAAGTATCTGTTTACATTAATTGGAAAGTAACTACAAAGAGGTTAAGTGACCTTATCACTCATATGATTTTCATATTTAAGATTTGCTTCTGGCTTTCACACAGAGTTACTAAAAGGGTATTAATAATTTCCAATGAATATATTTTTGTTCTGCCATTTGCTAGTAGGTTATAATTTGTGCGTTGTAATCAGACATACAGGTATGAATTCCATTTTTCCATGAGATGTTGATTTTCTTTGAGTTTATGAGGAGAATGAGTCTATGCCTGTGTATTTATATTATATGTGTTGATTTCTGAAATTAAAACTCCTATGATGACTATGAACGTGCTCATTTCTCTTTGCTTTTTACATCGGATTTTCCCTTATATACATACAAACACATTAGTTGTGCAAGATTCTGAGCTTGGCCCTGGCTTGGGTTAAGCGGCAAGGATGTCAACTCAAATGCAGAACGATTGACCCTTTACTCTGTGCCAACACTGTTCTAAGGGGCTCCCTGCATTAGGGACTCGGTCCTTACATGACATCATGGAAAAGGCATTTTTATCATTTTTACTTTTCATCTGGGGGAATTAAGGCAGGGCAAGCTGGGCTGGCTTACTGCTGATAGCACAGGCAGGGAAGACGTTGACCTGCCATTCGGTCCCCGGTGTCCCTCATTGACATCTGCATCCGTATAGCTTTATGTGAAATCTCCTGCTTAAACTTCCAGTGTTCATTTTTCTGATGTGACAGTCAGCTCAGGTGAGAAACATTCCTGTGTGTCCATGAATTCTATGGAACTGCCCGGTAGACACGTGCACACACAGACACGTGTGCATCTTACTTGACTATAGTATCATTTTATATATATATTCTGATATATGTGCATGCACGTGTGTGTGTGTGTGTGTGTGTGTGTGTGTGTGTAAAGATCCTGGACGTGGCCCGGGCAGGGAGCCACTGGAGATTCCCATGACTCTGGCAGGACACAACACTTCCTGGAGGAAGGTTCGTGCCCCCAAACTGATAACAAATGTGACAGTGTAATCAGTCACAAAACAAAAACATTTCTGTGGCCATGTCAAGTTTTAATGTGTCTCATAACTAAATAACATTCACGCATTGATTCTCTTATTCATTCACACATTTGACTGGTACGTTGTCTGCCAAGCCCTTTGAACTGGGAATGCAGAAGGGAATGTGCCAGAAGCCCAAGCCTGGGGGCGGGCGGGGGAGGGGCCATTCACAGCCACACAGCGGGAGGGCGTGGCCGGAGATCTGTGCTCTCCTGTACTCAGTAAGACCCTTTCAGTGCTTTTTCATGCGCATTTTCCTGCAAGAAGGATGTTCTGACAAGTAATCCTAATGCCCATTAGGGGAATGGCAGCGTCTGGGGTGGTCTGTGGGCAGTGGAGACTGCTGTTGGTGCTGTAATTTCCCGAGTTCTGATATAAAGACTGGAAATTGCACCACATAAAATGTTTGTGTGAGTAATGGATCTTTTAAAGTTCGGGTAAGTGCTCTAAAAGGGGGTCCTCTCAGCAAGTTTTATGTCTGTGTTAAAAGAACTTTAATTGTATTTTTTTTAAATAATCACTTTGGGTTCTAGGCGCCATAAAATCAAATGTCACTGAAATAATTTCGATGCGCTGACATATTTATTGACCAAGAAGGGGTTAACCAGGTCAAGCTCTGTTTGATGTTGCCAGAAACGTGTTGTGTAAGCGTGTGTTTGCATATAAATGGCTCATAGATGAGAAACACATTTTGCATGTGAGTTTTACGAAAATATATGGCGGTTGTTTTTTCATTGAATGTTGACTGCTCATTCTGAATCCCATTTTCATTACTGAAACATTTATATGCTGTGTGCACAGCTGTAAAGTGGCCCAAAGTCTTCTCCCCCATGGGTAGCTCTAGTTTTTATATCCCCACTAATGGCTTGAAGATATCAGTGAAATGACATCTGTTTTCAGGTTTATCCACATTTAACAAAGAAACAAAACATCATTTTCCTTTTTTTTTTTTTTTGCAAGAGGAATGATAAAAGCATGGCCGTGCTTTTGAAATTTATCTGTTTGTTGATCACTCGAACACGGCTCGCTTCTCTCTGCCTGATCTTCCCAACATCAAAGACAAGAAAAAGTGATGTGACATTGGGTGTAAATCAAGTATGCAATAAACCTCTGCTTATTTACCATACTCATTAAGCACCCGCTGTAATGTGAGCTGAAACCTACTTTCTGTGTATTTCCATGGAACAGAAAAAGGTTTAGATTGAGTGATGAGGGTAAGGTTTCTACAACTAACCATATTATATCTCACATCGAGCGAAAGCAATTGGTTCTCAATTTGCAACTATTTCATCTATTTATTTATTGTCAGCAAAACCTATGCTGGATAGATTGTTGCCAATTCTCAACCAACTTATTCTGTACACCAAAATCACACACATACACACCCCTCAAAAATTCTATTTTCGTATGTGGATTTTTGTGGTACAATACATATAGAATTAACCAGTTTGAAGTGTGCACTTTGGTGGCCTTGACAGCTTTCATAATGTTGTGTGATCATTAACACTCTCTGCTTCCAGAACTTTTCCCATCACCCCATTTAGAAACCCCATGCCCATTAATCAGTCGCTCCCATGTCCCCTGCCCTACCTGGCTCCTGGCAACCATGATTTTTGCCTTCTGAATCTATAGGTTTGCTTAATCTGGGTGTTTCGTATCAATGGAATGATACAACATATAGTTTGTGTGTGTCTTGGCACAGTAATTCCACTCCCAGGTACATACACAAAAGAATTGAGCACAGGTGTCCAAATAGAATCTTGTACCCCCAAATTCCTAGAGGTACATAATAGCCAAAAAGTTGGAAACAGGCGTCGATGGCGGAAGGGACATGCAAAGTGTAAGGACCATGAAAGCATCATCTAAAGTGGATTTGATGGGTCCAGCTGGTCAACACTAAGGCCTTGCTCCTCAGGGCTCAGTGACTCGAGGTCACTGATCGCAGCTGTCTCTGGGAAGAGGGACTATATTGTCTGTGGACTCTGACTGAACCCATCATGCTGCCATTTTCCTTCAGCAGACAACCAAGCCTCCTTCGGGCGCCTGTTTGAGGCCCTGCAGGCACTCTGAACAGCAGACGAACTGCTGCAAGCAGAGCCTCTGTGGGAGGAAGGGCAGATGCGGACACTGCCTTATGCCTGGTGCTGGGAGCGAGGATGGCAGCCGAAGGACTCACCTCATCTACACCATGAGGGAAGGAGAGGGGGGCCTGCGGACTCCTCACTGCTGTGCTGTGATGTCTGAGATGAAAAGAGAAAGAGAGAATCAATCAGCTGGCTCTCTTTGCAGATTCTTGAAGTCCATGGTGGTCAAGGGTAGGTGGCAGGGCTCCTTCAGAGACGGGCCTTGCTGGACTGAATCAAATTTGTGTTAGAACCAAGTTGGCATTTCCACGGAAGCAGGATCTTCAGGGCACTGGGTGCGGCCACTCAGACAGCGTGCACAGTGGGGCCTGGGTGGTGGGGTATGCACGGTGCGGTGTGCATGAGCGGGTCACGCACGGACGTGAAGCAGGCACATCTGTTGGGAAGCGGGTCGCAAAGACTTAGAGAAGGTTTGGTGGACGGGCGCAGGAAGGCGTATCCTGTCATGTGGAAAGCAACGGTGCTGAGTAGGTGCAGGAGAAGGAAGAGGTCAGAGGTCGATCAGAACACTGCAGGACCTCAGGCGTCCCTGAACTAGCCAGGAGATGTGTCAGGTGCGTGGGGGATGGGAGCAAGGCCCCGACGAAGGTGATCTGCCCTCTAACCGAACCCCGGTCTCGTCAGCAAGACTGGCAGAGTGCACGGTGCTTGTTGCTGTGGGTCATGTGTGTTCTGTTCCAGAACACAGCGCAGAAACCCACACACAGAGACACGTTCACACACAAGGGCACACACACACACACACACACACACACTGCTTTCCGCCAGCATTAGCCCCCTCGATCTATACTCACCACAAGCCTGAAACCATGGTTACCTGCTAACGACTTGCAACCGTACAAAATTACCCTAAATATCAGAATCCAACAACAATCTATAGTACAGTATATATCCTTAAACATAAACTCAATGTTAGCCAAGAAATGGAAAAAATGAGAAAAACCTCAAATAACTTATATTCTAAAGTAGGCCAAGAACACAAAGATAAGAATTCGGGAAGAGGAGGGCACCTGAGGGGCTCGGCCAGTGAAGCATCTGCCTTCGGCTCAGGCTGTGATCTCCGGGTCCTGGGCTGGAGCCCCGTACTGGGCTCCCTGCTCAGCGGGGAGTCTCTTCTCTCCCTCTGCCGCTCCCTTCTCCCCCTTTCTCAAATAAATAATGAAATCTTAAAGAAAAAAAAAAGAATTTGGTAACAGGAAGAAAAGAAGCCATTTATTTTTCATCACCTCGTGTTCCATTCCTCCAGCTGACCAGAGCGAGGGCATCCGAGGTCCGGCTGGCCAGGGAGGGGGACGCCAGCCCGGCCATGTCAGCTGTGACCATCCGTGGCCAGATCAACCCCGGTCTGCCGCCCAGGTTCTTCATGAAGAGAAGTCCCCAAGGACCCACAGGGGAGAGTGCACGCTCGGAGCTCTCCTGTGAGGGTTTTTGGCCTGGAGGGGAAGAACATGTGAGCCGGCCGGCTGAGCCTCTGATGCCTGGGCTGCGCGAGGCCGGGCCGCTGGGCACAGATGCCTTTGCAGAGTCACAGGTGAACTCAGCAGAGCAGCTGCCATCTCCCACCTGTCTCTTCTCCTACGGTTGCTTCTGGGGCAGTCCTGGTACCCCTGGCTGGGACACTCGGCCCCACCGGTGGGTCTGTACCTCGACATCATAATCTGTTGCAGAATTCCCCAGGTGCAGTAGTTAGGTCTGTAACTCAGAGGAAAGCTGAGTGGAAGGATCGCTGGAGACTTTGCATATGTTGAGTGAAATGAGACAGGGGACTCAAAGAAAGATAGCAGACATGACAAGCCCACTTCTCCATCGAAATAACTACGAGGCCCCAGAACTCACAATTCCAGAGCCCTCTTCAGGTGAGCTGCCTGGTGGTTCCCTCTCTGGGCTGGCTTCTTGGCACATTAATGCAAGGATGAGTTTCAGACTGGTCTGCCCATGACTGTCCACCCTACGACTCCCTCCCTGGACCCTGGACGTTGCTCCTGTCCTTCTGAGGGATTCTTGCTATATTCCAAGGTTAAACAAACAGACTATTCTGCCCCACCCCATTCTTCTAATCTTTTTCTGTCCACAGGCACTGCTCTGGGCTCAGTAAGTGGAGGAGGGTCATCTTAGCTGCCCATAAAGCAGGGGAATGGATGCCACAGGTGCAGGCTGAGCCTTTCACAGAACAAAGCTAGTGCCCCATATTGACCCAGAAGCCCTTCTAAGAGCACCGCAGGGGACTGCACTGGCCTGTCTTTGCTCCTGCCCGTGGTGCAGGGTCCGGTGTGTGCCCAGACCTGCACACCTCCCTCGGTGTTGACGGAGGAGGACAGGAATGCTGCAGGTGGAGGGCAGGGATGCTGCAGGGAGAGGGCAGGGATGGTGCAGAAGAAGGGTAGGGGTGTGGCAAGATGCAGGAGGAGGAGGGCAGGGCTGCTGTCTGCAGGGCTGGGAAAGCGGGGTTCTGCAGGTGAGAGTGTTGGTGCCAACACGGTTGCTACTTGTTTGACTTCAGTCATGCTAAAAAGCAAACCTCCTCCAGAAGCAGGCTGCCTGGCCTCCTGGACCCCAGGTCACTCCTGAAAACTCCCAGACACAAGATGAACAAAGGTAGTTTTTAAAACTTGGTGTTGATTCATTTGGCTACTATTTTCCCTAATTATAAATGTAACTATGTTTATTGTAAAAAATAACAAAAAACTCAAGAAAAATTATAAAGAAAACGAAAATCAACTTACTACCAGATGATAAATTCATTTAACCAAGCAGACAGCTCCCCACAAGTTCAGGCTCCAAGAACATCCCATCTGATGTTTGGGAGACGCTGCATAGAATTCCCAACTGCAAGAATTCGAAAGGTCACTCCTGCCGTTCAGTCCACTTTTTCCATAACACGCAGAGACCTTCTGTGCCGACACAGTCTCGCTGCTGGGTCTTCCCAGCTTTCTGGAAAAACAGAGGCTCAGGAAGGCCATGTGCACCTGTGCGGTCTTCCGGGTCGCTGGTGATCATTTCTGTATTTGAGCCCAAACCGCAGGCCCGTGTGTGCCCCCTGCTGAGGGCTTCTCCCGAGAGCGAGCCTCCCTGATGAGGGAGCAGGAGGCTGGCCGAGGACACAGCACAGGCTGATGCCCTGCAAGCCCCACCCCTGCCCCCAGGAACGCGGTGACAGGCTTCAGGTACGCTCCCAGCTGTCTCAGTGTTCATACTTCAGGCAAGGGGAAAACAACCTTAACTTGACAATGGCAGGCCTCCGGTACCTTGCGGGACCTCTGAAACGCACGAAAGTTCTTTTGAAACCTCCCTTTTTCCTCACCTCCCCCACCCCCGTCGTAAATACTCAACGGCTCCTCGTAACCCCATGGCACCTTCTTCTGCCCGAAGATCCTGTCTCTGTGCTTTAATAAAATCAACTTTTTTGCACCAAAGACGCTTCAAGGTTTCTCTGTTGGCCGCGGGCCCTGGAGCTCACCCCACCGCGACTCCCTCGCGTTCCGAAGCTACATCCCACCACGGGGTCACCGCCGTCTGCGGCTCTCCTTGCGCACCTCTCCCATGCGTTTGCCATCCTGTTCACTCCGTCATTAATGCATCCAATCGTTCGTTCAATGCACGCTAGCTCATTATGCATTCCTCTGGTCGGGGTGTCCGGGGTTTCCTGGAAGCCACTGGCTGATTCCATGTGGCATGAGCCCCGCACGTGGAGGAGGAAAAGGACCGTCCAGGGTGAGCGATTGGGAGCTGAAATGCATAGAGACACGCCAGGGCGAGCAAGGTTTGTGAGGAAATGACGAATTTCATGGAAGGGGCATGTGGGGAGCCAAGGAGGAGGAAGGGGCCCCAGGAATCCCATTTAACAGGAAACTGGGTCAACCCCATGAACACAGGTGTGCCCAGAACCACTTACGGGACTGGCTTCAGAGCTGCGTCTGCGGGCTGGGTTTCAGCGGTTGTGCGTTTTACTTCTCTACTGAACTGGTGGGTGTCCTTGAGCTCTGGAAAGATGTGCCACAGAGCTGAGACATCCTCCTTCGGAGAAGCAGGAACTGAGGGTCCCCCACAGGGACAGGCAGGCTGTTAGCCCCCCACTTGCTTCACCATCACCCGGAGACCACGTCTGAGTGGCACCTTAGCCAACACACGTAAGAGACCCCCCACAGGGAACGGTTCTCCTGGGCCTGGCCACTCCCACCAAGGCCTGCACACCTGCTCTGGTGTCTTGTGCACAAAGGAATGTTCGCGGCGTGTTGAGCAAAGGATGTCTGCCCGGCACGCGGCGGAGACATTCCTGAGTGAGCGCTCTCCTCCCAGAAGAAGAAGCGTGCGGGGCTGGGAGGGCCCTGCTCTCCACGCTCGTCTGCTGGACAGGACACGTCACAGAAGCAAGGCAGCCAGTGTGGACCTACGTGTGCTGCGTGGGAGACAGAGCAATCAAATCAACCCCAGGGGGCCTCTGAGCTCTTCCTAACTAACCGCAAGAAGGGCCTAGAAATGCCTTCACATCAAGAATGGGACATGTCACTAGTTAAACACTGGCTTTTTGTCCATATACATGCTCTCAAGAAGCTTTATTGATTAAAGGAGAAAGAAAAAAAGACTTAAGTTCATACCAATGAAAGATCTGTTCATTAGTCCCGAGACAACAGGGCTTTTAACGTCTTCGTCTCTATCCCTTGTTCTGAGGCTATTAATAAAAAAATAAATAAATAAATTAAAACAAAAAAGGGATAGTAATATAAAGACACGGATGGATAAAGACAAGAAGACGGACGAAGGGCTAGACGGATGGCTAGACAGACAGACGGATGGATGGAGGAATGGATGGTAAAATCTTATAAATAAGTGACTGGCAGAACTCTGGCAAACAAATCAAGGATATTTGAGTCCTTCGAGAATCTCCCCATGGAGTGCTTTCAGCAGAATGGTGCGGGTTCACTAGGCTTGCTTGTGGAAAACAGATCCAGAAACTGGGGGTTTATGGGGCACGGCTCCCTGGAAAGTGTCATAGAAATTGTATGACTTTCTGGGTATAAAATAGATATGTTCCCTGACCAAATGTGCCCATTTTGGTTAAGAAATACAGCTTTCTCTATCATTTAAGGACTTCCTACATCTGGAAGCAGCAAGACCCAGGCGAGGTCCCAGACCTCTGCCCCTCGGCCTCTGTCTTGTGATTCCTTATATCCTCGAAATTACTCATAAAGCATAATCCTGGGTAACACTGCAGATTCGTGGGAGTTTAATTTCAAAAACAATTTTTTGTGTTATCTCAACACATAAAAAAAGAAAAACAATTACTACAAATACTTCATTGGTAGTAAATTCTCACACAATAAATATTGTAAAAGAGATTAACCCCCAAATGAAAACATGGCCCCATATCATCTTTATAAAATTAAGAAGCCATTTCCGATATTACGGTGTCTGCATTTTCTAACAGATGCGGTTAAGGGCCTCCGTCAAGTATCCCACGACATTTTCTCTGCACAGTGTACATTTCACCAGGTCTAACAGCAGCGGCATCTGGAAGACAAGGACATGTTGGTTTCTGCGTGCCACGTGTTGAGATACATTTAATTTCATTTGATTAACTGTTATAAGGCTGGTTTAAATTTGTAATTGAAATATTATCTTCTTAATAAAAGAAAAGTTTTTTTTTTAATTTGGAATAATTAACGCTTAAATTAAGCTAATAAAAGTGATACTGTGGGATCCTGATGTGGGGGAAGTGGTAATAAAGAGGCAATTAGCCAGCATCTCCTGTGTAAAGGAAGTAGCAACGAAAAGGAAGGAATGTCTCTTTCCATTCCTTCTCTGGCCTTATCTCCCCAAAGCCCGGGCACGGTTGCCTCTCCAGAGCTGACGCACCAGTCCGCCGTCCAAACAAGAGATGCTGGATGGGGCCAAGGGCAGCTGGGAGGAGAGGCGATTCCAGGGAGGAAGCGGGAAGGGCTTATTCCTGATGAGCGCATCTGAGGCAGTCACAGAGACAGTCCCCGTGGAGGCTGTGGGCTGGGCCTTTCTGTACCTGTGGGTCTGTGGCTGTACGTGACCTCCAAGGCAGGCTCTGGTCCAAAGGGGCCATGATGAACTGGGGAAAAACCAGCTCTCCAGCCACCATGTCCTGCAGGATTCATAGCCAGGCCCTTGGGGACACATAGGACCTGGTCTGCAGGTTCTCTATGGACATTATGAGCCTTGGGGCACTGTTCTCAATTCTTCAATCCGTGTGGGTGCTGGTTCAGCATAATTTTCCCGAGTCCTCATCGGAGATGTTCCCTGCTCGTCGGTATCCTGCTACACCTGTGGTTCTCTGAAGGGCTTATGTAGGATGGGCCATACCTCAGCAACAAGTGACAAAGCCACTAAGACCTGCCTAGGAGAACTAGAATAAGGTCTTGCTGAGATGCCTTCATGCTCTTGCTTCGATGCCATGCTCAGAATTGGAAGCCCCGGGGGAGAAAAGCAAATTAATATATTTACAGCAACCTAAGAACACAGAGCCCAGAAGTGGAGGGCTCAATGTGGGCAGGGCGCCAATTTCTATTAGACTGTTTCCATCTCCGACCAAAACAGACTCAAGCAAATCCCATTCTATGTTGTTAGCTGACAGTCCAAATCATACAATTTGGTAATTTGTGATGGCTCCTCAAGCCATCCGTTCAAATTAGCCAAGCACTACCATCAGTCTTACTAATTTAAGATTTTTGGAAGATGAAGTATCTGGAGTTGGTCGACCAGTGTTCAAGAAAAATTATTCTGACACTTGTTAAAAATAGCAAAGAAGATGTTATTCAAGACTATTGCAGTAGGAGAGAGAAGCGGCTCAACTCTGAAACCAGCAAAGGCAGCTGCGCATTTGGAGCCAAGAAGCAGAGAGACGGGTCAGCGGGTTGAAAATTCCCAAGACAAGGCCTCCAGCGTGGTGCTTCTTGCTGAAAATATATGGGGTGATGGGCTATGATGGTGGATTTCCTGCTAAAACTGGGCTATGCAGGCCCACAAGGAAGGGAGGCAAGCTTGAGGCCGGCCAAGAAGAGGGCTCTGAGGAGCTTGGCTGAAGCTAGTCAAGGACAGTCGTTTTCATGAGGGAAATGTTCTGAAGCACTCAAGGGTACAGCCTGTGGGTCTGGCTTTATTTCAGAGCTCTGTCCTCCTCTCTCGTTCTCAGAGGACAGTGCCTGTCGGGCACCAGAGTACCCCATGAACAGAGGCGTGTAACTGCATCTCAGTGCCTGACTGCCCCTGTGGAGTGACATGAACCAAGGTCACAGGCCTGTCTGCCGTGTTCATCAATGCACACAGCTGGCCGGCGCCTGCACATAGCCGAGCACATGCCTGTCTGTGGAATGGGTGGGAAGCGGGTCATGGAAGATCAGCGATGGGGAGCACCTGGGGAACATTCCAGGCACCTCTATATCGACACCAATTCTTAGCCTCCATTACTGGGTTTTGGGGGAGCTCAATGCTATGACCACACCCCTGTACTCAGCGGTGCTTTGCAAAATGACAGAGACCGCTTGACCATACCAACATTAAATTACTCTGAAGAACACGTTGATCTTGCTACATGAGCTACAAAAATTCACTCAAAACCATGAAAGCCTGAAATTCAAAGAGAATACTTAAGCACCAACCAGCTCTACGCGTGATGGGTAACGTACCTCAGGGATTTTTTATGACTGTTTTAGGCTGATGTTCTCCACCTTTGCCCTCATCCCCAAATAACTTCTCTCTACATGAAAAAAAAAAAAAAAATCACCCAACACTGGCGTTAGAACATAAATGCTCACATGATAACTTAAAGGCCATCTTAAGCATCCTGCTAATGAAAAGGTTCTGTCCGCGGTTCTTCAGAGCGGTCATCCGAACTCTGGGATCAGAAATCCTGGGGCTGTCAGACTTGAATGTCTCACAGTGTTTGCGACGTGTTCATTCACTCTACGCTGTCACGAACTGTGTCTGTCTGGAACCGTGTGCCCGGTGACGGCCGCCGCCCCTCGGCTGTCACGTCCTTCGGTCTTCTGTTTCTCGGTGAGCGGGTCAGCACCCCTCAGGGGATGGTCCAAGGGTGAAGCGGGTGCTCTCCCACTCCGGCACGTCACTGGGGCTACTTTTACTTGACGGCTGTCCTGGGCTGTATTAGAAGACGCTAAGAAAGCATTTTGGTTTCTGCTTCTCACGGCAATTTCATTATACCACGCTCGGATTTTTGTTCATTTTGGTGACAGATCTGCTTTGACCATGTAGAAATAATATATTAATTGAGATATTAGTAGGTCCCATTTGCTATAAAATTCATTCATACTCAGTTTTGTTAAATACTTGATTTGTAATCTTCTGTGATCAAATACTTGAATTAGCTTGGGTGTTCTGCTCTACTAATTTAAAAGGGTGCCACGGCAACTGTCGGCTCAACACCCGTGGGAATACTTCATAAAACCGCACACGGCAGAGCCCAAGTTAGGTAGGCTTCCAGCTGGAACCAGTGCCATGGCCATGGAAGTCTGCCTCGCGCCCAAGGCAGATGTGTGGTGCCCTGAGGAGACAGAGACGCGGCGGCATAAGGGGTCTTGCTGCTTCCCGCCTGAATCTGCACAAAACTCTGAAAATGGACTCAGGTTCCTGAGGCTGAGAAGTAATTACCCAGATAAATTACATGTACACCTGACATGATAACTCTCATTCTCAGGTGCCGCAGCGAGATGTTTCCGATTACATTTTGGGTTAAAAAGAGAAATCCAAATATTCAAACTTTAGACCTTCCTGTTTTGAAAGTAAGATACTTTCACAATTAAAGAAGAAGAAGAAGCAGAAAGATAGGGAGAGAAGGAGAAGGAAAAAAAGGAGGAGGAGGAGGAGAGGAAGAAGAAATGTTTTTTTTTTTTCCTTTAAAAAGAATTGTAGGATCCTTATTAGAAGTGATGCAACTATCTCTTGAATAATAATGGAGAAGGGTGTGAGGGTCCAGGATGGCACTTACTAACATCCTGGAGGCAGAGAGAACCACACTTGGGTCAAATAGCAGGAATCCACACTAGCTTATACTACTAGCAAACTTTATGACCTAGATGCTTTACGTACGTTGTTTTACTTGACATTTGTGACAGATGTATGAGGTCATTACTAGCAATTGCTTTTCACAAAATAGGAAAATGGGCCTCAAAGAAGTTCATTTGCCCACTGAGGGCTGTAGGAATGACACTGACTGGACAGAGACCCAGATGATGGGAGCAGCTCAGAGTTTGTAATCAAGCCTTGTACTCCCTCCCCTTTGGGCATGAGAGAAATATTGTCTTTTTTTTTTTTTTAAGGATTTGTTTATTTTGAGATAGAGAGAGAGAGAGATCTTAGAGGCAGGGATCCCAATTTGGGGCTCAGTCCTACCACCATGAAATCAGGACCTGAGCCAAAACCAGACCGAGCCACTGGGTGCCCAGAGACCAATGTCTTCTTATAAGACTACCCAGCTTACAATCTTGCCAGAGGTGTGGTCATGCAAGCAATTAGACAATATTCTTGAGCACTGGTTAGGAGCTAGAGGCATTTACATTCCAGAGTTTAAGGATAAGGTTCAAAATACAGACAGACACAAGACAGTAATGGTGTGTGATATAAAAGAAGAGGGAAGTGTCATAGGAATTCCCAGAAGGAGGTAAGCAAAGGGGCTGTGCACACATGGAAGGCACCAGTGGAGGCCAGGGGGGAGCATTGAGTATAAAGAGATAAGCAGAGACAGAGGATGTCAGAAAAGGAAATAACTTGACTCCCAAAGAGATACAAGGAAGTCTGGTCTATAGAAAGACCCCTCATTAAAAAATTAATTTAAGAACCCTCAGGTTTTCTCTCAAGAGAAAACCATAAACACCACCAGTCAATCTCATGGTGAGTCTGACCATGATGAGTAAATAGCAAGTTTCTTACATGATTTTCACATTCTGGTTGGGATATGTCTTCTCACACCGGTATTGTGATATTTAGTGAAAAAATCGCTTTCAGTAAGGAGACAGTAACTTACAGGAAAACCTTAAAGTGTCTTTTATTTGGGGGACTAGTGTTTTAAAGGGTGACCATGTCATCTTTATTTTACCTTGGGGTACAAAAGGCAATTGCCTCTGAATGTGGGATGTGTTGTGTGCACTTGTGGACAATGACAGCAGGGGAAGCAGCCACTCATGCTCCACGGCACCCCTTTGTGGTCAGCTGTCCACTTGTGTATCTGTCAGCTATTGTTGTGTAACAACCACCCCCGCCTCTGGGAGCAGTGCTTTAGAACGAGAGTGATCTACCATTGCTCACACCTCTGTGGTCTCCTGGGGTTCTGCTGATCTACAGTGGGCTTGGTGGGATGGTTGTGCTTCACACAGTAGATCTGTGACCCTGATGTGCCCACATACCTGCCCCTGGAGCCACACACCTGAATGGGTCATCAGTTATCCATGGGAAACTCTTGTCATGTCAGCAGCAGAGCTGACATAGTGAGTAGAAACGTTTGAGACCTCCAATGACTTAGAACCATGTGTGTGCTGAAATGCCATTAGCCAGTGCCAAGCACATGGCCAAATCCCACCAAAGGACAGGGACACACACCCTGTCCATAAGAGGCCATGGAGTGTAGATGTGCACAGATGGGGGATGTCATCATCCACCATAGCTTTTAGGGTCTGTCTTTGACTGTGCCAATTTTTGTTTTTTAAGATTTTATTTATTTATTTGACAGAGAGAGATCACAAGTAGGCAGAGAGGCAGACAGAGAGAGATAGAGAGGAGGAAGCAGGCTCCCTGCTGAGCAGAGAGCCCGATGCGGGACTCGATCCCAGGACCCTGAGATCATGACCTGAGCCGAAGGCAGCGGCTTAACCACTGAGCCACCCAGGCGCCCGACTGTGCCATTTTTTGATTTTCTGATTGTATATGGCTTGTTTCAGATTTGTTTTATTTCCACTCTTATTTTCTAGCTATGGAAGATGTTTATTAGCATGTAAATATAGCCTTATATGGTTTAAGAAGGTAGATCTATACAACATTAGGACAAAGAATTGACTTCTTTTTATTTAAGTTTAATTTATTTGACACAGAGAGAGAAAGAGCACAGCATGGGGAGCAGCAGGCAGAGGGAGAGGGAAAAACAGGCTCCCTGCTGATCAAGGACCCCAATGCGGGACTCAGTCCTGGGACTGCAGGATCATAACCTGAGCTGAAGACAGACACTCAACCAACTGAGACACCCAGGTGCCCCATGACAAAGAATGAGCTTATTACATGAAGCTGTATAAATGCTAGAATTATAGCTGTTTACTAGATTTATTTTCTTTGTAACTATCAGTTATCTACTGAGGTCAGACATGAAGATACAGTTAATTAACCACTAATGTGTTTTTCTTTTAATACCTTTAAGTTTCAGGAAGCCCTCTTTCTCTGAGATAATAAAATTTGTCAATGTTCCCACCATGCCTGGAAGCAATATTTGCTCTCATAAGGCCAGGATTCCATGGGTCAAAGAGCAGGGATCAGCCGGCATTCCTAGGATGTCTTCGCTAATATCCTGTCCACATCTGAAGAAGAGCCCTGGTTCTGGAGTTGTAGGTTTGTCACAAGTATTTATAGGAGATTTCTGGCATTTCAGGGTTAAAATTACATTCTGATTGGATGGAGAAAAGATTCTTATTGACCTATGTAAATAATACATGGCCATGAGAAGTAAAGAGATTTAGAAAAATCATTTGCATTATACAAAACCATTGGCATCATCTTGTGAAAAGGCTTGTGGACACAAACAGTTACTATCTATAATTATTTTGTATTAGCGTCACTATACTTAAGTGTGCTAACAATGTATTAGCTTGTTTATTCAAGGAATTTCATAAGATTTTTTTCTCTTTTCCCAATGCTCAACTATTAGTTTGAACAAAATACTATTTAAAGAATGTTTCTTAACTTAGTGTTAGAGTCAGAGTAAGAAGAAACAAGAGGGGTTCTCATAAGCTCATTAAAAAGAACTTGAATCCCAATTAAATTCATGCTTTTAGGTCTATTTCATCCCTCTGTAATGTCTTTTAATTTTTGATGATGGTGATTTTGTGTTAAACAGATGACTTTCATCCCATCTGCGTCTGGGATGAGTCCTGGGAGTTCTCATTTGGTTCCAAGGATAGGACATGAAAGGGTTTGTTCTCAGGGACAGCGTCGACTTTCACTGTGAAGTTGGTGTCCTTGAGTAGAGTCACTGTAGCGAGAAGGGTCAAGAGCCTCTTTAGTCATTTACTGTGTTTCTTTTGATGTTTCTTCAGAAAACTGAAAGTCTGGTTGTCACACAGAGCGAAGGACTTCTGGCAAGTGTAAAGCAATGAGAAAACATCAGTTCACGGGCCCAGCAAGGTGGAGTTGGTCTGGTAAACTGATGATGACCAACTCCGGTTGATAGTTAACACAGCGTTACTGTGAGGGTCCACTTACACCCACGTGTTTTCCAGTAAATACAGAAGAGACTGTAAGTGTCTTTTCTCTCCCTTATGGTTTTCTCAATAACATTGTATTTTCTCCAGGTAACTGTAAGAATACAGTATATAATACTTAAAACCTACAAAATATGTGCCGACCGACTGCTTACCTTATGTCAAGACTTCCCATCACCAGTCGCCTATTAGTAATTACATTCTGTAGGATTCAAAACTGACACACGGGTTTTCAACATCACGGGGACTGGAGGCCTTCACCCGGCACTGTTCAGGGGTCAACTGTCTATTAAAATGGAGGAGAGCGAGTCCTCTTTTGAAGGAAGTGTGTATTGCATGATAAGAAGTAAATCAAAAGCAAATCTGGGATGACGTGTCTACAGGGTCAGTGGGGACACTGGCCAATCGCCACGATATTGTAATACTCTGATTGCCAATGAGTGGCAAGTGCCTATGAGTACCCAGATTGTAAAAACACAAGGCTGAGTGTACCTTCATGTTAACGACCCTTTATTTCTTTCCAATTCAGTTAGAGAGCAAGTTCCATGTTCTGATGTGTCTGTTCTCTTCGGGTTGGTCCAGCAGCCAGGAGAGCTCCGACATGGGAGTGGAGCGAATTAAGACTTGGGAGGAAGGCAACCCAACCCAGTTATTTCTAGCGTCCCTCCTCTTATGAAGTAAAGGAGTGGCTCTTTACTGGGATTCTGCTGCTGTCAGAAAAGCCCTTAAGATAGGTAAAATTTAAGAAAAAAAGATTTCTTAAAAGTTTTATCATTCCAAAGTTAGGGCATAAATTTAGAGCACAAGATAATAAATAAGCCTAAGTCATAAATACTTAGAGACAAGAAATAATTAAGCCTCAATCTCAGATTAAAATAAAGCAAAACACCACAGCAGGCAACCATTACTCTTAGGGATTTTAGCTTTTGATGATGATGATGATGATGATGAATAAAAAAATCCAACTTTGGTTCAAAACTAGTTTTTGAACATCATGGAAAAAATAAACGTTAACAAAATTTGGTGATAATTAGGAATTCTGTGACCAAGGTGAAGAGTAACATTAATATTTCCTGTTTAGAGAAGAAGGTATACTAATGCACTCAGATGTCAAATCGCCATTTAACAGAAAGGAAACCTCAGATTTAGTTTTTCTTTTCTTTTATGCCATTCATGCAATAATTTGCAGACAGGTTTTTACAAGCCTTTTTCTCATTTTATAATTAGGTTCGCTGACACTGAACAAATTTGTAAAAATTTTCACACATTTCACTGCTCCTTCCAAATACATTAGTTGCAAGTAGCATAAACCCAAGCTCACTACCCTTTGTATTTTTGTACTTATTTTACACTCTCAAATATGTCTTTTGTTAGATTCTATCCCTTTCTGGCACAACAAGATATTTATATTTTAAGGCCTTTATCTTGTATCAGCTAGAATATTTTGGTAATATATTTTAGGCTACGATAAAATAGATGGGAAATATATAAAATAATATTAAAACCAAAATTATCAAACTAATCCAATTTGCCTGTGGATTCACCTTGATCAAAATATTACCTGAACTTTTTCCACTTTTTTGCACCAAATATTAAAAACTCTTTGAAATTTGCTCAAATTGGTACTGAAGTTTTCCCAACCATTTTTCCATATTATCAAATTTGCTTCTTTTTTTTTTTTAACTTTCTTTTCTTGCCTCTTATTCATCAAGACCATGACTTACAGCTAAACAGTGTTTCCTTCTGATTTAAGCAAATATCTAAAATGTCCAAATCTGGGGTGCCTGGTGGCTCCATCAGTTAAGCATCCAACTCTTGATTATGGCTCAGGTCATGATCTCAGGGCCGTGGGATCGAGTCCTGTGTTGAACTCCACATTCAGCAGGGAGTCTGCTTCTCTCCCTCTGCCCCTCTCCCCAAGCTCGCTCTTTCTCTTTCCCTCAAATAAATAAATACACCTTTAAAAATAAATGAATAAATCACATGTCAAAAGTTGACAGCTTGAGGTGTTTGAAATTCAACTTCTCTTTTCTTTTTTTTATTTAGTATTTAGAAATACTTGAGGTCACTTACATTTATGTAAATGCTTTGCAGGATTTCTAAAACAAATCAGACGAGAAGCTCTGTTGAAGTTATGAAATCTTATAAGCCCCCCCCCTTTTATTTTTTACTGAAGCTAGGAGAAGGTATCAATGTGTTTGCTCAGAAATGCGTTTCAGACAAATACAGCCAAAGAATGCGGTCTGGTCCTGGGCAAGCTCTGGAGTGGGACGAGGTGTTTGTAGATCAGCACATCATGCTGGGCTGCTCTTCACCCCATGTTTCGCTGGGCTGCCGTGGAAGTTAGAGGTGCAAATTTAAAGTCTGTCTGTACCCCGCTGTCAGCCCTGTTTCTCCGCTTCACAGGCTGACTTGCTCATCTGAGTGTTCGCTCAGGGTTTCTGTGCGTGAGAGGCGAGAGGTGATCACTCACCAGGACCCTATGGGAGTCTCAGGAAGCCAGGAAGTCCCAGACACCCTGGAACTGGCTTCCTCCTGCACCCCACATTCACGGCCAGTCCCTCCATGGCTAGCACACAAGGGAAAATCCTCTTCTGTGTCTCCTTCTTGTTCTGCAAGCCATGTAAAAACCAGTATCAAAACTCCCCAGTCACTCGTCAAGAGAAATGTAGAATCGCAGAGTCATTGGTCCTTTATTGCTTAAAACGTCCTGGACTTGTCCTCCTTCCCAGATGGGAGAGAAGTTTTCTTTTTGGGTGACTTCAGATCCTGGTGGTGTGCTACAAAGACAAACCTAGAGGCTTCTCTCAGTTGTCAGAGGATAAGGTACATCAGCCTGGTGAGGGGGGCAGGTGACACGGATGAAAAGGTGTGATTTTCCTCGTCCTTATAGAAACAATAACTTGGGACCCAGCAGCAAGCAGATGCTTGTCCCAAATACCAAGATATCAGAGTCCCCAAGACACATGAACCAAAAAGCCAAATTCACACTTGCACGTACACACCCATACACACACAAACACCGTACAGCCTGTCCTTCACCCCCCAACAGATGGTCAGACTGTAAGCTTCCCGGTGGTGTGGAAGGGACTGGGCTTCAAATACAAGTGGAGCCAGCTGGGCCAAGAACCTGACTGAATCCAGAAATAGAATAGAACGAGAGCCAAGAGGAAAGACGGAGAGAGACAGACTGAGGGAGGGAGACTGAGGACAGAAATACAAGCTCTTGAAGGCCATGTGGGATTGTCCTGGGGAGTGAACACCCCCGTGGGCCCGCAGCGTGCACAAGCTGACAAGGCACTCTGCTAAGGCAATGCGAGTTCAGTGTAGTGCATTCCTTTAGGGCCGTCTGGTCCGCAAATGGCAGCGGAAATCCCCGTTGGTAGAGCAGGACTCCAAAAGAAGAATTTTAGCAGACCTCCAGCAAAGACGCTTCCTGAAGAGAGGTGCAGGGAAGTCTAGTCCTCTCAAGGTTTTGCTCATTTCATGACAATAATAAGAAGAAAACCCGTAACCTGGAGTGGAATGACACATGCGCACGTCCCCAAAGTGAGCAAGCCGGCAGTCTTTTCGTGGTGGAAAAACAGCAATCTTCTCTCCCAAAGATGGTGTTTTTTAAAATTATTCTTAACATGTACTGTATTGTTTGTTTCAGGGGAACAGGCCTGTGGTCTGTGATTCATCAGGCTTCCACAGCTCACTGCCCTCTCCGTAGCACACCCCTCCCCGGTGCCCATGCCGCCGCCCCAGCCCTACCCCCCACTCCCCTCCAGCAGCACTCAGTCTGTTTCCTGAGATTAAGTTTCTTATTCTCCCGATGACTGTATCCGTGAGGGGCCTAGTACATCTCTGACATCCCTGCCAAAGTCTGGTTTAAAGGACGTGTCACCGGCTCGCCTGGGAGGCTCAGTCGTTTGTGCCTCTGACTCCTGATTTTGGCTCAGGTCATGATCTCAGGGTCGGGAGACCGAGTCCCATGTTGGGTGTGGAGCCTGCTTAACATTCTCTCTCTCCCTCTCCCCCGGCCCCTCCCCCTCCTCTCTCTCTATGAATTGATAAAATAAATAAATAAAGGTGTTGTCATTTTCCTTTTATTGTCTGAACATGAGATGTGATGTGTCTATGGCTTTGCTTCCACAACGAGAAACCAGAAAAACAGGCAGAGTCACACCAGGGCAGGTTCTGAGGCCCAGGCTAGCAAATCTGGGCTTGGCTGAGTGAGCAAGGGTGAGGGGCTGGAGCAGGACGGGGTCTGCCCCTGTTCGAGGACCGATGGGCTGGGCCGTGAGAGGCTCTGCGCCCCAGTTCACGGGCAGATGTGGCTTGATGCCCTCTGGACGGAGAGAGTGAGCAGCTGAGACAGAGTGTCCGGCTGCACTATCAGAGCTTCCAGTTGAGGCAGAAATGACTGCTTTATGTGGTCAAAGCTACGTCTGGCCAAAGGGGAGGGCGCAGAAAAACAAGAACACAGGCCACCGTCTTTCATGGGTCACAGCCCGCCAGCCTGGGAGGCAGAAACTCTCTCTCCCAGCAGGTGTCAGCCTGTGTGGATCACACAGGTCCTCTGGGGGGATTTCTGGGGAAGCCCATGCACACTCACACCTCACCGAGCCCCTGGATATCTAGAGCACTGGACAGACTCTACCTGCCCCCTGAGTCTGTCTGGAATGAGTTAGACCCATCGCTCTCCCAACCGGAAGCTCGAAATTTACCAGTCGTTCTGCAAACAAAGGAGGCACGCTGCGAACTTTACCACCCCTCCCCTGACGTTGACTTTTCTATGAAGATATTCCAAATACCTCCTCAGTTTAAAGTGGAAATTGGAAAAAAAAAAAAAAAAGATTCTCTAATCCATATCATAAAATAGATGAGCAGGGCCCCAGGGAATTTTTGTATTGACTTGTTGAGATGTCAAGATATTTTCTGATGAAGTCAATCGAATGATTTGAAGTCCTTGTGCATTTTGTGTTACACAGATGCAATCGAAATCTGGGGGCTCCATTTACGTGGAATACGACACGCAGTCAGGACAAACGGGCGTGATGACAGCACTGAGCAGATTCATTGTTCAATTTCATCGATATCCTCCTCGACTGAAAAGACAAGATTCAGTGTTTAACCTTAACTCCCATAATCGTGATTTATGATGTTCCTTGGCCCTAAAGAGAGGGCATGCATATGCCGTTTATAACTGCAGCCACCACAACATAAATAACTTCCACTTCTACTGCAGGTGTCCAGGGAAATCAAAGACTGATTTGCCGTATTATTTTATGCAGGCAAATGTAACAGCAATGCTAACTATAAACAGAAAATAATTTTGGTAAACCTGTTGCAAATGCCTTAGCTCATGGATGATTTCAGCCCCTGAATCTATCCTGTCTTTGGGGATCCCAGGAGGTGGTGTCCGGTTCTCCTCACTCTGAAACAATATTGTCACTTACAACTTAGGAGGCAAATTGTAGCCGACAAGGCAGTCCTCCCCAGCAAGTGGTTCGGTGTGTGAATACGGTATTTCTCCAAGAGCCACCAAGACCTCTGCGGCATCCAATAATATTTTATTTATAAGCCTGTCACTGTCAATGTCAGAAAAGCTTAATGGAATGGAGCACTCAGATGCTGACCGTACTGGGGGTTACAGAGGCCTGGGCACCCGTGCGTACTGCTCTCCGTGTTAACAGTAATGAGTTCTGTTGGGTCTGCCGGCAGGGCTGGACCACAGTGCGCCTGGGTCTCCACGTGTGTGCAGGAGGGGTTCCGTCTCCTCCCAGGCGAGAGATGATGGCTCCGGGACCTCTGCCTTCTTTACTCCTACTGCAAACACTGAGCCTGCTCGGTTCTGTGTCTGCAGAATATAAAACAGAGCATTGGACTCAGTCTCTCGTCAACATCCTGGTTAGAAATTCCATTTGGAAGAGTGAATCACAAAGCTTTAGGTGC
This sequence comes from Mustela nivalis, assembly GCF_964662115.1. NCBI lineage: Eukaryota > Metazoa > Chordata > Mammalia > Carnivora > Mustelidae > Mustela > Mustela nivalis. The sequence continues at coordinate 176,278,682 of NC_139022.1, forward strand.
TGGTTCCTCCTCGCCATGCCGAGTCCTTCATGTTAACTCTTGCGCTGACTTTGTGAAACTGACCACAAGGGGGTTCTCAAGGACGCCCCTGGGCCCCGGGTGTGGCCACCACTGTGGGATCCAGGACGTGGCACAGAGGCTAATGTGCAGGAAAGCCTCACTGCCCCAGCTCAACAAGCCGAGCGGAGGGGCCGGCAGGTGCCACTCTCTGGGCGCTCTCTGAGCTTGGGGGAGCAGCCACTGGAGGGGCTCGAGCTGGAATGGGAAACCCTGTGACTTTCAGCTGCATTCAGAGCCCTGGGGGTCACATGACCTGCCCCCCCCCAGCTCCTCCTGCCCTCTATGGACCCCCACTTATGTAAGATGTCACCAGGCACCTGACATGAAGCTGCCTGAGGGCAGAGTCTGTGTTTCCCGCCCTGGGGATTCAACACGGCTCAGACCCTGACGCAGGAGGCTCTGGTACCCCCTGTTGAACGACCGGAGCCCCTGACCCTGAAGGCGCCCTGAGACTGAAGACAATGGGTGGATGGAGGTCAGGGAGCGGAAGTGGGGGGAGGGGGTGAGGAGAGAGAGAGACGGAGACGGGGACAGGGAGGGAGCGAGAGAGAGGGACTGCGTGGAGATTAAGGCTGACCCTGGTCTCACCACGTGACAGTAAGGAGTTACTCCTGCAGCCCGAGTCACTCCGGTGGCATGCGTGTCCCACGCTCTGAGCTCCTGCCGCATGCCTGTCGTGTAACAGGAGACTTTCTGCTGACCAAAGCCAAGGGTCATGCAGCCAGAGCCACAGATGCGCAGAAAGCTGGAGGACGACGAAGGCAAGTCAGACAGGGGACATTCTGGTGAGGTGCTCCCTCGGGGAGGAGCCGACAGACACGGAGCAAGGCCACTGCCGTCCTGCAAGTGGACGGCAGCCCGCTGGGGAGAGCGGGAGCACGGCTGCAGGAGCCAAAACGTGCGGCAGTGACGTCATGCTGCTCAGCCCACTAAAGGCCCTGCCAATTTTATTTAAAAATCAAGGAACTATATTAGCCATTTTATTTAGTTTAAAGATTGCATAAATCCCAAAGAGTACATTGCTGCAACGAATTCGGATCATTTAACTGCAAGCCACTGGCTTGTGAACTGTGCAGGTCAGCCCCGGGGCCCGAAGCAGCTCTTCATGAAGTCTGTTCGCAGCAAATCTCACAGGGACGCTGGGACAACGTGGCCCCCACGCAGTAGCCCGGGTGACCCCTGTGAGGCAGGACTTCCAGGAAGCTCCCACGTGATGTTGAGCCTGTTGCCCACTTTGAGGGGCTTCTTGACGGAGGGTCCAGCGCAGTCCTGGGTTCCCCCCCACCGGCCTCCCATCTTGGGTTCTCATGCACCAGCTTGTAGCCTCGGGCGGGTCAGCAGATGGCTGTGTGTCCTGGGAACACAGTGACTATAACAGAGGTTATGTCCCAGAGCTTGTAGGAGGATTGGCTGAAATGATGTAAGCACAGAGTTCTGGACACTTCTCAGCACACAGAAGGGGCCTCAGAAGGTCGCCTGTCCTCCTTGTTCTTGTTGACGTGCTTCGGAAGCCCCCTGTGCCCCAGAACCTGGCTTCATGAGCCAGCGTGCTGGGAGAAGAAGCTGGAAGGTGGGAAGGTCAGCCCTCCAGGACAGTAAACCTCCCTGGGCTCCTGGCAGCAGGGTCGCCGGGACCCTGGCCACTTTCCCTGGGCAGACACTGAGTCCTTCATTCACTGCCATCTTCTGCCTGATCTCAGCGTAAGCCGTGACTGTAATACCACTTTGAAACTGGTAAGTGACTCCCTGAAGTTTCCTTGCCACTATTGACCTATCTTGTGGGTCTCCCTGAAGACACTGTCCAAAAGAACGACACACCCACAGCTCTTTGTTGTGTTGGAGAAATGAAGGGATCCCGGCAGAAAGACAGCTCTCAATCTTCATATTGGAGACTGTTTCTCAGCTGGTTAAGCTCGTTATCTTACAATGATTTTTATCATACTAGTCTGAGGGTAAGGTTTACTGACTTAACTCTAAATTTCGGGGTATGTCTCTTTTTGAACCAGGCATACCAACTGTCCCTGGACATAAAGAACGGAGTACTAAGTAGCTATTATGTTTCTGCATATTAGGATTGCAACAATGAAGCCATCTTGGCAAACTTAATAACAGATAAGATCTATCATGATGCAACCATTTCCCAGGGCTGGTTTCATTCCTGTTTCCAAGAGAGCTGCTTCATGCTATTAAAGATGGCTGTGTGTGGTGGTGGGAAGAAAGGACAGAGTCTGAGTGATCACCCACCTACTGTCCTTCTTCCTGTCACAGATAAAAGGAAATGGGGCCAATAACTTAAATACCTTGTCCAAAGTCTCCGGATTTGGGTGTCATCTTTGACATACGTGTAGGCAGAAATGTGGCAAGCATGAGGCTAGATGGGACGGCTCACCCACTCACTCTCAGGAACTGACCTCCACAAAAATGCCTGACTTTATAGATGAATGGCTCCAATGCGGGTAACAAATCTGGTCTTTGTATTGAGATAATATGTAGCAGATTTGGACTATCTGAAGACCTCTGCAGCGGAGCCCAAGGACAGCTGCTCCACACCCCCGCTTGGGTGGGAAATGAGGAATGAGAGTGCGTCAGAGGGGCTGGTGCCCAAAAAAGCCTTCAGAAGCCACATGGAGACCAGGATCTGCAAATCCTCCCTACTCAGCAGGCAACGTGTTTCATCAGAACAGATCCTGATTAACTCAGAAAGAAGAGTCTGGCTCTTTTTTTTTTTTTTTTTTTTTTTTAATCAGAAAACCTGGCAGAAAGCCCGAGGGAATAATATATGAGGAGGTGATGACTTTCTTGCCGGCCAGACAAGAGCACACGTTCCCTCCGATGGCCGCTCAGTCCATTAGTCCAGACATTGAACACAGCTGAAGACTGGCTGAGAGGAGTCGCAGGTCTCTCCAGTGCCTGGGGGATGCTTTTCCGCCGCTGCTGATGTGTTCGAGGCTTCCTGTGTCGGTTTCAGTAATGAGGAGCAATCGCAAGGAAACCACCAAGCTGAATTCAGATAATGTGATTAGTCGACAGCAATAAAATGCAAATGCACTGGGGAGACGGGAAGCTACCCTGAGTGTCTTGAGGAAAGTCAATCAAACGTAAGTAGGAGGACTCAGAGTCCACGCTGCTTGAACACTGCAAATTAGCTCAGGAGAAAAGGCACGATAGGATCCAGTTTTCAGAGATCATGGCTCCCAACAGAGATTAAATCAACCGAAGACCCACGTTGCCACTCCGGAGGGAAGTTGTCCTGTTCAGACTCCATGTCCTGCAGCTGGCACGTTGACGTGTCACAGACTGGGTGGCTGAAGACATCAGGAGTTCACTGCCTCGCGGTTCTGGAGGCCAGAAGTCCAAGATCAAGATGTGGGCAGCCCGCACGCCCTCCCTGGCCCTCCTGGCTTGTCGCCCCATCACCGCCTTCATCGTCATGTTCCTCTTCAGGCCTTTATGTCGTCATCCTCCGGGGACACCAGCCTTAGCCTTAAGGGTGCCTGAGCTCCTGGACTGCAGGGATCCTGTTTCCAAACAGGATCACATTTTAGATGTTGGATGTTAGGGATTCGTCACAACTTTTGGGGGGAGATAATGCAACCCTCAGACAAAGGAAGGTGTTCTGTGGTACAGGCACGTTGCCTCTTCTAGGCTCTCTTGAAGTCCGCTTAAGTTGCACTTGCTCAGTGTTCTTTCCTGGTAACTGTTCAGGGTCTATGCTTCCGGGAGGCCTGGTGAGAACCTTCTTAAGCGTATCTGTGGCAGCTATCTGGCCACCGACATGAGAAACTCACTATCCCGGCAGGTCTCGGGGCCAGAGAAGCATCCAAGATGTCTCTTTGTTAGTGAGCAGCTGAGTCGGGACCAGCAAGTTAGAAATGACAAGGCCGGGCCTGGGGAAGTGACAGGGCTTTGAGCTTCTAGCCAGGAGGCCTTCTGTCATCAGATTTGCTATGGGTGTGGATGTGTGTGTGCGTGTGTGTGTGTGTGTGTGTATGTGTGTGTGTGTGTGCATGTGCCCCTGCAGGACAGGGACAAGCAGGTATATTTAAATACGTGACTTGGTAGCTACAAGTGCACCTGGCATGGGGGAGATCTGATTTACTCTAGGCTTGCTCCTTCTTGGACACTATGACTGACTGCTCTCCCGATGCTGCTCTTTCCGTCCCCATGACTGACTGACTTTGTAACTCGAAGTTTGTATCTTTTAATCCCCTTCACCGAGTTCTCCCATCCACACCCCCTCCCCCGACCTCCCGTGTCCCTCTGGCAGTGTTGGTGTGTTCTGTGCATTTAGGAGTCTGTTTCTGGTCTTTAGTTTGTTTATTTGTTTTGTTTCTTAGATCCCACATATAAGTGAAATAATACAGCGTTTGTCTCTCTGACTGCTCTCAGTCAGAAAGCCTCTTGGTCCAGCCAGACAACCCCGACATGTCCTGAGTGTTAGAATATGGGAGAGGGAGGTGGCCACCATGTGAGGGTCCCTGTGTTAGTAGGACATAGAGGGAAACAGGCAGAGTGGCTGCTGATCCCAGGAACCCTGATTCTAGCTTCTGCCTTTTCCAGCCTTGGGGATGTCCCGGGGAGAGGGGAGCTTGGCGGGCATGCGACACACTTAGGACACAAGGCAGAGGTCTAGCCCCCCCTCTCCGAAGCCCCGCTGGCCCTCTCCTCTTCCACTGTCCTTCCTGGTGCCTGGAAGACCCCCGGAGGACTGGGCCGGCTGGACACTTCTTCCCTCAGGATGGTATCGAGCACCCTAAGGTCCTCCCCCTGTTTAGAGGGGAAACGCGAACTGCACGGCTGGGTTGCCAGTGTGGAAGATGGTCTCCGCTGCGACCTCATGTCCGGAGGCATCAGGGAGAAAAGTAATCGACAGATGGGGATACAAAGAATGCAACAGCAAAGCAAACATAAAGGGAATCGAAAGATTGATTTAAAAAAAGAAAGGATGAGTCTGTGTGTCCGACTAAGTGGCTTGGCTCCAGCCAAGGGTCCTCCACTCGCCTAATAGTCAGTGCACGATGTGTGGGTGCGCTCTGGCCGCGGAGTCCAGAGGTCGCAGCGGAGACCATCTTCCACACTGGCAACCCAGCCGTGCAGTTCGCGTTTCCCCTCTCAACAGGGGGAGGACCTTAGGGTGCTCGATACCATCCTGAGGGAAGAAGTGTCCAGCCGGCCCAGTCCTCCGGGGCTCTTCCAGGCACCAGGAAGGACAGTGGAAGAGGAGAGGGCCAGCGGGGCTTCGGAGAGGGGGGGCTAGACCTCTGCCTTGTGTCCTAAGTGTGTCGCATGCCCGCCAAGCTCCCCTCTCCCCGGGACATCCCCAAGGCTGGAAAAGGCAGAAGCTAGAATCAGGGTTCCTGTCTAATCCGGCTGTTTATTTGATAAGGCTGCTGTTCGCTGCCCTGTGTCCAAATCGAAGCATTCACCATGGTCAGGATAGCAGCCCTTTCGGGGAAAGAGCACAATGTGCTGCCTCAGCAGGTCGGGGTGGGGGGGCTCTCCCAGCAGGGGGAGGGCTTTCTTGCTCCAGAATTAGACTCCCAGACAAAATCTCCCAGAGACAGATAAAACTGTGGCCTAGGGGGGTGTTTTATTTGGTTATATTCAATGTGTTCAGCTCAAATTTATCTAATAATTTGCAGTATTTAAACCCCGATCAGGGGGCTCCTGGGGGGGGCTCAGTCCATTGAGGGTCTGACTCCAGGTTTCAGTTCAGGTCACGATCTCCAGCTTTGACTGAGCCCTGAGTGGGTCTCTGTGCTCAGTGAGGTGTCTGCTTGACAGTCTCCCCCAGCTCTCTTTCTGTTTCTCTCTCTCAAATAAATAAATATATCTTTTTAAAAAATTCAGGATCAACAAACTTTGAAAGGCTATTTCAGGGTTATCAAAGCACCTAAAGAAAGCAGATTGAAAGGTATTTGTGGGTCTTAGATCGTGAGGCGGTTTACTGGGCTCCCACTTGGAGCAGACTTGGATTGCCTACTTCACTCCGGACAAAATCTAACACTGAGGTTTCCGAATAACTTCTCGGTTGAGGACATCCTTAGACTTAATTTCCCGAAGCTTTTGGTGAAGCCCAAGGCATTGGGAGGTTTCTGAGGCCAGCCAGGGTTGGGGTGTCCAGGACCAGTGGGTGGGCGTTGGGATCCCAGTTTCCCATACCGTAACTGTGCCTTCTTTTCTACCCATTTTCAGACTTGAAGGTGTCTGCTCAGAGGCAGACTTCCCACAAACCTTTCACAATTACCTAAATAAAGATGGAGTAAAAGTTTTATTTTCAGGATCACCTGGGTGGCTCAGATGGTTAAGCAACGGCCGTTGCCTCAGGTTATGATCTATGGGTCTTGGGATCGAGTCCCACACTAGGTTCCTTGTTAGTGGGGAGTCGGCTTCTCCCTCTCCCTCTGCCTCTCCCCCTGCTCATTCTCTCTCTCTTTCTGTATCTCAGTGTCTCAAATGAATAAACGAAACCTTTAAAAAGAAAGTATTCTCAGCCTGTTTTAAAGGTAGCTCTCATCTCCCGGGCTCATCCCCTGTCCGTCCACACGTGACCTGACGATGGAGAAGTGCAGGTGGTTCACCTTCTCTAACGCTGTCAGTGTACACAAGTTGTTATTTTATTGTGGGACCCACAACTCTAATTTTATTTTAAATATGTGAAAAGCAATCTTAAAAGCAAAGAATACTAGAGTTGTTTTTGGAAAATAATTCAACACAGTCTTCTCACTGGTAAGTCATTAAAAGACAAAGAGAAGTCCGTCTAGAATAGCTTCTTCAGGGCTCTGCAGCCACTGGAAAGCAAAGCAAATTAACATTCGCCCTTGCTCTCAAGCAGGACACTGTAGACGCCCTCACTTGCTCTTCCGGTCGTTCACGGAATGTTCATGCCTCCGTTTTCTCTTTCCTACTAATCTAACTGTTTGGAATCGCCTTTTCTCTTGCTTAAGCCACACATTATTGAAGATCCTGCTCAGTTATCGTCTTAGGAGGACCGTCCATAGCTTGAGCCCTTCTCCACCCTGCTCCCCAGGAACCTCTGCCTGGTGCACCGTGGAGCGCCACACGCCCGGCATCCTGTGTCACGGCTGGAATTCTATTCCACAGACACTGATGAAGGAGCCCCAGGACATTTCAGAGAGTCTCCTGGGCTTTCTTTTGGAATTAAGTAGAAAATGCCTTTGTAGCTCTGATGAGATTCATTTATCCTGTCTATTACTCCATGAGAATATGAGTCCTTAAAGAAAGAGACATGCCTTCTTGATCCTTCATTCTCCTCCTCCCCCCATTACTCCTCTTGGAACGGATATAGAATAATAGGTACTCAATAGTTGTTGACTTTTTTTAGCTTAAATAGCATTGATCATGGTTTTATTTTTCATACAAGGTATTCTTTTCTGCTAGAACAATGCCCCCCACCCACTCCCCAAGATCTGCTTCCCTAATTCCTGGCAGGTACTTTGCAGGTGTGATTAAGGTTACCAGCCTCGAGCTGGGGAGATTATCCTAGATTATCCTACTGGGCTCAATCTAATCTTATGAGCTCTTTAGATCAGAGAACCGTTCCTGGCTCTGGTCAGGGACAGATACAGTGACAGCAGAAGGTCAGAGAGCTGTCACATGAGGACTTGATCCATCATTGCTGGTTTGAAGCCAGGAGGGAAGCAGGAACCAAGGAACGCAGGAGCCTCTAGAAACTGGGAAACGGGAGGAACAGATTTTTTCCTGTATTAGTTTCCCAGGAATGTTATAACCAGTAACCATATATGTGAGTGGCTTAAAGTAATAGAAAATTAATGTCTCACAGTTCAAGAGGCAGAGAGTTCACATTCAAGGGGTCAGCAGGGCCATCATTTCTTTAAAGGCTCTAGGGGAGGATCCTTTCTTGCCTCTCCCAGCTGTTGGTATTGCCGTTGTAGGGGTCAAGGGCAGGGCCCCTGAAGACAGGCCACTGCCATGCAGATTATGCTGAGCTGAAAACAATCATGGTCCAAAAGACTCAGGAAGAATTTTTGGGGGGTGGGGAGAGAGAGAGCATGTGAGCTGGGGTGAGAGGGTGTGGGGAAGAGAGAGGCAGAGGGAGAGAGAGAATCTTAAACAGGTTCCATGCCCAATGCAGAGCCTGACGCAGGGCTCAATCTCACAGGCCCTGAGCTCATGACCTGAGTCAAAATCAAAATCAAGGGTCAGACACGGAACCAACAAGAGTCTCTCAGGGGCTCCTCAGGAAGAAATTTTGACCTTCCCCCAACAACTACCTAACAAAATTTAGGTAGAGGACCTGCTCCAAAAAGAAAACCATCACCATAGATAACTCCACTGTAATATGGATCAGGTATGGTGGACGGAGAGGAACCTAGTGAAGCCCATTTGATCCTCTTGCTTCTGAATGAACCAGCACACAGTTCTGTCTTCCCGTGAACTGCATTCCTTCCTTTAGAAGCCCCAGGCCTTGGGCCACTTCCCCTTAGTTCAGGATGGCATATATACAGCATTTTGCCTGACTACCTTTGGAATTCTGTGTATAGATGGGCTCGCCATATGTATAAAATTAAATTTTATTTTCTCCTATCGATCTGTCTCATGTCAATTTGACTCTTAATCCAGCTAGAAGAATCTCGAAGGGCCTACGAGATCTTTCTCCCTCCGTGGGCAGTTCTTGACGTCCCCTGGTGCGCTCCCTCGGGGTCTCTCCATCTCTGTGTTGACCTTGTATAATGTCATCAAACACCGTATTAAGGCCCATGTTATGCCACTATGACATCACCTTAATTTCCTTAATTACAGCTACAAAGACCCTAACCTTAACCCTAACCCAAAGAGGTCACATTCTGAGGTTGTGAGCAGACATAATTTCGAAGTGACACCATTCTTCCCCAGACACTGCTAACAGCTTCCAGAAGGAACGCAGCCCTGACAACACTTTGATTTTCATCCAGTAAGAACCATTTTGTATTTCAACTTCCAAAAGTGTAAAACAAATAAAAAAAACCTGTGTTTTGCTCAAGCCACTACATTTGTGGTAATTTGTTCCAGCAGCTGTAGGAAAGTAGCAAGTAGGCTAAGGCCACCAGTCTGTCTTATTATCAACCACGCACATTACAGTTATCCCTGTGCTTTCGTCATCCACCAAGGACAATATATTCTAAAATACGATGGAGTAGCACAAGTCACTGCCGGTGATCTCTTCAATCAATTCCAACAACGGCAATGCAAAGTGCTGTACAGTTCTCCCGCACTGTCTATTCGTGTTAAAGCATAGACAACTGTGTTGTTTCCACAAGATCGCAGCTCTGAGACCACAAAACTGCCTAGGAGCATGTACCATCCTTGGAGCATCTTGGAGCTGATATACTGAGCTCCAGGAAGGGGACAGAGGGACTCCAGCCCTGGGAAAGTTCCAACGTGAAAAGCGGGGTCATACTCTCAGGGTAGACCATTCTCGTGCCCGCCCTCCCACACCTGCTTGAGAACACGTGGAACTGGGTCCTTGAGAAGATGATTAAGTCCTGTCCATTGGTCTGTTCCTCCAACCGCATATCCAGAGATCCTGCTGGGTCTTCATGGTACTTTTCCAAAGTTAGAATTTTCATCTCACGTTATGTGCTTCAGATTATGACATAGAATCATAATACATTCTTCCAACATGAAATGTTGACCCTCTAAATCACCATTGTCCTCTGTCAAAAATCAGGGGAAATTAATGAGGAGGAGTTTGGACTGCATGATGCTATTAGGAGCTAAGGCGATTTTTGTCTTAGAATTTTGGCTCCTCTATATAAATGTGTGTGTGTATATATGTATACACACACAGACACACACACACAGGATATAGACATAGGATAGAGCCCGGACCTACGCATGCGATGACCATATGCCTGTATATATTTTCTGACACGCATCACAGAAATACCACATTGCGAGGTGTCTGTTTGGGTTCAGTGAATTTCTATATTAAGCCCCGCAAATGAGATCAGAACTCTTACCAAATTAGCAAATGCCGAGCAGTGGATAAATCTCATCTTTGACATGCTCTCCTGGGAAGCTTCTCAGCATTTCACCATGAAATGAGCAGCTAGATAATTTCCAGAGCGAGCCCGATCTTTCCGTGTGTCCCCACCAAAGCATGCAGCAATATTCATCCTGGGTAGATCGATGGTGTGGTTTGTTGGATGGTGTAGGAAGAAAGGAGACAGACAATAATAGGCAACACTCATTGCGGTGGCTTCCAGACCCAGTGACAGAAGGAGGCACACCCTGTGTTGGTGGCAGCCCTAGGAACGTCCTTGGCCCCAGGAAGCTTACGGGGCTGGGGTCTCTCTGAGGCAAGAGCTGTTGCAAAACTAAATTTCAGTGCCAACTCAATGCATGGCAGCATCGGCGCCTTGGGGCTGCGAGTGGAAAACCAGGTGACAGAAATTAATGTCCCCATGCTTGCCTGTCTGGAAGCTAGTTAGCACGCTGAAAGATTGCCAGGTCTTCCCTTCAGGCTAAGACTCGTGCCGTGTTAGCCGGCTTCTCTGGCTGGGCTGCCCCAAATTTCCAGCCTGACAGGATTATCACTGGTGCCCCTCGATGGGAAAGTGACTCAGTGGTGGTGACTGCCCCACGCCCCATGGTCAAAGGCCCAGCCATCCCACGAAGACCGTCCAAGTGCTGGGCTCCAAGCCTGGAGGGCTCCCCTGGCCAGGACAAGCATTCAGGGCCCAAGACACACCTCCAGGGTTTGCTCTGCCTTTGTATGTGCCGTTGACAAACACGGAGGCACTTTTGGATTCTCTCCTCCTGCTTCACACAGAGATGACATTTCTCTGAGTATCCCCTAATTATTTCCCCGAAATGATTTGTTAGTGAGTTCCCTATGCAACAAAGCCGTGAAAATACGGTAACCACCGTAAATCTTTCTGCCAAAGCCAGGTGAATTATCGCTATCGGAGCATTTGTGTCTCAAACATAAAAACCAAGAATCCCTCCTCCTCCCTCAGTAAATCAGAATGTAATGTCTCAGGTCCTTGGGAGCAGCAGGCCGTGGAGAAGCACCCCCTTGTCCAGGTCCTGGAGCGCGGCGATGTGGGGGAACCAATGACACTCTCCCCTCATTTCTCATCCCGTGGGAGGCTCAGGTCAGGGGAGCATCAGCAGACTTCGACTTTGGGCAGAGAAACCTGCCATCTGCTTCTTCATCCTCCAGGATGAATAATCCAATTCTTGCCAGATAGGTTTCTCACCAAAATGGATTTTAATTCGCTCTTACAGGAAGTGGGCCCAGCAGACTGAGCGTGTATGCATTAACAAGTCTCGTCAAGAAACACTGAGAAAGAGGCCTTTAAAATAACAATCACTAATATTAATCTCGGGCCTTGCATTGGGAGATGTGCACCACAACCCAGGCATTGGTCTTACTGATCTTGACTGAGCTTCTTAAGCCCCTCGGGGGAGCAGGAGGCAAGCAGGCTTACCTCTGCGTTCTGATCAAGAGAGGACCCAGCAGAGCAGGGCTGCCCCTGCAGGGCTTCTGGGGCGGGAGACCCGGGTCCACCGGGGTCCACCACCCTTCAGGGCTTCCGGCAGGCTGGTGTCTGCTCAAATTCGGACTTGCGGCGTGACATGAATATTCATGAACCAGCCACTTGCTCTCGGAGCAGCTTATCCCGTCGGTGCCAACACCGTCAACAGCTTCCAGGCTTTCAATTCAACTTTGACGTTATTCAGTCCTTTGATTCTTTTTGTTAAAGGTAACGCTGTTCATAAAAGGGCCCGAGTGCTTAAATAATTTGAGGATGGGAATGTGAAATTAGAAGACCCTGAATTTATGGTCACAGGAGTGGAAGACATCAGCTCCCCGGGAACACAAAGGCCATAAACACCAATATCAGACAAGAATCCCAGGTTCTCCCTTCCCCACTAGGGCGTTTCAGACTCAGGGATGTAACGATCAGCAAGACCGAGTTCTGGTAATTAGTCCTTTACCCGTGGAAGATGGCAGCTTCATTATTTGCAAGCCTTTAATGTCTAATTATTTACAGAACATTTAGTCGGAGGTGGAGAGACCATGAAAGAGACACATGACCTTCAGGCTCCTTGGAAAGCCCGCTTCCCAGCAGGGGGAGCCGGAACAGGCCTGCTCACAGGAAATCCCAGTGGTTTTTCATTCAAACCAGTGCACAGCGTCAAACTTAATGATCTCCCAGCCAGGGTGGAGGGGAGTTCTGGGGGACAGTCCCTTCGATTGTGTGCTACTCTGATGTTTTATAATGACTGTTTTTCAGCATCACCTTCAATGTTGCTGACAAGTATCAAATAAAGGACACAAAGAAAACGTCTCTTTTAAGGTTTGGGAGCTACTGTTTGTCCCACTCTGCTATTTTCAGCTCAGTACGCAGGCTCTGTGTGTGGGAGGGCATGATGCATGAGAACAGGCAGACGGAGAATTTCTCTACCTCCTCACCGTTAGCTCCACACTAAAACCTAACAGTGTGAGACGCTAGAACAAGGAAGGTTAAGAGACAGGTATGGCTGTGATCACGAGTATTCGTCAACAGCTTTATTGAGTTATAGCTCACATGCCATAGAATTTACTCGCATGAAGTGTGCAAATTCAGAGATTCTGGGCCATTTCACGGACAGGTACACTATCACCAGAGCAATTTTAGGACATTTCCATCACCCTGGAAAGAAACCCCTCCCTCCTCCTCTCCCGCCCCTGCCAACCACCAGTGTCCTTAACGTCTCCACAGATTCGCCTGTCCTGGACATGTCATATGAAGGGAACCGTATCGTATGTGTCCTTCATGACTGGCCTCTTTCACTCAGAAGCATGTTTCTACGGTTCACCACGTTCTAACACCGATCCTGGCTTTGTCCCTTGTTATGGTGCCATGACATCCTGTCACATGGCTGGACCACAGTTGGTTTATCCTCTGTCCCTTGATGGGAGTCTGGGCTGCTTCTACCTTTCAAGTATAATGGATTAGTGTACAAGTTTCTGCATGGACACGCTGTTTCATTCTTCTTGGGGAGACACCGTGACATGGAATTGCTGGGTCATGTGACAGCTCCATGTTTAACTGTTTGAGGAACTGCGGGAGTGTTTTCCAGAGCCCTAGCACTTCACATCCCCCCAGCAGGGTGTGGGAGCTTCGAAGGATCATTCGGGTTTGCAGGTTCACACTTTCATTCTACATCACCCGTCCTGGCCACCCCAACCTCTCTGGGTGGGAGTAGAGCCACCAGGGACCCAATCTCTTGGTCCTCCTCCTCACCAAACCTTCCTCTACACACCTGGGGCTCGAGTCCTTCAAAGCAGAGCAGAACTGCCACAAGCAAAGCCCATCGCCGTCCAGAGGCTCTCGTTGCTCACATACCGGGGCCACCCCAGTGATTCTTCCTTTTTAGGTAAAGGACAGCCCTCGCAGCACCCACATATGACCTGGGTTTGCCAGCGTGACTGCGTGTTTTTCCTCGAACTGGCTCTGGGTGGTAGAGCGCAGCCCAGGCTTCCAGCGGGCAGAGCTCCCTTCCCCTCCCAGCTTAGCCAGTTCTGTGCCACAGGGCTGCGGAGTCAGCCTTGCTGCCTTACTCACCTCACCCATACCAGCGCTGCAGAGAAAATGAAATAGGACATGACCTACAGCAGGTAAATACAGCCCGTGAGCCTCTCCCTTCCGCGCCCCCCCTCCAGCTCCTTCTCTCCCGCCTCCCCCACCCTCCTCACCCTCCTTCCTCCCTCTTTTCCTTCCGTCCACCCGTCCGTCCGTCCCTCTGTCCATCCTTTTTCCCTTCCTCTGTGAATGTGAGATCACACAGATCAATCGACTTCTTCTTCAGCTGTCTCAGTGGAAAGAGGAAGAGTCCGGACTTACCCGCTGATGTTTTAATTAAAACTCTAGGGGCGCCTGGGTAACTCAGCCATTAAGTGTCTGCCTTCGGCTCAGGTCATGATCTCAGGGTCCGGGGACCGAGCCCTGCATCGGGCTCTCTGCTCGGCGGGAGGCCTGTTTCTCCCTCTCCCACTGCCCCTGCTTGTGTTCCTTCTCTACAGTTTCTCTCTGTCAAATAACAAAGATCTTTTAAAAAATTAAAACTCTAATGATCTTCTTTGGGCTTGGGTGACATTTTTATTGGTTGGAAACATTAAATATGAGAAAATTTAGGACTCCAGTGGATTGCTAATTAAATATATTCATTAGTTTTTTTTTTTTTCTTAATACAGAGCTGACTTTTTTACCTTGTAATAGTAAAAATGTTTGTGTTTGTTATCTTATGATCATTATCCTGGCCATACTTGCCAGTCCCATTTTGGTAATAATTCTGTAAAATGGAAATTTCTGGCATCCACTGACCTAGACTGCAGGGGTTGGTAAATTTTTCCTGTAAAGGGCCAGATTGTAAGAAGTTTCATGCTGGCAGGCTATACTCAGCTCTGCTGTTGCAGACGATAGTTACAGATGATGATTAATCAACAAGTGTGCATGGTCAGACTTTGCCCACCTTTGATGTACAGGGTCCCCAGGATGCCATGCCAACCTCTGAACTCACAGAAAGTAGTCACCTAGGATAAGGATGCCACCCTCTGTGCAGAGGATGCGGGAAGGAAGGCAGGGCTGGGGTGAGTTTATTGTCCCAACTTCTGCTTACAGAGTCATTGCTGATCATTTCCTTGACGCTGAATGACAAAGGTGATGGGCGGTGTCGCACTGTGAGCATGGTGACTGGCAAGTGAATCACTCAAACTGGCCCCCAAGAGAGACAAGAACGTCCAGCAGAACATAGCTGGACTCATGGCTTCCTCCCAGAAAGAACGCCACCAGTGACTTGAGTGGAACACAGAGACCCCCAAAAGGAAGGAAGGCAACACTCTGAGGCACACTCAGGAGGTGAGAGAGAAACAGGAGAAGAAAAGACCCCGGATAAGGGAGGAAGTAGCCCTTTTCTTAGGAAGACTGAGTCACAGTTGCGGCCACATGTGACGGTTGACTGTCCCCTCAAAAGTCTGTCCTCACCAGCTCTTGGTTGGAGCTCACAGGAATGGTGGGGGCCCGAGGGAGGGGCGTCTTTGGAAGCTGCGTAGAATTCTGTGACCTTTGCTAGGGAACATCGCTTCCCTACTCATCATTCTCCTTGTGGGACATTCTGGCACTGGTCTTTCAGGCGGACCAGGTGGCTTGGGTCTAGCTGGAGGTTTGAGCTTGCAGGCATAACATCTGTGTTATTTGTAGCATTTGATCCACAAATATTTATTCAGCTTCTCCTACTGCCGGACGCTACGCTAATGCTGGGTTTTCGGACACAAGCATTGCAAGATGCAGGAATGAATACAAGTCATGGCAACAAGATCTTGCCTGGCTGGTCAGTCTGGACAATCACGTCCTAGAGGTAAATGGTGTGAACACACTGGGACCTAAGGAAACAAGGCTGGACATTTGGTGTGTTGTTTACCGGCGGCTGGATAACAAATCACCCCGCAGCTTAGAGGTTTGAACGGGGCTACCTCGTGCTTTCTATAGGCCAGGAATCTAGGGCTGGTTTAACCGGGCTATCCTGGCTGAGGCCCTTCCGTGCGGTTCCATTTTATCTGTGGGGGGCGGGGTGTGGCTGGAGTTATCTCACGGTTCAACCAGGAATGTTTCCAAACCCACTGGTATGACGTTGGCGGGTCTCAGCGTCTGCCGGCCCCAGGTCAGAGACTTCAGTTGCTTGCCCCGTGGCGCTCCTCCTGTGGCTGTCCAGACGGCAGCCATCTTGCCGAGTGAGCAAGCTAAGAGCCAAGGACAGAGTATTGCTAAGAAGAGTGAAATCATTTTAGGACCCGTCTTGGGAGACGACATCCTTGCCTCCTGCATACACTGCGGGCCGCGCGGACCAACCCTGGTGTGAAACGGGAGAGGACTTCACAGGGGTGTGACGGCGAGCAGGTGAGATTCCCCGCAGACTGGCTAGAGGCCGGCTGCCACACCGGCTTCGCATTAGAACGAACCCATCTCCAGGCACTTTCCAGGCCTACCTGCCAGAAGGTCTCCTGCTTGAAAATGGATCAAGAGGGGTCCATGTCACGGGGAACAGTGGCAACGTGCAAGCTGTGAGCCATCTCAAAGGTGAGCTAAAGGTCAGCCTATCATGCTCTGCTCTGTGGGGGAGGTAGCGTAAACCCACACACACCAACGTCCGTGTACGATAAGAACATTCACTCTTTCTAGGAACGCCTGGGTGGCTCCGGCAGCTAAGCATTTGCCTTCGGCCCAGGTCATGATCCTGGGCTCCTAGGATGGAGTCCCAAGTCAGGTTCCCGATCAGCAGGGAATCTGCTTGTCCCTCTGTCTCTGCCCCTCCCCTTTTCCCCCTCACTTGCGCTTGCTCTCTCTCTCTCTCTCAAATAAATAAATAAAGTCTTTAAAAAATCAACTTTTTGGCAAGTGAGAAAACACCCACAGGCATGTAGATGGCACGTGCGGCCAGGGAGGAAAATAGGTAAGAACAGAAATTGGGAAATTGGAAAATAACCTGTTAGGGAACTCTAAGATGCAGGTATGGGTAGAAAAAATAATCTCCGTCAGTCATAAACAGTTTAGACAAAGTCGCATAACATATATAAGAAAAAAAGTACTATTTGGAAAGTTCACCTAGGTCATGAGAGTGGTTGTGTCCGCTTGTCAGACAAATGCTCTGGCTTTGGGATCGTGAATGTCTGAATAATCCTACTCCTTAAGACCCACCTGTGGCTCCTGGGGACCAGAGCAGAAGTGAGTCTGGTAAAACAGGTCCGACCTTCCATACAGCTGCCCGTGAGTTAGATCCCGCTGAACACAATAGCCATTTCCCCCAGCCTGGTGCCTTCTTCTCCCTGTGTGCTTTCTATAGGGTGGTGAATGGGGACATACGCACGCCATCAGCAGAAGGGCTGAGACGGGCTCCTCTGCGGGCCGCATACACCCTCTCTCTACTGAGTGGAAAGTTCCCAGAGCAGCGCGAGGAAACCACACGTGCATCTGCGGGTCACTGCCACGAATGTGTCCCCACAGATGGTGCTCAGCAGGAAAGCTTAGCCTGAGAGCAGGCACAGAGGCCAGGAGGCATCCCTGGGATTACGGGTGTCCAGGAAGTTCTCAGCAAACAGCTGAGTCACTGCTACTAGATCTCGCTTATGAAATGCCCCCCGTGGAGAGGGTGTTTTGTGTTGTGAACTTGAAATCACAGCTGAAGCCAACTTTAGGGAATTTACTTGCAATCCAAAATCCTGAGAAGTTCCCTGGGCTAGACATTGGTTCAACTTAAGGCAGTGTTAGTTTCCTTCCCTGTTTTTATCAGAACTAGATACTCTCCGGTGAAGAGTAGCTGTCAGCCATTAAAACCTGCCATAGGTTCCTAGAAATTGAGCTCACAACAACTATTGACTTTCAATAGAGACACAAATGGGGTGGAAAACTTTTGAGGTGCTCAGGATAAAACACAAAGAGTCTCCAGGGACCTGGGGACAAGATGGGGACCTCAACAACAGATGCAGAAAAATTTTTTCATAAAAAGAGATCAAAATTTAAATTTCAAATTCAATCTGGGTCCAGCCTTGTCTAACACTGTCCAACATTCCACTGGCACTGTATCATATCAAGTTAAGGTTCCCAAAGTTCGGGGTATCTTCTAATTACCTGGAGGGACTCCTAAAAATTTCAAGACTCTATCCCTAGAGATGATCACATAACAAGGTTGGGAAAGGGCCCAAGTTTTTGTACTTTTAACAGATGTCCCCTGTGTTTGAAATATGGAGTCCAAGGGTCATGTTTAGAGAAACATGATTGAAAGAAACCATGTGAGTATGTTTGATGGGAAGCTGTAGTCAAAGATGCTTTGCAGGAAGGTGAAGAGAAAGTGCTGTGATTATCCAGCAAATTATGGAATTTGGAAAATCTCAAAGACTCATCTCACCTTGAGTCAGGTCCAGGGACTATTGTTAAAATAAAAACCTCAGGAACATTTTTGGATAACCCAGGCCAAGGCAGGTTCCACCATCACCTTTGTCACGGGCATCATTTAGCTGTGAGAACTTGGTCTCTGTGTGCAACTGTGATGAATAAAATACTCATGTTCACAGCTCACTTTCTCTGTTAATTAGACACATTCTTAATCCCTAGGGTTTTACAAAAATCTTTTCAATGTGAAATTGTGAGATAGTGTTTTGGCGTGAGCCCTGGACACATTTGCACCTCATCAATGATAACTGTTAATTATGAAAGAGGAAAATCCCAAAGACCATTTGAGGAGGAGTTCTGTTGTCCTTAAAGAATCAACTTCTCTTTGCGCTAAATGAAATAAAATATAGTATAAATCCCAAGAAAGTGAAAAAACAGCCTTGTTGGCAGCTGAACCGCTACATTCCTAGGTGAGCATATAGAATGGTCCAAGATTATAAATAATTTGTGAACAAGGCCACTCCAAGTCCACAGAGGGAACAAGACAGAGACAAATGCCTCTCTCCTACATAAAACCTCTCTGTACCTCCTTTGTCAACATGAGTGATTCTTACCAGTGGAAACTCTGGTCTACCTTCTCTCAGATAAAACTTAAGATATCCAATCACCAAGTTATCTCCACTTGCTGAGAGTATTCAATTCAGAATTCCATGCCACTTTTCTAAACCCTCCCCAGAATCACTCAGAGCAAGCCCAAATCCTGTATGTCTCTCCCAGCGACTCCTTACTGATGTCCAACAAGTTCCATAGCCCTAATGTTCAGCTACAGGTGTGTACTTGATGGTGGTTGGACCGTGAGCTTTAATAAATGGGCTCCACTGAGATTTTGCCGTGACCCTTGCTGCCGTAGACCAGAATCCTTGACTTGGGAATCATGGTATATTTGAGAACCCTTGAATTTCCACGGGCTCAGGGCCACCTTGCTTGCAGTGATAAAGTCAGTGTCAGCCGAGATATGAGCTTCAACTCCTTCACTGGTCCTCTCAGTTTGCAGTTTATTTTGGTCCCTAGGCTTCTAACCTCCTAACGCAGAGCACTCTTATGAACTACTTGGCCAGCCTCTGGCTCATTGTTGAGGGCATGGACCTGATATTTCCATCATTTGAGCCCTGCTCTTGGTAGGGTGTGTTTAGAAGTCTTCTCAAACCAGCACATAGGAATACATCTCAACATGTTCTGTGTTTTCAGTATAACATATGGACATTCTTCCCATCTTGTCTCTATGAGCTGAGAGCTGCTTTGTTTAGTTGCATTTGCCTGAAACTGGGGTTAAGAAAGTCTCAGTTGGTCATGACTACTTTTGAGCAAATTCTAGAGACATGTGTTTGCAAATGCCTCATTTGCACTGAGCAGGGCTGGATGAAGTCGGTGCAGGCTGAGTCTACATCTACACATCAGTTTACAGTAGATATCAACTGTTTCATGCACTTGTTATTTTTTAAAAGATTTTTATTTATTTATTTGAGAGAGAGAGAGAGAGCATGAGAGGGGAGACTGTCAAAGGGAGAAGACTCCCCATGGAGCTGAGAACCTGATGTGGGACTCGATCCTGGGACTCCAGGATCATGACCTGAGCTGAAGGCAGTTGCTTAACTGACTGGGACACCCAGGAACCCGCTCTTACGTTATTTAATTAAAACATGCACACATGGCTCTAGATGGCTTATTTCATGACATACAAATTGGAATTATTGTGCCCACTTTGGGGAACATTTGACATGGATATCTTGTTTATGAGAGAAAACCAGAACAGAACTTAGAAAAAAAATCTCAAGTATCCTATGAAACAGATGCAATTTCAGTTCTAGAATTGCTCCCAGAATGATTCTTCAGGCAATGCCAATGAGAAATGTGCAGAACTTAAAACTCTGTCACCTTCTTATTTGTGCTCACTTTCTTTCCCCAGCTTCTCCTTCTCCTGAACCATTAAGATGACCTCCACGCCCACAAAATTGCAACTTCCCTGTGAAACAGCTTCCAATACTTCCTGATCCATGGACGGTACCCCACGTCTGTTTTCATCCCCAGGCTGTTAATAAAGATCTCTGAATCCAAGGATCCTATGGATAGTGAGACTGAAGAATTCAGATTTGTTGGGCACATAGCCTTCCCTGACCATTACCAATCAGACCTTTATTTGGTGATACCAGAAAACACAAACACTTGACTTGAGACTATTAGCTGGCATGACTCTAAAAGGAATTTAAAGATTGATGAACCAGTAAATAAAGGAACAACTATATTGACAAAGGGAGGGGACTCTTATCATCATGATGAGTTTGCATTTCTTCTCAAGAGAGCTTCAGGGAGAATATCCAAGATCAGAGTCATCAAGATGCCTTTTCTTGCCTCTGAACTCCATGGTGACAAGTGGATGGGCAAGTTGCATCAAGCACAGCTAGGAAGAAAAATGCAATCAAGACAGGAGGTATGGATCCAAAATTGTGGGCTAGAGACCAGGGGCTATTGTCCCTACTGGGGGAGTTTAGAATGGGTGGTGGAGAAGGGAGCTGACAAATTTCATTTACTCCCTGAGACCACCCACAGCAGCAGAGACTGTAGCTTATCCCACAGTGCTCTTCCTTTATGTCTCTCCTTCTTATCGTGGTCGCATGTACAGACACACATGTTACCATTTTTCTCTTTGAAGTGAACAGCTCAGTAGCCTTCAGCACATGCACGTTGCCATGTGGCCACGTCCACTATCCCCCTCCGGAACTCTTATCTGCTGAAACTCCAAGTCCATTAAATGACTCCCATCCCCTCAGTTCCTGGAAACCACCTTTCTAATCTCTATATCTGGGCTTTTGATTACTGTAGGGACTCACTGCTGTAGCATCAGAAAGTGTTTGTCTTGGTGAGACTGGCTTCTTTCATTGAGTTTAATGTCCTCAAGAATCATTCATGTTGTAGCATGTGACAGAATTCCTTTCTTTTTTAAGACTGAATAATATTCCACTACATGTATATATCACATTTTGCTTATTCATTCATCCAACTTTGCATGCTTTACCTTTTAGCTATTGTGAATCATGCTGCCATGAACACGGGCGTGCACAGGTCTCTCGGAGATCCTGCCTTCACTTCTCTAGGCTACCGACTCAGAAGTGGAATAGCTGAATCATTTATGTCTTTTTAATAGTCTGCGGCAATGGCCAGCCACCACCACGCAGATGAAGACAGAGCAGGTTTAATGTGACCGTGAGTAGACAGCAGTGGTGCCTGTGGGGATGGGGTTCCAGGTGCCCATGTCATGTTGTCATGTCCATGTGGATTCTGAGTGCAGTGGATGGACAGTTCCCATACAAGCTGTTAAGGTGCCACCGCAGGAGCCTGCTTCACCTCTTTGCTTCAGTGTGTGTGTGTGTGTGTGTGTGTGTGTGTGTGCGTGCACGCAGGTTTATTTGGTGGTTTTTTGCTGACCTACTTGTTTTTTGGAATGGCAGTGTGATTATTTTCAGTAAGAAGGGCAGCCTGGAAATGTTGGGGGGAAATTCTTCTGGGTGTAACTGACACCCAAAGAGGATGTCCTCTTCTCCAGAGGAATGATTCTGAGGCACATCCACATCACCCTTGGGCATCTGCAGCAAGTCTGTGCCCCATCCCACAGTAGTAGGAGCCCAGTAGCATGAGGACAGTCCCCCCACTTCCAACTCAACACTCAGCATCTTTCAATTTCCTCCCAAACAGACCACCTGTGCCCAAGCTACAGGTTCTGCTCTAGGATGAACCCAAAAGAAGATGACAGTCAAAATCCCCACCTGTTCCGACAGCTGGGTAAGAATTTCCAAAATAGTATATACATAAAAGGCAAAACAGGCAGCATTTTGGGTCTTTGGTTTTAGATCTTTTGTTTATTAACCTTCCAGAATTTAGAACTTCTGATTTTTATGTGTTTATCTATTTATTTGGGGGAATAGAGTTCTGTCAGTTCATTATACAGAAGAAATCATGCTTTTCCTTAAGCTTTTCCTTTTCAAAGCTGGGGAGGAGAAGTAATAGAAAAATTAGAAATATGCAGAGAAATCTAACAGATGAAAAATGTCCCTATGTACTTATTAACAACCAAATAAAAGTAGATAGCCACAGATTTAATGTTGGTGATGACCAGGTTTTACTGCTCTTTCTGAATTCACGACACAGACACAACCTTGAGATTTGCCTAAATCATAAATTTATCAAATTCCCAGAGTCACTGTGGTATTTTTTGGTTAGGCTGTAATTGCTCACCAGTTGATATTTCACGTCTAATTAGCTTGGTTTCTTTCAGAGTGGTGGAAACCTCGGAGCAGTCATAGACGCTGGGAAACTTATTTATTATGTGCATCTACATTTTGAAATGAAAAGGTCATATGATAAAAATGGTTGATCTTAATAAGCTCTGCTTAATTTCATATTTCATCATCTTTGAGATATCCCAGGAGGGAAACGCCAAGGAAACTCTTAATGGTTATGATTGTGATGATTTACGTTTCAAATTATAATAATTCTCTTCATTTTAGACCACTTATTTGACATGTTCATAATAGGGGTACTTTTTGAGAATACTGGGAGTTTTAATAAGCTAGGTTCATTTCAGCCTATTCCTGAATTTTGTACCAAATCATGGTAAGAAAGTAATAATTAATACTTTCTTTTTCCCTTTTGGTTTCCATTGGATATGGACTGAATTTTGTTCCCCCCAAATTCTTATATAGAAGCCCTAACCCCCTGTGTGTATTTGGGCCTTTAGAGAGATAATGAAGGTCAAGTGAGGTCACCAGGGTGGTGTCCATATAAAAAGAGATAGAGCACGGGCTCTCTCTCTCTTCCCCCAAGTACACAGGGAGGTCATGCACAGCATGACACATGCAAGGACACAGCAAGAAGAAGCCATCTGCAAGCCAGAAGGAGAGCTGTCACCAGGAAAGAGCCCTCCTCACACCTTGGTATTAGACGTCTAGCCTCCAGGATGGTGAGAACACAAATGTCCATGGTCAGTCTCCAGCTTCTGGCATTCTGTCATGGTAGCCTGAGTGGGCCAAGGCCTCCTCACTCCCGGAATGTGTGTTCCTGGGCACAGATGCTTTTATTCAGCTCTGTACCCTCTACAGCTCTAGGACGAGGTCTTCAATAGCACAGACCGTCAATGGATGCATACATATTGCATTTAGGTCTATCTGAGAAATGTCTATGGAGAGCATGGCGGGGTGTGAGCTCCACGTCTTGAGGACAAGCAAGTCCCAGACCTCACTGTTAGAGGCCTTGCTTCCAACCATGAATGGAAGTGGGACTTGGGTATTGTACACACAGCACACAGCCAGAGCAGGGCACTAGAGAACAGACAGAAGGATCCACTTATTTTGTGGTAGGATTTCTCCTGAAGAGTCACATGTTTCAATACTGATTACATCAATGCTCCCACCAGTGCAACTACCACAGGGGAAAGCCAGTCTGATCCTAGGAGGGCCAGGGATGCTGTCGGAGGTGGTCTCTCCTGTGTCACTGTCCCTCCAGCATAGCCACCTGTGGTCCTCGATCCTCAGACAGCCTGCTGACACTTGTACCGGACCCCACGCCAGAGCTGTGGGCATTGAGTGTAGCATGGGCTCTCTTTGCAGCTTCCTCCCATGGGGGTGGCCCATCCTCGGCTGGGTGGTGCCACCCGCCTTCCACCCCTGCCGAGGCCTCCCTCCCAGAGGAGCAGAGTGGGACACAGGAAGAATCCCATGACCTGAATTAGCAGCCACTTCTGTCTTGAACATGAAAGGCCCCATACGTGACCGAGCAGGGACCGCCTCAGCGTCCAGGGAAGGCAGAACACAGCAGCCCGCTCCTCTTCTGAGACCGCCCCTCCCTTTGGCCCATGTCTCTGCTGGCCATCTGAACATCATCTCCTCAAAGGCTGAAGTAGGAAGACATCTGTGCCCCCTGTTATCTCTGATGTCTTCACCACCACCTGCTGGATTTTCTCAGCTCTCAGAAGCTGTGTTAAACATGATCAGAATCTGTCTGCTGAGGAAACAAGTTGGGCAGGGCTGAGCATCTAAGTTCGCTGCCACCTTAGCCTGAAGGAAATCTAGAAATTATTATATTAAGGAAATTCCTAGAGTTGAACACAGGTACAATCAGAGTGCCACAATGGCCCAACCATGAGTTGAACACAGGTACAATCAGAGTGCCACAATGGCCCAAGCACAAGTTGAACACAGGTACAATCAGAGTGCCACAATGGCCCAAGCACGAGTTGAACACAGGTACAATCAGAGTGCCACAATGGCCCAACCATGAGTTGAACACAGGTACAATCAGAATGCCACAATGGCCCAACCACGAGTTGAACACAGGTACAATCAGAGTGCCACAGTGGCCCAAGCACGAGTTGAACACAGGTACAATCAGAGTGCCACAATGGCCCAAGCACGAGTTGAACACAGGTACAATCAGAGTGCCACAATGGCCCAAGCACGAGTTGAACACAGGTACAATCAGAGTGCCACAATGGCCCAACCACTCTTCGCCTCCCCGGGATCACGTTGTCACATACTCAGGACTCAAGAGGAAAGAAAGGAACAAAGCAAGAGAAATAAAAGGGGAGTGCCATTTTACAGCAAGAAAATTCAAATGAAAGTCTACAGAAGATAAAAATTAACAACTGTGGTCCCACAGCATAACCCTCCTTCAAGTGGAATAAAGTAAATGAATGACCTTGGTGGGTCCCATCTGGAAGCATAGAGGAAGAATTGAAGGCCAGACTCTTTCGAGTGATGATAAAAGAGTAGTAACTTTGAGTTTCCAGGATCAATGCGTGGAGGGTTGTGAACATGAGAGAAAAGGGTTCAGAAGGGCTGGGGAGAGAAAGGACCCCAAACCCACCCACGAGACACTGTCAGGGAAAGAACTCACTGTTGCCACTGCATTTCCAAGGACCAAAATCTCAGCTACACTGGCTTGAACTCTGTCCATCCCAGCAAGCAAACAAAATGGTTTTCTTTCCAGAATGATCCTCTGGTAGCCATGAAAGGGCTGTAAAATTTCTACACTTATTACCTTATGTTGCCAGTGCTTTGCGGTAATGACAGAAGAGGGAACTCATCCATTGTAGGGCAGACACGGAGAAGGAGAGAAAGCAGAAGCATCAGGTATGTGAGGACAGGTGAGCACACAGGTCAGTGATATCAGGGCTCTCGGAAAGAACAAAAGTCATTAGGAATTCCCAAGGGGGCCGTATTCGCTTTTTATGGTTGCTGGGACAAATTACCACAGATGTAAGCACATACTTATTACCCCACAATTCTGGAAGTCAGAGGTCTTCCTGAGCTACAGTCAGGGTGTGGGCAGGGCTGTGTTCCCTTTGGAGTCTCAGGGGATCCTGAGATGAGAATCCATCCCTCATCTTTTCCGGTTTCTAGGGATACCCGCATTTGTTGTCATAAGCATGTCTGCATGGTCCCTTTTGCTGTGTAAATTAACATATTCACAGGTTCTTAGGATTAGAATGTGGGCATCTTTAGGGGCCATTGTTTCGCCAATCACAGAGAATTTCCCAGAGTACACTAGATTGGGTTGACAGCCATCCAATTTAATTGAAGATGATTTTTCTCTGGGTTACAACAGAGGTGAAACAGTATTTGTGTTTACAACAGTAAACACATACGGGCATTTCTGAGGAGCCAGAGAACATGTGATGTGAATGGGCTGTCCTAGAATTTACCACCCATGTCCACACCCGAGAGCAGACTGTGCTCTCCTAATAACTCTCTGAGGTGGGCATCACCACCTTCCTGATGCAAACATGCCTGAGGGGAAGAGACTGGAAAAATATTTGATTAAAGATATTCTGTGAAATTAAAAGACATTTAAGAAGAGCAAGTCAATGTTCACATTTGTTCATATAGGCGTGCGTGGTCTATATGCATATTCTATTTTTGTATACTTACAATATCTTAAAAATAAGTTGTATTCTATGTGTTCCATTGGAATCTTGCCACGTGGGTGCCCCTGGGTGGCTCAGTCAGTGAAGAGTCTGCCTTCGGCTCAGGTCATGATCCCAGGGTCCTGGGATGGAGTCCCACCTCGGAGTCCCTGCTCAGCGGGGAGCCTGCTTCTCCCTCTAGCCCTCCCCTCCACTCGTGCTCTCCCTCTGTCAAATAAATAAATAAAATCTTTATTGCATGGAACACTGGATGTTGTGCATAAACAATGAATCTTGGAACATGAAAAAATAAAATTAAATTAAGATGTTAAAAAAATTATAACAAAATCACGTATACTCACATGCAGGATCCATGACTCGTCGGAGTCACGAATACTGTGACAGGCTACCTGAGCTTCACAGGCAAGTCTACACGCAAATTTATACACAGCCTTTTCTGCTTCTTGCTTTCCTCACGTAATAGGCTTTGAGAAGATTCCATCAGGTCAATGAAGAACCTTTTATGGATCACATACTGTTTCTTGTTCATTTGTTTCTCTTTTCTGTCTCCCCCTCTCAGCTAAGGTCTTTTATCTTTCCATTTGATTGAACAATGCTTGCCGTTCTTGGCACATTTTATAAAAGCTGCTTTAAGTCAGTCTTTGACTGATATTTTCAACACGTGTGCCATTTTGGCACTGATGTCTATTGAATGCCTCTTGCCGTGTAGCTGATACATTTCTGGTTCTTCATAGGCTGAGTAATTCTGGATTGTATTCTGGGCACATTAACTATTATGCTAGTGAACTTTTGAGTCTTTTCTAAAGCTTCTGGAGAATATTGATATTCACCAATATTAAAAAATGATTGAAGAAGTCAATTCAGTCACACAGAGTTGACGCAACACTTCATGGAGTGGGAGGTCTCCCTTCGGAGAACTGCACAACGAGTCTGAAGGCGGAAGCTTTCGTAGGTTAAAGAATAAGGAACAAGGAAGTCAATTTGGGCCCAGAGTAGGCAGCTGGGGGCTGGCTAAATGGATATACTGTGTTTCCAGACAAGTGGGGTGTTTACAGGGACACTAAAGTTATCTGCATACTGGTTTGCTGATATGGCACTGTGGGCAGGAGTGGGTCCATCTGAGGTCAAGAAATATCTTTCAGCCGTGCTCCAGTAGACAGCCACTGTCTAGGCTGTCAGTCATGTCCAGTCCTCCATGGCTCTGGTATAAACGCCCATTCCATTCTCACAGCCTGCGTAGCACTGTTAGGATCTGAAGCCAGGCATGTGAGTGACATTGAGTCTGTGACCTCAGCAGGGGCCTAGCCCTTAGCTCAGTACTTAACACTCTCCCATGTGCTGCTTTAGGTAAGACCCATGAGTGTGTGCCTAGAGGCTGAGCCCCGGAACAAGTGGAGCACTCCTGGGGCTGCTTTCCTAATGTCTCCTCTTTGCACAATCTTCTCAGTTCTCTCTGGGTCCTTAAAGTTCTCCTTTGGAATCCTCCTTTGTATAGAGTTGATTTATCCTACTGTCCTCTGTACTTCCCAAATGGTGCCCACAATTAAGGCCATGTGACATGAGGGCACAAAAAAAGAGACAAAGATATTCATGCACTTTCCAAGGTCAAAACTCCTCTGCTCAATGGGAAGGTGATCTCCCTTTTATAATAGGTCCCTGTGGGCCCACTGCTGTTGTGCCTCTGGGAGACATCTTTGTCGCTCCTTGAACTTAAACTGGAGAGTGTCTCCTGGAGGTCTTTGTCTGCTCTGGTGCCTATGCTGAGTCTCTGGCTACAAGAAGTAGTGAGGTTGCCGTCAGTTTAAATAGAACTCCAAATTCTGGTCCTCATCGCCAGTCCTTCTGGTACCACTTAACCTTCTGGGGCTCTCAGACCACTGACCCCTGTGTTCAGTCCAGTCTCCCAGCTGCACACACAGGGCCAGGCCGTGTGGAGGGTGCCTCCTTCGAGTCACCAGGACCTGGACCCCTGATTCCGGCTTCTCATCCCAGTCTCCACACACTGGGATTCAAATAATCCCTGTCTTCTAATTGGAGATGCACTTGACAGGGTTTTCCATACGCATCACTTAACTCATTGCTCATCTGATACTCATTATCCACCATTTTCAGCAGGAAGAGACTCAAGCAAAGAGCCTGAACCACACGGCTAACGTGTCACAGAAGAGGGTCAAGCCTCTACCTTCAGATTCTGAGTTAGCAACTTCAGTGCCCCTCCCAGAGTTCATTATAAGCAGCATAATCAGTGGAGGCACCTATGGCTGTGGGACCAAGATTCTCCTCCTGGGACAAGAAGTCATACGTTTTGCATAAAACAGTACTTTCTTCCCCTGGATTTGAATGAAGATGATGGTGATTTCAGTGGGAAATGGGTAAAGTCCAAACAAATAATTACTTGTGGGAAAACGTCTGTGTGTGTTCTCCCTCAAACCTCTCAATATATGCATCAAGATAAAAGGATAACCACTATCACACTCTACTTTCCAGATCTTGGTATTTATGTATTTATTCTTCATATATCCGTATGGCTTTTCCTTAGGGAACTTTATAATGAAAAGTATCAAGATCTCGGAGTGAGTTTATCAAACTGTGTTTCTCTAATAGAAAATATTGTTTTATTTCCTTGGGGTCTGATGAAAAAACATGAAATGAGATCTTATTTTTCCTTTATAGAAAAAAATATTACTGGGATGGCTAATCGTAATTATAAAACTTCTGAAACAGAATACTGAAATCAATGAAGACATATTTTCTAATTTTTTAAACCTTTCTAAGTACCATCTTTTCATATTGAGAAATAAGGATTTTATACTTTTCTACTAAAGTTGAAAATGGAAATTCCTCTTTTAAAAACTCTGAAAATGCAAGACCTCTCACCAGAACTCCCCTGATAGAACTTGCTGGAGGCATCTGGTGTCTCTGAATTTTAATAATCTCTTTATGAAAAAGTTTTCTTTTTTATCACCCACATGGAATGGGAGCATTTGTGTTCCATCTTGCATGCCCTGTGCAAAATCAGAATAATAAACCAGCATCTCTGCATTGCGCCGGAGGCTTAGAGAAGTCCGCCCTGCACACCTCCAGGCCTTTTGGTAAACACCCCTGGGAGGCTGCTTGCACACCTTGGAGGCTTCCAGGGCTGGTCTTTGCAGTTTCCCTTTTGTTTTCTGAAAGGATGAAGCTGAAAAATACATTAGAGGAGGAAAAGGAAGATATTTGGCTAATGGTTATGTAAGGGAATATCAAATTTGGCACCGGAGGGAAGAAAACTCGAAAGGGTTCAGAAGAGTGTTTGTCTAAGTAAACCTCTTGTCTTGAAAACATAAGAAACGAGGAACAGTCCCTCGCCTTTTCTCTTCATGTGTTTGGGGAAAAGCATCATCCTCGTGCTGGTGATCGTGCAGAGGAGACGTCTCCTGAGAGAGCGGGAGCCGGGGGCCCGCACGCCTCCCGCTGCCTCCTCACCCTGGTGACACTGTGTCTCTCGCCCCGGCCAGAAAACATCCTGGTAAGAGCAAGTGCAAGGGGTTTGGAGCAAATCTACCCACGTAAATGTATTTCCAGATGGTTGTGTTCTCTGTTGCAAGTTCCTATTTCTGCTTCCTAGACAACACGGCTGTCAGGACAGAACGGAACATGCAGGACAATGAAATTGCTGACCATCCAGCAGATGTGAGTATACCATTATATCTGCACCTTAATTCAAGTAAATTAAAAAGAGAGAAAATGGGGCGCCTGGGTGGCTCAATGGGTTGGGCCTCTGTCTTTGGCTCGGGTCGTGATCAGGGTCCTGGGATCGAGTCCCTTGTCAGGCTCTTGGCTCATCGGAGGGCCTGCTTCCCCCTCTCTCTCTCTGCCTGCCTCTCTGCCTACTTGTGATCTCTCTCTCTTTGTGTCAGATAAATAAATAAAATCTTTAACCAAAGGGAAAAAAAGAGAGAGAGAGAGAGAGAGAGAGAGAATGCATCTGAGTGCCAAACTAGGTGTCTCCAAAAAGTTCTTTCTAATAGTAACATTCTCAGTCTTTTGGTATCGGTTGAGACCTGATTTGTGACCCAGTATGTGGTCTATTCTGGAGAAGGTTCCGTGTGCACTTGAGAAGAATGAGTATTCTGTTGTTTTAGGGTGGAATGTTCTGTATATATCTATGAGGTCCATCTGGTCCAATGTGTCATTCAATGCTCTTGTTTCTTTATTGATTTTCTGCTTCCATGATCTATTTCTGAGAGAGGTGTGTTAAGATCTCCTACGATTAGTGTATTCATATCAATATGACTCTTTATCTTGATTAACAGATTTCTTATGTAATTGGCTGCTCCCATATTGGGAGCATAGATATTTACAATTGTTAGATCATCTTGGTGGATAGTCCCTTTAAGGATTATGTAGTGTCCTTCTGTATCTCTGACTACAGTCTCTAGTTTGAAGTCTAATTTGTCTGATATGAGAATCGCTACCCCAGCCTTCTTTTGAGGCCCATTGGCATGAAAGATGCTTCTCCATCCGTTCACTTTCAGTCTGCGTGTATCTTTAGGTTCAAAATGGGTCTCTTGTAGACAACATATGGATGGGTCCTGTCATTTTATCCAACCTGCAACCCTGTGCCGTTTTATGGGCGCATTAGGCCATTCTCATTGAGAGTGATTATTGATAGATGCATTTTTATTGACATCGTGTTACCTTTGAAGTCTTTCTGTAGATTGTCTCTATATTTCTGTTCAATGCTATTCTTAGGATTTTTCCTCTTTTATAGAACCTCCCTTAATATTTCCTGCAGTGTCAGCTTGGTGGTTGCATAGTCTTTTAAGCCTTGCCGGTCTTGGAAAGCCTTTATCTCTCCATCCATTCTGAATGTCAGTCTTGGCTGCATGTTCTTCTCACTCAGTGCCCTGAATATATCTTGCCAGCCCTTTCTGGCTTTCCAGGTCTCTGCGGACAGGTCTGACGTGATTCTGATGGGCTTCCCTCTGTAAGTAAGGAGCCTCTTTGCCCTGGCGGCTTTCAAGAGATTATACCTACAATTATAATTCCTCAATTTGACTATCAGGTGTCGTGATTTTTTTTTTTTTTTTTTTTGGAATGTAGAATCTTGGGTGGAGACCGTTCAGCCTCTAGTACATGAACGCTGGTTCCATTCGCGAGATTGGGAAAATATTCATGAAGGACTTGTTCCACTATATCTTCTAGATCTTTCTTTCTCCTCCCCTTCAGGGATGCCAATAATTCTGACGTTGGAACGCTTCATGGCATCATTTATTTCCCTGATTCTGTTTTCGTGGTTTCTAAGCTGTTTGTTCCAGGCTTCCTCCTGATCCTTTCTCTCTATCTGTTTGTGCTCCAGATCACTAATTCTATCTTCTGTCTCAGTTACCCTACCTTTGAGAGACTTTATTTAGATTGGAACTCATTGAGAGCATTGTGAACCTCCTCCCTGGTAGCTTTCAGCTCTGCCCTAACATTGTGAACATCCTGACTGGTCGCTTTCAGTTTGGCCCTAATCAATTCTGTTTGGTCATCCATGGCTTTCTGCACAGAAGGGACATGGCAGAACTCCTGGATACTATGAGAAGCTCTCCCACCGCCATTGTCCTACGCATTTCTGGAGTAGGAGGCTGAAAATAATAAAAAGCATGTAAGAATGAAGACAGCTGATTAAGTAACTTTTATGGATTTGCGGGCCAGCTTCTTAAGAGGACCCAAGAATACATAGAAAGAATAGAAAAATCACTCCTATTTGTGACACCACAACAAACATTTTACTTTCCAAAACAACAGAACTTAGAGGGCAGCAAAGGAAAGATGAGCCTCAGAAACTCTTTTGTGTATTGATTTCTCCCAGCCCACCGGTTGCCCTGGTTCCTATGTCCCTGAGTAGAGAGCAAAAGACAGAGTCTTCTCCTTGGAGGGCCACAGGCATGATGGTGTTGGCCAAAACACTGCCCAGGTACTCCCCCACCAGCACCCAGGGGAGGCGCCATCGTCCTGCATCCTGCCGTATTGAATACGGTCAGCTCCTTCACGCGGCTCTCAATGCGATGCGTGAAAAATACATCCTCGTTGCTTCCGTCTTGTTTCCGTTGTGACCCGTGGACGGCAGAGCCTTCCACGTGTTCATTGCCCATCCGGATCTCTTCTGCAATTGCTCTCTGTATGTTCTACCCCTCTACTTGTGGCGTTGTCTTTTTATGCACTTTTATAAAAAGAACAGTAGTAACTATCTTCTGGGCACTTCGTATGGCCCAGGCATCGTACTGAGGATTTGACAGACATGACTTAGTTGGATTCTCAGAACAACTCAGTGAAATAGAAAATCATCAGCTCCCACTTTGCAGATACACACACTAAGGTGCAAGGAGGGGAAATCACTTGGCCAAGATTACACAGTTAAGTGTTGCTCTGTGCCTGGCAATTAGGACCGTAGGTCCTCACTGAGTAGTGGCTAATATTACGTCCTATCTTACTGCATCACTGTTTGCTCTCTCTCTTCCCTCTCTGCCCTGCTCTCTAAGTTTTTAAGATTTTATTTTTTTAGAGAAGTTTAGGTTCACAGCAAAATTGAGAGGAGGGCTCAGAGGGTCCCCATATCCTCTTGCCCCCCCACGCACAGCACCCTCCTCTAACGGAAACCCCCTCAGTACATTTGCTATGATCGATGAACCTCCAGGGCTACACCATAATCACGCAGGGTCCGTGGCCTACATTAGGGTTCACTGTGGCCCTCCTGGACCTGCACGTGCTATTGGTCTGCACCAATGTTTATTGATGCGTCTGTCACTACAGTGTCACTGCCCTAAAAATCCTCCGTGGTCTGCTACTCATCCCTCTCTCTTCCACCTGCTGGTAGGACGGAGGAGGTCACCTCCTGGTGACCACGATCTTTCCACTGTCTCCTTAGTTTTGCCTTCTCTGGAAGGTCAAAGAGCTGGTACCGCAGAGAATGTAAGCCTTCCAGCTCAGCTACTTTCAGTCATAATGAATTTACATTTCCTATGTGATTGTTTTCTGTCTTGATAGCTCGTTTCTCTTTAGTGTTGAATAATATTCCATAGTCTGGATGGGAGGGTTTGTTTTTGTTTTTGTTTTTGTTTTTGTTTTTCCCATTCACTGAAGGACACCTTGGTTGCTTCTAAGTTTGCAATTAAGAATAAAGCTGTTATAACCATGGGTGTAGAGGTTTTTGCACGTATTATGAATAAAACTGTTATGACCATGGGTGTAGAGGTTTTTGCATGTTGTGTGAACAGGCATAAGTTTTCAATTCATTTGCTCATTTGTGTAGATACCAAGGAGGATGATTGCTAGATCACACAGTAATACAATGTTGAGTTTTGTAAAAAAAAAAAACAAAACACCAAACTGTTTTCCAAAGTGGCTGTACCCTACGGCATCCCCAGGAGCCGCGTCTAAGAACTCCTACTGC
Organism: Mustela nivalis; assembly: GCF_964662115.1. Taxonomy (NCBI): domain Eukaryota; kingdom Metazoa; phylum Chordata; class Mammalia; order Carnivora; family Mustelidae; genus Mustela; species Mustela nivalis. Next base: position 176,312,037 of record NC_139022.1, read on the forward strand.
TCCATATCCTTGTTAGCATTTCGTGTTGTCAGTATTTAGCATTTTGGCCAATCTGCTGGTGTGTAGTGGTATCTCATTGTTTTATTTATTTAATTTTTTAAAAAGATTTTATTTATTTATTTGACAGAGATCACAAGTAGGCAGTGAGGCAAGCGGGGGGGGGGGGAAGCAGGCTCCCCACTGAGCAGAGAGCCCGATGCGGGACTCTATCCCAGGACCCTGGGATCATGACCTGAGCCGAAGGCAGAGGCTTAACCCACTGAGCCACCCAGGCACCCCTCATTGTTGTTTTAAACTGCCACTCCCCAGTGACATCAGCTGTGCAACAAGGACTCTCTTAGGGTCATTTCCATCTCATCCCTTCCTTAGTGATGTCTCTGTTAAAGACTTTTGCCCGTTTTCAAAATAGATTGCTTGTTTTCATATTAATTTTAGGAGTTCTTTGTATTTTTGGATAGAAGTCTAGCGTCATATATCTTTTGCAAATATTTTCTTCCACTCTGGCTGTCTTTTAATTCTCTTGACAGTGTCTTTCTTAGAGTGGAAGTTTTTAATTCTAATGAAATCCTTTCCTGTTATATCTCCAAAGTTATCTCCAGACCCTACACCATCTGATTTTTCAAGAGTTCTACAGTTTAGGGTTTTACATTTTGGTCTATGGTCCATTTTGATAAAACTTTTGTCAAGGGTCCATCTAGATTCACTGTTTTTGCATGTGGGTGTGCACTTGTTCTGCCCCATGTGTTGAGAAGACACTCTTTGCCTCATTGTGTTGTCTTCACTCCTTTGTCACAGATCCGTTGGTTGTATCTATGTGGGTTTGAGTTGCTTTTCTAAGAAGATTTCAGGAGCACTTTGTACATTATGATTGTTAACCTGTTGTTGAGTGTACATGTTGCAAACGTCTTCTAGACTGTGGCTCGTTTTAATTTTGTTAATGGGGACTTTAAGACAGAGGATCTTCATTTTCTTTTACGTCTCTGAGCTTTCTACCTTGCACAGAAAGGCATAAATTATAAAAATATTATTTTAATTTTTCTTCTGACAGTCTCATCATGTTCTTTTTCTATTATGCTGTGGAGGGACAGGTCATCATTTTGTGTATGAGAGTAGGAAGGATTCAGACTGAATTTTCCCCAAATCGATAGGCCATTTTTCTAAAAGATATGAGATGTAGTCTGTATTTTACTTGCTCTGTTACAATGACAATTTTTGTCATATACTTACCATAGAAAGGTAAGGTCCTCTTCACTGATGGCATAGTTTGAGTTTTCTGTTTGGACCTGCCCTACACTTTGTGCCATCAGCTTGTGGGGTTCCCTGGAAAGCACGGGGCTTCCTCATCGCGTGTGTCATTGATTCGCAGACCGAGTTGAGCTGGGAGGCTGACGCTGCGCACGAGCTGCTGCTCACCCCAGCTCACAGGCCGTCTCTCCGGTGATTCATGCTCCCATCCTCTGTTAGAGATCTCACACGCACATCCCAGGTACTGGGAGAATTAGTTCCTTACTTTTATTTCAACGTAATTATGACATTTTTGTTACAAAGTGTTTTCATGTCTTATTCTGGTGCAGAGACAGCTCACGACTTCCAGTTCTTACAACTGGCTGCTTCGCTGCGATGACAGAGGGCTTTCGCTCATCCTCCTGGATTTCTAGGGCTCGAACTACGCAGTTGGTAAATGTCAATTTTCTCTAACTTATTTATGTCTACACTCAGTACAGTGGTGAGAACGTCCAGGTCAGTGAGGACCGTGGCACAAAGAGCAGAAGGCTTTGGCATCCATGAGATGTTCATGGAACTATGTCTCTTCCAACATGCCTGGGTCTGTTTCCATGGGATTCCGGGGGCGGTGTCAGGAGCCAGTGTCCGTGCCTCACACTCTCTTCTCTGCTCTCTCTTTGCCAAGTGTCTCTGAAGGAACAGTGGTGAATTTCATCTCATGCTATTTCAGCATCTGAGATAATCACATGTACATAAATTTTCTATCTGAGTATGCTAATGCAATTAATTCCATTAATACACTGCCCCACCTTTTAATAACCTTGAAAGGTAGGTATTGTCATACGTTCACTTGCAGATCCCCTTACTGCTGCTCGGAGAAAGTCATTAGCTCACCCCTGATAACAGCCATTAAGGGGCAGAGTCAGGATCAAAGCTGTTTTGTCTGGCCCCAAAGCTCCTGACCCACCCTGCCATGAAGCCTTGGTGAAAGTGTTCTAGTCTCCATCCCTCCAGACTGTGAGCACCATGGACTTTTTAGAGGGACGAAGGGCAGGGAGACGTATGTGTATGGAGTGCCCTGGGGCACAGCCTGTGTGTTGCCCTGTGCACGGTCCTGGGAGGTCCTGGGGGACCTGTGGTTGGGGGTGACCCACCTCCAGGGATTGCTCAGCTTCACAGCCACCTACCCCCCACTGAGAACCAGTCAAGTCCACCCCACCTTCCCTGGAGGAAACTCTGGGAAGACAGAATCCCACTTTTGGCCAAGAGTGTCCAGTTTCTCTTACTCTTCTCTGCGCAGGGGGAGACAGCCTGTGTCCTCGCTAAGCTGAGGTTCTGAGACATTTTGTCATGAGTGCACACGGTCTTTGGGTGGGCTGTGGGCGATTCCATGTGCTGGAGACCCTGCCCCCATCCGTGGTCTGGACCTCTCCCTCCTAGGCACGGTTTCTGTCATTCATTGTAACAGGTGCACCAGCTAGGCCTGGACCTGCCTGGAGAGCCCACAGCCTCCCGTTTGTCCACTGACGGACCTCCTGCCCTCCGGCCACAGCCATGGCAGCCCGAGCAGACCAACTCGTGCACATGCGTGCTCCACCCAAGGGAGGAGACTCTCTCTGGCCCTTCCAACCATGGAGCAGACTTGGCAAAGCCAAGTGGTGTCTGTCCCCCATCTCCACGTCTGCCTTTCACACACTCAACTGCTGGCCTCCACAGGCTCTTGTCTTCTGACTTAGTTTGGCATACAACCCCTTCTCTTTTCGAGGGGTTAAAATCCACACTATGCAAAACAGAATTCAACTTGTCTTCAGCGTAGACATGCCCACAGTAGCCTTTCCTGTCCCTCCACAGCCATAAGAAGTAGATACAAATGTGCACACAGCCTGAAGAATGTAGGGGAGACCTACCTGTGGAAACCCGTACACGAATGCTCAATCCCTCACTCATGCACAAGCACATGTTCACGCACACATGCTAATGCATACACATAGGTTCATGCACACAGATGTCAATGAGTACACACATGTTCCGGCACACGCTCGTGCATTTACATGTCCACACACTCACACACGTCCATGCACACACACACGTCCACACACATGCTCTTGCATATACACTCATGGATGCATGTTTGCACACTCGTGCACACATGCATGCTCTCACACACACATGTACACACTCATGCACACATACTCACACACATGTTTGCACATGTCCATGCACACAAGCTCATGCAGGTGTACACACTCATGCACATGCACACATTCGCTCACACACATACTCATGCACATGCACATGTTCACACACTCATATACATGGTCGTGCACACACACGAGTTCACACATGCATCTCACACACATGTACACACTTGTGCACATGCACATGTTCACACACTCACATACACACTCATGCACATGTTCACACACTCAGACACATGCGTGCACATATTCATATACACACTCACACAGTGATACACACACATGAGTAATAAGCTACCAGGTGTCTCCGAGCGTGGGCGAACTGAGTGGTATTTACGTCTCCTTTATTTGTCATATTAATGTCTGTGCTGTCTAGAGGCTGAGTTGGTGGCCCTCCCTTCTCCTAGCTTGATTTTTATTTATTGCCTTTTACTCAGTTGCCTTTTTCCAGAGGTGGAGCAGTTGGGTTTAGAGCCATGATCGAGCTCATGAGGAAGCCAGTGCCGCCTGTCCCCTCCCCATGCAGTTCCTGAGAGCCGGGGAGTCGCAGGCAAGAGGAGACCTGTGGACACGGTGTCATCTCATTATCTCGATGGCCTTTTGCAAACCAAGGACAGAAGACTTCCAGGCAGCCACCTCCCTCCTCAGGGAACATTTCCTAGTTACCCACTGTCTGGCTTTGGCTTTCATTTCTGTGAGGTTTGCTCTCCTGGGTTTTCTCAGGAAAATGCAATTCCTCAGGTTATGGAGACTTGAGGATGAGCCGTGGCCTTGGGCACAGCAGCAGGCTGCCTCCGCACTTCCCAACGGGCCGGCCGTGGGATCGCAGCGCTCACCTCCCAAATGTCTGAGCTCTCAGGTGTCCACCATTGTCTCATAATGTGCCATTTCTCACGCAGTGCTGAACTTCAGGATATAAAACAAAGATTCCTCTTTGGCCGCTGTTACTGGACCAGTGAGCCTGTACATCAGTCGGTATCCCTGCTTCCTTCTCCCGGAGCCCTAGTGCTCTAAGTAGATGTCACCGATCGTCCTAAAATCATCCACCCCAGTGCAGAGCCAGGGCACAGACAAAGCCACATGGTTTTCACTTTCGGTTCTCTCCCACTGCTGAACCTTTGACTGCCCAGACCAGATGCCTTCTTACTCCTCCTCCAAAGAGCTGGGCCCTGCTGGACATGCACGCCCATGATCTAATCGCGATCTCACAGGACAGGCCACAGGACCACATTGTGCAGTGATGCTTCATGCCCTGAACGAACATGGGTCATATTCCCTGCGCTGCCCGTGGCTGCATGGGGAGCCACGTGCCCTGCGTGGGGCAGAGAGCAGTAAGGGGCCATAGGGCAGAGTGCACAGGGCGAAGGAAGGGAGTGACCTAAGGTCACCTCCCCAAAACGCAAAGCTCACCTGGAAGGCCAGTGTCCTCAGCTCATTTCTCAGTGATGAGCTGTATCCCACAGTGTATCCCACAGTGACGAGTGTTCTTGCCCTGCAGGAGCCTCTGTAGGTGGCCTGAACCGCAGCCGCTCCCCAGGGCTGTCATCTCCCTCCCAAGACGCCGTCCTCCTCCACCACCTCCTGTTGTCTCGGCTTCACACTCAGAGGCTTCCAGCTACAAAGTAACAAATGTGCATTGGTGGCGTGTCTGGATCATGGCAGTCAGGACACAGGGAGTCTACGTCCCGTCTCAAACCCCTCCTGGGCAGACTTCTTCTAGAATATTCTGCCACTTGTTCATGCAACACCACATGATCTTCTCCACTCCCATGAGCAAAAACACCTTTTTGATGCTTAGGAACCTAGTGAGGAGAAGCAGTGTGTGCATGAGTGGGGGACTTGCCCTCCTGCGCTCCATCGTGCTGTGTCAAGACGGACGCTCTCCCCCAGATGGGAAACCACCACCCCAGCACCTCAGGCTGGTTTCCTGCAGCATTCACGAGGTGGCATGGGATCAAGGCCCGAATGATCTCTTTGCCTTCCAGGTGCCCCCCCGTCCCCTGCTAAGGAAGCTTGGCCTCCCCCAGACTCCTCACCCTCAGCCAGCCTTCCAGAGCCTCCTTCCTGGAGAATTTGGGGCATGATACCACACAGTTTAAACACATCTCTCACCTATGTTATTTTTCATATCCTCAGAATTTTTGTTTTCCTTTCTGGCTCCCTCAATGTATTCTTTAGAAAGTGACGAGCCGGATGAGCTGGTCCACCTCACCCGTCTCTGCTTTTAGGTCCTGGAGCCTTTTACTCCCTCGTCAAGCTGCCCCTGCCTGCTCCGTGCTGAGGAGAGGTAGACCTTCCTGCCCCCTCTCAGCTCTCGGCTCAGGTGCCGACAGCACCCCTCAAGGAAAGAGGCCTGCTCATATTGGGGGTAGGGCCCCTCTTTGGCTGTAGACAGTGATCACCGCGCCGACTGCAGAATGTAATTTGGGAAAAACCCATACCATGTCTTTGTTTCATCCTGGCTGCTCGCCCACTAATAAAAGTGCCGGCTGAGTAAGAGCATGGGGCGAAATACAAGTCAGATTCATGCACGCAGGGGACGGCCAGGCCTGGCTGCTTGGCAGCATCTTCTTTTTCTCACTTTTTGCAAAAATGAGGCTTTTGAGCTATTTTCCTCATTATTAAAAAATCATGAAGAGAAAAATCATGAAGACAAGCATTGTCGGAGCTGGAAAAGGCCTTTCAAAAGTCCTTATTTCTGTTTGCATTCCTTTATAGAAGCAGGGGAGCAGAGCGCGTCGGCAGGGAAGGGGAAGGAGACTGCGCTCAGATCAGGGCTGTGCCCCGGTCTGCCTCCACCTACAGCTGCTCTTTGGGCCATTGGCTATGGGTTTATGGCCTTTCCTCCTTGGGTACAAGCTTACATACAGTTTTCACATTTAAAAGCAAATCATGAGAGGCAGGGGTGTTCTCTCCTTTGTGCTTAGCTTAATTCAAATGCCTTCAAATACTTGAAAGGCAAAGCCTGGAGTTTTAAGGGGAAAATGGCAAAACTTTTAAAACAATGTTAAAAGTTAGCACAGTGGATTGAAATCTTCACTCTATGCCTCATTATTTGTATGCAAGGGAACTTTGAAGAGTGCTTTGATGGGCAATAGTGCCCTTCTCCAGTGTCCTTGGGAGGCCGTCACCGCGGCGCCTGGGATGGCCCAGTGCACCCACTAGGTGCTTGGCGCGTCTGAGAAGTCTGAGAGCAGAAGAGACTCCGTTGTATGAGCTGTGAGATATACACATACATGTATCTATATAGGGTAGTAACATTTGCAGGAATGAATAAATCTTCATCTTTTGGTGTTTATTGCTTTCTGAAGAAAATCTTTATTCCTGAAGTTCAAATTACTTCATTAATAAAATCCAGCTATTAAAAACAATTTCTTTTGGTAGAAAAAGACGATTTTTTATGTGAAGCAATTATTTTCTTTACTTGCTATAAAGTCACCTTGGGAAAGAAGGTAACAAATATTTGCCAGGTGCGTGGGAGGTGCAGAAAGGCAGAGCACGAAATTCTTGCCGTTGCCCAGAAAGAACACCCCTAAGGCTCGGGTTTGTGTGGTTTGGGCTCTCAGGAGAATCAGGACTTGCAGACACGGTGGTGTCCCTTTCCACGGCCACTGTGCCCTGAGGCTACGGAGACTAGATAAACGGAGGGTCCCTTCTGGGCAGGAGTTAGTGGACGCCCCTCCACTGGCCACCTCCTTGTCAATTATCCGTGAGTTTCTGGCATCTTTTTTTATGATAATGAATGGAGCGGAATAGGGATGACTTCTGGGTGTTCAGATCTTGTTAGAACGTGACTTGTGGGTAAGACTGGGGTTTCTCTGCACACCCCCAGACCACCCCAATGAGAGGCAAAGACCCAGGGCAATGCACGGGAAACCAACACGTTCTGAGATGCACCCCCTATTACAATCCAACTGACCTGGTCTTTCTGTGCAAGTTCTCCGCACCCCCAACCCTGCCGGCCACCAAGTCCCATGAATAATCCTGCCCGAGGCCCCCCACCGCGCTCTCACTGCCCAGTTCTGACACGCCACCTTTGTCCCTGAATTCCTGCCACTGCCTCCTAACTAAGTGGAAATACAACCGAAATGCCAAAGAACTGCACATCAAGCTTTGGAAGGGTGACCGAGACCTGTATTGGTTATGACACACACATCGTCCGTAAAGGAACAATTAGCCCTGCTGTTTGCCGAATGCCCAGCTTGCAGCAGGGAGAGCTGACATGGCCAAGGACGTCTCGTGGGATGCCATCCGCATGCTCGGGCTCAGGGAGGCACAGAGGTAACACTCCGGGCTCGGGTTTCCGGGCTGCTGGTTCACTGAGCATCTCCGAGTCCCACTCCCTGCATTTTTCAGGAAAGAATGGCATAAATTCTTCATACGATTCCTCATTCTGAAAACTCGGGATGGTTTTCCTCCACGAGGAGGCACCGATCCCAGGGTCCTCTTCAATGCATTGACTGCTGATCTGGAAGGGAAAAGGACAGAGGGTTGCTATGGAAACCACAATTGGTGGAACAACAACACCTCTCATCTGAAGAGGGGGACACGCCAGAGAACCAGAGAAAGCGCGTCTTGGCCTTCCGCCCTGGCTGGCGTTTGAAGTCCCGGCCAGGATGCCCGCGCCTTCGTCTTCCTGTGCTGTCTCAGCCCCACCATGATGTTCTCCTGTCTGGGCCCCTGACTACAATTATCTGGGCTCCCAGCCATGATTCTTGGCATCTCCCATCCATGTTCTTCCATAGTGTGCACAGTACAAAACCGCAACTCTTACCAAATACTCTACCCCCTACACTGGCCGGCAGAGCCCAGCCCTGACCACTTCTCAAGCATTGTGTCTCTCTCTCTCTCACCTGCGGAACGTACCCTGGCATCTAAGTCTTCAGACAACTCACCCACAGCCCTTCCTGCCTCAGGACATTTGCACACAGCCCTCCTTACCCTCCAGCACCCCCCGTGCGGAGCCACGGTTTCCTCTTTTGTTCATCCCTGTATTCTCAACCCCTAGCACATTCCCGCCAATGTGGTGTGGGAAGTACGGATACAATGAGAACACCCGAGACTGTGAGAAGCTGGCAATGATGGGGCTAAAATCAGGCAGTCGGGAGGGTTTGGCTCCATCAGGAGGAAGTGCCTGTGCCTGGCCCTCTGGTGTCCTAGGACAAGTGAGAGAAGGGAAGCTTTTCCAGCAATGTCAGTGTTCCGTGATGATAATGAACATTAACTAAATTTTAGTATAGAACAGGGGCCAGTCCTTACATAAGGGTTTTATAGTTTTATGCTGGTTGATTGAGGTGACCATCCAGCAGGTGTCCTTGTGTGTTCATCTCCCTCACTGGACCCAACTGGAGAGAACAAAGATCTAAATCCTCCTGATTTTCACAGCACAGGGGCTGGTGCATAGTACATGATTGACGACCCTGTTAATGACTCCTCTGCTAGCTGTAGCATTCTGATTTTATATAGTAAATCCTGCAAGTGTCTATAATTTGCACTAGCAATTTAATCCAAAGCTGACTCTTAAAAGTAAACACCTTTTAGATGTAGAAGCATACACCTTTTCTCCTTCTCTGAGCAGCTCTTGTGTGGAAAGAACCAGAGGGATGAAAAGGTGCTCACTTATCAGCTTGCCCAGGTGCCGGACCGGCAGATTCAGCTTCCGTGGTGCTTTCTTGAGATTTTCAACCCCCTGAAAGGAGAAACCGGAGGAATGATGAACTGCTCTAAGTCATTCCGTGGGTATATTCTTGGTCGTGGGCATCCAATGGTAATGCCACCGGGGGTGTGCACAGCTAGCTCATTAGTGTACACACTTATTCTAGTCATGACTAGAACAATTAATCACACCAGCTCGAAGCCAGACTTCCAATTTCCATGGAGCTATCTATTAATTTTAAATGAATGCTGTGCCCTTTGTCAATGAGCTTGTGGTGTTTCATAATAAGAGAATAAACTTAAGCACATAATGTAAGAACATTCTTGACATCTATTTTTTTTTTTTAGTGATGCTAACTTGGAACTCTGATTACAGTGTGGGCGCAGAGCTGCAGCTGAGAGCATTGTGTGAGAGGGACCCTGGGGTGTAGGAGACCCCACGCCCTGCCAGCCTTTCCCAGTTTCTAGTTCTCAGATCTTGGGTAAGCTGGTCTGACCTCTGTGCCCCTACTTCATTCTGTTGGTCAGAGACAAGCACCAATGGCCGCCCCCACCCCTTGCAGGTTTTCTTTGAGATAACAGGTAATGCATCTGCTAACGTTTGGGCACCAATAGATGGCATTCTCCAATGGTATGGTTTGAAGAATGGTGCTTAAAAGGACTATTTACAGAGGTGTGGGCAGGATGTGGGATTCTCCCGTTGGGGAGTTCCTTTTTCTGGAGGGACAAGCGCATCCCAGACACAATCCCATGGGAAAAGACCATGGCAAAAGTGGAGACCTTGGCTGGTGAGTCACAGATAGCCTGTGATAGCCCTGGGTGTGTCGGGGGGACTGTGTCAAGACAAACACACTGACTTACCCCTGCCCCCTCCTCCTGGAGTGATCCAGTCGTCCCCCCGCATGAAACAAATGGTGGCCAGAGAGCAAGGCGAGCCTGTGGACACAGTTCATGCAGGGTGGCCTTCCAGGACAAATGGCAGACAACCACCATATTATTTAAAGACAAAAAACAATGAAGCAAGACAAAACCAGAGACGGGGGACAAACCATGAGAGACCCTTAATCTCCGGAAACAAACGGAGGGCTCCTGGGCGGAGGGAGGTCTGGGGCGGCTGGTGATGGGCCCTGGGGAGGGTGTGTGCTCTGGGGAGTGCTGGGAACTGTGTAAGACTGATGGTTCACAGGCCTGTACCCCTGAAACAAATAATATATCATATGTTAATAAAAATAAATGAATAAATAATCAATAAATAAACCCCAACACCAACCTTCTGGCATGCTATTTTAAACTTTCCAGTTGGAAGTAAGGACCAAATAGAGAAAGCCTGTGATTTTTTTTTTTTTTTTTTTGAGAACACATGGGTGCTTCGATGCAAAGAACTTATGCAGTTTGAGAATGTGGTGTGATCAGAGTGTATATTCTTATGTATCTTACCCAAGGGGACCTCTCCTTCATAAAACCATGCAGGGTCTGCCTCTGGAAATGGACTGTTGTCAAATTTGTCCTGAGCAAGGAACACGGGATAGGAGTGTGTCTTCCCCAAATGGTCCCATCCAGGGCAAACGGTGCATTCCTCCTTGACTCCTTGACAGGCAGCTGAATCTCAGAGCAGACCCTCCTGTGGCTGTCAGGGGCCACCTGTCTCCCTCGGCAGCAGGGACTTCCCCTCCAGCTCTGAGGTCACTGGAGTGACGGGAGACTATACCACACAGTGGTACATCTCATCTTTAAAAGTGTATTTTGAAAAGTTTCTCGTAAAATGAATTTTGGTGAATAAAATACCATTGTCCTCATTTCTGCGTGTTGTAGCTGAGTTCTGTCCTCGGAGAAGAAACCAAAGTCAGCAATACTGGAGACTGATTATCAAAATGCTCCTTGATTCTTCACTTGTCAATAAATTCCAGACACTCCTTGGATGCTAAGAGTGTAACCACTGGACATGAAGGAGGGGGTCATCTGGTGACCATCCTTAGATTTCCTATCACTGGGGCAAACTGTGCTGGCACCATCAAATGTTAGGACAGCCAACCACACATTCTGTCACTTCTCTTTAAAGAACAGAAGAAAATCAGCATGAAATCCAGAACCATACCCAAGCAGGGAATAATGCATATTTCATTCTAGAATGTACATTTTGAAGTTCCTGGCATCAGAAATATACTGGGGTTTAATTATATTAAAACCTATTTTTTTCTAAACTATACTGAAACGCTTTATAGACTATAAAATATATGAAATATAACTTAATACAGAAAAGCCATCTAGGACAATTATTGCCTCAATTAAGGGCCTTAAAATTTCCTTGATCTCTCACTTAAAGCTGTGTATTTAAAATCACAGAAAGATCCAAGCTAACTGTCCAAGCCTGACATTCTTGATGTCCCTAACCTCCAGCCTACCTGTTCACATTCCTACTTTCTTTTCATAAGTAAAGAGCAAGAGAGGTGACACAGGTTCATTGTGGGGACTGGGGCCCATGAATCATTCTGAATGGGGTGTGTTTATTGCAACACATGTTCAACAGGCCCAGCTCCGAGTTTATTAAAATTAACATATACTGGAATACAGTCAATTTGTCTGAATATCAAAAAAATGCCCCCTGAAACTACGACAGCATCTACAATATCTGACATTTATGTCACCTACTACACAGGGTCTATTCCTGAAAGAAGGAAAGAAGAGACCACTTGTGAAGGACTCATTGCCCTCATCTGTGAGTAGAGATTAGAACCCATCTCAGTGTGACAAGCTGTCACCACACGAACAGCTTAAGACAACAACATTTTACTTTTCTTTTTTTATATTTTCTTAGCTTTATTGAGTATAATTGACATATGAGAATTTGCACACCTTATTATATACATCTTGACAATTTTGGAGCTGTGCATATATCTGCAACACCATCACCATGACTACGGTGTTAAAGAATCCACATCTTCCAAAAGGTTCTTGTGTTCTTTTGTACGTACGCTTTTAATTTGGCAAGAACATTCAATGTGGAATTTTTCCTCTTAGCATGTTTTAATGTACACAAGAAGGCAACCATGTAGGTCCATAGTTCCTGTGGATTAGGAGCCGGAAGATAACTCATGAGCCCCTGCTCATGGTCTCCCAAGGGACCAGGCATGTGTTGGCCAGGGGTGACTTCTCATCTGGAGCTCAGCCACGGAAGGATCCACTTCCCTGCTTCCTAAGGGTGTTGGCAGAATTCCTTCCTCGATGCAGTAGGACTGAAGCCTTGGCTTCTCCCTGGCTGCCAGAGGCTGCCTTCACCCACTGTGTCATGGTGGCTCACCTCTTCAACCAGCAGAGAACAGCTTCTCCAGAGCCAGCTGGCTAGGATGCCTTCAAGAATGTTATATAATCCCAGAACGGACCCTCACCGTATACAATCATTAAGAAGCAAGCCATAGGCCTGCCTTGTTCAAAAGCGTACCTACCTTTCTGAAGGAATGAGGGGTCTCCTTAGAAGTCTAGCTTCTAGAGACCCTCCAGGAAAGAACTCCCTCATGCAAATAATCCCCAGCCTCCTGCTCTGTAGGATTCATTTCCACACAGTTTTCTAAAGGTAAGGAATATCTGTATCAGAGGCTTTTGGGGGGGGAGCATATTAATTAAAAATGACTCCTGATGAAGGGCATCTTGGCTCTTTCTACAGTTTGGCGCTCGTGGCCATTGCTGCTATGAACACTGGGGTACAGCTGGCCCTTCTTTTCTCCACATCTGTATCTTTGGGGTAAATACCCAGTAGTGCAATTGCAGGGTCACAGGGTAGCTCTATGTTTAATTTCTTAAGGAATCTCCACATTGTTTTCCGAAGTGGCTGCACCAACTTGCATTCCCACCAACAGTGTAAGAGGGTTCCCCTTTCTCCACATCCTCGCCAACACTTGTTGTTTACTGTCTTGTTAATTTTGGCCATTCTAACTGGTTTGAGGTGGTATCTCAATGTGGTTTTGATTTGAATCTCTCTGAGGGCTAGTGATGATGAACATTTTTTTCATGTGTCTGTTAGCTATTTGTATGTCTTCTTTGGAGAAGTGTCTGTTCATGTCTTCTGCCCTTTTTTTGACTTGGCTATCTGTTTTGTGTGTGTTGAGTTTGAGGAGTTATTTTTTTTTAATTTATTTTTTATTTATTTTCAGCATAATAGTATTCATTATTTTTGCACCACACCCAGTGCTCCTTCCAATCCGTGCCCTCTCTAATACCCACCACCTGGTTCCCCCAACCTCCCACCCCCCCCATCACTTCAAACCCCTCAGATTGCTTTTCAGCAATCTGGAGCTTGAGAAGTTCTTTATAGATCTTGGATATCAGCTCTTTGTCTGTAGTTTCATTTGCGAATATCTTCTCTCATTCTATGGGTTGCTGCTTTGTTTTGTTGACTGTTTCCTTAATTGCACAGAAGCTTTTAATCAACGGACGAATGGATAAAGATATGGTTTGTATATATAATGGAATATTACCCCTCCATCAGAAAGGATGAATACCCAACTTTTGTATCAACATGGATGGGACTGCAGGAGATTCTGCTGAGTGAAATAAGTCAAGCAGAGAGAGTCAATTATCATAGGTTTTCACTTACTTGTGGAGCACAAGGAATAACACAGAGGACACTAGGAGAAGGAAAGGAAAAGTGAATTGGGGGAAATCGGAGGGGGAGATGAAGCATGAGAGACTGTGGGCTCTGAGAAACAAACTGAGAGTTTCAGAGGAGGGGGTGTGGGTGGTTGGGTGAGCTTGGTGGTGGGTATTAAGGAGGGCACATATTGTATAGAGCACTGGGTATGGTGTATAAACAATGGATCTTAGAACACCAAAAAAATAAAATTAAACTTAAAAAAATGTAAAAAATTAAAAATTAAAAATTAAAAAAAATTAAAAAAATATAAAAATGAATCCTGAAAGAGATGCTGAGATGACACACATACATACAACATGTATGTACACACACAGAAACACACACCTGATCCAGCATATTATGACGAGATGCTACAGATGTTATATGTGGTTATAATGTTAGAGGAGCCCCAACTGGACCAGAATGAGCCCATTCTCGCACCGTAGGCATGCGCAGTCACTGGCTGGGAGTAGCCAGGGTGAATCCAGAGGGCTGGGCCCCCTGCTCCCTAAAGCAGGCTTTTTTTTCTTTCTTTCTTTAAGATTTTATTTATTTGACACAAAGAGTGAGAGACAGACAGAGAGACAGAGAGAGAGAGCGCACAAGTAGGCAGAGTGGCAGGCAGAGGGAGAGGGAGAAGCAGGTTCCCTGCTGAGCAGGGAGCTCGACTGCGAACTGGATCCCAGGATCCTGGCATCATGACCTGAGCCGAAGGCAGATGTTTACCTGACTGAGCCACCCAGACACCCCTGGAGCAGGTTCTTGAAAGTCTCTGTGCAGCTCCCTGGAGTCATCAGTCAGGGACAGAGGTGGAACGTAAAGCTCATGTCTCTGATCGCAGACGAACAGCATTATTTGCTTTCCACGGATTATTCTTTTAGAGATTCCACTAGAATATGTTAAACACAATTTAATTTTCAAGGATTTAACGAGGTAAAGCTCTGAAAGCTTTGATTTATAAAATTGAAAGTGCACTTCTAGTTTATATTCAAACTTCCCATAATTGAGAACTCTCGGGGAGGGAGAGGTTATTTCATTTCCAAGTATGCCGGACCCTTTCTCTGGGAAACTCATCAACACTTCCACTGGGAAATAAAAGCAGGACAATTTCTCTTTGTGTATTATTGGTTTTCATTTTATTATTTTAGTCTTGGGATTATCTAACACAAAACTCACAGGTTTTAACATATGCACAGTGTGCGTGTGTGTGTGTAGAAAAAGGGAAACAGAGAGATCTATACACATATACATGATGTACAGTATATATATTCAGTTTATACATACATATACCCATATGAATGTATATATGTGTATATATATTTTTTGAATTTTTAAGATCTTAGGTTAGAAGCAATGGAAATGGAATAGAACAATTACAAATGCCCACAGATTGTACTTCTATGGACATTGGTTTTGTAGATAGAACCGACTACCATGCCTTCTTTTTTCCATCTTAATGAATGGTGGTAAAAATTCTGTACAAAAGCACAATCCTGAAGGCAAGCCATAATCATTTATAACTGCAATATCTTTAGCTCCAAAAGTCATCACCTAAACTTACATTTCCTTTAAAGCAGTTGAGTGTTTTTCTTGGCGCAGACATTGGCCACAACCTCATTCAGTCCTCAAAACCACGCGCAGAGGTACAGTAAACGTCCTCCCTTTACAAGTCAGGAGTGCAAGTCTTACCCAGAAGATGGGGCTCACCCTAAGTTACACAGTCTGCAGCTTTGCAGTTACCCCTCCATTTTAAATTCAATTTATTTGCAAGCATTTACGCTGACAAAAACGTGGTTTTTGCAACTTAGAGACTGGAAAGAAGGATGCTGACCACAAAAACAATCTAAAACACTTGCATATTCTCTAAGAGTATTCTAGGATCAGATTTGGGAACAACCCAAGAGAGGCTAAAACTAATGACATGGTTGGTTTGCTGCTTGCATCACTGTTTTTTTCCCACGTCAGTGGGACAGGGCTTGTCCTTGCATGCACGAGCAGGACACAGGACACATCAGCAGGTTAGGACAGGAGGGTTCGTTGGACTGTGTAGTTTTGACCTCATTTAAGAACCACTGGGGAAAAGTAAGCCATCAGGACCAACGTGGTGACATCCTGCTTCCCGGGGAGCTGTATGCACATAGATGGCAGGATCATCACGGGAAGAACTTTCTGTCACACGGTGCCTGAGTAGGACTCTGCACCACAAGGAGAACAGCACAACCTGGTTTGGTTTTGCTGGTCAGGTGGGAACACAAGTCAAACTGAACCCAACACAATCGGTGAAATCAGCACAATCCGTTAATGCCATCTGTGGTGTTATTTCGGTTCTGTGTGGGTGGAACATGGAACACTGTACTGAGATACAACCTTGTAGCTGCACTTAGAATTGGTTTCTGATATGTTGAGTCTGGCTCATATTGGGAGGGGGGAGTCATATGAGGGGCGAGAATGTCAGGGCCCTAAGACTCCCCATTACTAATGCCCGAGTCACTTCTTACAGATGCTGGGTTGATGCAGCATCCTGATAGTCTGTAAATGATAAACAACACCAAAGTCCCAACTGCCGGGGACAGGAAGCTACTTGAAGCCACCTTAGACTCCAAAGACATCTGGCTCATCCTTTCTGGAGTAGAAGAAGCCACAGTTTGTGGAAACAGGCTCCTCATCCCGATGCCGGATGGAAAGTGGAAAGCTTTCAAGTCTGAGTGAGGACCCTACTCTGAAAAAGACAGCATCGTCCTCACTCAGAAAAGGCCAAACTCCATGGAGTGGTGTTCTCACAGGGCCGAGGTGTCCCCCCTCCTGGTTTCACTGAGTTACGATGGGCTATAACTGTGGAAGTTTAAGGGGCACAATGTAGTGATTTGAGACATGTATGCGTTGTGAAGTGATCACCATAATCAAGTGAGTTGACACACCGTCCTGTCTGACCTAAGGTGAGTTATGTCACCTACGTCACCATCTTTATTTTGTGTGTGTCTGATAAGAACATTAAAGATCGACTCTCCTAGCAAATTTCAAGTGTACAATACAGCATTGTTAACTATGGTCACCAGGCTGCACATCCGATCCCCAGAACTTACATAACGAGACGTTTGTACCCTTGGATTAACCTCTTCTCCTGTGGCCCACCTCCTATCCCCAGCCCCTGACAACCACCAATCCCATTTTTGTTTCCGAGTCCAGCGTTTTTAGATTCCACAGGTAAGCAAGATCATACAATTACTGGCTTTCTCTGTGTGGCTTATTTCATCTAACATAATACCCTCAAGTTTCATCCACATTATCACAAATGACAGGATTTCCTTCTCCTTTATGGCTAAATAATATCCCTTTGTATTTATATAACACATTTTCTTTATCCATTCATCTATCACTGGACACTTACATTGTTTTCATGTTGTGTTTGTGAATAATACCACAATGAACTTCGGGGTGCAGATGGTGATATCATTTCTTTTGGCTATATACCCAGAAGTGGGCTGCTGGGTCACAGGGTAGCTCTATGTAGCTCTATTTTTAACTTCTTGAGGAACTGCCATATTTTTTTTCACAGTGGCTACCCCAGTTTGCATTCCCCAAGCGCACACGAGGCTTCCCCTTCTGCATATTCTCACCACTACCTGCTCTCTCTTAACTTCTTGATACGGCCATTCTAACAGGAGTGAACTGATGTCAACTTGTAGTTTTGAGTCACATTTCCCTGGTGATTAGTGGTGTTAAGCATCTTTTGATATGTCTGTTGTCCAGTTGTATGCAATCTTTAGAAAATTTTCTATTCAGGTACCTTGTCCATTTTTAATCAGATTATTCACTTGGATTTTTTTTGCTGTTGAGTTATAGGTATTACTTATATATTATAGATATTAATCTCTTTTTAAAAATTTATTTATTTATTTATTTATTTATTTATTTGACAGAGGGAGAGAGCACAAGTAGGCAAGGTAGCAGGCAGAGAGAGAGGGAGAAGCAGACTCCTCGCTGAGCAGGGAGCCTGAAGTGGGGCTCGATCCCAGGACCTTGGAATCATGTCCTGAGCTGAAGGCCGATGGTTAACCACTGAGCCACCCAGGTGCCCTGGATGTTAATCTCTTATCAGATACATGGCTTGCAAATATTTTTTCCCATTCATAGACTGCCTCTTCATTGTACTGATCGTTCACTTTGCTGTGCAGAAGCTTTTTAGGTGATGTAGTCCTTTTGTTTTATTGTCCAAAAGACTCGGGTCCAAAATATCAGTGCCAAGGCCAATGTCAAGGAACTTTTTCCCTTTGTTTTCATCTAGGAGCTCTAAGGTTTCAGTCATTACGTTTGTCTTTAATCTACTTCAAGTACATTTTTATGAGTCGTGTGAGGTTATGATCCAGTGTCTTTTTTAACATGTGACTCTCCAGTTTTCTCAACACCATTGACTGAGGTTGTTTTTTTTTTTTTTTTTTTTTTAACCATCGAGTATTCTTAGTTTTATAGTCAGATAGGAGATGACCAGATATGTGTGGGCTTATTTCTGGGCTCTCCCTTCTGCTCCTTTCTCCTAGGTATCTGTTTTTATGCCAGTACCATACTGTTCTGATCACTGCAGCTTTGTAACAGAATCCAAGTCAGAGAGTGCGATCCCTTCAGCGTTGCTCTTCTTTCTCAGCAGTGTTTTGTTATTTAAGGTCTTTTGTTTTTCCATATGAATTTTAGGGTTGCTTGTTCTATTTCTATGAATATCGCCATTGGAATTTTGATAGGGGTTGCACTAAATTCATGGATAGCTTTGGGTAGTAAGAACATATTAAATGTTAATACTTCTAATTCATGAACACAGGATGTCTTTCTATTTACTTGTGTCTTCCTCCATTTCTTTCACCAATTTCTTAAGTTTCCCATGTACAGATCTTTCTTTCTGGTAAAATTTACTGATATATTTTATCTTTTCAATTGTATCATAAATTGAATATTTATTTCCTTTTCAGATAGCTTGTTGTTAGTGTATAGAAACACAACTGATTTTTGTATGCTGCTTTTATACATACTCTGAAACTTCACTGAACTCTGATTTAGTTCTAACAGGGTTTTTTTTTTTTTTTTTTTTGGAGAATCTTGAACATTTTATTATTATTTGTTTCAAGGGTACAGGTCTGTGAATCATCAGTCTTACACATTTCACAGCACTCACCATAGCACATACCCTCTCCAGTGTCCATAACCCAACCACCTTCTCCCTACTCTCCCACGCCCAGCAACCTCAGTTTGTTTTGTGAGATTAAGAATCTCTTATGGTTTGTCTCCCTCCCAATCCCATCTTGTTTCACTTTTTCCTTCCTAAGATCTTCTCTATATGAGAATATGTCATCTGTAGACAGAGACAATTTTACTTCTTTTTATTTTTTTTCTTAGTTCGATATCTTTATTTCTTTTTCTTGCCTAATTGTCCTGGGTAAGACTTCCAGTACTTTGTTGAACATAAGTGCTAAGAGTAGATACCCCCATCTTATTCCTGATCTTAGAGGAAAAGCTTTCAAACTTTCCTTGTTGAGTGTGATGTTATCTGGGGGCGTGTTATACGTAGCCTTCATTGTGCTGATACACGTTCCTTCCATCTTCCATATGTTATGAGTTTTTATTATAAACCATTTGAATTTTGTCAAATGCTTTTCCTGATTCTACAGAAATGATCATATGATTTTTATCTTTCAATCTATTAATATGGTGCATTATATTTAATGCTGTGCTTATGTTGAAGCGTCCTTGCATTTTAGAGGTAAATTCCACTTGTTCGTGCTGTATGAGTCTTGTAATAAGCTACTGAATTTGAGTTGCTATATGTTGTTGAGAATCCTTGCATCTACCTTGGGTCTATAATTTTCTTTTTTTGGAGTATCCTTTACTGTGTTTGGCATCAAGGAATTCTCCGCTTCTTTTGGGTCTGTCACAGGAAAGTCATCAAGTTCCTTTTGTGGCATCATGTTCCCTTGATTTTTCATGTTCCTACAAGTTTTGTGTTGCTGTCTTCACATCTAAAGAAGTGGCTGCCTCCTCCAGTCCTTACTGACTGACTCAAGAGAGACCTTCTGTCAGTTCTTCTAGGGATTCTGGGGCTTTCTCATCTTTTTTGTGTGGATATATATGTTCTACCCTTCGTTTTCCCTCTTGGGGGGAGATTTCTTAAGACAGTATGCCTTCCCTCAATGGTGCAAAACCAGGCTGGGGGCTGACAGCCTCCCATTTGCTCTCTAGGATGATGTGAAATGGCTAACTCTATGTGTCTTGTACCAATCCCTCAGAGCTGGACTAGTACCCTAGGGAGCTCATGATCCGCACCATCAGGGGTGCACACAGGGGGTGGAGGAGTGTGTGGGCGAGGCACACAGAACATCTGGGGGGATCTGCATTTGAGCTGCCCCAGTGGCTCTGCTCAGGCTTCCTGATGAAGCCTGCCAAGCAAGAAGTAGGACCCACATCCCTGTGACGTCCTCCGCACCTGGGACGCTGCTCTCCCTCACTCCCTGAGACCCAGTGGCAGAGCAGAGCTCCGTAATCTGGATGGGGCACAGTCCCACACAGGTGGCCACTCACACACTTGTTTTCCACCATAAGAAGGTCCCTGTTGGCACTGAGCTGAGCTGCCTTGAAGGAGGGATGACAGGGAGAAAGGGAAGTTGTTCTTACCCTCTACAGTGTGTCCAGTCTTGGGTTTATCTGTGTGTGTGTGTGTGTGTGTGTGTTCTCCAGTGTCGGGGTGGAATGTCTTTGCTGGAATTCCGCAGAATCACTGCCATCCGTCATCATTGCCGAGATCAGTTTTCTTTATGAGAGAGACCGTAGAGAGCTGCTCTCCCCGCTTTGTGATGACACCGGTCTCGGAGAAATCAGAGGTATTCTGTATAACGCCCAAGAATAACAGAACCAGGCAAATCTCACTAATCAGCCAATCCAAAAGAAAAAAAAAAAAAAAAAACATTAACCAAAGAGGCTACAGGTACACAAAATGATCTGAAAATATCTGAACTGTAGTAATCATCCAAGTAAAGTGTGTTTTTTCATCAGCACATCTGGCCTTTAAGTATTAGGAGAATGAAGATCCCAAAGGTAGGAACGGGGCCAAGGAGAAAGATGAGGAAGGAAACAACACCTAAAATTTAATACTCAAAGTGGGACAGGGCGGTGCAGGTCCTCTCAACTCCAATAACATCGATCATAAGCATGTCTTGGAAACCAACCAGTCAATAATGACTGAAGAAGAACACAGGGAGTGAGGTCTGCTGCCCCTGGGGGTTCAGACTCTACTCCCAGGAAACCATCATTCCTCTCCTGGTCCCCACACCCAGACCTGTCCCTGGGCCCTAAGGGTGAGATGTGTGGATTCCGTGTCTCAAAGCCTCTGCCGACAGGGCCCATGGCGTGTAAACACGTTTGTGCTGGATTTTAGGCTTCGTAATCTGGATGGGGCACAGTCCCACACAGGTGGCCACTCACACGCTTGTTTTCCACCGTAAGAAGGAAAGGTCCCTCTGGGACCCTGCCATCACACTGCCATCTAAGGTGAACAGCGAACATTTACTTTAAAGTAGCTCTTATCTCAAATATTGCCACCACTGCACTTCTTACAAAGGTAAGGAGAACTGGCATCCGGCGTGGATTTTGACTGCCTACACGCTTTGCCACACTGCAGGCCACGAACAACACAGGCGTCCTGAGATGGGGTCTGGGATACCGCTGACCCGTGCATGATACAGCATCCGCGGCCAGGCTCCTCTTGCTCTTGGAGTTTTTCCAGTAACCACAGGACAGGACTGTGAATGTATTTTCTCTTCCTTATAAACTTCTTCATAACATTCTCTTTTCCTAGCTAGTTTATTGTGAGAATGCAGGGCATAATATACCTAACACAAAGGATGTGTATTTGACTGTTTATCTTCTTAGCTAGGCTCTGGCTTGTGGTAGGCTATTAGGAGTAATTAGTCATTAAGTTTTGGGGGAGTAAAAAGGTATGAAGTTTCTACTCATTGGGGCTGGCATCCCAACTGCCTCGTTGTTCAAGGAACAACAGTATTTAAAATTCTATGCTCACAGGG
Organism: Mustela nivalis; assembly: GCF_964662115.1. Lineage (NCBI taxonomy): Eukaryota > Metazoa > Chordata > Mammalia > Carnivora > Mustelidae > Mustela > Mustela nivalis. Next base: position 176,333,804 of record NC_139022.1, read on the forward strand.
TGCCTGGAGGCTCTGTCAGTGAAGTCTGCCTTCAGCTCAGGTCATGATCTCAGGGTCCTGGGATTGAGCCCCACATTGGACTTCTCGCTCGGCGGGAAGTCTGCTTCTCCCTCTCCCTCTCCCTCTCCCTGCCCACCTGCCGCTCGCCCCTGCTTGTGCGCTCTCTCTGTCTCTCTCTCTGTGTCAAACAAATAAATAAAATATTTTAAAAACCCCTCTATGTTCATAGAAGTTGTAGGAATAAGAAGGTGAGCCAGGAAAAAACCTGAGGTCACCAAAAAGGCATTGTTTCTTATTTCAACTCTGTAGCTGATGACACAAGAAGACGTGCATGGAAGGAAGAGCTAGGGCTCCTGCACCACCCATGTCCGCGATCCTGACAAAGGCCCGCTCGTCAGCATTTGAGCAACAGAGATGAGCACTGTCGACACAGGGGACAGATGAACAGGAACAGTCTATTCATAAACTGAGTAGAAAACACATCTATCCCATGCTCATTTGCACGCCTCAGGTGAATGCATGTTTCCATAAATAACTTGGAGTCCCGTCAATGGTTCAACGTGCATCCATTCTGCAAGATAAGCCGTCTTTTGATGGAGACAGCAAGCTTGCCTGGTGCTCCCTTCAAGAGGGAAAACTTGTTTTGCTCCTGGCAGGATCCTCTTTAGTTTTGCCTGCAAGAGGAGGGCGTTCAGGTAGGAAAACAGACTGTTCTTCGGTTTTCAAGATATTCAGTTTCTAGCAAGTTCTGCCACAAGCGTGAGTCTTCACTCCATCTACTTACTGAAAACCAACCTTCCAAGTCTCCCAGACAGAGTCAGCCTTGTTTTCATTAACAACTAAGTAGAGCAAACAGCCACATTAACAACCTGATTATGATTGAAGTCCTGCCCTTGGCGGGATCCTGTAGGGTTGTCCCCATTGGGCTTAATTTCTTGAAAGTGGTCATCCAGCAGATGCCAGCTAGCTACTTCTGTTTGGTCTCAGGACAGTGACGTCTGAAAGGTGAGCTAGGCTACTAGGCGTCAAGCACAACCTGCACCAAGAAAAGGAGGCATCCGGTCAGAGGACACTTCAAGGACTCAGGTGACTTCCCCAGTCCTCTCTCTCCTGTTCCACTTACAAGGTACAGGAAAAACACCTGTCCCCACTGAGAACGCGGCGAGCATCCCCGTGGAACAGAAGGGAATGAGACCCGTGGTGTGAGCACGGGCTGAGCCGGCTTGCAGTGGGCACCCCTGTGGTGGCAGCTTCTCCGTGCAGCAAGACGAGCAGAATTACACAGGCTACACCTGCACTATACGCACACCACGCACACCACGCATGCACACATGCACACACACACATCCCACATACCCCATGCACAACACAAACATAATTACTTGAAAGGAGCTTAGAAACAAGAGTTCCAGCACACACACGAGGGGGAGAGATGTCGTGGAAGTTAGAGCTCCACTTTCTAAGGGAAGCAGCCATCCCAGGCAAAGAACAGGTCTCCAAATGAAGGAATGACAGTGAAACCCCGATACGGGAATGATTTTTAAAAACAGTCGATACAAAGAAAGCAGAGAAAGATACTTTAAGCCAATTAGAAGTACAAAAAATAAAATTCCAACAGGATATACATAGAAAGTAGAAACAATTACAGAATCAAAGGGCAGTGCTGTCGTCCTGAACCTGAGCCACAGGGACAGAAAGAGAGAAAATATGAAACTGATCCTAACGGTGAATAAGGAGCAGCAGAGACAGCCCAGCACTCCCGGGGAGTAGGAGCGGCACGGAATGGGGAGCAGGCAGCCCGGGGGAGACAAGGGTTCAGAAGCCCCTTCCCGTCAGAGGGACGGGCGAGCCCACGGGAGCTGGAGGGGAGGCTCACTTGCACTGGGTGCAGCTCCAGAGCTCAGCAGGCTGGAGTTCTAAAAACCTGCCTCCAGTTACATCGCAATGAAAGCAAAGAAGATCAGGGGTTGGGGTAAAGAGTAGAAAGAAACTTCTAAAACTTCTAAACCACCGCTCCAAGCCAGGCCTCACATTCTGCGGAACCCCGCCTTCTCGCCGCTGGGTTCTGTCCCCTTGTACTCTGTCCCCACTCTCACAGTTGGCAAAATTGGGGTGGGCAGCCGCCACCTGTGTCCCTCCTCCTGCTCCCCGTGACCCAGCACCACACACACAGAGCATCCGTCTCTCCCGGACCCCCAGCCCTGGTCAGGAGAGCTCGTCAGTCCGCAGGAGGACGCTGTCTGAGCTGTCTGGCTGCTTCATCGTTCCCTCGAGGTCCGTTTGCCTCCACGGCCTGGTCTTCCCACGAGTTCCGGATGTATTTGTGAGGATGGGGCACACTTCTTCAGTGTAGAGCCCAGAGGGGCTTTGCAGCTGATAGTGTACCAGACTCAACTGCATTGCTATTGTTTTATAAGAACTCTAGTAGCTCGTTAAATGTTAAATAACAATGTAAATGATTTAAAAACTATTTTATGATAGGCACACCCCATCAGGGGATTTTTATTATGAGTTTAAATGGGTTGCCGTGCCATTTGAGGGTGTGAGGGGCAGGCGCGGTGGCTGGGGGGAATGACCACACACGCCCCACATCTCTGATATAGGACAATGGCATGTAGCCCCTGCTTTCTGAAAATGCAGGGGCGAGTTGGACTTGGGTCCTGAGAGGTACCTAGAGCCATTCTTGTCATCCCAATGGGGTTTCCACTTCCTGATTTAAGAGTTTGTGGTACAAGAGTGAGAGAAACTCACCTATAGAGAACTCTGGAATGAACCCAGTGTTGTCAGGATTTGGGGCCCCTTCAGCATGACCTTACCTGCTCGGGTCTTACCCATTCCTTCAGGCCAGGCCTACCTGTTCCTAGGGTGCAGGTTGATCCTGTACACCCCAGAACCAGAGCATACCAGTCTCGTTTAGAAAACCAGGCAGATTCAAGTGTGGGGGGAGCCTATGGGCCAGTGGTCAGGAACCAGCTCACTGGCAGATCCAATCTGCTCCAAATGGGCTCAGTAAGACTCAGGTACCCTCCTTGTTTATCTGTGAAGGGCTCAGAGCCCCACCCGCCCAAGTCCCATTCTCTCCTAAGTGATTCATGGGACTCCCTGTGCCCACTGACCAATCTGAGCAAGACACCTGACTTGTGCAAACATCCCTGCTTTCTGCAGGCCTCTGAGCGTGGACCCACCCTGGCTGAGTCAGCCAGCAACCCTTCCCGAGAACTGTGACCTCCAAGGAAGAGTATTTCTTGATCAATCGTCCAACAGGCCCCCACACCCCCACACCTGGTTCTCTGCGGCCTTGCCCCCTCCTCCCTAGAGAGAATTACTGCCCACCTAGCTTCTGAGACACTCGCAGATCTCAGGGTCCAAACGGTCTCCCAACAGCAATAGACTTGACCCCTCACTGCAAGAGTTCCTTTGAGCAGAAGTTCTCCTCCCCTAGGTTCAGCTTTGTTTTCATCTGACATCATGCACCCCAAATCTTTACAGCCTAAACGCTGGGTGGGATCCTGTGGCTTGTAGTAAGAATTTATGTGTTTGACCTCCATCACCTCCTCTGACACTGAGTTCCTAAAGCCCCTGCAATCTCCTAAGTGATGAGAGCAGGAAAGGTGCCTCCCAGCCTGTTACCAGAAGGAACCATGTGATTAGAAGGTTGGGACTTTCAGTCCCACCCCCGTGACCTCCTGAGAGGGGCGGGGGGCTAAGGTTGAATTGATCACCAATGGCCAATTGTTTAATCCATCATGCCCATGTCATGAAGCCCCATAAAAACCCCAAAGGAAGAGTTTGGAGAGCTTCCGGGTTGGTGAGCATGAGCAGATTTGGGGAGAGAAGACCTGGGGAGGGCAGGGAAGCTTTGTGCCCTTTCCCTAGACATTGCCCTGCGCCTCTCCCCCATCTGTCTGTTCCTGAGCTGTAACCTGGGCACCAAATGTTTCTCTGCTCTGTGAGCCATTGTAGCTAATTAAACCTGAGAGGTGGGTTCCGGAAACCTCAGATTTCTAGCCAGGAGCAGCTTGCATGACAACCCACCGCGGGTGTCTAGCAGTCACCCGTCGGTGTGGGGACTGAGTCCAGGGACCGTCACTGCGTGCAAGATTTTACTGGTGAAATTCCCCCAAGGATAAAAGTCCCATCCTGGGGCACCTGGGTGGCTCAGGGGGTTGGGCCTCTGTCTTCGGCTCAGGTCATGATCTCAGGGTCCTGGGATCGAGCCCCGCATTGGGCTCTCTGCTCAGCGGGGAGCCTGCTTTCTCCTCTCTCTCTCCTTGCCTCTCTGCCTACTTGTGATCTCTGTCTGTCAAATACATAAATAAAATCTTTAAAAAAAAAAAAAGTCCCATCCTGAAACTCCTAGCTCACGGCCAGCACTACCTTTGTTCACATGGAACTGGCTTGACCTGTGACAACTGCAAAGATGCTGACCTCAGTCTGTCTCTGACTTGGAGCCCTGGTGCGTCTACCTGGGCTCTCTCCCACAGTCGCTGCATACTATTCATTCATTCATTCATTCATTCATTCATTCATTCAATAAGCTCTCATTACCTCATGTGGGTCCATTCATGCACCTGGATGCAGCTTCCCCCAGTATGTTCAGCAGGGGACACTTCTTGTGGCCTCTCTCCGACCTACAGGCAGGTTTTCTGTCAAGTCCAGGCTCCTTAGAGTCTTCCTAATCTCATTGTATCTCAAAATATGGAAAAAGCGTCTGTGGAAGTTCTTGTAGTCAAAAATAAAGAGAGAGCACTGAGTAAGGTAAGCTTACAAAACCCACGGACACCAAGATATTCTGCAGGGTTTCTGATACTGATAATTTAATTAATTAAACAAACTAATCACCTTTCCTTAAATAAACAGATTTAAATATTTGGTCTATTTATAAATGGTCTATGAACCATCATAAAACATTTAAACAAACATATAGATCTCTGTGAATCAGTATAGTTAGATCTCAAACGAAAAATGCTGAGTTGAACATTTTGGCTTCAATTGCTGTAAGACTTACAAATATTACATTCCCAATAGATTGGCCTATCTCCCAGACACTAAGCTATGAAGCAAGTAAGGCATTTTGGCAACAACTTTTACCTAAGATTAATCTTTTGTGAATAATTTGAATTAAACTGTGAGTGGGCCTATGCTAGGATGGTCACTACTTTCTGCCATAGCAAATACCTTGTAAATAATTTCGTTATGTCTGTAATCCATGCATAAGCTTTGCTGAAATGATTTAATTGGAAACCTAAGGGCAGCCCATGAAGTACTCATGAGAAACACTCGCTCCTCTGAGTTTCTCTCTGATAACTCACATCAACATGAGCCTGTGTGGTAGATAATACTTCCCCTCGTCCACAAATATTTCAACCACAGGACTGCAAAGCAGAGGGCCCAGCACGAACCCAGCACAATCCAGCCATCCTTCTTCCTTAGCTACAAGAGACCCTATTCAGACCCAGGTGCTTGGGGACCGTGGCTGTTCTGTGTTGGAAATGCCAAGTGACGCATCTCAGCCTGCTGCCTGTCTTTCTGCCCCCACCTTAGTGACAGGCTGGCCTCCAGGAGGAAGAAGTGGGTGGGGTGGAAAAGGTGCAGACACAGGGGTGGGCACTTGGCAGGAGCAAGTTCTCACTGTCCTCCCTGCAAGCTTTGTGACCATGGCCCACTCACCTAAAAACTAGTTCTCACGACTGCTCCTCCATCTGCCACAGCTCAAGGTCATGTCTTTGTAATGTCATTATTCTTCAGGTAGATGACACACCAGAGCACTTGGAAGGCAGAGAGCATGACTTCAGCGAAAGTCACTGCCCTCAAAACCGGAGGAAATTCCTGGGCGGGCTTTCATTCCTATCCCACGCTTGAAAAAACAAGTGCAGCAGGCGATCTTGGCTCAGAACCATCAGGGAACGATAATATTGCCTTCTGCCACATGAAATAGGCATTATTATGTAAACCCAGAGTAAGGTGTCGCTAGAGACCTGAAGTACGACAAGCCCTAGAACATTGCTAATACCAGTAACTAAGTGGTAGAAATTGGAGCTTATTTGAATCTGATCTGCAGCCTGAGAAAAACTGCCCCAGCAAGTCACAGAGCCCTGAATGAGAAATCAGTGTTTCATGGAGATGTGGGGGAATCATTAGAGCAGAGCTCGACGAACCCAGAAAGAGGTATCCGTGTGAGGCCGTTAGCAACCATAGGAACAAGCCCCACAGGAAAAACAAGCCATGCGCCTCCGGGAGCACTTTCCTCTGGCCATTACGGTTAAACTGCAGAGTAGAGAAGAACCAGGAGGAACCAGGATGTGGCCCCATATGCAATCGGGCTTAACACAGAGAAGCCGGGCTCCGAGAGGCACCAGTGAGCAGCCTGAGTTGCAGGCCCTCAGTTATCCAGGGGTCAGTCTGAGGTCTTTCCGACCAATCGGGACAAAGCACTTTTCCCCCTTTCCCTCATCAGCATATTGGACCAGAACCTGGACCCTGAGCGGGAGGGGGCTTTCTCTATATAAGCAGAGCCTGGCCTTTGCTCAGGGAGGCCAACCCAACTGCTTTCTCAGTGCTGTGTCTCCTCTTGGCTCGAGCTGTAGCCCCAGTACAGCCTAGCCTGTGCCTCGACTTTTGAGGCAAGCCTCGAGTCTGTCATTGTCTGGTTCAAGAAGCCAAATCCTGGAACACTAAGTTGGGGACGACTTGGGTTGTGTCTCCAATAAACAGAGAAATGGCGTGGTGTTGGCTTTTGCACTGTGGGGCAGGAAATAAGATAACTAATGTAAGAGGCTAGAAGATGGTTATCCTCGCTCGTCAGAGCACCACCTCTGATAGTTACCTCCCAGGCAGCTGATTACCTGCTGAGGCGAACCGGTGGCCCTGGGCAGGCATGCTGAGGTGAACCTGTTAGGGTGAGTTCATTGCTATTGTTCTATATCATAAGGTCTTAGAGGAAAGTTTCCATCTCAGAAAAGAACTATCTAGTTTCAAAAAGAATTAGAGGGAATAGGTTGAATCCATAAACTTTGGAGTTTGAAGGTGTGGAAAATAAGTCTATGCTGGTGCATGTTTGCAGTTGTGTGTGAAGCTCGGCACTTCTTCTCACCAAGAAGCTTAAGATAGAAGCAGAGCTACAAGGTAGACAAGAGAGCTTCCAAGGGTCTGGATATATTCACAGCATACTGAGTAGACAGTCTACAAGATACCCATTTTCCATATTTCGAGAAATGTCACTTTCCTCTCTCCAAACTCTGGGACTTCTGACTTCAAGAAGTGGTAACAAAGGCTGTTTTGTAGGAACTTACTGAGGGCTGTATCTGTCTTGACTCTGCGACCCAGGTGCCGACCAAGGGGCCGTGACAGAGCTGCTGGACAGCCCAGCTGCTCTTAGACCCTCGGTCCTTGCCTTCCTCTTCGATCTAGCCTCGCAGCGCTCCCAGACATCCTTCTAGGGTTGGTATTTTATGTAAATATATAAGCGGTCTTCTGCGTTTCCGTTGACACTTAGGGAGTTAAGAATTATGGAAGCATTCAAAGCACGTGATATAGGGTTGTTTCCTCACTGTTCAAGCAGGAGTCTGGTGATAAGCGAGGGGAGGAGGGATCCCCGTGGTAAAGGGTTGCAGCTGGGGCAAGGAGCACACACTCAAATCTAGCGTGACATGGACACATGGCTACGTGTAGAAATATTTATAGAGATGCCCACGTCCGTGCCCATGCACACACACATATATGTCCTTGATCTATCAGCGGAAGGGCCTAAAAACAAAATCACAGGAACAAAGGGCACATCAAGCACCCAGACCTTGGTTTCCAACCCTACTCTCCAATAAAAGGAACAGAGATCCAAGAGATAGGACTGATTCTAAGACTGAGCAGAAAATATGCAAGATGAAGCTAGAGTGTCTTACATTGCCCTAGAGTTAGGACACCTCAACACACACATGCGCGCGCACACACGCACACACGCACATGCACACTCATGCACCCACACACGCACATGCACACACATACATACATGCACACACACACACATGCACATGCACACACACACGCACATGCACCCCTTCATGGGAGTTGTCAAATACAGGCTCCAGATGAAAGAACTCGCAATGTACAAAGTAAGTTCCAGTTTATGTAATTAAAATCTGAGTCCACGCCCAATCTAAATAAAGACTTGAATAAATATAAAAGGGGAAGAAAAGAGATAAAGCTGAGCAAAATAATTGTAACTCGTGTATATAGACATTCTGCCCTCAGAGAGGTGGGACCCTCACAGGCAAGCTGTCTAGAGTGACTTACTTCCACGGAGCGCAGTATAGACAGGAAGAAGTATGTGCATGGTGGGGAGACCTGACCGATGTCCCCTCAGCCACTGGTCAAGGGCAACATCACCACTGATAAGCTGTGTGGGTAGGATGTGACCTTGATAAGATGTGATGAGAATCACCCTTCACCCCTGTGGTCCTCCTGCTGAAAGCCATGACCCCAGGCCCATCATGCATCAGATGAGTCCCATTTTGGGGGGAAGGTGCACAGATCTACAAACAGCCTGACCCGTACGTACTCTTCAGAGTTGTCATGGTCATCATAACCAAGGAGCGTCTGCCGAACTGTCACCCCCAGGAAGACCCCGAGAGACAGGACAACTGGATGTGACATGACAACCTGGAGGAGACCCTGGAGAGACAAAGGGCATCAGGACACGTGAATAAAGTATGGATTGTGGTTAAAATTCATGTATCCAAAGTAGTTCATTGACTGTAGCAAAAGTCTTGAACAATTAACGCATGGTGTGAGTAAGAGCAGAAGTCGGGTTTGGGGCCGCGGGAACGGTCTGTGCTGTGTGCACAAGGTTTTTCTGGAAATTTTTCTAAACTAGCAAGCGTGTCCAACAGCCATGAAGCAATCCTGAGGGGAGTGTCCCATTTCGTTGACACTTAGCAAGTTAAACTGACAGAAGGGAGGCAAATGCTTTCGGTTCTGCGGGGGAGGCTGGGCGGAAGGGACAGGAAGTGAAAGCGCAGAAGCAGCATTAACATCTCAAGCAAGGAATTGACCGTGGGGAGACTCATTCGATGTGATGGCGATCTCTCCAGCCCAGGGAAGGAAGGGAGGCAGGGAGTCCCGAATACTTCAGGACAGATGCCTACAATGAACGTCAAAGGCAGACAAATGGAGGAGTCTGACCGTGCCTGGAGCAGAAGCATCACATTAAAGGCCCCGTTCCGAGCTCAGCCGTGCTCTCGGGGGCTGTGAGGTCTCAGCTAAGAGCACGCAATTCGCTGTTGGGTTGAAGTGTGTTTCCCAATAGATGCTGACGTTCTCATCCGCAGTACCTGGGAATCTGACCTGGAAAGAGTCTTTGCAGGGGTGGAGATGAGGTCATTGTTGTGGCCCTCAGCCAATAGGATTGAAGTGAAAAGGGGACATTTAGAAAAAGACACACATACTTCATACAGGGAGACACCATGTGAAGACTGGAGTCACGCTGTCCAACCAAGGGACAGCAAGCCACCAAAATATCTGACCCGTCTCAGGGTCTCCCTCACAGCCTCTGAAGGAACCTGCTCTGCCTTGGTTTTGGACTTTTGGCCCCCCGCCAAAACTGGGGGAGAGTAAACTTGTGTTGATTAAGTCACTAAGTTTGTGGACTTTCTTAGTGCTGCCCTAGCACACTCATGCACGCACTTTTTTCTTTCTATTCATTTTCTGAAGCTCTTCCCATTGCTTGCCCTTGCTTCCTACCTGTTTACTTCTGAGACCTCATCTAGGAAGAAGGGCCATCACTGCCTCCCATCTCCAGCCCAGACACGGGCTGCGTACTTTTGTTCACTTCACCTCCCTCCAAGCAACATATGACTGAGTACACCATCCTACCCCTTTCACCCCAAACCTGACTCAAGCAAACTAGTTATTCATTAAGAAACCCTCGCTTTGTTTATAAATTTTGTTTTGCAAGACTTCTGTGCATTAATTATGTATGTTTAACATATTATTTCATTATTTATTGATGTTTCATGACATGTTCATTTCAGCGTAGAAGGAAAATATAATTTGCATCTGAGTCTGCACAGTGTCACTGCACACTACAAACAAATGCACAATCTAATGAGCTCAGTAAATGCTAAATAACTAGGTAGCTGGTATTTTAAATTATTTATATTGTGGAAAAATGAATGTAGTACAGTTAAAAAAAAATGTGTCATGCATGTTTGGCTAGAAGGGGGACAGCTTCAGGTACTCTGTGACGCATGACTTCTGTCCCCTCATGGCCAATCTTCTCTCCCGCAGGAGTCTTATGAGCCAGCATCTACAATGGCTCCTAAAACATCCATGGCTGGTAGAGATGCTGCAGGGAGACTCTGATGCCTCCCATCCCCAAAAATGGGTCACCCACAGTGCAGACCTTGGGTTTCTTAAAAAAACTCAAAAACATTCTGCTTTTTAGACATATTTCCCCACTTGCTGTTGAATCCTCATGGTCACCAAGCCTTAGGATTGAAAGTGAGCGGCAGAAAACCCATCTCATGGATGGCAGATAAGAGAATAGGGCATGATCAAGTAGTGGAACCAAAAGTAAACTGCATGACTGTCTTGCTCAGAGTCTCGTGCACTTAGTCCCAGAACCTGCTATCCTAAGACCTCACACAGAGTTCCTTAACATCAGTTGATTCCAGAAGAAAAATCACAATCAAGTCTGGTAATATCATTGTATTTATCACTCTTCTTCTTTGTTGTAACAGTTTTTATGATATAGTAGCATCAATCCATGGTGACAACATTGTGGCATCACATAGGGATGTCCATACATGATCAGAGTTGAAGGCAAATTCTCCTCAAGGCCAGAACTTTACACAGTATAAGTAGGGCCCACTTTTTCTAGATTGAAACCCAGTAAAGAATGCACTCACCATGGTTCACAAGCTTTAGCCAATAAGCCGGCTGTATTCGGAAACTTGGAATACACAGGGTTGAAAGCCTGCAGAATAATAGGTATATGGAAGGATTTGCAGAATGGGCACAGGTGTGAGGTTGTTCGAAAACAATGTGAATGCCGACCAGAGGGCATCTCTGCAGAGGAGGCTGGCAAAACCAGGTAGACAGGATGACTTGTTCTGCCAGCTGCCTTTTCTCCTCAGCTACACTGGTGCCAAGCAAAATGTCCTGACGTTTGCTATGAAGCAACGCATGGGCTTGACAACATGGAATCCTCTCACCAGTGCACGCCTGGCTCCTGTTTCTGTTGAGTTCCTACTCTGCCAACGGTGTTGTGTCCTGACACAACAGCTATCATTCCTTGAGCAGAACATCCAAGTACCTTGTGCCAAGCAGCTTGTATGACGTGATTCCCAGCACAGGAGGGCAATAACTTGTCCTTCCAGAATAGACTTGGACTTTGCACGTGGATTTCCAACCTAGAACGCTTCTGCCAGCACCAGTATGTGGGTGTGTGGAATGCCCCACTCACCGTGGTGGCACCTCACCATCATGGCTCCTAATAGAACAACACATGTCACAGCAAAGCATATAGTCATGGGCCTGTGTCCATGGAGTTTTCTGGTTTTAACATATAACCCATCACTGAGAGGCAGATAGTCAGATAAAATAGTGAACTGATCTAAATCTTTAGCTATGATTCCAGTTAAGATACAATAACCTAAAAATCTGGGGAGCTGTCTTAGAGGAAACAATGTACATTTTGTAATCCAGTGAACATATGGTGCTATTTCTCTCATGGATCTGGAAATACAAGGGTTGGAAACTGGGGTGCTGACTTATCATCCCATCTCACTATTACACATAGCAACATGCTTACAAAATGTTTTTCTCCTGGGCTCCCCTATTTAAGCCTTACTGAAATAGGGCAAAACCAAGTTTAGAGTAAGACAAGTAAGACAGTTGTCTCAAGTGTAAAATTTAAAGGACACCAAAAACTCGGTCATCAAGATAAATTATGTTTTAATGTAATATTTTAAAAGAATAAATAATTCATAAAATCTGTGGTGAACAAAATATATCAGAAATTTAAAGAGAATATTTGTAACATGAAGTTCATCCAACTTTGTTTAAGACTGTCACTTGGTGAAGAGAAAGTGTTAAACATGGCAATTCTCTCCGTTGAAATGAGGTAATTGAAAAAGATGACATTGGAAATATTATTGATGATTTTTTTTCTATTAAAGCCAGGAAAGTAATGTTATAATAAATTCTGCTCTTGATATAAGTAAAACATTTAAAATTTGTGCTAAAAATTTCAACACACCTGTTTGCAATTTTTCAGTAATTTTTAAAATATTTTAATATAGTAAGAACTAACCATCAAAAAAAAATACATAAAATCATGGAGGTAAGGGCCCACACTTTTCCTTTTGCTTAAGGCTCCAATATGCCTTGGCTAATGTCAGATCCTGTCTTTATTTAAATTTTGGTAATGTTGTTCATCCTGGCTTTTTTGCACTGATTTTGATATTTAAAATATTGCATTAAAATACTGTTTATAGTGTTTTGGTGCCCTTTAAATTTTGTGTCTGAGACAAATGCTTCACTTGCCTCCACTAATTCCAGTCCCAAGTCTTATTTCCCATATTGGGATTCTTCAAACAAACAGATCAATATCATTAATTAATTAATTGATTGATTGTACGGATTTGGCTCACACAATCATGGAGGCTCAGAAGTCCCAAGACCTGCGATTGACAAGGTGGAGACCCAGAGGAGCTGGTTTGTGTGATTCTAGTCTGAATGCTGGTGAGTGGGAGACCCCAAAAGAACTCATGTTTCAGTCTGAGTCAGAAGGCTGGAAAAAGACCCATGTCTCAGGTCAAGTTAAATGGATGGAGCCACGACCCTGCAAGAGGAGGGAAAGACATGTCCCTCCGGGTTCAAGCTCCCCTAAGCATCTCCCCACCCACTCCCAGCCCAGGGCAGCTACGGCTGAAGCTATGGCTCACTTCCTTGGGTACTAACTCCCAGGACCAGCTGCACACCACACTCTTGGTGTTTTCCAGGTCTACTCTATGATGACTCACTCTCAGAAGTAAACAAAACTGTCCCTTAGTCCTGAGGTCAGAACACCGTCCTTGTGGGGGGTCCCCCTTTGACCTTGAAAGTTGATCATCTCTCTCACTTCTTCCTTGTGTTTTCTCAAACTGTGGAAGTGTTAGCAGCTTCCTCCTTTTACTAGTAAACGGGTCACCCAAGCCCTGGAGGTGTTAAATGATTCTGAGATTTACCAACACCCGGGTTACCCCTCTTCACCTTTCCAGATGTTTAGCACCTGTGTAAAGTTACTAGCATCCCTTCTGTTTGAAACAGTTCCCACAGTTTCTGCTTTCTCAATTAGCCCTTCATGGATTTGGTTCCTCAGGGAAATCCACTCTCCCATGTGGGGAACATCCTTCCAGCACAATTTGCGAATCCTAGGACTGAAGCCAGTTCATTCTGAGGAGGACCGTGACCCACCAAACAAATGCCAAAAAACGAGCATGGCCTCTGCAAGTCTATGGCTCCATCTGAGGAGGAAAGAAATAATAAAATGGAAGCACAGGACCGTGATGAGCCCAAGTCTGACAGAAAACCACCAAAGGCACCTCAGCAGTGAAGGGATGGTCTGCAGAAGAAAAAAGTCAGGGTTCGACTTTACAGCATAGACTAATCACCTTGACTTCCAGAGAATCACCTAGAAAGGGGAGGCACCAAAGGTGACTATTAGCTGCCACACTGGACCCGGACACTCTATAGAAAATAAAACTCTTTCTGGAGAAAAAGGAGCCCCATTATAGTTAAATGTCTTCAGGATTTCAGGAACCCAAATGAGAACAAACAGGAACCCCCAGAACTGGATGCTGGAGTCAGGGATCCAGAACCCAGACTGCATTGCACCCTATCATAGTAAGGTCTAATAACGAGCTTGCTAGGACTTTGCGAGCTGAAAGCCCACCACCAAGTGACACTCCATCTGAGGAGATGCTGGTCTGAACAGCCATCTTCCAAGTCTGTTCTGAAACAAGAACAGCTTCCTTTTTTATTTTCTAAGTAAGTTCATCTAAATATAGAGAGTCCCTCTCTCCTTTCATTGGGGGCCTCTTTCCCACAGATGGAATAACACGCGGCTCACCTACACTCCCAAGGAAGGGACAGGAAATAAAGTTATGGGCGATGACAACATTGTGCAGGTAAATTGCAGCCGTCAACTTCCAGGTGTCAAGTGCAGTTCCAGTGTCTGTCTTGCGAATGATGGGTGGCTCTGTCAGCAAAACCAGACACTGCTTCCATCTCAGAAAAATACGATTCTCGTTGGACAGTAATTGATACCAGGAATCCTTGAGGTCTTAAAAATGGAACATTGAGAGTTGTGGGTATGGCTTTCTTGGTGCCTGATCTCTCTCAGCTGAGGAGCCATGAGAATTACATGAATGACACAAGGCAGCTCAGACAAGATAACCGAGTCAACGCCACAAGTAGGCTGTTGGGTCAGTCTGGTCCATCACTTCTGACCATCCTGTGCTTTTGCAAGTCATGATGTGGGAGCCCTGGCAACCAGAGGTGGCTCTCATGACACGTGAATTCTTTCTCTTTATGTGGTTCACGCTCTGAAAGAAATTAGGTGGATGGGTGCATAGTGGTGGGTGCCATCTGGTGCACTGCGGATGTACCCATAATTCAAGGGCATGGTGAGCTGCTCGGACGTCATCTTGGTGGTTCAGGGTCATCTCTATTTTCTGCTTATGTGATTATGTTGAAATCATGTTCATTTTCTCCCCCATATCTGATAGAATCCTCAAAGTGACACTTCAGAACTTTCAGAGTTCTCGATCCATTACTCCATTAGTCACAATGGTGATGGGTTCTGTGAAGACCATGACAATGGGTGACTCCTTGCCTCCTGATTTATTAGGATTCTATCAATTCAATTTTTTAAAAGTAAACTTAAGACCTGAATTTACACATTCACACATGTTTGCCAAATTAAAAAAAAAAAAATAACTCCCTTGACCCCTGATATTTAAAGATTAAAAAAATTTAAGCCATAGAGCATCAGACTTCACTTTGTGAAATTCATAATTTTATAATTATATGAAGTACATTCATTTTTCTCATTGGGTCACTCCATTCTTTCCTCCCAGTCATCTAGTCTCCCAAACAAGTTTTTTGTTGTTGTGTCTTTAGAATACTCATTTTCCAAAGTCCAGAACCCAAGCATGATGAGTATGTGATGCACTGAGAGAGGGCTCCGACTGCTGACAGGTGCCCTCCCAACACCCCTAATGGCTCAACAGGAAAGCTGTGGCCTGTCACCAAGCCCCAAGAGCTCTACAATGGGGGCAACTGGGTGGCTCAGTGAGGTAAGCCTCTGCCTTCGGCTCCGGTCATGATCCCGGCGTCCTGGGATCGAGCCCCACATCGGGCTCCCTGCTTGGTGGGGAGCCTGCTTCCCCCTCTCTCACTCTGCCTGCCTCTCTGCCTACTTGTGGTCTCTGTCTGTCAAATAAATAAATAAATAAAATCTTTAAAAAAAAAAAAGTTCAACAATGAATTCATGGCCACTGATTCAACTCAACAGAACATATAATAAAAGATTGTTTTCTGGTACTCACAAAATAAAATATAAGATATATTTTTGCCCATTTTGCAATTAGCTCAGAGACACTCTTCACCTCTTTAAGCTAAAAATTCTAGAAAAAAAAACAACCTCTAAACTTGCTTATTTCTTCCTTCCAGTGCTCCTCAGATTAAGACAAATTCACTTCCTCGTCTCCTTCGAGAATAATTGCATGT
Organism: Mustela nivalis; assembly: GCF_964662115.1. NCBI lineage: Eukaryota > Metazoa > Chordata > Mammalia > Carnivora > Mustelidae > Mustela > Mustela nivalis. The sequence continues at coordinate 176,349,572 of NC_139022.1, forward strand.
TGCTGAGAGTTGTTTTGTATAAAATGTGGCTCATTGGCTGATACCCCTGGTTTCTGCGGAAGTAGCCCCAGCATGGAAGACCCCCCAGAGGGAACACGAGTGATCTCGGACTCCTGTACTAGTTCAGGAAGTGCAGTGTTTCAGTGGGAATCGACCGTGACCAGCACCTGGTAGAAACGAGTGTGTGGAACAGCAAAGACAATCACGAAGCACAAGGTGCACCAAGGGGTTGCCCCGAGCTGGTTGGGGAGGACACTGTGCAAAACCAAGACTTCATCACCAAGTTATGGAGGAGCCAGCGAACTCCAGGGTAATGTCATCATGGCAATGCCATAGGTCTCCCAAGGCTGCTGTGGTCTTGGCGATGCTGGTCACCCAAATACACACAGCGGGGGTGTGTTAGGCTGGAAAGCCACCTGTTTTCAAATGCCATATGTGTACATCTATAGTGATTGTGTGGTTGGGGTTCAGGTTCCAAACAAGGACAGATCCCAAGAGTGCAGTCAGGGAATGAGCAACATTCCATCAAGTCCCAACCCACAGGATCAAAGTCTCTCCTGACGGCCCTCCTCATGGGACTTTCTGAGCTTCCCTGGGTTATCTCTGAGAATAATTGCTTTCTGTGGCCGGAAAAATACACATCTCTGGGGAATGAGTCACCTTGCTATATGCCAGACAACAGACAAAGAGAATAGAAATATATGGGCTGATGGGAAGGTTACGCAGGAAATCAGAAGCTCGTGGCAGACACTCAATAAGGCCTGGGGTCCTGCTGGGTCTGAAAAATTGCAGCAATTTACCAATTTAGAAACCTGTCACTGAAATAGAGAAAGAAAAATGTTCTTCAGATTTCCAGTTATGGCTGCAAAATACAAGACAGGGCTCCAACAATTGTTATGTTGTGATTCTAAGACAGCATGTTTATTGAAGAAAAGGTAACTGTTAAATAAGGAAATAATAGAAGAACACAAGGGAGCAGACAAGCTATTAATTCCGGGCCCGAATGGAAGCTGTTTCTTATTGGATGGTCACTTAGCCATAGCAACACCGTTTACCCAAAGTCTTGATTTTCAGCAATGCCTGTTTTGTGTTCGCAAAGAGCTAGGAGAATGCCCATGCACTGACCATTATTGGAAAATAATTAGAGCCACCTCACGTGGGAAAATTGCACAGGAAATACACATCTTTTCGTTTGTTTATCTTCACTGAGTATGGTCCTCACACTCCTCACACCCAGGTTGCTTTCCGGTGGGCCCCTGAGCTGTGTGCGCTGTCTAACAAATTAGCGACACAAACCTAGTGACTTAGGACCACACGGTTTTACTCTTCTGTGGTTCTGGGGGGCAGAAATGGGATGTGGGTCTCAGCAGTCTAAATCCTTGACCGGCCGGCCGGCAGGCAGTGGTCCTTGCTGCAGGTCCAAGGAAGAATCTGCCCGGGGCTGCTCTGGGTGGAGGGCAGAATTCAGGGCCTTGAGAAAGGACCGAGACCCGCTCTTCAAGGCCCCCATAATAGCATTCAGTCCACCCAGGTGAGCCAGGATAATCTCCCAGTTTTCATCTGTAACTTGAGTTCTACCTGCGAATTTCCTCTGGGCTTAGCATCATGGTGGATTCCGGGATGCGGGTGTGGGCATGTGGGGGCATTATTTGTCCTGCAGCACTTTCCCAACGAAAGCAGCATTCGTGTGTCTGAATTCACACACCTGTCTTCCCGCGCTCATCTTTCATGTCTCCCCTTCCTGCCCATAAGAAGCATTTATTTCCCAGATCACAGCGAAGATGAAGTGACCCAACTTGCTGATGCACCTGTCCCTAGTGACAGCCTCACAGCATCCCGACAGCCCCCTCCTCCTTCAGATCCTTTGCTGAGAAAAACTACCCTGGGCCCATCCTCAGGGCTCTCCTACCTCCAGCCTTTCCTTCCCTGGTTCAGAGCAGAAAACTGCTGCCTGAACGTGGAGGGAAGGCCTTCACTAATGCTTGATTTTTGGTGACTAGGTAAGGCTGCCCATTCTGTCCTCTGTGCCATGGCTCTCATTTCCCAATGGGTTCCTCATCAGGAGCTTCCTGATGGTAAAGACCATTCCCACGGAAGGCAAACCTTTTGGTTGGCGCATTGGTTCAGAAGGTCCTCCATGAATTTTGTTCATGCCCAACTATTGCTGGTTAGGGACTATGCAGGTAACCCAAGAGGGTCCAGGAAAAGACGAATTACTCATTCTCTGAGATGAACTTCAAATCCAGTAAGATGGAGAGAGTAAGGACGATGCCAACAGCACGGATTGCTCTCTGCTTCGAGTCTGCGTGCTTGTCTGACCAAAACATATCAAGGCTGCATCTTCGAATCCAATACAGGGGCTGATGTTCCCGTTTCCCTGACCGCCGGGAAAGGTGGTGGGAATTAGGGGTTGAAAGTAAAGCTGGAAAAAGCTTGAGACCTGATAGAAAAAATTCAGGAGGCTTCGATGAGGGGGGGCTCCAGAAAAACAAGATCAGGTAGCTCAGGAGAGATCAGAACACAGCCATTTCTATAAAACAAGGGTATTTTAGATGACGCTCTTGAAAAGATACAAGATCCCTGCCCCCAGTGACCAGTTCCCTCAGCTGTGCGATTGGACAAGGTCTTCGGGGCTGCAGCCCACCTCCCCATTCCAGACCACATTTCTCTCTCCTATACCACATGCCCACAGAATGGGATAGGCGCAAGCTTCCTGTCTTGGGAAGAACATCTTTCCCAACCTAGTGCACACCCGAGTCTCCCAAGGTGAAGAGGGATGAGGGACACGTCACTTCTGGGTTATTCTTGCCACAAATGCAGAGCCTCAGTCTAACCACAAGAAAACATCAGGCAAACCCAAATTCCCGAAAATTCTAAAGTGTCTGGCCAGCAGGACTACAAAGATCTGCTATCGAAGGACTCGGTGCAGAGCAGCGGACGGATGCTCCACGGGGCGGGGTGCATGGACGGCGAGAAATCTTGCCTCCCAAGCTGCTGCTATTGTTGTTTTCATCACCAGGCTCTTGCCTTGCAGGGGCCCGCGGGCCAGTTGGGGAGGTGACCTGCAGGATTCCCGTCGCGTGTTGCAGATCCAAGGATGACGTTGCTCAAAGAAGAGGAAACAGATGTGACATAAACCTGGCAGATTAGAAGCATGGGGAGATGTTGGTGAATGTTGAGAAGGTTTCTTGAAGGAGGAGAGAAGGGCATTTGAGCTTGACCAGAAAGAGGAATAGTCTGGACTTCCACGAGGACCAAGTGTTCTGAGAGGAGGCACAGGCCGTCTGGAGGTGTGGAGGCCAGTGCCCAGCTCTGCAGGGGAGCTGTCTGCAAGCCACCAGAGGACAGCAGCAGGCCCTGAGCAGCAGTGCCATTGGCAAGCGTTGAGGTAAGAATTCCTACCTCTGGGCGCCTGAGGGACTCAGTCAGTTAAGCGTCTGTCTTTGGCTCAGGTCATGGTCCCAGGGTTCTGGGATGGAGCCCCCCACCGGGCTCCTTGCTCAGCAGGAAGCCTGCTTCTCCCTCTCCCCCCGCTCATGCTCTTGCTCTCACCATCTCTCTTTCAAATAAATAAATACAATCTTTACTTAAAAAAAAAGAATTCCTACCTTTGAGTCACGTATCTCTTTCCTCCAGCTGCTCACATTACACAGTTGTCTCATGGTTGTGGAAACCAGAATGAGTGTTCAGATGCTGAGATCAAGGTGTGGGCAGGGCTGGCTCCAATGAGGGGCTGAGCATTGCCTGGGCCACTCCAGGGCCCCCCAACCCCACCTTCGTGGTCCCTGGGAGCTCCGCTCTAGTCAAGTTCCCATTGGGCATCGCCAACCCTTCCACACTGACCTCCTGGTCGCCCTTTTACAAGGATCCCTATGATTAAGTTTCTGAACTATCCAGAGAAGCCAGCCAACCGCGAGCAGTGAGGGTGGCATGGGTGGAAGAGAGCTTGCGGAGCCCTCCAGACAAGCCCGCGGAGATAGACTTTCCATAAGAAGCCAGGAGCAAACTGGCAGTGTTTTAAGTAGGCTCTTGGTATAAGAAAAGGCAGGCGTCCACCAAACACATGAGGGGTCCAGTTGGGTAGAGTGAGGACTGAAGGGAACGACAGGTCAGGGGCTACTCCAGGACAGACCACCTCCACACGAGGGACAAGCAGGAGGACCTCGGAAGGCCCTTGGCCACCAGACAGCTGATACCTGACCCCTTCCCCACCCTCTCCCAGTTGTCTGTGACAGTGGCTCACACGCTTTGATCAGAAGGTGAGTTTTTTCATTTAAGGAAGCCATGGCAATAATTAGAGAATCAGTTACGAAAAGAATTATACTTACAGCACAAAAAAATCAGAAAATTTGTTGCAGTCTCCGGAACCAAGCTAGAGTTTCCTGAAATACAGCGTCTGTATTTGCACTCAGGACAACGCACCCCCAATTCCTCTTCTCACGCAGACCACACCCAACCCCGCACACAAGTTACTCGCGAAATGTCCGATGCAACACACCGTGGGATCATGGGGTGAGCATTCACTGGATTTATTCGACTCACATGCTTCAAAAAGAAATGCTGTCACTTCCCGTAGGCACCTCAGTGGGTCCCCGATTGTGTATTCAGATGGAAACAACAGGTGGATGGGGATCTTCCTGTGAAAACACAACAGGCAGAAGTGCAGGCAAGAATCCACTTCTGTCTTGGAAGGAAATGTGATAAATTCAACTTGTTTGCTCAGCAGCACAAAGGACTTAGCAAGGTTTTTCTTCTATTCCATTTTTTTTTCTTGGAAATGTATTTATATGTTTATTATCTTTCTCTACAATGTACTTAGTATGTTAATCTTTTCGAAAGACTTCCAGGTATAAGTAAGCCTGAAACGGTATTAGGAGCACTATCTGGGGGAATGTTGACCTAGAAATGATCATCCAAGCTATCGTGTTCTTGGCTTTCAATATAAATGAAATATATATGGAACCAGACACATAATGCAACTGAGATTGAATCTTTTTGCTCGTGATGTCGGTGGGATTGTCCTGTCTTTCCCTCCCCAGCCTCTCTCCCGGCCCAGGCAGAGCCTCCAAGACTTCTCCGTGGCCACCTCCGCAGGCTCCTGAGAAAGTGTGTTTGCATCAAATGGCCTCACTCTCGCTACCTGTGACAAAAATCTTAGAGCCCTGGCTCAGTCTGGTGCCCAGACAACCTGAAACACTATGGAAACTAATTTTATTTGTTTGTTTGCCTCCTGTAGGCACCCAGTATGACGCAGAACCCCCAGGGGATGTGGTAAGAACAGCTGCTCTCAGACTGAGTAGAATCTGGAACATAAATGAAAGAACCAGACCTAAGAGTGAAGTTCACTTTGCAGGAATAAACCTTGTGCTTTCAGTTGCGCTTAATACACAGAGACATAAAAATACGATGCCCCTAGTAGCAGGTGCCTACCTTAAGGCAGCTCTGAGGGGGTCCCCGTTCCCTTTTCTGAGTTTCTTGTTCACACCAAGAGTGGTTTTCAGATGTCAAAACAGCAGCAGGAAATTATCTCACCTCAACGTACAAAGAAGCTATTTTTCAAAGGCAATCAGGACAAGTTTTGTTTTTCTCTTTCCTTCAAGGAATAAAGCACCCTAGAGGCATTTTATTCCCCAGCTGACCTCGCAGATGGGCATGTGAGTGGCGGCGCCAGCCCTCGAGTGGGCAGGAGACAGCAACCTGGTGGGGGGGGGCAGCCGGCGGGCTGATGCTGGATCCCAGGCCGCACGGCCCCTGTGCCCCTCTCTCTGGGGACGAGACGACTCAGAGCCAGGAGAGGCCTGCCGGGCAGGACGCAGGACATGTGGCTCCATCCTCAGAGCAGCTCGGAGGAAAACCAAGCCATCGACTCTGCGGGAGTCTAGAAACTCCTGGGACATCTACAGGTCGTGGGGCTATAGCTAGTGTGATGACATGGGACCCGTGTGGTCACACGCAACCATGTAGAAAGGGTCCTGTGCTGGGTTTAGGTCTGCCATGGCCGTCTTCATGGTTCCTAATACTAGGCACAAGAGCCCTGCATCTCTGTGTGCTGGGGGCCCCACGGATTGGGTAGCAGGTCCCTGTCTCCTATGTAATACTGCCACGTACTTAGACTTTGCCTCTAAGCCTTGTTTTTACTTCCATTTAAAAAAAGTATTTCTTATCATTTAATCTAGAATATTCTAATTGTATTTTCACTATCAATTTATTCTTTGATGAGAAAACTATCTAAAACAATGAAATATATATATATAGTAAGAAGGAATGAACCAGTTGAAGTCATAACTAGACCGTTTCTTTGAGCAGACGACTGTGATTTCTTTTCTGTGCAAAGCATCTGGAAGCACGCTAGCATAGAAGGCAGTCACAGATCCACCTGATTTGGGATGCACCAGAAAGGAACTGTCTAGGACAGTGGCATTTATTTTATTTTTTTTTTAAGATTTTATTTATTTATTTGACAGATAGTGATCACAAGTAGGCAGAGAGGCAGGCAGAGAGAGAGGAGGAAGCAGGCTCCCTGCTGAGCAGAGAGCCAGATGCGGGGCTCGATCCCAGGACCCTGTGATCATGACCTAAGCCAAAAGCAGAGGCTTAACCCACTGGGCCACCCAGGTGCCCCTAGGACAGTGGCTTTTATTTATTTTTTTTCCTGATTTTTTTTTATTAAATTGATTTATTTATTTTCAGAAAAACAGTATTCATTATTTTTGCACCACACCCAGTGCTCCATGCAATCTGTGCCCTCTATAATACCCACCACCTGGTACCCCAACCTCCCACCCCCGCCACTTCAAACCCCTCAGATTGTTCTTCAGAGTCCATAGTCTCTCATGATTCACCTCCCCTTCCAATTTACCCCAACTCCCTTCTCCCTTCTCCTCTCTAACACCAGTGGCTTTTAAACGTTCATTGGCGTCAAGTGTCATGTGAGGAATACATGATCCATTTCAATTCACTGTGTGCGCGCACACACACACACACACACACATACAGCACTGAAACACAGTTTTATGCAACACGGTCCCTTTCCTATGTTGAAGCATGAACCCCCAGTTCCCGAGGATCTGGTTGTGTTTCTAGAAGGTTATTTAGAGAGGAGAGAGTATGAGGCTGTTAGAGTGGGGTGCTGGCCCCATAGGACTGGCTTCCTTCAGGAAGAGACACCGGGGACACAAACCCACAGAGAAACAGTGATGCGTGGACACAAGGCGAAGACGGCCGTCTGCCAGCCAAGGACAGAAGCCTCAGAAGGAACCAACCCTGCTGGACCTTGGTCTGGGGCTCCCAGTTTCCAGAACTGGGAGAAGTAAATGTCTTGAAGTCCCCCAGTGTGCGGAACTCTGTCACCGCAGCCCTGGCCAACTGGGCCAGGGCCCGCAGCTAGAGGACGGCCGACTGCACGCGCTCGTTCGCGTCTCCCCTCCCATCAGCCGTGAGATGAGAGTAAAGGAGTTAAAATGCACAGACTTTAAGAAAAAGGAGAATGGAAACAGGTGAAAGCACGTGATTTTGGACGCTGAACTGCAACAGGCCGAAGGAAACCAGGGCGGCGGCCCAACAGCTGAGCCCCAAGCCCCGCGCGAGCCCAGCCAGTCACTCCACGCCGCAGACCTCCCGTGGACCAGGACTGGGGAACTGAATGCGACAGGCTCACCCTAAGCATGGGTCGAGGCCCGGGGAGGAAAGGACAGCGTGGAGTCTGACTCCGAAACAGCGAGACCCCCAGCCGCCCGGCCAGACCCAGCCCTGGAAGCTCCCTTCTGCACCGGTGCGCTTCTGTTCTCGGGCGACGGCCCGGCAGAGGGGCGCAGTGTCAAAGCTGCGGATCCCGACAAAGCCTGTCCTGCATGGTGAAGAAAGGAAGCAATGGGGAAGTAACAGGGCAAAAGCTGAAACATTTTTCAAAATTGCGTAATTAATATTCTCAGTAGTAAAGGAAAATTGTCCTCAGTTAAATCAAGTAGCGACATACTGTTTCGTTGGATGAAGGTCAGATTATTTGTCATAGAATCTTAGCTGGACAGTCAGAGTATTTTCCAGGATTTTTTTATATCGTAAAATTGTTTCAAAAATATTCTTGTGTAATAATTTGCTATCCTAGTCGCTTTGCTGTAATGGGACATATTCTTTATAAATGAGGATGCTGGGACCAGGGAATGTGTTTATAACATGGTCAGGGATAAGAGTTCAAAACGCTGCAGCCAGTCTTGTCTCCACCAGAAATGCCTGCCGGTCTGGTCTCGCGAAAGCCTCCCCCAGACTCACCCCAAGCACCAAGGACCAGGTTTGATTGGGTGTCAGGGATGCCGATTGCTCCTGTCCTCGGGAGATCATTCTGGAGGGGGCAAGAGAAAGGTTTCTGATTTCTTTCCTTCCTTCTCCTTCTTTTTTCTTTTCTTTCCTTCCTTCTTTCTTCCCTTCTCTCCTTCTCCATTTCTTCCTTTCCTTCCTCTCTCTTTCCTTCCTTCCCTCTGTCACTCCGTGTCTTCTCTCCCTCGTCCCTCCTTCTCTCTTTCCTGCCTGCCTTCTTGCTTTCAGGAATATTTAGAGACAAGTGATGCTTCTGGGAATACGTAAAGGAAGTGAGGTTTTAGCATTAAAGATAAAGGCGTTTTTAACGATAAAGACACTTAGAGTTATGGTATTTTTGTAAATGAAATATCGTTTAGGACCGATGTTATAGTAGTTTCAGATGTACCACACAGTGACGTTACAATTGCACACATTGCTCAGATCTCACCCCTGGAAGTGCATCACCCTCTGTACCCAGGCAGCGGTATTACAGTTGCATTGATCTGCACGCTCCATCCCGTGACTTATTTATTGTGTAGCTGGAAGTCTGTTTCTCTTAATCCCCTTCACCAGTTTTGCCCCTCCGCCCACCTCCTTCCCTCTGTCCTCTGTCATTATGAGTCTGTTTCTGTTCCTTTCTTTGTTTTGTTTTGTTTTTAGATTCCACATGTAAGTAAAATCATGCAGCATTTACCTTTCTCTGTCTGACTCATTTCATGTAGCTTAATACCTTCTAGGTCCATCCACAGTGATGGTAACTTCAGATGCACGTGTTAGCACAGGTAAGACCTTTTGACTTGGGTTTTGATAAGCAAATCTTTCCCCTTCGATGCACTTGCTCTGGAAGTTTTCTACAGGGAGAGAGAGAAAAGCAGAGTGGGTCATATGTTATACAAATGGCCAATGCCACTCCCAACGTAATTTAATTTCTTACTATTGGTTACCTGGATATGGTCTCACTCTTTATGGTTGAGATACACCCATGAGTGCCTGTGAGTGTGCACACATGTGCTTGTATGTGTGTGTGTGCAGGTTCTAGAAAGACTATTTAGGAGGGATATATCTCTGCTTTGGAAGCCATAAGAGGAGACTGATTTATTTTGGAAAAATAAAGATGATTTTTGGAAAGGAATATCCAACACCCTCAAGTAGCTTGCCAGTACAACCCAGTGGGGGCCTCGGATGGCTTGTGGGCTCATTTTCAGAACCTGTGGTTCCTGGATCTTACAAAGAGTTTCAGTGGGGTTTAGAACCCCTGGCAGAGAGAGCTGGGAAGGCTTATCTGGCTGGATCCACCCCTACATGAGCCTGGCACTTGTCCAGATTCCATCAAATCTCAGGTCTCCAGAATGTCAGTCTCAGTGTGTATAAATCCAATGTTACACAGCAAAGATTCTCAGGTTCACATTTGCCACAGGAACATTTCACTTGTAATTTTTTTTTTCTACAAATGATGCTGTTTGCTTCTAAACCCATTTGAGGGCGGGGTGGTTTATAGGGTTGACCTGAAGGACGTGCAGGTTCCATGCCTGTAGGAGTTTGCACCTTTAATTGTAAAAGGCCAGGAGGCAGTGTGCTGATCCTTCCGTGCTTGCTCCTGCCCGCTGACCCCTCGTGCCTCATGGGGACCAATGCTGTGACTGTCACCTGTGCCACCTCTGAATCTGTACCTTCATTCTTCTGGTCTGTGTTCTGCTTCACATCAACACATTCCTCCTTTCTGGAATCTTCCCTGTCTTAGACTATGTGCAACTGAACTAAGTTTTAACATACTGAATTCATTGAGCTGGAAATTGCTGTTCCCCATTACTAATTCAAAAACCAGATAAGTAGGATGATTCTCTTTCTCTCTTAAACAACACACAGAACTAAATTACATTTTTACTTATATGATAAAGAGGTTGTGTGTGTGTGCAAAGACCCTCATGCAAAGAAAGCTTCAGAATGTCTACTTCTTGGGCTAAATACTTTTCAATAAGACAAGAGGCCCCATTTCTGTTTGAAGTGTCTCTTTGCCCTGAGACTGGCCAGCCCTACCCACGTGGACATGGCTGTGTTTATGTGGGGCATTTTCTGTTCATGGTAGATACTCATTCAATATGGGGGAAACTGAATGGAAACTTCCTGTAATTTTTTTTTTTTGAGTTAGTTAGGCTACAAAGCCCTATTTTAAAATTCACTTTCACTGTGTGTTGAGTTTGAGGAGCTCATTATAGATCCTGGATATCAACCTTTGTCTTTACTGTCATTTGCAAATACCTTCTCCCATTCTGTGGGTTGCCTCTTTGTTTTTTTGACTGTTTCCTTTGCTGTGCAGAAGCTTTTGATTTTGATGAAGTCCCAAAAGTTTATTTTTGCTTTTGTTTCCTTTGCCTTTGGAGACATATCTTGAAAGAAGTTGCTGTGGCTGATATCGAAGAGATTACTGCCTATGTTCTTTTCTAGGATTTTGATGGATTCCTGTCTCACATTGAGGTCTTTTATCCATTTTGAGTTTGTCTTTGTGTACGGTGTAAGAGAATGGTCGAGTTTCATTCTTCTACATATAGCTTTCCAGTTTTCCCAGCACCATTTATTGAAGAGACTGTCTTTTTTCCACTGTATATTTTTTCCTGCTTTGTCAAAGATTATTTGCCCATAGAGTTGAGGGTCCATATCTGGGCTCTCTACTCTGTTCCACTGGTCTATGTGTCTGTTTTTATGCCAGTACCATGCTGTCTTGGTGATCACAGCTTTGTAATAAAGCTTGAAATCAGGTAACATGATGCCCCCAGTTTTATTTTTGTTTTTCAACATTTCCTCAGCGATTTGGGGTCTCTTCTGATTCCATACAAATTTTTGGATTATTTTCTCCAGCTCTTTGAAGAATACCGGTGGAATTTTGATCAGTGGCATTAAAAGTATAGATTGCTCTAGGCAGTATAGACATTTTAACAATGTTTATTCTTCCGATCCAAGAGCATGGAATGGTCTTCCATCTTTTTGTGCTTCTTCAATTTCTTCCATGAGTGTTCTGTAGTTCCTCAAGTACAGATCCTTTACCTCTTTGGTTAGGTTTATTCCCAGGTATCTTATGGTTCTTGGTGCTATAGTAAATGGAATCGATTCTCTAATTTCCCTTTCTGTATTTTCATTGTTAGTGTATAAGAAAGCCACTGATTTCTGCATATAGACTTTGTATCCTGCCACGTTGCTGAATTGCTATATGAGTTCTAGTAGTTTGGGGGTGGAGCTTTTGGGTTTTCCATATAAAGAATCATGTCATCTGCGAAGAAAGAGAGTTTGACTTCTTCCTTGCCAATTTGGATACCTTTTATTTCTCTTTGTTGTCTGATTGCTGTTGCTAGGACTTCTAATACTATGTTGAACAAGAGTGGTGAGAGTGGGCATCCTTGTCGTGTTCCTGATCTCAACTGGAAGGCTGCAAGCTTTTTCCCATTGAGGATGATATTTGCTGTGGGTCTTTCATAGATAGATTTTATGAGGTTGAGGAATGTTCCCTCTATCCCTATACTTTGAAGCGTTTTAATCAGGAACGGATGCTGGATTTTGTCAAATGCTTTTTCTGCATCGATTGAGAGGACCATGTGGTTCTTCTCTCTTCTCATATTAATTTGTTCTATCACATTGATTGATTTGTGAATGTTGAACCATCCTTGTAGCACAGGAATGAATCCCACCTGGTCATGGTGGATAATCTTTTTAATGTGCTGTTGGATCCTGTTGGCTAGGATCTTGTTGAAAATCTCAGCATCCATATTCATCAGTGATATTGGTCTAAGTTCTCCTTTTTGGTAGGGTCTTTGCCTGGTTTGGGGATCAGGGTAATTCTGGCTTCATAGAAAGATTCTGGAAGTTTTCCTTTTGCTTCAATTTTTTGAAACAGCTTCAGGAGTATAGGTGTTATTTCTTCTTTGAAAGTTTGGTAGAATTCCCCAGGGAATTCTGGGCTCTTGTTTTTTGGGAGGTTTTTGATCACTGCTTCAATCTCGTTACTAGATATTGGTCTATTCAAGTTGTCAATTTCTTCCTGGTTCGGGAGTTTATAGTTTTCCAGGAATGCATCCATTTCGTCTAGGTTGCTTAGCTTATTGGCATATAACTGTTGATAATAACTTCTGATGGTTGTTTCTACTTCCTTGGTGCTAGTTGTGATCTCTCCCTTTTCATTCATAATTTTATGAATTTGGGCTTTCTCTCTTTTCTTTTGGAAAAAGTGTGGCCAATGGTTTATCGATCTTATTGATTCTTTCAAAGAAAAACAGCTTCTAGTTTCATTGATATGTTCTACTGTATCTCTGGCTTCTACCTCATTGATATCAGCTCTAATCTTGGTTATTTCCCTTCTTATGTGTGGAGTTGGTTTGATTTGTTGTTGATTCTCCAGTTCTTTAAGGTGTAGAGATAGCTGCTGTGTTCTGGATTTTTCAATTTTTTTGAGGGAGGTTTGGATGGCTATGTATTTCCCCCTTAGAACCGCCTTTGCTGTATCCCATAGGTTCTGGAACAAAGTGTCTTCATTCTCATTGGTTTCCCTGAATTGTTTCAGTTCTTCTTTGATCTCCTGGTTGATCCAAGCATTCTTAAGCAAGGTGGTCTTTAGCTTCCAGGTGTTTGAGTTCCTTCTGAACTTTTCCTTGTGATTGAGCTCCAGTTTCAAAGCATTGTGATCTGAGAATGTGCAGGGAATAACCTCAGTCTTTTGGTATTGGTTGAGTCCTGATTTGTGACCCAGTATGTGGTCTATTCTTGAGAAGGTTCCATGTACACTTGAGAAGAATGGGTATTCTGTTGTTTTAGGGTGGAATGTTCTGTATATATCTATGAGGTCCATCTGGTCCAGTGAGTCATTCAATGCTCTTGTTTCTTTATTGATTTTCTGCTTCGATGGTTTGTCTATTTCTGAGAGAGAGGTGTTAAGATCTCCTACTATTAATGTATTCATATCAATATGATTCTTTATCGTGATTAACAGTTTTCTTATGTAATTGGCTGCTCCCATATTGGGGGCATAGATATTTACAATTGTTAGATCATCTTGGTGGATAGTCCCTTTAAGGATTATGTAGTGTCCTTCTGTATCTCTGACTACAGTCTTTAGTTTAAAATCTAATTTATCTGATATGAGAATCACTACCCCAGCCTTCTTTTGAGGCCCATTGGCATGAAAGATGCTTCTCCATCCCTTCACTTTCAGTCTGGGTGTATCTTTAGGTTCAAAATGGATCTCTTGTAGACAACGTATGGATGGGTCCTGTCGTTTTATCCAATCTGCAATCCTGTGCCATTTTATGGGCACATTTAAGCCATTCACATTGAGAGTGATTATTGATAGATACGTTTTTATTGACATTGTGTTACCTTTGAAGTCTTTCTTTCTGTAGATTGTCTCTATATTTCTGTTCAGTGCTATTCTTAGGATTTTTCCTCTGTGAACTAGAATTAGAAGCAGAAAGGGAAGAAAAGCCTTTCAATGTTTCAAATACTTATTCTTTTATGTCCTATAACTAGTCAAGGGTTTTCCACGTTCACTGCATTTCAAGGTTTAAGAATAAAAACTTTCCCCAACGAGCAGTTATTGCATTAACTTGTGAAACACAAATCCATCAGATAGAAATTATGTTTCCAATGCACTTTCTCAGAGAAAAGACTAAAAATAAGCAATCGCAACAGAGATCTTTCCCATTTCTCTAGAAGTGATGGATGCTGGCAACAGCGACACAGACACACAAAAGAAAACCAGTTCTAATGGCTATTTCTTGATGTTTTCATACAGTGCTGAAAAGAAACACTGTGTTCAAGTTGATAAAAATCAATTTCCCCTCGAGCCTTTTATTTTAATTTTTTTGCCAGCAGAAATGGCCGTTAGCTCTTGGATGGCAGTGTTCATGCTGGCCCCCATGGCTTCCTCAGCTCCCTCTTGATTAGAAAAATCACATAAACCTCAGGGAGAACAAAAGACTGTTATTGTATAACTTTTAAGAGTGAAGAGAATCTAAGAGCAATTTAATTTGGGGAAACAGAACATAATGAGGCTCAAACAACTTAATTTATTCCTAAAGCAGATAAAGTAATTTTAAGATTTGTTTTCCACAATCAGCCAAGTGTTGGAGCTGTTGTTTTATGATTTTCGATGTGAGACCCATGTGATCTGATTATGCATTTCAGAAACCCAGAAACCAGGCAGAAACTTGGTTCTGATCCAGGGGAGAGCTAAATTTGCTGAGAGCTGTCTGATCTCTCAGCTGCCAGAGGACAAACCTTTGTTCAAAGATGAATCTTCAGAAACACCCTTGTGTCTGTGAGGCCCTCACTGGAGGAGTACGCCTATAACAGGGAGGGCTGCATGGTCTCCGTGTCCTGCTCCTCGGCTGGTGAGCCCAGCTCCCCTTGCCCACAGCTGCTGGGGCTCTGCCACTCTGTGACAGGAATCAGAGCAGAGCAATTACCAGCAATTCTGGGGTCAGAAGAGATTTGCAACTTAGGGCATCGCTGTGCTCTTTGCAAACTTCAGTAGCTGGGGATGTCATCAAGCTCTGCGAGCAGCACACAGAAGTGGTCACAACCCCCCACCCCACTGGTTCTCTAGTTCCTTCTCAGGAACGGCTGAAAGTACATGAGCCTGGAAAATAATAGAAAAATGGATTTCTTTTGTTATTCAGGGTTTCTGATCAAATGGTAGTTCTATATCTTCAGGGCAAGCCGCTCTATTTTTTAATGAAGAACTTTCTAGAAGAGTTATTGCTTCTACAAAATATCCTGAGATTTATTTGCTTTTTTAAAAAAGGTTTTATTTATTAATTTGAGACAAAGGCAGAGGCAGAGAGAGAGCATGACTGGAGAGACAGACAGAGTGAGAGGGAGAAGCAGGCTCCCCACTGAGAAAGGGACCATGACCTGACCAAAAGGCAGATGCTTAACCAGCTGAGCCACCCAGGTGCCCCATTGAGATGTATTTGCTTATGTGTATTTCCATTTGCGTTGTTATATGTATATGGGAATACTATAATACTATAGAGCTTCGTAAATTGTCACAAAATCAGCTACTACCTGATAAAGAAATGGAATCCATAGCATCCTGGAAGGATTCCAGGTGCCCCTCTCAATGGCCATCTACCGTCCATCTGGAAGATTGCCACTATTCTGACTTCTATCAGATTAGCTTTGCCAGTGCTTAAACTTCTCATAAATGCAGCCATTTAGCATGGAGTCTTTGTGCAATGTGGCTTCTTTGCTCAGTGCGGTATATGTGAGGTTCACCCACATTGTTGCCTGCAGCACTGCGTCAGCTTGCACTGCTTCCTAGCCTTCCTTGGTATAAACATAACAGTTTCTATACTCATCCCACTGTTGGTTTTTCCAGTTTGGGGCTATCAGAAAATGTTGATGTAAACTTTATAAACAGGTCTTTGGTGTACATATGTGGTGAACTGTTGGGTATTGTGTAATTTGTCTGATGCCATATGACAAATCTCCCCAAAGCTGAGTGTGCTGAACACTCATGGTTTGGATGGGTTGGGCATTTTGGAAAGGCAATTTTTGCCTGTGGCCTGTCTTGTGGTTAAAGTCAAATGTCAGCAGGAACTGCAGGCATCTGAGGTCACGACTGTTACAGCTGGTGAGCAGGCTGTCCCTGTTGCTGGGAAAATGGGTTCCTTTCTGCGAGGGTCTCTCCATATGGCTGCTTGAGCATCCCTGTGACTGGCTTTATACCAGAGAGAGTGAGTCAAGAAAGCAGGATTTCCCTGGATCTGTTTCTATAAACTCTTGTGTCTCTTGGTTCTTCATAAATTATCTCTGCCCCCTGGTGGGCCTGGATCTCGCTTGCTGAATGCTAGACACTAAGTATGAAAATCTATGGAAATATGTGAGTTTCTTGCCCTGGTCATTGTCTTTAATGAAGATGTGCTTCTCTTTACTTTGGAGGTATTTGCCTGATAAGCAGGTCATTTCAGTCCCACTTGGATTAAGCCAGAAGACACTGGGTCCTTGTTGTTTGGTTCTGGGGTCCTTTCTGAGAATCTGGCAAGTTCACAAGGCTACCTCCCTTTTGAAAGCCTTGAACACCATGTTCTGCCCCTCCCTATGTCTCTCTGCCTGGACCTGCCTAAAGATCAGCAAATGCATTAAAAAACAGATGGTCATACTCACCTGAATGCATTCCCTTCTTCTCCATGATTTGGTGTCTCAAGTCTATGATGTCTCAGTAACTCTAAAGGCCGTGTTTCGGATCAGCAGCCAACCTTGACTCAGGTTCTCGAACTCTCATTTGTTGTTTTCTGCTCAGATATTTATCTCTGGGTCCTTCAATGCTTATGAATTAACAAACATCTTAAAGAGTCAAGTATCACATAATATTAGGCTTATCTCTGGGATTTCCTCTGGGACACCCTATTATAATTTCTGCCTGCCTAAGTAGTTCTCTGATTCATTTAAGCAAATCTGAGGTTTTTTCCTCAGGATTTTCAGTTGTTTTTAGTAGCAGGTTGATCTAAAAGAGTTTATTATACCATCTTCAGAAGCAGAACCTATACATGTTTTTAAACCAGACATATATTTGGGATGCTCGATATTTCAAAGAAAAGAAGAATCAAAAAATGTCATAGTAGACAGAATAATGCTGTCCCCAAAGATGTCCACATCTTCATCCCAAGAACCTGTTAAATTAATGGTAAATAGGAATTAAGGTAAAGGATGGAATTAAAGTTGACAATGAGTTGGCCTGAGGACAGGAGAGTTAACCTGGATTATCCAGTGGATCCGATATAATCAGCAGGTCCTGCCTAAGTAGGAGAAGGAGATAGAGAAGCCCAGTGATAGAGACACCGAAGATGCTAAGGCTGGCTTGAGAGATGGGGAAAGAGGGTCATGCGCCAAGGGAAGCAGGTGGCTTCTAGAAGCCAGAAGAAGCAAAAGGGTAAGTTCTCCCCCTGGTCTCCAGAATGAATACTGTCTTGATAGGATCTTGGTTTTAGCCTCATGCAATTTCTGACCTCCGGAACTGTTAGATAATACATAACTGTTGTTCTCAACCATGATTTTGTGGTACGTGTTACAGCAGCAATAGGAAATTAATGTACATGGGCCCATAGTGAACTATTAAGTGCGGCTGTTCAAATTTCTCTCCGAAAACTGTGCTCTAGCTCTATATGACCCTGCAAAGTGCACGCTGGGCCTCCATGGCTGGTCCGGTGAAATTAGCGGCATCTGTATGCAGCCATACACATGAGGGAATCAACAAAGAGATACAGCTTTCCTTAAGGTTCCACAGTGGTATCATGACAGAGGGGCCCCCCTCTAAGTCAGCTGGATGGAGGGCAGGGTAGGGAGTAGGGAAGGCGTGTTCTCCTGGTTCAGACATTGCCGCCTCTGGCTCACCCTCGCACACCTTCTGGTGGTGGCTCCCCTAGCCCCCAAAGCCTTGTGTCTTTACAGCAAACGCCAAGTGTCCAAGCTTCCAATCCCCTCTGGGTCTTACATTTCCAAAGGGCAGGCACTGTGTCTTATCCATTGCTGTATTCCGACTATGGTAGGAACAACAGAACAGATACTTAATCAGTATTGACAGCAGTGAATTTAATTAAGGGAAATGGAAGGGATTCCGGAATCGAACAGCTCACAGGGAAAATGGGTAGGGAAACTTAATGATGTTTTGTACTCGCTGCGATAAATTGCAAAGACAGAAACTACATGAAAGCACTATTGGGTGTAGTCCACTCTTAAAGAGTCAATACTCACGAGGTATATTTGTTATTTTTTTTTAATTGTTTTACAAAATGCTCTGCAAATCCCATGTCACTTGCCATGGGCCTCCTCGAACATCAGTGACCAGCCCCTGTTTCCCCACTCTTCTCTCCTGCATGGGCTGGACTGTAACTCAGAAATGCCGACATTCTGCCACGAAAACGTGGCAGAAGAAATTCACACAATATCCGTATGCACATACTTGATAAATGTGTTCTAGGAACCTATTTCCTACTGTGATTTCAGAGCAAATGAGGAGGAGAAGGAGAAAACTCAGAGATGGAGTTTTCTGGGAATTAAGTGCAGCGGGGGGGGGGGGGGTAAGGCAAAGTGTTCGAGGAGGAGTGGGGTTCAGGGGGTAGTTAGGGAAAACTGGCAAAAAGTAAGAGGTTAGGTGAAAAAACATGCAGGGCTGAGTGGAGTCAGAACATGAGTTAGCCAGAAAGTGGGTAGAAAGCAAGGTCTGGGAAACGTGCAGGAAGTCCCTGGGCCTGGACTGTCAGGGGATGCTGGGGAACTGCATGGGAATGAGGAAGGCAGGCGAGCCAGGGAGCAGGACGGGCACAGGGGGAAATGCCTTCCCACTGCACACAGCAGGCTGGCCCCGTCTCCTGGGAGGAGAGATTAATTTTTGCAAGATGAACCTTGCCCTTGATAACGGGGAGTGAGCAGGTACCTGGGAATACCTGGAAAAGTGACACGTTTGGGAAAGGGACTGCATCTGGGGAAGATCAGGTGACAGGGGCCAGGGCCAGGGCGGGCATGGGAGTGGGGGGCACTGGGGTGGCTGAGCAGAGGACGCAGCCTTCAGTGGAAGAGTCTGAACCACCCCATGTCGAGGCTTTTTAGGACAATAAAGATCACCACACACACACACACACACACACACACACACACACACAAGTCCAACATAAGCAGAAAGAAACTAAAATGTATTTGAATGTATGCAACAAAGTAATTTCATTAAGACAGAAAGCAAGAAGCAAACAACAAAATTCTTAAGGCAGACTTAAAATGAATACTATAAAATATCCTTTTTCCATTAAACATTTGGACATTAAGTTTCAACTAATTTAACAAAAAGAACTAAAAGACCAAGGTAAAATACAACAGATCTCAGGTACCTAAAAATATCTCTGAATAAAATAAGCATAAAGTCTCTGAAGTAGAAATCAGGGTCAGCAATATTTACGGGTTGGTGCTTACGAGCTTTTTAATAGGACCATTTCGGCTCTGGCTTAGCATTCATTACTAAAGTTCCATCAAAGCAGCCCCAAATAATTGCACTGGGAGATAGACCTGAAAATATTTTGCTTTCTTAGATGTCTATTCATTCTGAAATTAATGTGTAGTAAATGAAAGCAATTTGTATTAATGCATCTCCCATCCACAGTTCATTTTTGTCGGCTCTTTCTAGAATTAAATGTTCTTAGCAAATTTGCCATCATGGCATGAGCATTGTAATAGGCAAGACAAAACTGTAGCAATTGGAAACCAGATGCTATTCCACAGTCAACTTTTGCTACAAAGTGTAGCTTCATGTTATTTGCATAGCTGAAATGGGGGACATGAGCCAGACGCCTGGTCTTCTCCCCTGTCCATTCTCGCTTTTCTGGGAAAGGCGCTGGGGCAAGCCGATCTGATTCTGGATGAGACATCCCCAAGGACCAGAGCTGCTTCTTTTCAATACGCAATGTTTATTGACAAGTGATGCCTCCTCAAGCACGCTCATGGTCATGTGAACAAATTATCCCATGCGTGGTGCCTACTCAGGGACTTTGTGTAAGATCCATGTTTCTTTTCCCCTGTGGGGATCTTGGATGTATTTCTGAACTTAATGATTGACACAGAACTAGAATTTAAGTTTAATTTTATACTTCATTTGAAGAGCATCTATTAAACCAACTTGTAGTGGAAATAATATTTCAAGCAAATACTCAAAGTGCTTAGATGAACACTGTTTTGAACACCGCCAAGTGTCTAGAAGCATCTATTTACTTGTAAACACTTGGATACTAATTAGAAGTCACTCTTGTTTCTTTATTAAGAAGTTTCCTTATGAGCTCCTTTGAGATAAGTTGTTTCAAGGATGGCTCAGCTTAATACCTGCACATGTAAAAGCAAGAAAATAAGTTTCCTTGAGAATTTTGCCCAATTCCACTTGCAGCTAGATAAAACCAGGGTCATTTAGCAAATATGCATTAAATCATTCTGTAAACATGTGTTGAGGACCGGCTCTGTACACAGGACTGTGCCAGGAACCGGGGCACATGGTAAGGGAAATATTTATTGCTTTTACCTTTGTTTGACTTCTGGTAATGCAGAGCGAACATGGCGATGCAGAGATACAAGTATGAGACTCTATATACTGTCTTTAAGGCAGCCGTAACTTATAAGGAAAGCAAAATCCACATGCACAAATAACTAGAATATTTATTTTTGCAAACACTTCTTTAATACTCACTGTCTCTGAGGACTACCTACCTCTCAACTCTTCGGATCTTTGCCTAATGCAAGTGAGCTGGGGAATGCTAGAATCTTCATTTCCAACATAAGCTATGTGAGGCCAGAGAATTTAAGAAATGTGAGTGCTGGCAGGGAGCAGATTCCAAATGAGGTGCCCTGAGTCTTCAAATGAGGTTGCCTGTTTTCATGCAGCAAATGGCCATTGCAGACTTGTTCAGACTTTGGGCTCTCAGGACCTCTTTGCTCTGTTAACATGAACTGAGGACCCCCTGATGTCAGCTATACAAATAAAACTAATAAAAATTTTGCCAAGAAAATGTACATGATTAAAATCGATCTAGATTTTAGCTACCACTGCTATGAATTGCTACTTATAAGAGTAGTTATTAAAACTGTGACTTTTTAAAAATATGCATTTATGCATTTGGAAATTGCAAAGTAAAACCATTATGTGTTAATATAGGCAACATATTTCTGTGGAAAAATGGCTATATTTTTCAAACATTAGTCAGAAAATGGAATCAGCTTACATTTTTTGCAAATGTCTTTACTGTCCAGGGTCATGGAAGGCAGCTGAATTCTCAAGGTGTTCTGCACTTAATCTATTGCAATGCCACAAATCTTGTAACCTCTACACATTTCTCCCACATACTTACAAAAGAATGAGGTTTGAAAAAGCAAATGATGTCTCATGTCTCAGTGTTTTTATGGAAGTGGTTTGACCTTGTAGCTCCCTGAAAAGTTCTCAGGGTGGACGTGCAGGCCACACTTGGAGACCTGTTCATTTATTGGTGGTTGCCTTATTTTGGGCACTGTGCATGGGGAATTGAAGAACATTAAAGAGAGATATCAAAAATCCTCCAAACCATGAAAGAGGATAGCTATGGAATTTCATGTGTTTTCAATGCTTTAACAAAAATCTGCAAACAGCGAGACTGGTTGGAATTTATTATGAACACCCATGTTCCACCTACATTCTACCACTACTATTTTACTACACCTACTTTTTCATGTAGAGAGCTGTCAATCCATCCCTCCCTTCATCCATCAAACTGCTTTATCTTTGATGTATTTTGAAATATGTTGCCTCCATCCACACAGGGAGGGATGCAGACTCCCAGGGACCTCCTGCTGCTTAGCATAACCATTCCAGATCCTGGTCCCTGAAAGCCCAGCATGGTTCACTTTCTATGAGGTCATGGATTCTCTTCTCTCACCTGTGATGCCTCCTCTTGTGTTCTCCTCCTTCCTTCTCCCAGAGCTTCCATGAAATGGGACACACTAACACCCCGAGAAGCAGTGTAGGATCCATGCCATGTGATACTAAGTAACAAAACAACCAGGTAATCCATCAAGACTGGACAGACTCACATTACCCATCTAGGCGATCAGAACTGCCAAACAGACTTTTATTCAATAGAAAAGAAATTCACACATAAAAGAAAAGGATGTAATCTCCGTGGATTGCACATAAGGCTTGTATCAAAACAGCTTCTCAGAAATAAAAAATAATAATAACCTTCAAAATCTTATTAAAAAATAATAATAATCTTCAAAATAAATACATAAAATCTTTTTTTAATCTTTTTTTAAAAAAGATTTTATGTATTTATTTGACAGAGAGAGAGAAATCACAAGTAGGCAGAGAAGCAGGCAGAGAGAGGAGGATGCAGGCTCCCTGCTGAGCAGCACCCCAGGATCATGACCTGAGCCGAAGGCAGAGGCTTTAACCCACTGAGCCACCCAGGCATCCCTCCAGGATGTGTTTTATCTTTACCTCAATTAGTAGCCATTCACATTGGAGTATCAGGGGCTCTATCCTGGTTCAAATAAAGGAAGCTCTTTTGAACTACTGGGAAAGCAATTCTGACCCACTTACTTTAATATATTTTAAAAGGATGCAGTAATTGAGAAAAATGGAAAGCATTTTGGTATTCATTCACTATGGGGTGAATAGTGGAGGAGAAATAATCCACTTTAAGTCGAAGGGGCTCTCAACTGTGAAGGTGACTTAAACCACTTCATATGTGAAATCCTCAACCATTCTTATTTCCTTGATAATCTTAATGCAATTTGACTTCAAAATCCTGTTAAAAGTCCATTCCATCTTCTCGTGAATCTCTCTCATTTCCTCAATTCAGAGCTCTATGCTTTATCTGTTTAATAAGGCCAAAGAATTGTTATCTTTATAATAATCAACTGCATGCTAAATAAAACTTAAAAGTATGACGTGTCTTTCAAGATTGTGTGATTTTCATTAAAGTCATTATCAATAGAGGTTTTGCTTGAGATTTTTCTATTGAAAAAGCCATATAAAAATACGTGTTTTAAGAGGTTAGTACTCTGGTACTTATTTCTTGCCTAAGCGGAAAACCCCTCTGGAGCTGAAATCCTTGACAGGCGTGAGGGTGGAAGACAAGGTGAGTTAAGTGAGCTGACAGGGAGGGGGCCCAGCTCCTCCCGGGGCGCTGTGGGGCCACACGGCATGAGCATGAAGGGCAGGTGCAGACGCCTGGAAGGAAAGATGGGGGGCCCACCCCGGCATCCTCTCCCAGTGGGGTCCTCCTCCATTCCCTACCTTATTCTCTCTGAAATTCTTTTTTTTTTTTTTAAGATTTTATTTATTTATTTGTCAGAGAGAGAGGGAGAGAGTGAGCATAGGCAGACAGAATGGCAGGCAGAGACAGAGGGAGAGGCAGGCTCCCTGCCGAGCAAGGAGCCCGATGTGGGACTCGATCCCAGGATGCTGGGATCATGACCTGAGCCGAAGGCAGCTGCTTAACCAACTGAGCCACCCAGGCGTCCCTCTCTCTGAAATTCTATCTGGCTGCAGAACATGGAAACTGAGCACTGAAAGGCTCTCAAGTCAATATTCTTTTACCACGAACGTACTCGGGAGTGAGTCATCCCGGACCACATGCCTGTCATGACCCTGGACGGAGCAGTGCCGAGTAGACCAGATAGATACCCCGCTGTGCACGGACGTCTGGATCCGCCCCATCGGCGGCCCATTTCCAAAAACATGTGCCATCTAGTTTCAGAAATTACATAATGCAACAATATTGCATTTACTCTGGCCCTCACCCTTAAGGTGCAGGGATTAATTCCTTTCTCATTGAATCTTGAACTGCACTACGGCCAATTGTAGTCCTACCACAATTTCTACCAAGTTCTACTAAGAATCTACCCAGTTTTCTCCTTTCTTTCTTTCTCTCTGTTCCTTTCCTCCTTGTTTCCTTCCTTCCTTCCACCTGCTTGCCTAATTATATCCCCTTCTCTTATTTTGTCCTCAGAAATATTGTGAAAACCATGAAATCACTGATTGACTCTTAAGCCTGGAGTCAACCATGTTCTTCAAGCTCCACAGCTATACAGGGTCAGACCGTGTACGGAGGTTGTCACGATGCTCCTTTGCTTTCTGTTTTCGACTGCAGTAACTCCAGCCCTACCCCGCAACTGCCTGTGCGGCTCACTGGTGTTTCGTATTCAGCAACGCTGCACTTGTAAGAGAGCTGGGTTCTAAGCTACAGGACTCTGAGAATCCAACGGTCCTCCACAGGCTTGGAGGGGAACATGGAATTCAACGCCGAGGTAGCCCTGCACAAAGCAGGAGCCAGGGAGATGGAAGACTCCAAGCAGAAGCCACCAGTGCAGCCAGGAAGGCCGGCCCCAGGCTAAGGAAGGGAGGACAGCAGGCCTTGGGGAGATTAAACAGCTCAGCCTTTGGAAGGGGAACTGCGTCCCAGGAGGTGTTGACCAGTAACTCAGGAAAGGCCACCAGGAGCGCAAGGCAGGCAGCAGGGCCAACACCAGTACTGAGCAAGACAAGCATTCCAGTCAGAGAAGCAGAGTCTCTGTCAGCAAAGGCCAGAATTAGACTCTGGTCTACGGTCTGGGTCTGGATATCAATCTGTCATCTCAAGCAAGCAGGAAACAAACCAAACGTGCAAACATACTACGCCGGCATGCCCTGAGGACATTTCTAATGTAACTTGGCTGAGCATAGGATGGAAACAGAACGTTGATCCTTCAGGCACCAGAATAATGAAGTGATTTAAAAATTTGTATCTGGGGGCACCTGGGGGGCTCACTCTGTGAAGCGTCTGACTTCAGCTCAGGTCATGATCTTGGGGTCCTAGGTGCCCCACATCAGGCTCCGGGCTTAGCATGAAGCCTGCTGGGGATCCTCTTCCTCTGCCCCTACCCCCACTTGCACTCTCATGCTCTCTTTTTCTCAAATAAATAAATAAATAAAATCTAAAAAAGTAAAGTAAAAAAATAAATGAATGCCAGCCCTCATCCTAGTGTTTCTCAACTTCACCCTTTGCATCTGTCAAGATAGTGTAACATATTCTACTTATCTTGCTTATTGTCTGTCTGATCCCACTAGAATGGAAGGTTTATGTGAGCAGAAACTTTTATCTGTTTTGTTCTTTGTTATATTTCTAGCACCTTGAGCAGTCCCTGACATGTAGCAAATGTCCAACCACAATGTGTTTCAATGAGTAAATTTAAGAAGTAAGTTGGCTTTAGAAAATCTCAGACCTAAGTTTGGTTCCAGTATTTTCTTTTTAAAATTTTTTTTTATTTTTTATAAACATATAATGTATTTTTATCCCCAGGGGTACAGTTCTGTGAATTGCCAGGTTTACGCACTTCACAGCACTCACCATAGCACATACCCTCCCCAATGTCCATAACCCCACCCTCCTCTCCCAACCCCCCTCCCCCAGCACCCTCAGTTTGTTTTGTGAGATTAAGAGTCACTTATGGTTTGTCTCCCTCCCAATCCCATCTTGTTTCATTGATTCTTCTCCTACCCACTTAAGCCCCCATGTTGCATCTCCACTTCCTCATATCAGGGAGATCATATGATAGTTGTCTTTCTCCGATTGACTTATTTCGCTAAGCATGATACCCTCTAGCTCCATCCACGTCATCACAAATGGCAAGATTTCATTTCTTTTGATGGCTACAAAGTCTTCCATTGTGTATATATACCACATCTTCTTTATCCATTCATCTGTTGATGGACATCTAGGTTCTTTCCATACTTTGGCTATTGTAGACATTGCTGCTATAAACATTCGGGTGCATGTGCCCCTTCGGATCACTACGTTTGAATCTTCAGGGTAGTGCAATTGCTGGGTCATAAGGTAGTTCTATTTTCAACATTTTGAGGAACCTCCAAGCTGTTTTCCAGAGTGGCTTCACCAGCTTGCATTCCCACCAACAGTGTAGGAGGGTTCGCCTTTCTCTGCATCCTCGCCAGCATTTCCTGACTTGTTAATTTTAGCCATTCTGACTGGTGTGAGGTGATATCTCATTGTGGTTTTGATTTGTATTTCCCTGATGCCGAGTGATGTGGAGCACTTTTTCATGTGTCTGTTGGCCATCTGGATGTCTTCTTTGCAGAAATGTCTGTTCATGTCCTCTGCCCATTTCTTGATTGGATTATTTGTTCTTTGGGTGTTGAGTTTGCTAAGTTCTTTATAGATTCTGGACACTAGTCCTTTATCTGATATGTCATTTGCAAATATCTTCTCTCATTCTGTCAGTTGTCTTTTGATTTTGTTAACTGTTTCCTTTGCTGTGCAAAAGCTTTTGATCTTGATGAAATCCCAATAGTTCATTTTTGTCCTTGCTTCCCTTGCCTTTGGTGATGTTCCTAGGAAGATGTTGCAGCAGCTGAAGTCGAAGAGGTTGCTACCTGTGTTCTCCTCAAGGATTTTGATGGATTCCTTTCTCACATTGAGGTCCTTTAACCATTTGAGTCTATTTTCTTGTGTAGTGTAAGGAAATGGTCCAACTTCATTTTTCTGCATGTGGCTGTCCAGTTTTCCCAACACCATTTATTGAGGAGGCTGTCTTTTTTCCATTGGACATTCTTTCCTGCTTTGTCGAAGATTAGCTGACCAGAGAGTTGAGGGTCTACTTCTGGTCTTTCTATTCTGTTCCATTGATCATTTTGTCTGTTTTTGTGCCAGTGCCATGCTGTCTTGATGATGACATCTTTGTAATAGAGCTTGAAGTCTGGAATTGTGATGCCACCAACTTTGGCTTTCTTTTTCAATATTCCTTTGGCTATTCGAGGTTTTTTTCTGGTTCCATATAAATTTTAGGGTTATTTGTTCCATTTCTTTGAAAAAATGGATGGTATTTTGATAGGAATTACATTAAGTATTTAGATTGCTTTAGGTAGAATAGACATTTTCACAATATTTGTTCTTCTAATCCAGGAGCACGGAACATTTTTCCATTTCTTTGTGTCTTCCTCAATTTCTTTAATGAGTACTTTATAGTTTTCTGAGTATAGATTCTTAGCCTCTTTGGTTAGGTTTATTCCTAAGTATCTTATAGTTTTGGGTGCAATTGTAAATGGGACTGACTCCTTAATTTCTCTTTCTTCTGTCTTGTTGTTGGTATAGAGAAATGCAACTGATTTATGTGCATTGATTTTATATCCTGACACTTTACTGAATTCCTGTATAAATTCTAGCAGTTTTGGGGTGGAGCCTTTTGGGTTTCCCACATATAGTATCATATCATCTGCGAAGAGTGATAGTTTGACTTCCTCTTTGCTGATTTGGATGCCTTTAATTTCCTTTTGTTGTCTGATTGCTAAGGCTAGGACTTCTAGTACTATATTGAACAGCAGTGGTGATAATGGACATCCCTGCCATGTTCCTGACCTTAGCAGAAAAAGTTTTCAGTTTTTCTCTATTGAGAATGGTATTTGCGGTGGGTTTTTCATAGATGGCTTTGATAATATTAAGGTATGTGCCCTCTATCCCTACACTTTAAAGAGTTTTGATCAGGAAGGGATGCTGTACTTTGTCAAATGTTTTTTCAGCATCTATTGAGAGTATCATATGGTTCTTGTTCTTTCTTTTATTAATATATTGTATCACATTGATTGATTTGCGGATGTTAAACCAACCTTGCAGCCCTGGAATAAATCCCACTTGGTCGTGGTGAATAATCCTTTTAATGTACTGTTGAATCCTATTGGCTAGTATTTTGGTGAGAATTTTGGCATCTGTGTTCATCAAGGATATCGGTCTATAGCTCTCTTTTTTGATGGGATCCTTGTCTGATTTTTGGATCAAGGTGATGCTGGCTTCATAAAATGAGTTTGGAAGTTTTCCTTCCATTTCTATTTTTTGGAACAGTTTCAGGAATAAAGGAGTTAATTCTTCTTTAAATGTTTGGTAGAATTCCCCTGGGAAACCGTCTGGCCCTGGGCTTTTGTTTGTTTGGAGATTTTTGATGACTGTTTCAATCTCCTTAACTGGTTATGGGTCTGTTCAGGTTTTCTATTTCTTCCTGGTTCAGTTGTGGTAGTTTATATGTCTCTAGAAATGCATCCATTTCTTCCAGATTGTCAAATTTGTTTGCGTAGAGTTGCTCATGGTATGTTCTTATAATTGTTTATATTTCTTTGGTGTTAGCTGTGATCTCTCTTCTTTCATTCATGATTTTGTTTATTTGGGTCCTTTCTCTTTTCTTTTTGATATGTCTGGCCAGGGGTTTATAAATCTTAATTCTTTCATAGAACAATCTCCTAGTTTCATTGACTTGTTCTATTGTTTTTTTGGTTTATATTCCATTGATTTCTGCTCTGATCTTTATTATTTCTCTTCTCCTGCTGGGTTTAGGGTTTCTTTATTGTTCTTTCTCCAGCTTCTTTAGGTGTAGGGTTCAGTTGTGTACTTGAGGCCTTTCTTGTTTCTTGAGAAAAGCTTGTACTGCTGTATATTTTCCTCTCAGGACTGCCTTTGCTGTGTCCCACAGATTTTTGAATTGTTGTGTTTTCATTATCATTTGTTTCCATGAATTTTTTCAACTCATCTTTAATTTCCCGGTTGACCCACTCATTCTTTAGAAGGATGCTGTTTAGTCTCCATGTATTTGGGTTCTTTACAAATTTCTTCTTGTGATTGAGTTCTAGCTTCAGAGCACTGTGGTCTAAAAATATGCAGGGAATCATCCCAATCTTTTGATACCAGTTGAGACCTGATTTAGGACCGAGGATGTTATCTATTCTGGAGAATGTTCCATGTGCACCAGAGAAGAATGTGTATTCTGTTGCTTTGGGATGAAATGTTCTGAATATATCTGTGATGTCCATCTGGTCCAGTGTGTCATTTAAGGCCTTTATTTCCTTGTTGATCTTTTGCTTGGATGACCTGTCCATTTCAGTGAGGGGAGTGTTAAAGTCCCCTACTATTATTGTATTATTGTTGATGTGTTTCTTTGAATTTTTTATTAATTGGTTTATATAGTTGGCTGCTCCCACGTTAGGGGCATAGATATTTAAAAATGTTATATCTTCTTGTTGGACAGACCCTTTGAGTATGATATAGTGTCCTTCCTCATCTCTTATTATACTCTTTGACTTAAAATCTAATTGATCTGATATAAGGATTGCCACCCCTGCTTTCTTCTGATGTCCATTAGCATGGTAAATTGTTTTCCACCCCCTCACTTTAAATCTGGAGGTTTCTTCAGGTCTGAAATGAGTTTCTTGTAGGCAACATATAGATGGGTTTTGGTTTTTTATCCATTCTGATACCCTTTGTCTTTTGATTGGGGTATTTAGCCCTTTAACATTCAGGGTAACTATTGAGAGATATGAATTTAGTGCCATTGTATTGCCTATAAGGTGACTGTTACTGTATATTGTCTCTGTTTTTTTCTGATCTACTACTTTTAGGCTCTCTCTTTGCTTAGAGGACCCCTTTCAATATTTCCTGTAGAGCTGGTTTGGTGTTTGCAAATTCTTTCAGTTTTTGTTTGTCCTGGAAGCTTTTTATCTCTCCTTCTATTTTCAATGATAGCCTAGCTGGATATAGTATTCTTGGCTGCATGTTTTTCTCCTTTAGTGCTCTGAATATATCATGCCAGTTCTTTCTGGCCTGCGAGGTCTCTGTGGATAAGTCTGCTGCAATCTAATATTTTTACCATTGTATGTTACAGACTTCTTTTCCCAGGCTGCTTTCAGGATTTTCTCTTTGTCACTAAGACTTGTAAATTTTACTAGTAGCTGACGGGGTGTGGACCTATCTTGTTGATTTTGAGGGGGTTCTCTGTGCCTCCTGGATTTTGATGGTGTTCCCTTTGCCATATTAGGGAAATTCTCTCCAATAATTCTCTCCAATATACCTTCTACTACCCTCTCTCTTTTTTATTCTACTGGAATCCCAATTATTCTAATGTTTTTTGTCTTATGGTGCCACTTATCTCTTGAATTCTCCCCTCATGGTCCAGTAGCTGTTTGTCCCTTTTGCTCAGCTTATTTATTCTCTGTCATTTGGTCTTCTATATCACTAATTCTTTCTTCTGCCTCATTTATCCTAGCAGTGAGAGCCTCCATTTTTAATTGTATCTCATTAATAGCTTTTTTAATTTCAGCTTGGTTAAATTTTAGTTCTTTTATTTCTCCAGAGATGGCTTTTATATCTCCCAAGAGGATTTCTCTAATATCTTCCATGCCTTTTTCGAGCCCAGCTAGAACCTTGAGAATCATCATTCTGAACTCTATATCTGACATATTACCAATGTCTGTATTGATTAGGTCCCTAGCCTTCAGTACTGCCTCTTGTTCTTTTTGTGTGGTAAATTTTTCCGCCTTGTAATTTTGTCCAGATAAGAGTATATGAAGGAGAAAGTAAAATACTTAAAGAGTGGCACAGACCCCAGGAAAATACTCTTTAACCAAATCAGAAGAGACCCCAAATGATTGGGAAGAGAAAGGGGATAAAGAGAGGTTCAGAAAAAAACAATTAAAAAAAAGAAAATGAATAAAGAAAAAATATAAAAAAGAAATTATATATATATATATATGAAACTATTTAAAAAAGTTAAGAAAGAAAAGGGTAAAAGTTAAAAAAAATTTTAGCAGCAGAAGAAAAAAAATTGAAAAAAAAAATTAAATTAACTGCAAGACTAATGAATCATGGGGAGAAAGCCATAAGTTCAGTGCTTTGCTTTCTCCTCCTCTGGAATTCCGCTGTTCTCCTTAGTATTGAATCTGCACTCCTTGGTAGGTGAACTTGGTCCTGGCTGGATTTCTTGTTGATCTTCTGGGGGAGGCGCCTGTTGTAGTGATTCTCAAGTGGCTTTGTTTTTTTACCTCTTGCCCCAGGCAGAATTGCACTGCCCTTACCAGGGCCGGGCTGAGTAATTTGCTCGGGTTCGCTTTCTGGAGCTTTTGTTTCCTGAGCGCTTTCCATAGAGTTCCAGAGGACAGGAATGAAAACGGTGGCCTCTCAGTCTCCGGCCCGGAGTAGCCAAGCGCTCGGGGCCCCACTACTCAGTGCCCTCTCAGAGAATAGCGCCCAATCACTCCCATCTCCCTGGCCTCCGGCCGCGCTCTGAGCTCACCCAGGCTGTGACCAGTTCAAGGTAACCCCGAGCTGGGAGCTCACTGTCGGCTCTGTCTCTGTAGTCAGCTTCCTCGTTCTAATACCTGTAAGCTCTGTGACACTCAGACACCCCGATCCTTCTGTGACCCTGCGGGACCTGGGGCCACGCTGACCCTGCGTGGGCTTCACCCTGGTTTAGCCTCTGGAGTGATGTCCCTCCGCAGAACAGACTTTTAAAAGTCCTGATTTTGTGCTCTGTTGCTCCACCGCCGCTTGATGGGAGCCGGCCCCTCCCCCGCGGTCTATCTTCCTGTGGCTTTGGATTCACTTCTCCGCCAGTCCTACCTTTCAGAAAGTGGTTGATTTTCTGTTTCTAGAATTGCTGCTCTTCTTCTCTTCGATCTCTTCTCTTGGATTTGTAGGTGTTTGCAATGTTTAGATAAGCTATCTAGCTGATCTCCTGCTACCTGAGGTAGCCTCAGCCTGCTACTTCTCTGCCATCTTGACTCCTCCCACCCCCCAGTATTTTCTACTTACTGCTTCTGTGGACTTCACTACCTCACTTAACTGAGCTCTCTGAGCCTCAGTGTGCTCATCTGTAACATGAGCTCATAAACCCCACTGCTCCATGTTGTAAAGAGGGGAAAACATGGGGGTGGGGAGAATTGTGACTGACATGGGTGGTGACCTATAAACATCAGTTACCCTTCTCTTTTCCAAAAGGTCCTACCCGACACCCAGACATTCCCATCAAGAAATCAAGCACACATTAATGAAGGTCCAGGAGAAAGGCATGTGAAAAATGGCACTCACAGTGCTCACTGCACAAAGGAGCAAGGAGCAGAGTGTGAACCTGGGGTGAGCTCAAGTGCTGCACACAGCTCTGGGACAAGGCTCTGCCCTCCAGAGCTACCAGCAAACCACCCAAAGAAGGAATGACCAGTATCCCAAGAGATTCCACTCTGTTTCTGGAAATTACTGTGCCTTGAAATGTTCCTAAGCAAAGTTAAGAGACTGAACAGCACCATCCAAAAGCGAGGCCCATGACTTCCATGCTGCAGGCTTCTCTGAGAGACCTGGAACCATCTTTCCCTCTAACACAGTCAGCTTCTCCCTGGTCTCATTCCCTCAGCTGTGTGACTGATCATGGAGGATTTCATGGAGGAAGACTATCCCGTGCAGGAAAAGACCCAACCACTCACCTACCCCTGAGTTTCCTATGGGTCATCCGTTGCCTTGGGATCTCACTTCTAAAGGAGTGTGGCTGCTTTCCTAGGACACTTTGCACTTACTGCAAACCACAAGTTATAGGGAATGTTCTAATTTGAAAAAAAAAATCAGCATTTATTGAATCTGTACATCTGCTCTTATCAACCTGGTTGTGTGTTAGCCGCCAGTACTTGAGATTTCCTGAACAATGAGAAAATTATTGATACCAGCTTGTATCTTAAACTCCATCTGGCCAAAACAATCTGAAGTAATACACAGTTGGCTAAGGACCCACCGTATCCCAGGTAGAGAGAGCACGTTTCTGTCCTCCAGGGTAATTAGCAGTCCCATGTCAGCATTCTGTGGATTTGCTTTCAAGGAAATTCACATCGCAGAATATGCAGGTGCTTAGGACAAAAATAAACACTTGGTGCAATGTGCCGGCTGTCTTAACCACCTAAGAATAATAGTCTATCAGATTTACCTCCTCTTGTATGTACAAGACGATCTAAAACCACCCAACCTTTTATAAATAGTTTACAGAAATAATCAACACAATGGTCTGGATATATGAGCATCATAACTTACTTTAGTGCCCATGGTCCATCAGAAGCCTGGGACGGACCACCGAGACATCACGGGCCTACGGGTCTGCTGCGATCTGACCCACAGTGACAAGTCAAGGCATTCTCCCCATTTTCCCATCCCTCAGTCTCCATTCCACAAAGAGCCCTGATCAACATACAGTCTGCACAAAAATTGCCCACGGGGATTAAAACACATTTTGTATCAATCATGTCTTATACTCTTGAGTTAAGGGGAGTAATTGGTGAGTCACAAAACAGCCATGGGATATCTAATTCATATTCTGTTACTTCTACTAACGATTTTAAGGGAAGAAAGGAATTTTCAGTTAAAGTTCAGCTGCCAGTTATTTGAAGCATCAAAAGCTACCTGTAGGCTTTTCGTTCTGACTCAATAGCTCATGTTTGAAATGACAACAATACCTTGACTTATATCAAATGGCAAATTAAAATTTTAAAGATAAATACAGAACATTTTTACATGGACTGTCTGTTTTCTCATTGCTGAGTTTTAAGAGTTCTTTATGTATTCTGGATGTGAGTCTTTTATCAGATAGGTGATTTGCAAATAATTTCTCCCTATCTGTGGTTTTTATTATTGTTCTCTAAAGAGTGCTTTTGAAAAAGGAAAAGGTTTTTATTTTATAAAATACAATTTATTTATTTGTCCTTTTGTTGTCTAAGGAATCTTGCCTAACCCATGAACACAAAGGCTTTTCCTGGTGTTTCCTTCTAGGAGATTTACTGGTTTAGATTTATACTCACATCTGTAACCTACTGTGAATTCAGTTTTGGGTATGGTGAGAGATATAAAAAAGAAGGGTCTGTTCATTCCTTTTTTTTTTTTTAAGATTTTATTTATTTATTCAACAGAGAGAGAGCACAAGTAAGCAGAGCAGCCTGCAGAGAGAGAGAGAGAGAAGCAGCTCCCTGTTGAGCAGGGGGCCCGATGCGGGTCGATCCCAGGACCCTGCAATCATGACCTGAGCCAGAGGCAGCCACTTAACCAACTGAGCCACCCAGGCACCCCTCTTTTTCTTTTTTATCTGTGTGTATTGCCATTGCCTTTTCTGCACTGAGCCAACGGCACCATTGCTGAAATTCAGGTGTCCACGCATGTGTATGTCTGTGTCGGGAGTCTGCTTTAGTCCACTCATTTATTTATTTGTCTTTACATTAACACCACACTGTCTTGGTAATTTTGACTTTATAAGAGTCCTAAAATAAGGTAGTTTAGTTCTCCACTCTGTTCTTCTTTTTAAAAATTGCATTTGCTCTTCTATTTTTTTTTCAGCATTTTTATTTCTATTTATTTTCTTATTGAAGTGTAGTTGGCATACAACATTATATTAGTTTAAGGCATAAAATATTATATATATCAGGAAGTCATCACCATGATAAGTGCAGTTACCATCTGTCAACATCCAAAGCTGTTACATATTTACAATTCTATTTTTTTCATATTTGTCATTCTAGAGCCTTTGAAGTTCCATATGAAATTTAGAATCAGTTTGTCAATCTCTACAAACTAAAAGGATGCTTAGATTTTTATTGGAATTAAGTGGTGGAATCTAAAGAGAAATTTGGGAGATAATTTCTGATCCATGAATATGGTCTGAAAATCCATTTATTTAGTGCTTTTAGAATTTCTATGAACCGTGTTTAGTTTTCAGTTTTCAGATCTCTCACACCTTTTCTAAGACCCTTCCCTGAATGTTCCACATTTCCAATGCTATTGTAAATGGTGTTTATTTTTTCATTTCAAAATCCAATTGTGCAGTGCTATAATATGGAAGTAATAATGGATTTTATACACTGCTCTTTTATCCTGCAACCTTACCAAACTCATTTCTTGGTTCTAGAAGTTTTTTGGTAGAGTCCACAGGATTTTCTACATACATGATCATGTCATTCAGGGATTTATAGAGTTTCTTCCTTTCTGAGAAGAATGCATTTTATTTATCTTTTGTGCCTTGCTGCCCTGGTTACACCTTCAGTGCATTGTCAAATAGAAGTGGCAGAGAAGACATCTCATTCTTGTTTCTCAACTTAAGAGAAAAGCATCCAGTCTCTCCCTACAAAGTATGATATGTCTTCAGAGGTCCATTTTATCAAGTTGGACAACTTTTCTTTATTCATAGTTTGCTGAAAGTTTTTATCAAGGGTAAATGTTAGATTTTGCTAAATATTTTTCCTGAATCTTTTGGGATTATCACGTAGTCTGTCTTTCTTAGTTGGTGAACATGACTTAAGTTAAACAAAAGTTGCATTCTAGAATGATCTCTTCTTAATTATGATACATTACTATTTTTAATATTGTTCTAGATTTGTTAAAATATTTTCTAAAATGTTTGCTTCTATGCTCATTAGAGGTATTTAATTCTGTTTCTTCTTATAACATGTCTGTCTGGCTTTGGTATCAGGATAATGCTGGTACCATGCAATGAGCCGAGAAATAGTCTCTTCTGAAAATATTTGATAGACACTTCCCTCAAGATATATGGAGTGTCAACAAGCATATGAAAAGATGCTTAATGTCATTAGTCATTAGGAAAATCATAACACATTAAAACCAGGATGAAATGTCATTACCCTGAGATTAGAAGAACTAATTTTTTTTCTTTTAAAGATTTTATTTATTTGAGAGAGAGGAGAGAGAGAGAGAGAGAGAGAGAGAGAGAGAGCATGAAAGGGGTGAGGGACAGAGGGAAAAGCCGGCTCCCTGATGAGCAGAGGGCCTGATGTGGGACTTGATCCTGGGACTCCAGGATCATGACCTGAGCTAAAGGCAGTTGCTTAACCAATTGAGCCACCCAGGTGCCCAGAAGAACTAAAATTTTAAAATAGAATTCACTGTACCAAAATTTGGGCAAAGACATAGAGCAAATGGAACTCTCATTCACCACTATTAGAAATGAAAAATATTACAACCACTGTGGAAACAAATGTGGCCGATTCTTCAAAGGTGTAGCACAGCTAGCATGTGATCCCACCACTCCACTCCTGTATATATTTACCCAAGAGAGTTGAAAGCATACATTCCTACGAAGGTTTGTACACAAATACTGACCCTTGCTCTTTTAAAATTGTCAAAAATGGGAAATAACTCAAATACCCATCAATAGGTGAATGGATAAACAAGGTGGTCCAGCCTTATAATGATATACAACTGAACAATTAATACATGGCCCTTTTAATACACTATTTGGAATAATCTCAAAATGTCAATCCTGAGTGAAAGACCCCAGACAAAAGAAGTATGCACACTATTTATGATTCCATTTATACAAAATTGTATAAAATGTGAGTTACTCTAAAGTGGCAGAATAACAGAAAGCAGAGGAGTAGGACAGAGGTTGGGAGTGTCAAGAGGGAGAGATTGCCAAGGGACATGAGAATCCAGCAATGATAGATACATTTATCTCTGGACTGTGGTCTTAGTTTTACCCGTGTATCCATATGTCTAAACTTTTTCAAATCATGCACTTCAAATATACACAGTATAATGAATGTCAATAATAGCTTATAAAACTGTTAAACATAAATAAATACTGTATGCAAAGATTTAACTTTTGCATAATATGTGTAATTCTTTGCTGACAAAATTTAATGAGTCCTTATTATAGATTTGGGGAAAAGAAAGTGTAAGGAAGAAAATGAAAATAATCATTAAACTATTCCAAAATAATCACATTTTAAAAATTCTATATACTTTCTTTTCTTTGGTTGTATATACATTTTCTAAAGACTTTACTAGTTTGAGAGAGAGAACACGAACAGAGGGGAGAGGCAGAGGGAGATGGAGAAGCAGACTCCCCACTTAGCCAGGAGCCTGACACTTGGCTCAATCCTGGGACCCTGAGATCATGGCCTGATCAAAGTCAGGTGCTTAACTCACTGAACCATCCAGGTGCTCCTGTATATACATTTTCCCTATAACTTTCAGGCTAAAAGACAGAGACTGTTATGTAACCCACTCTTCTAACTTAATAAACGAAGCCAAGCATTTCAGCACATCATTAAAATCTCCAACAATGCAGTTTTTAATGAGTTCATAATGGACCACTATTTATTAAGCCCTTGTCTTATTAGATCTAGACGTTGTGTCTAATTTCTGATTTTAAAAACACTGTAACAAATAGCTTTATGTATATAATTTGGAACATCTCTAATTATTTTCTAACATAGTACTTAAAAACTCATTTTATGTTTAGAAAAAAATATAATTCCATTGTCAAAATATGTATCAGTTTTTTATGTCTTTTTTTTGTCCATGGTACCAAACTTCAGTAAGATTTTTTTTCCTTTAATATTTCTCTTTTTTTTAATTTTTATTTTTTTTATTTCTTTTCAGTGTTTCAGAATTCATTGTTTATGCACCACACCCAGTGCTCCATGCAATCCGTGCCCTTCATAATACCCACCACCAGGCTCACCCAGCCTCCCACCCCTGTCCCCTCCAAAACCCTCTGTTTGTTTCTCAGAGTCCACAGTCTCTCATGGTTCATTTCCCCCTCCAATTTCCCCAACTCTCTTCTCCTTTCCATCTCCCCATGGCCTCCATGTTATTCCTTATGCTCCACAAATAAGTGAAACCATATGATAATTGACTCTCTCTGCTTGACTTATTTCACTCAGCATTATCTTTTCCAGTCCTGTTTATGTTGATACAAAAGTTGGGTATTCATCCTTTCTGATGGAGGCATAATACTCCATAGTATATATGTACCATATCTTCATTATCCATTCATCCGTTGAATGGCATCTTGGTTCTTTCCACGGTTTAGTGACTAAGAGAAGAGAGAAAAAACACATGGTCCTCTCAATTGATTCAGAAAAAGCATTTGACAAGATACAGCATCTATTCCTGATTAAAACAATTCAAAATATAAGGATAGAGGGAACATTCCTCAACCTCATAAAGTCTATCTATGAAAAACCCACAGAAAATATTATCTTCAATGAGGAAAAGCTGACAGCCTTCCCTTTGAGATCAGGAACACGATGAGGATGCCTCCTTTCATCACTCTTGTTCAACATAGTATTAGAAGTCCTAGAAACAGCAATCAGATAACAAAGAGAAATAAAAGATACTCAAATTGGCAATGAGGAAGTCAAACTCTCTCTCTTCACAGATGACATGATTCTTTATATGGAAAACCCAAAAGACTCCAACCCCAAACTACTAAAACTCATACAGGAATTCCGTAATGTGGCAGGATACAAAGTCAATGTACAGAAATCAGTTGCTTTCTTATATACTAAAAATGAAAATATAGAAAGAGAAATTAGAGTATTGATTCCATTTACTATAGTACCAAGAACCTAAGATACCTGGGAATAAACCTAACCAAAGAGGTAAAAAATCTGTACTCAAGGAACCACAGAACACTCATGAAAGAAATGGAAGAAGACACAAAAAGATGGTAGAGCATTCCATGCTCTTGGATCAGAAGAATAAACATTGTTAAAATGTCTATACTGCCTAGAGCAATCTATACTTTCAATGCCATTCAGATCAAAATTCCACTGGTGTTTTCCAAAGAGCTGGAGCAAACAATCCTAAAATTTGTATGGAACCAGAGGAGACACCGAATTGTTAAGGGGATGTTGAAAAAGAAAAAAACAAAACTGGGGGCATCACGTTGCCTGATTTCAAGCTTTGCTACAAAACTGTGATCACCAAGACAGCATGGTACTAGCACAAAAACAGACCCATAGATCAGTGGAACAGTGTAGAGAGCCCAGATATTGGCCCTCAACTTCATGGTCAAATAATCTTCAACAAAGCAGGAAAATATATCCAGTGGAAGATAGACAGTCTCTTCAATAAATGGCACCATTTATTGAAAAGACTGGACAGCTATGTGTAGAAGAATGAAACTTGATCATTTTCTTTCACCATACACAAAGATAAACTTGAAATGGATTGAAGACCTCAGTGTGAGGCAGGAATCCATCAGAATCCTAGAGGAGAACATAGGAAATAACCTCTTCAACACTGGCCACAGCAACCTCTTATAAGACACGTATCCAAAGGTAAAGGAAACAAAAGTGAAAATGAACTTCTAGGATTTCATCAAGATCACGAGTTTCTGTACAGCAAGGAAACAGTCAACAAAACAAAGAGGTAACCCATAGAATGGGAGAAGGTATTTGCAAATGATATTACAGACAAAGGGCTGATATCCAGGATGTATAAAGAACGCCGCAAGCTCAACAGACAAAACAGATAATCACATCAAAAAATGGACATAAGACATGAACAGACACTTCTCCAATGAAGACATAAAAGGGCTAACAGACACATGAAAAAATGTTCATCATCACTAGCCATCAGGGAGATTCAAATCAAAACCACATTAAAGATACCACCTCACACACCAGTTAAAATGGTCAAAATCAACAAGACCGTAAACAACAAATGCTGGAGAGGATGTGGAGAAAGGGGAACCCTCTTACACTGTTGGTGGGAATGCAAGTTGGTGCAGCGACTTTGGAAAACAGTGCAGAGATTCCTTAAGAATTTAAAAATAGAGCTACCCTATGACCCTGCCATTGCACTACTGGGTATTTACCCCAAAGATACAGACATAGTGAAAGGCAGGGCCATCTGAACGCCAATGTTCATAGATTTACTTTTTAACAGAATTTTCCCTTTTCCTTATTAAAAATCAATGCAGACCCATTATTTCATATATTTTCAGTGTCACACATGTATCCAGGAAAAATACAAAAATTCATAATGAAACAGTTGACTTGGGTTCAGTTGGGATGACTGTACTACTTCTTGAAAATCAAGATAGAGTGTTAGAAAATTCAAGTGCTTTTAAAGAGCTGCTCATCATAGACCTGGATCCCAAGAAATAATTTCGATACTAGCTGTTGCTCTTATTGCTATTTTTTTTTTTAATTAAAACACTCAAAAGGCTCATTACTGCTAGCATGTCTCTCCTTAGAGGTGTCTCCTGGCCAGTGCACAGGCACAGTACTGCAGTTGCTTGAGTCAGCTTGATTTTCTCAGGCCTGGGAGGAAGCGATAATTGATCTTTACAGAGCATGCGCAGAGACGGCGATGGGACCTACAAATAAATTAGCGTCAAGGCCTCAGGCTGAGGTGCTAATTGACTCGGGCTGTATCTTCTAACTTGATCCCTTGGACCTGACTTCACCTGGCTGGACGCTCTGATTCTCCTCCAGGCAAGCCCCTGCCTCCAGCGGGAGGGAGAGAAGTCAGGCGGCCCCGCCCTCCTTGAAGAGCCTCCTGCGTCCTTACTTTAGTGCTCTTGTCTGATCTGCCGAGAGGCGGAAGGAGGGAAGGAGACAGAGGACAAGTAAGCCGGGTCTCCCATAGCCATCTTTGCACCTGTCGCCATTCCCTGGCCCTCTAGAAGATGCTGTGAGCACCATCGGAGAAGCCCGAGAAGAGGGTACCTCGGGAGCCCCTCCTCCAGGGTGCAGCACACACAGTGGGTCTTCCTAGTGACCTGGCCTCCTTGGCTGCCCGTCCCTGTCCAAGCAAGGCTGCCCACCAGGGCCCCAGGGATCTAAGGGCCTTCACCAACCGCCTCAACTCTTCTGAGGTATACTCGCCGGAACCTGGGCTGTATGCAGCCGAGGTCTTGTGCTCGTGGGTGCTTCTGAATAATCCGAGCGTGCCCAGAAATTATTTTAGTGCCCATCTGTGCATGCCTTGGAGTCTGATTTCCACCTTACTGCTGCAGCTGATGGGCTATGATGGAAGGCAGGAAGCACTGAGGGGAAGGCTGGGAAGATTCTCTATGGGGTGAAACGAGAGCAATTGTCTAAAGCTAACCGCAGGGTGACCTAAGACACCTGCTCAGCTTCCATGGTCCTGGAATGGGGAACGAATTTGAGTGCCACGTTGGGGAGGGTCCCAGATGGGATCCTGTGGGGTTCAAGATGGGTGTTCCCAGCGTTCAGTGCAATAGAGAATGTCCTTGGGAAAATCAACAACCAGACAAGAAGACTGTCAAGGCTGTGTCTTCAGAGCTGGAGAGCACACACCCCACTTGCTGCTTGGCAGTAAACCGTGGAAGGAGGAAGCAGGACTCCTGCATTTTCTCCCGCTGGGGCTCAGGATGTCTTCGGAGGGCAGCTTCCAGACACAGGTGCCGGCTTAGGGTGGGTGTGGATTTCGCTGAGGATTGGTGACGTTCCTGATGCCGGGGCCGGGATGCACATTCACATTTGTCGTTGCCTCCAGCCCCTCGTGGGGATAGCCGCAGGCTGCCACGTGCGATTAGGCAGAAGAGAAAAAGCCCGCTTTGCCCCTTCCTTGCAAGCCGTGTGCCTACCCTTTGTAGTGAGCACTCAAAAGGGCTGTGATTTTTTTTTTTTTTTTTGGAAAAAGAAAAAAAAAAGATTTGTGATTTTTTTTCTTTTTCTTTATTTCTTTTTTGTTTTTTTGTTTTTTGTTTTTGTTTTTGGATCGTTCTGCTCTGGTTGAACTCATTTAACAACTTTATCTAAATCTTTCATTGAAGGTGAGTTAGACTGGATACTTACACCACTGTAATAGCCCTGAATAAGGTTTTTCTAAATTTACACTTGGAAAGATGAACAGAAAATCCTTGCAGCTCTATAGAGAGTTCCCATTGTATGTGCCACGCAATTACAACAGGACCTAATTTGAGAGGAAACCCAGGGACAGCAGTAGAGAAGGACTTATGTCTAAAAAGGCAAAAGGAAAGAGGTCGTGGGTAATTAAACACAGCAAACTCCCCGGCTCCCAGATACACTTCAGTGGGTAAAGTAGGTCAATGCTGCCCCTCTGTCTACAGCCTCGGCTTCTCCTCACTCCCTAGGGACTCTGTTTCTCGTGCTCATGCAAATGCAGCTTGAATTGTTCAGGTCTGAACTGGAGTGCACGGCCGAGGGCCAATGCCCAGATCTCACGAGTTGACCTGGACGGCTTCTTGGTCATCACAGTCTGCGACATTCAGCCCAGTATGGCTGTCACAGTGACCACAATGACGAAGCTGAAAGAGACCCGAAGCTAGGTGCCGTCCATCCATCATCACCAGCAGCTGGGAAGTTGGTCAGTGTCAGTCCCTGCCTGGGTACCCCTGCCAGCCACAGCTTAACCCTTGCCTGGGGTCAGTCTTGCCTAAGGGAGAACATATCCACAGCCTTTCCTCAGTTTCCCTTCAGACCCTGGGGAGTTGAAATTCAATTGTCTGCACATGAAATTTATCACAGGAGAGGCAAGAGAGTGACAATGTCCTCTTTCCTTAAGTTTTGCCTAGTTTCTCAGACTAGCACTCTGGTCCTAGAGATTTGAGAGTCTGCATTTAATGGCCTGCTTTTCTGCACCCCAGAACCCCTCCAGACACCCTGGACATGGGACAATTCCCCAGAAACTATGAGCAGATCAGGTACTTCCACCAGTGTGGCCTAATTTCCAGCTTGGGTTCTAGCCAGCAATAGTTCTTTATGGAGACCTTGCTTCTGGGCCAGACCTCCTGGGACTGGCCAGCAAAGCCTCACCATCACTTCTGTCATATCTATGTCTTCCTCTTCCCTGGAATCCACTGCAGCAGCAACCTCCAGCCCATGCACCCCACCCCTGCCACCCCAGGCCGCCCCTTCCACTGGCCTTGCTGAGGACTGAAGGGTCTTGCTTCCGATGCCAGTGGGAACCTGGCAATAATTGTACCTGGATGAAGTAATGTAACCCTAGGGCATCTAGAGGACATGAATAAATGCCGCTTTGGGAACAGCAAGTGGTTCTTTGCCTCTGTTGTCGAATTAAAGATGAGTCACTAGAGGAAATCAATCTCATGGGAAGAGTGTTTTCTGGTAGACTCCTAGAAGGCTTAGGGTACCTATGCTGTATGCCTCTCTCATCTGAGAAGGGTTACACAAATAAAACTGCTTATCATTTAAAATCCCATTGGATGAGCCTCCAGTTAGAAATGACTCAGGAGCCCCAGAGTCAGCCAAGAACCAGTGGATATGCAGGGGGACATGCTCTGGACACCGTCTCCTCCCTTGGCTTCCCCAACACTGCTCCCTTGCTCTCAACCCCACTTTCTCCTTTCTCTTGGCTCCTTTGCCTCTCTCCATGCTCCAGTGTCATCGTGCCCAAACTTGGTGAGCTTGGCCAACTTTTCCGTCTACACCCTAATAAGGAGCACCCATTCCCCTAGCCTCGGAGCCTTCCTTTGTCCTAGTGAAGATTTGAGGCTCCCCTGTGAATAGTCCCCCGACATCACAGGTACCAAATCCAGTCTCTGTGACCGCATGATCCGCTGCTCTTCTCCCCACAGGCCAGCGGCCCCCGCATCCAGCCAAGTGCTCCCCTGCCTCCTCTTTTCTCATGTGGGATCTCTTACCAAACCCAGATACTTCTCCCTGCAAGCTGGTTCTCTGGGTCTCCTCCCCACTGACAGGCCTTGGGTCAGACGCTCATAACATGCCTCTTTCATTACCGCACTGGCCTTCAGTTGGTCCCCGACCTCCACAGCCCATGCTCGGAGCTTCCACCAGTCTTACCTTCCTGAGATGTAAACTCAAAACTCCCCAGAGGGTCCCCTCCCCGTTCTTCAGAACGAAGTGCTCACTCATACAGGCACACGGCCCAGAAACCCTTCATAGGCCCCGGTATTCCTCTTCAAGTCTCCAAATAAACAATGCTTTTTTCCCCCTAAATGAAATAGACCTCTTATTTTAGAACAACTTTGGAATCGCTGGAAAGCTGTGAAAATGCTGTGGGCGTAGTCCTCACCCGCTGCCCCCACTGCATCTCGTGTTGCCAAGCACTTTGGGAAAAAACAAAATCAACATGGGGACATTATTATTAACTAGACTTCAGACTTTATTGGGACTTCTAGCCTCTGCCCCTTTCCGGTCCAGGCTCCCATCCAGGCTCCCACTGACCTGCCACGTCCCGTTGCCTCCTTATGGTCCGTGACTCGACAGTCTGGAGGGTCTAAGTCAAGGCTCCTGTGGATTGTCCCCTATGGGCTTCCTGATGTTCCCTTGTTCGACTGGGGTGTGAGATCACCACCCTCCATGGGGGCCTGATGTCCACACGACACCACCAGCCACATCAGTCCTCATCACGTGGTCAAGTGGTTCCAGCCAGTTTTCTCCATCATGAGTCAGAGCTTTATCCTTCTACCCTCTGTTCCAGGGACATGACACACCCTTCAGTCCAAGATCTGGCCATGCCTATAGAGATACCCAGATGATGGCCGGTGTCAAACTCCTTGCTTTCGTGGGGAAGCAGTTCGGCCCCTGCTCTGGTTTCCAGGAGGATCCTAAATTGTCATGACTATGGCCCAGGCCTCAAGGACTCTTCTCCGTGGCCACATCTGGAGTCTGCTTAACTTGGCCCTTCTCCACCTTCCCTGGAAGTGGAACGGACAGAGGAAGCATGCGTGCTGCTCTGCTCCCCAGGCCCAAGCCAACAGGGGCCACATGTGTACAAGGGGCAGGAGTGTCCCTAGGTCCAGGCCCAGGGCTGGGAAGACCTTATTACTGCATGCATGTGGGGAATAAATCTCACAGTAACTCGCCCCGTTGGCCTTCTTCCTCTTAGCTCTGAACTCAGGCAGGAAAGC
This sequence comes from Mustela nivalis, assembly GCF_964662115.1. Classification (NCBI taxonomy): domain Eukaryota; kingdom Metazoa; phylum Chordata; class Mammalia; order Carnivora; family Mustelidae; genus Mustela; species Mustela nivalis. The sequence goes on from NC_139022.1 coordinate 176,393,825, forward strand.
AGAGGTGAGGAGCTTAGTACCTCCCACCAGAGCTCAACCAGATTTTTGGACGCAGTGGTACTACTTTAAGGAGTTGTCGCAGGGAGACGAGAGGAGCCAAGTTAGAAAATGCCTATTCAACACTGCCTCCTCCCAGGGCCGTTTATAACATGGGAAAGGTGGGGGTATCCCTTGTCCTCCTCATCATACATTCAGCAAATCACCGAATCCCGGAGACCACCCTTATAAGGCTCTTGTCTGCCTCTCTCTGTACGTACGGCCACCTCGAACCTCCCCATCCTTATCCCCTCCCGGGTTCCTGTGGGGTCTCTGACTCCAATTCCCCCTCCCGATTTGCGCTGTTCCTGCAGGCACAGGGACCTTCCTGGCTGCCCTCTGGTTACCCCCTGCCCTGCTGCACGCCCTCCAGTCTCCCCATGGCCTAACATGACAGACTCTAAACCCTCGGACATGGCTGGCATGGCCCGCCCTGACCCAGCCACAGGGCAAGACAGGCCGAAGATATTTTTTTCCAAATATCTCTTTTGACTAGGAGTAACTATTGCAAGAAAGCACATAACTAATTATCTTCTCGTGTAGAGATTGACTAGATGTTACTCTGTATATTTTCCTATGTAGATTTCCTGTATATTGCTCTCATTTTCTACCGTGAGCTCCACTATGAGTTGCTTTCATAACTAAAGGAAATAAGACATTTTTTTTAAAAAAGAGTTAATATGACCTCCTTGGGGGGGAATAGAGGGCATTTTTAACTTAATCACTTTTTGAATGTTTTTATTGAAGTGTAATTAACATCCAGCGTTATGTAGTTTCAGGGGCACAATACAGTGATTCACGTTTCTCAGGGTTCATGGCCCCTGGGTCCTGAAAGCCCGCCACCGCTGGTGGAGGCCCTCTCGCCCCGCCCCGCTCTGATAGTGTCCCTGTGCCCCTTGCACACTGCAGGACCGTTGTGATTGCGTGGGGCCCACCCGGAGAATCCAGGACCATCTTCTAGATAAGCTCAGTCCATTAGCAACTTTATCCCACCGCGCTTTACCGGGTAAGCTCACTCTTCAGCGGACGTCAGGCAGGTGCCTCTCTGGGGAGGTCACTATGCTGCCCACCACCCAGTCTCGGTCATGAGCTACACTTTAGCTGCTCAAAGCCACACACGGAGAGTGGCTTCCAGGTTGACTGGAGCAGATGTGGGCCTCACCACGATGGTGGAAAGCGCTAATGGAGAGTGCGGCCCCCATTCAGGATCCCTGACGGAACCGCGATGGAACCCTGAGCACGGCTCCCACAGAAGCACTTAGTGGAGAGAGTCTGCTCGCTCAGTGGGGCCAGGCCGAGGTGGAGGAGACGCCGGCTGGGGCGGGCACAGAGCACTGCCCTCAGCCCCTCTCCTAGCTCCCTGCCCAGTCGCTCATCCTAGTGACAAAGCCTGACCTTGACCTAACTCCTCTGAGCCCTCTTCTCACGGAAGCCTCATCCTTGAGCTCCGCCCCCCTCTCCCCCGCCTCGCCCACTTTTAGGCAGAATCCCGCTACATCCATTGACTGAGAAAACCCCAGGCATGAGACCTGACCAGGCCCCTCAACAATCCTTAGCAGTTTGGTCCTTGGCCGGGCTGTGGCGGGAATCCTGTTGGCTGGGTGTAAAAACACCTCTACCCTTGATGCCCCTCGGCGTCCGTTTCTACCCTTGGAACCGCTGGCTCCTGGCGGCCAATCCCTGGCTGCTTCCTCTGCATCTGTAGTGAAGCTCTTCTTACTGAAACCTCCTCCTCCCGCGTCGCCCAAGCACGGGGCCAGCACTGTCTCTGCCACCTGGCCCCGCCAGCTCCTTTCCTCCCACTGCCGCAGCCTCTCTGTCCTCAGTGTCTCTCACTGCAGGGACAGAGACAGCCTGGAGGGCAGACAGGAGCGGGAAGAGGCCCCAGAGCCCTGCTCAGATGGCGGACCTTCCCCTTCTCCAATCTGCTTCCCCGGGGAGCCCCCACCCTGAGTCCCAGCCTGATGCCCGTCCTCCTGCCCAAGGAGTCTACAAACCCTTGGGGTGCCTGCTGCTCTTGGCCGTTTACTGAGATCCTATGAAACTGAAGCTCAAATATTAATTATCCATTGTCTTTTGTTAAATAAAGTTCACTTTCTTTCTTCTAATGAAGCTATCGTTTACACTTCCATAGTCCTAATTCTCATGGAAAAAAGCCTCAAATAACAACATTCAGTAGCTCTTACCTTATACTTGGTCTCCAACTGGTGTTTTTTAAAATGTGGATCAATGTTGCTACCTTTAAACAAGCAAAGACAAAGAAAAGAGGAGCCTGAGTGGCTCTGTTGGTTCAGCGTCCGACTGTTGATCTCCGCTCAGGTCTTAATCTCGGGGTCATAAGTTCAAGTCCCACATTAGGCTCTGTGTTGAGTGTGAAACCTGCTTTAAAGAAGCGGGGGGGCAAGGACAGATCCCCAAGAAGTTGGGTCATAAAGCAACACAAAGAAAGTAACCTGAACGCAACCCTTACAAGCATTCAGGATGAGCCCGCCACCCCATTGAAAAACGGTGTTCTCTCGTAAAGGTATCTGTAATCCGAACTTGGAAAACAGCGCATTTTCATGGTGAGAACAAACGTGTCCCCTTCAGCAAACATGACAGCAAACCCGATCTCACTTCAGAATCAGGATGTCGATGGAGTGTAGACAACCATCAAAAAATATTTAAAAGGTGTAAATGAGAAAAGGAGACAAAACACTGCCCATCTCATGAATATTCCCATTCTCAGGGTGGTGCCTCTCATTAGGAATAAGTAGCATGCTCTATTACAGGCAGAGATGGAAACAGGGAAAAGAACTAAGGAATTCAGACACAGCACAAGGAGAAGGGGAAATAAAAGATAAAAATAAGAAAACTCCAGATCTTCATGTATTACCAGGAGAATTTCATTTCAAAGAGAAAAATCAAGAGCTTTCAAACATCGAGTTGCTAAATGCATATCAAGAAGGGCATTAACATATCTCCATGAAGACTGTTCTGAGCCCCATTCAAAGCACTCGTTCCTGAGAAAGTGCACCCTAGCACGGATGGCATCGCCCATCAGCGGCACGTCACACACACTGAATAAAATATTAACAAATGGTTGAGCACAGAGACTGAGAACAATGATGTATGAAATGCCCACCCGGAGACCACAGACTTATTGAAACCGTATGTAATATGCAGACTATAACGACGCTGTCTACACGTCAACATTGCCGAGCAGCTCCGATGCTTAGCTTATAATTATGCAGAATCCCTGCTTCTCTATGTTGCTGAGACAGCACCAGCCTTTATATATTTATTTACTCATCTTCTTCTGTTTTTTTTTTTTTAATGGCACCAGCCTTCTTAAGATTTTCTAGTGATAGGCTCTGAGTGGCTAAGATTCACCTCCTGTAAGCATTCACGGCCAGTACAATGCCAGGTTCTACAGAGATTCCAAAGGAGGCGGAAGTTTCCAGATTTCATCATCCACCTGACAGTTGCTAACACAGAAAGACACCAGAGGTGAGAAGACCACGTAGTTTACAGAAGCCCGCATGGGAGTGAGATGTAATGATTTGCTCACACTGATGGAAAGGGGGTTCCTCTGCCTGACAGTCACCAGAACCTCTGGGGGTGCAATGGGAAATCCTTGAACGGTGGTGCCAGGTTTCCGTGGATGGAGGGAACAGCTCATGTGCAGTGTGTGTGTGTGTGCGCACACGGTCTCCTTGGGGGTTGTGTTACTGGGCAAGGGTGCCATGAAAGATGTGAGCTGATTCCAGACCCAAAGAAGACAGCAGCATGAGAAAAGAAGGAATTGTCCACTGAAATTTCAAAAAACACTCATGGGGATGCGCTCTTTGATATACGTCAAAGTGAGGGATAGTGTATGTAGCCAAGCAAGACTCGAGGAAGGAATCTCATGGTAAAACCATGAACCAGACGGAGGGAACCAACAGGAAGAGTAATCTGGAAAACAAACTAATGAGCAGCAGGTCATTCCATCCAGGCGAGAATTTGGGGATCAAAACCAAAGTACTCTAGGCTTGGTCTACGTGTCAGTCCAGTTAAACATTCTTGAATAGAACAGGGAAGGTAGGGTGGAGCCAGAAACAAGGTCCTCCTGGACAGGAGCAAGAGCGCTTTGGAGAAACGGTAGGGGTTTAGTAAACAGAAGTGCCAGCCTGTGACAATGCAGATTGGTGTACCCAGGCAAATGCAGCTGCAGAAATCCTTATGGAGAAGGGGTCGAGTCTGGCCAGCTGGACAAAGCAGCTGGAGCCATCGGCTTTGGATGTTGGCAAACCTGAAGCCAAAAACAGAGGGAGGCACTTCTGGAGAAGCGTTCCCAGCAACGAGCAGTGTGGGGAGAATGGGATCATCAGAAAAGTCATCCTGGAATAAGCTTTTGCTAAACCCAGGTTGGCTGGAAGAGACAGGTCGTATCACAGGCTCGAGATTGGATCTGAGTCCTGCCATTTACAGGCGTTAACGTTCTACAAGTTATGTAGCTACTGAGCTTCCATTGTCAGGGAACATAATAACCCTGTTTGTAATGTTATTGTGAGGATTAAGTGCTTTTTGCTTGCACCATGCCCAGCCCACAATAATGGCTCGTGAATTCGGCTGTCAATGAAAACATTGCATAGAAAGAGAATCAGATCATGAGCAAGAAGGAGAACGTTGAGTGAGTCCAGATAAGCAAGACCAACTGAGGCGACTCACATTCACTCCCAGGGTTGGCGCTGGCCTTCCTGTGCACCCAGACTCTTGCTCGGTCGCAGGATCGGACCCAGAATTAATGGCGCTCAGAGCAAAACGACGATGCAAGACCTCTTGTTCGAAATCGTTGAGGATTTCAAGACAGCGCAGAGACATGTCCAAGCAGATACATAAATAGAGTAAAAGCCAATGGGTGAGACGCACCTGGAGATCGCCACGCTGGGCTTTTAAATCCAGTCACATGCTGCACCTCGGGGCACGTCTGAACTGAGACGCAGGAGGGGTGCAGGGAAATGTGAGAGGAAAATGTAAACAAAGGCAAATCATGAGAAGGGCGCGCTCACTGCATCCGCAGCAGTCACAGCTTTAAGGCAAAAAGCATTTGGGGCCCAGAGACGTTCACTACTAAATACTTTAAAAAAATCTGTACAGTAAAAGCATTTAACAATTTCAACATCTGTAAAGCTTGTAAAAATGCTCCTAAAATTTTTACTTAAAAAGTATTCACAGATCCAGGGGAGGAAATGAAAGTCTGCATGCGCAGTGTAGTCTTTCCACACTGTTCTCAGTTGTTGTTGGGCCGAACGGGGAGAAACCACCAGAGTACGGAAAGGCTGAACAACACCCTGTGATGGGGAATTTTATGTCAGCTTACCGGGACAAAGGGATGCCCAGAGAGCTGGGACAACTGTGAAGCTGCTTCTGGAGGAGATTACCCTGAGGCAGCAGACTGAGCCAACACCTAGCCTCAGCAGTGTGGGCCGCACAGCATCCACTGCAGAGAAGGCCAAGCCAGAACAGCAAGAACAGGAAGGGTAGATTCTCTCTCCCCTGCAGCTGGCACATCTGTCTTCTCCTGCCCTTGAACACTGGACATTTTGGCTCTAGGGCTTTCAGACTCAGGGACCCACACCACCAGCTTGCGGGTTCTCGGGTCTTCAGGACTTAGTCTGAGCTTCACCAGCCTTCCTGCATCCTCTGCTTGCAAACAGCCGACAAGGGATTTCTATCTCTGTAACCTCAAGACCAATTCCTATATAAACCTCCCTCGTAGAAATCAATATATCCCTGGTGGTTCTGTTTCTCTGAAAAGCCCTGACTAACACAACAATTAACCAGCATGTTTTAATGGACTTTAAAGAGTTCTGCACCCTACCATTAAAGTATCACATTGATCTCAAATGCACACGAGACATTTGCAAAAATTGGCCATGAACAGAAACATAAAAGAAGTCTCCACAGAGCTCAGATCATTTGTGTTGGGCAGATCATGCTGCCTTGCCATGAAGCAACTGGGCTAGAAGTCAACAGCATCAAGAGAAAGACCTCAAAAAAAAAGAGAGAGAGAGAGAGAGAAGTCCTCTAAGTACACAAAAAACAAAAGACCCAGTTTTAAATGCCTTGTGGGTCAAAGAAGAAATTGAATTTAGGAATACGGAGAAATGAATGACAAAGAAAATACTACATTAGAACCAGTGAGATGCAAAGTGACACTTGGAGATAAGATTTTATCCTATGCTCTTTTACTAGAAAGAAGGGACTCCGGGTATTAATGAGTTAAACATCCAACTTTAAAAGCTGGAAAGTGAATGATTGAGCAGACCCAGATAAAGCAAATGGGAAGAGAAAATAAAGTGGAAACAGAAATCAATTAAATAAATAGTGAATAGAGGAGAGCGCTAAATGTTGGTTTTGGAGAAGGTTAATAAAATAGATAAACATCAGGAAAGCTGATTGAGAAGATAAAAGACAAATTAGCCCTATTAGGAATGAAGGTAAAGGTGACCCCCCTCCAGCACAGACGGAAATAAAACATACGCAATTTTATGCCAACAAATTTGGTAACTTAAAATGGAGAAATTCTGGGGCGCCTGGGTGGCTCAGTGGGTTAAGCCGCTGCCTTCGGCTCAGGTCATGATCTCAGAGTCCTGGGATCGAGCTCCGCATCGGGCTCTCTGCTCAGCAGAGAGCCTGCTTCCCTCTCTCTCTCTGCCTCTCTGCCTGCCTCTCCATCTACTTGTGATCTCTCTCTGTCAAATAAATAAATAAAATCTTTAAAAAAAAATGGAGAAATTCTGGAAAAGTATAATCTGGCAAAACCGAATCTAGAGGAAAGTCTGAAATCATCAGGACTACCAAGTAAACTGGAGTCGCAGTGAAAAATGTTCCTACAAAGAAAATACCAGGTTCACACGGTGTTACAGAAAAGTGCTACCAGTGCCACCAAGCTTTTAATCGTATGCAAATTCTTCCACAGCTTAGGAGAAAAAAAAAAATTCCCCAAGTATATTACGAGACTCAATGCTGAAGTTAAAACTGGAACACTGCATTTTAAAAAAGCAAACACTCAAAAAAATTACAGGCCAAACTCACTTCCAAGTCCGTTTCAATATCCTTTAAATAAAATATTAGCAAACTGAACCCGACAACATGTAAAAAATGAGAGCCCACATGTTCACAGGGCACTTACTGCAGGAATTGAAGCAGGGTTTGCGATGAGAAAGTCTGTAAATACGACTGACAATGTTAATGGATTAGAGGACAGAACTGAGTGATTTTCTCCATAAATTGGGGAAATCATCCATTTTCTAACAATACACAGTGATTCACCTTTTTCTCCAAGTGTTTTTGAGGTTCTGTTCAATTTAATACACAAACAAGTATTGTGGGAGTTGGAATAAGGATTATTAAAATTCTTTTTGTGTTTATGTGGTATTGATTTAGAATACTTTAATTAAAGCGATATCCAGTGTAAAGCAGATAATTACATCTAATCGATTCTCTGTCTTTGAGACACAGGAGCTCCGTGGATGGGTGCCGAGGAGCCCAGGACCAACCTTGGAGGGGCCATGCCATTCTGCATCCTGGGACCTACCCAATCTCTGAAGTCTGTGGCCCACCCTGGACCCGCCCCCTTGTGCCCTGCCTACCTCAGCCGGTGTGCCCCCTCAGCTCCCGCCAGCCGCTGGAGTGTGTGGAATCAGGACTCCCTGCAAGGTTACTTCTGCCCCAGCCACCCCTGTGATGAGGACAGTCAGTATGCAACAAAGGCTCTAGCTCTGCCCTCCTGTCCAAGACACAGAGGAGATGCGTGACCTCCCTACTCCAGGCTCTCCTTTCCTGAATCACGGGAACTGTTTTCACTACCGAGCCACTCACTGTGGAATGTTACTGGCAACATCCTACCGTGTAGGTTATGAGCGACGACAACCCCCCCAGTCAGGATGGCAGTCGGCCCTCCCCCCAGGAATGCCAGGCCCCAAGAGAAGCACAGAAGCTGCTTTCCAGGTGGAGGATGCGAGCAGAGGAGGCAGAGCCTTGACCTGAAACTTTGGGAATCAAGCAGGGGCTTCCCAGAGCCCCAGTGCAGCACCTCCCTGCGCAGTCACTGCCCGCAGTGGTGGCTCGGCTGGTACCTTGTCCAAGTGCAGGAGGGCTCTCGGCAGGGACCATGGACAGAGGGTGCTCTTTCTCCACATCCTGCTCCAAACTGGGTGGGGGAAAGCCGCCAGGGAAGCAGGGTATCAGCAGAGTACGTAGAACCTCTGATGGCTGCTGTTCCACGGAGAGGAGGGGGGCAAGCAAGGCCGTTAAGCACAGAGGGCTGGGGGGGGGGTGGGCAGTGTTAGACGAGGTGAGGGACGAGGAAGCCTGACTCGGACCGACTTGACTTCAGTGGAAGGACAAGCTGTGGATGTTGGGAAAAGAGTGTTTAAGAGAAAAGAAAGAAAACTCTCCAAGTGTTTGCAAGATTTCGCTGAGAGGGCTGGCAGGCTTTGGGGAGCTGCTCCCCAGCTTCCCTGCTCCCCCCCGTCCTGCAGGTCCAAGCCTCACCACACACCTGTCTTTTTTCTGAGGGCCTGAAAGTTTCACATTTTCATGGACACCAAACATAGGACGCTGATTTTATATAATAACAAACCGAAGTTGCCGTATTCTTCTACCTTAGAAAAGGGTAAACCCCCAATTAAAGCATTTTAGATTTAAATGCATATAAAGGAAGGAGCATTATCTAAAAGCCTTATATTCCTTCAACCAATATGTGTGTGTATTGTGTACACATCAAACATAGCAAGAAAAAGTATAGGAAGGTATAACCACCATATTAGGAGAACCGAGATCTTTATTCACGAACACAACATTTTTCTTTGCCTGGAAAGGAGCAGGTAGTTCAGCAAAATTGCGGTACAAATGTGACCATGCCAACACCGGTGTCCTGTTTTTACCCATAATGACCAGTTCCAAAATGAAATACAAGGACAAATTGCACTCACATTGGGGCTCTAGGAAATAAGTGTGCCAGACGTGCTGTGGCTCTGAGGGGTCACCTTCCCAGCAGTCACTGGGGTTCAGAGATGCTTGTGGAATCTCAGACCCTTCAGGTAGGTCCAGGGTCTCTGGGTCGAGGTTCCACCTCTATTCAGAACCAAGACTGGTCAGTAAGGCAAACCTCCAATGCCCCCTCAGTGAATCATCTCTTATGCTCTCGAGAACTTCAATCCTTTTTTTATTTATTTAAATTCCATGAGCCAACGTATAGTAGTACATCATTAGTTTCAGAGGTGGCGTTCAATAATTCATCAGCTGCACAGAACACCCAGTGCTCATTACATCATGTGCCCTCCATAGTGCCCATCCCTCGGTCACCCATCCCCCACCACCACACCTCCAGCAGCTCTCAGTTTGTGTTTTTACTGCTGGATGCTTCCATAGGGTTTTTCCGGCACCTTCTCTGATGTTCTGGAAGCTTCTAAAGCTGAAGCTGCAGGGTGTTCTTCAAGGGGGCAGGGAGGGAGAGTGTCTCCTCTGTCGGTTACCCTCAGCTGGCTGGCGAGAACGTCGAGCAGGCATCAGAGGGAGAGGATCTCTGTGTAGAGTCACTCTTCTCCCCGCTGGGACAGATGAGCATTTACACTTCAAACAGATTTCACAGTATTAATACTTGACTTTCCAAAACAGGACTTAGGGGTGGATTTGCCCTTGATAATAAAGGAGTCATCACCTTACAGGAGAAGACTTGGGCTCCTTTGGGTATTTCCTTCTCAAATATTTTGAGATCATTAGCAGAGGGAGAAGTTAAAAGCTGAAGTATTCCAGGGGTGCCCTGGGATATTTGGAAGAACATGTGACTCTAGAACTTAGGGTCATGAATTCAAGCCCCGCACTGGGTGTAGAGATTACATGAATACATAAATAAATAAATAAATAAATAAATAAGTTTATTTTAAAGCTAAAGTTTCCAAATTGCTGCTGGTTACATTTATCAGGGATGATAATGAAACAGGAAGCAAGCCATGGTTAGAAGGAGCATATCTCTGTCTGGGATTTTTTTTCTTCAGTTTTGGTTTACTAGGCAAAAATCCAAACTAGGAGATTTTCTGACTCAAAGTCAAATGCCTGATGAGGCAACCAGACCTTTGCATTTCTACTTTCCCCTTGGCCATGTCTTCACAGATGCAGACCGGGTGCCTTGGTTGAGGAGGCACCAAGTGGTGGCCAGCATGGAGTCTCAGGACAGACCCTGCTCCTTGGGGGACCTCTTCATTCTCCTGGCTGGGGCTTGCCCTCAGGAGGCTCCTCAATTCTTCTTGCCAAGGGCCTCGCTCAAGCTTTTCAGTAGTGGGCAAGGTATCCTGACCTCAAACCTTGCCAGCCCTTTTCCAAGTCTGGGCCATGGTAAATCTGCGTAGGCTGGCCGTCTGCACCACAATCTAGGGCATGGAGCTCCTGCATGGAGGAAGACATGACCTGTTTTTGTTATATTCCTGCTGATACTTGAGTCTTCTAATTAAAATGGATTGTGTCAGAGGTAGAAATGCCAGATAACATAACATTTGCTGGTGATGCAAACATGAAGAAGACAGCCATGGCCTCGTGCTCAGAACATGTAAGAAAGCACACACATTGTCCAGACTGCAGTACTGTACTACAAGAGAAGAATACTCAAAAACAATGGGGCCCAGAGGGACAAGTCTGGTCTTCTTAGACCAGCAGCTCTCTCCAGAAGGATGAACTGATGGGTAAAGAAGAAGGAGCCATTTCGGCTGGGGATCAACAGGGGCACTCACTCACTCATTGTCCACTCGAAAGCACTCATTAAGAGGCTACCATGAGCCAGGTGCTGTGCTAAGCACTCAGACAGGGGCGACGGGAGAGATACACTCTATGTCGTCATGGGCATTTCAACCGGTATATCTACTGTTGAACTATTGGTTCTCCCAGAACAATGGAAATGCTCCAGCTAAAGGGGGGTCGAGCTGGCCAGTCTGGGATGATTCATCTGAATGAAGACTGAAGCCCATTGAGTAAAATAGGAATCCATCGTCCCACACCTTCTAGGTAGAGGGAAGAGCAACACAAAACCCCAAGAATAGAATGAGTTTGGCATGTTTGAGAAAAACACAGGGGAAATGTTCACAGCTGATGGAAAAAAGAAGTATTAATATCTTTAATATAAAGTTTCATCCAAGTATATAGAAATGATCTCAAAGAAAATGTGGATCTAAATAAGAAGCGCTACAGAGGAGAAGACACAATGGGAAGATAAAACATAAAAAGGTATTCATTCAAATGAATTATTAGAGATAATCAAATGATAATTAGAGTTTTCTTTTAACCACAACATTAGCAAATTTGGTTATATTTTAATTACTTATTTTTAGTTCACAAAGTTTTTTAAAATGTTTTGGTGAACTTCTTAATAGCTTTATCTAGATTGTGCTATATTTACAGAGAAATAGAAAGACAGAGAGACAGAAGGGTGGTGGGGGAGGAAATGAGGAAGGAGAGAAGAAATTGATAAATATTATATTATTATTGGTGATAGTTTTAACAGATTGAAAGCCAGACTGTCAAAAGGCTGAAAAATTTACTTTCAAATATTTCTATGAAATACACATTATAAGATTTTGTGTGTGTGTGTGGTTAATTTGAGATATTTTTCAATATTTTTAAGTTTGGGGATTTGGGAACCATGAGAATGCATTATTTGCTGATACAGATTACCAAAATACATATATATTGAAAACAATAAAAACAAACTTTCACAGACAAAACAAATATTTTAATACAGATAGACTTTCCACGGTTGCACTTCTAGGGTTGTATCTTAAAACAATGTTCCCGTATTTTTCCAAATGTGAATGCGCAAAGATTTCATCACACCAATGTGCTAAACAAGAGTCTGGAAATAACCTGCATGTTCACTAGTAATTGGCTATTAAAATAATCCAGTGTATCAGAATTATAGAAAGATACCACTTCATACCCACCAGGATGGCTATAATTGTATTTTATTTATTTTTAAAAAGATACGATTTATTTATCTGAGAGAGAGGACAGAGGGAGAGGGAGAAGCAGACTTCCTGATGACTAGGGAGCCCAACATGGGGCTGATCCCAGGACTCCAGGATCATGACCCAAGCCGAAAGCAGACACTTAACCATCTGAGCCACCCAGGTGCTCTGTGGATGGCTATAACTTTAAAAAAGAAATGAAAAATAATAAGTGTTGGCAAGGATATGGCAAACGCAGAACCCTCATACAGTACTGTTGGCAAAGTAGAATGGTACAGCCACTGTGCAAACACAGCTGGACCGTCCCTCAGATGGTCAGACAAAATCAGCATATGACCCACCATTCCCCCTGAGGTACAGACCTAGAAGAACTGAAAACAGGTGTTCAAAAAAATACTTGATAAGGCACGGTCACAACAGCACTATTCACCACAGCCAAAAGGTGGAAATAACTCAAACGTGCCTCAAGATAAGAAGACATAGACACCAAGTGGTTAATCCACACTGTCCGAGGTTGGACTGTGGCCACACCCCAACCAGTTCATGGGTTGAAGTCCTAACCCCGGGACCTTAGAAGGTGACCTTATGCGAAAATAGGCCCATTGCAGATGTAATTAGTTAAGATGAGGCCATAGTAGAGTAGGGTGTGCCCCTTAACCAATAGGACTGGTGTCCTTATAAAAAAGGGATATTTGGAGACTGAAACACACACAGGAAGACCCCTACTGCCCGATGAGGAGTCCCGGAGATTTCTGGAGAGCCACCAGCCACCAAGAGAGGGGCATGGAGGAGTGTCAGAGGGGCCAACCCTCCAGACACCCTGAGCTTGGACTTCTGGCCTCCAGAACGATGTGACAATGCACTCCTGTTTAAGCCACCAGTTTGCAGCAGATCTTTACGGTGGCTCTGGGAAACTGGTCCATACACAATAGAATATTATTCAGCCCTAAAGAGGGATGAAGGACTCCTTCCGGCTCCAGGGTGGATAAGCCTCAACGACATCGGCTGGGAAAGAACCAGACACGGAAGTTCACGTATGGCGTGGCTCTGTTCGTATGGATGCAAAGAACCGGTAAATCCATAGAGTGAAAACCCTGAGGCTGCCAACCTCGGGCTCCAGGGAGGACAGAACGGAGGGTAACTACTTCATGGGTTTGAGGGTTCCTGTTAGGATGATGAAAATGCCTCAGAACTAGATAGAGTCGGGGGTTGTATAATGAGTGAATGTGCTAAATGCCACTGAATCATTCACTTTAAAATGGCTCATTTTACGTTATGTAACTGTCCCCTAAGCCCACACCCACATGCTTCTCATGACGGGCTCCTGATTTCATAAAAGACTGGTCATTTGAGAAAAGACTAAAAAAATCGGAGGGTACCCAGTGGACCAATATGTAGAAATGCACATGCTGTGTTTAAGAGCAAGACTGAGCCGACCGGATGTGCGATCCCGTTGATGAAAACCCTGAGCAGCCTGCATATGGACGTACGAACAGACACATGCCCCCTTACACACGTTTACTTGCACGCAAACCTTCTTGCACAAACTGGTCACCTCTGGAAACGGCAGTTGGTATCCTCAGGGGAAATGAAAAGGGAAACTTGTCCATTCCACTCTGTTGATATCTGTAGTGCTTTGTTTTTCCTTAGAGAGAGTGAGGGCTGGAGCAGGGAGAGGGGCAGAGGGAGACAATCCCATGCAGACTCCCTGCTGATCGAGGGGCCTGACTCAGGGCTATCTCATGGCTCTGAGCAGAAATCAGGAGTCAGGTGTTCAAATGACTGAGCCACCCTGGTGCCCCTGTAATGTCTTTACACCACAGTTCATTTAGTTTTTAATCTAATTTTAAAAATTAAAAAGTCAAGGATGCCTGGGTAGCTCAGTGGGTTAAGCATCTGCCTTCAGCTGAGGTCATGAGCTCAGGGTCCTGGGATCGAGCCGTGCATGGGCCTCCCTCCTCAGCAGGGAGCTGCTCCTCCCTCTCCCTCTGCTCCTTCCTCATGCACGTGCTCTCACTCGCTGTCTCTCTCGCGTTCTATCTCTCAAATAAATAAACACATAAAATCGTTTAAAAAAAATAAAAAGTCTAAGTCCAAGATCTGAACAGTCACATGAGAAGTCAAACATACCCAACATGTTGTGTATGTGACATCAATAGATTCTTATGTAAATGCTACCTATCATGCTAAGTCTAATTCTTTTGCCCCCACCCTTGGACTCTCCATAGCAAATATAGAGCCTGTATTGAAGATGGTTCCTCCTCCAGACTTCTCCCGTGTTCTGGGAACAAGTGTCTGGGACCATCTCACTCTTGGTCTGGACGCGGGTACTTGACCACAGTATCCATTCCTTAAAAACGTGTCCTTTGAGGATTAGCGTGTCCCAGGCTGAAGAGTCCACTTGGAATGAATTACTAAATGTGGGAATGAGTGAATCACATTTTTAAGAAGTCAACGTATCTATTAGGGTTTGCCAAGTGTGGCGCTCCTGGGTAACGCTTTAAATATACCTTCTAGCAATTTCTAAATTTCTACCAAACTGAATACATTTGAACATTGCAAATATTATTTTAGGATCCACAGCTGTCATCTCAAGCAAAACTCAGACCCTCACGACTTCACAGTAAAACTTGGTCATTTCTGCAGGAGAGGCTCTTGGATTCAAAATCAGGGGAGTCTTGAGTTAACATCCCATGTTGTTCAAAAGATGCATTTTACCCTTGGTTTGGTAAGCAAATGACCAGGATACCCATAAACCTCTGAGAATTAGAAATGTGTATCTCCTGTCACTGCAGAGCCAAGCTGTTGTGTTCACAGCAAAACGCAACTTCCGGCTCTTTCTAAATTTCTGGTCTGCTGTAATTACTTTCTGCTTAAATTATAACAAATTGCTGCTTGTCGATCCCTCCCTATGTGGGGGACCTACCATGAGGTAGGAAGCATTGATGAGGGGGTAATGTATGGACCAAAAGGGAAAGTGTTGTCACGGTTGGTGAGCGGAAGTGAAAGAAGCTAATCCACTCTGGGCCCCTGCCCAGGACAGCCAGATCTTGAGAAGAGAAAGAGAAGGTAGTGTGGGGGACACCCGCGTAAGCACAAGATTGAGGACAGCCAGGGGATGGGGTGTGGCTAAGTGGACCTGAAGATTGGGGGCAGAGCCCAGTGGACTCTCCCCTGAGACCCCACGCCTGGGCCTGAAGGCAGCCATGATCCCAGGCTGGGTTACTCATGGTCTCCTTGGCTAGGCCAAGATGAAGTCAGCAGACGTGGGGAGCTCTGTGCCCGGACAGTGAGTGACATCATCCAGAGAAGATCTGAGGTTTGTGTTGGAGAGAGCACTGGGCTTGCTGGCCGGGCTCCCCTCCTGGTGATGCCCAGAGCCCCACTCTGCCTCCACTCCTTGTCCACGTTCATCCCATGGCCAGTGGCCAGACATGAAGGCGTGCCTGCCCACACTCCGGGGGCTCATGTGGAATGAAAGCCCAAGAGAGAGGCCACCTGGTGAGCCTGCTCGGTCTCTGCCATCCAGCTCCCGAGGCAGGTGGAGGAACGGGTCGCTACAACCACATGACCACGAAGGAAGGTATCAAGCTGCCATTCTACAGAACAGGAGGCCCCAAGAGTCACGGCCGCCCAGGAAGAAGCGAGCAGAGCTGGGGGGCGGTGGGATGCTGCTCTGCACGATGACAATGACAGCGAGGATCTCCAGAGTGCGTACCATATGCAGGACTTGCTCCCAGCCCACACGCGTGTCACTGTGTCTCTCCCGGCAAGCTGCCGAGGGGAGTGTCCCTCCAGCAGTCCCAGACATTTTACTGATGTAGGATGGACCCACCCAGGAAGAAAATCACCCACCCAGGGGCACACGGCTCCACAGCGAAGAGCTCTGACACTAGAAGACTCAGGCCCCAGCCCTGCAGGGAAGGTGAAGGGGGGTACTTCTGTCTTCAGGGACTGCCCAGGAAGGTCTCCAGTTCTCTACCGTGGGATCACCCTGCCACGGCCTTACCTGATCCTTCAAGGTACAGCGACCTTGGGGCTCACCACCCCCTTGGCACGAGGAGTCCTCAACACAAAGAGAACACCTGCAAATCTTCCCTGACCCTTTCTTGGCACTGCCCTGTCCACAACCACGTCACACAGCCCACGGCCGGGCAGGACAGAGGCGTGCCCATCCGGGAGGATGTCCCGTGCTCTCTTGTCCCCAGCCATCAGCAGCACTCTCTGCAGCCCTACTGGGACCTGGAAAGAGTGGCCTCTGCCTCCGCTGATGGGCCCCTCTGTCCCCGTCCATACCCTGAGTCAGGTGTAAGTTTGGCCGGATTTTCAGTGAGGATGCTCCTTTTCCAAGAGCATGTCCCAAAGCCCACAGTGAGGCCATCTGGGCTGTCCCTCGTGATGGCTGCACTTTCAGGTGGGACTTACAATGGCTGTTCCTGGGCAGGGCGGGGGGCCGCGTGGGGCTGCTGCCCCCTTCTCTCATAGCTGTGCTCGAGAGAGAAAAGCTGCTCTTGCTTTTGTCCCCTTGTCCTCCTGTCTGTAGGAACCCCTTACTGGGGCTGGCAGGTGAGAACTAACGTTGCTTGGCCGCCTTGCTCTGCCGAGAGAGAGGACTTGTGCATGGGAAACCCTTGTGGGTAAGAATTTCACCATGATCCCCTGACCTTGCGAAGTCAAGGCATTCCAATTCCATCACCTCTGCACCTTGTTTTACTTTTTGCCTGGAATGATTTTATAGCAATCATAATCTACCTTAATCTATTTGTAAAATAGGAGAAATAAATTATAACATGAAGAATGCATAGAAAATGCCTTTTATGGATCCTTCTAAGAAAGGCTCTGTCATCCAATAAAGGCATTAATGTATTCGCCTTACGTTCATTGCTCGCAGGGATAAACTCACAGGGAAGAAAACCTGTCTAGCAGATGCCCAATCGGAGTTGTCAGCAGGAGAACAAACATGAATGTCTTCATCACTACTTAGAGGCAGGTGTATCTCTGAGGGGCTGCTCTCCCCAGAGTCAAATATTGGGTGAGCTTGTGAGGGCTTTATCTCGACCCTCTTTTCCCGCAGTCTCTCCCTCTCCATAATTACCTCCACCGTGTCTTCGGAAAATCAACTACCGAGTGTCTGAGAACAGTGTTTGGGTTGCCCTGTGGAGCGGCCTCTCACTTTGTACCTGATTTTAAAAGGGTAAGGCTGGGAACTTCTCATCCAAAGGGACAGGTGGTAGGGAGTGGGAGACAGTGCTGTGAGCCACGGCCGAATCCCGGGGATGTCCTTGCGCAGATGAGGCCAAGGTCCGGGTTCTCTCCCCAGCTGTCCCCCTGGAGAGCGTCACGACCTGAGATATGAAAGATATCACATGAGTGACATTATAGCTCCCATCCGGAATCAGTATTTGCCACCTGTCCTCCTCACGGGATACGGAGGAAATAACACGACGGTGTTTACATAGCAGCTCTTCTTGGCTCAGGGCTATGCTACGTAAAACAGCAGAGCAGGACCCTGCTGCCAGATAGTCCCTGGGCCCCCTTCATGCTGCGCTCGCTCTGTTGTTGGGACCCCATAGGGTGCACACTGTGCTAATCTCTGGGAATGTAAGGGAGAACTCACCTGTTTTTATCCATCCCAAAGAGAAGACATTTGCACAAGATCAGTGAGTTCTGCTGGACAGAATCAGTACCAATAGAAGCTGAAGAAGCTTCTTTCAACAGCCTGAGTTTGTGTTCTGAGAAGCGCTGGTCTGCTTCAGCCTCCCCTGTGCTGTGCTTGTCCCCTGCTATGCGTCCAAGCGAGGGGCACTAGACAAAGACAGAGGGCATTTCCTCATTCAGTCTGGTCAGTGCAGACAGACAATCAGGACAAACACAGAGTCTAGGGAAAAACAACATACTCAACTTTAAAAAGAGTTCCTATTCCCAGGGGTGCCTGGGGGTGCAGTGGGGTGAGTGGGGTGAGTGGGGTGAGTGGTGCAGTGGGGTGAGCTGTCCACCCTTGGCTTTGTCTCAGGTTGTGATCTCGGGATCATGAGCGCAAACTCCGCATCAGGCTCTGCTTCAGATGTTCTCTTCCTCTTCACCGGCCTCTCCTGCTAGTTCTCAGTCATTCTCTCTCTCTCTCTCCTTCTCTAAAATAAATAAATCTTTTTTTTTTTTTTTTTTTTTTTTAAAGGGGGCACCTGGGTGGCTCACAGGCTCGCAGGCTCACTGCCTTCGGCTCAGGTCATGATCCCAGGATCCGGGGATGGAGTCCCGCATCGGGCTCTCTGCTCGGCGGGGAGCCTGTTCCTCCTCTCTCTCTGCCTGCCTCTCTGCCTACTTGTCATCTCTGTCTGTCAAATAAATAATAAAATCTTAAAAAAAAAAAAAGCTTTGCGCAGTGGCAGTATCGTAGCCAATGAGGTTTATGCAAGGCGCAATTATTGCTAATTGAAAATCTTTAAAAAAAAAAAGGAGTCTCCTGTCTCCTATCCTCTTTCCTACCCTTCCACCAGGACAAGCCTCTATTTTTTCGAAAATAGGGTGCCTCCAGTGGGAAAGATTATTGACTTTTGGTTTATTGATTTATAAAATATTGGGTTATCCAGATGTTTGGGGGCAGGGAGAAAAATAAATGCCTGATGACATTACCACGAAGCCCTGTCAGTAGGAAAGGAAAGGTGGTGAGTAGACCAGCAGCATGGGGGCACAGAGGGGTCCAGCAGTCCTCATTGCATAGCAGGGTCCAGAAGCAAGCCAGCTCCCGCCGCATGCGTGGTGTGTGGGGCCACCTGCCGTGAGCTCTCACACGTTGGGGGAAAGAGAATCGGGAACTCTCGGAACGGACATATGAACTGCAAGTTTCCCAGCTGGAGCTCACGCTCAACCTCTACCCACAGACACTCTACTGACAATTCAGCAGGTCCTGCTGACTCAGACCATAGGTGCGCCCGGGCAGCGTGAGTCTGCAGTGATCCCCCGTGGCTTCGCGCTCGATCTAGTGGTGATGATGTCTGATAACAGAGGATTTTCTGGAGCTCAGGTGCCAAGCTGAGTACCAAAGGCACGCTGTCTCATGCACACCTAGTGGAGACCAGGACCTGAAGACACACGGCTCACAGGGGCCATAATGCAGGGTTTAAATTAGACCCTGTGATTCTAAAAACCAAATGAACTTTTCCAGATTGCCCTTAGACGGATGGGAAGAAAGGCTCAGTTGGCTTCCTCCGAGATCAGGAACTGCAACCTTCCTCCTCTGTTAGCTTTTGTTCTCTGTCCAAGTTTCTGCCTTGACTTTCTTTGCACCTCACCAGTCTGACTTGAATCCCCCCTTCCTCTTCTAATTAGGTCTCAAGACTCCCCAACATTCTCCAAGGTTATATTTCCACTAAATCACTGAGTTAGGTCTCATTATGAGTGTGGTGTTCTGTGTGTATTAATATTAATATTTCCTTGAGAAGAACTGCACAGTTAACTCTAATTAGAAAGAAACATGCTCATTGTAAAAACATTTTGGAAAATGTACACAAAATATAAAGAAAATAAAGTTCACACACAGTATCATGTATGCTCTCAGATTTGCATACACATGCATGGTAACCACACGCCCACACACGCACACTCATACCACTTAGACCACACATGTACACTACCACACTCACATACGTACTCATACGTGGTGACACAGACAAACACATTCACACACACACACACACACTCAGGCATAGGTACAAATGGGATCATGCCATAATCTCGTTCAGATGTCAGTCTTTAGCTCATTTTTACATAACAAAATAACAAAATATATCCATATCAGAAATGTATCTCTATCTTTACTATATATATATACTTATATATTTATATATAATTATTATATATTATATATTATTTATATATTTATTATATATTTAATTATATAAATTTATAAATATAATTATAAATTATATAACTATATAAATATAATTATAAATTATATAACTATATTATATATATTTTATATATATTTTTTTAAATGTTATCTTGTTTTATGGATATACCACAGCCAATTTGTTAAATGTTCCACTTTTTGACAAGAGGTTTTTATTTAATATTGATGTTTATAAACAAAGTGATTTTTTTAATTAAATATTTTATTTATTTATTTGACAGAGAGAGAGAGAGAGAGAGATCAGGCAGAGAGAGAGGCAGAGAGAGAAGAAGGGAAGCAGGCTCCCTGCCTAGCAGAGGGTCTGATGTGGGGCTCAATCCCAGGACCCTGGGATCATGACCTGAGCCAAAGGCAGAGGCTTTAACTCACTGAACCACCCATCCTTGTAATGTGAACATGGTTTTCTTTTCATTCTTTTCATTTACTAAATTCTTTCAATATTTTTAAATTAATTAATTAATTAATTTGACAGACAGAGATCACAAGTAGGCAGAGAGGCAGGCAGAGAGAGAGAGAGGGAAGCAGGTTCCCTTCTGAGCAGAGAGCCCGATGCAGGGCTCAATCCCAGGACTCTGAGATCATGACCTGAGCCGAAGGCAGAGGATTAACCCACTGAGCCACCCAGGAGCCCCTAAATTCATTCAATTTTAATGAGAATAATTGGACAATGAGAAATCACATTTTAAGACTTAAAACATACATACATATAATAAAGCATATGTATAAATAAAATAAAACATACAGATAAAAATGTACATATAATAAACGGGATCAAGTCATTTTCTCCTGAGCATTGGACAAGATCCCTCTTTTCACAGCTTCATCAGTAATGGGTGTCACATAGCCAATGAGTGCCAAACTGAGATTAAGAAAAATGGGATCTCATTCATGTTAAAACTTTATGTGCTTAATAGTTATTGAGGTGAGAACTTTTCCTTTTTTTAAGTTGTTTTTAAAAATATTTTATTTATGTATTTGTCAAAGGGACAGCGAGCATAAGCAGGGGGAGCAGCAGGCAGTGGGGGAAGCGGAGTCTCCACTGACCAAGGAGCCCAGTGGGGGGCTTGATCCTAGCACCCTGGGATCGTGACCTGAGCTTAACTGGCTGAGCCATCCAGGCACCCTGAGGTGAGAATCTTTCTCTTTGCCCTTTAGCCATCCAGACTTCAACTTCTCCAAAAAGACCATTTGTCAATCTCATCTATGTTTTTGTCTCTTTTTGTGGTTAAAAATGTCTTCATGAGCCTTAAAAACACTTCTAATAAGAAGACTCTGAACCTTATTCCTTGAACACAGTGAAACACACATTTTTGTGTGTCTTTTCTGATTTATGTATGATGAGGCTTCTGCTTCCAGTCCGGGTGCAGTAACACACACTGGGTTTACTCCCCAGCCTCAGTGGAAGAGTCTGTCACAATATATTGAAAATGGTTTCCAAACACTGGCCCTGAGGCCGACCAGGGCAGGGATAGCTACGAGACAGAAAACAAATGGGGTGAGCTCTGTGGTCACTCAGCTTCTGCCCAGAGATGGCACTGAGGTGGCCGGTGAGCTCAAGGAAGCCGGACCCCTGGAGTTGCGGGCAGAGCACCAGAGGAGTGGGTGCAGAGGTGTGCCGAGGGTCTGCTCCATAAATCAAATGGTGATCAGCATGTGTGTGTGGAAAATACCAGAAAGAAAGAGAAAAGGGTCTACAGGACCACAGAGAACACCCCCAGGTCCCTCACAGGCCAGGTATGAGCCAGAGGGACAATCTCATCAATTGCAGAATGGCCATGCTGAGTGTGGGGGAAGGGAGGTCAACCCTAGACCAAACGTACTGGTTTTGCTGAACTCAGTTTAGCAAGCCCCATAAGAACATGCTGCCTTTACTGCCTCCAAGAGCCCAGATCAGCAGCACTCATGAGAATGCAAGAGTATTCAGCACCCAAGGCAAAAGACGCATCTGGCATCCAATCAAAAACCACCAAGCCAGCAAAGAAGTAGGAAACTACAAATTGCAAGGAGGAAAAGTCAGGCAGTCAGGCACAGACAATAGAGCCAGCAGCCGCAGATAGTCGGAGTGGCTGTGTGACTGTGAACTATATGTCCAGAACTAAGGGAGTGATGGAGCCTGTTGAGGAGAGACAAGGAAGTTCTAGAAAACAGCCCAAACAAGCCTCTAGGGATGAGAAGGCTATGCATTATATACAAAATACAGTGGGTGTTATTAATCAAAGATTAGACATTGCATAAGAATGAAATAGAGAATCTAAAGATAGAAAAATAATAACAAGTGAAACCCAGGGAGAAAAGACAATTTTTGGACAAATGTGTGGTGGGGCAGCTTTCAGTAGCCCAGTATACCTCTAAACGGAGTCTCTCCAAAGGAGGTAGGAGGTGGGGGTGGGGAGCAGAGAAATTGTTTAAAGGATTAATGGTCACAAGTTTTCCAAATTTGGTGAAAACCACACACCCCCAGATCCGAGAAGCCAATCTTAAAAGCAGCAGGAGGGGAAAAGGCACTTTATGTGCAGAGGAACAAAGGGGAGGCAGACAGTAGACATCCTATCAGAGATGGTAAACTATAAAGCAGGAGAGAAGCACCTTTAAAGTACTAAAAGGAAATCATCCACTTAGAATTCTTTACTCCCTGAAAACACATTTCCAAAATTGTGGAGAAAGAAAGACATTTTCAGAAATACAAAAACCTGAAAGAAATCATCCCCAGAAACCATAGACTACAAGACATGTTGAAAAGATGTCCTTCAAGCAAAGAAAAATGACAGCAGGTGGGAACCTGGGTCTACACCCAGGCTGAAGAATATCGGGGGAGGGAGACGAACCAGGAGAGACGGCGGGCCCTGAGAAACAGACTGAGCGTCTTGGAGGAGCGGGGAGTGGGGGATGGGTGAGCCTGGTGGTGGGCACGTATGGCATGGAGCACTGGGTGTGGTGCGTAAACAATGAATCTTAGTACACTGGGGAAAAAAAAAAAGGAACATCAGGAAATGTAATTCATTCCATGGGCAGCTATAAAGATTATCTTCTTATTAGTTACGTTTCTCAACGAGATAATTGATTACTTAGAGTAACTACGATGTCCTGTAGGTGTTACAGGAAGATGGACAAGGGAAATCTATGGAAAGGCAGCTCGAATCCCAGGACAGGGAAACAGAAGCGCTCTGTGTAGAGCAGGGCGATGTTACTTAAAGTTTGACTGTAGATAAATTATCTTCCTTTTTCTTTCCTTTTTTGCCTTATTTCCAACTAAGCAAATACTTTATTGTATTTTCTTCTATTATTTTCTCTTTTTTAAAGATTTACTATTTAGTTAGTTAGTGGCAGAAGGAGAGGGAGAAGCAGGCTCCCCACGGAGCTGAGAACCCAACGTAGGACTCGATCCCAGGACCCCAGGATCATGACCTGAGCTAAAGGCAGATGCTTAACAGACTGAGTCACCCAGGCCTTCCTCTTTTGTTTTCTAGGTTACATATTATTTTATTACTCTTTAACAGTAACCCAAAGGTTAAAATATGCATGCCTGACTTACACAATTTTATCCAAATCATTGGTTTCACTATTTCCCTGATAAGGGAATTCAGAGCTGAGAATTCAGGGGTCCTTTCAGTTTCCTGACATTCAGCGTTATTGCCGCCCTACATTTCCATTATACGTGTGTTTTAAATCCCATCAGAGAGCATAATCATTGTTAATAGCATCAGTGCTCATTTACATGTTCCTTACTCTCATAATTCACCCACAACTGATCTTGCATTTCCTTCTGCCCTTCCTGGTTTCCACCTGTGATGAGTAGCCCTCTCGGTGAAGAACTTCCTTCAGAATTTCTTTTAGATCTGCTGGAGATTACTTCTCTTTGTTTCGTTAGACAAACATATATTTGCTTTGCCTCATTTTGAAAGGGTGTGATCACTGGGTCAATGATTCAAGGTTAGCCTTTCTTTTATTCCAGCACTTCAAGATACAGGTATGTTCCCATTGTCTTCCTGGCTTCATGTGTTGCTGCTGGAAGTCGGCTGTTAGTGTCACTGTAGTTCCTTTGATGGGGCCTTATTTTCCCCTCCGGCAGCTTGCTATCCCTGTCTTTGCCTTTTTTGACTATGATACATCCACATGTTTGTTTGTTTCATTTATTTTACATTGGTTGTCATTTTGTTGTTTTTGTAGGGATTCTTGAATATGCTGGTAGAAGCATGTTATCCATTTTAGAGCGAATAATGATTCTGTCCCATTAACGCAGGTCTCTCTGGGATCTTCATTATATCTTTGACAAATGCAATTTTTATAGTCCTCTTATGCTTTTTCCTACATTTTCTAAATTTTTCTCCCTTTCTAGCAATTCATTTCAAAATATCTTTTGTTTTTGTTGTTCCCAGACAAGCACTAATACTGAATGTAGAAATGCACGTGGAGTTTGGGGATCTTAATTCAAGCACACACTCTTGTGCTGATAGCTAAGTTCAGTTCCTGCCCCTCGTCTTTCCTTCCTTCCTTCTCTCTCCCCCCTTCTTTCCTGTTGGGAGAAGGCAATGGCGTATCTTACGGGTCAATGCCCCTCCTGAGTTTCTGCACATCCTTGCAACACTCTTGCTTCCTCTCCTTCTGGCAGTTGTTTTCCACGTTTTCCCACCTAGGTGGGCTTTCTCGCCTAGACCTCCTCTCCCTGCTTCCCTTTCTACAAAGCCTCAGGACAAGCTCTAGATTCCATACCCTGAATCTGGCTGCTATTTGAAGTTTTCAGGATACCTGTATCCTAAGTATATTGTAGGTGTATGTTATGAGTGGTATCATTTGGTTTTCTTGTGGAATTATATTACCCTATTTGAAAATGTGTAGACAGTTTGGATTTCAAGGACCACCACACTCTGTGGGCTCTCTTCAACCAGACACTCAGGGTGGTTGTTGGGAGTTAAGTCAAATGGAAATATCCAAACTTATTGATGTGCTAATATTCCTTTTATAATATACTGCTATTGTCATTCTTCTGACTGTTACTATGATTTTGTTTTCAAAAGAGCATCCATCCTACTCCCTCAAAACTCTCTGGCCAAGGGCAAGTCACTGGTCTACAGCTTGTGTTTTGTGTGCCCTTTATTCAGATGCCGCATTCTATATATAATAGATAGTTAACCCTCTGATGTGCATTCTAATCTCAATTTGCTGAACAGCTCACTTAAACGTTAATCTGTATCTCCAGAGTTTGAGACTCAAGAAGGCTGTTGTGGGGGCCGAGAATGTCTGACTTTCTAATAAGCTTCCACATGATTCTCACTCAGGCAGCCCTGGACCGCCTTTTTAGAAAGCACTGAAACAGACGTACCTCAAGGGTCCATCATCGGGAAAAGAAGATCCCAGCTGGATGGGATCTGTGCTAGGTGCCAAGGTAATGTCACAGCAGCAGGAGCCAGGGCACCAAATAGGCAAGAAGGCTGACAGCGTCGAACAGGACCGAGCGTTGAGGAGCATGACTTTGCAGATAACGAGTTCTCAAAGAACATAGACAGGGGCTTTAGAAATAATTTTGCAACCTATCATCTCTCTTTCGGAGGTCGGCACTCATGGTTTGGAGACACTCCCCCAACCCAGGCATAATGCTGATAGCAGGTGGGCACAGACACAGGAGGAACAACAGGAGTCATATTATCAGGACGGAGAGGCAGGCAGGATCAGGCCCAGTCAAATTCTCCTGATTCGTGAAGTTTGTCCTGAAGCCAAGAATTCCCTGAGACCCAGGACAGAAGACAGTCTCTGTGCAGCAGCAGAAAGAACATCCAAGAGGGGCATAGTAGTTTTCTCTTCTTTTTAACCCATTTTCTTTGCAAAAGGAAGGTCCTTTTCATAATCTGCTAAGATTGCTATTAAGCTTCCAAATGGTAGGGACCAAAAATGCTTGTGTGGAGGTAGGAAGTGCCAGAAGAAGCAAAATGGACTGGTCGTCCTGGGAGGGAAACATCTCACAAGTAAAAATACTCTTCCTTGGAGAAGGAATGATTTCATGCCTTCCTTTCTTATTCCACAGAAATAGAATCTGTGTTGGTCAACCAGGTGTTCCCACTTCCCAAGCTCCTCGCTCTTGACCATGAGCCTATTACGACCTATACTGTGTGTCTGAAACTTGCTGTCCCTCTCCGTGGTTCCGTGAGTGGGCATGCTTGATTTAACTCACCCATGGGGCATTGCAAGACCAAGGTCTTCCCTACTAGGCATGGCATGAGTGTTTAGCCGTTAGAGGATGGTTAGTAAAACCAGTAGCCCGTAAACAGCACAGCTACCATCTGGGGAAAAAATTACAAAAGGTATCTTTATTAGCAGTTGATGAAATCTCTCCAACTTTTCCCATTAATGTGTAATGGGAAGTGCACTTGCCACAACGACTGTGGTCTTCTGAAGAGAGACCACGGAATTACACTCACATTATTGGAACAAGCTTGTGAAACAGCTCGTGGACCTCTGTTTGCTCGTTCGTTTTACTGAGAAATTAAATCTGACAGACCTCTTGGGTTATAGAAGAAGTTTTCATTTTAAAACTGAAATTTCGTAAGTTCCAGAGACAACTTTGGTTTAACTGAAATTGGCTTTGATTATGTTATAACGTCACCTTCGGTCTGTCCTTTGTCCATTGCAAGAAATCATCATTTCTCTAAGGGATTTGATTCACTTTCTTTGCAAAATAACTTTTCTCAAAAGAAAAAAAAGGGTTAAAATTCTAGATCATGGAGAAATCTGAACTTGACCTTGACTTAATTGTACAACTATTGCTCTATCTTGGTGATATAATCAAAGAACAGAGCTAGTTATTTATAGCACAAAAAGCTGAACATGCTCTGAATATTTTAATGAGATGCCCTTCCCAGAGGCATCTTAAGGTTTTTTTTTTTCCTTTTGACCCTTCAAATGCAGATAAGGATAGTGTGTCCCAGAGAGGACAAGAAACCTAACCCCAAATCCTAAGGGCCTTCGGATTTGGGTCCTTGATCTTTGAGCCTTTGGATTAACATACTGGCACATCGGTGCCTGGAGAAGATAATAGCTCTGAACACTGTCGCTGTTCGAGACAAATTGGGCCCAATTTAGTCCCAAATTTCGGCTATAAAAAGCTGACAGCAAGCACTATGTGTATGTGGTTAACTAGTAATTTTCGTAATGCCGCTCTTCGCTACTATTCAGGGTGCTATAATTAATACCATTCCGGTATATTAGTTTTAACTCATATTTCACTTCAAGCAAAAACTTGGCAGCCATGGTAGGGTATAAAAATAAGCAAAGGGATAAACTATTTTTAGAATGCCAAGAAGTTTTGAATCAAATTCTGGGATGATTATATAAAATATGTGGCAGCCATCCAGACCACCAGACCCTCCCGCGCAGGGAGTCATTGTCTGCCTACCTGAGCTCCCCTGGAGGCCGAGACCAGAGAGACTAGCCCAGGACATCAGCCCAGGGACTGGACTTGTCTGGGAGGGATACAGTTCCACGGATTGTCAGGATAAGCCCGGGGAAGGTCCCCACAAGTCCTCTAGTACCCAAAGACACAGTCGTATAGTGGCACTGAGCGTGCATGTTACATAATGAGTAATTCTCCATGTCACCCGCGCCTTTTTATAGGAGAGAAGTGGAACGTGGACAGGTTACGTGAGTTACTGAGGTGTTCAGTGTGGCTGTGACTGGCTGGGGTGGAACCACCTGCTCACCGATGGCAGGCACTCGAGAACTCTTGATGGAACGGTTGAGGAGGAAGTAAATCCAGAAAGCTCTAGAAAGACGGACTGGCTCATTGACAGTTTCTGTAATGAGCAAAAGGTTAGCCTCGAGTGGATTAGGCTGAGACTGAGGTAGGCTCTAAGGACAGACCAACGTCCAATTGTGCCCAGATGCCCTTTGCAGGGACCCAGATGTAGGCACAACACAGAACGAGTATCTATCTCCTTGGATTTTTCCCAGAAACCACTGATATTCCTAAAAATGAGACAGGGGAAGCAATAAGAAATAAGTAAAAAATAAAAATGTGAGTGGAAAGGAGGGAGGAACAGAGGGAGGGAGACAGACCGTTCTCGGGACCCTCCGCATTGCTGGGGCCGGCTGTGCACAGCACTGTGCTGCGGCTGACCGCATTGCTGGGGCCGGCTGTGCACAGCGCTGTGCTGCGGCTGACCGCATTGCTGGGGCCGGCTGTGCACAGCGCTGTGCTGCGGCTGACCGCATTGCTGGGGCCGGCTGTGCACAGCACTGTGCTGCGGCTGACCGCATTGCTGGGGCCGGCTGTGCACAGCACTGTGCTGCGGCTGACCGCATTGCTGGGGCCGGCTGTGCACAGCACTGTGCTGCGGCTGACCGCATTGCTGGGGCCGGCTGTGCACAGCACTGTGCTGCGGCTGACCGCCCTGCTCAGCTGACCTCTGTCCTCAATGAGCTGCATGCTAACGTGCAGGACAAATGGAAGGACTGGAGCATTTTCATTTATTACACCGAAGCACTCTTCAGAAAAAGGCATTTCTTTGTGTCCACGGCAAAACACATCTTACCTCAACAACAGCTAAGCTTCATGTTTCTTTCAGCCAGATGGATTTTATGTAGCATCTGTGGGTAATTCTGTTAGTAGATATCGACCCCTCCATCTGGATAAAGCTTAATTATTACCAAATCTAGTTACAGAATGATAGAAAGACAAGGAGGACCCAAGGGAGAAAGGGAATAGTTCACATCACACATTTTTGAATTTCATTTTTTTTTTCCAAGAACGATATGGTTCAGTAAGAAAATAAAACTGGATTAAAACCAGGTGGGCTAAGTGGAGGAGTCTAGAAACTAAACACAGAACGATTTCTTCTTCCGAAGAACAGCATGTTTTCTTTGCAGCAGGTGATGCATTTGGTTGAGATTTTCATGTCCTCCATGTGCGTCTGGGATGCATGAGGCTCTTTCTGAACGCGTACTAAAAGGCATTTATTTTTGAAAGGTGAAAAAGGCTTATCTTCCTGAGTTTTTCCTGCGTCAGGAATGAGTCCACACCTTGATTTTCCGTGCACGTGTTTTCTTGCGCACATGATCCGTTTCATTCGCTTCATCTAATCCAGCGGATGGTACAGACCCACGCGATGGGCCCCGTGTTGTGAAGCTGTCCTGTGCACTGTCAGCTGTCCCCCAGCTGTGCCCACTGCCCCACCTTGTGCCTAGGGTGGCCTCCAGTTATGTCTCCTAGAAGTGGCCCCAGGCATTGCTAACCGCCACTGGGTGTGAAATCCACGCTGGCTGAGCACCCTTGCCCCAGACTTGTGTCTGTAACTAGATGACTTTGAGATTAAAGCTCTCCCTCTACTCCCAGGGAAAGCAGAAGGCCCAAGAAGGCCCCCCTGGGCCCCGTGTCCCCAGCTGGTGGCAGAAGGCCGACTCCAGAGCATTCCAGACACTTCTGGCCCATGGCTTCATCTGCTGTGCTATTCCTAGCATGATTCCTCACCCGGTTCCTCTCCTTTTCAGTCTCAAAAAATAAACCTCCAGAAACCATCATGTTTTTTTTTTTTGCTTTTTGTTTCTTTTAAGATTTTATTTATTGGACAGAGAGTGACACAAGAGAGGGAGACGCAGGCTTCCCGCTGAGCAGGAGCCCAAGGCAGGGCTCCATCCCAGGACCCTGGGATCCTGACCTGAGCTGAAGGCAGACGCTCAATGACCGAACCACCCAGGTGTCCCAAAACCATTTATAAAGAAACGTTCTCAAAGGTGAAATCATCATACTTGAGTTGATGGGATCTGCTGTCATTCACAGAGTGCCGGCTGCCGTGACTTGGCTCCAGTACGGGGCCTCGTGTTTACTTAGAAACACACCAATAAATGTGTTATCACCACCATGCTGCACGAGAGCCCTGTCCCCCCCAAGGCAACAAAACTGAGGGTCAGAAAGGGAGATGACCTGCCCAAGAGAGTACAGACCACCGTCAGGTCACTTCTGAGCCAGAAGTCACGGCCACGCTCTGACGTCAGCCCTCTGCGTTTCCCTAAACCTTGTGATCAGAAGTCACGTTCCCTGCCCCCTGCCCAGCCGAAGTGGCCAAGGGTGACACGCCAGGAATGTGTCCACTCTGGGGATCCTGGGCCCAGCCGGGGACTTAAGTAGGGTATCTTCAGTCCATTTGTCCATATGCTCTTCCCGGGACTCAGACTTCCACTGCCCGGGGAAAGGTTGGTTTGATTTAGGATACACCCTTTCCTCCGCTGAGGATTTTGGAGTATTTGCTGAACACCTGACAGGTGGACTTCCCCAAAGGCATTAGACCAGCATGCTTGGGCAACTTGGGGGGCTGAGCCACGGGCTGACCCTCCCCCCGACCCTGTGGCTCTGTGGGCGGATAGCTGGTGGGGTGAGGAGCTCAGGTCCCCGGCCCTCCTGGCCACTGGGGAACCCCGGGAAAGTAGGGCTCTCCATTCCGCGTCCAGTCTGTGTCCAGGCAGCCTCTCCCTCAATCCTTTTTGCCAGCCACTTAAAAAAAAAAAAAAGCAAAAGCAAACTTTGTTGTTTTCTCGCTGTCTCCCGAGAGGCATGGAGCCAAGCCCTATATGGTGGAAAATAAACTCCCACATACAGCATATGCTGTGTATTCCTCCCGCGGCCGTGGGCCTTTGTTTTGACAGTGTGTGCGTGCGGGCCGAGGAGAGAGGGAGCAGGGCCGAGTGGCGGGGTTCCCAGAGGACGACTGCAGGCAGCCAGGACTGCGGACCTCTGCCTTTCACCTCCCTGGGGGTGGGAAGTCCCTGCTGCTGCCCCTGGGGTTGGGGAGGGGCATGTGGACCCCGCATCACTGGGGGCTGTCAGGGGATGCTGCAAGGGGCAGGTGCATGCTTGCTCACACGCACACACGCACACACACACTCACACTCCTCGATACTATACTACAGTGCACACGCCCTGCTCCTTGCCTTTCTCTGCGACCCTCAGAATACAGGGCTAATGCACAAAGCCTGCAACCCAGACAGAGCTACCGTGTGCCAAGATTCACGGGGCTGATAAAGACGGAGCCAGGAAGCAGTATGAGGGGAGGCTCGTAGATCTTCTGGAGACGGTGCGGCAGGCCCAATCCCATGCCCCCGGCTGTCATGGGGGCTGGGGAGATCTGCCCCGACACCTCCCATGTGTGGCACTGGGTACCTGCTGAGGCTCTGGGTCCCCACAGATGTTGTAAACCAGGAAGCAGGAACTGCTCACTGGGATTCATCTCCAATGGATGCTTCCGATAGTCCGATTCCAACTTTGAATGCCTTTCCTCGAGAGCAGAAGACTCTCGAGCCTATGGATCAGCGTGAGTAGGTGGGAGAGGAGGGTCCATGACCAAAGCTGGGTCTGCACAGGGTCCCTGTTGGGGAGAATCTGGATGTCACCCTGGATCTGAGGTTCAGGTGAGAAATCTGGGGCGATCTCTTCCTCCCCCCTCTGATCTACCCACGGACGAAGGAGGTGCACTCGCTTCCTGCATGCCGGGTTTGCACAGATAAATGACAGAGGCGTGTGGCAGAGGTGGGCGGAGGGAAACAGAATAATGGGAGTTTAAAAATACAGCGTGACAAAATTATCATGTAAGTCGAAAACGTGTCTGGGTTTAATTTAGGAGACGAGTTGCACTCATACACACATTTCCAAAGTGTCTCCAGTTTTGGACTTTCTTCACTGTGCAGTGAAGCAGCCCAGGGTCCCCCGGGCATCGTTAAACGCGAACGGTCCTACAGAAGTGAGGGCGTCGCCACGGACCCTTCTTGGGCAGAAGGGAAGTTACCTCCGAGGTGTCCTTCGTGGCTTCTCACGGCAGAGTGGAACTCGCCGAAATCAAAACGAGTTTCGGACGTGGCTGAGAGCCCCGGCCGGCTGGGGGTTTTGATGTGTGATGAGGTTAAAGAGAAAACGTGGGGGCCATCCCGGCACTCTGTCTCTGGGCAGACCCAGGCTCCGGGGCGCCCCTCACCCCACGTCCTCCCACAGCACGGGCTCACCACCGCGCCCCGGCCTCCGTGCTGCCCAGCATCCTTGAATCGGCCCCGCAGAGTTTCCAGAACACGGCTCCCCTGGGCCGCACACATCACCCTGTCCTTATCCGCCCTAGCCTGGCCCGCGTGGCCGCGCCCTCAGACCGACTTAGGTGCCACCTCTCGGGAGAATGAGTAGAAATTCTTGCTTCTCTTCACCTGGAAA
This sequence comes from Mustela nivalis, assembly GCF_964662115.1. Classification (NCBI taxonomy): domain Eukaryota; kingdom Metazoa; phylum Chordata; class Mammalia; order Carnivora; family Mustelidae; genus Mustela; species Mustela nivalis. Next base: position 176,425,932 of record NC_139022.1, read on the forward strand.
CATGTTTGTGTTCCCACCTCCCCTGCTTCTCCCCTGGGCTCCCCTCCCGCTAGGCCAACTTCAACCTTTAGGGCTCGATCCGACCAATCACTTCAGCCCTGTCATTCCCTCTTAACAAAGAATGGACTCTCTCACTCTGCAAATGCGTCCTCACATCTTTTAAGTCAACGAAACCTCCTCTCATCTCTGCCATTGTCTTGAGTTTTATCAGAAGCAGGTGGGCGGCCCCCGTTAGGTTCAGGGTCTGAGGACCCTAAATGCCACGCACAGTCTCGACTTCCAGCTCCGAGCACACTTGGGGTCTCAGACCCCAAACCAGCAGAGGAAAGGGTGCTGGGGCAGGAGGCCCAGGAGAGCGGCTCAGGACAGCCAACCCTCGATTCCCAGGCCCGGGGCTTTGGCCGTGGGTGAGACAGTGCTGCGCGGGCACCTCTACTTCACACACGTGCTGTGAGAGGGAGTCCGTCGTGGCAGAGCGGGTCGCCCGTACGGCACCGTAACCGTGGTCTCCGTCCGCCATCCCCGCCTGCTATGGGGCAGTGGCTTCTTGGGGAGGGTCGGTGGCCGCATCAGGGAACGGCTTCTGCACAGGCCCCTGCTGTCCCTCTCGGGGTTGGAAATGAGGTCTCGGTCAAGAGCAGCGCCGTCCCGCAGGCCCTGATGGAGAACAAGGGTGATCTCTGTCTCCGCTTGGCCGCATTCTTCTGCTGGCATCAAGTCAGAGGCTGTGTCACCATCTCTTGATTGAAACCTTTCTCTGCAGGGTTTCAGGTCACCCAGAATTGCTAAACTGCATTCAGGGACGTCTGCACTGGAGCCCCCTCCCTCTCTGCATGATGAGTAAATTTCACAAATAAAAACAAAATATAAGAAGCATAACCACCGCAACTTAGGATCTGGCTTGTCATATCTTCTTTTTTAACTAAAATCTCAAAGATGCCTTCGCATGCCCCAAAGCCCGGATACTCAGGTTGGCTCACCAGGCACGGGCGGCGAGCTACCATGAGCCTGGCAGACACACACAGGCCGCAGAGCCGCCACCCTGGTGAGCTCCCGGGGCCCCGTGCAAGCCTGCACCCCAAATGCAAGTCGTGTCTCCAGATGCACTAAACATGTCGGATTAATTAATAGAGTTTCCTCGATCCTGAGAAAGAATCAAGTGCTGGCCCTATCACAGCAGGCGGTAACCTGTGGGGTTCAGAGTGGCCGGGCGGGGAGACAGTAGGGTGCTTTGCACAGGCAGCGGGCTTTGCACAGGCAAGGGCTTTCCTGCTTTCCCAGACGCGAGCGAGGGCACCGCTCTTTGTCAGGCGGAGTCAGGAAAGAAACATAAACTCCTTATTATCTGTTACTGAAGGGAGGCCCGTGGAGATGGATGCGTCTGGGCAGCCTCGGGATCAGGCCAATACGCAGGTCCCGACACCACACACATGTGCACAAGCACATTACACACACACACACTCGCACACACACGTACACACACTGCGATGCATGTATATCCACCATGACCAACTCCTACATGTGAGCTCATGCGCACGGACAGACAGACGTGCATGCGTCCAGGCACACCTGCACTGACAGGCATCATGTGTGCAGGTCCACACACATAGTCCTCACCCTCACCACACGTGCGCACGCACACATACACACACACACATGCGCACACACACACGCACATGCACACACACACAGGTGCTTCTGAGGGGGGATAGTCGGCTTCAGGGCCCAGAAGACGGGGCATTCCTGTTCCCTCCCCAGCACCGCGGAACTCTGTGCTCGCCTCCCCCCTGCACTTGCCCTGTACATGTGTGTGGCTCTCACAGACACCTGCCACCTGCATCCCAGCGGATCTGTGGGCTCCCGGGGCACGGTCAGCTGTCCTCACTCCTCCTGAGCCCGTGGCGTAGGCTGTTCAGTGCCGGGGCTCTCCCTCAAGAGGGCTTGGCCGGCTGCCCCCTTCCCAACAAAGCAGGCTAAAAAGGCTGCAGGGCCTCAGGCGGCCCAGGGCTCAGGCTGTAAGAGCCAGAAGAACCAGATGTCAAAAAGGTACGTTTACAGAGCCCCGAGAGCAGCCTGGGGAGAAGGTCCAGTATCTTCGTTAAAGACAGGCAAGTGTTCCTGTGCTCAGTAGGCTAGCAGGCGCTCTTCTCAGGGTCTGTGCTACCCTGCACCTCTCAGCTGGGGAGGTGGGTGCGACTCCATTAGGCGACCCCTCAGCGTAGGGAGGCCTAGAACCTGGCTCCGCTGGAAGGTTCCAGCCTCTGTCCTCCAGAGCCCCGTGTGCGGCTCGGAACGGCCTCGCTGTGTTCTTCTTCTGGCTGCCCCTGCGAGATTGATGCAGCTGTCTAGCCTCCCCGAAGCGCAGGCTGCCAGCTGCCTGACGGGGCCTGGGCTGCAACTGCAAAAAATACATCATCCCTGTCACCGAAGCAAAGCAAACCCCAGCCCAGTCCCCTCCAGCGCCTAGGGCCAAGGGGGCCAGCATGCTGCATGGACTCCCCCCCACCCTCCGACTGCCTCCTTCTCTTTGAAGTTTGAATTCACTGGGAGCTTCTGGGGCATCAGGAATGTGTGGGACGAAGCGTTAGAACACGTTATCAGTGTGCTAAAGAGTGGGTTCCCAGGGCACTGGGGCACACTGCAGCAAACTGAGACGTCCGCAGCTCCCAGACGCTGCCCAGTGGAATGTGTGACTCAGCCTTGCGCTCCGTGCAGGAAGTGTAGACTCTACCCATCCCCCGGGGGCAGTCTCTAGGCTGCAGTGCGGGTCAGGTGCTCCCCTGTGACAAGTTAGGGACCCTGCACAGAATGCATTTCTGAGCGTCGGAGAACGGACAACATATATGAAATAAAAAACCCAGAATACTCGATTTTCATTGCTATCTCAGAGATGTACATGCACAAGAAGCAGAATTAAATTTCCCCATAATCAGAAAACCTGAGACTGGCAGCCTGGAATAAATATGCAGGAGAAGACCCCGGTCCCTGGGTGGAGCTCACTGGTGCATTTGCATATCTATTCATGACCGGATGAGGCTTGTTTCCTAACAAAGCAGGGAAAAAGAGAAAAATGTTTCAGGGTTCAGTGCTCAGGAGCCTCAGCGGGCCCCAGAAAGCACTTGCATCCCTGTGCAAAGCCATGGGTCCTATAATCCTGGCAGGTGCTGAGCTCTGGGAGAAGTGAATGGTGGATGAAGAAGTCACAGATTGTCTGTCGTCTGTGGGAGAAGGCACGGCAGACCTGAAAATCACCGCCGTTATGCTGGTCCTAGAGCTGTGATTCAGCAACAAGAGAGTGGCGGAAGGCCCACACACCTTTACTCAAGGGGATATGAGAGCCAAGGTCAAGCTAAACCCACTCCAAGGTCAGCCTGGGACCAATTACAGAATGAAGGTGGAAGCAGGATCTGGGCTCACTCCGTCCCGAACCTCTGTCCCCAGCCTGGCCTGCACCCCAGCTTCCCACCCTGTGTGTGCACCCTGCCTTACGGCTCCGGCAAGTGTCCAGGGGATTTAAGGGGGCAGGATGTCCTCTCCTTCCCACCGCTGGGACGGGCACCCTATTTGCCATGCGTGCGACTATCTGCAGCCGCTGAAAAGCAGGGACTCCAGAAGAAGGAGAGGAAGGAAGGAGCAGGAGACAGGACGAGAAGCCGGTGGCAAGAAGGTGCTCGGTGTGGCACGGCCCTCTGCCCAGGGCCCTCTGTCCTGCCTGCGGGGACAGGGGACAGGGCGCAGGCCTGGTTGTGTCTCTTCACTTTTATGCTGAATATTCCCACCAGAAAACGGTCCCGAAGGATGATGGGTCAAGGGGGTCTAGACACATACACACCAGTGCGAGATGCGATCCGCAAGGGTGTGCGGTCACCGCGGGCTGCTCCTCCAGGCCTCACGCCAGACACAGACGGCGGTCCAGCGGGCAGGGTCTTCGGTCTGTCTGTCCCTCTGTCTCTCAGACCCGTCCCTCTGCATATCCATCATCTGCCCCCGGTGCCCCCAGCATCAGCCCTGGGCCACTCCTTGCTCCCTTACACTGTCTCCATCTGCGGGGAGCTGGGCCATGGGGCAGTCACAGGGGAGAGACGCCTGGGGTGTCAGGTTGATGCAGACAGGGCAGGGAGAGGACAAAGGAACTGCTGGGCCTGGGGCTCCCTGCTGCTCCCTGCGGGGGGGGGGGGGGGGGCACCATCCAGAGAGATGCCCCCCCCCCCCCGCCTGCTCGCTCCCTGCCCCTCCCTGCCTCCCTGCCTCTCTTCTTCACTCTCTCTTTCTTTGTTCTGTGTAAATATAATTACTTAGAGCAGTTTGGGGAAAGTATAGAGACTTCCCCTATAGCCCCCCTCTCCTGCCCCCACAGGCACAGCACAGCACCCCCCCCGCGTGGCAGGGGGTGACACGCATGAAGCCACACGGCAGCCCACAGTCTGCATGCGGCTCCCGCCCAGAGCGGACGCGTCCGTCACTGTCGCGTCACCCAGAGTGCTCTCGCTGCCCTAAGCTCCTCTGTGCTCTACCAGGGACTTACCCCGAAGTCACAGACTAGTAAAAAGAGGGGGCGCCTGCACCCCAATGTTCACAGCAGCAACGTCCACAGTCGCCAAACCCCAGAAAGGGCCCAGACGTCCATCAACGGATGGTTGGATAACCCTGTGAGGTAGGTGTGAGATGTCTGTCCGTCTGTCTGTCTGTCTTCAGGAGAATTCCTCGGCAGTCCCAGAGGATGGGTACTTATCATTCGCGTGAAGGGGATGGAACTGGAAGGGGTGACGCCGAGCGAAATGAGTCAGTCAGAGAAAAACAACTCTCCTGTGGTGTCGCTGGTAAGTGGATCACAAGGAACGGGGCAGAGGGTCACGGCGGCGGCAGGGAGGGAAAACGGAACGGGGAGAAATCGGAGAGGGAGACAAGCTGCGAGAGACTCTTAACCCCAGGAAACACACTGAAGGCTGCTGGAGGGATGGGGCGGGGCTGGGGGAACGGGGTGACGGGCGTGACGGAGGGCTCGGGGTGTCATGAGCACCTGTTCCATGCAACTGATGACTTACGGAGCTCTACCTCTGAAACTAACGATGTTCTATAGGTTGGTCATTGCGTTTAAATTAAATAAAATAAGTAAAATAAAATCCTTTGCACCCATCTACTCATCCCTCCCTCCCCAAGGTCTCGGGGCCACTGATCTCTTTTTTCCCTCCATAGTCCTGTGTTTTCCAGAATGTCTTGGAATGGAGTCACACAGGATGTGGCCTTTGCAGCCTGGCTTCCTTCACAGAGTAATAATGCATTTATGGTTCCTCCCTGTCTTTTCTTGGCTTGACGGCTCATTTCTTTTTGGTGTCGAATCTTCCATGATCTGGATGGGCCCCAGCTGACTTCTCCATTCACTTACCGAAGGTCATGTTGGCCACTTCAGAATGACATCCAACAAACACAGATCTGTCATTCCACCCCATAGCTGGGCCCTCTGCTGGCCCTCCGTTCTTGCCTCTCCCTGTCCGCCGCCCAGGTACCTCAAACCTCGTTCCCCGTCCTCCTCTCGACCCCTGCCCAGCAGAGTCCCAAGTAGACTTCCTTAATGTGGCTCCCTGACGACCTGAAGGAAAGCCACCTCTCCATCACAGTTTCTCAGAGATCCTCTTACTTTCCTTGGCAGCTACCCTGTGATCACACAATTGTCACATGCTGGTGGATTTCCTGTCTGTGTCCCCTGCACCTGAGCTCCGCGCCTGCAAGGAGCTGTGTCAGGCATGTGGCACAGGTGCCGTTCATGGTCCAGGCACATGGAAGCTGTCCCTAAGCCAGGGTCAAGGGTGGTACTAGGCTGAGAGTGGTCCCAGTCATAGGGGGCCAGCAATGGCCAGGGATGGCTTTTCCCTTATAGATGCTTGATGAAAAGAATCAGAGAGATTCAACCAGGGCAACATACACATGTTATTTTATAGGAAGAGATAGAAGACCTATGTGAGTTTATAAGTACATTTATACATTTAGCTAATGAAATTCTAATATAAAATGGAGGGGGAAAAAACAAAATAAATAAATAAATAAAGGAAGCACCACATTGGATTTGGATGGGAAAAACACTCATTTTCATTTGTAGCCATATTTCATAGTATCCAAGATGTATTGGAGTTTCACAGCTGTTAAAATATTAAAGTGCCACAAGTAAGACACGACCGGGTAAGCCCTAGCTCAACGTCAGAGATCTTTTTCCGGTTGTGCAGCACAACCCAGCCTACCCTGAGGCCCTCAACCTGACAGGTCAGAAGCCGCACAAAATTCAGCAGAAAATTGTGTTCTCCTTCACAGTCTGAAGCCCTCACCTGAAAGACTTGAGCTTCTGGAAGTAACTCTACCATCAAGGGGCTAGAATAATCTGGAAAGTTTTCTTCTGGCTCAGAGTTGGGTCTGGGAAGACGCAGTGACTGGGCTGAGCTACGGCTGTGGACAGGATCACTTGCACATGGCTCTGTCAAATGACTTGAGTTCTCAAACATGGCGGCTAGATTCTAAGATCATTCCAGAAGGAAGTGTCTTAGTTCAGGCTGCTATGACAAAAACACCATAGACTAGGCAGCTCAGATAGTATTTCTCACAGCTCTAGAGGCTGGAAATTCAAGATCACTTGTGACAAATCTGGTGTCTGATGAGATCCGTTCTGGTTTGCAGGTGGCCAGCCTCTAGTTGGGTTCCCACACGGTGGAGAGCAGAGAGAGAGCTCTGTCTCTTTGACCCATTACACGGGTGCTAATCCCACTCCTAAGAGCTCCACCTTCAAACCTAACTTCCTCCCATCTCCAAATAATACTGTGTTGAGAATTTAGGCTTCAAACGTGTGAATTTTGAGGGGACCCAAACATTCAGCCCACAGCAGAAAGCATCCAGAGTGAGGCTTCCAGAGAAATGGGCAGAAGATTCAGGGCTGTTTCTGGTACAGCCTTGAAAGTCATGAAGCACCGTTTCTGTCCGCCCTGATACCCGTGAGTCCCGGAGGCCGTCCTCCACTCAAGGCGAGGGCAAGGGAATTAGAGCCGGCGCCTGGGAGGAGTGAGGAGAGAGGAAACATCACTGCGAAAAAGCGGGTGGCGTGGGGGAAACCGCCACAGCCGTCCCCGTGGAGTCAGGCTGCTGGGAGCCGGCCCTGGAATGGCAGGTGGCCTAGAATGGACCAGGTTCAGCCCTCACACAAGGCGCAGCTGGAAGGACAGAGAGACAAAGTGCACACGCTTATGTGTGTATTTGCTCCTTCGTAGTCCTTTTGGAACCTGGTGTGTGGACACACTTACCGTGCCCCAAGTGTCCGCTCCCTGCACGACCCCTCTCGGCCCCCCTTGCCGGTTTCTCTGGGCCACGGAGCCGTGTCCGGCCAACGGCGCACGAGCAAAGGGATCGCGTCAGCTCCAGGCAAAGCGTTCGTGTGCTCAAAACGGCCCCTTCTGTCTCCAGCTGGGGCCACTCAGGGGTATTCCTTCCACCCGTGCAGACACCGGCAGGCAGAGCCTGGTCCGCAATGGTCCCCAGCCCCGTCCCACTGTTCTGCACGCTGTCTGTGGTGGGGACAAGCGGTCAGGTGTCGTTGCATTCAACAGTGCGCCCTGAGGGTCCGTCCGCCACCCACACGGCACAAGGCTACCTCCGTAGTACAAACGCTGGAACGAAGTGGAGACTCGGGACGGAAGCCGCACAGATGCCAGCCTGACTCGGCGGCAGAGCGCCGCGAGGCCCGGAGCGCCGTGAGGCCCGGAGCTGGCTCCAGATGGAAACGAGGGGGCTCCCTCCGCATCGCGACATGGAGACGTGGTAACCTGCAGTGGTTATTACCTGAGTCTAGGAAGGTATTCCAAGAAAGGCAGATGAGCCCAGGAAGAGCGACCAGTTTGCAAGCACAGACGAAAGAGAATCACGGGGCTCTGGAATTTGGGGTCCTCACAATGTTGGAGGAACCTGATTATTTCCAGATTCCAGTAATCTGCGGGGCTTCAAAAAGACTGCGAGAGGTAAAAATCTAACACCGCCACAGAGCAGCCTCCATTAGGAAAAGGGAAGTGTATAGGGATGATTCAGTAAAGAAATCCAGATCTGTGCCCCGACCAGGACGCCTCCCAGGCCAAACCCGCCTTGGATCTTCTGCCAGGCCTTGTCCATGCCCTGTGGGGCCCGCTGAGGGACAATCCCCCACCCCGACACCTAACTGCCTCCGGTTCGTGACTTCCCACCCGTGGGCTCTCTCGCTCCAGCTGCTGATTTTAGACGTCCCGGCATCCTTGCTGTGTGCCAAGCTGCGCTCAGCCTTCCCCTCTGCCATGGCCCCGACTCAGTTCGTCCCTGGATGTTTAAGTCTGTCGGCTCAGTTCGGTAACAGCGTAGAAAGCAACGGTGAGGAGGTTTACAGAAAACTGACCAGCAGTCTGTTGGGTTTGGGCCTGAATTACTTAGCCCCATGAACCCTACCCCTGTGAGTGCTTGAAACTTGGGGTCCAACATTTTGAAGCTGGAAGTGGGCTGCCGAGGCTCTATGCTCCTCCACAAACACATATATCCCCCAAAGCCCACATCTCATTTTCTGGGATTTCGGACTTAATTTGTTACCACAGCACATATTAACATTACCTGAAAAAAATGCACGTTTGTTTCCATGTGCACATTTCTATTTACATATGTAATTTGAAAATAGTTTAAGAAAAGCCAAGAAGTTATATGTCAGCGGTAGTTAAAAAAAAGACAGACAGCCAGACAGACAGACAGACAAGGAAGTAAATGCCACAACATCCAGGGTGAGAGAGAGGGAGCCGTGGTTGGCAAAAGTCACCCAGAGGACTTTCAAGGGGCTGACAGTATCTATTTCCTAACCCATGTGGCGGTTACATAATCATTCTTTTAAAGTGAATGTGTGCTCCCTCCTAGGTGAACTATAAGGAACAGTGCGAGCAAGGAGGGCAGACTGAGCGGGAAGTCATCAGAGAGAGAGAGAAACCGTGAGCGACTCTGAACTCTGGGCAACACACGGGCTGCTGGAGGGGAGGGGGCGGGAGATGGGTGACTGGGGGATGGGCATCAAGGAGAGCACGTGACCCGGTGAGCCCGTTGCTCTTTGCGGCTGATACATTATTGAACCCTGCACCTGAAACAAAGCATGTACTATATGTTAGCTAATTGAATCTAAATAAAAATAAATAAAATGAAAAACAAAAGAGATACATGAATCATTTGAGAATTGAGTCTAGAACGTTACCATGCTATCAAATGGCCTGAGTTACTGTGTGTATGTGTGTGCAAATGTGTATGTATGTGTAGATGAGCACATAGGTGTCTATATGTATGTGTGTGTGTGGGTGTATGTGTGTGTGTGTGTGTGTGTGTGTGGGATGTAGAAGGTAGGTGGCCTATGGATTTAGATTATACGGAGCATATTTCCTCTAGAATCGGACACACTACACTCAGCACTATTCAAGTCTATGATCACAAAACAAAAAGTGGACGTAATCATTAAAAGGCACAGACCTGTTCCTTGTTTGTTTGGTTGTTTGTTTGTTTTTGAGTTATAAGTGAGTGTTTTATTTTTTTAATTTAATTTAATTTTATTTTATTTTTTCAGTATTCTGTGAGAAACAAACTGAGGGTTTTGGAGGGGAGGGGTTGGGGGATGGGTGAGCCTGGTGGTGGGCATTCAGGAGGGCACGGATCGCAGGGAGCGCTGGGTGTGGTGCATAAACAATGACTCTTAGCGTGTCTCTTGGTCTTTGCAACAGATCTGCAAATTTCTCTGTCTCCCCCTGCAAACCCTATTGCTCGCATCCCTCCGGAAGGGGCACTGTCTCCCTCCCCGACCCCGAGAGCCCAGGCTTCCGTCCTGTGCTTCCCCTTCTCCTGACTCGGTTTCACTCCACGAACAGGCTGCAGCGGCCCCCACGTGTCGGGTGCGGGGCTGACGGTGAGTCACACCCATCAGGACCGCCTTGTGCAGAGCTGCGGTCCGGAACTGCAGACCAGATGCTGGCGCTGAAGTCCCGGTTCACTGGGGACCCGTGCTTTACAGGGAGGCCGGCGAGGTCCCGCCGGGGCCGGAATCCACAACGTTGGAACGTAGGAGACCGTTTGTTCCAGCTTCAAGGGAAGATCTGGATGACCGTCTTCCCATTTGATCTGGTGTTTGTCTCAGATTTTTTGGATTTTATCAGTATTGTTATTGCTGGTTGTACCAAAATGAAGCAAAACAGGCTCATGGAGCTCTTTTTCCGAGTCCCAGCGACAAGCACGCTCCAGTCTAACAGCACAGGAGACGGACATGACCTCGCTTCAAGGGCAGCGTGCAGGGCGCCTGCTGATAAAAATGCTTAGACGCTCGCAGCCACAAGCAGCTACGTCCCTCCTCCCCCAAGTCCTAATGGGAACACTTTTTGAAACCTGCTTCTCCTGCCATCTATTGATTTATGAGCCAGTTTCGTCACCTGCTTGCTGGAGCCTGTAAGACGCATCCTGTCACTGGGCTACCGTCAGCCCGGGTAGTGGTAAATGTGGCAAATCACAGTCGAGGGCGAAGGAAATGAAGGCAGCACTGTGTGACCTAGAGCCCTGGGATGCCCTTGCCCCGCAGCTTCTTCATATGCCGTAAAAATTTACAATTGTTTATTTATTTTATTTGACTTGTTTTCATTAAACACGTTCAGCGGCAATGACCTAACCACTGGAAGTGCACGTTTGGGTGAGAAATTATTCTTTTTTTTTTCCGGAGCATTGGTGATAAATTTGTAACCTGCGTGACTTATCGGCCGATATTTGCCATGCACCTGCCCAGGAAGGACATGGGGACATCACAGCCCGCATCCACATCAAAGACACAAACCTGCCGGGGACGATCGGTGACTTTAACGAGATGACTCCGGAAGGTGCCAATTTCGCAGAATCAGCTGCGGGAGATGAAGTCACTTGTGCCTCTGACTCGTTGAACTTTAAGTCAAGTGATGGTTTTCTAAATTAACTTCGTCCATTTTCAATTCTAACTTCCCGTGTGCGTGGACAGAAAGTGGAGAAACATCTATTAATAGTTTGGCTCCATACCAGGAAAACTTCGCCAACAGTGAAATGACGCAGATTGGTGTCAGTGTTGCCCGATGCTTCAAACAGAAAGCCAGATAATTCCAATAATGCTTAAATATCTTAGGCAATTCACGGAGTCAGAGAAAAGCTTTCAGAAATTGGTCTCAGTGAAGATAAAACATTATCGTTAATGTTCTTGCATATTCGACACTGAACATGGAAGTGTTTGTTTTGTGTGATGTGAACACAAATTCTGATGGAGCAAAATATTATAGCAAAAGCAAAGTTCTTACTGAAATAAAATTCTGTGAATCAGAATCTCACTTCAAATTGATTGTGGCGCATCCATAATTCATAGTGTACTCAAGCCGACTGAGAGATTTCGCTAGTCAAAATGGGAGCTCCATTGTTAGATGCACAAATATTGAACATACGCAGAGGGGGACTAGACCATGTATGTTTTGGTTAAGGATGAGGTTAAATGTAAGAAAGTGTGTGATGGGGGCGCCTGGGTGGCTCAGTGGGTTAAGCCGCTGCCTTCGGCTCAGGTCATGATCTCAGGGTCCTGGGATCGGGTCTCACATTGGGCTCTCTGCTCAGCGGGGAGCCTGCTTCCTCCTCTCTCTCTGCCTGCCTCTCCGCCTACTTGTGATCTCTCTCTGTCAAATAAATAAATAAAATCTTTTAAAAAAAAAGAAAAGAAAGTGTGTGATGTAAGAAACGGCACTGGGGCAACTGACCATTCAGGGAAACATGAATAAACGCCGGCTTCTCCATTATGCCGTATTAAAAAGTCAGTTCAAGAGGCTCACAGATGCGAATGGAAAACTACAGCCAGAAAGCGTCTAGCACAAAATGTCAGCTTTGACTTCATAATAACTTCAGGACATAAACCACTAACCAGAAAAGGGGAAAATTATAAATTCGGGCTTTATCAATACTATAAACTTTTGCTTTTCAGAAGACACAGAAAAGTCAAGACTCAGGCAGATGAAGATATTCTCAATAAACATATCTGACAAAAGACAGAGTGCACCTTTTAAAGCCCTACACGTCAATAATAAAAACAAACAACCTAATCTTAAACAGAGATAAAAGATTTGAACCCACTACTCACAGAAGAAAAAAATTGCTGGTCTATAAAATCATGAAAAAGAGCACCAGAAAGATATATATATATATATACACATACATATATATATGTATAATTTTTTTTTTCAGGCATTGGTGTGTTCAAATCTGCTGGAGCCCTTCACGTTGCTGGGACGATGATCGCGGAAGTGACTGATGATACCAAGTGCTGCGGTGAATGTGGAGCAGCTGAGCCTCTCCGACACGACCAAGTGTAACCACTTTGAAAGTAGGTCTTCCGTTTCTCATCTGAGTCAAACATGCATGGACCATGCAACCCAGCATGATAGAAGAGGAAGAAGTGAGTGACCAGAAAGTGGCTTGTAGCATGACAACCACGATGGTTTTATCCCTATTAACCCCGAACTGGAAACCATGCACCCTCCACCAACAGGAGACCCGATGAGACAGAAAGCTGAGGAAGAGAAGTCAGGCATAAAAAAGCCCACGCTACGATTCCACGGATGTGAAGCCCGCTTGCAGGCCAGCTAGCTCATCCGCACGGACAGACACCAGAATGGTGGTGGTCTCTGGGGGCTGGAGTGCGGTTCATCTGCACGGCAGCGTGGGGGAACTCTCTGAGATGAGGGGACTATTCTCTGTCCGAGTGAGACGTTAGCTACACGGGCGTCAACTTTTATCAAAAACGTAAGCTTAGAGGGGCGCCTGGCTGGCTCAGTGACTAGAGCAGGGGACTCTTGATCTTGGGATCATGAGTTCAGGCCCCACACTTGGGGTTGAGTTTATTTTAAAAACATGTTTTAAAAAGGTACATTTATAATTTGTGCCTTTTACTTTATACCTCAGTGAGGAAGCAGAAAGTGCATCAATTTAATGCATGAGGTGTCCTTTAAACTGAATGTTTGTATTCCGCACCCCCAATCCATATGTTGGAACCTAAGCCCCAGTTTGATGGTGGGGAGAGGTGGGGCCTTTAGGAGGTGATGAGCTCATGAGGGCAGAGTCCCCACAGTGGGATCGGTGCCCTTATAAGGGAGGCCTCAGAAAGCTCCTTCACCGCGTCTGCCCTGTGAGGACATGGGGAGGCGTCGGCCAGCTGTGAACCAGGAAGCGGGAGCTAACCAGACACAGAATCCTCTGGTCTTACACTCCAGAAATGTGAATGATACACGTCTGCTATATTCTATGGTATTCCATTATAACAGCCCAAATAGATGAAGACAGGGTCAATCAGTTTTCTTTCTTTATTTTTTTTTTAAATTAATTTTATTTATTTATTTTTTAAATTTCTTTTCAGTGTTCCAGAATTCATTGTTTATGCACCACACCCAGTGCTCCATGCAATCCGTGCCCTCCTTAGTACCCACCACCAGGCTATTAGTTTTCTGTTGTTCCTTCAATAAATTACCACAAATGAAGTGACTTAAAGCAAACCAGATCTGGAGGTCAGAGTCTGAAATGGGTCTCCCTGGGCTAAAAATCAAGTTGCAGGCAGAGATTCATCTCTTCTGGGAGACTTTTTCTTCCAGCTCTGAGAACCTGCCTGTGTTCCTCAGCTCCTGGCCCCTTTTCCAGGAATCACCAGGAGGGTCTTCCACACACGAAGTCACTTCCACGGAGCCTCTTCCGCCTCTGCCATCCACGTGTGAGGACCTCGTGATCACATCGGCCCGTCGCAGCATTCAGGCTCCTCTCCCCACGCTGAGGCCAGCTGATCAGCAAACGTAATTCCACGTTTGCTTACAGCTTCACACTCACAAATTCCAGGGATTAGGTTGTGACCCTCTTTGGGGGCCCTTCTGCCCATCATGTGGGAATAGAGGTCAAATAAAGGACACCGTTGTGGAGTAGCAGAGGTATGGGCTGTGAGGGGGGCAGGTGGAGGAAAGTCTAGATCGTCATCTGGGAGGTGTGCGTACAGTATGTGAATTCATAAAAAATTCATAAGAAATTCATACATATAAAATATCTGCACTTCAAATAGAACATATGTCAATAAAAGGTTTACAAAAAAACAACTGTGTCTTTGAAGTCCTACTTGTAAATCATCAGTGTCCTGCCAAAAGACCGAGTGAAATCCTCTGAGCAAAAGTAGAAAATTCTAAATCTGAGTACTCAGTAATGCAGGGCAAGAAAACTTGAGCTTTTGACGTGTTTAGCAAATGCAAATGACCTAAAACATTGTTAGCAAAAAAAAAAAAAAAAAGAGAGAGAGAGAGAGAGAGACAGAGAGAGAGAGACCGCGAAATTTGGCCAACAAAAGGAATTAAGCAACTAAACGATGAGAGATTACATAGTGCTCAAAAGAGAATTTTGAAGTTTTCAGTCTCTCTCAGCTTTTGTGACGGTTCTTTGGGGGAATGCCAGTGTTTCATTGCATAAATACATCTATCTGGCAGCGGAATGGGATATAACGGAGGCTTGCGATTTCTGACATCCGTATTTGGTGCAATTTTAAAAATTCATAAATAGAGGTGATTTGTTTAATTAATTTTGTCTTTAATTTTTGGGTGTTATACATAGCTAATGAATCACTGAATATTACATCAGAAAGTAATGATGTGTTATATGTCGGCTCATTGAATTAAAAAAAAAAAATACTGGTCAAGGAATAGCAGTCTGGATGGAGAAAGAACATCTGCACTTGTCCTGAAATGTTTGTGTGTTGCAAAATAAAATGTGAGAATCCCTCTTCTGTTGAACGATTTGCTTTGGGCTCCCCACATTTATCTGCGTGTGTAGGAAGAGTATTTTCTCAATTGAAAATGCTATGAGCCGGGGCACCTGGGTGGCTCAGTGGGTTAAAGCCTCTGCCTTCAGCTCAGGTCATGATCTCAGGGTCCTGGGATCAAACCCCACATCGGGCTCTCTGCTCAGCAGGGAGCCTGCTTCCCTTCCTCTCTCTCTGCCTGCCTCTCTGCCTACTTGTGATCTCTGTCTGTCAAATAAATAAATAAAATCTTTAAAAAAAAAAAAAAAAAGAAAATGCTATGAGCCAATGAAGGACATCAGTGACTTCAAATTTATTAACCATGGAATGCAAGTGTATAGACAATTAACAGCTAATTTTTAAAAATATCATAAAAAATAAAATCATATTAAAAATGCATTGTGTGGAAAAATATTAGTGACCTAATATTAGCAATAAATACATTAAATAACTAATACCGTTTGTGAACACACACCAAAAATAATTATTCACGAGTATTATTTCAAAGTTGTCAGTACAAAGATTGAATTTCCTTTTAGTGTACATGTTATTTTGATGTTTAGATAATTTTCATAGTTTTTAATACTATTCTTTTAGAGACCCACTAATATAATAAAATCAACTATTATTCTGCAAATAAACATTTTAAAAATGAAATAAGTCAAATTATTTTTCTTCTCTCTTATACTCCCCGAAATTCCCCAGTTTGGTCAAACTGATACCAAGGAAGGAGGCAGCTGTTTGTCCCCACGAACCAAGGTAAAGCAGTGGAAGATGCCATGCTCACATTGCCATTTGGCAAATGTCACGGAGGTGCATGTGGGAAATAGACGAGGACCACGTTTCTGGGGTGCGGACCCCCAGCTTGGAGCTGGAGCCATGCTAGGAGGTCGCCTCGCGGTGGCAGGCTGGTTCCCTGGAGGCCAGATCTAGATGATTAGCTCACAAGCAGCTCATTAGTGGGGGCTCCTGCAATCACGAGCCTCAGGAAGCCCTGGGCTGAGGGAGAAACTGGATGCGATTCAGTCCCCGTGGGGGCCCAGCCTCCCAAAGGGGAGTCCTGGACCAGCAGTGGACATCAGAGAGGCCATCAGCACCAGAGGGGGTGTGACCGCGGGCTGAGTGGCTCTCCCTGGGGAGGCATGCAGAGCACCTGAAGAGGGAGGTCTTCATTCCTGAAGACATCTCTGGGCACCTGTCACAGCATCCTCCAGCGTCACCTGGAGCTCCAGCCTCCAGGGGCACAGGCTGTGTGCCCCGCTCAGAACTCAGGCCCGGGCCCGGAGAAGATGGGTGTTCCCACGCATGCACGGCATCTCTCCTCACCCTGCGGCAGCCCCATCTCCGCTTGCGGAGAAAAGAGTGGAGGCGACCGATGGCACAGGTCTCCCAGGTGAGGCCATGCTTCCTCTCTCCTTGACCTGGAGGACACCCAGACAAGAGCCCTCCAACAGGACTAACAGAACCTCGGGTTTGCACTTGTCCGGACAGACTGAGCGAGAGCTCCAGGTAGCACGATTAGGAGGACAGGAAAGTCTCCAGCCTGCCTGTCTCTGGCCTCCACCTTCCTCGGCCCACGAGCCTTACAAAGACAGGGTAGATGGAATGGGGGAGGGAGACCTCCCCCTCCCTGGTGGGCATTAGCCCAGAGCCAGGACAGGACGGCCACTGATGTGGGCCGCAGTCATGTCAACGATTTCTTCGGATCCTTCATTCGTCTGCCTCTTGCTCAGTGAAGGTGTCCGGCTGGTTAGAATTCAGAACAATCATTTTCTAATCACATTTTAAGCCAGAAATTTACCAGAATGCCATTTAACAGAATGCTCTGCACACACACACAAATGAAAAAGAAACAAATGATGGATGATCCTCACAGAGGAAAACAACCAAATTCCCAAAATAGCCTTCGCTGTAAAAGCTTCTCTCTGCTTTATGGGCTTCATCTGCTGATTCATCCTCTGTTCTCGCCTGTTCTTTTCTGAACATTTTGGTGGGAAAGAAAATGAAAGCTCAATTTTCCAAAGCAAAAAATGGTAATTTGGTAAATATTGTTTTCCAGCGCTCCACATCATAAATCCGATTTATGGATCATAAACAATCAAAAACTTCCACATTTTTAAGACTTCTGCTCCCAACACTAACAACGCTATTTTTTCTTACTTATAGATCATTTCTTTTTAGGCCAAAATCACCAGTCTTCATGAAGGACGATTCTGGATCTGAGTTTCATATCAAAGAGAGCAGTCAGGAAAGTGTTCGAGAGCGTGTAAGCTACTTGAATGTGAGGTATTGAGGTGAGCAGTAAAAACGAGGCTGAGACCACCGCCTGACAGAGTGTGACTGACGGCAGAGACCGAGGGTAAGGAAGCTGAGAAGCATGACACATCTGGCCAGGAGCCAAGCACATGGCCCATCTGCCGCCTTCCCTAAATGTTCAGTTATGGCCACGTAAATGCACTGACATGGCCTGCAGAGGAAAGCATTCCTGCATGAACCTGCTTCTCCCAGCACAGACAGAGTGAGGGACCCCACAGCTGCCCTCTACTGCCCACAACCATAACTTCAGGAGGCTGTCTGACTCCTGGGAACTGGACTGCCAGAGCTGAAAGTTTAAAGTTAGAAGAACCTTCCACAGCCTGTGCACAAAACAAATATGACTCTTGCTGCCACACCAGCCCCAGGGGCAGGCCACGCTGGTTGCCCTGGCAAGTCCCACTGCAGATGCAGTCCCTGACACATGGCATCTGAAACAGGTAGGATGAATGACGTAAGGATGTGGTGTTCCAGCGTCCTGCCCAGGAGTTCCTGTGTAGC
Source organism: Mustela nivalis (assembly GCF_964662115.1). Classification (NCBI taxonomy): domain Eukaryota; kingdom Metazoa; phylum Chordata; class Mammalia; order Carnivora; family Mustelidae; genus Mustela; species Mustela nivalis. The sequence goes on from NC_139022.1 coordinate 176,443,582, forward strand.
CTGCAGCCTCTAACGAGGCTTCTCTGAGCCTTATGTGCAGAGCAACCTGCCCCCAGTGGTCCCTGCAGACTAACAGACGTGATTGCTAAGAGGCATCTGCCGGCTCTTTGCAGCCAGTAATCTCAGTGACTCCTGATGCCTGTCCATCAGGTCTTCATTCCTCCTTGGCTATAAGGGTGTTGGCATGTTCCTTCCACCACCAGGGATGCCTTCCATGCCCTGCACTTATTCCTGTCTTGAAACACACCCTCAAGACACCCAGGCTGCTGTCACCCTGCTCACAGTCTGGGCTCATCTCCCATGGGTCACCCTTCTTCTGTGAGTTCATGCTAACAAAAGGCAGGTTTTTAGAGCAGTTAGAGCACTGCAGCTTCCAGATCTGCTCAAGCTCCAGCATCGATCAGCCCACGCTGATACACAACCCATGGGGAAAGTCAGGCATGGCAGAGGCTAACGAACAGGTTCCTTATTTTAAATAAAATCCAGTGCATTTAAATTGCAAGATGATAACATCATTAGGATGCCCTTTGGAATATGCTATGAGGTTCTCATTCAACCAACTACGTGAACTAGAGACGATCACTTGCACGGAGGCCCTGAACCATCAGGGACTTTCCTTAGAGTGAAAAGTCATGGAGGCTATCTGTGGGAATGAGTGTGGGACACTTTGTATAAATGGTGATTCCCTCTTACCCAGAACCTGAGGTCAGTGTGCAGAGTCACTGAAGGAGGCCCTGAGAAGCATCCAAAGGGTGTGATGATGTTGGAATATGTTGATCTCTCTGCCGTCTAGGCCTAGGAAACCTAGACGTGCCCTGGGGGTCCTGAGGGTGCTGCCCCCCAGGGAGCACCTGAAGCCAGGTGGCCCTTTCTGCGCCACAGATTTATTAGTGGATGGTGGCTTTGGGAGGGAGACATGACCTCTGTATCAGCATGTGGGGGAGGATGGTAAGAAAACTGTGTCCCAAGCCCCCTATCACAGCTGGGGACGCTCCACCCAGTGAGGAGGCCACAGGGCACCTAGGAGACCTGTCCAAGGTGCTGCTCTAGGGGGTGAGGATTGAGACACCCGAGTCTCCTGGACCCGGAAAGGAGCTGATTTGTTTCCAATGACCCCGCACAGGTGGAATGCCCGTCGGATCCTCCAGGCTCCGCAAGCTCCTGTAGTAGAAGGAGAAGGAGCCGCTTCGTGTGTGCAAGGGGATGGTTTGGAGCCTCTGGTACAGAGACATGTTGGAAAGTTCTTCCTGTGACTTCAGGCAGCTAGAGGAGGTTTCTCTCTAAGGCAGAAAACTGCCACAGAGGACAGCCGTGGCCCAAGGCTTCAGGTTAATGGAACACCTTGCCCGGAGACTAAATGATGGGATACAGTGGGCCAGATGGAATCTCAGTCCTCAGGGGCCCCCAACACCCTTCCTGTTTCTTCTGCTTGCAACCACCACAGCAGAAAGATGCGATGGCTGTAAACTTCAAGACAACGCCGGCCTCCACCACCACGTAGGGGCAAGGCCAAGTCTGCGGGCTGTTGCAGTACTCAGAGGTGGGTAGGAGATGTGGGAAGACATGGCCTGCCTCTGCTGGGTGGAAGCTTCCAGAAGATGGTGTGTGTGATCCTGGGGCAAACCCGGGGATTTCTCCAAGGGCAAATAGCAGTAAACCATCAGATCTATTGAAACAGTCCATGTTCAGTGTCATGAGTAAACATGACCTGATCTACAGCTGAAGGTTTGTGGGGCTCATCGTCATTCAAAGCTGCCCCACCCGACACGAAGAAACCTGTAAGCCGCTGCAGCGTCCTGTGTGGATAGAAGTGTGGTGTTGGGAAGCACATCCAATGACTCAGTGAGCATCTGTAATGAGGTCAGGAAATGCTGGTGATACGTGAGTGCAAACTCTCGCTTCCACGCCGTTAGGGGCTAGCTAGGGGAGGGACGCTCACTGCCTTGCAGATCACAGCCGCTGAGCTTCTACAGATTCCAGAGTCTGCACTCTTCCTTCCCAGAATGTTCACAGGCAAGCTAACAGCACCTCTTTCTTAATGGAAAGTGTGACTTAGCAAAGGGTGGTCATCTGCAGGCCCAGGGCCCACACTGCCCGCCGGCACTGCAGGGAGGTGCCCGGGATCCGCGGGCTTGCTCCCCTCACGGAGTCTGGGACCTGCAGCCCCCATGCTGGTGGCCACTGGAACAGAGAGCTTGGGGATTGCAGTAATGGGCCAGCGTCATTATCGGGGGGGGGGCATTGGCAATAACGTGACCGTCTGGCAGGATCTGTGAGGACGGTCTCTGCAGGACCTCGAACAGCTGAGCATAACATGAATCCTAAATGTTCCTTTCAACATCAGCATCACCCACAGCACAAGAGGTGCTGGCTGCAAGCAACGACAGAGAAAGACATTCCAGGTTTCTTCCTTACCACGCCCAGCTCCCCTCTTGTTTAAAATATTGCTGTCCATACCTGAACCTGTATGACACAGTGTCTTCTCAAAGAACAAAATAAGAGCCCTTTCATAAGCAAGTGATTACATAATCACATGTCTGCCTGTACAAAGGAGGATCACAGTTTTAATTTAAAAAAGAAAATGGTAGAACAGACCAACTGATAGTATCGGGTGGGTGTATTTTTTTTTCCAAAAATAAAACTGGCCATGAATATTTTTTCTCTCTTTTTCTGATTTCTAAAATAAATCTAGTTCTTAGTGTTATCCTACAGCAAGTGTTTTTGCAAGCAGAGATTGGCTGTGGTGTTTGGAAGGAGAATCCAAGCCTGGAAGCCAGAGAAACACACGAAGAATGTTCTGTCTGATTCTTCGCAGGCTCCAGAAAATCAAAAGTTAAGACAGAGTAGCAGGACCTGCTCATGAGTGAGCTGGAAGTGCTGCGGCTTTCAGCACAGAAAACAAAGCCTTGGATAGCCTCAGGATTCAGTGGAAGTTTGTGACTAACATACATGTAAAATAAAATAAAGTAAATTTAGTTTCTATTACAAAATGGTACACATGGCTGTGTTAAGTTTTGCATAAGCAGAAATAAAGCAGAAGAAAAGGATGACAAGGTGTAGACACACGACCGCAGAACGTTGCTATTTTTCTTTTTAATGTTTATTCTGTTCACTTTACTCTTTCTTTTTTTTTTAACAAACATTAAATTCTATTTTGACTAATGTTTGATACACTTATTGTTTAACATGAAATAAACATGCTTTTCATAAAAAAATGGAAAATCATCAGATTAAAGTGTATTCATAATCAGTCTACCAAAGAGGTACACACATGTCTTAGGGTCAGTGAGTATCATGGTGAGTGAATCATCTGGGCATATGAGAAATACTTGATTCATGAGCTCTGGGTACTTTTATTGTACTCGAGGATGGATCTGGAAAACACCTGCCATTTTGCAGAAACCCACGAACACATACCTCTATTGTCCTTCCAAGCACTAACATGCATTGGAACATGAGCTCCGGGAGGGGGTATGAGCTTGGAGCTCATTGAAAACCCCACTCGACCATCACAGGTGCTTGGCCAACACTTGCTGGATGCACCCACTCATCACTTCCCGGGACCAAGAACACCGCACGCTTCATTGTCACATTGAGGACTGTGCTCAGCCGTTCATCTGCGACCAGGCACCTCAGCCATAGGGAATGAGAATAAGATAATAAACAAACCCAGTTCCATGAGTTCTTTGAAGGTTCTTGGAATACTCTGGGCGTCTAAATTTCCACCAAGTCAGCAGCTGTCTGGAACCCAGCATCCCCGTTGCTGTGTGTGGTTGGTCACCCTTGATGCCGCCTCCTATCTGTGGTGTGCTTACGACCCCGTGTTTACCTCTTCTACCAAAGGGGCGTTGTTTCCAGATGTTGGCTGGTGCACATCGTGTTGAAAGCATGGAGGGTCAGAGTATATCCTGACAAGTGCATGTGCAAACTGGTACAAATTTGCATTCCTATGGCAAGTGTGCGAAATAACAAATTTCCCCACCTTTTTGCCACACTTAATTCTGCTTTGTCTTCTTCTTCTTCTTTTTTTTTTTTTTAATTCTAGCACCAAAACAATCAGCTCTTCACTTGTTATATTAAAAAAAAAAAGAGAGAGAGAGAGAGAGAGTGGGGCGCCTGGGTGGCTCAATGGGTTAAGCCGCTGCCTTCGACTCAGGTCATGATCTCAGGCTCCTGGGATTGAGCCCCGAATCGGGATCTCTGCTCAGCAGGGAGCCTGCTTCCCCCTCTCTCTCTGCCTATTGCTCTGCCTAATTGTGATCTCTGTCAAATAAATAAATGAAATCTTCAAAAATAAATAAAATAAATTAAAACAATTAAAAGAGAGAGAGACAGACAGAAAGGAGAGTACACTATAAGAGACTCTTCACTGTAGAGAATAAACTGAAGGTTGCTGGACAGAGGTGGGTGTGGGTAGGTTGATGCGGATTAAGGAAGGGGCTTGTTGGGATGAGCACTGGGTGCTGTACCCAAGTGATGAATCACTGAATTCTACTCCTAAAACTAATATGACACTACGTTAACTAACTAGAATTTAAAAAAAAAAAAAAAAGGATAAAGAAAAATCCCTAACTAGGATTGTGTTGCACTGATTCTATAGAGCAATTGCGGGACAATTGATGTCTTCACACTCAGTCCACCCATGAAGAAGGCATACGGCATCTTTCTGCTCTTGCTCAGTTTTACTCAGGAAAGTGGTATGGGTTTCAAAGTACAGGCCTCGTACATCTTTTGTACCGTTTGTTCAATTCTGATGGTTGTGCTCCTTGTGAACAGAATATAGTCACCCAGTGCCATTTTATTTTTATCCAGCTTGTTCGGATCTTTTCACTGGAGTATTTAGTGCATATACGTCTGGAGGAACGACCGATACATGTGGTTTTGAGGTCTACCATCTTACTTTTTTAAATTTGAGCGATGTACTTTATGTCTTATTTTCTTTCCTTTATTATCTAGATTTGGATTAACCAAACACTGTAAAATGTTTCATTTTTCCACCTATTGGATTAGCAATCAAATCCTCCTTTAGTAGTTACCACAGACGCTATGAATGCATCCTTTTAACTTTTGTTTATTTGTTATACTTTGAACACTACCCCAGCAGGGTCAGAACCTTAATATTTTTAGCCCCTCCCCACTGTATTATCAAGTTGAAATTGATATAATGATTACCTTATGCGGTCAAAAATCACTTCCAGCTCTCCACATATTTGTTGTTTTGCATGTTCTTTCCTTATTTCTACATTTCCGTACTTACAATGGTAGCATTTTCCTTTTGCTGGAAAAACACCTTTAATAGTGTTTAGCATGTGTTGCTGATAAAAACTTCCCTTAGTCTTCATTTGTCTGGAAATATCTACTTCGTGTTCATGTTCTCCAATGTTTTATTATGAAAATGTTCAAGCCCAGAGCAAACCTGCAATAATTTCACCATAAACATTTAGATGCACACCAGCTTCTACCATTAGCATTTTGCTCGACTTGATTTATCACACAGACAAACCTCCATCGGTCCATCTATCAGCCTACCTTGTTTTATTACAATTTAGAGTAAATTTTAGATACCAGGACACTTCCTCCAAAACACTTTACTACCGATACTATTCTAAGAATTTGGCGTTTGTTAAGAGTTTCTCTCTTTTCATGGAAAATGTCTATACAATGAAATACACAAACTCAGATGTATGTTTCCGAGTCTAGAAGTGTAAAGCAGGCCTGTGGAGCTCAGCATCCAGCAAGATAAAGAACAGTATCACCCCAAAACTCTCCATGTTTTTCTCATCAGTTCTCCTGCCAAGCCACAAAAGGTAGGCATGTTTCTGCCTTTTCAAATCAAATACTAACTTCCTCTTCACAACCACAGAATACTAGTAGATGCACTAAATAAGACTTAAATACTTGCAGATATGCCATATTTGTGGATCAGAAAACACAACATTCAGATGTCAGTTCTCTCCAAAGCGACCCAGGGAATCAATGTGATTCCAAATACAGTTCCAACAGGCTTGTCATCTAAAATTGACAAGTGGGTTCCATAATGTATCTGGGAATGTGAAGAATCCAGGATGTCCACAACAATCCCATGAAAGAAGTTCAAAGCTCGAGGACTTCACACGACAACACTTACCATAAACCTGGAGTAAGCAGGACAGTGTAGACAAGCATGAAAGAGACAGATCGAGCTACAGCACAAAATAGACGGCTGCAATTGAGGTCCACAATAAACAGTTACTTAATTTTCAAAAATGTTGCCAAAACAATTCAAAGAAGAAAGAAATTCCTTTCTATAAATGATTCTGAAAAACTGGATACAAAAAAAAAAAAGAAAAAAAAAAGCTCCCACCTCACATGATGCAGAATAGATCTAAACATAACAGGTAAAATTGGGGAGCTTTAGGGGGAGGTAGAGGATTATGTCATCACCGAGACAGGTGAGCTTTCACAGGTAGGTCATACAAAGTAGTAACCATGACCTCATCAAAATACACTGTCCCCATGATTAAAAGATATCTTTAAGGAAGGAAATCCACTAGCCACAGAGTGAGAGAAAATATCCTCAAAATCTTTAGCTGTAGAGAGCTTGTATGTCATATGTAAAGAATCTCTACCTTCAATAATAATAATAAAAAAAAAGAGAACAATCTAACATAAGGACAATTTTTTTTTTAAAGATTTTATTTATTTATTTGACAGACAGAGATCGTAAGTAGGCAGAGAGGCAGGCAGAGAGAGAGGAGGAAGCAGGCTCCCTGCTGAGGGAACCTGGGACCCTGGGACCATGACCCGAGCCGAAGGCAGCGGCCCAACCACTGAGCCACCCAGGCGCCCCAAGGACAATTTTTTAACAGACACTTCACAAAAGAAACACACAAATGATGAGCAGGTGCCATGCCAGAATCAGCGTGACTCGTCCTGCCTCAGTGAAATGCAAATGGAAGCCACAAATCGCACCTGCCACACCACAATGACCGAAATGGAGGTGAGGACACAGCTGGGCAGGCCGGGTTCTAGCTGGGATCCTGGGGCATCGCTGCGGGCGATGCAGAATGGTACAGACACCTTGAGTGAGGATCTAGCAGTATTCTTTTTTTTTTTTTTTTTAAAGATTTTATTTATTTATTTGACAGACAGAGATCACAAGCAGGCAGAGAGGCAGGCAGAGAGGGGGGGGAGGCAGGCTCCCTGCTGAGCAGAGAGCCCGATGCGGGGCTCGATCCCAGTATCCTGGTATCATGTCCTGAGCCAAAGGCAGAGAGATGTTAACCCACTGAACGACCCAGGCAGCCCCTGGCAGTATTCTTTATAAAACTACACATATGGGGATGCCTGGGCGGCCCAGTGGGTTAAAGCCTCTGCCTTCGGCTCAGGTCATGATCTCAGGGTCCTGGGATCGAGCCCCGCATCAGGCTCTCTGCTCAGCAGGGAGCCTGCTTCCTCCTCTTTCTCTCTGCCTGGCCTCTCTGCCTACTCATGATCTTTGTCTGTCAAATAAATAAATAAAACTAAACATATACTTGCTGTGTGATCTCATTATACCACTTGTCTGTGTTTAGCCAAAGGAAACGAGAACAGATCTATAATGTGCTTGAGGAGCTGAGTCAGCCTGTTTTCAGAGTGTGGACCTTATTTTGGAGTGCATGTTTCCTGAACATGACACACAGGTTTATCATCGGCACAACAATGGATTCCTCCCCTTGGCCCAAAGCAGAACGTATGTGCATCTAGTTGCCGTCCAAACACACAATATTACCTGTGTTGGTGAATGAACAGAGGAGTAGAAGTCACTTCCATGATAAAGAGTGTTAATGCCTTGGTCTTTGCTTATGTGCTCCTCTCACATGCACGATGTGTGATGGGGGGCGGGGAATAATCCAGGTGCTTCACGGAGCCACGCATGAGCTCTCCTGTCCGTGTCCAGCAGCTGGGAGGGCCTCTGTGGTATGTTCTGGTGGGGAGTCCCGGCGCAGGCCAGTAGCTGCTCCAATGAGCCAAGGCCACCAGCTCTCTCTGCCTGGGATGTGATCTGTGCTCCCTAAAAACATCTTCTAGGCCGGGGATGTGAGGATTGATTGGGTCAAGACAACTGCTCACGCGCACCTTCCGAAGGGCTTGAGAGTTGAAATGGGACGAACAACCTGAGGGCAGAAGTCGTCGATGCAGGACAAAGAATGGACGCCTCGGACCCAGGGGGACCGGGCTCGCGGCCTCCCTCACTCACTCAGCGAGCGGCACCTCCGAGAAAAGAGGCCGCTGTAGCATTGCCAGACTGGAGGACGGTTTGGGAAGTTGGAGTTTTCTTTGACCCAACAAGAGAGCTTTGTCCCAATTCGATGATTCTTCATACGATTAATAACTTAAATCGATGAGAGCAAATCTAATCTTTAAGCTTAAAGAATAACTCTACGAGTACAGAAATTCCTTGAAAGAGCAGCCATTTCCCACCTAACGTATTATTAGCAAACACTCCAGCAGCTAATTATTTTCACAGGAACTCGTGGAACACAAGTGAAGCTGCCACTGTTAATGACTTTCTGCGAGAATCCGACACTGAAGACAGTTTAATTGGCTGTTATGACCCTGAAAGAGGATGTAAATTATATAAAGAGTTGCAATCCTCAAAGTATATGCAAACACACTCTAAGTGAATGGCTCGCAATGAAAAGGTCCTATTTCCCAGTGGGGTCACACCATAGCCTCAGACACTCACGCGAGGCCAGCAAGTAAAGGGTCCGGACGGGTGGCGTCTGGACCACCAATGGCTCAGAGTCGTCCCACGGTCCCGACAGGGCAGCCAGGCCTGGGTCTGGTCGGAAAAGGAACCTGTTCGTTTCCAACCCCAAAGTCCAAACTCTTCTTTGAGTTTTCAAATCTCCTTTTTGACTGCAGCGAAGCTGATTTCCAAGCCACGCGGAAACAATGAATCAGACGGAGGGAACTGAATAAATTTAAAATCATGTCCTTTCTTTTAAGTTAAAGTGGGTTTCTATTTCTTACCCCACGAGTCCCAGACAGAGCTAACTCTCAGCGGTGCCGGTTTCTTCCTGTCCCCATTTGACAAGAGAGCCACAGGGGAGGGGAGGTGTCTGCCATTGTCCCCAAGCTCTCCCAGGGAGTTAGCAAGAGATCTGGGCACAAGACCAGACTCTCCTGACCTATTAACCAGACCCACTGGTGTATCTCACATTTATTTCTTATGTTTAGATAATGAGATAATTTTCATCCAACAGGCTATTAATTATTTTACTCAGCATGAGCATTGAGTAACTGTATCACCTAAAACAACAAATGAGTGTGGGGAATTTCAGAGCTGACCTTGTAGCTATTAATTGTGCCTCTAAATATTCAATGGTCCTGAGTCTCCAGTTTTTAATCTCCAATGAACCAAAAGGTTCATACTCAGCATTCTGGAAAAAGTGTCATTAAGTGAATAATGAATATCAATAATACCAACCAAAATAAATACCGGGGGTGTCTGGGGGGCTCCGTCAATTAAGCGTCAGCCTTCAGCTCGGGTCACGGTCTCAGGTTCCTGGGATCAAGCTCCATGTCAGGCTCCCTGCTCAGCGGGGACCCCGCTTCTCCCTCTGACTGCAGCTGCCCTGCTTCTCTCTCTCTCTCCCTATCTGCCCAGCACACATAACAGGTAGTAGCAGAGCTGGGATCTGCACCCACACGACTCAGGGCTGGTAGCCACTCTGATGCCTCCCATAGGTCCTCTCCACTGGACTGGTGCCCACCTGCCACCCCCCTCCCAGGAAGCCACGTCCCCCCCACCCCGCAGCCACAGCCAATGGCTTACTGATTCAAGTTTCAGAATACTGTCCCCTGGTGTGACTTCAGATCCAGTGTTCCCCTGTCCCTTGATCTTTCCTCAGACCACAGCCTGCTCAGGGTTCTCCCTCCTTGAACTGAAAAACTTTGTCTGTCATGGTTTTGTTTCCTGGGGAGCACGGCTGCCATGCTTATGGGCCCCTGAACCTCTGTCCCGAGACTCCGCTTCTTGGAGATGTGAGCTCATGTGATTGTTGCTGTGTCATCCAAGCCAGAATTCTTGCATCTGGAAGACCAGGGGAAGAAGGCAGGGAGGTCTCAGTCACGGCCACCCCAGGGACCCACGAGGAGAATTTGTACTACCCATCTCAACCAATTCTGGCTCGGAGGCCAGGCTTCACTCAGAGAGAGAGACAGGCGGTGCTACTCACAGGACGCAGGCCATTCCTTCTAAATGTGAACCAAGATCTGATCGCCCAGGATCCTGTGCTCACAGCCAGCAGGCACAGCCAGGAGAAGGGAGCTACCTGCCCTCTACACCACCATGGGGTCCATACAGCACTAGCACCTTTGGGTCATTCGCACGGTGCTCCCTGGTAACTCCTTCACAGCCTGATAAGGGTTGGGTCCCCAGGCTCTCGGATCTGAGTGAGGGATGGCTCAGCACTCCAGGCAGTCTGTGTAGATCAGCCTTGCTAGTGGGGGTGAGGGTTCTGAGTCAGTAGTAGAGGAGGGGGCATATTCAGTTCGGGCTCTGCGACAGTGGTGGCTATAGGTCCTTGTCAAGCCTCCTTTTGGAGGCTCCCCAGACTTGCGACCAGAGAAGCACGAGCAGAGTGAGGGCAACACGGGACACAAGTGGCTTTGAGCGCTGCGTGCATGGACTGTCACAGGCGATGTGTCCCCGCCCAGATGCCCTCACCAGGCTGGCACCCACAGCCCCAGCTGTCATGTTCCTTAAGAGCCGGCTCAGGTCACACCCTCTGTCAGGAGTCATCCTCTGCTGACCAGAACTGTTCCCCGGGAAGTTACACGAGCCCCTTGCAGGAGCGCTCAACGCCACCCACTGACTGATAGGAGGAAACAAAATCTGGCCCCCTTGACACCAAGGGGTACAGCTCAGCCCTTGACTTACGCTCCTGAGTGTCCCCACTGCCCCCCCAGAACCAGACTGAAGCTGGATTCTCTCGTGACCATACGCTTGATGGGCTTTTCCTGTTCTTGTCCGACTTCACTCCTTTCCAGGTTTTCCAACAGGGCCATCCATCAGTAAGTGTTTGAACCCTGCTTTTGAGGAGCTCAACCTAAGTCCCCAGGTGGCAGATCAATCCACACTCCGTTATCATCATCCCTTTAGGAAGAAGAACACAGCTTCTGATTTGCAAATACTTTTTACAACACACCTTCGAGTTTTCCTGGGTCTCACAGGACTGCAAACTATAGCCGCACGCAGTAGACAAGGGTGTGGGCGAAATGATCATTGGAACAATTCAGATGGCAACATTAATGTTACCAGCATGACGTAATTGCATCATAAAAAATTAATATCTGCCTGCACACAATGCCAGTTCATCAATAAATGGCCACCTAATTACCCAAGAGTCTAAATGCATTGTTTTAATTCGTTCTTGTCACTTGTTAAAATTCTACCCTGTTCGAGAGATGGGATATACTTCCGTCCATCTTCTCAAGAGAAAACACTTACTTCCAACTGACGAGATTATTTTCTTCATTATCTCCAGGAACGTGTCCTCAAAACCTGGAAAGACACATTTTCATTATATTTTTGAAAGAATTTCTCTGGGGTCAGACATAATTGCGACAACTTGTCAATAATGTACGTCGATTTGCTCGTGGGGTAATAGCGTGAACCTCTGCAGAGAGCCTTCCGGACGGCCGGGACATGGAGTTCCCACGCGGGTGTGAATCTGTCTCTGACTGTGCAGATCCAGAGCCAGAGGGCTGTGGTTGGGTGTCCAGGCCCTTGTCCATGGGACGAGGACACGTGACAACACAGAGGTTGCGTTTCTGAGGGGATCTCCAAGAGGCCTCTGCACCCAGAAGCCTCCAAGCAACCCCCAGCCTGCCCTTCCTTCATGGTGCCACGTTGGTGTCTTTCAGGTCATTTTTAGTTCATCACCTTCTTACAGTGTGACAAGAACGCTTCACATGGGATCCCCGCCGCTCGGTCGCGGAGGGTATGACAACGTGTTGTCGACTGTAGGCGCGGTGTCGTCCGGGAGATCGCCGGAACTGGAAGCCCGTTGGTTAGTAACTCCCAGCTTCCCCTCCCCAGCCCCTGGGCGCCACCACCCCACTCCCTGATTCCACTTTTCTGACTTCTTTCAAGACGTCATTTAGGTGGGGTCGTGTGGGATTTGTCTTCTTGTAACTGGCTCGTCAAGGCTGTCCCATGGTGCAAAGCCTCCTTGCTGGGTAAGGCTGAAGAGCGTTCCGTCCTATGCGTGGGTCACGTGCATTTCACCCGGTTGCCTACAGATGGGCCTTCGGGCTGTTTCCACACCTCAACTAGTGAATAATGTGTAATAAATCCAGGAGTGCTAATATATGCTTGGCATCCTGATTTTAATTCTTTTGAAAATAACCAGTGAAATTTCAGGATCATAGGCTGGTTCTATTTTTAACTTTTTGAGGAACTTCCATCTCGTTCTCCACAGTGGCTGCTCCAGTTTGCGTTCCCGCCAACAGGGCCCGAGGGCACGAATGTCAACGGGAATATCATGGTGCCAGGGGTTTGACAGCGGGTCATGAGTCAGGGCAAAACCTAGAGCCTCTGACCTTAGTCTAGACTTTTCCTGAGATCAGCACTTGAAGGTGGGGGAAGAGAGCTAAGCGGACGGGACATACAGAATATACAATGTACATTCAAAGTAAAATAAATTCATTTTTTTCCAGCCAAAGCCAGCAGCACCATGAAATCAGTCACGCCATAGGACTGTGTGGTACCTGTCCCCTAGCCAAGGCCTGGAAAGAAGGACAGTGGTGATGACGTCCCTGGTTGAAATCACTGCTGAGTCATTCCCAGCCATTTTGTGGATCCCAAGGACAACCGCCAACACGACCCATATTTGTAAATAACCTAACTATTGTCCTATTACAACAGGAGACAGAAGCTAATCCAGGTATATGGGAACTTTAAATACTCATCTCTCTTTTCCTATTTTGGAACAGTTTAAATATGCAAGAAAAAGGAGAAAAAGACAGCCAACACCCACTTACATACCACTCTTTTAAGAAATATTGAAATGTTGAGAAGTTACTAGAATTATTTCAGATTTTGTTTAAGAAATACATATATTTGTGACCAGCTTTTTATAGGTGCCCTCTGACCCCATTTTTTAAATTCACTATTTTTCTGAAATTTATGTGTATCATTCATGACATGTGAAATTTTCATTTTGTATCTTCACGGGCATAAATAGTAGGGGTCTTGCATGGTATTAAATTTACATGAACAGGGTGCCTGGGTGGCTCAGTGGGTTAGATCCTCTGTCTTCTGTTCAAGTCATGGTCCTGGGGTCCTGGGATCGAGTTCTGCATGGAGCTCTCTGCTCAGCATGGAGCCTGCTTCCTCCTCTCTCTCTGCCTGCCTCTCTGCCTACTTGTGATCTCTGTCTGTCATAGATAAATAGAATCTTAAAAAAAAAAGAAATTTACATGAAAAGCAAATTATTCTGAATGTGTTCTTCTGCAATGTGCTTTTTTCCATTCCAATCAAATAGAAGGTTATTTTTTTTCTTTTTTCTTTAATTAAAAATTTAACCCCCTTTCACCCCCTGCCTCAAGCAACCAACAATCTGTTCTCTGTATTTATGAGTTTGGTTTATTTTTTTCAGATTCTGCATATAAGGAGACTGTATGGTGTTCATCTTCCTGCATCTGGCTTCTTTCGTTAAGCGTAATGCCTTTGAGATCCATTCAATCTGTTGCAAATGCCAAGCTTTCCTTCTTTTTATGGCTGAGTAATATTCCATTATATATAATATATATTATATAAGATATAATACATATGTGGAGCGACAGAGCACATCTCCTTCATCAAGTCAACCATCCATGGGCACTCAGGTTGTTTCCGTGCGTGGCTCTTAGAGATAATGCTGCGACAAATATGCGGATGCAGGTATCTTTTGGGGCTAGTGTTTTTGTTTCCTTTAGGTAAATACCCAGAAGTGGAATCACTGGGTCATAGTAGTATTGTGTTCGATTTTCCTGAGGAAACTCCATATTGTTTTCTACATGCATGTGTGTGTATATATCTTCCATGCAAACATTTCAATTTATTTTATATAGATTTATTTCATTTACCACTTTACATGTATTCATTACTGAACTCGGTTTGCTGATGTATGACTTTGGGTGTTTGAATCAGGATCCCGGGTGATACCGGCCTTGCCTCCCCCTCTGTTGTCCCTGTTTCAGTTAGTAAGGGGCTGCACGGGCCTCGGAGAAGGAGCGGAGACGAGGGGGCTGCATGGGCCTTGGAGAAGGAGCGGAGACGTTCCTCTGATCTTCCGGTGTCCTGGAACGGCTTGTACGGGGTGGGAGTCATCTAATTCATGAAGCTCTGATAAACCACCAGGAGTGCCATCCACCCCCAGCACACGTCTGCAGGGAGTTTGGAGAATAATCCAAGACTTAAATACATCCTTGCTTTCTTTTCTGTGTCTTTTGTGGTATCTTTTTTTTTTTTCCAAAAAATTGTTATTGGCTTAGCATTTTCTCTTGACATTGGCTTGTAATTTTTTGGCACATAGTTTTAAGCCCTGTTCTATCTTGATCTCTCTCCCTCTTCTAATTCTCATTGTTAATTTATGGACGTCTTGTCTTGCTTGGCTTTGCCTGAGGTTCGTCGAGGTTCAAACCTTCTTTGTGAAGCATCAGGTTTAGAAGGTTGTTGTCGACCTTATATATTGTGTATTTCTTTAATTTCTTGTCTTATTTTTACCATTTCTTTTATTTAAGTTATTCCACTATTTTTTCTCTAATGTGATTTCAATACTTGGGTCATCCATCTTCTTTCTTCTTTAATGATGAATAATTTAAGATGACAAAGTCTCCTATAGGAATTTCCTAAATTAAACACTTTAGGATATAATGTTTCCATTATAATGGGGATCCAAATCTCTTAAGTTTTATTATGATTTCTTGTCAGACCAATGAAATATACAAAAATGTTTTTAGTAGTTGCCCCTAAAGCATGGTTATTTTTATCTGTGTGTTATTTATTGATTTTGAATTTTCTTATTAGTGAGAGTCAGAGACTGTGTTTTCTATACTATCCAAAAGGCTTCAATATTCAGAAAATGACAGCATTATTGATAACACAGTATTAATTTTCAAGGACCTTGAAAAACACAGAGCAACCTCAGAATTTTCTAAAGGCTGAGTGGAACTTTGATAGAATAAGTCACATCAGCACTTAAAGCCCGTAGCAGGACAGAACCAGCTGATAGAAGTTATCTTTAGGAGCACAAGAAGGAGACCATATTATTAGCAAACCATTTTAAATAACTATTTTCGGTGCTGTCCTTTTAAACAGGCCCAGGGCTGAGAAATTCTGGAATAAAATGCCTCATTGCAATACAGTTCCAACCAAGATAACATTTATCCTGAAATTAAAATACTGGAGGATAGGGTTCCCCCGTCTGGACCACGGGGCAGGCAGTGGGTGTGAGCAGGACAGCTGGGTGTCCTGGCTCTGTGTGTCCTTGGATGGTCTCCAGGAGTCTCTGAAGTTCAGGCAGACCAGCTGCTCCAGACGGCCGCAGCCTGTGGCCGTGTGAGGAGGACTCTGTGCCACTGAGTCATTTAAGGCCAGCCCAGTGCAAGAACCATCTGCGAATACGGGGCCTCTCCTCCCAGGAGCTTGGGGGTCATCGTCTCCCCCTTGTAGCACAGATCACCTGCCTTACAGAGACAAGGAACATTCCTGGATTCTCCCCAAACAGACACGAGAGACAGGATTAGTCTTTCCATCAGGGAGGACAGGTGAGGCTACTGTACTCCACCAGGACAGGCATCCCCGTGCTGGTCCTGGGGGCACCGCAGCTCCTCACAGAGCCTGCTCTGCATGCTCAGGGCTGCCCAGCCTGCCAGGGCAACCCGTTCTGTCTGTCTTCATCAAATCGTGGTTCAGAAATTAGTTCACGCGATGAGGCTAAAATCTTAAAAACTGGTTGCACAGAGCAGGCTGTATCTAAGAGGAAACATTCTGGAATTAGGTACAGTTTAATTTTTTTTAAGATTTTATTTATTTATTTGACAGAGAGAGACAAACACAGGGAGAGAGGGAACACAAGCAGGGGGAGTGGGAGAGGGAGAAGGAGGCTTCCCCCTGAGCAGGGAACCCGATGCAGGGCTCTATCCCAGGACCCTGGGATCATGACCTGAACCGAAGACAGACGGTTAATGACTGAGCCACCCAGGTGCCCCTACACTTTAACTTTTAAATTTATACTTACTTGAATACAAGGTGCTGCCTAAGTAGGCACAGGAGAGGAGGCAAGAGGACTATTGGAAAGGACCTGACGGAGACCGTTCCAGGAAACGGCCTGTTCTTCTTGCAGTCAGCAAGTCCTCCAGCAAGCCCGCATGTCTGAACAGGGACCCCGCTCATGCCGGAGGACTGCCCGGCAATTACCCTATGAACAGTCTCCATAGACACTTGTCCCTCTGCCTCCAAAAGCCACCATTCCAGACTGATGCCCCAAATTCAGAAAAGTGCTCCCCAATCTCACACCAGGTGTAGAAAACCACACGCCCCCCGCTACCACCGGGCTTGGATTCCCCGACGTAGTGTGCTGGAGAGGGAGGCTGTGGAATGGGACCTCCCTTCCCTTCCTTGCCCCCTGCTCCCTCCTGGCCTCTCTCACTCCACGGGCCTTGCTCCCAGCACCCTGCTCGTGGGGCTGGCGGATCTCCGCCAACCCCCCAGGACGTCCACCTCAGCTGAGAGAAACTAGCACGTCCTTGGAGTCTCCAGGGCACCCCAGAAGCTGTGTCCACCTGGAGCTTCAGAATGTGACCCCAACAAAATGGCCTTTGCAAACGTAACTGAGGTAAGGATTTCGAGATGAGGTCATCCTGACTGAAGGTGGGCACTATGCCAGGTGTCCTTGTGCGAGACAGAAGAGGAGGAGCTGCGGAGAGGTAAGGGCCGTGTGACAGTGAAGTCTGGCGTCTGGATTGCACGCCGGCGCTAGACACTGGGGCGAGTGTCCCACATCGCCCTCAGAGGGAACGTGCCCTGCCAATACTAGGGTCTTGGGATTCTGGCCTCCAGAGCAGTGAGAATACGTTTCCACTGTTTCGAACAAGCCCTGTGTGATCCTTTGTTAAGGCAGCAACAGGGCTCTGTGCCACGTGCTCCCCACTAAGGCGCCCCCTGCTCCTGCTTACACAGGACGCCCTCACTTAGCACCTGTGCCTTCCTCATGGTCGTCTCCCTAGAGCTGATGTAGGGCGCATCCCAGGAGCTCAGAAAATGCCCATGAAGGACCCCCTTCAGTGGCCTAGGCTCTGTTACATTCAACCTCTGTCTCCTCCAACCTGCAGACCACAGACGCGGCTCTTCCCACTTATGCTAACCTAACCTCGTGCCTGATGTTTTGCAGCAAGCTCAGTGCCCATTCTGTGCCTCTCAACCACTCAGAACAATTACAGCACTCCCCACTTCACAGATAGGGAATCAGATACCTGCGGCAGATACCCTAATCCAAGTCTCCCAGTGCTGTGCCAATGCTGGGTTCGAGTCCCATGAGCTCCTTTCCTGACGACACGGCTCCCAGCGCGAGCGAGAACTGAGTAGGGGATTCACGAGCTGTGTTCGTCCGCTGGCGCTCAAAGCACTTTCACCTGCTGCTTCGTCTTCCGTGGACTGGGCTGCAGCGGGCATGATAGGAGAAAGATGGATGGAAGGTCTGTGCACTGCAGGGCAGGAGCCAAGGAGGAGTGATGAAAACAGGAGCGATACTGCCCCCTCTTGTTACCACAAATGGTGACAGATCTGCCCCTGTAGGAGCACCCCTGGGCACACCCTCTCTCAGTGCCATCACCCCAGGGAGCTGTTGCCTGCCTTCCTGTCTGGGTCTTTCTGTTGGAATCCTGCACCCCTCGGATGTTTTGTTTTGTTTTGTTTTGCTTTTTTCCATTAACGTGAACATATTAGAATCTATCTTATGTGCAGGAATCTCAAGATGACTAATGGATTCCGTTGCAGTGAAATCAATGTCTTATGCATTGTTTGCACATCGTTTCTGGAGAGGCAGGCATTAAAATAAAGCATTAGCCAATATTCTTTATTAGATGATTGCCAGGGCAATGGGAAACTGTATTTTAATTTTCCTTCTTGATGGGTTTCCAGTCAGATAAGAAGGGATTGATCGGTCAAGCATGTGTGCCTCCAGCTCCCGGTCGGTTTGCTCTTAAAGCGCCACTTGACGCGTGGCTTGTTCTCTCTCTCTCTGTTGGGTGCACTGTGCCTCGGTGGTGCTGTTCCCACGACCGTGCTGTCTTCCTACTCTGGGCTCCCAGCCATGGCTCCGGCAGCAACAGCCGGTGTTCTCCAGATCAGAGGTAAGCAGACGTGGTGAATAACCCTTTCAGTGTACTGTTGGGTGCTATCAGCTAGGGTCTTGTTGAATATTTTGGCCCCCATGTTCATCAGAGCTATTGGTCTGTCATTCTCCTTTTGATGGGGGTCTTTGCCTGGTTTTTCATGTCAAGGTAATGCTGGCCTCATAGAACAAGTCTGCAAGTTTCCTTCTGTTTCTATTTTTTGAAACAGCTTCAGTAGAAATACACAATGCACAGGGTGTTATTTCTTCAAAACCACATTAAGATACCACCTTACACCAGTTAGAATGACAAAGATGAACAAGACAGGAAACAACAAGTGTTGGAGAGGATGTGGAGAAAGGGGAACCCTCTTCCACTGTTGGTGGGAATGCAAGTTGGTGCAGCCACTTTGGAGAACAGTGTGGAGATTCCTTAAGAAATTATAAAATAGAGCTTCCCTATGACCCTGCAATTGCACTCCTGGGTATTTACCCCAAAGATTCAGATGTAGTGAAAAGAAGGGCCACCTGTACCCCAATGTTTATAGCAGCAATGGCCACAGTCACCAAACTGTGGAAAGAACCAAGATGCCCTTCAATTGACAAGACGAATGGACAAAGAAGATGTGGTCCATATATACAATGAAGTATTATGCCTCCATCAGGAAGGATGAATACCCAACTTTTGTATCAACATGGACGGAACTGGAAGAGATTATGCTGAGTGAAATAAGTCAAGCAGAGAGAGTCAAATATTATATGGTTTCACTTAAGGAATAACACGGAGGACATTAGGAGAAGGAAAGGAAAAGTGAATTGGGGGAAATCGGAGGGGCAGATGAAGCATGAGAGACTGTGGACTCTGAGAAACAAACTGAGGGTTTTGGAGGGGAGGGGGTTGGGGATTGGGGGAGCCTGGTGGTGGGTATCGAGGAGAGCACGTATCGCATGGAGCACTGGGTGTCGTGCATAAACAATGAATCTTGGAACACTGAAAAAATTTTAAAAGTAAAAAATAATAAAATAAAATGCATAAAAACAAACCAAAACAAAACGAATCATTGGTGAGATTAAACTCCAAGCAAGTAGAAGTCGCATTTTTATTGCAATGATAGCACTGAACTGACAGTTTAGGATTAATGATGTGGAGGGAAAGACAAGAATTTCTTGCATCTTGAGGTAGCTACTGTCAATAATGACTTGTAACATTAAACAAGCAGGTAGAGCTTTCTTTGCATGGGGAAAGAGCCTCCATTGTACAATGACAATAAGACAAGTGACAGGGGGAGGAGAGAGTTAAAGAACACATTTCTTTACGGCTAAGCGATGGGTAAGTGTCTCTCCGTGGGCTGTCTCGTTTATCTGCACACCACCACCAAGTTAAGTACTGGGATCACTCCCAAATGGCAGATGAGAAAGCAGAGAGCTTGAGAGCTTAAGAAATTGGCCCAGGCTGATACAGCCAGGAAGGGACAGAACTAAGACTAACCCTCCCAAACAATTGGCTTTGGACAACTGTGATCCCCCATCTGCCTGTGATTTCCCATCAGCAAGGAGAGAGCTGGACAGAAGTCCCTGTGCTCAACGGGCCACCCAGCTGGCATCACTCAGCTCCACCTGCTAGCCAGGGCCATGACCGGGAGGAAACGTGCCAAAATGGATTTCAGGGACAAGCAAAGGGCAAAGTCCACAGGGAGAGGAGCCAGCTATGTCCACAGGACCTACTTGTCTCCCTACCAGGTAAAGATGGCTGCTTTACAGTCCATCCCCTGCTCTTAGCAGGACGAGAACTTCATGGAGGAAGAGTCATTGCAGTCACACGTAGCTGCCCTGTCTTGCAGGCTGCCGAAAGCTGACTTTACACAGATGGCTCTGCCTGCATCCTCCCAGCACCGCTCTGTGCTCTCTACCAAAAGTCTGAGAGGCAGCCAATGGCCATCTCGTACCACCTGGACATCCCCTGGCTCATCTTGAAATCAAGCCATCTGCAAGGCCCCTCGTGCATCCAAAAGCACTCTGCACTGAGCGTGGGGATGGAACATGGTGGTCTGCCTCCTATCTGGCCTGGATGAAGCAGCTACCTAGCCACTGAGTCTTGAGAGACGCGGCGAAATATGTCACACTGCATAATGTCACTTGTGATAGAAGGTGTTGCTTCTCAGCATATGGCTGGCAAGCACAACACAAGGAGCTTTGGAGGACACAGCAAGCTGCCCGTAGACGCTGTCTGGGTCTGTGCACAGCAGCTACGTTAGAAGGATGCAAGGAGGACATGATGAAAATACAATGACTGTGGGCACAGCCTGGCAACCTATTTATCCCTTGTGGTGGCAATTCAGAAGAGCAGATGGGAAATTTCCATATAACTAGTAAACTCTGTCCATGTTAGGGAACCTCATTTGGACTTGGAACCCAGGGTGTTTCTGGGCAACCAGTAGGAGATGAAGCAAAAGGT
This sequence comes from Mustela nivalis, assembly GCF_964662115.1. Classification (NCBI taxonomy): domain Eukaryota; kingdom Metazoa; phylum Chordata; class Mammalia; order Carnivora; family Mustelidae; genus Mustela; species Mustela nivalis. The sequence goes on from NC_139022.1 coordinate 176,464,384, forward strand.
TGGGCCGAGTCCAGAGCATGAAAGCCTTTGTGCACATGGTGGCTCACTTGGTCACTCCTCAGTCTTCTCTTCTGTTTGTGCATGAATGTTTCCTGTGATCTGACCATCACATCTGTCATGGGTGTGGTCTCCGGCTCCTCCTTCTCTCAGGCCTGAATATCTTAGGTCAAGTAGAGAACCCACTGATCATCTGGTATGTGAACAGGAGCCCGTAAGACCAGATTTGGTTCCAGTTTTTCAAAACCCCCTCTATTAATCCCAGCAAGCCAGATGCCCCACTTCCGTGGGAGTTCGGGTGGGAAGCTCGTGACTGTGCTTCAGAGAAGGAGAACTTACAGGAAGCTTCACTCTGCCAACCTCCCCACCCTTTGACTTCCTGGGCTAGAGCCCTCCTCATCCCTCCCTGACCCACATAGACTTTGGGGTATGAATATGCATCATTATCATGTGATCAACCACTAAATTTTTCTCTTGTTCTAAGATTTTATTTATTTATTCGAGAGAGTGTGTGGGAGAAGGAAGAGAGGGAAAGGTAGAAGCAGACTCCATGTCAAGCACAGATCCCAGCACGGGGCCCGATCCCATGACCCCGAGATCTTGACCAGAGCCAAAACCGAGAGTCGGAGCTTCAGCCAACGGGGTTACCCAGGTGCACCGACTACTACCTTGCCCTCGATTCCAGTCCTGTTGTGGGAAATAAGATCACTGTTGTGATGGGAACCCTAATGTCTGCTTTTCCCTCCACTCGCCTCCGCCACTTTCCCTTCTGCGAATCTGAAGGTCCTACCACGATCGCGCTCATCTCAGCCCCCCCCAACTTACTACTGTTCATTCCACCAATGGTGCACACGCACGTCTAATTCAATAGGCTGGCTGTTGAACTTAGCGTTTCGCATTTTACTCTTCTCCAAATAGTCCTATTTTCTACTCCTCTCCAGTTTCACAGTGGAAAGAATTTCCTTAAAAATTCTCTTTCATTTTTTTACCAGTTGATTTTGGGATTTTTCTTTTAAAGTCTCTTCTGTCTGCATTTTGTTTCCATTTGCACCACCATATTCATTACTCATGCGTGGCCTTTCGCAATTATGTTCTGTCTGTGTCCTCTTTCTCCTCCAGTTCACTTCTTACACTACTGCAAAACTATTCATTATAAAACCCTGTTTCGAGCAAGTCACCCTCTGCCAAACAACCATGAACGACTGTTCTTTGCCTGTCAGATAATGTGTAATTCCTTACCATGAAGTCACAAGATATCACTTAGGACTCTCCCGTTTTATTACCTTCTCTTCATTATTCCTTCGTTTATTTCTTTAGTGCCTACTGTGTCTCAGGCACAGGACCATGTACCGGTCATTTATTATTTCACTGGATTATCACAACAAGCTCCCAATTTGGGTGCTAATGTTACATTTTGTAGATGAGGGTATGCGACCGGCAAAGCCAGGGGGCTGCTGCAGTCACATGCCTCGGAGCCTGTGGGAGTGGTCTCAGCCACAACACACGTCATCACCCACGCCATCAGTAGCTTCGTCCTGACAGGTAGCACGTGGCTCTCTGTACGTGGCTAAACAAGACTTTTAATAGATTTGGTATATTCGGATGAGCAGCGAACATCCACCCCAGTTCACATTGTCTTCTCAAAGATGCTCAGAGCTACAGCTTCACTACGCTCATTAAATCAAATGTCAAAATTTCCTTCTTTAAAATGCTAATTAAGCCTCTGCAAGTCCCCCGCTTCTATAATTAAAGGGACTATCTGGTAACAGACCATAATGAAAACTGTAGCCACAAAGTCCCCAAAGAGGCCTAGATGGGAAATAAACCTGAGAAGGTCCAGTAAAAGATGGGGAGGAAAATCCCCAGAGTCCACGCTCTGAAAACCAAGAACGAGATGATTGAATCAAGAAGGGGACACTGATTTCTCCAGCGCTACCGGGAGGCTGAAGCCAGTGAGAGTGGAGAGGAGGCCCACAGCTGCCATTTCTCCGAAGTCTGACCCAGCCCACACAGAACTTGAAACATTGTTTCTATAAAGAGAATATGTGTGAACAATATATAGGAGAACAATAAACAAATATAAAAATTTGGACTGAGAGTATTCTTCTCTAACCGTGAGAGACTAGAAAAATAAAAGCATGATGCATTGACTATCTCTGTGTCAAGAAATGCCTTTGGCCAGAGCAGGGCCTCTTACCCAGCCAAGGGGACCTGTTGAGTGAAAACAAACAAACAAACAGAAACAGGTGAGTGCTTTGGGATTCTATGCCTATTAGTTCTTTCCCCTCAGACTGAAAGCCGCTGGAGGATCCCGAAGGTGATGGGGTTTTTGCAGAGAACGTTTTATAAAATGCTTCTTACAAACTCATCGATTCTCTTGCCTTTGCCAACAGGTTGTTTCTTGTTCATGGGACCACAAATTAAGCATGTGATTATTTAGTCTAAGTGGAAAGGAGGGAAAATCTATTTTTACTTCACCATCTTCATTTAAGAGCTCTACCTGATGAGGTTTGAACCAACAGGGAGACTGATTTTGCTCGATTTCTGTCTGCGGCCCTGTTTCCTGCTCTCCTGCTTGCTGCCATGCCCACCCGCCCTATGAAGGCTGTCCTCTGTGGTCAGCTTACAGAACAACCATGAGTATCTCCAAACTTCAAGTGCCATTCAAATGTTGTTTTGGTTTTGTTTTTAATTAAAGAAATAGCCTTGAGCACCTTGAACACTGTGGACTGAATTCCATTTTAAGAAAAAAAAATGGTTACATCATCAGTAATTTATGTATCAGTGCTTTATGAATAATTTTAAAGGTGGTGTTAAGTATCTTTCCATTATTTGTCTTTCTGTATTGTTTGATGTCAACCATGAAGGAGCCACTGTCACTCGGCTAAGAATATCCACTACGTGGACCAGGCAGGATCCCGCTGCCTCCCTCCCAGACTGCCCGCCTTTGCCCCCTAGAAGCACCACGCCGCTGTCTGGAACTGCAGGGCTGATGGAAGGGCCCAGACCACTGAGTCTTGTGAACCCGTGGCCCCCATGACAGGACATAAACACGCGTGCTTAAAACGACCAGCAAGCGAGGAACTTAGGAACCAACCCATCTCCCAGCTCCCTGGTTGCGGCTGCCGACATGCCCAATCTGCTCCTTCTCCCGTCTTCAGGCTGGTGACGACACCGGACACAAATACCCGTCACACTTGGGCTATTTGTATATAAATATGTGAACAGTATTCTTTCACAATAAAGTTACGATCCTAAACCGCTGACTTTGGAATCTGATGTCAAGTTAATTTTAGTATTATATTTTAAACAATTCTTTCTAATGGAAAAATCAATATATATTTTCAGCATAGAAAAGTGGGAAACTATAGCAAGCAGAAAGATGACATTTGAAGTCACTTTTATTTCTTATATCTAAAGAGAACCAACCCCTGCTAACAGTGTCTTGGTGTATCTTCTAGCCCATAGATGGCATATGGTAGGTACACATTATACACATGTACATGTAGATGCATGTAGATACACACATGTAATACACAGTATGTAACAGTGCATACTGTACATGCGTGCATGTGTATACCTAAGTATGGGCACATAATACATAACATATACAATGTTACATATACGCACTACAAATGTACATACAGAGCTCATACAACAATAAATGTTACTGCTACTCTTTGTGTATGTATATAATACATATATTCATAGTATTTGTCTACAGATAAATGCTTATGAGGACATTTTATCGATGCCTTTGTGCACACCTGTAACTCTGTCTGAAAGTGGAATCATGTGTTACTTATGAAATTAAGGTGACCTCTTTCCACATAGACTGCGAGCAGGCTGTCATTCCACAAAGCCCTGCGTCACTTTGATGACTTCATCCCGCTTTGCTGGGCCACCTCCTCACAGCAATCCCGTCACAGTGGTAACAATATCTGGCTGCGGGAGGTCTCCTGAGGGCAGTCCTTGTTCCCAGCAATTCACAGGCAACAGTTCATTTAAAGCTCAAAGCAGCACCACAAAGCTGTAAGTGGGGAAACCAAGGCACCAGGTACACAGATAAAATGTGTCAGGCCGTTAAGAGGCTGTGCTCTAATCTGACATAAGTGCTGGTCTTCATCTCCAGTTCCTAAGAACCTGGTCATTTTCCGGATGTTAGGAGCATCTTTTGTTCTAATGCAGTGACTCTTGGAGGTCCCCAGGTAGTTTCTGCGTAGAGACGGGTCATCAGAGAGACCAAACTGTGATTGGAAGTTGGGAACTTTTAGCTCCGTCCACCCAGTTCAGGGAAGAAGCAGGGCTACATATTGGGTTAATAATAATTCATGCCTACAAGATGAAATCTCCTTTCCAAACATCCCTGAATGCCAGGCCTCTGAGAGCTTCTGGGTTGGGAGCAGGTCCCCACGCCTGGAGGGTACAGTGCTGCAGCCCCACGGAGACAGACCCTTCTGGACATGCATAGCTCCTCATCTGGCTGTTCATTTGTATCCTCAGTGACATCCTTTATAATGAACCCATAAAAATAAAGTGTTTCCCAGAGCTCTGGGGACCTTCATGGCAAATCGTCCAGCCTGAGACAAGGGGTGTGGGATGCTCTGCCTTATAGCCCGTTGGTCTGAGCCCAGGCAGTAAAATGAGACCGGCAGTTAGGGTCTGAAGTGGGCAGTCTCATGGGACCAAGCCCTTACCTGTGGGCTCTGGACTGATTCTGAGCAGATCGTGCCAGAACTGAATGAAATCGTAGGTTGCCATCCACAGAGAATTATGAAATTTCATGGTGTGGAAAACCTGCACAGTCAGTAGGTTTTGTATCAAAAATCATAAAATCATAGCTGTCTCCAATTTTATTACTAAAAATGCTTATAATGAATATCTTATGGCCAAATATTCATGTGTATCTGTGATTCTTTCTCTAGGGTAACAGTTTTACAAGCAAGACTGCTGAGCTTAAGTATTTGTTTATATTAAAGACTTGCCTCGTGCCTCTTCCTAAATTGGGCTCCATCCTGTTTCTTAATTTGTGGGCTGGTGAAGGAGATACAGTTATTTCTGCTTTTACCAATCTCATTGTGTGCAACAGCGAACTCTTCTCCAAGCAGGAGATCTGTCCCAGAGATGTGAGGCTCTTTCTCTTCCTGGGATTCTCTGGGCGGGCCGAGCTGATTCAGCATCGCTGCCGACGAACGGCACAGGGTGTGTTTGTGGAGCGGAGGCATTGCGCCCTGTGCAGTCTGGTACTGGACCTTTACCAGCATCGTGTGGAAACGCACAGGTTCATTGGAGGGACCTGCCATCCAGGTCTACCAAGAGAGCCCCTTGCCCCGAGTGGCTGCAGAGGGAAGCTATGGCTACAGATCGCTATGTGAACGGACATTGAGTCTCTTTTCAGTCAAGCTCCGGCATGGAGTCGGCTTTTCAATTTATGGTCCTGCTCAGCAACCCCTTTCTTTCATTCCTCGTTTACTAGAAGCTTCCAAGTATAATGTGCTCAGCACTGAATTCAATCAATATCCACATTAACATCCTTTCAGAGGCAGCAGCCCGTCAGACGAAGTCCTCCCTTCCTGTGACCTTGCTCTGCGTGCAGGCTGGGCTTGGGCTCGGCGCCTTCCTTACGACTCCCCCTGGCAGCGTGCGTGGGGCCTCGTCTCCCAGATAACACCAGTTAATTAACCTTTAGGTGAAAATGCGAGGATCCCTGTGATACTCCCTTCCTGCTCACTCATCACATGCAGCCCGAAAAGCAGCAAGGAGCTGCAATAAATGCATTAATTAGGAAAATGATTAAATGCAGTTGCCTTTATTACCTTGGCAGTTAATCTTCTCTGCAAGGGGCCTGAAAAGTCACCCTCATCGGGGGTGGGGGGGAGTCCATGCCGGGGAGAGGCAGCTGTGAGAAGCCGTGGAGCCGTGGAGCCTTCACTCTCTCACTAGAAGATGAACTCAAGACCTGCCAATTCCACAAAAGCCCAGCCCAACACCCAGAGAGAGCGTGGTCACCTGCTTGGCTCCCGAGCCCCCCTGCTGAGAATGTCTTGGAAGAAGGCGAGGACTTCCATCACCTTTGTCACCATCAGAAAGCACGAACCACACCCCCCGCAGGTGGGCACACTCACGGCGGGGCGGGCGGGGGGTGTCCGAGCGTCTCAGGATGCTTGATACAGACGTCCACGTGTGGCTTGAGTGGAAATTCATGTTAACAATGGGCAGGACAGGGCAGCATTTCCAAAGAGACAGTGATCACTTGGCAGATCTCCTTATCAAGGAGATGCGGTCAAAGCTACACAGCACTTCGGGATGATCGGGAAGATCGTGGCCTCCGACCCCAGAGGGGGTGCTGGAACCTGACCCCACCTTGTTCATCCAGGAACGCGCACTGGGGTGGAGTCAAGTTGCATCCAGGGGACGGGGTCCGGAGCACCACTTTCTCTCTCTGCCATGGATGCTGTTACTGCCTCCGGTGGGATGCTCTGTCTCTCCTTGTTCCCCTGCGAAACCCAAGCTTGGCGCTGCCGCCCTTCCCGACACCCCCCCCGCCCCGCCATGCAGACCTGGCTTCCCTTCCCGTCTACCGCCTGCTGAGCTTCCTATAAGTCAGACTCTGCCACACTTCCCAGTCCACTGGAGTCCACCCGCTCGGCTCACTCCCGTGCTGGCATCGTCCGTCCTCAGGAAGGCGCGTGCCATGTAGCAGGTGCTCAGGAAACGTTCACGGAACATGAATTAAAAGCGTAATCTATTATATCTTCTGTAAAGATTTAAGGAAAGAACATCCACCGTGCTGTGGACTCCGTGGGAAGGTAAAAACTAATGCGAGTGAAGCGGAGTCTAGGAGCTGAGGCGGAACGGGAGGCCGCAGCTGCCCCCCTGCCAAGGCAGGACACTCCTCGGGGGGAGCGCTGCGAGCGTCCGCTCAACGCTGGCAGACCTCCTCACAAAACCACCCTCTGTCCCTCTCTCCGCAGGGGCCCCTGGTGTCCTGCTGCTCCGTCCTGTCTCTGCCTTACTGAAAAAGAGGACTAAATCTCATTAAAGGTAAAGTCTGAGACTCAAGAGTTTTGACATTTACCACTTTCTATGGGGGAAAAATACCAAATTATTAAACATCAAAATTATTACAGCAATGACTGAAAACCTCTTCTCTGCTGTGAGTTCTAAGCATCTGCTGTTGACAGAAGCACCACAGCCGCGGTCCGTCCTGCTCACGCCCACCCCTCTTCCTGCACCTGAAGCCACCGCCAGGTTGGTCTGGGCTGTGTCCAGCGAACTGAAACTCCCCCATTCCTGTGGAGACCTATGCGGGAACTCCAGCTTCGTAACCTTCCCTCTAATCTGAATCAAGAAGCTATGGACTCACTTGACCATCTCCAGGGTGGTTGGCTACAGTATTTGGAGACAATAGCAAGGAACCCAAATCCTTGGAATGGCTCCTTAAAAATTACACTTACTTCACTGCCAGAAACCTTGTCCGCTTTGGGCCTCAATGTCATGGAAACTAAGAGTGAAGCCAGTTCTCTCCAGCAGGGCTAGGGTTCCCCGGTGCCTTGAGTGTTGGGAACGTGAGGCCCTCCGGGCCAGGCTTACCCCGTCTGCGTCAAACTAGCACTGGTGCGTTGCACAGCCTGGTCTGCAAAATTCACTGAGGTCCCAACCGCCAGGCCCCAAATGTGACCTTATTTGGAAACAGGGTCTTTTCAGGCGCAGGAAAACTGAGATGAGCCTGGAGTGCAGGACGGGGGACCCCTCATCCAGTGTGGCTTGTGTCGCTATGTAAAGGGGACTTTTGGACACACAGGCATGGACACGGAGAGAACACCTTGTGAACACGAAGGCAGAGATCAGGGAGATGCGTCTATAGGCCAAAGGACACAGGGGCTGGCCAGCAGAGCCTGGAATCCAGGGGCAAGGCCTGGCAGACTCCGACTCCTGCCTTTCAAGGAGCCCACCTGACCACGCGCCAAAGCGGGGTGCCCAGCCTCCAGCAGCAGGCGATCAGGAGCTGCTGTTCCAGCCCGCCCGTCCATAAGTGTCGTTCCAGTGGCCACAGCAAAGGACCTCGGGGCCCATGGGCTGCCCCTATACCCAGCTTCTCCTGCAGTGCCTAGCTTCCCAGAGCAGGTGGGAGCTGTTTCTGCAGCCACCTTGCCCATTGCTGGAGCAAGGCTGCGCTGTGAACAGGTCCTGGAGGGTTCCCGGGGTCACCCTGCCACCCTGGGGGCTTGAACACAGAGGGCCATGGGGGCCCCTAGGAGGGAGACTGCATGACCCTGGGAGGGATGAGAAGTCAGGCCTTCCCTGCTGCCTGTCCACAGACTGAGGATGGAAACCCAGGTCGGGGGGACCACCTTGTTCCGGGATGTGGAGCCGGCGAGGACTGAAGGTCCCTTTGTCTCCGGCACCGTCTGTACTAACGCTCGGTCATCCCAGGTCAGCCCGGTCCGGCCCATCTGCGCCCCCAGGGCTCGGGCCTGGTTGCAGTGAGGGTTCGAGGAACAGGCCGGGCAGCAGCTCAGCTCCGGACACCACCCACCCCCAGGCACCTCCAGGGCACTGTGTCTGAAAGACAGGAGGTGAGCAAGGCCCCTGGCCCGGCGTTGTCAGCACACGGCCACAGGGAGGGGGTTCAGAGGAGGGGGAGGACGGGGAGCCGAGGAGGGGACGGGGAGCCGAGGGGAGGACGGGGAGCCGAGGAGGGGACGGGGAGCCGATGGGAGGTCTCCCGCCCTGTCAGAGCAGCGGGGGGCTGCTGCTGGACCCCAGGCTGGGCTGGTGGGCCCCTCTTCCCTCTCAACAGTGGCCCCCTGCCCCCCTTTGAGGGGCTCTTCTCTTTCCCCCGGAGGCAGCCTCGGGACTGGGGCCTCTGAATTCCACTTGGAGGACGAGTGTGGACCGAAGCAGCAGGAGCCACGACACGGTGAGCGTGGGAGGAGAAGGGGGGAAGCCGGCAGGGCTCCGCCAGCTGGCAGATGTCCCCAGGCGGCCCTGTGCAGGGGCTCCAGCTCCCGCTCCGGTCCCCCAGCCCAGCCACGGCTGCCGCTGGTGACCTTCACGTTCCAGGGCCCCCGCTTAGAGCTCCTCGCAGGAAGTATTTCCCCTCTGGGGTGCACCACGGCAGGAACGTCCCAGGCACACCTCCCTTGGCCCTAGGCCAATGGAACGATTTGCAGAGTGTTCTTTTTTTAAAGCATCAACACATTCGCTGGGCACAGCTGCAGACGCTGAGCGCTGGGGCGACCAGCACCCGGCGCTGACGCAGAGCCCCACTGGACCACCGGGCAGTGATGCACTCAGCCCAGGGAGCGGCACGCAGACTTCTTGCCCCCACTCCAGAGCACTGGAGTCCCCCCTCCCCGTCTCTCCGGCCCCAGGGTGTCTCCCCAGCCTCGGCTGAGAGAGCAGCATAGGCTGTGGGGCACAGAAAGGAGCTCTTCATCACTCATCGGAACCCATGTCGGGGCACCGCAGCTCTGAGGTTCCCACACTGAGCTGACCTTGACATTGTGCCCTCTGTGCTCCAGTCACTTCCTGGCGTCCCTGTGCCTTCTGCATCAGGGAGTCTGTTTGCTGCAGACTCTGCCTGAAGCGAGCATTGCTTCTTCCCGGTATTCACACCTATGTGTTGTTGACATTCTAATGACACTTAAATATGCATATTCATTTTCAAGAAAGGCATTCCACGCTTTATAATCATTTGCATAAAACCAACCGATTTTGAGAGCTCGCCCCTGGAAAGGGGGCACAAGTGAGCTGTAAATTTAATTTGCTCTCACATCTGCTGTCGTTACGTGGGAGCCTCCTGGGCTCACGACTGTCCAGAACTCATATGTTCTGACGCCTGGTTTTTGTTGTGACTGTTTTTAATTAGAAGCGCTTCCACCAGAATGAATCACCGTTCAAAATTCCAGTGGGGCAAGTAATTTTTCTACTGAGCTAAACTGAACCAAAGCACATTCTGGCAAGAAATGCAGAAGCTCAAAGAATCCGGGACGGAGTGGCCCCTGCTTGCTGCTGTCGGACGGAGTGGCCCCTGCTTGCTGCTGTCGGACGGAGTGGCCCCTGCTTGCTGCTGTCAGCCTCTGCTCCCGCACGGGGAGCTGACCCAGCTCTGGGATTTCGACCAAGACTGTGCTGCCGAAATTCTCAGGGTGTCTGTCAAAGCTGGAGGAGCTCAAGGATCATGGCCATTTGGGGATCCAAACGCCCCCAACCTTACACGGGCCGCCTCGGCTCAGGGTCCATGCTTTTCCCTGTTTTTGTTCTGCAGCAACTTCATATCGACGAGCAGGGGTTCTTAAGATGGCGTGCCCGCTGGGAGCCATGCCCACCCCTTCCAGGACACAGAGACGAGATTCAGGGACACAGAATCCCCCAGCCACACAGCCACGAGCCCCGTCCAGCAGGCTCCCTGGCTTGGGGCACCGAGCTAGACTTCACCCACAGAGTGGGAGCCCTAGTGGGAGGATGCGGTGCGGGCAGAGGGAGCACAGCCCTTCCTGCGGGGTAGCTGACCACAGGTCCTGGGACTGTGGGGTGAGCCCGGAGCACCCCCTCTCTCTCCTGGGGGAGTCTGAGGATCTGTATTCAATCTGACCTTCCCCTAGGTCCTGAGAAAGACACAGTGGCCAAGACCGAATGAGAGAATGTGCTTTGTTCAGCAGCTATAACTGTAAATGCTCTGGCTTCTAACACATCCTGACTGTGAACCCCAGCAGTGGGCCTGTCTTGGCACTTTGCCAGGTGCCCAGAACCCCGCGGCAGCCTGGTCTAGCTTCCTCCAGCAAGGCCCTCTCACAGTGGTTGTGTGAAGCCTGCAAAGAAGCAAGAGCCCCAGATAGTAAATCCACAGTACTAAAAATAAATTCTTGTTTAAGGAAAAAAAAAAAAAAAAAGCACCAGAGTGACCCCAGTGTGTTTTATACAACTGAGGGGTGTCATCTTTTTCTTTTAGAACCCAACTTTGAGGGTTAGTAAGGAGAAAAGGTGCCGCTTGGCTTTTGAGGCCTAGTTTGAGGCTCCCACAGAGACGGCGTCCTGACAGGAAGTGGCAGTCCTGCTCTGCCTCCCCGCCTTTGAAAGTTATATTGTCATTCTTCTTTCCTGCACACTGCCTGGCAGCCCTCCCGGGCTCAGCCGGGGAGTGGGGGCAGGCAGAGAGCAATGGGTCCCTGGGGGCTTATGGGGAGGAGACGTGATGTGGCCGCAGGAGCAGCAGCAGTTGCTGTCAGCTAGATGGGCCATGAGGCATCTAGCAGAGGACAGAGTTGAAAGGCAGTTGGGGTGTATGGTTCCGTCGTGTGGATGGGTGGAAGGCTAGAAGCTTCCAGAGGCAGCTCCAGGTAATGAGGACTGAGAAGGAGGAACAGGCCATAAGTGACCACAGACAAGCATCTGATCCAGGACGTTGAGGATAAAAGACCTATGTCTGTAAGTGAGGATGGAGACAAATTGCGATGGATTTGGAGAGCCCACTGCGGAATTTGGACTCCATGAGGCTGGGGGTGAGGGCACAGCATGAGGGAGTGGGTACTTTCCATGGGAGGTGCCCTTGCTGTGATCACCTCTACGGAGCGCAGCTGACGAGGGACCAGAGCAAGGAGCTAAGGCTCAGAGCAGGGAAGGGAACGAGGCCTGTCGCCAAGGGAGGACCCAGTGTGGGCCAAGGCGGCCGCCTGACAGCCCAGCAAGCCTTGAGGCGGGGTGTCCCCTGTGGTCTCACAGCTCGGAAAGGATGTGATGCCCATTGGGAGACCCCACAGAGACTTAGAGAGGCCCAGTAATTCACCACACAAAACACAGGTGACACACCAGCATAACCCCGAAGACCATTACCACCCATTGTTTCACAGAGAGGTACCAGAAATCAAAAGCGCACGTCTAGACAGTCCTGTAAGACTTGGCGACGCAGAAGTCTGGGTGGTGGGAACAAAGAAGGAAAGTACACAGAACGGAGACTCGGTGAGTGAGCTGAGGCCCTAGGGCTCAGCGCCGCGGGGCCCCTTGCAGGGAACGCACCCTCCCCCCTCCTCGCCCCCCCCTGCGCACACCTCTTCCAGGTGTCTCCATTTCACTGAACGCAAGCGCAGGGGCTCCAGTGAAAGCGGATAATCGGAAAGTGAGGCCCGCTGCTGGAGGCGTCCTGACCCGAGGAGGGAGTGAAACCAAATAGCACTTGGCCAGACCCCCTGCTGCTGAGGAATCCCTGAGGATCCCCGGACACTCCCCCATCCCTGTCCCCTGCAGGGGTGCCCGAGAGCAATGGGAAGGGCCCAGCACCTCCCTCGCCTTCCTGTCTCTGGCTGTTTACGGAGACTGCGTTCAACTCTACCCAGTCCAGCCTCCCTTTCAAAAACAGCTCCAAACTGCCCAGCCACGGCTGAGCCCCATCCTGTTCCTCTGCCGGCTCCCTGTCACCCGAGTGCCCCGAAACTTGTTTTTCTCAGACCATTTCTCAGACCATTTCTTTTCTCAGAAAAGCCTGCTTTTCTCAGACCATTTGTCCTTGCCCAGGAGAGGGTCCTCACAGTGGCCTCCCCCGGGGTCAGTAAGCTGGAGGGAAGTCGGGCGGGCCCGTCAGGCGGAAGGCTGCGGGTGCGCGTGTGCTGGGTCTGCGCCCGAGAATGTCATCCTTGAACATGCCCCTCTCCAACGACACTTCCTCCCCATGGTGGGTTTAAATGTGTCATTTCATGTAAAACTTACAGCTTTGAGGCAGAAGGGAATAACCTTCCTGATCACAAAGCCAGGGAGTGACCAGACCACTCCAGACCCTTCGAGATCTGGCCCCAGCCCTGGGCTGCCGGTTTGCTCTCCACCTGTAGCCCCACCTCCCCGAGGAAGCCCCTGTTGGAGCTTTTATGAACAACACATCAAGCAGACGTTTCCCCCATATGTGTGTGTACATGCACACGCTTCTATCTTATTTTTTTTTAATTATGTTCAGTTAGCCACTGTGTAGTGGATCATTAGTTTTTGCTGTCGTGTTCCATGATTCATAGTTTGCATGTAAGACCCAGTGCTTATGGCCACACGTGCCCTCCTTAATACCCATCACCCCTTTGGAACCCCACCCTTGTTCCCCCATCCCCCAGCCTTTTGAAACCCTCAGTTTATTTCCTGGGGCCCACAGTCTCTCACGGTTCGTCTCGCTCTCTGATTTCTCGCCTTCGGATTTCCCTCCCTTCCCCTGCGGTCCTCCGCGCTATTCCTCATGTGCCACAGACGAGTGGAACCAGATGATAATTGTCTTTCTCTGCTTTGTTTACTTCACTTAGAATAATCCTCTCCAGCCCCATCCATGCCGATCTAAAAGGTGGGTGTTCATCCTTTCTGATGGCAGAGTAATAGCCCATTGTAGATATGGACCACATCTTCCTTACCCATTCACCTGCTGAAGGACATCTCAATAGCAGTTTGGTGACTGTGGACATTGCTGCTATGAACATTGGGGTGCATGTGCCCTTTCTTTTCAGTACATCTGCATCTTTGAGATAAATCCCCAGTAGTGCAATTTCTGGGTCATAGGGTAGCTCTAGTTTTAACTGTTTGAAGAACCTCCACACTGTTTTCCAGAGTGGCTGCACCAGCTTGCATTCCTTCCAACCGTGTAAAAGGGTTCCCCTTTCTCCACATCCTTGCCAACCTCTGACAAAAATACAATATTGCATAGATTGCATTTTAGAAAAATAATTTATCAAGGTGAAATTCACATAATACACAATTAGCCATTTTCCTGCGAAGAAATTGGTGGCGTTGAATACTTCCCTTGTTGTACGGCCACCACCTCCACCCAGTTCCAGAACGTCTTCATCCGCCAAAGGGACACCCAGTCCTCATTAAGCCTTCTTGCCATCCCGAACCTTCTGACAACTCATCTGCCTTCTGTCTCCGTGGATCTGTATATTCTGGACACTTCTTATGCATGGAATCATCCAAGATGTGACCTTTTACATCTGTCTGCCTGCAGCTGACACACGCTTTCGAACGTTCATCCACTTCAGAGCGTGGAACAGTCCCACACTCCATTTTATGGAGGAATCGGATCCCGTTGTGCGGTGTACTACCCTTTCTCCAGTCACTGGTGATGGACATTTGGGCTGTCCCCACCTTCTGGCTCTTACCGGAAGCTATAGACATGCACATGTTGAGTAGCTGTTTTCAAATTGTTGAGTCTATACCTATGCATGGAAGGAGGAGGTCATGGGATAATTCTGTGTGTAACTGTTTGAGGAACTGCTAAACTGTTTTGACAGAGGCCCAACCATTTTCTCCCCACTGACAATGTACATAGGCTCCAGTTTCTCCACACCCCTCCAGTGCATGTTATTGGCCTTTTTTTCTTTTTTTATAACTACTACACCACAGGGGAGGGCAGGACATGGTATCTCGTGATTTTCATTTTCATTTCACTGATAACTAATGATGAGTTTCTTCGTATGCTTGTTGGCCATTTGTATATCTTCTTTGGAGAAATATGTATCTGTCTTGTTTGCTCACTTTCTTCATTACACTGTTTGGCTTTATGTTGTTGAATTCTAAGTGCTTTTTACATATTTTGAAGTATATATATCAATGATCAATGTGTAATTTATAACCATTTTTTCCAGACTGTATGTTGCCTTTCTACTTCCCCGTAATGTCCTTTGATGCACAGAGATTTTTATTTTGATGAAGTCCAGTTGTTGTTGTTGTTGTTGTTGTGGTTCATGCTTTTGGTGTTGTAACCAAGAATCAATCCATTGCTAAACCTGAAGTCATGAAGATGTATCCCTAGGTTTTCTTCTATAAGTTTTATGATTTTAGCTCCTATATTTAGATCATTGATCCATTTTGTGTTAATACCTACGTATGGCATAGTGAGGAGTCCAAATTCACTGTTTTGCATGTGGAAATTGAGTCATCCCAACACCACCTCTCCAAGAGAAGATCCTTTCTCCCAGAAGGAGATGACTATAGAATAGCCTTGACACCTTTGTTGAAAATCAACTGACCATAAATGTATGGGTTCATTCTGCATTCTCATTTCTCTTCCATTGACCTATATGTCTACCTTGATGTCATTTTTATTACTGTAGCTGTGTATGCTGCTTTTTAAGCTTTTTGCCTTTACTTAATAAATAAAATAAGTTCTACAGTAAGAGAACTATAAATATTCTCCTATTATGTCAGCAGTCAACCTTTTCTGTGTAAGTTGTCCACATTCCTTTCTTATCAAGAGCAACATAATAAACATGCTTGTGGTTTCATAAAAGAGATAACCTGCAAAGATTCCTCGGAATAACTTCCTCGAAGTAGGATCACTGGGCCCAAGATTTTGCAAAATTCCCAGAGTTTGAATAGGTGTTGCTGAATTCCCTTCCCGAGAAGCTCTGCTAGCTTGTCCTCTCTCTCTGGACTGAAGCTGCCAGCACTGTCCTGCTTTCTCTTCTCCCCAGCTGGACCCCAAGGATAATTGACTCCTCTTTCCTTCTACTTCCAGCTGTGTTCTGTATCAGCTCTTCTTCTTTTCAGTTTTAGAAGCAACTGGCTATTGGAAAATGTAGCACTCCCTTCGGATTTCCTTATTCCAGAGACTAAAAGAGTCAGTTCCCTTGCAAAAGCCTGAAAGCCCCATTCTTAATGCGATAAACCCAGCAAGGACACTTGGCCGTTGTCAATCCACTGGTCACAATGACACGATGGGTCCTGGCATTCCTATCGAGCACTATCAGCTCCCAGTCATTGCCTTTTGAACAGAGCTGATGGACGAGTCACTGATCGTGGAAATGAGTCAGCGTAAGTTGTTAATTAGTCTGAGAGTGACGCTGGGAAACAGAGCCCTCCAGAGCCCACAGGCCGGGATGACACGACAGAGAGAAAGAGTGCTCCTTCACCCCCGGAGGTGGTCCCTGCTCTCTGCGCCCCTGAGAAAACAGGATTCCAGAAATCCTTGCTCCATGGCTGACACCTCATCAAAGCCACACAGACTGTGAAGGTTCACGGAGACGGACCTGTCCTTTGCCAGTGAACTCACAGCAGGGGATGCTGAAGGGCACCTGGGGACAGATGCATAGGTGAGACGCTCAAGTCCCTGTGCTCTGAACATGCAGGTGTCAGGTTCTCGCCGCAGCTCGGGGGCAGCCTGCAAAGCTGCCTCCCCAGTGACCCTTCGCCCGCTCCAAGCACTGAATACCCCCTCTCGTGAGCACCAAGGCACTGAAGGGAAACGTGCCGGCAAGCTAGCACATCGCTGAGTCATGGACAACCCCAAAGAAGAGAGGGACCACGGCCGGGCTGAGCAGGAAACCAGCCTCCCTGCCCGTGTGCCGCCTCTGCCCTCTGCACCTGCACAGACCTCCCCGCAGACAGGCCAGCACCTTCCTGCTGACCCTGTCTTCTCCACCGCACTCCAGGCAGCCACTGTGGCCACGGCCACGCCAATCCCACAGATGAAGGAGTCCCGGTAGTGCGTCCCGGCTAGACGCTGCCCTCCCCAGTTTGTACAGGGTCAAACCTCTCCTTTCTCCTTCTCCCTGTCTCTCTCTCCTTGCATCCGTCTGGATCCGTCTGGGGATGGCGGGGGAGGAGCTCCCGATCGTGGTGCGTGATCTGGGCCGGATGGTCGTGCTGGGGACAGAGGTGAGGACGAGCTAGCAGGCGTCTCTGAAGGGAAGCTTTCCATCCAGAAGAGGACAATCTGCTTGAGGCAAGTGGGCACTTCTGCCGGGAAGACATGGTTTCTAGGGGGGCCGTCAGGACCAGTGACCTTTCAGAGGGCAGCTGTTCTGGGGTTTGCATGTATTTCCAGGCTCTTTACAGACGAGTGCACAGAACAACTGAGAAACTGGAAATCAGGAGAGATGGAAAAGCGGCAGGAGTAAGTAGGGTGAGGGGAATGTGCTAGACAGCAGGAGAGAGGCGGCTGCGCTGGAAACAAGGTATATATAGACGCGGCTTTCCATTTATAGGTTCACTTCACAAAGCACGTTAAAAACTAGCATCTCATCAGCTCCTAACTACACCTCTGGGGCAGAACACATCAGCCTTCTTTCCAGAAGAGGCAGTGAGGGGAGACCCCCGCGGCCTGAGCAAGGTCACAGCGCTCGTTAGCGCCAGACGTTAGCTGCCCCCGGTCTCCCGACTCCTGTTAGTGTTATCAGCTAACGCCAAAAAGACAAAAGCACAAAGAAGAACACATTTAAGAGCCCTGATTTAAAACAGAGCAGAAGGGATTTCGCAGAATGACTCAGAGTGGGGGCAATGTTGAAACAAACCGGGAGAAGAGAAGCCGAGGGCGGGCGGGGAGAGGACTTGAGGACGCAGCCGTCCATGCGCACGGCTCCTGCGGTGGAGAGCGCAGAAGCCAAGTTGAAAGGAGAGCAGCCCACAGCAGGTGAAAAGAAACTTCCAGATGGCGCTAAGGAAGGACAGAGATCCACAGATGACCTTGCCAGGGTCCTGGACAGCTTCAACGTGGGAAACACCACAGGGCGGGGTGCAGGATGCGGGGTTCCCGAGGCAGAGGGAACTCCCATCTGAGGCTCTGATCACAGCTCCATGACACTTTGGGTCAAAGGAGTCTGCTGGTACACCTTATTGACCTATCTGACACTTTTCTTCCAAAGGTGCTTGAGAAAAGGACAGGAAAGTCCACCAAAGGATTTCCACTGGAACTCTCCGGCGGGGGCCCACCCGTCACGGCGAGTGTTTTCCTTTTAGGGCTTTGCTTTCAGAAAACAAGGTGATTTGTTTTCCTTGGAGAAAGATCAGAACAGAGTGGCTTTTAGTAGCCACTAATCCCTGAGACCTCATTCACTATTCTGTTCAAAGAGAGCAAAAACCAGAAACAGACTTCAAAGGAAGGCTCTTCTAATGAGCAGAGACAGACGGTAATCTGGGAGTAATGAGCCC
Organism: Mustela nivalis; assembly: GCF_964662115.1. Classification (NCBI taxonomy): domain Eukaryota; kingdom Metazoa; phylum Chordata; class Mammalia; order Carnivora; family Mustelidae; genus Mustela; species Mustela nivalis. The sequence continues at coordinate 176,482,276 of NC_139022.1, forward strand.
GAGCCCGTAACCAGCCACCGTGTTAAAAAGTGTCCCCAGATCAGAAAACCCTCTAAATCTAAACAAACACAAGCACACTCTTACCTGGCATGGCTTCCTCTCTCCAGAGAATGCCTTCCACCTGTAATTTCTGACTGCTTTTTCTACCCATCCGTCCCTCTAAGACTCAGGCAAGAAGTTTTGGGAATAAGAAGTCTGTTTATGGGGCGCCTGGGTGGCTCAGTGGGTTACAGCTTCTGCCTTCGGCTCAGGTCATGATCTCAGGGTCCTGGGATCGAGTCCCGCGTCGGGCTCTCTGCTCAGCAGGGAGCCTGCTTCCTCCCTCTATCTCTCTGCCCACCTCTCTGCCTACTTGTGATCTCTGTCTGTCAAATGAATGAATAAATAAAATATTTAATAAAAAGAAAAAAAAATAGCTTAAAAAGGAAAAAAAAACAAAGAAGTCCGTTTATTTTATCTCTCCCAGCGGCTCTCAAGCATGGAGGACCTCCCACACATACGGCTCAGGGCATTTGTGGAGTGTCCAGAGATGTTTCTGATGGTCACGCCTGGGCGGAGGTGGAGTGGTTCTCTGAGATCTGCTGGCAGGAGGCATGGACGGGCTCCCCACTCTCCGACGCGCAGGACCGCCCCAGGACCATAATCTAGGCCAACATGTCCACAGAGCAGACGTGGAGAAACAAGGCTAACGGAGAGCCATGACCAATTCAGAGCTCTCCACTGCCACCTCCGGGGTCAGAACCGTTCATGCTCAGATCCTGGGGTCGGTCTTCTTCCTCCCAAGTACAGGATTACAACAGTCACACGTCGGAACAGGGGCACGTGTAGGGGCGTGTGATTGCGCTTCTTCCAGCCGAAGCATTGTCGTCCTGCTCACGGTGCCGCTGGCCGAGAAGGCAGCCCTTCACCACGCAGTGATCTGGGTGGGGAGAGTTCCAGAATGTGTAAATGCCCGGGGGAGGGATATGCCTGAGAGAACTAACTTCGGCAGGACCTGCGCATCAGTCTTGGGCGAGGGTTCTGGAGGCCGACATTCCTCCTTGCCTCCTTTGCTGCACTGCCTTGTGGGGGTCAGCGACCTTCCAGATGCCTTATCCTGTCCTGATTGGCAGCGGGATCCTAAGAGAACAAAGGCCCCTCTTTAACCCCAGACACAGGCTGCAGGGACTGTGGAGTCTAGCGTGCGTCTGCAAGGAGAAGGGGTTCTGTAGGTTTTTAAATTGTGGTGAAAACAACAAAGAAAAGTCCACTAAAAAAAACACATGTAAAAAAAGCCAAAATGTGGAACCACCCAAATATTCATCAGCGACGGCTGGTGAGCAAGAAAAGTCTGTCCCTGTCACTTAGGATAGAGAGGAAGAAAGATCTGACACACCGTGCAGTGTGAATGAACCTTGAAAATGGGACACTACGTGAAAGAAACCAGACGCCGAGGCCGTGTGTTTTACGATTCAACTAATCTGAAATGTCCAGAGTATGCAAAGCAGATGAGACGGAAAGTGATCAGCGATCCCCAGGGACGGGTGAGCAGGCAATGGGCAGTGAGCGCTAACGGGTTACGGCTTCCCTTTGGGGCAATGAAAATATTCCTCAACGAGGTAGAGGTGACAGTTGTATGCACCGTCCCTGTACTAAAAGCCACTAAAGTGTCGACTTTGAAGTTGTTGAATGGTAGATTTTATATTATACGAATTTATCCCAGTTTCAAAAAATAAAACATGTTTTGGGACCCTTCACTTGGGAAAATCCGGTGAAATGAGTTCTCTCGAACGGGAAGGACATTAAGCAGGAAACACCATCCAGAATCTATTGACTTGTGAAGAACAAAGCCAAGGAAACGGGAAAAAATGACCCCCATGCCAGGTGTTTGTGGATGGCAAATGACATCGTCCAGTCTCAGTGCTAGTTTTCCCAGTTCTGGGACAAGATCAAGGAACACATGTCAACAAACATGAGTCGGCCCCGATCAGCGGCCTGGCTCAGCGGCCCGGCTCAGCGGCCCGGCTCAGCGGCCCTGCCTGCTGTTCTGTCTCTTTCATTTGTCATTGCTCCCTGCAGCTTTTCTCACTGGGACTCTGAGGCCTGAGTGTAATCATGGTCATCCCACCTCTCCAAAGGTGACTGCCTGTCCACTGGGACCCTGAGGCCTCCCTCCCCAGCCCTGAATCCTCCACTGGTATCCATCAGTGCCCCACTCTGGAGCCGAAACCTTGTCTGCAGATGGTCCTGGAAGGAGACAGAGTGCCATGAGATGTCACCTGTGAAGTCGACACGACCTTCAGCAAAAAAAAAAAAAAAAAAAAGTGTATGGGACAGATGGCCAGCAACTGAGTTGCCTAAACCACATTGTGCTTCCTACCAAAGCCTGGGTCAGGCTGGAGACCCAAGAGCTGGCACAGGCAGAAGACAAGACGGAGGCAGCTTTCAACAGAAGAAAGTAGGGACTGACGGGGAGGAATTCCCAAAGGCAGGTGGTGGAGGCCTGAAGGTCAGCTTCATTTTCTCCACCTGTCTGCAGGCCCCACCTTGAGCTCAGTCTCCCGTCATCCTGGGGTTGGACCCGACTTTGTCTACACACGCTAGCACCTTCTTTCTTTTCTGATATTGCCAGGAAAGGTAGACTTCGGGGTTCCAGGGTGTTCCAGCAACTTAACAATACCACAATCAAATTCACAAGGTTAGTCACCGGAGAAATGTGGAACCCACTTCAAGCAGGACATTCTTTGCAAAGGAGGACAGTCAGGCTTCAGACATAGTTCCTCTTGCTCCTTGGTATCCCTCGATGGCACATGAATGTGTTTTTGGCATTTGGCAGTGTTAGAAAGTTAACTGAGGCCTATTAAAAATTTTAAGAATTTATTTGAGCCAAAATCCATTTAAATCGGCAACACCCTATCTAGCCAGCTAAACAGGAGATCCAAGGTCCTGTAAAAAATAAATAAATAAATAAATAAATAAATAAATAAATAAATAAATGTTTTTATAGGCAGAGTAAAGCATAAACAAAGAAGTTATACAACAAAAAATCCAAACAAACAAACAAACAAACAAAACCCAGGTTGGTTATTGCCAGGTCAATTTCCTTTAGGGGCTGGAAGGAGCCGTAGAAAAGGGAAAGAAATCTCTCTGCCCTCCGGAACTCTTCCAGCTGGTCTAGGAATTAGATTGACATGGCAAAGATTATCAGGAGAAAGAAAAAGACACATAGTTTATTTTTTTCTAATATTTTTTATTTATTTATTTGAGAGACAGAGATCACAAGTAGAGAGGCAGGCAGAGGGAGAGGGAGAAGCAGGCTCCCCGCTGAGCAGAGAGCCCGATGCGGGACTCGATCCCAGGACCCTGAGATCATGACCTGAGCCGAAGGCAGCGGCTTAACCTACTGAGCCACCCAGGGGCTCCAAGACATATAGTTTTGTTATATGCACTCAGAGACCCACTAATGAAACTGAGACCCAAAGAAATGACCAAGGCAGATGGTTTTTATACTTTTTAGACAGACAATAAATCTGTGAGGAACTGTTATGGCAAAAATAACTTAACTTTGGGAGCTTCAATTAGTAAGGAATTCTAAAGAGAATTTGGGTTTTTACTCTTAGTAAAAGGTAACAAGGTGCTTTTGTTTTCTTCTTTTTTTTATTTAAATTCGATTAGCCACTATATAGTACATCATTGGTTTTTGACACGATGTTCAATGACTCCTCAGTTGACACGATGTTCAATGACTCCTCAGTTGACACAATGTTCAATGACTCCTCAGTTGACACGATGTTCAATGACTCCTCAGTTGCGTGTGCGCCGGGGCTCATCACCACACGCACCCTCCTTCAGACCCATCCCCCGGTAACCCCATCCCCCAGCCCCTCAGTTTGGTTCCCGGAGTCCAGAGTCTCTCATGGTTTGTCTCCCTCTCTGATTTCTTCCCATTCCGTTTCCCCTCCCTGCCCTATGGTCCTCCGTGCTGTTCCTTATGTTCCACTGTGAGTGGCGCCATGTGACACTCGTCTTGCTCTGCTGGGCTGACTCAGCGTCGTCCCTCCAGTGCCATCTACATTGACGCAAATGGTGGGCGTCCATCCTTCCTGATGGCCGAGTCATGTTCCACTGGATCGATGGACCACATCGGCTTTGTCCACTTGTCTGCTGAAGGGCATCCTGGCTCCTTCCACAAGGGGTGTTTGTACGGCCTCCTGGACTCCAAGTTCCGTATCTCTGAAGGAAAGGGCATCTCTTTATGTTCCGGTATCTTTCACACGGGACATTTTTTCCTGCTTTCTGGAGAAAGATTGAGGGTTAGAGTATTCTTTTTGTATTGGCTGCTTTTTTTTTTTTTAAGATTTTATTTATTTATTTGGCAGACAGAGATCACAAGTAGGCAGAGAGGCAGGCAGAGAGAGGGGGAAGCAGGCTCCCTGCCGAGCAGAGAGCCCGATGCAGGACTCGATCCCAGGACCCTGAGATCATGACCTGAGCCAAAGGCAGAGGCTTTAACCCACTGAGCCACCCAGGCACCCTTCACTGGCTGTTATTAAGTATCTTTTAATTAAAAATAAATAATCACTATGTCAAAGTGGCAGTTTGGGGCAGGGCATTGGCCCCTATAGGGTGTGTCATGTCAGGCAGATCACCTGCCTCCTTCAGAAAAGAGGGCATCTGACTGACTCAGTTAAGCTTCCATTTCTGGAAGAGCCCGAACTCGGAGTCAGGTGGTCCTTGGTTCAGGAACGTAGGGCTGAGCGCAAGCAGCTCCACTGCGGGGTTGCTGTCTTGTGTTTAACCAGAGTCTGTTCTTTTTTCTGGCTTGGGGGAGGGCTTAGAAATTACCACAGCCCACTGGAAGCCATCCAGCCATTCGGAAAAGGTAGTTTCCATCTTAAGATGGTTTAAAATGTTAACATGGGTTTTGTTTTAAATATTCAAACAACAGCAGAAGGCCTTAATAAAACTGAAAAGAACAACAAACTGACTAAAATATAAAGTTTCAAAAATCATAAATCTCAGGTGTGTGCCCCATGCTTGTCTAAAAACACGCGGGGAGGGGCCACGGAGAGCCGCGTGTGCACCCGGCTGCCGCGGTGACAGGACGGTCACACACACACAGGCGGACAGCTTGCTCTGTGAAAGGCGCAGTCCCGTGTGCCCAGAGAACACAGCCGGGGGCACCCGCCCTGCACACCCGCGGCCTGCGTTCACGCGGACCTGGACCCTCCGTCTCCCTCACCTTCTCCTCGGCCGCCTGGTCTGTCGTTAAGCCCGGGACCGAGCACGCAGCTGCGTACTGGAACCGGGGTCAGAGCCGCCCCTCCAGGTCAGAGGACTGGACAGTGTCAGTGCCCGCGCCGGGCCCTGGCTGAGGGGGCGTCACCCCGCAGGGTCCCCCGCTGTGATGGGAGGACGCCTGCGGTGCCGGGACCCGAAGGGAAGGGCATTGGCTCCGCGTAGGCTGCGGTGGACTCGGCTCCCAGCTGCTCCTCCCTCTGAGCAAGCGGAAAGGAAGGGCAGCAGGGACTTTGGGCACAGGTGGGAGCATTTAAGGATTCCTTTATCCATTTGGAAGATGCGTTCAGTGTGTGTGTGTGTGTGTGTGTGTGTGTGTGTGTTACACACATTCCCGTGCATATACAAGCACACACAAAGACGGACATCTACGATAGAGTCGGCTACAGCTGCCACGCTAAGCACCACAGACCAGGCGGAATAACCAACAGAAATGTGTTTTGTCCCAGTTCTGGAGGCCGCACGTGCAAGATCAAAGTGCCAGCAGGGTTGGTACCTTCTGAGGTCTCAGGAAGAATCTGTTTCCCACCTGTCCCCTGACCTCTGGCTCATGGGTCATCTTTGGCTTTTGTTGGCTTGTGAGCGCGTCACCAGGCTCTGCCTTCATCTTCCCTGCGTGCTGCCTGTGTTCAAATTGCTCCCCCCGTTTTTTATAAAGACGCTAGTCCTGTTGGGTCAGGAGCCCACCTACTCCAAGATGTCTCATCTCAACTAAATACACCCTCAAGGACTCTAGTTTTCAATAAGGAAAATACACAATACACATTCTGAGGTAGTAGAGGTTACAATGTCAACATATGAATTTGGGGGAGGGGCACAATTCAACCCCTAACACCTCCCAACACAGTCACATTCGGGCGCACACACATACTCAGGCTTACACACTCCGGCCCTGTCTGCCGTTATTCTAAGAAGCATGTGCTCCCACCCTGGGCATATATCCCTTCTTGACCCTCTCCGGGTCCCTGCGCTGTGGGACTACAAGGAGCAAATGTCACAGAGAAAGACGAACATGGATTAATCCAGAATACGCAACTCCCTTCTCGCTTTCTTTCCCACTGCCGTACCTCAGTGTGTAACGGTGTGACGCCATCCGAGCACCAGCCCCGCGGAACCCAACGAGCCTGGATCCCATGGAGATGAGGATAAGGAGAGCCAAGTTCCGGTGTCAGGGCTCCTGAACTCATGCCCTTGCTCTGCTGTGAATTAATGTAAAGAGAGTCATGTTCTAACTTTGTGCTGTGGCTTCTTCTGAATCTCTATGCCTTGAATGGAATTCATTCATTCCTGCGTACATTTGAAAAGCTCTAACATGCTCCCTATCTTCCAGTCACCACGCGAAGAACTGGGCAAAGGGACCAAAGAGAAGCAGCCCTGGGGTCTTGGTCCTCCATCGGCCTTCTTTCTCTCAGACTCAGTAATTCTAAACTGGCTGACAACACGGGCTCACCATGTTTCTGGCCACGCTCCGTACAGTGGACCTGACCAGAGGCATCCATGCTTTAAAGCCTGCAGAGATTTCTTTCTGTGCAAAGGCTGACCCAACAAACCAGCCCACACCCACATACCGTGCCAAGTTTGGACTCACTGGGTTGCAGAGAGGCAGGACAAAAAGCCAAGCGTGCCACAGTCCAGCCTCCTGGGCTCACGCTGCCGGCTGTCCACCAGCTTCCCCACCAGGCCCGCTGGGCTGTTGCAGCAGAGCTCCCTGGTCAGCAGGCTTCCCTTCAGTCTCAGCCTGAGGAGGCACCAGCAGGCGACAAGAGGCAAGGAATCAGAGGCTGTGTCTCCTCCATTTCCTGTTCCAGACCATGTCTCTGGCAGTGACTGGGGTCCCTTCTTCACCGCTCCCACTCCTGCTGAGTTCTCATAAAATCCTTTCCTCCTTTTTAGTAAAGGGAAAAATTATTCATGACACTTGGTAAGATGGCAAGACAGACTTTATTCAGAGGGACTCTTCCAAGAGCTCCAGGAACCACCAGCCACAGCAGAGTTTGCAGTAGGAGAGGGAGGTTGGGCTCAACTCTGAATCCGAGAAGGAAACGTGGGAGTTTACAAGCGAGGAGGGATTCGGGCTCAGCCGGCCTCTCAGGACTCTCGGTGAAGCCAGGCCCGGGTCCAGCGTCACCAGGACAGCGCGGGCGAGGTACCAGACCAGATATTGAGGGTGACCCTACTGTGCAGGGTGGGCGATTCTGGCTAAACCAACTTAGTGGGACTTTTGCTAAAATTGTGTGATGCCGAGATGGACAGAGAAGTCCAGAAGTCAGGGTCCAGTTGGGAAGAGGGCTCAGAGAGTCCTGACTGGAGTGCGGTGGAGGCGGGATGCTTCGCCACCCGACCCTCCAGGGCTGGGAGTAAAGGTAATTTTGCCTCATTCTTCCCTTCAGAGAAGCCCACGTGTCTGAGAACAAACCTCTTGTCAAGGTCTCCTGAACCATCTCACTCAGATTTTATCTTCTGCTGGGCCTGACTGACCCATGCCTGTGGGCCAGTCCTGTCCGTGGGCCCCACTGAAGTTGTCCTGGAGCCTAACGTGAGTTGCTGTTTTGTTTCTTGTGTCCCCATTCAACAGAAATCAGAAGCTCTCCTAACAACAGACAAATCCCTCCTTCAAAATGGAGCGTGTGAATCAGGGTTGCTCCCCCGTGATTTCCCGTGTGCTCTCGATGCCTCCCTAATGAGCGACTTGTGAATAGGGAAGATTTGTCACTGTCATCCCTGCTATTGAAAACAAGTCTGCAGCTCACATCAGAGCACCCCGGCTGTAGAGAGCAAAGTCAGACAAAATCGGACCCTGAAGACAGCTGGAGAGAGGCCTCCCCACCAGAGCTGGGCTTGCACTCCTTCTTTCTCTCAGGAATGCTGATTGCCTTTAAAGCGAATCTGCTCTGCGCAGTGGTGTGCACACGTCCACTCTGAGCCTCTTTTGTCGCTGAGAACAATGCGAGCCATTAGCCCAGTGTGTGCAGTGACCCGTCTTGCCTTGCTGAGAAAAACCACCATGACACCAGGTTAGGTAAATCAGAATTGGATAAAATGTGGAGGTAGATGCTTGCTGCTTTTTCCACACTCGAAGAGTAAAATGATATCATTCTTCTGCTTATCTTCCTTCATTGACTCCAGAGACCAACAATAGCGGAACTAAGGTAAACACTTTGTATCATAGTTGTTCAAAAAGCAACCTTACAGGTGTGCCTGAGACAGACTCCACAGTCTGAGAGCTTGGTGGGGCTCCTTCTCCACCCAAACTTAAAGAATACTTTTCCAGAGGATGTGACAGGGACCAAGGGCTTTCTCCATCCTCTGGTCATTCCAGCTCCTCTTCCAGCCCCATCAGCCTTGTCCCCCGGGTGGCTAGTTTTGCTTCACTCTCTATAACTCTCTATAACTCAAAGCCCACCATCTCCCTGCTCTGTGATGACAGCCTCCCTGGTGTCCAGATGAGAAAGTTCTTAGCCCCCGTCCTTGAGCCCACAGAGTGAGACGATGGCCTGCAGAATCCATACTGAGCATCTGAAAGACACACCACCTTGAAAACAAAGACACTTGGAACCTCCTGAGGTTCCTCCATGTTCTAGAAATCCAACGCAAAGCTGAAAGATGTCTCCACTAATGGAAAAAAAAAAATGTGTTCAGTGGAAGGCTTACATGGATAAAAGCTTCTGGTTCTCAGCTGGAAGCACCGTGTTGGCTAGACGCTAATGCCCTCCCACACAGGCTGCCGGTGACCCAGCGCTCACACGTCCACAACGTCTGTGCACCAGACAACGTCAACCAGGTGACAGACCAGAGGCTGGCAAACTACAGCCCATAGTTGTCCCTTGAGTATTTCCATCTGTTTTAAACAATATCTGGTTTTGGTCTTTTGGAAAACTGGTCGAGCATATAGTAGCAGGTCCTGAGAACACGGTTTCTAGATGAAACCACGTTCCACTTACAGAACGTTTCCTCAGAACATAAACCCTATTAAATGTGAGGATGTCTACGGAAGCTTGGGATTCGCTCAGTAAACTACTTACAAATAAAATGTTTTTTGATATATGCTGTATTAGCTTCTCCAGAGAAACAGAATCATAGGATATGTATAGAGAGAGAAAGAGAGATTTATTTTAAGGAATTGGCTCATATAATTGTGAGACGTAGCTGGCCTGAAATCCTCAGGGAGCACTGTGGGCTGGAGACCCAGGGAACAGTTCACACTGCAGCTCAGGTCGGAAGGCCTTAGGCAGACCGCATTCCTTCTTCCTAAAATTCAGTCTTTCCTTCTAAGGCCTTCACCTGATTGGATGAGGCCCACCCATACGAAGTAAGAAAATTTGCTTTAATTAAATTTTACTATTCAAATGCTAACTAATTCTAAAAAAGTACCTTAATAGGGGCATCTAGACTGGCCTTTGACTAAACACTGGGTATGGCACAGCCCAGCTGACACATTAAATTGCCCAATGCACATTCACACATATACCGAGGGATGGTTAGTAGTAAGAATGTCCATGGAGCGAGCTAATTGTCTACCTGCGGGCAGCCATAGTTTTCTGGGCTAAAATCCTATGAAATAAAATAAAAGTCAATAGCATTAGACATTCTTCATTCCTAAGAATAAATACCTCGATGGACCTAAGTTGTCCTTTCTGGAAACTGAGGTGATTCCGTTTGTGCAGGGTGCTTTAACAAAGTGGTGTAGTGCAAGACCCAGGGCACAGGTTTTAGACTCAGTCCGATCTGAGTTCACACCTTGGCTCCTTTCTAGACTCCCTGCGTAACCTTGGACAACTGATGTAATCTCTTTGGGCTTGTTTCCCAACCTGTCCGGTGAGCACAGAAGCATGGAAGTCGTAGAGCAGCATGAAGAGGTGTGCGTGAGACCCCGAAGGGAGTGCTCGGAGGCACACGACTGTGGCTCAACAAAGCAGGGCTATGAGAGCGAGCCAGAAAGGGCTTCAAATTACTGTCTACCATGTGCAAGATAACAAAGGCAGACTCACCCGAAGGCCATAAGGTTACCTGAGCAGTAAAAATATCTGAGCTTCAAGACAGAAGGGGAATTGGCAGTGGCCAAGACTCTGCAGAGTTTCTAGGCAGGTGAGGACGTGGAAGATGCAGCCAGTTGGTCCAGGGCCAGGTGTAAGGGGATGACCGTCTCCATGCTGATTTCACAGGGCAATTAGTAGCAGAAAACACAATCAGGTTGGCAGGGTATCTGAGTGTCTTGAACATTCTAGAGCAAAAATATTTCCACACTGTCATGAGAGCTGTCTTTTTTAACATGATCATAGCTACATAGAAGAAGATTGGCAGGAAGGTTTAATTGCTTTCCCATGTATTATATGCAAAATTTTGATGAAATAGATTTACCTAATAAATGGTTAAGATACTGCTGTACATATGAGTTCAGCTCCACTAATACCAGACTAATCCTTCCCAATGAGAACAACCATAAAATCTGAGAAAATATTGTTGAAATGTATTTAAAATTGTCATAAAACTAATACAGCAATAAAAATAAATTACAGAACTGAGGTTTGAGAGAAAAATAAAACAGGTGAGTCTAACATTTGGGAACTTTTACCCCAGAAGCTTCTTCTCTCGCTGAAATGAGCAACAGAACACAAAGTGACGACCAGAGCCTTTGAGAGACTCCCAAGGATAGAGAAAAAACTGGATCTCAGGATACTCCAGGAACAGAGGGCCGCTCTATAAATATCTAGGCATCAAGTTGGAACATCAAAGAGGTAAAACTTAAGAATAAAGGGGGAGCACCTGGGGAGCACAGCCTGTTAAGCATCTGACTCTTGATTTTGGCTCAGATCATGATCTCAGGGTCATGGAGTTTGAGATCATTGAGATCTCAGGGATTGAGCCCCAAGTTGGGCTCCATGCTCAGTGGGGAGTCTGCCTGAGATTCCCTCCTTCTTCCTGTCTCCCTGCTTACATACCCTCTCTAAAATAAAAATAAATTAATCTTGAAAAAAAAAAAAACCTAGGAGGGGCGCCTGGGTGGCTCAGTGGGTTAAGCCGCTGCCTTTGGCTCAGGTCATGATCTCAGAGTCCTGGGATTGAGTCCCGCATCGGGCTCTCTGCTCAGCGGAGAGCCTGCTTCCCTCTCTCTCTCTCTGCCTGCCTCTCCATCTACTTGTGATTTCTCTCTGTCAAATAAATAAATAAAATCTTTTAAAAAAAAAACCTAGGAATAAGGGTAAACTAGAAATAAACTGGCTTTCAAAAATAGACAACAGTCAAGCATTGACCCACACCTGTCCCTAAGAGTCAAGGTAACCCCAACTTTGAATTCTTATGCCTAGTTAGGGTCGTCTATGTAGGAAGAGCGCATCACACTGAGCCTCAAATTATTTCTACAAGTTTTCAAATACAATGTCTGCACCAGTCAAAAATTATCATGCAAGAGGAGATAAGAAAACATTATTTAAAATACAGAAAAACCTCAACCCACAAGTGATCCAGACTATGGCATTGTCAGACACAGGCGGAAAGTAACAGGCTCAATGTGCTGAGAAATTTTGCACAGAACTAGAAACTATTTTTGTAGAGAGCTACAAAGTATTTATAAAAGCCCAAGCAGCTCTTCAAGGACCAAAAATATAATGACACCATGTTAAATGAATTTAATAGAAAATTATGAAGAGCTGAAAACAGAATTAGCAAGCTGACAGGTTGGTCAGTAGGAATTACCCAGATAACATGATGAAGATGACAGAAAGAACACAGGAGAGGCAGGAATGTGGCAAGAAGGTCTCTATTACCTGCAACTGAAGACCCAGACACAAGGAGAAAAATGAAGAAGCAGAGGAAATTATGATAATTTTCCAAAACTAATGAAAGAACTAAAGCCATATGTTCAATCAGCTCCACAAACCCAAACAGGATAATTACAAAAACCCCCACTTACACACAACATCGGAAAATGCAGAAAAACAAGTGAGAAATCAGGCAGAGAGAAAAGATGAGTGATTGCAGAGTGGTGTCAGTAAGAGTTATAGCTGACTGTTTTCTAGAAATGACAGAAGACAGGAGAGAACCAAGTTCTGACTTCAGAACTTTAGAACAGCAGCAACAAAACCAAGAATTTAAATTAAGATTCTAGGAAAAATATATATCAAGAATGAATGTAAAATTAAAAGATGTTGAGTCAAAAATGAACAGAATCCATCAGCATGAAGACCACTCTGAAGGAAAGGCTGAAGGAAGTCCTCCCAGGGGAAGAGAAATGAGTCCAGGTAAGACCTGAGACCAGAAAGAGAAGGGTAAACTTCAAACTTGCAAGCAAATCTACGTAGAAGTGTCCACATCGAGTACAAAAAATACACAAAGTAAATGACAATAACACAAGCAGTGAGACAAGGCTACACACAGTCAGAGCATCCTATTGTTTCTGTTGTAGCTGGAAACTATTGGTAGGTCAGGGTGCCTGTTGCTTTCTCGAGGGTAATCACTGGCTTAAAAAGAGTACAGAATGATGAAGATAATGAGAGTGGAGGATGGAACAAATCTTAACCAGTTTAATAAAAAAGGCAATTTTATAAAGAAAACCTATCTTCCAGATAACAGGGAAGTCATTCACCAAGGAACTGTCAAGCACTGATCATAGAGCAGGTGTGTAACTGGCCCAGAAACCAGTACCTGGTAAGAAGACCCCATATCCCTCATATAGTTGTACTCTGTCTCTTGACCTCTGCCACAGAAGGGTTGTGTTGAACTGTGATGATGGTGTCGGATAATGATATATATGTATTATCTGCAGTACTATAAAGGCAGGGCCCAGGAAGTAGACAAAAGAACATGGGCTTTGAAGTCACAACAAATACAGTTTAGACCCAGTGCAACCATTAAATTACATTGTTTTGTCAGATCTTTTGACAAGAAAGATCTGGAAGAGAAAATGCAGAGTATTTATCATTTTTAAAAGTAAAATGAAACATTATAGTTTTATGACCTTACTCATAATATAGACTGTAAGTGAAATGTAGGCGGTCATATAGTCAGAAATCCCATGGGGTTAGAAGTGGATGAACCCCAGTAAAACGAAGACCCGATAAGGAATCAGGTGGTCAAATTCTCCCCAAGAACCCATCCCACATGGTGAATTTCTGAGATATTGGGAGAGTGAGAGGGTCCTCAGAGAGACAATGTAAACAGCCCCAACACATCTTGGAGCTCTAAGCTTTGAGAATAAGTGTGTAAGGTTGGTCCTGCTGGTATCTAGTCAGGAATCACTGCCCTGAGCTTGTGCGTCCTTCACTCTGGTCTGTCAGAAAAAGCTCTCTCCAGTTCAGGAAAGAGCAAAATCATGATAATCAATGACATGGTGCCTTAACCCACACCTTCCTTGGGAACTCTGAGAGAGTCCATCTAACCGTGGATGGTGTAAGTGATATTCCTGGTGGAGCCTGGCCTATTAATCTTCCTTCATCTTCTCTCATCTTCCTCTGAGCACTTTGCCTCAGTTTCAACGTCTCACTTCATGGGGCCATCAGACAGGGATGGATGGCATCCTGATTTCAATACCACATGTGTGAGGATAGATCCATGAGAGGGCCCTTCTGTTATTCCTTATTATAATTTTTCCAAAAAAACTATCCCAAACAAGAGGCATAAAACTCCATTAAGGAGAGTTTCCAAATGTACTAACCAGGCTCATTATAATGACTAAATCCTGGGGCTTCAGGCTTAGATTAGATTTACTTAGAGGTAAGCACCTGAAACAGAGTAAGTTCTACAAACAATAGAATCACCATCATCATTATTGTCATCATCATCTCTCCCATCCTTGTTCTCCATCAACATCCACACCATCATCATACCATCTTCATTATCATCACCATCAACACCATCATTATCATCATCATCTTCACCACCATCATCACTATCACCATCACCATCATTATCACCATCATGATCATCATCACTATCACCATCACCGTCATCATCACTATCATGATCACTGCCATCATCACATCACCATCATTACCATCACCACCACTATCACCATCACCATCAACACCGTCATCACCACCACGATCATCACATCACCATCACCATCATCATCACCATCATGATCATCACCATCAACACCATCATCACCACCACCATCATCACATCACCATCATCGCTATCACCATCACCACCATCGTCACTATCACCATCACCACCATCATCACATCACCATCATTACCATCATCATCACATCATCATCCATGCCATCATCACCACCACCGTTATCTATCATCATCATTACTATCATCATTATTCTGGAGCTGGAATATTATTTCTTCCCTCTTTGCTTTTCCAGTCTCCCACACTCCTGAGTGCTCCTCAGACCTCTGGAATGAAGTGCACCCAGCTATGCCCATATCAGAGGCACTGGCAAAGTGGCGTGCTCCCCACTGACCACATGAAAATGGCAGGGATGCATGTCAACAGCCACCATGCACTGTGTGAACCAGGCACACCACAGACAAGCCTGGACACACGGCTTTGAGCTCAGTGGACACCGAGCAGGAGGACCCCAGTCCCAGGAAGTGGTATGACCAGATGGCTAAGAATAAAGATAGTGAGAAATTGGCTGCCTGTGATCTTGAGAGCACAACTGACTCATGGCCATGGGGAGCCTTTTTGGAGACTTTCACCTTGATGTTTTGAATAGAGCTCATTGTGATGCATGCCTGTTCTGCTTATTTATAGTGATGAGATAAAGCCCAGGTGAGTTCTTTGGCAGCAGGGAATGCTGCTGTTTTTAATCAAAGCAAATAAAAAGACAATCTCTTTATTGAAAAGATGTATCCTCAAGGCCTTTTACAGACTGCAGATGTGTGCACCTTAATCTTACATTCCTTTGAAAAATGAACGCTCTTGAAAAGCAATCTATATATTCCTAATTTCACAAGGAAATACTTGAATAGTTCTGCCTTTCTGAAACAGAAAAGAAAAGAAAGGGGTAAAAAGTAAGCCGGCTGTGATACAGGAACCATGCCATGTACCAGCTCGAAGGCCACATGCTAGGGGAAAACAAAGTTCAAGGCCACCCAGCCTCCGGCTGCTAAGAAGCAAATTCGATTTTGCAATATAAACACGACAAGTCAAGACAATGACTGAAATATGAGGTTGCAAAGGATGAGCACAGCAGCAGAACCCAGACTCTCCGGGGTGATAGCTGCAGACGTACGTACTGTCAGAAGACACGTCACACCCACAGTGAACGGTGAGGCTGCACGTCACCCAGTGTCCCCTACATAACAACCACAGCTAGTGGGGTGTGTGGATCATCATGCTAAAATGCAATAAAGGACACATCAACCTCTGTGTGGAGGGGTCAGAGTTTGGGGGAGACCAGCATGTGCATGGCCCTGTGTCTCCTGCACGTGGTTTGCATTTGTTTGTCTCCAGCTGAGGCAAAGCCAACTTTGGTCTTGATGGAAATTTTATAGTCAAAAGACTAAGAGAGCCATAGGCTTCCTAGTTTTAACATCATCCAATCTCTTTGTATCATGTAGAAGGAAACTGAGGTCCAGCAAGGTGAGCTAGAGGCTCATTCAGGTGATGGTTCAGGGTTTTTCTTCAGAGTCAAAGTGGGGGTTGTGATGTGCTCTTCTTGGGGAGGCCGATGGCCTGCTCAGTCACATCAGCCCAGAGGCCATGTCCACCCATTTGAACCAGCAGGTGTTTGGCATCTTGGAGTGCCGAAACCACACAGCCATTGGCATGAGAGTCCGCAGTCAGTCTGGCTGCCAGAGAGCAGCAGCTCCGGCTTTGGTCCCCTGCCTGCATCTGGCCATCCCATGGATCTGAGCCCGTCTACTGGTGCAGGTCTGGCCGCCTCAAAGAGGGTGGGCGGCCCTTGCTGGAGAGGCAAAGGGTCTGTAGCTGAAATGGAAGCTCTCCTAGTGGCTGGGCCAGATGCAGGCACGGGAGCATCCAGAGCTGCCCATTGCCTGGGGAGGCAGGCACAGAGCCATTGTGGCTACCAGTGCAGGACCAGAGGCTGTGCGCTTTGCCTCAGCTCTGCTCTTTATTCACTCACAGGAGCCTCAGCTCTGCTCTTCATTCACTCACGGGAGCCTGAGCAGGTCAATTTGCCTCCATCCCAGCTTCCTTACCAGATCAGAAGCCCACCTCTGGGCTCTAGTGAGATGTTCTAATGCAGTGCAGGCATGTGCTCAGGCCGTTCCAATGCTGCCTGCCATCACGAGTACTTCACAACTGGTGGCTACTTTTAGGTATTATTATTATGTGTCCGGTCTTGTTTCTCTCTTCTGTTTTTCTTTAGGGAATTCCCTATACACTGGAAATACCGAAGATACAGACACGGAGAAGCTGAAGGCAGAAGCCTTCCCTTACAGAGCACACAGAGGGCCTTCTGTGGCCTAACCTGGTCTGTAGTTTCTGACCCCAACCCCCACAGTGGGCCAAGCCCAGTTCCCAAAAGAGCAGCTCTGTGGGGACAGGGACTCTTTCCCTTGGCCACACACGCTCTGGCTAGGCAGGCAAAGTCAGGACACACAAGCTCCAGGACACCTCTCACCAAGAGAGGCCCTGGCTAGCGTCAGCATGTCCCCACTAGAAAGAGTTGGACTCTTTCCTCTGAGACTCACCCCATCAAAGGAGGAAACCTAGGCAGGGACCCTCATAATGGATGGGGGTGGGGGACAGGGAAGTGCTGATGCCCAGGCAGGGTAGGGCCTGGGTCAGCATGCTAGAACACAGCACTGGTGGTGTGCAGTGATGGGGGGCTTTGCACTCTGGGGTCCAGCAGGAGCCAGGGTGGGACCCTGTGCACACATAGCACAGTTCAGTCCTCAAATTTGCCAGCTACACCTGAGCCTTAAGATCTTTGCCTCTACTCTTTCCCCTGCCTGGGACACTCCCACCCCAGACAGCACCATGCCCAGCCTCTGGTCCCTCCCCTTCCTTCAGGGACAGGGGAGCTGGGCAGTCCTGGGGAGGTCTAGCTATCCTCGGGATATATGTTGAGGACACAACTCTCAAGATTTGCCGAGGGACGGGGATGTGGAAGATATGAGAAATCAGTGGCAATTACTCAGAGTTCCCTGGGCCCTCATAGTGGGCAGAATGGAGCTGCTGGGTTCCATGATATAGATAGCAGGGGACAGGTAGTAAGGGAACACTGAGGGATTACATCTGAACATGTCACATCTAGGACACCCCTTGGACTCACTTGATAGCCAGCCACTTAGAGTTGAAAGTCTGGAGTCAATACATGGGTCATGGCTGGAGGCACAAATTGGGAACCAAAAGTGCATGTATGACATTTAAAATCAGAAGAATGAAGTGACAGCAGAGAAGGGAAGAGGCATTAAAGCTTGGAAAGCAAGGAGGGGAAGAGAACCCACCTGCCCTAATGGAGGACTGGAGCTCCACCAACCACAGGAGGTGCAGAAAAACAAGCAAGTCCCCTCATTTCAACCACCCTGTGAAGTCTTATTCCTTTTCTAATTTGAGGAAATGGTTTGAGTAACTTGCCTGAGATCACTGAGCTGGAGAGATATTGATTTGGGATTCAAATCCAGGTCCTGCAGACCTGAGACACACTGGCTTTTCTACCACAGTAGAAACTTACTGCTCAATAAAGGATGGTGTATTCTGTATGGATATTATGCCATGTGTCATAGGCATGGGGTTCCCTTGGCCACTGTATCAGTCACACCACTTCCAACTGCACTGATTTTTGTGGGTTTTCTTTGTCTTTTCCAAAGTGCCTTGTTTACAGTTTTTTAAATTAAATATAAGAAAATGAGTCCAGATGTGTACAGTTAAACAAACATCATAAAGTGATAATCATCAATGAGCTTCTTGTATCTGTGAGTCAATATCCTTCATCAGGAGGACATTTGGGAAATTCTCAGCCATCACGTCTTTGAAGATATCTCTGATCCTCTCTTTTTCCACTGTATATTTTTTCCTGTTTTGTCAAAGATTATTTGCCCATAGAGTTGAGGGTCCATATCTGGGCTCCCTATGCTGTTCCACTGGTCTATGTGTCTGTTTTTATGCCAGTACCATGCTGTCTTGGTGATCACAGCTTTGTAGTAAAGCTTAAAATCAGGTAACGTGATGTCCCAAGTTTTATTTTTGTTTTTCAACATTTCCTTAGCAATTTGGGGTCTCTTCTGATTCCATACAAATTTTATGATTATTTGCTCCATCTCTTTGAAAAATATCAGTGGAATTTTTATTGGGATGGCATTAAAAGTATAGATTGCTCTAGAAAAAAGACAGTCTCTTCAATAAATGGTGCTGGGAAAACTGGACAGCTATACGTAGAAGAATGAAACTCAACCATTCTCTTACATTGTACACAAAGATAAACTCGAAATGGATAAAAGACCTCAACGTGAGACAGGAATCCATCAGAATCCTAGAGGAGAACATAGGCAGTAACCTCTTTCATATCAGCCACAGCAACTTCTTACAAGATATGTCTCCAAAGGCAAAGGAAACAAAAGTGAAAATGAACATTTGGGACTTCATCAAGATCAAAAGCTTCTGCACAGCGAAGGAAACAGTCAACAAAACAAAGAGGCAACCCACGGAATGGGAGAAGATATTTGCAAATGACAGTATAGACAAAAGGTTGATATCCAGGATCTATAAAGAACTCCTCAAACTCAACACACACAAAACAGATGATCATATCAAAAAATGGGCAGAAGATATTTACAGACACTTCTCCAATGAAGACATGCAAATGGCTATCAGACACATGAAGAAATGTTCACCATCACTAGCCATCAGGGAGATTCAAATTAAAACCACATTGAGATATCACCTTACACCAGTTAGAATGGCCAAAATTAGCAAGACAGGAAACAACATGTGTTGGAGGGGATGTGGAGAAAGGGGAACCCTTCTTACACTGTTGGTGGGAATGCAAGTTGGTACAGCCTCTTTGAAGAACAGTGTGGAGATTCCTCAAGAAATTAAAAATAGAGCTTCCCTATGACCCTGCCATTGCACTACTGGGTATTGCCCCAAAGATACAAATGTAGTGAACAGAAGGGCCATCTGTACCCCAATGTTTATAGCAGCAATGGCCACGGTCGCCAAACTGTGGAAAGAACCAAGATGCCCTTCAATGGACAAATGGATAAGGAAGATGTGGTCCATATACACTATGGAGTATGATGCCTCCATCAGAAAGGATGAATACCCAACTTTTGTTGCAACACGGACGGGACTGGAGGAGATGATGCTGAGTGAAATAAGTCAAGCAGAGAGAGTCAATTATCATATGGTTTCACTGATTTGTGGAGCATAACAAATAGCATGGAGGACAAGGGGAGATGGAGAAAGAAGTTGAGGGAAATTGGAAGGGGAGGTGAACCATGAGAGACTGTGGACTCTGAAAAACAATCTGAGGGGTTTGAAGGGGCGGGGGTGGGAGGTTGGGGGAACAAGGAGGTGGGTATTAGAGAGGGCATGATTGCATGGAGCACTGGGTGTGGTGCAAAAACAATAAATACTGTTACACTGAAAAGAAATAAAAAATTTAAAAAAATAAATAAAAGGAAAAAAAAGATATCTCTGATCCCTTCTCTGTTTTCTCACCTTTGGGCTGTCAATCCGATGAACATCCAACCTTTCATTCTGCTGCTCTGCCTGTTCTTTGCCATATTTCCCATCCCTTCCTCTTTCTGTGACTCAGTCTGGATATTTTCCTTCTCCTACCTCTGGTTCTCGGGAAAAACCTGACTTTTGATTCTTGAACATATTCATCACAATTATTTTAAGTCCGTGTCTGCTGATTCCAGTGTCTGGGTTTGGTTTGGTTCCTATTGTCTGGCTGATTTGTCTCACCCTGCTTGTTTCCATTTCACTAGCATTCTGTGGGGAAGGCTACCTCTCACCTTGGCCTAGTGGTCAGGGTTGGGAGAATGGGCAGTGCGGCTCCTTCCGAAGACCTAAATGGTTTCTGACTTAGTCCTTCTCTTACATACGATCTTGTAAGATTCTCACCTGAAAGTCTGGGATAATTCCAAGGACTTCTTCAGGAAGGTGTCTGAGATCCTGTTTCTGTCCTCTGAGGCCCAAGAGACTGTTGAGAGCTCAGCAACCCCTCCGAAGTTTGGTTACTACAGTATCTTCAGGGTAGAGTGGCACCTGACCTTAGGGTTTTTCAGCAGTTGTCATCCTGCCGGGGTCCTGGACCTCAAATCCTGTGGCCTTGAAACGGCCACGACCACAAACAAACTGGTCTCTTTCCTTTCTCCTGTGTTCAGTTTTTTTTACCGTTTTAGATGAAAAGGTTGGTCTGCATTATCTAGACTTCATCACCAGAAATAGAAGTCTTTTCTTAGTTGCTTATAACAGGTTCACAAGGGTCCTTTTAGCTTCATAGTCCATCAGCATGGCAGAGTCCTAGAAAGACACAGTTCACTGGGCTGTCCCCACAGGTACAAACACAAATGACTTTATATAGTGCATTAAGCACACTCATTCAAGTAACCTCCTTAATGAAGCTTCTTTTTTTTTCCCTGCCTCCTTTTGTGTCAGAAGGGGCTTAAAGAGTTCATTTTTTATGAAATTAGTAAATCTCTGTTGGGTTTCAGCATGTTGTGTTCTTAGAAACTGTCCACGTCTCATTAAAACATGTGGGTTATAAGTTTCTAAGTAGCAGTTGGGGCAGGATACAGTGTTTCAGGATGGACAACCTAACCTCAAACTTATTTTCAGGGGGAATAAGGAACTCTAATTAAGAAGAAAATGACAGATCAGAGAAAATAGCATCAGGCAAGTCTATCCTACATAGCCTAATTTATTATCCATTTCTTCTTCAGACACAGCCTGCAGGATGAGAGCCAGTAATTAGTTTGAGCTGAAGCCTTGCTCACAGTCTGCCTTTGTGTATCCCCCAGACTCTGGGCCTTGTTACACTTGGGACCCCATCTCAAAGCCTGAGGCACGAGGGCTGGGCAAGGACGCACAGAAGGGGGGCTCACTGTACAGCGTAGAGATGGGGTTGGGGGAGCTGCCCCCGTACAAATGGGCAAAGATGTCCTCCCAGATGCAGGTGGGAAAGGCGGGGAGAAGGGCCCACACACCCCTTGCCTTATCACTATTTTAGGTCACTTAGAAAACATACTCCCTAAAAACCTTTATCTCCTGTTCCAAAGCTTACCAATGACCACCGTGTTGAGAAACATTCTGAGGTGGAATCCAGGTCAATGACAAAGGACACTAAGTGTCAGGCTTGCAGGGCACAGGTGTTTCTGTATTTGCCACTTCTCCCATTAAAATGTGTGCAACGACCATTACTCCAGACTTGCTGTGGTATGTGAGGGTGCATCATTATTTTTTCTCTTGTTTCTAAATCAACCTCATGATATAGGTAAGGCAGGTATCATAAATCCTATTTACAAGTAAGAAAGCGGCAATATGGAATGTCCCAGGATTTGACCACATTACCCCCAGCTCCTTACTGACTGTTGCTCCCAGTTCTGTTCCACTTTCCCACCGTCGCAAGGAAGACAGCAGGTGCCTGATGACCAGGCATCACATTGGGGAAAAAAAAAAAAATGGATCAGGCAAAGATATTCACAACTTTGGTCGCAAAGAACACAGGAAATATTCTCTAAATAGCAAATGAGTCTATCCTTTCATTTTTTAAAAGGTTTATTTATTTATTTGAAAGAGAGCAAGGGGGGAGAGAGAGCACACGTGAGGGAGGGACAAAGGAAGAGGGAGAAGCAGACCCCCTGCCAAGCAGGAGCCCCACATGGGGCTGCATCTCACAACCCTGAGATGGTGACCTGAGCAGAAATCGGGAGTCAGAAGCTCCATCAGTGGAGTCGCCAGGCATCCCCTGCCTAGTCATGCCAACAAATGAAACACGTAATTCAGAATTTATTATAAAACATAATTAAAATATAAAATTATGAATGATCATGAATAGCGTCTTTTTTCTTATCACTGATGGAAGACCACACATGGTTAATGCTCCAAACATATAAGAAAATACAAAAAAATGCCTTTAGGATTTAAAACTTTAGGTGCTAGTCATTGTGAATACCCCAAAACAAGGCAGGAAAACCGCAGTTCAATTCATTAAAATAAATATTTAATTGGACCATATGTAAAATGCATAGAACATACTAGAATATAATCGAATATGGATTGGATAAGTACGTGTACAAATGACTATAATCTCAGACAAGATATGATACATGATGTTGGAGAGACACAGGGAAAATGCCAGGGAGGTCATCGAATCAGGAGATTTGGAAATAAGCCTTCGGAATGATGACTAAAGGAGCATGAATTTCATTTTTATAAATATTTTAAATTTACTTTCAAATTCAAGAAGGAAAGAGGGAGAGGAGTATTTCTTTCAATTCTGTGGATTTAGTCCTCTCCTATTTTTTTTTCCCTCTCCTGGAGTCCTTAGATGGATATGAACAAACCAGGCTGCTAATTATTCATGTTTATGCCCAGGAACCTTTGTAGGATTGTATATAATAAGCATCCGGTAATAAACCAATTTATCTCGGGACTCATGGCATGGCTTTCAATTTCTGCTTACAGATCTTCAAAGGTTAATAAAAGGGAAAACGGTGTCTATAACTGAACCATAGAAACCAAGAATTTGGTGTGATTCCTTCACCTTAAATAGAAATATCTTTAGACTATTCAACATGGACTATTATTACTTTATTTTGTAGCTCTCCTAGAAAGAAGATAGGAGAACCCCTAGCGTCTGGTGTTCTGACACTAAAGCCCCTTTGAGTTGTGAGCTGCTCTCTGAAGGCTGGGCACACTTGCACCAGACACATGGGGAGAGACCACAGAGCGGCATGACAGATCCACGGGCAGCATCTCTGTGCTGTTGTCTCCCCTCAGACTGTCCCCTCAAGTCAGGCAGGCCTGTGACTGCTTCAGTCAGTCGATACTGTGGAAGCAACACCGCCTGACTTTGGAAGGAAGGTCACAGAAGTCAGGCAGCCTCCACGTGGCCTCATGGAGAGCCACTTCGCCAGCCCTCTCCTCACTGTCCTGTCAGAGCCCAGCCTTCAAGCCACCGCAGTGCAGGCACAGGATGTCTCAGTGAAGAAGCTGCCAGATGCGTCCTGTCCCCAACTCAGGTCACCCCAGCCATTTGAGTCTTTCCAGATGAGACCCCAGACCTTCTACACCCTGTAGAGACTCCAGCCCCGTGGGATCTGTGAACATGATGGATGGCTGCTGCTTTAGGCCACTAAGCTGCGGGTTCTTTGTTACACAGCACTCGTAGCTCCTGCACCCGCCACGGTTCTGGCCACATCACTGCAACGTGTGCGGTGTCCGCGTCCCAGTCCTTCTCTTTCCTGAGCTCATGGTCTCTGTCTGTCCTTACGCCACTTTCCCATCTTACCACTTACCCAGTTGTCACTCTATTTCTCGCGGTCATATTTTGGTGCATTTACTTCCATTTTTTAAAGATTTTATGTATTTATTTATTTATGTGCTTACTTATTTACTTATTTTCTAGAGGGGAGAGAAAGCACATGAGAGCAGGGAGAGGGGCAGAGAGAGAAGCTCAAACAGACTCCACACCAAGTGTGGTACCCAACTCGGGGCTCAATCTCATGACCCTGAAAACATGACCTGAGCTGAAATCAAAAGTCAGTCGCTTAACCAACGGAGTCACTCAGGTACCCTTATTTCCATGTTTAAAACCAGCCCAATATTTCGTGTAGATTTTTTTTTTCCATTGTATGCACTAAGGGGTGATTCTATCATGAATAGCTTTGTGTGTGATTTTGTGCTTGAGTGTGGGATTGGTTTTATAAGACAGACTTTCAGAAGTCCAATTACTAGGTTAAAGAGGATTAATGACTTAAGGCTCTGGAGGCATCCTGTCAGATTTATTTTCAAAGAGTTGTAACGATTTAGGATGACACCAATAATATATGAGCATGTCCGTATGGCTGTCCCTTCACCAGCTAAATTAAGTTTTAAAATTAAGAAAAATATTCATCTGAAGCATCACATGCACTGATTAATTTCTCTCCCCAACGCTAGACCTGGAAGAACACGAGCAGCTAGAACAATAGGCACGTTGCCGTGTGGGCGGAAAACCAGATGAAGCAGGATTTGGAAGTGAGAAAATGAAACAAACAAACAGAAATCGTAGCTGTCAGACCTGAGGGAGCCCGGGAAGGCAAGAGGGAAAAATGCAGCAGGAGGGACACTCCGAGCCTGGCCAAACCTCGGGGCACAGAAAGGGAGAGACAGACAGAGAGAGCACTAAGCAGCTGGGGGCACCATGTGTCTGGTGGGTTTCTGAGGCTCCATGAAAGTCGCTGGGGCTGAGGGTCGGGGCATATGCTGGAGGGACTCCGTGCCGGTGGGGTTTTCAGGACTGCGGGCTCTGCGGAGCAGACCACGTATTGGAGACACCCAGACAAGGGTTCTTAAGAGAAGGAGGGAAAAAAGTGCTGACCCCTGGCGTCCCTAGAATGGAATTCCCTCCCTGTTTATCACCCTGTGGTTTCGTCCGAGGGCAACTAGACTTAGAACACAAGGTTGAGACAAATAGCATTAGGGAAAAAATTACAAGAAAAAAATAACAATTTGGAATGCGAGTGCCTTTGGCCCAAAATTTGATTCAAATACTCTTACCATTGTTTTCCAGCTAACAGCTCGCCTCCTTGCAGATAAGGGCTGCTCCTAGAATGAAGACGTTTATGAGATTATTCACAATGGCATTCTAAGGAGGGTGTTTCTTGAAATCCCACTGTTTCACGGTCAGCGTGCTATGCTGTCCTATTTTTTACCGGATACCAAGGGTTTGTGATTTAAAAAAAAAAATCTGGTCTATGGGAGCTGGGTTGTGGCAGTAGCACATTATGGAAATCAATACCTGCTTAAGATGCATCACGCCATTGCAGCTGATGCCGTAGCTACCCTGTTTTCCAAGAACAATGTGAAATAAACTGCCAATTAAGCCTCCTCAACAGGAGGGGAGCAACAGCACAGTCCCTTCTTCCGGGCTCTGCCTGGTGCTGCCGGCCAGCGCCCGGTAATTCGGGACTCCTGCACTTGCAGAAAGAAATGCATCTTCCCCCAGATCACATTCACCTGCGAGGCACAGACATCTCATGTATACAAAATAATCAAAAGTTGGTTTTCTGCATGGCCAGGAAATGGGTAAATTAAATATTCTAGTTTATGATGTGAGCTCTATTTATAGATCAGGTGTGTGTGGATGGTCCATGACCAAAGGTCACTTATATTTGTATACTGACCTGTGGTATGCATGGTAATTTCCCGTGTAGTATCCCATTTCGTTAGCATGATTTGACAAAAACAAAACAATGCTAAACTAAACTAAACTAAACTGTTAATGTCTCCACTTTTCAAAACTCTGGTCCTGGATGGGTCTTGCCTCCATGCGGACAGCCAGTGAAAAGGGCAGAAATCATACTAGCACCGAAGAATGTGCTTTCAAATATGCGTTCTCCTGTGTACTTGAGCCGTGAGGCCCTTCACCACACCTGGGCCCCCAGACTCCCACCACGCCTGGGCCCTGAGATTCTAGCCTCAGCACGGATTCTGGGCTCTGCCTGAAAGCCCACCTGGGTCCTGCAGCCCTCCCCCACTTCTCCATTATAATTATCAGGTGCCCCTATGGGCTCTACCACCTGTCGTTTTCACGGTGAACCTAACACGGGCCCATGATGAATAAAAGAACTTTTAAGGTCCCAGGGGGTCTGAGGACAACCTTCGACATCATTTTCTGGAGAACTCTCTGGTTTACATGGACACTCCTAATGGAACAGAAAGTCCTCTCTCTCAGTCCAGAGCTTTTTGCAGAGATGACTGGTGTTATCCAACCAGCTTCCTGCTCAGGTAGAGAGCATTCATTGTTGGGGAAGCATTGGTTGCCTTTGTGGGCCTTTGAAAAGAAGGGGAAACAACATAGTGGCTTTGAATGCTGTTTGGTAGGAACTCTGGGAGGTGCTGACTGGCGCCAGGCTCCCAGCTGGTCCTTCAAGGGGCCGTTAGAGCATCTCTCCCAGCACCTCAGCAGACTTGCACTGTAGGACCAGAAATGTGACCACATATGGAAGGGGCAGCAGGACAAAGGACAGAGCAGCAGGGTGGTTTCAATCCAGAGTCCCCTTCTTGGCGCTGGGCAGCCTTTGGTGATGTGTCCAATTGGGGTCTTGAAAAGCAGACCTAGACAAGGAAGGGTGTGCATGTGATAGGAGGAAGGCCATGTGCAAAACAGTGCCAGGGTCAAAGCTGGACAAGGACAAGAAGGAAGCCAAGCGAGGGGTGATGTCCGCAGCGTCCTTCAAGTGCAGTTCAGCTGACCCCACAGGGAGCTCTGGGCGTGAGCTCTGCCTTCTCAAAAAAGGCAGCCAGTGCCAGGCGCCCACACGCAGGGACACAGTCAGCAGTCACCTCTAAACTCTCAGCACTTCTGCTCTGTGCAGAAGGGAGGACAGGTCCAGCAGCCCAGGTCAGAGCCTCGAGGAAGAGCCCAGCTGCTCGCACTGAATGGGCAGGGAGAGGGGAGTAGACGGGCACCAAACAGACGGGTCCCTGACGACTCACTGCTGAGTTTCTGGGACTAATCCCACGGCTTCTCTGCATCCCTCCCACTCATCACCTGCCTTCCGCGGAGCCTCCTGCTGCCACCTCTCCAAACCGCCGAGCCCTTGACTTTGCCTGAGCCACAAGGCACCTCCAGATCCCCCTGGAGCCTTAGCAGACTGCCCAGAGCATGGCACTTCTCCAACACCATCACCACTGACCTCCTCCCACCTCTGGCACCACCACCACTTCCAAAACTGGTCAAGATACCAACACATGGGATCCGCACCCCAGCAGTTGCCCCGGGGACATGCAATCTCATCTACTTGGGGGATGTTTGCCAGTATGAGTCAGGATAAAAAAGACCACAACTTTCTCCTCTTTTCTCCTTCCTGTGGTGGTTTTTCCTGGAGCCATCCTGCAGAGCAGGTTCGCCTGTGCACACCTAACTGGCCGTGGCTCTCCCTGGCTCCACTTCCCACCTGCTGTGAACTGAATGTGTTCCCCCAATTCATACGCTGAAGCCTAAACCCAGTGAGATGGTATATGGAGATGGGCTCCTCAAGAGGTAACGAGGTCTCCACAAGGTGATAAAGGTGGAACAGGCAGGATGGGATTTGTGTCCTCATAAGAGAAGTCACTAGAGGGATCACTTCTTCTGTGCTCCTCTGACATGCAAGGATGCAGCAAGAAGACGGCAGTCTGCAGACTTGGAGCAGACCTCCCTGAGTTTCCCAGCATCTTGATCTCCAGACTGATAAGAAATAAATATGTGTCATTTAAGCGGTCCAGTCTGTGGTCGTTTGTCATGGCAGCCTGAGCAGATGAAAACAGCACCCCTGGTGCCTCACGCTCCTCCCTCACTCCCCAACACACATAATTCAGCAGCACATAATCCTTTCCCCAGGCTCTGCTTTCTGGAGAATGAAGGTTTGGTCTCAAGTATTTCGTTTGTTTGTTTATTTGTTTGTTTGTTTGTTTAAATAGAGACTGGAAGGCTTGCTGTGAGAATGGAATCAAACGTGAAGAAGCCATCATTTCACATGCATTAGCTGCCTCTTGATATGGTGCTAAACTTCCTACAAACAGGATTCTCAGTCCTCAAACAACCTGTGGAGGCAGTCCTGCTTCATGGAGGAGGAAAGTGATGCAGAGAAATTTGCAGAGATTTGGTCAAGGTCAAATTGAGGGGTCAGGGGCTCCCCAGGGCTCCACACTTGCCATTCCAGCCCTGCGACGACACTTTCTTTACCACTGTATGGGATCTGGAAAGCCAGGAGTGGTTAGTAGGTGATGACTTTCCTGCCCCTCCAGCTGTGTTTACCATTATGATGGAACACCAGCTTTCTTTAGTTCAACATCATTTTGTAACATGATCATCCCCAGACGTGTGTTTCTAGCTCTGGAGACCACCATCCGCATGACATCTCCTATAAGCACTGCTACAACATTGGGAATTGAGTCTCAGAAAAAGCAAAATGAATGGACTATTGAAAAGATGCCATAAAATTACTCTGCACAATCCGTAAACACGCACAAGTAGCCATTTAATAAATATGTATTCCCGGAAGCTGTGTTATTGCTGAAACTACTCTCGCAGCATATTGATTCTTATTGTAGTACTGAAAAGTTATTCAATTTTATTATATTTGGTTCTTTTTGACTTAATGATTTTACAAATAACTCTTTGATTCCAGGGAAACAGATGAATTAGAAGTCAACAATCAGAATCGAGTCATGCTTGAGTCCAGAGCCCCTTGTGTTCTTTCTCCGTATTCTCTGCCGTGCACAGCACAAGGGTCGCACATTGAGCCTCTCCTCTCACCTCTTTCCTTTCAGCCATAGACGGAATTTTTTATCCCTCATGGGAAGCCGGCATGGTATGCTACTTCCAGATAGTTGGAGAAATCGATGCCAGCTACTTTCCGTGTTCTTGTGCAGCTTTTAGGCACAAGCCTAGCCCCGGGGCCGGTGGAGAGTGGCAGACCGAAGAAGGAAGCGGCCAAGGGTCTTCGTGCCCGAGCGAAGGGCGAAGGGCAGAGTCTGGGCAGTGGGGGAACCTCCTCAGGAAGGCTGCAGGGGGTGAGGCTTCCGTTGTTGAAATGCATGGTACTTGTCCAAGAGTCTGAAGGGAAGGAAATCCCAGATACAGGTAACATGAGCCAAGCCATGGGGGACAGAAGTGTATCCAGCTGATGTTCACAGTGCACAGTGGTGTGTGAGAAGAGGCTGTGGAAGCAAGGGGCCAGTAATGCCGGTTCCCCATGGGCCCACCAAGTAGCCTGGGTGGCAGGTGAGTGGAGGCAGGTGCCCTGTCAACGCAGTGGAATTAGCGTCCTCACGACCAGCGGGGGAAAATGATTCAAGCCTGGAAGGAGTCTGAGGACTCCCTGTGTGTCATCTCCAAGGTGAGGGGTGCTAGGGGACGGACAGGCTTCCTGGCCTCACCCGAAAGGAGAGGACTGAGTGTACCAGGAATAGGACTGAGTGTACCGATCCGGAGAACGGCAAGGTCGCGTCCGTCATGGTCTGAAGCTGGGTGATTCCGTGTCCCTAAGAGGAACTGGGAGATCGGGTACTGTTGAACTGCTTCTTTCTAAGCTCCCAGGCCTTACCTTCCTTCTGCTCTGGAACTGGTGGCCTATCTCAGTTTGGAGGCAACTGTCTTCTTCAACTCTGTGCTGATGACATCCTGTGCCATGGGATACAGTGAGGGCCACAGGCTGCAGCTGGGCCCCCTCATGGGATTCTGCAGTCCACCTGAGCACCCCATGGGAGACAGAATATGGTGTGGCTCTCAAGGGGCAGTGGTGGGACTATGGAAAGGAGCTGCTGCTCCGGGATCAGAAGCAAAGGGCCTCATACACCCTAAGGGGAGGGGAGGCGGCGAGAGGCTGTGAGGGTGAGTGGGACTGCCTGCATGCCTTGTGTTGGCGTGGACCAGGGTGACAGGGTGCAGGCGGGGTCGACAAAGCTCCCATACCCATCCACTCCGTGGTTCCCGTCACAGTCAAGCACTTAAGCCTGTGACGAATGTGAGAACCGACGTTCTCCCACCCGGTGTACTCACCTAGGATAACCCACAATGCACTGCTCTCAGAAGAAAGGAGCACCTGGTGACTGAAACCCTTGCAGCCTCGAGACGGAGAGATTACAGTTCAACCAGTTTTCAGCCAACCTCCGCTTTTCACTGAGGAAATAATGCACAGGTGCATCGTGAAGGAGTTTGTGACCAGCAATTACGCACACTGTTTTAGGGAATCTGGATTCAGAAATATGAAGGCCCCTTTCTCCAAAAATGCCAGCCTGAAGATCCCCTTGTCAATCACTTCAAGAACGTTTCCTTCCAAATAAATCACTTTTCACACTAGGTGACCTGCTTCCTCCAAAATGGGATGCTGTGCTGGTGTGTTAGTGTGGGTTCTCCAAAGGCACAGACCAATAGGACATTAGTAATGAATACGTCATTTTCCTCTCTCTGGAGAACCCTGATATCACGGATGGATGGATAGATGATAGGTAGATAGATCTTTATAAATCCATAGATACATAGATAGATTCTCTCTATAATTCTACCTATCTACCTATTTATATAATATCAGTCCAGGTTCTTTAGAGACAGAGGACCAATAAGACATATATTAGGAATATGTAGTTCTGTGTCTCTGCAGAACCCTGACTAATGCACTGTAGGTAGATAAGAAAAAGACAGCAGATACATATTAGTTTCAGACATATATAGATATGCTATCTCTATATAGCTATACAGCTATTTATGTGAATAGATACGGAGAGATTCTGTCTACCTATATACATATCTAAACCTATATATCAGGATGCCTGGGTGGCTCAGTGGGTTAATCCTCTGCCTTTGGCTCAGGTCATGATCTCAGGGTCCTGGAATCGAGCCCCGCATCAGACTCTCTGCTCAGTGGGGAGCCTGCTTCCCCCTCTCTCTCTGCCTGCCTCTGTCAAATAAATAAATAAAATATTTTGGAAAAAAAAACTATATATCTATGGTAGATGTTAATCACATTTGGAAAGTTCCTTCACAGCAACATCTGTTGGACCAAACATCTGAGCGCCACAGCCCCGCCAAACCGTAGAGTAGAGAGCTAACCAACCGAGCTGGCATGGGGTTCCTTCCCTCCAGAACTTCCACGGGGCAGGAACAGCCATCCTTCCCCAGAGAGCACGCACGCCGCTGAGTCCATCAGCCCTGCATGAGGAAGCAAAGAGAGCTGAGGTGATAGGAAACCAGGGAGGGTGGAGGGTCTGGGGGAGGACAGGTAGAGCCAGCTCTTCTAGGGGTGTTCTCAAGATCTGCTCCTTTCTCCCCACAAGAAATCTCCCTGAAGTCCACTTCACATTTCAGCTTTGCTCTCTCAGCCTCAGGGGTAGCAATAGTACCCAATTTCACACCAGGAAAAACCATTTTTAATGGATTTTACACACACTGAAATGCTCAGATGTCAAGTGAACTATTCCATGAGGTGCTGTGAATATCCACTGAGGCACACAGCACTTCGCTGAGCAGAAAGTTGTCTTGCTCCTTCCCCAGACAATTCCTCAGTCTTTGAGGCAAGCACTGATCTGATTTCTACCACCACAGGTCTCTTTTGCTTATTCTGGCAATTTGTATCTATGGAATTACACAGGTTATATATTTTTGTGCTTTGTTTTTCACTCAGCCTATTATTTTTGAGACACATAGTGTGTGCATGTGTAGTTCATTTCTTCTCATTGCTGAATAATATTCAACTGTGTGAACAAAGCATGGCTTATCCATTCTGTGGATCAATAATTCAGGTGTGACTACTATAAATATCCTATTAAGGGCTTTTCTTGGACACACACGTTTATTTTGTACAAATACCTAAGAGTGGGATTACCGTGTCATAGGAACTGACAGTTTGAGAAAGTGGTTATATTCCTGCCAAAAACATGCGAGAGTTCTGGTGTCCTTTATCTCTTCCAGTCTCTGCTGTGGTCAACCCTATGCATGCAGACATTCTGGCACAGCATGTATATCATTAATACATCATATCATAGCCAATATTGCATTGGGTTTCTAATGTCTAATTTTCTTGATGATTAATAAAGCTGAATACTTTTTCATGTGCTTATTAACCATTGTGTGTGTGTGTGTGTGTGTGTGTGTGTGTGAAATGATTATTTGCCTTTAACACTTCGACACTGTGTTGACTTATTATTGAATTCAGGAGGTCTTTATATATTCTAGATACAAACACATTGTCTTGTGAATATATCCTCACAGTCTATGACTTGCTCGTTTATTTTCTTTTCTTTTAGTTTAGTTTATTGATAGTGTTTAACTTTTCTTTATTTTTTGGGGGGGGGGTGATTTTTTTTATTTAATTTCTTTTCAGTGTAACAGAAGTCATTGTTTATGCACCACACCCAGTGCTCCATGCAATACACGCCCTCCATAATACCCACCACCAGGCTCCCCCAACCTCCCACCCCCTGCCCCTTCAAAACCCTCAGATTGTTTTTCAGAGTCCATAGTCTCTCATGGTTCATCTCCCCCTCCAATTTCCCTCAACTTCCTTCTCCTCTCCATCACCCCGTGTCCTCCGTGTTATTCCTTATGTTCCACAAATAAGCGAAACCATATAATATTTGACTCTCTCTGCTTGACTTATTTCACTCAGCATAATCTCTTCCAGTCCCGTCCATGTTGCTACAAAAGTTGGGTATTCGTCCTTTCTGATGGAGGCATAATACTCCATAGTGTATATGGACCCCATCTTCCCTATCCATTCATCCGTTGAAGGGCATCTTGGCTCTTTCCACAGTTTGGTGACCATTGACATTGCTGCTATGAACACTGGGGTACAGATTGCCCTTCTGTTCACTACATCTGTATCTTTGGGGTAAATACCCAGTAGTGCAATTGCAGGGTCATAGGGAAGCTCTATTTTTAATTTCTTAATGAATCTCTACACTGTTCTCCAAATCGGCTGCACCAACTTGAATTCACACCAACAATGTAAGAGAGTTCCTCTTTCTCCACATCCTCCCCAACACATGTTGTTTCCTGTCTTGCTAATTTTGGCCATTCTAACTGGTGTAAGGAGGTATCTCAATGTGGCTTTAATTTGAATCTCCCTGATGGCTAGTGATGATGAACAGTTTTTCATGTGTCTGATAGCCATTTGTATGTCTTCATTGGAGAAGTGTCTGTTCATGTCTTCTGCCCATTTTTTGGCATGATTATCGGTTTTGTGTGTGTTGCGTTTGAGAAGTTCTTTATAGATCTTGGATACCAGCCCTTTGTCTGGAGTGTCATTTGTGATTATCGTGGGTTGCCTCTTTGTTTTGTTGACTGTTTCCTTTGCTGTGCAGAAGCGTTTGATCCTGATGAAGTCCCAAAAGTTCATTTTCGCTTTTGTTTCCTTTGCCTTTGGAGACATCTCTTGTAAGAAGTTGCTGTGGCTGATATGAAAGAGGTTACTGCCTATGTTTTCCTCTAGGATTCTGATGGATTCCTGTCTCACGTTGAGGTCTTTTATCCATTTCGAGTTTATCTTTGTATACGGTGTAAGAGAATGGTCGTGTTTCATTCTTCTACATACAGCTGTCCAGTTTTCCCAGCACCATTTATTGAAGAGACTGTCTTTTTTTTCAGTTTTATGAAGTTTAATTTACCAGTTTTCAAATTTTATGAACTCGCCTTTTGTCTTATAAGAAATCTTAGTTTATCCTAAGCTCAAAAATATGGCCTTCTATGTTTTCCTTTTTTCTTGTTTGAGCCTTTACATTTTACAAAATCTCAAATAGGATTTTGTTTGGAGTGAATTTGTGATTGAGGTTTCTTTTTTAAAAAATGTACCTCATGCAGTGGCACCTGGGTGGCTCAGTCAGTTGAGCATCTGACTCTTGATTTTGGCTCAGGTCATGATCTCAGGATGGTTAGATCTAGCCCCGCTTCAAGCTCTGTGCTGAGTGTGGAGCCTGCTTGGATTCTCTCTCTCCCCCTCTCCTTCTCCCTATCCCTCTGTGCTCTCGCTCTCTCTCTCTCTCAAAAATAAAATAAAATAAAATAAAATAAAATAAAAGGATCTTGTGCAAAGCACATTTAAAAAACTGAAATACAAGGTATTAATATAGAGCAATTAATATTCTCTTTCATCAATTTGGCAATTAGCAAAGATGTTGACAACTGGCTTTCATACGTCTGGGGGCATTAGATGGTCCACTGAAGTCTGCCTGCCCTTCTTGTCTGTCCAGCTTCTCTTGAGTGCCACTCAGACCTACCAACCACACTTGTTTATCACTGTCTGTCTCCTTGTCATCAAAAGAATGTTTTCTTCCATCCTTCCATTGTTTAGCACAGTGCACACAGACTGGCAGTCTCCAGATGATTCACCTCCCCTGATTTCTTCCTCCGTCTACTTGGAACACACATGCACACTTAAAACGTTTCCTATATTTATACAAATATGTACATTTTCTGGTGCTCTTCATTGCTTCCTACAGATTTGGAATTGGAGTTGACATATTTCTTTAGCCTGAAAAAATTATTTTAGTGTCTCTTAGGGAAATTTAATAGAAAGAAATATGCTTAGTTTTATCGTCTCAAAATGTATTTTGCTCCAATTTTTAAGTTTCTTTTTATTTTGAGAGAATATTTGCTCCACAGGTAATTTTAAGAAACAGGGAGATCCCATGTATGCTTTACTCAATTTCTTTCAACGATAACATCTTACCAAAGCTGTCTACACTACCACAGCCAGGATATTGATACTGGTTCGGTCAAGATACAGAATGTCCATCCTATAAGAATCTACTATGGCATTCTCTGTAGTAACACCTCACACTCTCAATCCCCTAAACCACTAATCTGTGTCCCATTTCTGTAATGTTGCCATTTCATGAATGAAACTATAGGATGTAACAATTTGAGATTGCCTTCGCTTCATTTTTTAAGCCTATTTTTCAGGATATAGAATTTCAGGATATAGAATTTTCAGGATATAGATACAGTTGATAGTCGTGTGTGTGTGTGTGTGTGTGTGTGTGTGTGTGTGTGTGTGTATCCTCTGTATTTTTCCTGATTGGTTTTTCTGAGATTTTTGGAATTTTTGGTTGATGTCTTTCATCAATTTTAGACCATTCAGAGCAAATATTTCATTAATTACTTATTGTTTCTTATTTTCTTTTCTCCTTAAATTTCAGTTACACACTTGCTGGACCATTTGATATTATCCCACAAATTAAAACACTCTTATCTAATCTGTTGTGTGTGTGTGTGTGTGTGTATAAATTTTTTTCCTCCTTATATTTTTGTTTGGATACTTCCAAGTGACCTGTCCTCAAGTTTACTGATTATTTCCTCTGCTGAGTCACTCTGTTATTAAACCCAATAAAATATTTATTTCTGATTTGCTATTTCTTATTTCTACTGGATTCGTTTTTATAGTTTCTATGTGTCTGCTAAAATTCACCATCTTTTCATAGCTATTGTATACTTTTCCTAGTAGACCATTTAGCATATTTCTAGTTATTTTAAAGTTTTTGTCAAATAATTCCAATATCTAGGCCACTTATGGGTCTACTTCTATTTACCATTTCTTTTCTTGATTATTATATATGAGAACAGTAGAGACTGAAGTAAGTAATATTCCCCTTTAGGCACTTCTCTTTTGGTTTAAAGCCACTGGCTTGGAGCAACCAAGTAAATGGTTCGTTTTACAGTTAAGCTACCTCTGAGCTTCTTGGCAAGTTTAGTTAATTCACCACTATCTTCAATTATTTTGAGACTGGGCTTAGGATTTTCTATTCTGCAGTGCTTGGGGTCTGGGCAGCAGCAAGACTTCCCAAATTTTTAATTTACCCAAAACACCAGTTTTCCACACCATGAGATCTTTCTGGTTTGTAAGTCAACTAATAGGTCTATACATCGTCAGGGTGCTCTCTTTGCTCTCTGGGGCAGCCGCAGGCCTTGGGGTATGGGCAGAGATCTTGTTCTGCCTGGAGTGGGTGGATGGATGGGTTCTTTCAGCTTTCCCATTCCACATGCAAAACATTCACGGACAGTCCCCCAGGTCTCTTGCTCATACCCTGCCTTCGGCAGCTGTGCATCCAGGGTGCCTCCGATTCACTTATATCTGTTCTCATGCTCTGCTTCTCCCCTCCTTGGTAGGTGGTTGTCTTGGACTTGGAGGAGGTGCCATGATTTGTCAGGGGACATTCTCCAGCTTTCCATGCAGCTCTGATCCTGAGCACTTGATTAAGGCATGTGGGAAAGACTTGCTCTGTGACTGGGGGGGGGGGGGTCCTCAGAATTCTAATCTGTTAGCCTTGTGTGACTGTTAAAAGATTGTTAAAATTCATGCCCACTTCTTATCCCCACCTAGGGCAGAATCCTTTTTTCTTATATCTACACCAGGAAGGAGAGTAGCTGTAGGTCTCTTCTCACCTCTGAATACCTTGCCATTTTCTGGAGTTCAGTTCCTGATGGGATTTTTTTTACATCCTAAACTCTGTGATTGGTTTAGAAAGACTAGGATTTTGCAGGTTATACATCTTGTTTGGATTACTGAGAGCGAGAGACTCTTGGGAGACATCTTCTGAGTCTCTTACCTTCTGTTTTCTACCATTTTTGTTTGGGTTGTCTTCTGTAATTATGTACAGAGCCATCTTAAACCAATATCTCATCATTTGTAATTAATATGCTTATATCATGCCTTCTATAAACCAATATCTCATCATTTGTAATTAATCTGCTTATATCCTGCCTTCTAGCTTTATATTTTGAAATATATGTGTATGTCTCTATCTTTGTTTTTAGAAGTTTTACTTTGTTCTTCATATCTGTTGACTGATGAATCTCCCTAATCTCTTCTCCTGTTATACTTTCATATTCCCATCCAATTTCTTTAAGATACAAAATACCATTATTGCATGTAGCCTAAATCTGAGAAATAAGACATATACAAACTCCATAAATCCAATTAAAAATCTACTTTGTTGTCTCTGGAAGTTCCCACTCATGGGATGGGTTTTATTTTCTCATCTGTTAAGTAATTTCATGAGTAAGAATTTGTTTTCCTTGGAAATTGATCTATGGAAATTCTTTAAAGACTGGGCTTAAAAATACCTTTCTTCTATGAGGATTGACATTTAACTCAGGTGCTTTAAGTTCCCAAATAACTAAATTGGGATCGCTGTGAATGAATCTGGAGGGCTAGGGGCCATACAAGTGGTGTACATTCCTGCCCATGTTCACTTGGGTGCAGGATTTGGGGTAGAAATTATCGTGCAAGATACTGGTGTGTGTGCGTGTGCGCACGTGCGTGTGTGTCTGTGTGTTTTCCTTGTTCCAGCCATAACTAGGATTAACCAGTAATTCCATCCCTACCTTCTCCTTCTGTGGGATTTTTTTCTTGGCTTGACCCAGAGTTTCATCTCTACCTGTGTCCTGGCTTCATGGGACATGGTTGGTTGTCACTGGTGGGTCTCCTGCTCTTCTGGCTCTAGGTCTGTCATGTTTACCCTTCTCTGCAGCCTGCAAACCTCAACCTGTTTGCCGTCTGAGCCTGGCTGACTGCATCCCTTTCTCCCGCAGGCAGATTCGGATCCCTCCCTTTGTGGATTTCAGCGTCCTTGTCCTCTCACCTTCAGGAGATTTTCTGATTTTCTGCCACCTCAAATGTGCACTAGGTTTTCATGTTTTATTCAGCATTTTTCAGTTGTGCTCCTTGTCTGCAATTCTGCAGGATTCCCTCCTTATCTTTCACTTCTACCGGGCTCACCTGACAACTAGTGTGCAAGTCTGTGGTTTCCAGGGGCACTCAGGAGCCATTTCATTCATTCATTCATTCACGCATGCATGCATGCATTCTAGAGAGAGCAGGGAGGGGCAGAGAGAGGAAGAGAATTTTAAGCAGATTCCACACCCATAGTGGAGACCACTGAGGCCTCAAACTTACGACCCTGAGATCAAGACGTGAGCTGAAACCAAGAGTCGGGCGCTTAGCCAACTGAGCCTCGCAGGAACCCTGGGAGCCGTATTTTTAAAGCACACATTGGGATTTGGGTAAGTGTGGGTAACTGTGTGTACTTGTCAGATAAGGCAGCCACACACTCATCCAGATACCCACCTTACAGAGCTTCTGAAGGGGAAAGCCTGCTTCTTTCTCAGTCCACCAGCCCATTTGGATTTTTAAAATATTGGGTTAAAGTGACTTTTATATTAGTTTAAAAGTAAGTCTAAGAGTATCACCACAAACTTACTTTTGGTCAAATTAAATTTCAAACAAGCCTTTATGATTTTTAAAAAATGCTTAACAATCATTTCTAATTTTAAATTAATCATTGGGCAGAAATACACACTTCTAAATGATGACTAGAAATTGTCTGGTATTAACTGCTCTTAGAGATTTTCTGGAGTGAAAGGTGAAGTAAGTCTGTGCAAGCTCAGTAAAAGGAAGTACATAACCAAATCTGGAACTACGGAGACATGCTGTGGGCCAGTCCAGGGTAACAGTGCAATCAGTCTTGGAATTCTTAATATGCCTTCCGTCCTGCAGAGAAGAAACACTTTACGTGTGGGCACAAGCTGGGGGCAGACACAGTGGGCATTAGAAACTGCAGGTTCTTGGGGCAGCTGGGGGTATCAGCCGTTTAAGCTTCTGCCTTAGGCTCAGGTCATGATCTCAGGGTCCTGGGATCGAGTCCTGCATTGGGCTCTCTGCTCAGAGGGAAGCCTGCTTTTCCCTCCCCCTCTGCTGCTCCCACTGCTTGTGCTCTCTCTCGCTCTCAGGAGGTTAAATGAAATCTAAGGAAAAAAGGAAGAAAGGAAGGAAAGGCAGGTTCTAGACTGAAGCCACAGAGACTCGACTCGGACGCCATTTCTGCCTCCCCATGGCTGGGTCTTGGGGCAATGGGGTTGACATTCATCTGCCTCGTGCAGTGCAGTGGCCATCCTGCCTTTTTGGTTGGGGCACATCTGCAGCTCCCTTCTTCCAAGAGACATCAAGAGACAATGGGAGGGTCACCTTGGTGGCTCAGTTGTTGGGCGCCTGCCTTTTGCTCAGGTCATGACCCCAGGATCCTGGGATCAAGCCCTGCATTGGGCTCCCTGCTCAACGGGAAGCTTGCTTCTCCCTCTCCCACTCACTGTGCTTGTGTTCCCTCTCTCATTGTGTCTCTGTCAAATGAATAACTAAAATCTTTAAAATTAAAAAAGAGAGAGAGAAAGAGAGAATGGGAAAGATCATAAACCAAGTCTGACCTTTCTGACCCCTTATGTTATGCTTTGCTCAGTCCACCTGGTGAAACCCAGGATCTGGGATGCAGGAAACACCTTAACCACGGACACGGACAATTCACAGACCAGCAACAAGTTCCTGCAATTCTGCCTAGGGCTAGCCCGTATCGTCACTAATGTCAAGGAGTCCTAGCCTGCCTGCCCTCAGCTCTGGGAGCAGCTACAGTGATGGCCGTAGCTGAGTTTTAAATGGCCTCAAAGGAAGAATGAGATATATAACATTCCTTTGTTTTAATAAAAGTAGCTTGCCTTGAAAAACTCCCTACCAAGCAAAAAATTCAAAAGTTTAATCAATTGAAATTAGTGGCACTTAATTACTTTAATAGCTAACAAAGAATATTGTGATATTTGGATATAAACTTGAACATTTAAAGCAAATCTCCCACCCCACCCCCCAAAAATCAGAATCAACAAGAAAACAATAAAGGTAAAAGAAAGCCATCAAAACAACTCCATTCCAATGGTACAAGATTACTAGCTGCAATCACCAGGCCACCAGGACCGTGGCAGAAGACTATCAGAGCTTTAGTGGGCTGTGCTAGTGAGAAGTGATGTCTCCTGAGCTCAGAGTCTCAAGATCTGAATGGACATTTTTGGGGAACACCGTGCTTTCTATAGAACAGTTTTGAGCCCCACCAAAATCTCTTGGGTGACTCTTAGAAGGATATGACTTAGAGTGTGCACCAGTGATGGCTGCACCAAGACAGAAGACCCATCCCAAGGATGCCAGGAGCCTCGAGAAGTCACCAAAGACTAAAGACATTGTCCCCTCCAACTCCGCCTGAGAAACAGCACGCATCCCTGGCCCTGCTTCCAGCCCCAGGGTTCCAGGGAAGCCGCCTTGGGATTGGGTTAATGGGGAAGAGCTTGGTCTCCAAAGCCCCTTGCTTGAAGCTCTTTTCCAGGCCCTTCAGGAGCCCCGCCGACACCAGCCCTTGCGTCTGTGCTTCTGCAGTAGGTCACCCCCGGAACACACCCGGGGGGCACACCTGGGCTCACCTGCGATATGCATGAGGTGTTTTTTTGTCTATGCCCTTCTGAGCCTGGGACCTTGAGGCTGGGCCCGACTGAGGGGTTCTGCAGGCTGCGGACCAGGTGCAGCGTGCCCCCACCCGGCAGAGCTGGCACCACGCCTGTCACAGACCCCGCCTGCCCCAGATGGTTTTGAAATCCTGTGCAGGAGAGTCCTCTTACTCTAAGATTTTTCTTCTCTCTCTCCTTTCTCCCCACTTGGCCACACTGTGGAACGTGAGTGAAAAGGAATTGCCAGGTAGAGGGCCACATGTAAAAACAAACCATGCTCCATAACCTCTCCCTGTCTCGGGTGCGCTGAGAAAACGGGGGTGGGCAGCTGGAGAAAGCCGAAGATAAAGCCACGTGAGCGGACAGTTGCCACTTGTATTTATCTTAATTCGTTTTTCTCAGCGCCAGTGTTTCTATTTAGAAATGAAAGTTATAGGTTTCACAGTTGCACCAGAATCCAGAGAACTCATTTCCTCATCACTAGACAAACAGGCTTAATGAACAAAGACATCTGAAGACATTCCTCTGGACGACCGCCACCAGGTCCGGAGCCTGTGTCAGGGCCTGTGTTGGTCCCCTCAAAAATACGAATTCGGAAAGGTCAGGAGTGAGCGCTTTCCAAACTACTTCCCATTCCAGTGCCAGGTAACACACAGATTGCCCAGCTGCAAACAAAGGCTGGCTCTTGGGTGTAGACAGAGGAGAGGTGGTCTGCACAGCCCCTGGGCCTGGGTCTCACCCCTGCTTCCACTGCAAGAGGGCTCCCCAGGGACTGTCCCTGGGGACCCAGCTGGAGACCGCCCAGCACAGGGACTCCTCCCACTTCGTAAAGCAGCTCTTTTGCATTTGAAGGTGGAGGCCAGGGTCCTGTTTGGTTTTCTCAATTGGTCTCTCCCTGGATTCTCCAGAAGAGACAGGACTCTTGAGTACTTGCTGCCACCATGAAGGACCCCAACTCTGCCTTTCTAGAAGTTTCCACACTCATAAGTCTCCAGAATTAGTAAACGCTCTGCAAGAGGCAGGTCCTCCGCATGTGGGGTGTCTCTCTCCCTCTTATCCCCCACACCTCCGGGGTGACGTGCTTGCAGAAGCTCCAGACGAAATCACAAGAACATTGGAGTCATTGATGGGGGCGCCCCCTGCTCTGGGCAGGGCAGCTATGGGGGCTGGCAGCGTTCCGTGGAACAC
The DNA here is from genome assembly GCF_964662115.1 of Mustela nivalis. Classification (NCBI taxonomy): domain Eukaryota; kingdom Metazoa; phylum Chordata; class Mammalia; order Carnivora; family Mustelidae; genus Mustela; species Mustela nivalis. The sequence continues at coordinate 176,523,614 of NC_139022.1, forward strand.
AAGAAACCCCTGTAGGCTAAATGCCTTTTTTTTTTTTTTTTTTTTTAAAGACTACACTTTTTCTCCACAAACTCGTTTTTTTTTCCAGACGGAGAAGCATTGTTAAAAGACTACAGAGATATAGGTCAGGGGAGCTTTCTGCCTGCACTGGCACACTCAGCACTTACCCAGTCTTCCTGCCAAAGAAGTTTCTGCAGGTCAGATTCGGGTTGTCCAAACATTGGCAAACAGGACTGTTCATGATTAAAAGAAAACGCGTGCCGGATTATCTCTGCTCATGACTGATGGGCAGGTCGAGGTGGTTTCCAGGTCCCCGGGAACATATGGGAAAGGTGCAGGGACCAGGCAGAGTGCCTGACATGTGAGGCCTCGGCCATTCTGCCAATGGTTCACTAACCTCTTGTCCCCTTCCATTAGTCCATACGATTGAGGGACCTTAAATACAGCAGGGAACAAAGCAGGTGTAAACAGATGCTGACTTGGTTAACTCCGCATCATACAACATACTCCTTGCCTCTAGATTCCAACTCCCAAAACATTACTAGGTGTTCATTTTTGAATGATTGTCACAACAGCTTAAATACCATGCCTCAGAAGGCAGAATGGTTCCTTCACTTGGGGTTTGCTACCTATTTATTAGGTTGTTTGCAAGAATCTGACTGGTGTTGGCTTGGACATCAGGCGATCATAGAAGTCACCCACCCGAGACAAGGGTTCAGATGCATGAGCTGTCTGGGTGAAAGCTGGGTTCAGGCGGCCACACGCCCCTGCTCACCAGCCGTCCCTTCCGCCAGCGGGCTCCGCAGCGCTCCCCACCCTCCAGGGGAGCAAGAGCCCCAGTGGGAGCTCCGCATCCTGAGGCCGGAGCAAAGGGACAGCCCTCCAGACCCTCCGGCACCTTCCGCTTCAGAGCGTGCCCACTTCCAACAGCTCAACATGATTCAGTTCTCTTGGTCACCCCAGGCCCTCCCGGCCCCATGCCTTCCACCAAAGGGACAGCTTCCCCAGAGGACCCAGTTCCCCATGGGCAGGAGAATCTGCTCAGCTGTTGGTGACCTCTGGGGTCTGTGGCAGACAGGGAGGACAGGGCATGTGGCCCCTGACACTGGCCTCAGGACACCACCTGTGGATGTGGAAGGAAGCCCAGGAGCCCGGGCGGGGAGCTGTGGGCCCAGAAAGCAGGGCTGGAGGGACGGGGCTGGAGGGAGACTGACGGGCCAGTGTGTGACCTGCTTTCATTTTTAATTCATGACATGCACACAGTACGAAATCAACATGGAAATTAAATAAAAAATACACCGTATCCCAATTAGACGATTAAAATGGGTCTATAATAATACATATTTACAGGCAGCAACAGGACAATGGAGCGGAGCAGCTCCCGTGAATGCAAAGGCGCGCTGGGCTCAGGGCTTACATACTCGATCCCTAGCTTTCCTTCTCTGAGGCTGTACACTCTTGATTTAGGGCAGATTATCCCCGAGCAGCCAATTAATGACTGTTTGTTAAGAAAAAAATTAACACTCTTAGAGACTCCGCAAACAACTGAGAACAAAGAAGGATGGTTCTCGGGGGTGGGAAGAGAGTAACGGGCCCCTCCTCTTCCTCTCCCGTTGCCCCCACACTGAAGCAGGAGGGGTCAAGGGGGTGTCAGCCGAGTGGCCGGGAGGGCAGAGGTAGCGCCCAGGGACCCCCACTGCTGGAGCTGTGCACCTGGCCTGCAGGATCGTTCTGCACAACCTGGACAGCTCCACTCTGGGACTCTACGGGTGTGGGGGGAAGTCATGCCCTCTGAGAACCAGGATCTGGGGATTGGTCCGCCCGGCACCCCCCAGGGTCCCCTCCCTGGGCACAGCGCCCTTGGATGGGCTGGGCAAGACCAGCTTTCTGGTCCAGTAGGAGAGTCAGAGGTCCACCTGGGGGAGGCAAGGCTCCAAGTGTGGGCATGGACACGCGGGGGCACGTGTGCCAGGAAGCCCTGCTTGTAGCGTTGTTTGCAAACCCCCAAGGTCCTCCACAGAACGCAGACACTGTCGCTTCCCTGCAGCTGGAGCGCGCCACCTCCCGCTGGCACGTCACTCACAGCTCGGTCGTTGACCACTCCGCACGAACATACTGGCTCAGTACGGGACCGCTCTGGACCTGACACAAATGACCCCTGCGCACACAGACAACATGCGGCGCCGTACATGTAGGCCCCTCCTCGGGAGTCTTGAGGCAGGAACACGAATGGTCTGAAAACCATGCACTGAATTTCTCGGAGAAAGTGCCCGGCAAACAGAAGGATGAAAGGGAGGAAGGCTTTAAGTTAGTGGCTGTGTCTTCCTTCTGAAGCACTTCCCCTGTGTTTCCAGAACATTCCACACTGAAGCCTGTGTGGCTTCTTCAGTCGTCACGAGGCACGGTTAGACGTACACTTCTGGGCTCTCTGCACACTAGGTTCCTGACAATACCGTGCGACACGAGAGGACACATGAGGAATGTGACCTGGAGGAGCGGGGAACGCTCAGTATGGGCAGGCTGGCGTCACACGCCTGGCTAAGCGTGGGGGCGCTCACACAGCCTCCCCCCGACAGCGCCACCACTGACGCACCTGGCCGCCTCATTTACTCTTCGTTTTGTCAAAGCATTCGCTCTAAGATCATTAAAGAACATCCAGAAAAGAACCCAACAAACAGGCAAAATCTGCATTTGCAGTTGGCGGGAGGGGGAGGAGTGCTCCCCAACTCTGCGGTCTCCCACGTTACCTCCACGCGTCCCTCCCGTTCACTGCTGGGGAGAACGCACTCCGCTCAAGGCCCAACGCCCGCAGAAGGAGGTCTCCCTGGGTGACAGGCCGGGGAGGGTGACGCGCACTCGGCCTGCATCCCAGCGAAGGTGCCCTCTGTGTCCCGGAGGTGAGGTCCATGGGCGAGGCTGCAGCGCCCCCTAACGGCCACGGCGCGACTTTTTCCATTCCCAAGCTCACAGGCAGTCTCGGGCTCTCCACATCCAGGCTGAGCTCCACAGTCACTTCCTGTCTTGAGAGAGAGAAATGACAGCCTGAAGTATCACCCGCCAGTGGATTCTGTGTTTGGGATGAAAGGCTGGGGCTTTCTCAGGAAAGTTCACGGGCACAGGGCTCAGAAGTGAGCTCAGACCATGGGCCACACTGCTCACTGCCCCTCCTCTCCGGCGCCATCCCGGGGGCAGCTCCTCAGGGTCCTGCGCCCTTTGTGTCCAGCAGCCCAGCCTGGAGCGTGTGGCCCCATGTGAGCGTCATCGCAGGAGCAGAGGAGCAGATGGCCAGGCTTGTCCTGGCTGCTCAGCTTGGGCCACCCAGAGCCCGTGTGCTTCCCGGGCGCCCGGTGGACCCAGCGCTAGGCTAAGGCCTCCCCCATTCACTCCGGCTGCAAGTGCTCACTCACCTGTTGACACGCTCGTTTAAATCCTACACCCCACAGCCCAGGGGTCTGCTTGGATACCAGAAATTCAGTCCAGCCGTAGCTTAGAACTGCTTCACAGCCTGAGGGTGCCAGAGCGTTCCAGGGGACGTCGGGTCTGTCCAATAGGCCACAACACCAAACGGACACTGACAAGTGAGCTCCACACACCTGGTGACCAGAGCTCAACAACCAATGGAAAAAGTCTGGGGTTCCCTATCCTCTGCCAATTAAAAACACATAAGCCGTCTGAGCTTATAAAACTATGACCAACCCATTCACCAGAAATTCCCCTACAAGCCACCTGCAAACCTAATCTCTTTGCCTTAACATGCTGACCTTTGGGAAATGCTCCCCAAGGTCACTGCCACCCACTGAAGATAAAATGCACTCATCACCTCGCCTGACCCATGGCACAAGTGGCCGCCTGCCTGCCTCCCCACCTTCTTAGCTATGGCCAGGAAACAACCGTCAAGGGACCACACCACTGCCTCCGGCCCCTGCAACTTCAAGTCACAAGGAGGTACTTGTTGGCAAGGTCTTCTCCCTTGTGACTTCACATGTGCATGCACGCGCATACACACACACACACACACACACACATGCACACAGGTACACAGCTTTTAAATAGTCTCCCCACGATGTCAACTCCCCAACTTCTGCCCGATTTATTCTACCTCCATACTTTTGCCTATAAAAATTATGCTCGTGATTCCCACATCCTGAAAGCACACTTAGTATTTGTGATTCCAACCACCAAACCTGTGCCCATCCCCAACCCATGGTGCCTAACCCAGTAACCTCGGAGTCTCGACTTCTACCTGGCCCGTTCCCCAGTGCATGAATTTAGCAGGGAACCTCCAAGATAGATTTGAAACCCACGTACCCTTTGTCTTCTGCGGCCACCCTGGGCTCTCCCCAGACTTCCTAAGCGGTCTTGGTGCCCCTCTTGCCCTGCTCCCATCCTGTGGCCCCAGAACGGCCCTACTAAAATGTGATCTCGCATAGGAGACCTCTGCTCAAACCATCCAACCACCACCAAGCCTGGAGCTGCCCAGGTCCAAAGGATGGCAGTCACCTGCATGACGGACCAAACGCTCGCCTCCTTCAACAGCGTGTCCGGGCTATACCAGCCCCTTCCCGCATGTAACGGGCTCCTCCCCTTCAGAGCCAGTCACCGGTCCAGGACGGTCACTGGTCTCCTCTCGGGGCTGGCTCCCGCCTCCCAGACCCTAGCTCACCTGCTGCCTGCTCAGAGGGACCCTCCTTGCCCAATACACAGAAAGAGAGGAGTCACCCCTACTACTCCTGTGCACAGCTCCACGCTTCCTTCATGCCCTCACTACAATTTCTGACTGCTCATTCACTGGGGTGGGGGGTAGGATTTTCTCTCCCAGCAGGTCACAGGCCCTGGCTTTCTGCTCTCTGGCTCCTCCCAGCGAGGCCCCTAGCGCGAGCACATTCTCAGCAAACACTGGAAGAAAGAACAACACACCAACAAAGAGCTTCCAAAGGGCAATGAAGAGTTATTTATAAATCTCAATTATGTTTGTTATAATTACTTTAAAAACACGAGGCAGGAGTAGCAAAATAGTTGTCAAATGTAATTTTTAAAGGGCAGCAGTACTTGTAGGTAAACAAACCCAATCATGGGGGCCAATCAGTATGTAATCATCCGGTTTCCAATGTCACTAAGAGCATCTCGGAGAAACCCGCTAGACAATGGTAATGTAGCATGTTTCTACCACTTGGAATGGCCGTTTTATCTTTGGTTAGAGTGGAGAATTTTCCGTCTTTGGTTAGAGTAGAAGGAATGCCAAGTGTCACTCTTCACTGATCAGAACAATCATGTGCATGGCTTACTTTTAATTTTTTATTATAAAAAACACATACAAGAATTTTAAGAAATGATGAATATAAGACAAATCAGAACCACGGTGAGTTATTAAACCCATTTTCTATGTACAAATACTAAAATTCCGAAAGTGGAATATCATCAAATGTGAAGCACATCATAGCACGGTCCATATATACACGGCACACACAGAGACCTGCCTGTGCGTCTCTGAATTGTCTATGTACAGGTCGCTGACACAAAGCCTGCAAGTGAATGTCTACTCTTCAGCCCTCCTCGTCCTGATACAGTGACCGTTTGAAGGGCCCGCAGAGACAGGAAGATGACGCACTAGAGCGGGTCTCTAAGGCTCTCTTGGGTTCTCCTCTGACCAGTCGCGCACTATACCTTGAGAAACAATTTGAAGCCCATTTCCAGCTGAGACAGCCGAAGAGTCTTCTAGCTCTTTCTCAGCCAGCTTATTTTTCCCTAGTCAATCATTTCAGCGCAAAGTTCAAAATTAGCCTGGGAACCAAATCACTGCTTTTATATTAAATTCATTATAAAATGCCACTCAATTTTAAAAAGCGACTAAAGGACACTTTCTGCAGCAAAAAAGGGCTAAGTTCAAGTTTTTGTTGTTTGACCAAGACACAATAATACAACCCACATGTCATGGAATCACAACAGCCTTAAGTGAAATGTATGCGGGTTAGGGAAAGGCAGCCCTGCCACGGCTGGCTTCTGTCTCCTCACCACAGTGAGGAGAGCCTCTGGGCATTTTCTCTCTTCGATGTCTTTCCTTCTAAAACCTCAGTGTGTGCTCCGCGGGCTGACTCCTCTATTTGCACTCGAGATATGTAAAGGCACTTCTCTGGACACCGGGCGCGGGGCGGCTTAGCCGACTTCCTCCGCGCACAGCGAGCTCACTTCCTCCAGGCAGCTGAGCACCGCGGAGGGCACGCTGTGCGCGGTCTCTTGGCGCCAGGCCTCCAGGATCTTGGATATCTCGGCTGGGTTGCTGGGACTCAGATCACAGAGCGCGTACACAGCCGCCAGCTGGATGCCCCACGGGATATCTGCAAGGGATTTTCAGACCCGTCATTACACAAGAAGATGCCTGTGACTCAGAATGTTCATGCTGTCCTCCACTGAATCACTATTCACATGCAGGACACCCGCTGCCGGCATGAAAAATAGGAAAGAAAAGTCCTACAATGAAACAATGGGTGAAGCACACATCTGCAGATGGGAAGAAACAGAAGAGCAGCGGAGCAGGAGGGCTGTGGGCAGGCCCCAGTGCTGGCCTGGCCCCCAGCCCTGGCAGAGCCAGCACAGGCCATGCGGCCAAAAAGCTCCCAGCCTCGTGTGACCCGCGCCAAAGCTTCCCGGAGCAGCTCTGGAAGGATCACACTCCATTCCAGAGTCTCCACAAAATGGGGATCCCAAAGCATTTGGCAAAGTGGTGAGCCCACTGGCTATCCAGTGGGAGTTTTACACAGTTGCTCTGAACACGAGGAACGCAGCCCTGCGGGGAGCTTAGCCCGCCCCGCCCCGCCCACCACAGTGCACCACCGAAGCAGCAGCCAGGGCCACTGGGCCGCAGCCAGGCCCAAGACCCTGCCGCGAGGGCCTTCTCATTTCGCAGAAGGCTTTTCAGAAGTTATTTAACTAAAATCAGCTAAATTTTAGTTAAATTGTAATTCAAACCACACACCAGAAAACCCACAGCAGCTCCCACGCGGGGCGCACAGGCCGATCCCCGCAAGCGCGCGGCAGTGGGGGGCACCGAGCACTGCGCGCAGGAAAGATGCAGATGCGGTGTACGGGAGGAACGCGCGGCACTCAAAAACCACTTCAATCAACAAAGGTTTTACCTTCGTCCCGGGCGTGCTGGATGAACATGCCGATAACGGAGCTGATGTTCTTCACAGCGGACGGGAAGCCCTCCTTCAAGCCCAGCTGGCCTAGGCGACCTGAGGACACAAGGAAACCAAAACACGAGCCACCTTCAGTGAAGTGTGAACTTCTCGTAAAGCTCTAAAATTCTGGTTTCCTTCCTGTAACACCGTGTACGTGAAGGATCCTGAAGTTCAAATGGGAACATGTTTCTTACATGAAAACAGGTTAAAATGTGAGGCACCAGGACCCCACAGAGCGCCATGTATCTTACTGGGGGCGGTGGGGACCGAGGCGACCAACCACCCTGCTCTCACTCACACGCAGGACACAACAGCACCTGGCTGTCTCAGCAAAGGTATCACAAGGAGTGGAACTTGGGAGAAAGACTGGCTGCCGCAGGCTCACTGGGAAATGGTGGACTTCTATGAGTTCCAGGAAGCCCCGCACAGCTGCCCAGCAGGCCTGGCTTTGGTCTGACCCACAGCCGTTCTGACCCAGCCGAGAAGCACAGCGGCACTTGAGTGTGGTTTGCAGACCCCCAGAGTCCTCAGGGTCAAAACAATTTTCACACCACCAGCACTTTCACTCAGGAGTGACCTGCCTTCTTCCCAGGGCTCAGCCCAGACGGACGGCACGAAAGCCGGGGCCCCAGGGCCTGGGAGCTGCTGGCACGGGGAGGGAACCAGGACGCTCCCCAAGCAACACCCACATCTCCCGGAAAGAATGACTGACTGACTACAGCTCTTCAGACCAAGACAGACACTTTCTCAAAAATGAATAAAGTGAACCTAGTCACTGCAAGGAAATTTATCGCTGTTGTCCAAGATAAAATGTGAGCTCTTAAGCAAAACCAGAATTTTGGAAAACCTTCCATCAGCCACCCAGAGCTTGACAGCTTCAAAAATCTGATGAGATCAGTGACGACATTAATGCCTGTTTTCTCGATACTGTTGATATTTGGAAGACCTGTGCAAGTCAGTACTTTCCAAGTGCGCGGAGCAAGTCACAGAATCACGACTGGGCAGAAGGCCACCTCCACGCACTGCGAGAGCCCCAGGCCGCTCAGTGGAGACTCCCTGGGGAGGCTCAGACTTCAAGCTGCATCCAGCCTTCCGGGAGGTCCCCCTTGTGGAAGTTCACCACAGTGTCGAAGAACATCCACAATGATCTGAAGAGGCTATTAAAATACTCCTCTCTCTTTATCAGCTCCGCACAAAACTGTATTATCTTCACACACTTCAACCAAAACAACATCCTGCAAGAGCCTGAGTGCAGAGCAGAGAGGCCCCCGAGCCAGACAGTGAAGAGGTCTGCGACAGGATAAATGCCCGCGACAGGATAAATGTCTGTGACAGGATAAATGCCTGCGACAGGATAAATGTCCGCGACAGGATAAATGTCCGCTACAGGATAAATGTCTGTGACAGGATAAACGCCTGCGACAGGATAACTGTCCGCGACAGGATAAATGCAGTCCTCCTCACCGCTGTCGTCGCTGGGCAAATCCTGCCCACGGAGAATGAATGTCGTCTATGTTAACAATGGTTTATCGTTATTAATGTTAAATGAAGAGCTACATGTTATTTTCAATCCTGAACATGTTAACACCTGGTAGGTACGACCTGGAGTGACAGAAGCTCCGGCGTTTCTCGCTGGGGGCAGCGAACGCCAACTGGAGGCTAACGCAAACAAGAGGAGGCCACACAGCTAGTTCCCACTCACCCGGTCCTTCCTTCATTCCCAGGATCCGGGGACTTGAGCTTGCTTCAAAGCAGAGGCCCCATTCTCTGTCTCATGGGGAGAGGACTCTGGGACACACCCGGATGCACTCATACCACCTTTCTCCTGGGTTCTTACGACAGGCCCCTGCGATCTCTCAGTTCTGCACCCACGTGTTCTCGGTACCACACACATTCTCGGGTCTGTATGTGAACCCAGGCCCTCAGCTGCATCTCCTTCTCCAATATGGAGAAACAGGCCGAGGACACTACCCAGACCTTTACTACTTACTATCCCCAAGAAAAAACAACTTAGTGCTGGTTACATGCACCCTAAATGCTATGACAGAGAGCAAACGCTCCATAAATTCCCACTGATGGATGAATGCCTGGAAAATTTCAAATCCAGGATGAAACTATAAATATCTGGATAATTTCTGGTAAATCTTCCACTGAGGCTGAAAAGTATTGTACTTTAGGGATCAGGAACTTCACTTACTGATCACTCAATAGCAGATAATTATCTGCTTCCAATCGGATCAGACTGGTAATGGTATATCCCCAGATCTGTCCTGCAAGACAATCTACCAGGGGGGTTTCAACCCGTTAGTGACAGCAGAGATAGGAACGGGCGTGTGCCAAACACAGATGTGGGCTCATCCATAGGATGTGAGTATAATCTCAGGTAATAGAGAACTCTATGAAAATGGCTTCTGTTCTTTCAATTAAAAATGCCTAATGAATTGGATTTTGTAAGTGATTTAAATTAATGGAGCTATCAGGGTTATAGTAAGAGGAAGTCATAACTCAGAGGTAGGTGGCTTAAGGGAAAAAACTTACATACATGATGACAAAGATGATGGACAAATTTGCTCACTACATGGGAAGAAAAGTCCTCCTACAGAAGGAATGTGAGTCCAGGGTGGCCCAGCCACATTAAAACATAGCAAGTAAGAGATGTGGACTTAAGCTCCAAGTCTAAGGACTGCCCAGCACCCAGGGAAGCGTGAGGAGGGCAGCTCGGGGCCAGCTGGGAAGGTGCCTGTGTAGCCACCAGGGTTTTCATTCAAGAGTGCAGATACAGACATCCCGAGGGAAAAGTGTGCTGAGATAATTTCAGAAAGGGAACAAGCCCAAGAAGAGACTGGGTGCAAATCAACAATGGTTACACAGCTGGCCCCACAAAAAACTGCTGTGCGAAATGGCGTTCTCCTAGCTTCTAGGATCCAGTCAAGACCAGATGGGCCAGGGGTAGTTCACGAGCTCTCTGGGGGCAGAAAAGGTACCCCGTAGCCCTGCACTCAACGTGATCCAGCAGCATGCCAACTGCGGTCCCCGCTCTGCCACTCCCCACGGTGTGGCCCCAGAAACAAGGGCTGCGCCTTTCCAAGCTCATGTCTGCCCGACAGAGGTAGGTTCTTCCACTTCTCATGGCCCCCTGAACCCACAGCAATGCACTCTACAAAATGTGCTAACACGTCATCGTTGCAGATGTCAGACCCTGATCTCATAATCCTACACTGGCCAAGAGCAATCTTCACACCCCTGTCCAGCACCAGACAACACAGAACTGCTCTGACAGGAAGCGTCTTATTTCCCATGGAGTGAAACTCCAGTTAGGGTTTTGCAAATCTAGAAATAAAAATAAACATAACTCCTTTATTTTATGAATGATTAGTGATTTTGGTCATTATTAAATCACAGCCCAGCAATTTAATTACTTGCTAAATTCTTCAGTGTCAGCTTCAGAAACCACAAGAAGTTCTCCAACGGACTATCTTCTTAGAAACAGTTCCAACTCCCAAGTCTGACAGGTGTGCAGACGGGCCCACGCACATCCGACCCTGACATGACTCCTCAGAACTCTGCCAGCAGGCCTCGCCTGTCTCTGCCCCCCACCCTCGCCATCCACCCGCATCCCGCCCCATCACCCAGGAATATCGCTTCGGTGGACAGCCAGCCAGAGCAGGCAAAGCTGAGCCGCCACTGGCCAGCTCCAGCCCGCGGAACCATGGCCAGCCCGGCTGTCCCAGCGGCCCTCTCCTGTCTACAGAACTAACGAGGCTCCCCAGTCCTGCCTCTGCTCTCACTTTCACCATCGCCACCTCTTTGCTATCCACCCTCTGGATCACATTCGATATTTATATGTTAACATTTTATCCCACAATACTGGTAACTATGTATTGTCAATTATTCCTGTAATATACAACTATGTATGACTTTAATTATGTCAGTATCCACACACACACAGGCACTTTGGCCATCCAGCCAAATGTGGAAGACTCCTGAAAGCCCCCTGTAGGGGAGATTCATGCATGAGGCTGACGCTCTGCCACGGACGCCCAGGGACTGTGAGGAAGTTACCAGAAGTGACCAGCAGCCTTCCGCTCTCCCACACCCGTCCCCTCTCCTGTTAACGGCCAACACATATGTGTATGTAAACAACAGCAAAAATCACACCATATTTCCTAAGTGTGACTTCAAAAAGTTTATCATGTTCTTTTCAAGATTCCAAACATACTTTATCTAGATCAATAGATCTATTTAAGGATTTAACAACATCTCCCAATTTTTTTAATTTTCAAATAGGTTCTATAATTTAAAATGTCATTTCCAAGTATGAACATTTTTCTTGAATCCTGGAGAGAAGATGCTATTGAAAGCAGAGCGAGATGTCCAGATGCCAGTGCACTGCTGAGAACATGTCCCTAGCCCTGCTCCATCCGTACTGCTTCCGGGGTAGGGCTGAAATGGTTTCTCAGAGCTTCCTGAAATAAGGGACTCTGCACACTGTGTTTTGAGACAGTCCCCCAGGGAGCAGTTCATCCACTTCCACACCTCAAGCTGTCTTTGGAGGCATCTCTTCGAATTCCCCTACCGCCTCCAGCAATCACTTGGCCCACAGGCTCTCTTTCTGGTAACTTCCCCCCAGGTGTACTTCTGGCTCTATCCAGTGGAAGGAGATGTCTTCCCTAAGAGCAGGCTGCTGCTTGGACCATTTTGCACATTCACTTAGCACCACGTGCTTCAGAGCAGCAATGCCTGGTTACTGGGACGGCAACCTAACTAGCTGTTATATACACGTCACAGACGATCTAGTTATGGGACTTACTTAGGTAACTTAAATATTCGCAAACCTTACTTCAAGTGGTACTATCTTGAAGCTCTAACTAATTAAACTCCAAAGATCCTTAAAGGTCACGGTGAGTATGTTCTAGGATCTGAGGGGCTACAACACTGGTATCAGATGAGCCTTGATGGTGTGGCTCAGGGGGCAAGACTATGTGCTAGAGATGGAGAAGTCCGTTCAAAGTAAGAAGAGCCTTCCCAAAATTAATCGATCTCATCAGTGATAACTCTGCACGGTCTGGAGAGCAACTCGTCAAAGATGATGCAAGGAGGAAAAAATAAGTAAAAATAAAAAATAAAAAAGTATGGGCGACAGGGAGTAGAACCAAAAACCCCAGAGAGCCTGCTTACCCAAGATGGAAAAGCATCTATGTCCCATTTAAAATCTATTTAAGCAAGATTTTAATTTCTGGTATGGGCTTGGAGAACAAGGCTAGTAGTTCCTAGTCATGGAGTTGCATGATGTGACCCTGTCTGGGCCAGCAGAGAACGTGGTACACGAGCAGGACACAGCATGTTACAGACACGAATGAGTCCCGAGCATCACAGGCTGCAATTCCATGTGCTGCTGGGCACGTGGGCATGTGCGTGTCCCAGGAGGAACCAAGCAGCACACATTCAATCACATGTCCAGTGGACCGCGTGAAGACCTCATCTCTGACAAAGTCAGAGAAAACAGTGATTTATAAAGAAAGGGTCTGAGCGAGGAGAAGGAAGTGAGAATGCATCTGATGCGGTGGTGGCAGAAATCCGTCACTGCGGGAGGGTTTGGTCAGCGACCGCTATTACACTTATTCTCATTATTACACTTATTCTCCCACATATAATATGTGATCAGTAACAATAAACATTTTATTAAAACAGACAACTCACCGATCAGCCTCAGTATCGACGCTATAATAATGTCAGGAGTATATGCAATGTTCGCATGTCCTTTTCTGTATTTTATCCACTTATCCATTACAGGCCACAGCTCTTTACTAAAAAACAACAGAATATATATATACATACACATGCATATACATACACGAATGTGGAAAGCTTGCATGCTCACCGTCACTCAAAGATCAACAACTTCAAAATGGTCCATGAGAAACAGACAATTGATAAAGAAGGACTTTTCTTTTTAATTTACTTATTTTAAAGTAGGCTCCATGCCCAACGTGGAGCTCAAACTCACAACCGTGAGATCAGGAGTCGCAGGATCTACTAAGCCAGTCAGGCACCCCAGAACAAGGTCTTCTGAAGATGTAACCTTTTAGGTTAAAAAGAGACCAGACACAGGAAGCTCACACAGTCTCCAACCATTCAGATACTTGGGTCCACACTGACTAAAAAGAAGCTGCAAGTACCTATAGGCTTGGACCTTTATTCTGTTTCCACCCCTTCTACAAGGCTTTGAATAGGGACGCTAGACAATGTCCCCAAGTCACAGAACTGGAAGAGGTGGGAATCTGGATTTTCACTGGGGACATTACAGACGTGCATGTGGCACCTGAGTTCTAGAAGCCTCTGCCATGTCCTCGGAGGAGCGCGGAGCTCAGAGGCAACAATGAAACCACACCTTACAAACTGACTCTCTACTGACTGAAAACAGTGCCAGCTCCTCTTGCTTTCCCTTCCTTCCAAAGTCTATTTTCTTCTTATATAGTATTCATAGTATTAAAAAGTTAAATGCCAACACACAGAAAAAAAGGCAAATTAAAAGCACCTCAAATTAAGACATTTTCAGATAACATTACTCAACTAATTCTGGACCTTTCTTTCCCTGTACTTCTCTAGGCGCACAAGTATAAACCCAGTGAAGGGGAGCACAGCACTCGGGGCTCCGGGTGTGGCACTGGCTCAGGCACAGATCCCACTCTTCAACACTCTGTCCTCGCCCCCAGCAGGGGTGCCCACAACCACCTGTGGTGGACTTACTTGTCACGCTGCCTGCTGGGCTCCTCTGAGGCAGGAGACGAGGCCACAGGAGGCGCTCACATCTTCATACGGACAGCGCTAGACATGCCGCACCGTCACTCCCTTAGCCAGCAAAGCATGGGAGCTACTTCCATGTCAGTATGTTACACATCCACTTACAGCGATTCCTTTAATGTGGTAGTACCATAATTTAATTCCCTATCATTTGACATTTAGACATATAATCTGTCCCTAGTGTTAAGGAGGAACAGTTTTCCACAGAACACATTCAAGTACCTGCAGGATACGGACTATGAATCCTTTGCGAATCCTCTATAATGCCACAGACTCCTTTAAATCAGTCTTTCTCAATCAGGCTTCCAAGAAAATTAAGATCTATGGAACAATCACCTGAATGACGATTTTCTCCGCTCTCCCACCTCCTGTTCTTCCAGAGATAGTATATGGCTAGTGCCAGAATTCTCCATGCACAGAGAAGAGCAGATTCATTACATAAAACAGATGCCTGAGACTAAGCTCCCTCCAGAAAGCCAGGTGAGAAGAGCTGCTAACACGGCACTTTTCCTATGTCTGTTCACATGGGTTTCCCAAGTATCTGAATGTTAAGATCTGATCATGGCACGTTCCCCTACACCAGTCATGGAGGGCTGCCTTTCTGGGCACTGCTCTATGAGTTGGGGATGTTCCAGTGAACCCAAACCCCTCCTTCACAGGGGTCACCGCTCCTTGGGAGAGAGAAAGTAGTAACAGAATATAAGTAAGTTACAGCCACCACAAAAACAAAGCAAGGGGATGTAACAATAATACATGTCTTTTAACGAGAGTTTTACCAATTTTTAACCAAATCAAATGTTGCTTGTAAAATGTTTCAGCAACCTTCAAGAGCAAAACCAATTCAAACCACAATTCAAACCATGTGACAGCCTACCTTCCAATTCAAGAACCCAACTTTCAGTTAGCACAACAGCCTTGTACCTTATAATGTTATCATGTGTCCAAATCCACTTCTGATGGCAGCAGAGCAGGTCGATAGCAAATATATACTCCCAAGTGTTATCACTTAAGTCTTCCCCAAATTTTTCACTGGACTGAAACTCCGTTTTGGGACACAACTGTATGGTCAACAGCAGCTTAGAAACCATGAAACCCACATCCACAGGAGCATTCTAGCAAATGCAAAAGAAAAAAGAAAATTTAGAGTTTCAAATATAACACATCTTATATTAGTCATCTCATAAGTAAGAACGTAATAAGCATTAGGTGAATAATCATTTAATTTTAAAAAACATTTATTCAAAGTTGTATTTTAAAAGGAACTCTATTTATCGTAGTCCTATACTATTTGCCCTAAGATGATTATATAAGCACAGAGACTGCTAGGCCGGATAAGAAAACTCCAGGCAGGGGCACCTGGGTGGCTCAGTTGGTTACGCATGCCATCTCTTGGTTTTGGCTCTGGTCATGATCTCAAGGTCCTGCGGTCGAACCTGGGGGCTCCATGTTCCAGACTCTCCCTCTGGCCCTGCCCCAGGGAAGAGGCTTACTCACTTGTGCTTTCTAAAATAAATCAATAAAATATTAAAAAAAAAAAAGCCTCCAGGCAGAAAGCAGAATCTAATCAGGCAGGAAGGAGATAAGCAGCAATGCAGACAGAAATGCAGATTTATTTTACCTCAAATCAGGGAAGAAAAGTTGTAACTTTTTTAAACTTTGAAAAAGTTCTTCCAGTTCTATCATCCTCTGACCCTCAATATCAGTCTTTTTACAAAAATTCATAAACTCGAGTCAGCCAGCACCAGACTCCTCACCCGGCATCTTTCACACCTGTGCACATCTGATGCTATACGTCCCGGGAGCCCGAACAGTCGCTCCTGCAGCTGAATGTTATCCTTTATGTGAGGGACCAGTCTGCTTACGCACTCACCGCGGCACACAGCCACACTATCCAGCCCAGGTTACCCGTGAAATGCTATGAGCGTGCATATAACCTGTCTTTATGTGGACATTAATTTGACATCTCTTGGATAAATACCTAGCAATGGATTTGTAATTTTTTTCCTTTCTTATGCCTTTTTTTACTGGGTTCTGTTACTAAAAATAAACAGGGGGTGCCTGGGTGGCTCAGTCGGTTAAATGTCCGATTCTTAATCTCAGTTCAGGTCTTGATCTCAGGGTCATGAGTTCAAGCCCTGTGTTGGGCTCCACAATAGGCACGGAGTCTACATTAAAAAAAAATAATTCAATAAGTAAAAAACAAACTTGCAAAACATACTAGCAAAAGACTGGAATTACTGGGTTCTTCAGAAAACTAGCCAAAATTCAGTGGAATCTACACATGCTTTTTATACAGTAAACTATACATCAACATTTCCACCTCTTTTGTGACAACTGAAAACAACTGATTTATCAAGCGTTCCACCTCGAAAACCAAGTTTGGTCATTTTTATTTTGCTAAGAAAGCATCCTCAGCTTCCGGCCTGTCACTACAAAGCTGCAGGTGGTGGGCTTCTCAACCTCTCCCCCACATCTGGAGTCTGTTTTCTTTCTCATTTTTGAAATCCTCACTATTTTCTATTTTCTCTTTTTTCATTAATCTGATCTGGGAGCTCTATGTTTTGCTGCTATTTCTTAAAGGCAATGAGTTCTTTTCCTACGTGTTTGTCCTTCTCTGTTTCATTACTATCACCTTGAAACTCTATTCCTTTTTTCCTAGGTCCCTTCTAGGGTCGCAGATATTTGATTTCTAAGATGACAACCAGCCATTCTATTATCTGATATCAAAACATTAAACTACCTTAATGAGTATAAGTTTTATAACAACTAGAGCTCTTTGGTATGGAATGTTTTCCTTCTCAATGACTTTCACAACATTTGTCTTACTTTTGAGTTCCTGTTTATTCCCAGGTTGTCCAGGACCACGTATGCCAACTTTCAAGTAGTGTTTATGGAATCTCTGAATTACTTATAGAAGATTTCATGGAATTACTACCAAAGAATTTTGTCTATGGAATCTTTACTTTTTAGGAATTAAAGTTTTTATGTGGCCAAATTCATCACTGGTTTTATAAATGTGCCACAGACATGCAAAGAAATATATATTCTTTCCAGTTTACTTGTTGTATTACTGAATTCCACTGTTCTACTCATTTTTGTCTATCTGATCTGTTGAATTCTGTGAGAGAAAATCTCGAAGTCTTATAATGGTATTTTTATCTCAAGTATTACTCACTTTTTATACTTTTGATTTTATATTTTTATTTGATATGATACAGAACAAACACATTTGGTGAAAGTCTATTTTCTTTATAATGTCTTTGATCATCAAACTACCATGTCTGGTTTCACCCCGACCAGGCCACCAGGAGGCGCCGGTGCACGGCAGGAGGACCACGCAGGGGCTCCTGGGCGGCAGGAATCTGGGAGGACGCAGCATGACTGAGGCAGGCCAACGGCATGAGGTGGAAGGGCTCTTCTGACTAAGCTGCTGACCTGAGTCCGATGGTGTCTCCCAAGATGACACTCATTTCTCTAGACGAGTTGCTGGAAAGATGATTACAATCTTGCTTTTTAATGTTTCCTTAACTTCTGTTTACCAATATTCCTTTCCTCTATTTCTTACAAGAAAATAGAAGTCGGGGCACCTGGGTGGTTCAACCAGTTGGGTGTTGGGACTCTTGATTTCAGCTCAGGTTAGGATCTTCGGGTTGTGAGCTTGAGCCCGGCATCAGGCTCTCTGCTCAGCACGGAGTCGGCTTGGGACGCTCTCTCTCTCCCTCTCTCGTGTCCCTCCCGTGCTCTCGCTCTCTCTTTAAAAAAAGAGAAAAATTCTCTCTCCCCTTCCCTCTGCCCCCACTCATGCTCTTAAAAAAACAAAGAAAATAAAAAAGCCTAATGAATATTAATATCAAAAAGCACAAAAATGGGGGCGCCTGGGTGGCTCAGTGGCTTAAGCCACTGCCTTTGGCTCAGGTCATGATCGCAGGGTCCTGGGATCGAGCCCCACATCGGGCTCTCTGCTCTGCGGGGAGCCTGCTTCCTCCTCTCTCTCTCTCTGCCTGCCTCTCTGCCTACTTGTGATCTCTGTCTGTCAAATAAATAAATAAAATTTAAAAAAAAAAAAAAAAGCACAAAAATGGAAAGCAAAATGACATATAAAACTGCACTACACACATAAGCCAGGATAACTTCAAGAGGAAATTAATATACGGTCATTTAAAAACAAACCAAGGCTGGGACTCCGGGGTGGCTCAATTAAGTGTCCAACCCTTGATTTAGGCTCAGGTCATGATCTCAGTTTCATGAGTTCAAGCCCTGAATTAGGCTCTCTGCTCAGCACAGAATCTGCTTGGGATTTTCTCTCTCCCTCTCCCCTGTGCCCCTCCTGCACTCTCTCTCTCTTAAAAACAAACAAACAAACAAAAAAAACCCCAAAAAACAGAGAGATTCTCTCCCTCTGCCACTCCTCCCACGCACATGTGCACACTTTCTCTAAATAAATAAAAAATAAAAAACAAAGATCAACCTCTCACTGAATTCTACATTGCTTCTTAGAGTTTACCACTGTCAATTCAGCCTCCAGAGATTCTCACTAGCCCACAGCTGTAACATAAAAGAACACTAATCTAGATGGTATATTAGCACTCAGTTAGCAAAGAAAATCAAAAAAAGAGGAAAAGAACACGTAAGAACTAAGTATTTAAATAAAAATTCCATCAATCAAAAAGAAAAACACAATATTTAGATTTTAAAAAGTCAAGACAGGAACGAGTTGCAATGCCATTTTTCAGTTCTCCAAGTGCCCATCACAGAAGCCAACGCTATGCAGCTCCTATGAACCACCCCCTACATACACATTCCACATGATCATCAGTCATAAATTAGTGAATGAAAGAAAATTTTTGGAAATTACCAAAACGCCTACAGCTCCAATCCTTCCCAAAGTGCCTCATGCGCATTTCCTAAACTAAATGCATAAGCTTAGGCTAAAATGGTATTTTAAAGGATTCAATAGGAAGAGTCCTGTCCCTGAAATGCCTATGAACTAATTCAACAGGAAACACAAAACTGAGTAAGGACATTCATAGGAGATCTACAAGTAAGGTCTGACAATTGAGAAATAAAAACAAACCTTACCTTTTCCCAGTTGAGAAAGGCTCTCAAACAGTTCCGGACCTCTCCTTTAGCACGTTGCCTGGCAACCAACTGCATTGCCTTATTAATCACCGATTGGGAAATAAATATATCATGCCACATATTTGCAATGAACAAAGTCAGTTTCTCTGACTCTGGAAAATCTATGAGGAAAAAACAAAACAAAACAAAAAAACCTTTATGTCTAATCAAGTGAATAAATTACAAGCTAAGAACCAATTTTAATCATTTCACTTGTGCCTTGCAGGGTCTCCTACCACTGAAGGCGGGTGCCCGAGGAGGCCCTGCTTTGTGCAAATCTGCTTGTTTCTCCCCCAACCTTTTCCCTTTGGCAAACCTTCCTTAACTAGATCTGAAACAGAATACCTGGACAATATACAGCAATGTCTCATGAAAAGAGCCATCAAATCCAGACACGAAGCAAAGGCAAGCCTCTCTCTTCAGACTTCTGAAACCCCAGAACCTCCCCATTTGAGAAGTGTCATGTCAGGCTATTTCTTATGCACGGGGAAGACAGAACTCACCTGTGCAACACATGAAAGGCTTCGGATATGGAGATGTTTTTATACATCGCGGATGAAAAGCTTCTACTGTGCATGCTTCCCCACAGTTGGCTTTGTTTCCTCAACCTAACCCACACGCCGCTCACACACAACGAAACACACTCTTAAGCACCGTCTGATGGGTTCTGATGAGTGAACATGTACGTATAACCCCCACCACAGCCAACACAAAGAACATTTCCACCCTCCCAAACCCCATGGCCTGCACCCTTCCGGTGCCTCCCTTCGTCCCCGACACAGACGGCCCCGACCCGCTCCCCGACACTGCAGGTTAGCTCTTCCCTCCGCTGTCCGTCGGCGCGCTCGGCCAGCGCGACTCTTTTCTGCCCGGCTCCCTGACTCAGCAGAATGCTTCCGCGACCCACTGTGCTGCCACCACCTCAGCAGCCCCTCACTTTGTGTGGCCAAGCCGTACTGAGCTGCTTGACAGCACACACCCGTCCTTCCTGCAGCTACCAGACGTCCGCGTCCGGCTCCGGGAGCACCAGTCTAGGGGAGGTGTGGCTCCACGTCGGCTAGATAAGGACCTGCGAGTGGGATTTCTGGGTCATCCGACCAATGAAGATTTTGATCTTGTGAGAAACCGTCCGGGTTTTGCAACTTGGTTGAACCAGTCGACACAGATTTTTACCGTTTGGCAGGAAGCCACATCTTGCGTTTCCAGAGCAAGTAAGTCAAAGCAGACGCTCACAGTCTATTCTGACCTGCTGTTTCGGAGACGGAAAATCCTCCCACCCCAGGACCCCTCTCCACATGCGGCGCCATCTGACCGCCATCTTCTCCCTCGTTTTTTAGTTTTGTTTTTTTTTTTAAGATTTTATTTATTTATTAGAGAGACACAGCCAGAGAGGGAACACAGCAGTGGGAGAGGGAGAGGGAGAGGGAGAAGCAGGCTTCCCACTGAGCAGGGAGCCCGATGCGGGGCTTGATCCCAGGACCCTGGGGTCATGACCTGAGCCCAAGGCAGACGTTAACCGACTGCAGCCCTCAGGCGCCCCCTCCCTCACATTTCTTAGAGGCACTCGCTGGTGTCTTCACACCTCCAGTTCGGAAGCTGCTCTGACAAGGAGAGCTTCTGTGACCCCTCAGTCTCACAAATCCCCCTCCACGGCACAGCCCCTCAAGCAACAGATCCTCAATGGCTGCGTACAATGCATCCTTGAGGGGTAGGGGGACGTAGGGACAAGACAGAATCCCGGCCCTGACAGAGCACACAATGTGGTAAGCGGAGACAGCAAACAGAAGCGTTCGGGATACAAGGCCGGGGGGTAAGCACCGTGAAGAAAAAGCCAGGAGCCTGCAGGAGGAAGGCCATGGGAGTCCCGACAACAGGGGGGGTCGCTTCTGAGGGAGAGACCTGCTCCCCATGAGCCTGACAGAAAGGGGGCTGGCGGTGTTTGACAAGAACAGAACCTCGCGGGGGCCCAGCAGAGTCCACGCCGCTCGCCTCGCTAGTACCCGCCACTGCGGGAGCCCCACGCGCGCCGGGGCCACGTGACCAGCAAACACGGGCCTCACCACTCGGGCGGGTCTGCGTCTGGTGCCAGTCACCGTCCGCGCCCTGACACCTAGCGAGCACACCGGGAACTACTGCGGACCCACCAGCGACTGCAAGAGGAAACCAAGAAAGGCAGAGGGCCGCAGCCGGCAGCCTCGCTCACAGATGTACACACGCCGCGCACCTTCCATCCCCGGCTTCACAAGCCCTGTGAACGCCCTAAGAAGGATGAAAAAGCCTGTCGAGCTCGGACTTTCTGACAGGAAACTGAGCTGCGTTTGTTTATCGTTACTCTGTTTACAAATGTGCCCACTGAGCACGTCCTATTACAGAGGCGGACTCCTGACCCGCCCCGGGAGTGGGGAGGAAGGCAGGGAACGAACGGAAAAGCGGCTCCAGAGAGCCCGCCTTCCCGCCCTCTGCCCCCTTCCTGCTCCGGGCTCGCCGCGCCGCTGGAGAGTTCGGCCTTCCCCAGCTTCCGATGCAGCACGGGGGTCTGTCCCTGACTTTACAGTCATGCCCTTACCTCGTGTTGCCAGCATCTGACTCTTCAGTAACTACACCAGGAGACAAACACGCAGCGATGAGAGACCCTGAATTATGTGCCAGTGCACATGTGTGTGTTGAGAGAAGCACGTGTATGTCACGTCAACTCTCCCACTGAAAACCAGGCAGGGCTGGGACAGCTCAGGCTCTTCATGGCCTCTGATAAACGCCCAAACATTAACACTATTTTGAAAGATACACCGCAAACACTTAGCTGCAAACACAGATCCAAGCCTAACAATGAGGTAAAAAGGCAGAAGTGGGCTTCCAAAACAGAATTGTCACTACCTAAACGTACCTTCCTTAAGTAGGCTGTAGCAAAACAAACGAGCTCTTTCCAAGTCCCCAAGTTGTCGACAGATGCCCACATACACTCTGCAGAGGGCGTGAATGTAATTGCGCTCCATGGAGATCTTCTGAATTTTCAGTTCTGAGAGGATAGAGTGCAGCAAGCACTCTGCTAAATGCTGGGTTTGAGAAAAAGAAGAAAAAAGAGAAGGTAATGTACACGTGAATTGCTTCTGTCTACTAAATAGCTCAAGTTACAAAACTGAAATAGGGCCATAAATCTCGCACTCGATCAGCCAGCAGAAAAGAGCGGTCACTGTGGCAAACCACCTGCTTTTACTCAGCCCAGTGACCCACCTCCCGTCCCCCCGCCGGTGTGGGGGGCAAGAGGTCCAAACCTGCAGGCTGCCTGCAGGGGCCAGGGGCCCTGGCCGAGCACATTCGTCTGCCTGCGGCCGCGCCAAACAAATATTCTTCCTTGTTTGGGCTAAAATAATTTAGTGTGTGTGCACTGCACTCGCTCTACATTCTTTTCCCATTCCTGTTTTCTGAATTCTGATGTGCCCTACACATTTATCCTGTTTAGGTCTTAAAAATACTGGGCAACCATTTTCCTACATAAGAAGAAGGGCATTAAATAATTTGATCCATTTGTTCACTTGAAAATAAAATTATCTTTTCAAAGTGACATGTATTACTTTCTCTACTTTCTGAAAGTAAGCAATCAACAGAAGACACATCCGTACTGTTCCCACCATGGCTCTCAGGGTGTGCAGAAACCAACACGGCGCCATCCAGGAGACACTGGAAAGAATCCACACAAGGTGTCGACATGGAAACTGGGAAAATTCGACCCTAGAGAAGTCCTAAAACACCAGTTGTGTGAATCTGCACAGTATTCCCACTTTAACTGTCCCTATCTTGAAACCAAGATCGGTTCCTGTTTCATAGGTGACAGATACTAAAAAGGAGGCACAGGGGAACCCCTTGCTCTCTTTCTGGAAGGTGCTCAGACTCAAATGTGTGCGTACTGTTCACAGAAAAGAGAGGCTCCATTACAGGAAAATAATTTGATATTTTGGAGCAAATCATTTTGAGCTTTTAATCATGCCAGAATTGATGGGAAATATGCAACTATAGTCCTGACAATCACTTTTATTTCTTTAAAATTTTAAGGTATTTGATGAATACAAATGATCAGATCCCCAGTGTCTTTTTCCATCTCAAGTACACAAAATGCTGACTAGAAACAAAGTGTAGGTCACAATGTTTATATGGATATCTGTCTATCTCTGAAATCAAGTTTCTGTTCAGGGTCATCTACCACTTTGCTGAGAGCAGAGAGCCTGTCTCTGAGGACATGCAATTCCTAGCGCTCCTACAGAAGAGCAACCACGTACCTTTTTGGTTGTGCTAAATTCATGAACAACTTCCTTCTCTTGATCTCTCATGACAGGCTTTTTGGAGATATTTCCTACATACACGTGACTTCGAATGACAGGTAAGAGATCAAAAGACGACTCTGCGATCTTCTTCAGCGCATCGGCTATGGCTTTGTCATGGGACTCTACAGTTTCTTTTGGGTTTGGAGGCAACTGTGAAACGGCACTGATGGTCAGAGGAGAACTTTCTTCCTCTGCCGCCACAGCTTCAGCTTGAGGGAGGCTCCTCCGGAGGGCCTTGCTGACTCCTTCTGTAGTGGCGCCCCCAGTTTCTGGTTCTGGGGACCCGCTGTCCAGCCGCAGTCTTTTGGCACTCCTCAGTGTAGATGCAGACAATGTCCTTTTCCCCCCTGCATCCTGGCGAGTCCCCCCGTCTCTGGACTTCTCCTGACTACAGTCACTCCCTGAGCTGCCCCCTGTCTTAACAAAGGCGGTGGATGTTGAGGTGATTGCCTTGAAGCCTGTGATAGCACTGACAGGCCCCGCTAAGCTCTTCCGGTCTGCAGGAGGACCGCGAGTGAGCTGAATGTTCCCTTTGAGAATGTTGAGGGTACGGGCCCTGGCAGACAGTTCTGGGTACATGGTGTCGAGGATTTTAACGGAATTCTCTTGGGGTCCAGCCACAGCTGTGTGGGCTGATGCCAGAGGCGGGAGGCGGCCAGGCACAGGGAGGGCATGCTTTGGGGTGGCAGCACAAAATTGCAAGGGTGAGGACAATATCCTCTCGCCGGCCGGTGCAGCAGATGGGGACGGAGATGTGCATGGGGGAGAGAGGCCTCCCGGCCCTTCCGGCAAAGGAGACATCACAGGAGGCACAGGGAGTTCACACAAGGGAGAAATCTGGCCAAGAGGAGAGGTAGGTGAGGAGGGAGAAGAAGTTGCCAGCAGCGGAGAAACCGGCTGCGAAGTCCTTGGAGGTGTAGCGACCAGAGGAGCAAGCAAGGGCGGCAGAGGGGGCCCCACCTCCCGCCGGATTTTACTCAGCGTGTCAGAACCATCTGTAGGGGTTGATGTGTCAGCATTGGCTAGGATGGTCTGAGTTTGAGTTCTCTGAGTTTTTGTGTTCTCTCTTTCCCCTGAAAATGACTGAGAACCTTCATTCTGATTAGTGTCAACTCGGCTTGATGCCAAAGCCTTTGCCGACTTGTTCGATTGATCTTTGTTTGAAATCTTTGATCGATTCTTATTTTTGCTGAACGGCTCTAGTTTCGAGTTAAAGTACGTGTGATCAGATGCAATGGTCTGAGACTCAAAGTTCTGATCATAGATCTCAGAACTAATCCTTACGCTAGGTTTGACAGGCCTGTTACGCAGACGGCTTTTATCAAAGTTGGTGCTCTGGCTACTGCTGGAAATTTCCTCTTGCGCACAGGATAGGTTGCTGCCGCACTGGGGCTCTGGAAACGGAGGGTCAGGGTGACCGGTCTCTGGAGACTTCTCCATGGAAGTAAGGGAAATGAAGCCAGCTCCCAGGCCTCCTCCATCTGGGGAAACAGGGGTGTCTTCAGGAGTGTCACACAGTATGACCTGGTCCACATCTGGCATGAGAGCTACCCCATTTATGATGGTCCAGTGGTCCCCCTTTTCAATGACGAGATTTTGATCCTTATTGATGAGCACGTTTATGACTTCGGAGGTCACTGTGGATATCTGGCACTGAAACGTTGTCTCTGCTCCCTCCTCAGCACTGCCTTCTATGGTCTGCCCCGCCACGGAGTCCGAGCGCTGGGGGGAGGGCCCTGCCCCACCGCCGATCGGGCTGCTCACACTGGGAACACCCTCAGGACTGCCAGGAGTGATGTCGTGACTCGACGAGCCGCTAGCAGAAGGGCCCTTGCCAGTCATGCTGGCTACTGGAGGGGAGGAACCTGAAGGGTGTGGCGGGAAGCCACTCGCCCCCTGAGGGGGGACGTGCTCTCTGCCAGGCTCACCGGTCACGCCACCGTGCGTATTTGAGAGCACTAAGGCAGCAGCGTCTTTTCCAGGAGAGCTCTCGCAGCCGGCCTGAAGCTCCCGTCCAAACCTGGTGAGCACCTCGGACAGCGCTTCCAAGGAGCGCCGAGTGAGCCGCCCTGTGCTCCTCAGAGCACCGTCCTCGTCCTCCGATTCAATCCACTCTTCGGAGGTTTCCAGGGTTTCTTCCTCACAGAGCTGCTTTCTGTACTTTCCTCCTGAGAGGTCACCTGGCTTTGAGTCTTTGTTCATTTCTTTACGCAGGGTTCCTTTGCTAGAACATTCTGAAACAGAGTCCCCTGAACTGTAATCTCTTAACTGACAACTTTCAAGAAACATCACGACCTCTGACGTAGAGAGCCCGTCGATCTCCGAAAGAGTACTGATGTTGAAGTCCTGCAGCGCGGAGGTCAGACGGCCCACCTCGACGGAAGGCCGGGTCTCGGCTGCGCCAGCACCTGGGGCTCCTAAACCTCTTCTGGAGGCACAGGCAGCCCCCTGCAGTCTGTCCCCCAGCGCGGCTTCGGGCTCACTCTCCCACTCGCTGCCGCTCGGCGCCTCACTCTCCTCCACCTCCGTGTCACCACCTCCTCCCTCCCGAATGCCCGAGTAACAACACAGAGGCCCAGCGAGAGCACTCGCGGGGACAGCCCGCGTCTCTTCATCTTTTCGGAGAATCGCCGACGGGAGAGCCGTCCCTGTGGTGCCTGCACCTTCAGGAGAAGCCCCGCCAGGAGTCTGAGACGGCAGCTCTGGGGACTCCTGCAGGCTCGGGCGGACACGGGGAGAGCCCTCCGGGATGGCCAGAGCCTCGCTGCCAGACCTGCCCGTGCCCCCATAGGGCACTCTGTCAACAGCGAAACTTCTCGACACTGGCCCTTCTGGAGCGGGACGGAGTCGGTCCCCATCCAGCCCAGGGGAGTCCAGACTCGCGGCATGAAGGAGCAGACTTTGCTTTGGCACTGCCTCCTGGGCTGAGGCTTCGGTTGTGACGCCTTGGTTTGGGACAGGGATGTTTTTAGGAGAGAAAGACGGTTTGCTATTTGTGGAACTAGGAGAACTTCCGACTGGTGAAGAACCACTTGGAAAACTGAAACTTAATTTTCTCCACGAGGCAGAAACTTGTGGCGAGGTCCCTTCCTTAGCAGCCGCTCCCTGGGCAGCCCACGCCGTGTCCTCTCTTTCTCCGCCACATCTGGCTACCGAGGACGTGGCAAGAGCCCCAGGACCGGCGTGTGCTGCCGCGAACGGAGGCTCGGTCCTCTGCTGCCTCCAGGGCGCCGGTCTAGCGCTCTGCACTCTGTCGGGCCGGGCCTGCTTAGTGATCACGGACACTTGGTTAGGCAACAGTGACGTAGCAACCCTGAGCCCCAGGGGGTTATTTTCTGAGGCAAGTTCAGGCTTCGATGTGGACCGTCTACTTTCTAAGGAGGATGCGGCCTGTTGTACCTGGTGGTTAGTCTTCTGTTCGGGCTCCGACTTGGCCCTCAGCCTTTCTTCCCCACCTCTCCGCAACACATCACTATGGTGCCACGAAGGGCTTTTCAAAACAAACCCACCCTTGGTCAAGCTACGCTGAGACGCTAGCAATGGTGTAGAATCCGCCCTAGTCCCGGGGAGCTCAGCGCTAGGACCCTGGCTTCTGCACTGTGCCTCTTTCATAGCTTGTATAAATACTGACTGTGCAAGTGAACAGACTTTGGGAATGCCTTTCAAAACGTCTCTGGACTTGACCTCCCTGTCGCTCTCATTATTAAAATGTGATGCTCCCAACTCAGGGCTCAAAGCACACAAGCTCTTCTCCAGATGGTTCTCTCCGGCAGGACACTCTGGGGGCGCAGGCTGCAGATCTAGCACATTCAAGGTTTCAGCTTGTAGCTTCTTTTCTGAGTGGTGCAGTTCCATCGCGGTAACTTTAGCAGGAATGTGTGGGTCATGAGCGTACTTTAATCCAGAGGAAGATGGGGAGTCACTGCAGACAGACGATGCTCCCGAGGTAGAAGAGGAAGAAAGGCTGGCATCACCACGGAGCCCTGGGGCACCCGCTGCGTCACCTGCATCGTCCTCTGGCTCAGGCGATGCTCCTAAAATGAAGCCTTGAACATCTCGCTTCTTTCCCAATATGCTACACATTCCCTGCAAGTGGTCAGAGATTGACAGACGATCTGATTCAAGAGGGATTTCATTAGTTAATGTCCACTTAGTAAACTGTGATTTGGGGGATCCTATCATTTTGGATAGTAGGGTTTTTCCTTCAGATTCCATGAGTTCACTGAATGGCCTCTTGCCGAGGGGAGAGGAACCTACGTCAGACTTCCGGAGGGCCACTCCATTGCCCTGTGCCTGGCTGCCAGACGACATCTCAGCACACACATTTCTGATGGGCTCATGAAGTGTGTTCTCGGTCTGCACCGACTTATCCGCCTCCCTGACTGCTCTCTGTCCTTGTGCCTCATCCGAAACGGCTCTTCTCCCGTCCCTCGCGGACTCACGTGACACCATCCAGTGTTTCTCGCGAGCTCCGGGGTACGCAGCTGAAGGCTCTCTCAGCGTCGCTGTGAACGTCCCAAACCCAACAGCTGTCACTTCATTTACTTCCAATGTAGTCAGAGCCTGGGTGGCTTCATGTGATTTGAGCTTTTCCTCCCAGGTACCAACACTTCCTTTACTTTTTCTGGATGAACCAAAGTACTGTGATTCAGATGTCTCATCTTCTGAAACAGACTCAGCAGAATTTCTATGTTGAGACAATTCATTATCACTGGAATCTGTATACTCTCCGAAGTACGTTTCCTTAAAAACGAATGAGTTATTCTTATTAGTTAAATGTTAACTAAAACGACTAAACATACCCAACAATTAAATGCCTTAAAAAGCGATTCTTAAGAAATACTAATTGGACCGACTGCGTCTAACTATCAATCAAATGCATTCCTGAAGAATCCTTTCAGACACAGCCTAGGAAAGGGGGAGGAAAGGGTAGCCCCATCCGGAAGCTGCCAGCAGGGAGCCGAGCTTAGGCAGAGCAGCCCCTGCCACCATTCCGGACCGCCTCCCAGAGCCCCCCACCCCCACACTCCCAAGGCATGCTCCTCCCACAACAGACAGGGCCAGCGTTAGTCTCTCCTCCAAAGGGCCAAACATTCCTACTCTCTGGCTCTTCCTCCCCGTTTCCGGGCACAGAACATGTCCAACTCCAGCTGCACAGCCTTCCACCCCCCGCTTCCAGGTCACTCTTCTGCAGGCGTCCAGCTCCAGCAGAGCGGAACTGGCCACCACTCCGGGAAGCGACCTCCACGTACCTCCTGCGGACATGTCCTCCTGCCTGGGCTGCATCTGGGCTG
Organism: Mustela nivalis; assembly: GCF_964662115.1. Taxonomy (NCBI): domain Eukaryota; kingdom Metazoa; phylum Chordata; class Mammalia; order Carnivora; family Mustelidae; genus Mustela; species Mustela nivalis. The sequence goes on from NC_139022.1 coordinate 176,552,327, forward strand.
CTGTTACCAAGTGAAGGAGCTCTACCTCTTTCAACAGTATGCACACCGACACTGCTCCTTCCCACTCAGCCCCCTCCCCATCTCTGCTCCAGAAACCCCCCACACCCCAGGGCAGCCCCTGCTGTTTTGGCTGAACTGCCCCCATCACAAGGCGCAGCAGGAGAGCTGGCTCCTCCATCGCCACCACGTTCCACCATGCTCCTGGCTCTAAAATCCTAGTGCCCATGTCCCCTGCAAGCCCGTGCGCGCCCTGCACCCCTGGCTGACACTGACGCGCGCCCCTCCCCTCCCCAGAGCAGGGCCACTGCTTTCCTTCGCTATTTTGCAGCATCCCCACCTCCTCCACCTCCGCAACCACCACACTAAAAACCTCACCAAATGCTGCTCATCAGCCTCCTAACGTTTCTCAAACCAGCCCCACCTCTTGGACCCCAGTGCTGCTGCGGGGAAGAGGTGTGGAGAACGCTGGAAGCTGCTGATTCAGGCCGGGATACCCCCCTACGCTCTTACCTCTGTCCAGATCATCCCCAGTCCCTACACCATCACACAGAGGCTAAAGGGAAACTTGCAACTGAACGTCTAGCTTTAAATCCACTTCCCAGATCCACCAAGGACTTCCTACTGCCCTCACGATAAAATGGAAAGTCCTAAGGACAGACGGCCTCTGCTGACCTGGTACGCGTGAACGTTCTCTGGCACAAGCTCGCCTTCGGTCCCATGACCCTGTGTAAGAGGTCCTCCACCGGAAGCACCCCACCCTCTCGAACACTCAGCTGGGTCCTGTCTTCCCAGAGCATCCCTGCCCTCCTTGGCCTCCCTCAGGAGCCTGGGTCCTCTCCAGCTGGTGTGCCCCCAGCCCGGCAGTCTCTATCACAGCTGTGCGATCACCTGCTCCCTCCCCCGCCCAACTGCCACAGAAGATCCAGCCAAGTGGTAACCGCGGACTAAGTCACATCCGCGTTCCCAGGCCAAGCGTGGCCCTGGAACAGAAGAGATGTACACTGCTTCCTGAAGAAAGGGAGTGACTCAAAGCAATGCATTTATCCGCTCCTTAAGCCAAAAAGCATACAAATCTGCTTCATCAAGACTTAACTCCCTAAGAATTTACAATAGACCATTCTGCAAAACATGAAAAGGTGATGAAGTCATCAAATGGAAGCAGGGAATCTGGCAAACAGAGGTTAATGGGCATGTGCGTTACGTACATGGATTCCCCATCTCTGAAAAGCTCCAGGCCTGCAACCATACCTTAATGCATTCACTGCACTAGGTTCCAGGCAGCAGAGAGAACAACAACTAGAACACGGTCCTCCCACAGGGGAATGTGAATTAGGGTGAGGATAAAGACACACAGAATGCAACCTTAAGTGAACATGTCATGGGCTCCACGTTCTTGTAAAGAGCATGGGCATGCCCTCGTCAATGCGCACATCTGCCCCAAGAAAGTCTGGTTTGAATATCACTGAGCAGCACCCCCTGAACATAGCCAGCGTGCCCGCAGGAGCAGCGCGCCCACAGGAGAACTCAAATGCCAAGTACAGACTCACAGGCGCCAGTGCAGACGGTAACGTGCTCAGGGGTGGTAGGGACACCAAAGGGGGTGACGGCACCGGAGACAACAGAGGAGGAGGACGTCTGAAGAAGTCAACTGCAGCCTGGAGGTCTTCATCGAAACAGTGATCACGATCAGAGAAGTCAGCACTGTCCTCGTCAGTCCCTGGCGTCTCACGCTCAGGACGCAGGCCCTCGTCAGCTACGTGGTCACTGCAGGGCGCGGCTCCACCCTCCTCGCGTCTCCCCACGTGTCTACATGCAGAGAAGTCGCCCTCTATTTCCATGGATAGTTCTGCCAGGCACGTCTGCACAGCTGTGGCTTGGAGTGGCCTGCCTCCTGCTGGAGGGGGCACACCATCGTCCCTGGACTCTGTGGGCCCGGGGTTTTCTTTGGCAGGTTTCTCTGTGGGAGAAAAAAAGTAAGTATCAAACATATGTAACATTAAGAAAACTTTAAAAATTACCCTAAGTATTCAAAATGCCTGCTTTATTGAAGAAACCCAAAAAACAAGAACATTTTTTAAAAAACGCCCATTCCCTTTCTAGTGAATAATCACTCTGTAAGACCTAAAGACATTTCCTGTAGGTACACTTCCCTCCCTATACGCAGGACCAGGAGAAGGGCAGGTGGGTGGAGGTGATGCCCTAGGGCCCACAGGCCTCAGCGCGCACAGGTGGAAAGGCATCACGGCGGCGGGAACGGGCCTCGCTGGCACACTCCCCTTTTCAGTAACTGTCTTTCCACACAACCAGCAGCATTCGGAGACACATCTTTGTGCAGAGAGACTGACAGGGAACACAATTTCCTCTGTCTGCAAAACAATAAAAAATCAGCCAACGATCAAGTCTACCCAATAACCACGTTCATACAATGCTATAATGAAGAACCTCAACTAGGTCACATACATATATCGCATTACGGTGCAATGGGAAAGTTACTATAAAAAGCCAGTGATTTGGGGGTCTTGATTTTGATGAACTGCTGTGGTCCCAATTATCAGTGAAGATATTTGTGTCCTGGGAAATAACCACAAATAACCATTTTTCATACTTGAAAGCTGTACATAAGGACTCACGGCTCCCTGGAGAAGTGACTGACTATAGGGCTGGGGAGTGGGAAATACAAACAGGGCCTGAAACATCTTGCCGAGCCAGAAAGAAGTTCTCAAAACAGGCTGGGGTATGCCTCAAGGGCCCAGGAGTCAACCCAAAAACAGTCCCAACAACCAAAGCTGGAGCAATATGAATGATGAAATAAACACAAGTTATGGAGCACAGGCAGAGAATAGAGTTCCAGTTAGTGGAGGTAGAAGGAACAGAGAACTATAGAATCACTAGCAGACCAGGCAGTAGTGGTAGCACGCAGGCTTCATCGACAGATGCTAGACTCAGCGGGCCAGAGCGGGGAGAAAATGACTGACTGCAGAGCATCCACGTGTCTCTCTCAAGATAATTCACAGTAACTTAACACTGGAGAAGCCCGGCAGATACCACCTTAAACAAGCACTTCCGCTGTCACCCCAAGTCATCCATTCCTCCAATCCCTCGCCGGTACAATGTCCCGGGCAGAGCACAAGGAAACCACGGCAGAGTTCTTGCTGGAAAGAGTCGAACTTCACTTAATATGAGAAAACAGCACACGAGACAAAACTGACAGGTTTCCTATGAAATGATGCTTCCTCTCTGAAAGTAGGAAGACAGGAGACAAAGAGACACGGATGAACCGCCAGACCTGGGGGCCGAAAGGCAGAAGGCTGCTAGGTGCAAGGTGGGCTCCGGGGACCAACACGCGCCCACACATCCATGTGAGCTTTCACTGAGCTTAACCGTCTTGCACCAAGGGTTAAATTTAGGGGAATTTGGATTTGGAGTCTAAGAGAATTCCCTGCACTATTTTTGTAAACCCTCTCATATAAAAACAAAAAATTACAAAGAGAGTATGTTTTAAGACTGAAGATTCCAGGGCACCAAAAAAAAAAAAAAAAAAAAAAAAAGATTCCAGGGCGCCTGGGTGGCTCAGCGGGTTAAATCTCTGCCTTCAGCTCAGATCATGGTCTCAGGATCCTGGCATTGAGCCCCACGCCAGGCTCTCCGCTCAGCAGGGAGGCTGCTTCCCCTCCCTCTGCCTGCCTGTAGTATCTATCTGTGACAAATAAAATCTTAAAAAAAAAAAAAAGATTAAATAGGGAGCCCTTTTAATAACATCTTAAACAACATAAAATCAAGTGTTTAGAATAAAACACGGCAACTAGCTGATGAAGCTGACTGAGAAAAGGCCCAGGCTACTTCTGCCCAAGCAGATGAGGACTTGGACCATGAGCCTCGGAGGCTGGCTCAGGAGACCCAGGTGCCACCTGCTTGTATCAGCAGGGTCCCCACACCGCGCGTGACAACTGACTGAACAGCGCCCCATCCAACAGGCCTCTCTCCAACTCACAAAACCTCACGGAGTCAAGCACAAATGAGAATCAGCAACTTGCCTGGTAACACTTTTCTGAGGGAACTCTGCCTTCTGGAGCCTGAGAGAGAAAACTAGGTACACACCTCTACAGACTCAGATCCTCAGCAATCTGTGAACTCATAAGAAACCAGTATAATGGCGGGGGGGAGTGTTAAGTAAGGAGCATTTTAATCTTATGCATGACAGCTAACTTCTCCCCATCCACTCTGGGATAACTAATACCTCTATCCAAAGCTTAAATCCTAAGTAGGGTGTAACTGAGAACGTGGCAGAAGGCCTCCACAGTTTTGCCTGCAGATCAAGACAGCCCACAGATGAAGCCACACCTGAAAATGAGCGGACAGCACTGCAGAGTGCTAATCTGATATGACAGCAAGAAAGGAAACCACTGCTTATCGGACACCACCAGTATTCTAAAGGACACAGTGAATGTACAGCAGACAGTTCAACCAAAGGAACTGCTTACAAAAGTAAATCCAATGAGGCTGCTACTGGACAGAGGACACCGAGAAATGATTCGGAAAGCACCAGGCCTCCCCAGTACTCTGCATGTTCCCGCCACACGCACTCCACTAGGTGCCCTTCCGGCTTCCCTGCACGCCCTCTGACGGAAGCCACCATTGGAAGAGTACAAGCCAAATGCACTTACTGAGACAAGAAGCCACGCTGAAGGGGAAGGAGCTCTGTAACTGAAAGTACCCATTCCAATTTATCTTATTCTTTCAATGTCAGATTCAGGAGGCAGCAAAGGCTGAAAGCATATAATGCCCACGGTAAACATTTCTACTTCCGTGCATGAAATGTACTTCTGGAAGCTTCTCTCTCACCTGTGATGCATCGGCTGCCTTCACCAGGTAGTCTGTGTGTTGTGTTTATGCAGAGCCAGAGCTCCTTCAGAAGTAGCTTTACTTTTCCTGCACAAAAGAGCAGAGTATTAAAGACATGTCATATGGCTCAATCCACAAAAGGCCGACACACACTCCTGGGAAATCAGGATTTCTTAGGGGCTGGGGAAACAGCTAGGGACCAAGACTTCTTCCCCAAATCCAACCCCTGTGCATAAACAGCTAAGCTGCTGATGGGAAGGCCTGCAGCACTCCAGCTGAACGATGAGGGCAGGCTTGTTTTTTCCCCAGGGGTGAGGGGAATGGGGGGGCATAAGACTCCTAAGACCAAATCTACTTGCTGGTAAAAGTCTTTATCACCTATTTGTATGAATGGACCATACACATTTTTGGCACTTTCTATAGAAAGTGGTGAGAGATGAGGGACAGAAGCACAGATGTAATGTCTGATACAGGAAACGCTGGCTCTACGTTTACTGCAAACAATAGCAGAAAACACCCCTCAGTGACATGAGGGGGTCAGAAAACTCATCAGAACTGACCATGCTGGGTAGAGTGTCCAATTCATGACCTCAAGGTTGTGAGTTCAAGCCCCACGGTGATGTAGAGATTACTTTAAAAATCTTAAAAGACAAAAATCAAAAGACAAAAAAACTGACCATGTTGTAACTAACCTGGGGGCTTTGTGGAGAATAGGACTCATTAACAGTCTTAAGGGGTTAACAGGGTGGAAGACAGAAACATGTGTGTAATAAACACGTGGAAAGGAAGAGATTATTGCACAAACAGGCAGACTCACAGAGAAACATAAGCTTTTAAAAGGGAAGTGAAAGCCTTGGAATTTTTATACATTTTCAAAAGGATTAGGATTCCTAGAATAGTTAAGAACCATTGGTTCAGGTTGAGTACACATTTCTACAGATTTAGATCCTCGATCATCTGTGAATTCAGATCGTTTTAAACACAGCAAGCCTAATGAAATTCATATAACTAAGTGACACTATGGTTTTATAGTGAGTTTAACATTAATATGTATATACATTCCCAAAAAACTCCCAGAACAAAAAATATTCATAAAAATTTAAGTATGACTAGCTTGTGGCCAAATATGCATAAAAGACCAACCGTGCTAATAAAAACTCAACTAAAAAAAAGCTTTAAGTATTAGATAATTTCAGGCCTCCTCAAGTTCTATTATAATTTCCCTTAAGTTCTTAAATCGGCCTGAAGCATTTATTGAAAATACTGAAATCTTTAATCCAGTTCTAGAGAAGATAAAGACCAACCTTTTAACCCAAAATATCTGCAAGAACTCACATATTTTGAAACAGGCCAGCCCTATTTAAGCTGCCCAGCTGCATCACTCCACAAAGAGCGCTGTCCCCAGAAGAGCGGGCTAGGCTAAGTGGTGAGGACACAGTAACAAGGCAAGCTTAAAAGTTTCCCATTTCCAACCTCTCTGAAGCCCAATCGACTTCTGACTGTCACCGTGTATGAGGCACACCCATTCTCGAGTTTGAAAATTCCGTGATCAGGTAACTTATCCACATTGTGATTTAACCTACCCAGAAGCCTGCTTCCAAATACTGTAATCCCCTTTGCTTAAATGACCTGACCAGGAGCCCTGCTTATTACGTATACCCAAAGCAGCAAACAAGGAACCTTAAAAAAAAAGAGAAAAAGTTACTTTTCTATTCCTATGGAAGCTATTAAGCAGAGCTATGCCTTTTCTGAGCACTCGTTCACTACCTCTAATCTCACAAAACAGAACTATCCTTTCCCAATAAAGCAGGAAAACACAAACACACACCCCTCCAAAAAAACCGCACACTGTGGCTTCATTACTTAGCTGTGAAGAGAAAAGCTCATTATGTTGAAACGCACACCTTCCACCAACCCCCAGATCAAACCTAAGTATCAACCTGCCCGTATCAAAACCTAAGGCGTCCATGTGTGTCTCTGTACTTGTCTGCTCCGCTGACCTGTCCGGCGTCACGCGAACGCCACGCTCTCACAGTGACACCGTCACAATTGTGTGTTCCAAGCTGGGTACGCATGAGCCTCACTCAGGTTTTTCCTTTTCAAAAACCTGATTATTCCAAACATCTATTATTCTACCCTGAGAAGCCTAAATTTACCATCTGCTTGCCCTTTCCCATCTGAAACTCAGTGGGATTTGAGTAAGGCTGGATCCTTAGAAATACGCCTGGGGGAACTTCCCATCTTTATGCTGTGAGCCTCTGACCCAGTAACAACGTCTGCTCCCGTGTCTGGGCTTTCACACTCTTCCGCAGCTTTACAGGCTTCTTCACAGAGGCCTTGCACACTGCTTGTCGATTTTTCTCTTCCTAGACACGTTGGTCCCACTGCCTTAACAGGTGGTTCTCACTCCGTCCTGATTCCGATAGGCTGAGGGCAGTGCATTCGATGTGCCCGAAGCTTATGTCACCACTCTGCCAAACTCGGATACTTGTTTTCCAACTGAGTCTACTGAGACGGTCTCGTCATTTGAAACCATGACAATTCTGCCGTGACAACTTACAGCCCCCCTCTTCCGTGAGGGCTCTGCTGCACAGCTCAGCGGGGCCCCCAGTGCATACTAAAGAATGGATGTAACCAGAAGCGCCCGTGCCCGCTTCTGACAGGCTCTTCAGCTTCCACCTTTCTCAGTTTCCAAACGTGTTTTTCGACCATTACCTCACCAAATATATTTTTTATGAAAAACGGGTGCTGAATTGAGATGATCGTATCATTTTTCTCTTAGCCAGTGGTCGTGGTCTTCCTGAGATAAACCCTTAAATCATAATGAGTCCATATATTCTACTACCCCGAGAATGGAGTTCTCAGAATTTCATTTGATATTTCTGCAGCTGTATTCCCAACTGACAGCACGTGTGTGAGTGTGTGCGTGCGTGCGTGCATGCGTGCGTGCGTGTGTGTGACTCTTAGCTGGTTCTGGTACAGGCCTATTTGAGTCTAAGACAATGACATGGAAAGAAGTCTATATTTTTCTAAGTTCTCAGACACAAAGAAGACATTAGTTTTACTCACTGAAGCCTTTATAGAACTCACTTGCAAGTCATTTGGATCTTGTATGGTATTAGATCTTTAACTAATTTTTTAAATTATTTTTGCATTATTTTCCTGTTCAGGTTTCCAACAACCATCCCAAGTCAATCTGAGCATGCTTCCCTTGAAAATGGTTCATTTCACAAACAAGATTCAATCGGAATATAAATGTGTGAATTTGGAAATTCTCTCATTGTGGCTTTTTTGTAGCTTTCCCAGCCGTGAGGGCATTGTGTTTCTGTTCCTTCCTTTCTTGATCAGACTTGCCGACAAACTGTCGGTTTCAACAGCCCTACGAGGTTCCAGCTGTTTGCTCTAATGGGCCCAAATCAACAACTTCTCCTTCTTTCCATTTTCCTCATTTCTGTTGCATTTTCCTACTTTCCTGTCATTCTTGCTTTCTAAAACAATCACGTAAGATCACTCAGTCCAGTGAATACCACACTGACAATATCTCAGAGACTTTAATACTGCCCTACAGTTGTTTCAGTTTTTATGTTCTCTGCTACCCAAAAGGAGTTGCTTTATGTTAACGCATGCTCACTTATCAGACAGACATGGAAAGTTGTGGGGTTCTGGGGGGTTCGGGGGGAGGGAGAGATTTTTATTAATATCTTATTAAATTTCAGTATCATAATAGTATCTCATATTAGGATGGAGTTTCTGCTGTCTAGCAAACAGATTTCATATATGTCTGAAAGGATTTTAAAGAATCCTAGGTTTGTGGTTTAAGAGTTAGATGTAAATCATCAATCCTGAAATTACAAATCCAATTCCACCCATTCTGTCTGCTTTTACAGACGACAGCATCTGAGAAACACACTAAAGGCTCTCACAGAAACAGCATTTCCAGGCATTTTACCACAGAGTCTCACATTCCTAGTCTATGACAGCACCATCTCCTTGGTGAACTGCACCTAACCTGGATATTTCCTTTCAATCCGTGTAAACTCATTTGTAGGCTTGAATTACTTTTTGCCTGGTTACTACTTTCAAGTCAGCATTGGCTCCAAATTTCGCTATCCATCTCCCTACATTCGATCTTTCCACTTCAGTTGATTTTAAAAATACTTCCTACTAACATGCCAGAAATAAAGACCATACACAAAAGTCATGCTCAACACCTGACAGGCCTTTCTAGCAGAAATACTGCATGTGCGTCCTGCTCTGAGATGTGTCCTCCAATCACTTCTTGCTGACCTCTTCCGCAGGGCTCTGGCCTCCCCTTGGACAGGTCCTGATAGGTGACCAGTGCAACGTGTATGATCCTGTTTTCCCACTGGCTCAATTTCACTGCAGCAAGAGATTCTCTAAGGGCTCTAACTCTGTTTTTAATATTTTCTTCCCTCCCGTCGTGATTTAATACCATCTCCTCAGGGTTTTTTCCTTGGTACGTTTCTTCCCCGTGACTGCTGCTTCTAGATGAAAGCTGAGGCCGGCCATCTCTGAGAGCCAGCGTGCACTTCTTCAGCCTACAGTCCTTTGGCAATACATGAAGGTGCTCACTTCATGGACCTATGGGGCCCTGCCTTCGGGGGGAAGGGATGCAGACTGAAGCAGATATGAGGATTTATACGGAGAACCTAAGTATCTCATCTTCTGCGAACAGGAGTGGCTATCCTTCAAAGCTGGTGTAATTTCCCAATTTTCTGATTTTCTTATATCCTCACCCACTCAGAGTGCCTCCTATGTCGCAAATGACACTTCACAGAACTAAACTTCAGGCCACAACGTGTGGATAAATGCCAGCAACTGTTTCTGAAACCAGAAGGCTATACATGTATTTTTCAACCTGAATCCATTACGTGACAAACCACTAATGTCCTGCTCCGTCTCCCACGCCCTGCACCTCTGATCTTAAGAAATGCAGGACTTCTACAATCAAATTTGTTTTTTGCAGCCTGCTATTTTTGCTGTAATTTGGGGTTTCATCACCAACTGATACCATCTGCTCTATATTTTCCTCCACTGGTAGTAGACTTTTTAACTCTAAACAAGAGTTTTTTGTTGTTGTTGTTGTTTGGTTTTTTTTCTTTTTTTGTATTGTTTATTTTCTGACATCTCTGATGGATTGAGAAAGAAGGCAAATGTGGCATTCAGGTGGCCTTTCAAAAAGTGAAGTCAACCCAATATATTTTCTCACTTGTGAATCTCTTTCAAAAGTACAGATGAGCCTTGAACATGGAGGTTAGAGGCGCTGACCCCTGCAGAACTGAAAATCCATCTGTAACTCTGACTCCCCTAAAACCTAACTACTAATAGCTCAGTGTGAACCAGAACCTTTCCTGATAACACAAAATGCAGTATGTATTTTATACACCATGTGCATCATATACTATATTTTTACAGTGAATAAGCTAGAAGAAAGAAACCTGTTAAAAAACCGTAAGAGAGAGAAAATACATTCACATGAGAAAATACATGCACTGTATTTATAGGAGAATACCCGCACAGAAGTGGATATGCATGCGGTTCAACTCAGCGCTGGTGAAGGGTCAACTATATGGGAGAAAAGTATTAAAAATATACTTAGTAATTAGGAATTAAATCTCCCAATGTCCACAGGTAAATAATTAACAGATACTTAAAGCCTTCGTGTATTTACCTGGAAGAAGTAAAATGTACAGCAGACAACACTCACCCTCTGGTGAGGGCAGAGAACACAGAATGCAGGGACAGAGAGCAACTCTGAGGACACAGTGCGAGGGTCCATTTTAAATAGCAAGGATTGAGAACAGTCAAATCCTAAAACAAACCCGTCAGCCCAAAAGAGAAGATGACAAAAGCAGCTGACCACTGGCTGGGACAACCGAGCCCCGCGAGCCCTGCGCTTCCCTGGGCAGCACTTAGAACTCAAGAGACTAGCCTTCCACAGGGAGGGCGAGGAAAGAGGGTTGAAGCGCGTCCCAAGAAGCAGCGACTGTGGCAAACAGCAAACAGTGCCCAGGCAACGGAAGGTGTTAACTACTAAAGCCTTTAGTCCAAGAAAAGGTGATCTTGTGTTCTGAATTAAAAACAAAAGGACAGGATGAAGAGAGAGGGTAAAGGAGGCTTGTAGAGAGACGCTATATCCTTGTAGGAACAAGGGAAGTGGTTTCAGTCATCTCCACTTAGAGGAAAAATAACACACTGGTGACAGAAAAATACCATTATTTCCTTATTTATCATTTGAATTTTATCTCTACCAAGAAAGTAAGACAGGTAGAGCAGAAATCCATCTCTCCTTTTTAAAAATGGAGAATGAAATGCAGAGAAGTAAATGGCCAAGGGTCACACAACTAATAAAGAGAAATATTAGAGCAAACGCTTCGACTTCTCAGCACCCAGTGCTGTATCTTCTCGCCTGCAAGAAAACACACTGCATGACAAAACAAAGACCGAAGCGTCTGTGACTCCCCATTCCACAACTACTGTCTTACGTCCCCAGAACACTTGGCCTTCCCTCCAAAAATACACTGGAGGGCTTTGATTCCAGTTTTCCTGCTTGACTTTAACAATTTTTATATACTTGGCACCCACGAAATTTTATAAATTAAACTGGCAAACTGTAACCTAATAAAAAAAACTATACTTACTTATTGAAAAGTATGGAGATTATACCACAGACTGGTTTCCCTTTCCCAAGCAATATTGCTTGTTGACTCTCATTCATCTGATTATTTGACCAGAAAACACGGTGATATCATACATACAACAGATCACACAAAGATGCAAAATGGGTTATGACTTCTCTAACACAAACATCTGCTAAACCCTAGAAGTTCTGCAATCACAGGTAAGAGCAACAAGCAACCTCCCAGCCCACAAGTAAGGCACAGAAATTCGTAAGAAATCTGTAATATACTTACTTTTATCTATGCTTCCGTAAGAATCACTTGAAATTTGTGTTCCAATATGCCTCAACTCTAAAATCATGGTAAGAAATACAGTTAATAAAGAATACTGCATATCAAAACAGAATTTTCAAGCAGTATGTGAACACTCACCCTTTTCATTTTTCTGTTTAGAAAATTCATCGAGCTGTTCCTGTGGAAACAAAGCGCTGACAGGGTTTGAAAGGGGCAGGGAGTGCAGGCATCACATACCCGATGTAATGGGGGGGGTCGCTTCCACCAGGCGGCCCAGTTCCTGACTCCCACATGACAAGGGACGCTATGGTCCCTTGTCACTTGGGTGCACACTATTATCTCTTACCTGTGTCTTCTTAAATTCCTTTTCAAGTATTTTCTTCTCGTTCCTCAGTTGCTTGAAGTCCTGTGTTTGCTTGACAGCAGCCTCTTTAAAGACACAGTGAACAAGAGACACAGCAATAATTTACCGACTTCACAGCTACCACTAAGAAAATACTCAAAATATCATCTACTGAGAGCTTTTCTCTTTTCATAAAACTTTGAAACAAATTTTGTAAAAAGTTACTGTCCCTTTAGCACTTCCTCAGTCAGGGATAAATGAAGGAACACAGTTTGTTTAAATTATTAACCATAAAACCACTGACTTGGCAGAGGCCCCAAGACGCCTTTGCAATCCCAGCAGAAGCCAGCCCAAGCCTTCTGGTCAAACAAGAACCCAACACACATGACCTCTCTAGGAGGGCACTGTTCCCTCCTGCTCTTCAGCAATAAGCAACATTCATGTTTCAGAGATTTTAGAGCTGTGGTTTCATCTCAGAATACAGTCAATACTTCCCTCTGTACTGGGGAAGTGGACAATCTTCTCCATGCTTCTTATATTGGAATTCCCATCAACAAGCTGATAGTTCCAGCTGCTAATACCTTTGCTCTAGATCTACTTTTAAGGTATTGTTTTAGTTCTTCTCTGGATCTTCAGCAAATTCTTCAGTCTGGTTTTTGACTCTGAAGCTCATGGTCCAAATACATTAGTAAGAATCTAACCAGTATTAACTTTGCCCAGTACATTCAGACACAAGTGCCATGAAAACTAAAATCCCATAAAATGCCACAGTAACAGTTCTTGCCTGACTCCTCTACTGAGCTGGACTGTTTCTTTACCTGATTATTACGCCACATCACTCGCTAGGGAGAAATATTTTTGTCACATGAGAAGTAAAGGCTGTACTTCTCTTCAAAGGAAATCTGTCCTGAATGTCGCAGAGTCTGAAACACACAGGCACCTCAGATCTCTTTTAAAACACTTCCTCAGACACTTATCTCCACACACCAGCAAGAGAAAGCCATATTCAAAAAGAACACAGTGATGCCACATTTACTGCCGTATTGTGCTTGTGCAAACACCAAATCAGAGGAAAAATTGTTAACAAAGTATCTGTACAGTTTAAATCTAAAAACCTGGGCTCAATCTAGGTAAATTCAAGCCTGGAAGCATTTTCAGCAAGTTCTTGCCCATATGCCCCACCTAGCTAAATTTAAACTTGCACCAATGATCTGTGCAAAGACCAGTGGCTTCCATAGCTAGATAACAACAGTGCCAGTTACCTTCCAGCTTCTTCACCTTGGCTTCTAGTTTCTTCTTCCTGAGAAAACAATTTTATAAATAGTAAAAACACATATATGTTATATATATACACACATACATTAACATGTATATGTGGGTGTATATACAGTATATACACACAATGTGTGGTACATTTTTTAAAATTAAATTTTTTTTAATTAGTAAAATTGATATAACAACGAAATGTTGGTCATGGTGGGCACGGTGCATCAACCACTGAAATCGTCAGCAGCTGTTCTGAGGTAGAGTCAACTAAGAGAGAACAGTACACCATTTAGTTTATAACATTTCTAGAAAGAAATCTGTATCTTTCTGTCATGCCACATCTGGGAGTCTCCCTGAGCCACAATGGCCTCATGTCCAGGCTAAGCTGATGCCCCCCCACTGGCCTACAACCAGTCCAGCATGGCCACTGTCACTCTTGGGGAGCATGCGTGGTGGCAGAGATCACAATTCCATCTTATGGGAAGAAGAGGCTGGAGAGCTGCACCAGTTTTCAGACAGAGTTTTGGGTCAAAGAAGGCAGGTAACTCTGAGAAACTCTCTGAGGTACCATGACATCACGTCTACATCAGACTACTATGTGTGTAGCTCACAAGCTCTGTGAATTATGTGACTATCATCACTTGGATGCTTGCAAACAGCTTTTTATTAATGGTAACAAAGGCACCCATTCCACAGCACACCTGCTGAAGTCCCGGTACAGAGGACGGAGCTGGCGATCATGTTTGAAAACACACAGACATGTACACATGCGTGCATACGTACAGACATAAAACACTTCCTATGGAGTTCTTCCTTTGTGCAGCTTTTTAACTTATCAAGACTTATCAATCCTCCTTGTAATCCTCCAGGGGAGTTCTAATTTCCACTTGACAGACCTCTAGACTAATGCTGCATGCCTAACTAGTTTAAGCTCCCAGTTACAGCCCATAACCCAAAGACAGAGAGGAGAGCGCAATGATCTAAGAACAGGCATTTTAGAACTTACTGAGCATCAGTTTTCAAGCATTCTTCTTTTACACGTGCATATTCCTGGTGAGTATCTTGGTACAACTTGAGAGAACTCTAAGAAAAAGATAGTTGTTGTCAATTTGAAAGTCATTGACCATCGGTGAGAATCTACTTGGAACTTTGACCTTGATAAGTGAAATTATTACCATTTTTACCAGTAAGAAAATCAACCAAATGAGTACATTATTATTAGACAGGAAACCAAAGCATATTCTTTGAACATTTTAATAGAGATAATCAGATGCTTAACAGATGTAATATGATTAACAGTCTCATCAAACAAAGCTACGCCAGTTAAAATGTACTAATTTTAGGGCAACTCCAAATCTTCCTAAGACTGAATAGCCAGTATTTTCCTTAACCAGTTAAAATTCAACAAAATCTAAAAAAATTCTAGAGCTCAACAAATATAAGCTATCATTACTTGTACACAAAAATATAAAACAAATCATTATATTTAACGATCACTAAGGAAAATGTGCTACCGTCACTCAGCAGGTACCTCCTGATAGCCACCACGGGACAGGAAAGAGTCTGTTGCCAAGCACTGTATCCTACTACAATGTGCATATGATAGGTCTTTAACGGCCACCGACCAGATGGACTTTATGACCCCCTTTTATAGATGAGATATCTGAGGATCCAGAAGCTGACTTATTTTTCCAAAGTCACAGAGAACGAGTGACTAATCAGCATTTCACATTGAGTCTGACTCCAGTGTTCATGCTTCCTCTCAGACAGAGCTGACAATACTGTTATATATTGGAAGCAGACAAAATTCAATGTTGTGGTTGTTTCTGTTTAATCTTCTTCAAGTAGTTACATATACAATGAAGACTTTCTACAGAAGGAGGAAAGCCAATCGCTGCTCAGGTACTCCGTAAGACCTCAGCCCGGTGCACAGCATTACACAAACAGCACCTGTCGATGACTGAGAGCCAGACTCCACCATGAAAAGTGCTCACTGAACAGGCTGAGAGGCAGGCATCATTCCAGCTTAGATAGGATATGTCTCATGACCAACTAACTTCATTGGCCTTTGAATTATGTTATCTGTAAAAGCTATGAATTCTCTCCTAAGACTCCTGAAAAGAGTAAACCAAAACTTATAACAAGCAAGTTTATAGCATTTTTTTTGTACTGCCCCAAGCATAGCATTTTAAATAACTGTGTCACTGCAACTTGCTTTTGAAACAGAGAACACGATCTCTCCATCTTTAAGTTTAAATTTTTGCAGATTCTTTCACACTTACAGCAAGACCAATGTGAAAAGGCAACCAACACAGGACACACAGAGCCCTAAAAATTCCCAGCCAGAAGGTTCCTCTGCAGAATCTCAAAGGCCACATAAGCAACTAACACAGCATCAGAGAGCTAGTAATTACTGTGAGGACCAAGCCATTAATTAACAAGTTCGATGTTCTCTAAATAGAGGCATACACTTAGTGATTCTTGAGTACCCCTTGTTTCTTCTGTTAAGACATAAAATACCCCCTCATACCAATGACAGTGAATAAACAGATGTTAATTTATGGAAGATAAACCTTTGTAGGAAAATTCCTCTCAGTACCTTCTTCTCTTCCAGCTCTGCTTTTAAAGACCCCAATTCTTCCTGACATTTCTGCAGAGGAGAAATTTTTTGAAGCATCTGTTCCACTTGGTGATGCAGGGTACTATTCTCTCTAAAAATGGACAAGATATTAGCATTATTATACAGAAGCACCTACAACGATTTATTAAATATGTTGACTGCTGCTATTCTATTTTTTCTAACTTGGAAGAAAAAAGGAATAAAAGAATCTCTCTTTTTAATGCCTTCCTTTTATACCAACATGATTTTCACACTGCTCTTTATTCTTTGACATTATAATCTGCTTCTAATAAAAATACATGAAAACCTCCTTGAGAAGCAGATTCTCAGTCTGATAGACAATATATGAAAGGACAATACGCCAAAAAGTAGTATTAATAATAATTATGTTTTTCCAACCTTAAACTCAATCCCCATTTATCCAAATTAAATGACAGGCAATTTGTGATCTGGTTTATAACAATGTTTTGCTTTTTTCTAGGAGATGAATGTATTCAGAATATGAAACACCACTAAATTTTCATTCCATTTTAAATTGTTTAAAATACACATGATAACCACCTTATTAATCCAATTCACGCAGACAACAATAAGCTACATTTCAATGGCCACACCATCAGTAAAACTAACAACTTAAATACCAGGCTGTAATTTAAGACCTTGGTAAGAAATTCATTTGGGTAATTTAATAGTAAGGAAAATATAAATCTTTTATGATGACCATCTAAGCAACATTCTATATGATGGGTCAATCCTATGCAGCGCTTTGACTATTTATAAATCTAGTCTGATCAGGGTCCACCCCCCAACCCACCATGCAGACATGTACTTACCTTCTTGCAAACTGCAGCTGTAAAACTTGTTAAAGAAAACTCTTAGTTTTATCTGATACTTGTCAGAAGATTAATCTCACTTAAAAACACCTGTAAAAATCTCTGTTCAATGTGTATACCAGGCAAGTTCACAATTCCTAAAAAACAATTTTCCAAGGTCCATTTATAAAACAGTGTTAAAAATTTTTACTAAGTTACTCTATTTACCATAATATATACCTAAAGTTAAAATATCTACTTCTCTAAATTAAAAGGCATTCAATTACATCAATGATTAACACTGAGTTCGGAGAATAAATACAAAGCAACATTCAACTAATGGAACACTACTTTGGATCCTATAAATAACAAAATCCCCAAAAACCCTAACCTGAATTTCTCAAATAGTCCAGAGCATAATTCCAACAAACAAGAGTCAGATACTAAGGAGAACCATATATCACTACACTCAATGAGTAAAGAAAAAAGAAACAGGGGCGCCTGGGTGGCTCAGGGGGTTAAAGCCTCTGCCTTCGGCTCAGGTCGTGATCTCAGGGTCCTGGGATCAAGCCCCACATCGGGCTCTCTGCTCGGCGGGGAGCCTGCTTCCTCCTCTCTCTCTGCCTGCCTCTCTGCCTACTTGTAATCTCTGTCAAATAAATAAATAAAATCTTAAAAAAAAAAAAGAAAGAAAAAAGAAACACATAAAACCTAGATAACCTCTCACTTTCACAATTTACACAATATGGTAACTTCATTTCTTATCTCATGCTGCCAGTGAAAACAATTATCCTTTTAAATTTCACCTCCTCCAAGTTTCTATGCATATACCATGAGGTGGCAAATGTCTGTAACAACATGTCTCTGTAACAACATGCCTCAGAATACAAATACAGACTTCTCCAGATTAGGGATTATACTCACCCTGAATGACCAGTCCTTGCAAAAAAGAGAAGTTCAAAAATACCTGATGAAATAAAATGTATCCTCTCCTTCCGAAAAAGGAAATAATAAACTTAACAGAACAGTCAGAATTACACAAAAAGGTAAGAAATCAAGGGGTGCCTGGGTTGCTTCGTCACTTAAGCATCTATCTGACTCCTGGTTTTGGCTCAGCTATGATCTCAGGATCATGAGCTGGAGCCCCTCGTGGGGCTCACTGCTCAGCAGGATGTCTGCTGGAGAGTCTCCCTCTCCCTCTGCTCCTCCCTCTGCTCGCTCTCTCTCTCCAATAAAATCTCTAAAAAAAAAAAAAGGGTAAAAAATCAAGTTACATAACAAACCCATTTAAACCGGCACCTTTAGCACCTTCGGTTGGAAGAGCAAACTACTACACACCTAAGGTACAAAAAATACATATTTGGGGTAAACACCAAATGTGTTAAAAAAAAAAAAAAGAATCAATATTTACTTATACCCAAGGCTGAAGATCACCATATCACCGAATGGGTATCCCACCATAATTCCAAGGTTTATCAATTTTTAATAAACTATTTTAATGGTTTTGATTTAAAAATTTTATAAATTTTTAAAAGTAAACCAATTTCCCTGCTAGATTACATGTGTAATTACCTCATAAAGTTTATGCTATGCTAAAAAGGATATAATGAAAGTACGCTGTCCTGATACTGGAATTAATTGGCTACCTATCTCCTATTTAGCTAATTAAAATACTTATAATAACTGTTTCTGTACGGGTTTCATAATCAGAGATATTATCCTTGTGATAATATATGTTTATAGTTTAACAGATTGAGAATTTAAACAAATGAAATACAAATGTTCACTGACCTAAATTTTTTAATGTAAAAATTCAGTACTAAAAATAAATCTAAGTCTTAGGCCTTGATTTTATTACTGTAATCAGACAAGTCAGACATGATGGCACCAACACAAACAAGTAATCAGTGACCACGCATAAGTTCTAGGAGGCCAGAACTCCTATCACAGCAGGCCTGGGGTTCCTGCCGAAGTGCAAGAGCAGCATCTGTCCCAGGACCTAGGCTGAAGCGGCACTTCAGTGAATGCCTGAAAATACATCCATGCTCATTTTCATGGGAGATTTCATTCACGGTGTTTTCACCAAGAAATGCAGAAAAGTCAGTTACACACACTGTTTTCACCCTATCAATAACATATCTCCCAGAGGCCAACTACACTACAGGTGCACTGAATGGTTACTGAACAAATGCTCACCAGACTTGTCTTGTAAATACAAAATCACCCTGTGATTATGGAGATCAATCTATCCATCCATCCATCTACTACCCACACTCATTCTCTACAAACCACAAAGCGAATTAACGGAAGCCCTTTTGCCACTACTCCGAATATTCCTACACTGCAGGCTTTACAAAAATCCTGGGAAATTCTCACCATACACGATTCAGCTTCCCTTATTCCTGAGCCTGAAGAACCTGTCATGTCTTGAGTACAAATGAAAAAGACCTACCCACTAAAAAGTTAGAAGACCTGAAGAAAATGAAAATCGGTGACAAAAACAGAACATTCTAAAACAGAGACCATCACGAATCATGTGCTCACAGGAAAAAACTCCTGTTCACTGTGCTGCTCAGAAGGGTTCCCTCCTTAGAGGCTGTAAACACTACCTTCAACTGACAATTCCCATGGTTCTTCTAAGAAACTACAAATAAGTAAATTTAAAAACTCAAAGGAAAAAGCTAATAAAAGGATATCATCACATTTCTTCTGATATTCTGTTAATAAATTACTGCAACAAAGAAAAGAATTATGTTACTTTTTTGATCTAGAAAATACTGTCGACATCACTTTCAAAATATGCCAGGCCCCTTTCTTCCCAGGCCTCCTGCAACAAAACATGTTTAATTAATTAAATATGTATACACACACACACACACACACCACCTTCAATTCTTTTAAAGCATTGCAATGATATATGAACTTTAAAAAAATAATAAATCTCCTACCGTGGCTATGAAATACTGTGAGGAAATCTGAGCTCCAGTCCTAAAGCTAAGGAGGCTTTAAAGATAGAAAACAGCTCTAAAATAATTGCCACCTTAGGAAAAATCACTTCCTGACCCGCAGGCCTGCTGTAAAGGGCTTTGGACCAACAACACAGGCTTCAGCCTGCGGACAAAGCCCACCAGGGTTCCACCATGACCCACAGCCCAGTGGCCCAGGTGAGAGACTGAAGGCCTAATACACCACCCGCTCTGGCTTATCTGTGAGGTTCACAAAGTTCAACAAAGCACAGGAAAACATACTCACTCTGTATTAATAATTTTCTGCTTCAAGGTAATTAATGCTTCAACATACTCATTTAAATTCTGAAAGAAAAAAAAAAAAAAGCCACAGTCAGCTACTTATTTCTGTAATATGAATGATTATAAGTATACTTTCCATACCATGTGACTTACTGTAAAACGTGAACATATTTACTCTCACATAAACATACTAATACATACAGGTATTATTTACGTTGCAGAAGAACACAGACCAACTGTTTGATCTTGAACCCATGCTGTACCTCTCTGAATCTTGCTTTAGGTGAACGGCGCGCTCTCTGACAGTAAGGGGGTGTGCAGACTCTCTCTCTGACTGTGTGCTCTTAGTGGGAATCTGGTATGTATTTACTATTTTTAGTTCACCAATTACCAGTAATCATCAGTCTACAACTCACTCTGCACTGTCTCTGAAAGGATTTAAGACACCAAAAAGTCACATAAATCATTAAAAAAAAAATAACATGGGAAGAACAAATAAAAAACTTAAAATAGGGAGGAAATTCAATGAAAAATTCATTTTAAAAGGTTCTATATATATTTTAGAGACCAACCACAAATCTGGCTCTAAGTTACTATCAATTCAACAGGGAAAAGATCATTAGTAACACCCCTTAAAACGTTACTAAGATTTAAAAACCTATTTTTTTTCTTTCAAGGCACGATGAAGAAATATCTTCATATTTCTTTAGTAAATACTTCAGAAGAACTTATTTTTCACTGATTATCCTAAAGCATCTTTTTCTATATAATCCAAATGATTTTGAGAATTACAGAAATATTTCCCTTTATAGTAGTCTGGGCCTATCCTTTGCAGTCAGACATGTAACGTAGCAGTTAAAAGTAAAAAAGGTCCACACAGAAATACGTAAATGAGAAGTCTTAGTTTGGGGTGCGTACGTGGCTCAGTCAATTGGGCAACTCGGGTTTCAAAAACCTCCTGGTCTCAGCTCGGGTCCTGATCAGGGCGGACGCCCGCTGGGACGCCCGCTGATGCTCAGCTCTGAGTCTCTGGGTCCCTTTCTTTTTTCTCCATTCCCTGCCCCCTGCCCCAGGGCAAGCGTGCAAGCGCGCGCTCGCGCGCACACGCTCGCGCACACACGCTCGCGCGCACACACACGCGCACACACACACACACACAGGCTCTCTTATAGACAAATAAAATCTTAAAAACAAACAAATAAACAAACACTTGTCTTCTTTTACTGCCACCAGCAATGAAAAATCTCTATTCCTCCTCGCGGCTCTCCTCTCAGAAGTGTTCCTGCACACCTAAAGGGCAGCTGCGCGTGCTCAGTCGGCCGCTCACCACGGAGGGCCGCTCGGGTCCTTCTGTCCCCACCAACCGCATACCACCATCACTGTCCCTGCCCGCTCCTGTGAGACACTTACTTCCCTAGGAGCAAGTCCAAATAGGCTTCCTGAGTAGTCATGCGCTTTGAAAATCTTAGAGCCATATTTTGCCACTTATATTTCTGTAGGAGTGTGACTGAGAAATCTCTTGCCGTTCAGTTTCTCTCTACTAATAGTTCCTTAACTCTGCTCCCTGGTATGGCTGCACTTTCCTAGGAGCTGCGATATTTCAATAGCAACATTTCATTAAATGTTACAAATATACACATAATGTCTGTCACTTGCTCACTAAAATACAACCACATAGGTAGGCATGAAGAAATTCTAAATATTCAGAGCTGAGGGATGCCTGGTGGGCCGAGTCCCTTAAGCGTCTGCCTTCGGCTCAGGTCATGATTCCAGAGCCCTGGGGTGGAGCCCCACATCAGGCTTCCTGCTCCGTGGGGAGCCTGCTTCTCCCTCTCCCTCTGCCCCTCCTCCTGCTCGTGTTCTCTCCCGCACCCTCGCTCTCTCAAATAAGTAAATAACATTTAAAAAAATATATGTATTCAGGGTCACCTGGGTGGATCAGTGGGTTAAAGCCTCTGCCTTTGGCTCAGGTCCTGATCCCAGGATCCTGGGATCAAGCCCTCCATCGGGCTCTCTGGTCAGCAGGGAGCCTGATTCCCTCTCTCTCTGCCTGCCTCTCTGCCTAATTATGTTCTGCCTGTCAAATAAATAAATAAAATCTTTATATATACACACACACACACACACACACACACACATATTTCAGAGCCAAATCTTTCACTTTTTAAATGTTTTGGTTTCCTGATATATTTAGAAAATTCTATTGCACCCAAGATGCTAAGGTAAAAGGATTCTTCTCTATGTTATTCTACTACTTCTGTGCGTTTGTTTTGTGTTTTCGTATCTTTAACCATTCTAATATTCGATACAGAAAACTCTAAACATAGTAAGTCAAAAGGACAATTAGTGGACCATACCATATTTGTATTTAATGTATATTCTGCTTTCCACATTCAAAAACAACCTTTCATTATATACAAAATAAATTTCACGTAACAAGAGATTGCTGGGCCCTCTGACTCCCTCCCTAAAAGGCAGCTAAAACTGAAGCCAGGAAACTTTTTCCCCAAAGGCAAAACCCACAAAGATGAAAGCCGACTAAAACACAAATGGAAACTGGAAAGCAGATTCAAGATATTGACTTCACAGGCTACAGAAAGTGGGAGAGGTGGGAAGAGGGGAGAGTCTGTGACCCTGGGCTGCTCTGAGACAGGAGGCAGGGGCAGCACTAACAGGACTGGTGGCAAGCTCCCTTAGAGGAGTTAAATCCTCAAATTCCCACTTCTCTGCTACCCCACCATCCAGCAAAAGGTCTGCTGTTTAAAGAATTCTCTGCCTGGGATACTGTGACCACTGTGCCAAAAACAAAGGGACGAGGCAACCCTGTGCACGCTAACCTGACCCTGACCACCTGCTTGTCCCCATTTCGCTCCCAGACAGGGGCAGTGGCAGCCAATCCTTTGCCCTCTAGGCACGAGACAGAAAGTGCTTTCTCTGAGGACATCTAACCAACACTGCCGGGATACCCTTCCACTAAACGGCCCACCGGACCTTCTGCAACGAAGCTCAGACTTCAGAAGCCCCACACGCTCAGCATTTCCAGTCAACATATTAGCCAACAGTTTTAACAGGAACAATCATGGACTTCCACGTATCAGAGAAAAACCTAACACCAAAGTGAGACCAGAACAAGAGAAAGTAACTTGGAGTAAACAAAAACCGAGAAGAAAACTTCAAAAAGTAATATGGTTAGAGATAAATGTTATATTCACAAAGCAACAATATTTCTGAAAGGGATATACAGAGTTCCTAGAAATTTTTTTTAAAAGCTCTTAAAAACTAAAAATATCCACACCCCGAGGATGGCGGAAACCAAAATGGCAGATGACAAGCATCCGTGAAGACGTGGAGAAGTGGGCCTTGGATTCTGTGCCCGACCGAGGCTGGCGTGGACTGGCCGCAGCGCACAGCAGTCTGGTAACTTCTTCGAATGTCCGACACAGTTCACCACGTCATCCAGCAATTCCACTCCAAGGACCCTGCCCAGGAGAACCGAAAACACACATCCATGCCGAACCTGAACTCTGTGACTCAGAGCATTAGCCACACTGGCCAAAAAGCAGAAATACGCTAAAGGTGCACCAAATGATGAAGGAGTAAATGAGATATCACACAGCCATACCACGTGATCACTTGGCAATGGAAACTAACGAATGACCCCTGCAACGACAGGGATGGACCTGGACAACGCCGCGCTACATGCAAGGGGCCGGTCACAAGAGGCTACATGCCACACGAGTCCATTCATATGAACTGTCCGCACCAGGCAAATCCAAAGACAGAAGTAGACTAGTGGCTGCCAGAGACTGGGAGTGAGGGAGACAGGGAATGGCTCCGACTGCCTCAGAGGGCTCCCGGCAGGGGCACCGTGAGGGCGATGGAGAGGAACGTGTCTGACAATTACAAAATGGGGACAGAGTTGCATAACTGTGACTGCACTAAAACCCACGGAATTGTACACATAAAAAGGATGAATTTTATGTGAATTATATCTAAAACTGCAGACCTAAATTAAAGACAAGGAAGAAAAATAAAAGCCTCAAGAGATTTGATGTTTAAAAAAAAACAAAGTTCCTCCAAATAACGCAAAAGACAGACATGAGAAAGAACAAGGACAAATAAAAACAGGTGTACTGGTGTGAGATCCTCACATGCCCAACAATATGAGTTCCAAAAAGAAAGTAAGAGAAAAGATAGTCAAAGAAACTGTGATATTCTTCAAATCTCAGAACTGAAGCCAGAAGTTTCCAAACCGAAAGGTCCCAGCACATAAACAGAAATAGCATCCAAACCATGGAACATCAGCACCAAATTTCAGAGCATCAGAGACAGGCAAAGACCCTACAGAAATCCCAAGAGAAAAATAAAACCAAAACATCCTATACAAAGAATCTGGGAATCAGAGGGGTTCAGGCCTTCAGCAACCATCTAGGACCTAGAAAACGAGTCTTTATGATTTGAAGGAAAGTGAATTCCAGGATAAAATCTGTACAAGCTACAATCAATTGCGAGGGTAAAACGGACATTTTTAAATCTGCAGAATTCCTACAAATTGACTTTCCCAGACATCCTTACTTAGGGAGGTACTAAAGGATGCAAACACGATCCACCAAAAGCATGGAAGTCGACCCAGAGAAGATGACGCAGCATCCAAGAGAGGTAAGGGGATCCAGGAAGGGCGCTGCGCCCCCGAATTCAGCAGATACAAAGGCTCAGGAGGGAATTTTTTTCCCTTAAGAAAGCGCTAGAATATCTGGTGGCATGAAAGCAGTAAGAGGGCATTTCTACCTAACTGGCAGAGAATTCCAAGTAAAACTGACCATGCACTTAAATCATGATTGTGTAAGTACAAGTGATCCCTCCCCCCCCATCCTTCTTCCAGTGGCTAGTTGGCCTCCTTTTCTCCACCCTGCCTCCAGATGCCGGTCCGCACCGTAAAGTGCTATGCAAGAAACATTCCAGAAACCGGACTCCAGAGTCACACACAGCGGGATGCAAATTCCTGTCCCACCTCTTTCTGGCTGAGGAAACCTTGGGCAAATTTGTTTAGCCTCCCCTGCCTCAGGACCCTTTCCAAGTCTATAGATAAGTGGACTGAAACGCTGGGAGGGGCCGAGTGGGCCAGCTCTAGGGAGTACACAGGATAAGCCCCAGAAAGGGTTTAACCCAGTTCCTAGCATATGGTAAATAGTCCTTAACATTATGGAGATAAGCAATTGAATCAAGGATATCATCATACATCAGGGGAAACAAGAAAACACAGGGGAAAGGAAAAATAATCACAATTTACTCCAGAGTATAGCTCTGAATAACACACAGTGATAACATCCACTCTGAGTAATAACTTAAGCAAAACCCTATGCAGGCTAAGAAGACAGGGGTGGGGGTGGGGGGTAACAGGAGGGATGCTCAGGTGGGTGGGGTACAGAGTGGAAGGGGAGTTCAGTCTGCACCTTCCAAAGGCAGAAATCGAATATGCCCTACACTAAAAAACAAGAAGTAGCAATACAAGGCTATTATTTCACGATACTAGAGCTCATCACAGAACACACAGTGCAGGTCAAAGCGGAAGGGGAGAGGTGTGGCAGGGAACTGACGGCTGGCTTCACACGTCTTGCACATCTAGCTACCTCTCTGAACTGTGTTCCCGTATATTCGATAAAGAGAGGAATTTAAGACCACAAAGCATGGCACAGGAAAAACCGGAGACGGAGGACAGACGGAGTCTCAGCTTCCTACAGAATTCCAGGTCCTGACTTTTTCCTCAGAGCTCACATTCGGGCAGATACCACAGCACCCTAACGACACAGTGTCTTGTTCTTCTCCATTCTGGTCCAAATGCTATTTACCAGGGCTGCAACCATTTCTAACGTATCTCGGAAGCGTCAGAGTGCAGCAGGCTGGGTCTCAGCAGCCTCTGTCCGTTTATGGGGATACCCTGCACCCCACTGCCGTCCAGCCTCTGGGAGGAAGCAAGGTGCAGGGTGCACCCCCCCGGGAGAGCTCAAAGCGATGTGCTTCCCCTGACTGCTGTTTCTCCCCCCGTGGTCGTGCTCTTCTGGAACGCCTCCTCCAATGCTCAGGCTTCCTCCCAGTCGTCTTCCCTAACCACCATCTATCTTTCTTCTTTCTCTGGCTTCTGGCTTGGTCCCTCAAGCTGCACTTTATGCAGCTAATACAATTCCCAGAGCAGCACGTTCTATGACTTCCCATTCCCCATTTGCTCCTTTTCTAAAGCATACTCTTTTAATTTTATCCACACAATATCCTCCAGAATGTCGCTGTGAACATTTTAGCACTTGGGGAAAAGAAATCCAGGCTATGTTTCTGTTCCCTCCCTTCTCAGAGAAGTGGAATCCACACAGTGGCTGAGCACACAGGGCGAGGAGGGGGCAGCAGGATGACCCTGGCCAAGGGGCAAGCCAGGTTTCATGGGGCAGAGGTGGGGAGAGGGGACGCCAGCGCGCTTGGGGAAACGGCAGTACTAAAGGAGTCAGCACAGTGTGCAGATACGCAGCTGATAAATGCAGGTGGTAACAGGACAAGCACACTGCCAAAGTCAACCTCAACACTAACATCATAGGCTGGAGGATTCTTATTTGTGGTGGCTCTCCTGTGCCCCGTGCAAACGTTCGGCAGCATCTCTGGCCTCTACTAACCAGGTGGCCAGAGCACTCCCTCAACCACTAAGGTAGGTGTACATGCAGAGTTAACACAGCAGGTCTGAGATACTGTCCCTGGAAAGGCCTGCTAGGAAGGTGGGCCCTTGGTGGTGTCTGGGAACTTGGATTTCTAGAGGTTTCCCACCATTCTTCTAATGCTAAGAGATGTTCCCTGTGCTTAACTACATGATGTGCTTTATGCTGAAACTTGCTTTCCTTCTGGGAGCCTGGAATTTGGGTAAGTTCTAGGTAGGCATATGGGACCAGTGCCCAAGAGACACTGCGCCATGTCACAGCGCACTACTGGAGAACTTCAGTGAGTCCACTCAACCTCACTGGGCTTCCTCAGGGTCCCAGCCCATGGCCTTTTCTCCTGGCGGATGTAGCTTTGTACGCTCTCACTATAATCAGCCATTTGGAGAGCAGGACGACACTGAAACTGGGAGTGGGTCTGGGAACACCTGATACAGCGTGACCTCCCAGAGTCTCCACACCTCCCCAAGGAGAATACAAGAATGTGCTCTTCAAGCTTTCAGGTACGTGAAAAGCAGAGAAAGTCTTCGTTGGAGGCGGCTGAACAGACGCGACAGTGCTCTACGACACACATGCCCAACCAGACCTGGAACCAGCAAGGCAGGCGGGATTCCTGGGCCCACAAGCAATGCCCGCAGGGCCGGGGGGATGGCACGGAGCGGCACCGACGTTCATGTCCAGACTGAAGGACTGAAGGCTCATCCCGTCGGAAGGTGTTCAGATTGCGGGAAACACACCCTGCGGCGTGTGGGGCAAAGCAAGCATGTGTGTGCCTATCAATGACACCGCAAAGGAGGAGACATCTGAACACCTGGTGAATGGGGTGAAGAGAATACCAGAGTGTTTGGTACTATTCTGTGATTTCCTTGTAAGTTCTTAGTTATTTCAAAAGAAATTATTTTTAAAAATCACACCAATGCCATTAATTGCTCTGCTGGGGGCGATCCGGCTCCCTGTTCAGCTTGAATCCTCTCTGATACCGACATGTCCTCCTCCTACTTGTTAACTTGTTACTCACTGCTCTTAGGTAAAGCCTACACCGATCTGCATCAGAGCTGAGTGTATCTCTGTATCTCCCGAGCTGTGCTCAAGGACCCCCATGGGACATCCTCTGCAGAGTGGACTGGAACAAGGCAGGAGGTTGCGAACCCCTCCTCCCCCACCACCAACTCCATTCTGGGAACTTTTCCACCAAACCAGGTGAGAGGCTCCGCCTCCTGGGAAGGCAGGCCCCAGGCTCACATGCATGGTCTTCAGCTGCCCTGACCGCATACATCATGCCTCCTCCAGCACAAACTACCTTCTCCCACCCTGGTCTCTGCACGTGGCGCCCCTCTGTCCACAACACATTTCTTCCATCTCTTCCTCTTACTCAACTAAGGACCATCCTTCAGACAGACCTCAATTCAGATTCACCTCCTCCAGAGCCTTCCTTTGTCCCTGCTAGATGCTCCCAGGCTCCCTTGGGTGCCCCCCAGCATGGTACTTATTTCATATACTCCTTCTGGGGTAGTTTTCTCACCATCTGTCACCTGACTAGATCTCGAGCCCCAAGCCTCTAGTTCATGACCGTATTCCAAAACAAGTCATGGCATCCTAGACCCAGAGATGCCCAAGAAATGTTTACTCACTGAATGAATTACAATTCTGTGAGCCTTCTTTGTCATATAATCATTTACAAATCAGTGCATCTAAGAAAAATCATGATTTAGGTTCCAGATGATCAAGTTCAAACCACTGGCAATATCACTGGGAGTCCAACACAAGTTCAAATAAGTAACAGGCTCAAATCTGCACCGAGGGCAGCCGAATCTACTGCAGTGGTATGAGCTCCGCAGTAGAACCACGCGCTCTCTCACCAGGGTTCCCAAGCGCTAAACTGTTTAGCTCTGCAGTGGAGGATGCTTGTGAAGAGGGGGCTCTCCTCCACCAGAACAGCCTGTGCCGCTGGACTGAAAGCAACTCAGCTTTAGAAGTGTGTAAGTGCACACGGCCCCTGCAGGAAGGACCCGCGCTGCTCCGACGGGACTGCTCAAGTCCAGCAACACATAGGGACCTTGGACTGGAGCTCAGGGACTGACCATCCCCATCACTCAGAGGCCACAGACAGGAGGTGAACTGAGGGGCTACAGAGCAAAGGCTACCAAACAGGTGTTAACCCACAAGCCTTCGAACGGAGCGACCCATCGCAGACATGGCGCCCCTTTGTCAACACGGATGCACAGACGGCAGGGACAAAGTTCCAGCAAGAAGACGAGACGGCTCCACTCAAGAGAGACAACTTCCTGCTGCGGTTCCGAACCAGCCCAGTGCGGCCGCCACCACCTCCAGCGGGGAGACACCCGCAGCCTGCCTGCCCATCTCCGGTAGGTGCGAAGTGCCCATGTGAAACCCCCCAGCCGGCCACCTCCGTGCAGGGCACCCGCCAGGCTCGCGGACACAAGTGTCTGTCAGGGAGGGAAGCCGGCAGCCTGTCCTAAGGTGATGTGCCGCGACGGACAGCTGCTCCGCCCTCCATCTTCCCCACCCTCATTCCTGAGAGCGGGCTTCCCGATTTCCTCTTCTCACCACTCCTCGGCCGCCTGCCCTCAGGAGCCCGCATTCCCCTCAATGACGCCTGAGGACGGCACCTCGTCTCAGCATGTGCCACAAAGGCTCTCAGTCTCTCTAAAGGACAGAACGTGCTCACCCGTGCTCCTACCACCATCTCTCCCCCTAAAACTTCTCCCAAGGAACTCCGCGCCAACCCACCCAGGCCTCTGCTCCGTCTCAGCGGGCCGTCAGACGCTCTGGGGGCCCAGGTCCCACCAACGGCAAATGTGAAAGCAGCGGGAAATGCCAACTCTGACCTCATTCCAGAACTTCAATCCCATGTTTCCAACACCTCTTGTCTTGGTTTCCACTTCTCTTCCCTCTAACGGCTCTCGGTCACTCTGGCTTTAATCTCTGTATCCTTTCGTCCCCAGATCTGAAATCCATCTCCCCTTGGTAGTTTCTCACACCGAAACCCTTTCGCTTTCTAGTCCCACTCCTGGGAAGCTTCCCACCCAGGCCACTGTCCCCAGCAGTGCGCACTCGGAAAATACCATTCCGAGCTAGCTGCACCTCCTCCGACCCAACCTGTATTCCACCACCTGCTATTTTTACCCAAAACACAGCTCTTATGTGCTAATGTGCAAAATCTGTCTCTACACCATAACCCTGGAAAAATAAGCATAAAACTTAAATGTGGTTAGCATTCAAGATCTTCGATGATCTGCCACGAACCTATTTTTTCAGCCTGCCTTTGCAAAATTTAAGATTCATTTGAGACTCTACATGTAACAAATCATCCTCTTCCCCTAAAAAGATGTTCAAGCAGAAACCCAAATGCAAGTATTCTGACCTAGGAGAGATCTGAAAAAGGCAGGGTCTGCTTTTGTAAATCCAGTTCCCCTGGAGCCCGGCTAGGCCCACCCGCTGACTGCTGCCTGCTCTGTTTGTTCCCTGTCCAAGCAGGAAGACGACCTATGAACAACGGGCACACCACAAGCCCTACATCTTGAGGATCTTGCCCCTCGCAGAACAAGTCTGCAGACCCTGGACTGCAGGACTTAACGGGATTCCTCCCACTGCTGCTCTGGGAACAGGAGGAATGCGGCAAGGGTGGAAGAGGAGGCGTCCTCAGGAGACTGGAGCCACAACCTCCAGGCCAGAGAGCACACTGGTTCCAGGCCTGGAACGGGCAGCAACCAGTGAGGAGGGACGGAGTCATGGAGGTGGTCAGGATGTTAGAGAAAGACAGGAACCAAGGAAGACACCTATAGTTTCCCGCCAGGTGCCACCTTTAGCGAAGATGAGGACTGCCATGGGCAGATCAGGCTTTTGGAGAAAGACCAGATCCACAACTGAAAAGCATCACTGACGCCAGCTGTTCTCCTGCAGAGGCACCTCCAACAACTCACTAGCCTTTCGGAGTAAAAGCCCAAATCCCTGCAATGGTGTCTGAGGGCCCACACAATCCCACCCTTCTTTTACCGATGTCATCGGACTTCCTGACTGCTATACCTGTTTTTCTGCCCCCCCCCCAATTCGTATGGGAAGTGATCAGGTCATAAGAGCAGAGCCCCCATGAATGGAATTAGTGCCCTTTAAAAAAGACCTCACAAAGCTTGGCTTTCCCGTGAGATGATCCACCAGGTGACAGGGCAAGTAAACAGCGGAATCAGGCCCTCTCAGACACCAAATCTGCTCAGGCCTCATTGATCTAGGACTTGCTGGTGAACAGAACTCTAAGGAATAAAGTCCTATTGCTCAGAAGCCACCAGTCTATGCCCTTTTGTTAGAGCAGCCCAGAATAGAGCCAGAGCTCTACATTCACTCGCCCCAGCTACAGTGGCCGCCTCCCCTTCCCAAGCACATCAAGCACGCCCGCATCAGGCCTGCACACCTGACCTTCTCGCTGTATGGGACGCTCTCCTCCTCAAGTATGTCCAGAGCTGCTTCTCTCTCCACCTTGGCTCAAATATAACCTTCTCAGAAAGGCTTTTCGAGGACTTCCCACATGAATCCCACCGGCCAGTACCCCTTCCTGGCCCATCTGCCCTTTCCACCCTCTTTGCTTAATTTTTCTCTCCCGTATTATCTTCTCATGTAACTTGCTTAATCTGTCTGCTCCCCCACCTTGAAGCTCCAAGAGATCAAGGATGTTTGCCTTTTTTCCTGCTGCTACAATCACATTGCCTACAACACAGCATGTGACCTATAAATACTTTTAGGATGAAACTGGCACAAAGAATAAATACAATTTATTAAAAATCCAAGAGAACTTCACTCATGCTCCTGGGGTTTTAAGGGGAAAATAAAAATGCAGGTACACACGCCTCCACAGTACTGCTCAACTCAAACAATGATTTAACTGTTTCCCTTCCATCCAGAATGCAGTGCACAACCCCTTCCTCTCTCCCCTGTTCTCAACACTTAAAACATCTGGGATCACTACGCAGATAATGCACTTAAAAAAAAAAAAAGGCAGCTTATCTCGATAGCCTGTAGCCTACATTCCTTTCTGGTCTCCTCACCACAGCCACTCTGCCCTCTGCACCGAGCTCATGTCAACCAGACACTGGTCCGCTTTTTAAAGGCACCCTGCTCCTTCCCCCTCCTATCCTTCCCACCTGTTAGTCCCTCCACCGAGCAAGTTCCTCCCACATCTCTGCTGCTCGACATTCAGATCGCCCCATCTCACCTCCCCAAAAACGTCCTGCCAAGAGACAAGACCACCATTCCAATTCCTCCTTTATTTTCGGAATATTTAAAATACTCTACGGTCGTACTTGGACACGTGTCTTACTTTCACGAGCAGATCATCTATTTTGCTCACCACTGTGACCCTGGTGTCTAGAACACTAGGAAGGAAGGGTGATCATTTCATTCAATCTAGGAGGGGGGGCGTGTCCTACTTTGCCATTGGAGGCACTGACCCTAGAAGCTAAGAAACTCTCGGTATCGGACAACGAAGAGGATCTGCTCGGAAATAAGTGCCCGGGACTATTTCCACGACCTCACAGGGCTCGGGAGTCGGACCCCAGGAACGCCTCTTCTGTCACCGCAGAGAACAGGCCATTGTGCTGCTCGAAACGTCCAGTAACTGCAAGCCTTTAACGGACCAACGACCCTCCCAGCCAGCCCGCACGACGCGCCTCCAGGCAAAGATGCCTCAGGGCGGACCAGAGCGTCGAAAACCTCACCCCTCCCGGAGGGAGCGTCCCTCCGCACTTCGCCCATCACTCGTCGCGCGAAGGCGGCCCCGGGGAGCCCTGGGGCGGGGACGTGAAGGAAGGGGCCCCCCAGATCTCGCCCCCCCCCCCGCCCCGCATCCCCGCAAACGAGTCCTGCTGGGCTGCAAGCCTAAATCCAGCCAGGGAGGCGGCTCCCCCACACCACTGCGGCAGGAGGGAGCGGGCAGGGGAGGAGGGGAGCTTCCGCCGCGCGCGGGCGCCGCCTGCGCCGCCAGACCCCCGGCCCCGCGCCCTGGCCGGCCGGCTGGGCCGCTCCGTGCCCGCGGCCCGGGAAGGCGCCGCACCTGCTGCAGGGAGGCGCAGCCCTGACACCGCGAGAGGTCCGCCGCCGTCCCGGGCGCCGCCGAGTGGGTCTCGCCCGGCATCATGGTGCCAAGGCCGGGCCGTGTGGGCCCGCGCGCCTCAGGGACCCGCGGCCTCGGCCCTGTCCTCCCTCTGCTGACGCCGCCGGGGCCGCCGCCTGCCAGGCCGCTTCCCGCCGGGCCCGGGCGGGTCCATCCGTGCACAGAGGTCGCCGTGGAGCTGGCGAAAGGCTCTCCCGAAAGGAGCCGCCTCGGGCACTGGAGAGAAACGCGACCCGGCGCGGCCCCCGAACGCGACGCCGCTCAGCCAGGACCCCGCCCCGCCCTTGGCCGCCCCGCCCCTGGCCGCGGCGTGGGGCTGCCCGCAGTGGCGCCTGAGCAACGTGGGGACGGGGCTCGGGCCGAGGCGACGGCAGAGGCGCCCGC
This sequence comes from Mustela nivalis, assembly GCF_964662115.1. NCBI lineage: Eukaryota > Metazoa > Chordata > Mammalia > Carnivora > Mustelidae > Mustela > Mustela nivalis. Next base: position 176,585,596 of record NC_139022.1, read on the forward strand.
CAAAGAAGAGTCAGGTCGATCCGAGGCGCCGGAGTGCGCTCCTTGTGCCGTGTAGCGGGTTCAACTTTTATTGCCAGCTTGCTGTGGGACAGACTTTCCATAGACACCTCCAGCCCTCAGCGAGGGGGCGGTGACCCCCGTGAGGACGTCACGCAGGCGCCTGCTAGACTGGAAGGACCCGCCCCCGGACGGGCAGGTGTGCGGTTTGCGACCGGAGGGAACCGCTCCGTGCGAGTCCGGCCGCTGCCCCGAGGAGCTGCCGGACTACGGCTCCCGACGCCCCGCGCGGCGGACGCCCCGGGCGACCCTGAGGCCGCGCCGGGTGCCCTTGAGCGCCTCGCCGCGGCCTCCGCCACGGCGGCCCGTCCTTCCCGCGCGCTCGCGGCGGCGGCCCGTTCGTGGGCTCGGAGGCCCGGCCGCGGCCCGAAGCGCCGCCGCATCCCGGCTCCCGCCTCTTCGGAGGGAACGTGCGGCGTCCGGGCCGCGGCTGCTGGTCCGGCCGGGCTCCGACGCGCTCCTCCAGCGGGCTCTTCCCCCTCGCCGCCGCCACGATGCGCTTCTCCGCGGTCGCTGCGTCGCGGCGTCAGGAGACCGAGTCCCAGTTCGTGGCGCGGGGTCCGCGCGACGTCGGCGGGGAGGGACGTGCGGGCCGCGCCGGCTCCTGCCCCGAGCGCCCTGCCCGAGCGCAGCCCCTGCGGCGGCCCCTGCTGCGGCCCGAGGACCCGCGTCCCGGACCCGACCGCGCCGCTCCTCGCCCCTGACGCCTCCGACGGCGCCTGGCAGAGCCGCTTTCCTGGGTCCCTTCCCCCGAGAGCGCGGGCGAAGCCGGGCCCCGCGGGAAGCGGACGCGCCTGGGGAGACCCGCAGCCCGCCGCGGGCCCGGAGGGAACGGGGAGGGCACCGTGCGCGGTGGTGTCCGCTGCGGGCGGCGCGTCCCGGACAAACGGGCTTCACAGTAACTTCCGTTGATTTACGGGCTCCCAAGTGGGCGTTGTGTGTCGTGTGTTGTCTCCGTTCCTCCGGTGGGACACCGCCGTGGCCCTCGGCCTGTTCCTCGGGGCGGTCGCGGCGCGCCGAGCTCTCAGCCGCCTTCCCGCCTCGGTCTCTGCGCGGAGCGCGGTCCCCCGCACGGTCCCCCGCGCGGTCCCCCGCGCCCCGCCGCCTGCAGTCAGAGCGGGTCCTTCCGGCGCCCGTTTGACCTCCGCCACCCGGACTACTCCCACCTGCCTTTTCTGCACTCTTTTTTTTTTTTCTTTTTGGCAACAAAACATTCTGACTCGGATCACCGTGACTTTCGTGTCCTCTAAGGCCTCTCCGTGTTCCTTTCAAACCGTGTGCAGGGCTGTGCGCAGTCGCTGTTGGGTGACCGTCAGCGCCGACCCAATGTGCTGCAGCTAATTGAAGGAGAAAACGAAAAAGCACTCGTTCAGAAGTGAAAGTGCATTTGTTTCTCCTTCTGCCTGTCTCAAACCGTCCTACGGCATTTAGAGAAAAGCAAAAGTCTTGTTTGTGTAATGCAGCGTCAGCAAATTCTCTGTAAAGGGCCACATGGTAACCGTTTCAGGCTTTGGGGGCACTACAGATCGCCCTTCATATTTGTCATGGGCTTTTGGTTCGTAAAGAACCATCTAAAAACATAAAACTTGGGCTCCTGCCTGGCTCTGTGAGTGGAGCATGTGACTCTTGATCTCAGGGTTGTGAATTTGAGCCCCAGGTTAGGTGTAGAGATGACTTAAAATCTTTTAAAAAGTGTAGAACTCATTCTTCCAGGCTATACAAAAACACGTCGTAGGTAATAATGGGAATTGAGGAATCCTGAAAGTTGGGTTTTTCCTCCCATACCGGTTCGTCATTGTGATGGAAACAAGCAAGTGTCTACACGGCAGAGAGCCGTGAACAGTGAATTTAGAACCATACACCTGACTGTAAATTCTCAAGCGAGTGGCCTATTTGAGTTGGTATTCCCTTACAGAGCATTAGCTGTCATTTAAGTGAAAGGTGACCAGGACAGGACCAAATGCACAAGATCGGCTATGCAGAGAGTAGTTCATAACAAGCTATCGATGGCGTGATCCACTTGGGAAAACAAACACATCTTTACCTTACTCACAGAAAAAATACTAGGTGGTTTTGGTTTTCGTTTTGGGGTGTTGCTCTTTTTTTTTTTTTTTTAATCATTTTTCTTATCAAATTTCCAAGAAAAATGTTGCCCTTTTGTGTCCATGTCACCAGACCTGGAGGGATGTCTAGATTCTGGCTTCTGATGTGGGAGCTTCCTTGTGGCCGTGGAGTCCAGTCCTCTGTTCAGAGAATCTGACTCTGAAAGTCACAGTCCTTGCCTCACAACCTCCCAGATGCTCCGTCACTTCTCCAAATTAGAATGTAACATAATTAAAAGGCTAATTACACTGATTATTTATTAACATGTGCTTCCACCGAAATGGCTGATAGATTATCATCATATGAACTCAAAGTGAAAAGCGATTTGTTCTCTGGAAGTTCCTATATTTTGCCTCATAAAGAGCATTCTTTCATTTGATGCACTTACCGTAATGAAAATAAACCGTGTACATTATTTCCTTTAAAAACCCCTAGGTGTGTTTTATGAAGTCCGTGGCGGCTCTAACAGTTGATTCGATTCCCTGACAGTATCTGATGAACTTCGATGCATTTTCTGCTCCGAGATGTAATGCTGACAAATAGCCACAAGATGCCAGTCTTGCCCTGCGTCCTAGAGACAAAGGGCCTTTTCCAACAGATTTCTGCTCTCCTTCAAGTCCCAGGGGGAGGCACTCTGCAGGGTGCCTGTGCCCCTTCACTGTCCCCCACCCGTGGTCCTAAGTTACCTTTGCTCCAGTGTTTCTCATCTGTCCTGGGTTTGGCCATGATCTGTCCCTGTGGGCAGCAGAGGCCCTGTACCCTCACTTAGAGCTCAGCTTCCACCCTGGAAGTGATACAGAGCTGGGGGGAAAGGGGTGCTCCCTGGCAGATTAAGCTCACTCAGCAAGCAGAAGAATCCATTTCCGGAAACAAGCATCGTTTGCAATAGAGCACAGAGCCGACACGACGGTTACTAACAAGCGCAGTTTTAAAGGACTCACAGTTGTGCGACTGTCTTCAGGGGAATAGGGGATCACTCCCTTTGTGGGGTATCTTGTGAACACCAGGCAGCTGTAACAGCTTGTCTCCTAAGATGCTTCAGGTGGCTCCGGGGATTTGGAGGAGGGAGGTGGCTGGCAGTCTCAGAGGGGCAGGGGGGAGAAGATGCTGTTCGGGTTGGTGGTCAGGGTGCAGGGCAACCACCTCCAAGAAGAGGGCAGGAGAGGGAGGAGGGACAGGGAATGTGGGGTGAACCGCTCCAAGCTAGACCTGTGCCCCGGCATGACTCCATGGGAACCGGGAAGGCCATTGGGGTGGAAGATGCCCGAGCCTGTGGGGGGTGGGGCACGGAGCGCTGGGAGCAAGAGCACTCTGGCATGGGACAAAAGGAAGGGTTTGGGGTTTGTTTGGGTTTTTAAGATTTTACTTATTTGACAGAAAGATCACAAGTACGCAGAGAGAGGAGGAAGCAGGCTCCTCGCAGAGCAGAGAGCCCGATGTGGGGCTCGATCCTAGGACCCAGGCAGAGGCTTTAACCCACTGAGCCACCCAGGCGCCCAAGGAAGGGTTTTCTGTGCACTAGGTACTGTGGGCCTCTGGGTGGAAGCAGTCCAGGGACCCAAGAGCTCAGCCAGGAGGCAGGTAAGATGCCTGGCCAGGGTTCTAGATGCCCAGGGCCGAGGCAGAGTGGAAGCACTCAGCTGGAATTAAAATATGGAAAGCCACACTGGGTGTGGCTTTCCACTCACCACTGAAAAATGTGGCTTCCAGTGCAGCTGGAAAGGGCCAGCTCCGGTCACCTAGGTGAACTACCAGCCGCAGATCGTGTCAGGTGCTCAGCAAAGTCTGTTTCCGTTTCTCCAAGGCAGTCAAGAACTCCCCGGCCCTCCTCACGGCAGTCATGCAGCTCTGTTCTGGTTGAATGTCAGCAGCAGGGGCCCAGCTTATAAGGCCCTTTCATGCTCTTTAGTGTCTGCCCGTGAGAGCAGACATGAACCCCAGGACACAGTTGGCGATGAAGCTACTGTCTCTCAACCCCAAACCTCCCCTTGTCTATCTTGCCTTGTGATACTGAGACCGTAGGGTCTTGCGTCCACCTTGCCTACTGGGGTCCCACAGACTCTGCTAACAGGCAGTGCTCTTTGTTCACAGTGATGGGAGGAGGGGGAAGGGCCTCGATTTTCCTCCCATCAGATTCCACGTCCTGTCTGCGTCGCTTGGACCGCTGCTGGGATGTCTGAACTTGAGCTCCAGCAGGCGTGCCTTCAAGTATCCTTGCTCTGCTCATCCCAGCCTTTTCCTTAGGTTGTCTTAAGCCAGCACAGAAGGTCCCTGCACCAACACAAGGAGGGTCTCACCCCAACAGCAAGTTCATCGGGCTCACAGTCTGGTCCAAGCAGGTCGTGAACTCAAGTCACATCAAAGTAGCCCTGAGAGAGGGGATCTTTGTCTCCGGGTCCCCTCTCCTCCCAGCCCCACCCTGGAGGGGCTGCACACTGCCTGGGGCTGTTGGAGCGAAGCCTGAATGCCTTCTGCCTTCCCACCCCTCCTGCTGGCGTCAGATACCAGACCAGAGACCTCCAAGATGGGAGAAGCTCCAAGCTGAAGACAGGAGATGAGGGGCCGTAAGTCATACTGGACTTGTGTTGCAGGAGGACATCTGCACGGCTCCAGATATGGTCTAGAGTAAGGGAGGCCCTAGAGAGCCAGTTGCAGGGACGCTGACTGGGAAATCAGTGGAGCGGCTTCACGAGGGCTGTGTGTTAGGGGTGCGTGCGCTCTGTGGCGCTCCTTCCCACACCCGCCTTGCTGCGCCTTGCTGTGGGCACCGAGCATCTGGCAAGGCCCAACTCCATGGCCCGCACACCCCGCCACTCTAGGACCCTGCTCGGAGTGGTGGCAGTCGGCATCCCCGGTGCTACAACCTCCAGTTCAAGCCTCATGCCCGCACACCTCCTGTGGGTATCTCCTGGTCTTGCTCTACTGGTCTCATTGTTTTAAAGACTTATCTATTTATTTGGGGGTGGGGAAAGGGACAGAGGGAGAGGCAGTGAGAATCTTAAGCGAGTTTCACACTGAGCGCAGAGCCTGATGCAGGGGGCTCCATCCCTTGACCCTGAGATGATGACCTGAGCGGAAGTCAGACGCTCAACCAACGGGCCAGCGGGCACCCCCCCACATCTCCTGTTATTGTCTTGATATCATTCCTGCTCTTCCTTTCCCCTCTCCACTCTGCACAGCTGAGCATCCTCAGACCCTGTGGGGACCATGTCTCCAGCCATCCACCCGCCCCGTGCCTATAGCCGCCACTACCCTCCAGGAACACCGGCTCCTGGATGGCCTGGGAGCCCCTCACAACGAGCTCCAGCCCTTTGCCACCAGTGTGAGTGGTGTCCAGGAGCTCATGACGGCGACACAGCCAAGAGAAGAGAAGTGGACAGGCTCCGGATTCGCTGCTTCACCTCCACTGCTGTAGAAACAAGGTTGGGACCTCCGTCCACGGCCAGCAAGGCTCCCCTGGATCTGGTTCGTGCCCCGCTTCGTACATGCACCCCACTGTCCTCCAGACCGTCTGGGGCCGGCTTGCTTCCCCGCTCCGGATCTCAGCCCATGTGCCCCTCACATATGGCTCTTGCTTTTGCTTCCCAACAATTCCCTGCTTCTCCCAGGAAGAAGGTAAATGTGACAGTGTGAGGGGCCACACTTGATGCAAACCTCGCCTTGTCTCCTGTCCTCCCCAGATGGGAGCGGGGCAGCGGCCAGCCGCTCAGCTTGTGTTTCCCAGACTTGGAGCCAAAAGGAGCGTGGACACCTGGAGCACCTGGCCCTCGGGGGGACCAATGCGCTGCCTCAGCAGCTGCGCGGGGATGTTAGTTTACAGAGTGAGACTCAGAGCCGTGAAGTAGCTTGTCTCCCATGTCACTGGGAGGAGGTGACATGGGGGCCTCCTCGGGGTCACACAGCCACCAGTGCCTGCCTCCACGGCCCATGTTGGCCTGCCTGGCTCTTCTCTGGACATGGCCGGAGTATCCCGTCACCCCCGCCTGCGGGCTCTCCGGGGCTCTCCCCGCCTCCGCCCGGTGCCTCCTGCGTACCCCCAGGTCCACCTGGGATCCACGAGGGTCTTTGCAGTAGGATCTTTGTACTGCAGTTATATGGTAGCATAGGCCTGCTTCCTGCTCACCTGTGTGCTCACCGGGACCAGGCACAGAGGCCACATTTCATTCACCGTCTCGCGTCTTCCCCAGCAGTCATTCACAGTGCAGCAGATGCTGCTGGACGAGAACGTGTGCTGGCGACTGTCGTGGGAACGTGGGAAGCCGCAGCGAGGGGACGTGGGATGCACATCGCTGCCGCCCTGCGGCTTGTCCTCCCCCGTCCCGGGCCACTTTGTCTGTTTGGACCAACCTCACCAGGCTTGCTTCTTAAAAGCACCTGTGCTGCAGGCCCAGCCAGCTTCTAGCTCCTTCCAGCACCGAGCCTGACTACACAATTTGTAGGGCCCAGTGCAAGATGAAAAAGCCAGGCCCTTCGTTCAAAACTTATGCAAACTCTTAAGATGCCAGCAGCAAAGCCTGAGACCAGGAGTTCCGTGGTGAGAACGCATGACACACCTGGGCCCTGGCTCCCTCCCAGCCCGACCTGCTCCCAGCCCCCACGAGATCCCACTTCCTCGAGGGCCACAGTCACAGCCAACCCACGCTGTATTTCAGAATCTGGGCGCTGTAAGGGAGCTTTGCCCCATCTCTCCCCACTCTAGCCACCGCCGTCTGGCCGGTCCAAGGGCACTGACTGATTTCTCACCATCACCAAGCTCTGGTTCCAGGTCTCGCGCTTCTCCTTTCTAACTGTCCAGGCCCTTCACAATTCTGCCTACAAAGGGCCCCTCCCGCCCATGCTGTACGGTACTCCTCTCTCCTGGGGCCTGGCTGAAGATCCAGGGGGCTCTGGGGCAGCTGCTGGGTGACCCAGGGAGAAGCTTAAGAAGGGGACACTTTTTCTTTTAAATTTAATGGACATAGAGTATGCTATTAGTTTCAGAGGTAGAATTAAGTGATTCATCTGTTGTATGTGACACCCAGAGGTAGAATTAAGTGATTCATCTGTTGTATGTGACACCCAGTGCTCATGATGTAAAGAATGGAACATTTCTAAGAGCGAACATCAGGGGCATAGGGCTTTGGGCAAAACTGACCTCACAGGGTTTTTGCTGGAGGCAGCCAGCCCGACCAGATGACCAGTTGTCTCTGGGGAACAGTGGATTAGATTCAGGAGGGTCAGATATCGAGGGTGTGGGGTCCTGGTTGGACTGACTCAGTGGGACTCTGGGTAAGACCGGATGACGCAGACATGAGCACAGAAGCCCAGGAGTCAGGGCCTCGTTGAGAAGAGAGTCAGAGCGTCACCAACATTGGGTCAGGAAAGACCGTCAGAGCAAGAGACAGCTACTGTCCCCTCATGCCCACTTTTCCCGGAGCAAATCAGCCACTGGGCTTCCTCCAATATGCCCTCTCAAGGAGAGATCTCACTTCCAGAAGAAATGGTGTCCGCTGCCAGAGTTGGAGCCGGGGCCAGGTGAGGCGGGCTCTCCTCCTAGGAGTCCACCAGGACATTTCCAGATCAGATGCCTTATAAAGAACCTTCCAGTATGACCACCTCAAGAGAGTGGGTTCCTGTACCCAGTGATGGGAGCAAGGCAGACGGCATGAGAGATCCACACTAAGAGCTACCCCAACCTTCAGGCCGTCTCCTGGCACCTGCCCACAGGTTACATGTGACCCCCCTATCCTTGTAGGAGGGCTCTCTAATGGGCATGGTCTGAGGCCGGTGATGCTCCTTTAAGACGGGCTCCCCTGCTCTCTTCCATGTGAGTCACAGCCACTGCAGAGAAGCAGCCGCACCAGGACCAGGGAAACTGTCCCGGGCCGGGAGCCCCGCCTGGAAGTGCTGCCTGCTTGTCCGTTTAACTAACACATCTCCTCGGAAGTCAACACTAAACAATGGTTCACCGTCCTCTTTTTATTATTAGACATTGAGGTCTGGGCAACCCCCTTCGACGCTTGACACAAGCTGGCCCCTTGGTGTCCCCAGTCCCATGCAGGGACATACTTTCATGGATTTGTGAGCTTGGCCTAGGCCATTCCCCTGGGCTCTGCCAGCAGGGCCTGGAGTGGGTGGCTACTCCTGGTGGGTCTGCTGGGGCTCTCAGAAACTGGGGATCGGGCCGGGGGGCTGTCCTGAGCCCCCTGCAGCCGTGTCCTTCCCACACCTCCCACTAGATGCAAGGTCAGGAGCGCCCTGGCCCAGCGCCACCGAGATCATGGACACTCTTGGCTTTGCCTCGTGTCCTTGTTGCAGGGGGTAGTGGCAGGGGGCAGAAGAACACTGCTCTCCATCTTAGCAGTTGCTTTTGAGACTAATTTACTTTATCTATTTATTTTTGCCTGGAAAAGGATCTCATGCAACTTGTCTGTGAGCTTCAACATAGTGTAAGCCCAAGGAATGCCTCTGTGTCATTCCGAATGTTGGACCTCCTCCTCGGAATAAAATACAGACCCTTTCCAGGGACCCAGAAGGCCCTGCAAGAGTTGTCCCGAGTCCCAAGGGGCAGATTGATAAGGCTGGGGGCACCCATGTTGGCCTCGAGCTGCTATCCAGCAGGACTCAGCAGCCTTTGTCACGGCTCTGTCCCTCTTCCTCCTGACCCCATGAGCTCAGGGCCTTGGACCCTCTGGCTGGACGCCCCCCCACCCCCTGGCCCAAGGCTGCTTCCTCCCAGCTCTCTCGATGGTCCCTCTGCCCCTTCTGCATCTCCAGCCCTGACGAGGGAGTGCTCTGGAGCTCAGCTCCGGCCCTGACGAGGGAGTGCTCTGGAGTCTGGAGCTCAGCCCTTGACCCCCTCTACCCCCTCCCCCCCAACCCCAGCCATGTGACTCAGAGTGACCAGTTTTAGCCTGGGTCTCTGGCCTAGGCACTAGAGGCAGGTGCTCAGGGGCCCGTGCACTCTCTCCCTCAGTGTGTGGCAGGAATCCGGAGCATTCCCCCGCTCGCTGCGTTGCAGGGCAGCACATTCTGCACGTGCAGAGTCCAGAGCTGGGGAGACTCCCTCGCCCCTCGTCTGGCTCTCCACCAGCTGGGCCATCCAAGCACCTGCGTCCCCAGAGCTCCAGCCCTCCGCATCACGTGCTCATGCAGATGATGCTTCCAGACGTAAACCAGAGTAGGTTCCTCTGTGGACCAAGGGAAGGGAAAGTCTCAGCCCTCCTGGAAGACCTGTCTTCCTTCTCACCCCACTTCTCCATGTAACCCCATCATGGCCCGGGGTCTCTGGGCTGGAGAGGGTCACTAGACACCCCCTGCCTCTTTGTGTTGCTCTTCCTTCTCACAGAATGCTCTTCTGCCCAAAACCTGCTGGCCTCTCTCCTTACCCTGTTCTTGTCTCTGTTGCAAGGTCATGTGACCACAGATCTACCCAAAGCAGTGAGTTTGGGCGATCTCTGTCCCTTTCCCTGGCCCCTTGTCTTCTGAGCTCTCAGTAGCATCTGCCATCACCCATTTGCAGAGGGCTTCCCTCCAGTGAAACCCACACTTCTGTGGAAGAGATACCCAACCTTAGCTAATTTCCTTCTCCCTCTGCCCCACCCCAGTACCTAGATCCTGCCTCACATGTGCCAGGGAGTGGACAAATAGTTGTTGAAAGGATCGCTGGGGAATAAATAAATGGACGGTCATCTGAATCAAAGTGTAAAGCTAGTGAGATTCAGAAGCGCTCCAGCAGTCACTCACTTTGGTATTTAACCAAATGAGTTGAAAACTTTTTGCCACACGAAAGCCTGCACACACCTTCATAGCAGCTTTATTAAAATGGCCAAAACATGGGCGCTTGTCATTCACCATCTGCCTTCAGCTCAGCTCATGATCCCAGGGTCCTGGGATCGAGCCCCATATTGGGTTCCCTGCTCAGTGGGAAGCCTGCTTCTCCCTCTCTAGCTCCCTCGTGCTTGTGTTCCGTCTCTTGCTGAATCTCTCTCTGTCATAAACAAAATCTTAAAAAAAAAAAAATGCCCCAAACTTGGAGGCAACCAAGATGTCCTTCAGTAGGTAACAGATAACTCGGGGTCCATCCAGACAGTGGGATATGATTCAGGCCTACAACGAAATGCCCTATGAAGCCATGAACAGACACAGAGGAAGCTGAAATGCATATTCTTAATGGACGGAAGCCAGGCTGACAAGACTCCATATTGTAGGATTCCAACTCTGTGCATTCTGGAAAAGGCGAAACCATAAAGACAGTAAGACAGTCGGGTTGTCAGGGTTGGGGGAGGGAGGAGGGAGGAACGGCTGGTGCAGAGAGGACGCTCCGGGCAGTGAAAGTGTTCCGTAATCACAGACATGTCCGTGTACGTGTGCTCAAATCCGTGGGCTCTCCAGCACCAAGGGTGACCCCTAATGCAAACCATGGACTTGAGTGATGACGACCCGTCAGCATAGGTTTGTCCGCAGTACAAATGTACCCCGCCCTGTGCTGACTGTGACAGAGGCTATGCACCGTGCGGGGACAGGGCCGTGTGGGGACTCGGGACCTTCCACTCTATTTTGCTGTGAACATAAAACTGCTCTAAAAAATAAAGTCTATTTAACAAAAAAAAAAAAAGATCAAAAAGTTGCAGGCAGTGAGGAAAACAATAGAAAGTCTCCAGTCTCGGGGCGTGAATTTAGCCCGTCAGAGCATCAGAAATCAGCTCTCGGGGCGCCTGGGGGCTCAGCGGGTGAAGCCCCTGTCTTCGGCTCAAGTCATGATCTCAGGGTCCTGGGATCGAGCCCCGCATCGGGCTCTCTGCTCTGCAGGGAGCCTGCTTCCCCCCGCACCTCTCTCTGCCTAATCTCTCTGTCAAATAAATACACAAAATCTTTAAAATAAATAAATAAATGATAGATAGATAGATAGATAGATAAATCAGCTCTGGGTCTGGAGTCTAGTGAGTTACTCCAGGAGCCAAGCTGACACAGACCCATAGCACAGGGTCTCCTAAGCCAGAGTAGAAATATTTTAGATTTTAAGTGCTCAAAGCAGCCACTAAGGAGTTCTAAGAAATGGAAAGAAATTATCTGATTTGCATTAAAACCTTTAGTTTTGGCTGTCATATGGAAACAGAGTGGAACACTGGCTGTCGTCTCTGCACTAGGGAAGGAAGAAGCAGCAGTGGGCAGGAAGTCAAGGATGTGCCCGTTCATACATATATGTAACTTAAAAGAGGCTGTTGACCTTTTTTCTGGGGAAAAGCACACAATAAAACCACCTGCACCCCAATGTCAGGAAGTTTTTGAAAAGCAATGTTTTGCGTTTCTTACTGGTTTTAAGAAGTTGTGATTCTCAGAACTTCCTTATTTCTGAAATTGATGTTTCAGATTGTGAGTTAGAAAGGTTTTATTCTAAGATCGTGAGAACATAGTACATTCTGTCATATATCCAGGCAGAAAATTACTGCCAAGTGGTGGTGGGGGGTGTCTTTCATTTAGAATAAGGGTCTAGCAGTTGTTTGAATTTCTAGACAAAATGATACCAAGCATCTTTTGGCCAGAATTTTTCCTTTGGGCTCATCTTCAAACCGTGCTGTAAAGAAAAACAGTGTTATGCTTGAACAGTACATTCCAGATCTGTTGCGGGTGCTCCAAGAATCGGAGACCATCATTCAACTTACACTAGAATGAAAAAAAAAAAACAAAAAACAAAAACCAGAGCTTAGCATAATGTTCTTCATTGAAAAAGGATAGGGAAGTATGACCCCCAAATATCTCTTGGATGTATCCTGCTGAATTTGTTGTTATATTTGGAATTTCTGTTAGAGAAGAGACTTTCTATCCAGTGGGGCATTTTATGGTTGATGGTGGGAAAAAATCAAATATTTAAGCACAGGCTTGCTTCGTTCTTCCATCCTGCAGGGAAGACAGAATCACTTCTCATTTGTAGGAAGGACAAATCCGTTACGTTGGGCACGACCATTGGCTGGTGTGTGCAGATTCTGATTCGGGCTGCGTTGGCAGACGGGCAATCAAGGTCCATTCAAGACTCTTTCCAAAGTGCCCACTGGAGGTCCACGGTTGACACCGCATTTCGATCCTCCCATGCTAGCTGCTTTCTACATGTGCCTTAGCTTCCGAGAAGGAGCCACCATCACAGGCACGCTGTCAGGCTGGAGACGGGGCACCCAGCTCACGGCCGCCTTGGCCGTCACGGCTGACACATGCAGGACCGAGATGCTGGTTTCTGCAGCCCCTGTCTCGGGCCTCGGCTGCTGCACTACCAGGGCAGCTTTCTGGTGTCTCGGTGCAGCTATGGCTGCATGTTTCTGAAGCAGGCTTCCAGCGGTGGCCTCACCCTGCCTCGTCTTCCTCTGCAGCCCGGGGTACAGACCTCTCCTCCCTCTGACCCTAATGGAAGCACACAGTTTCCTGCACTAAATCTGTTTAAAATCTGTTTAAACCTGCTGCTTGCTTGTTAACGTGATGGGGCTCTGGAGGCAGGAATCCCAGCTACTCCTGAGCCCCATGCCCAAGCCCAAGGTTCCCTGCTCAGCTCCATGATTTCTCACCATCAGCCTGTACCTGACCTGCTCCCTTGCTCCCACGTCTGCTTCCCTGCCTTGCCTCTCATCACAACCAAGTGTGCCCCTGTGTGTCTGCTGACTCTCAGCGCCACACTGGATCCTTCCACGCCCCTCTTACTACTTTACATACTAGTTCTCTCAAAGACTTTCTTTCTGTCTTTTTTTTTTTTTTAAAGAAAGTTACTCTCTTGTCCTAAAAACTGTCACTAAAGTAACCCACAAGAGAATGCCTTGCTGCCAGAGAAGGAGGTTAACATCACCCGTTCTCGCCCTCCCCTGGCCTTCTGGAAGTTCTTTGAAGCTCAGTTATCAATTAGAACATTAAATCAACCCTCAGACTCCCAGTCACGCCTTGGATGATCTCACCTTTCGTTCCGAACCTCTCCCTCCCACCCATAACTTCATCCAAGTGCTGCTGCCTTTGACTTCCTGCCCCAGTCCCGTGGGATGGGGGCGGGGGGCTGCCTCCCTAAGTCATCTAGTCCGGAACAGCACTCGACCCAATCCCTCTGAGCCCCGTCCTAAATGCTGCACTGCCTTGCATTGAGAGTTCCTCTTGGGCAGCCCAGCACTCGTCAGTGAGGAGGGCACAGGTCCTTGGAACCCTGTAGTGTCACTGTCCTCCACAATGCCTAGGGCAGATCAGCTCATAAGCAGGCTTTAACCTGTAGCCACGCAAGGGGTATGGGCACTTGAGAAGGACAGGCGGCAAGGACATCTCGTGTGACCAACTCTAGGTGCTGGTGGTAAATAGTTTGTGTCTACCATCAACTTGGCTGTGCGTTTATTGTGTGTGTGGTGGGTTTTTTTTTTTTGTTTGTTTGTTTGTTTTTTTTTTTGCTCGTGTTTCAGATTTTCTGCCCTCAAAGCGGGGGCTGTATACTGACTCACTTAATAGGAATCCTGTAAAGCACAGAGTTGTTTATGAAGTACCTTGTTTCCCGTTGATAAATAGCCACACAGAGAGGACAGTGTAATTTGCTTTATGAAGTCTGTTTAAGTCACAGATCTAAAATTTGGGGAAAGCAAAAGGAATTCAATAAATCTTAGACTTGACAAACATGATCTATTGTCTTTGAACCCAAGTGGTACTAATTTATCAAGGAAGACCAAAAAATCCTTGTTTCTGCCAGAGTTTATGTTTTTAATTCACTTATCTGAGAGTCTTTCCTCTTCTTTTGGGAGGGGAATTCCTACTTTGCACGGGGGTTGATGATGCCACCATATGTTCGAGGAGCAGGAGGCTTTCCTCCTGTAAACAGCCCCCCCCCCACCATCAAGAGCTCACCTCTGTCTGCCCTGCGTTTGCTCCTGAGTCGTGCAGACTGAGCGTGTGCTCAGCTGGGGCACTGCTCTGGGCTGCGGAGGTGCTGGCGCTGTGCTCCTGGCCTCCTAAGCACTCTGGAGCTGAGACGCTCAGCCCGAGCGTCACATAGAGACACAGAGAGGTTCCGCAGGGTCCGAGAGGAATCTCCCTGGATATCTGGGAAAGCCACACGGAGGAGACGAGCCCAGGATTTTGAGGTGGACCCTAAGAAAGGATTTTGTCGAGAACAGAGCCACGAGGTCTAGGGCATTCCTGGCGGAGGGACGGCTTTGGAGGAGACGCTGGCTTCAGGAGAGGCAGTGAATGGTGGCACGAAGCTAGGAAGAAGGTCGTGTCGGAGCAGAGACGACGGGCTCCACGAAGATGGGCCGCAGGGCGCCCTGAGCCCCAGAAACAGAAGTCGGGCACCAAAGACACGCACTCTGTGGGGAGTAGAGGAGGAGCAGGGTTTTGAAGGACAATCTGGACTTCCAAGGAAGAGAGGGTCTTTGGAAGAGACTCCTCTTTTCTACGGGACAGAAAGAAACACGCACATGGAAGGCGAGGTTGACTCGTGCCGACACGGACATTTATGATCCGGAGAGCACGGCAGCAGGCGTCACCGTGGCTCTCTGGAAATGCCAGGGGACAGTACGGCATCGTGCAGGAGCTAAGAGTTTCAGGTTCAGCTCACCGTGTGGCCTCGCCAGACAGCCTCAGGGAGGGGTTCTTCACGCCGCTGTAAGATGGGGCAACAGCACACTTCTTTGGGCTGACTCAGTTGCATATATAATGTGCCTGGTCAGCAAGTAGGTCCTTGGGAAGTGACAGATGCTGAGCTATGAGGACACATCATGTTCCTCGTAAGTTCAGTACTCGTAAAATCTCTCTCCACCCCTTTGCTCCAGGCTGCCGTCTCCCTGCAAACAGGTCTGCACGCCTGCAGAAGCGCTCCCTGTGTTCTTCTACATGATGAGCAGGGCTCGCCCTTTGTCAACATTCGAACTCACCGCAACATTTGACCGCTGGCACCCCTTCGCCCCAGTGCAGAAAGCATCCTCCGTGGTTAGGTGGCAGGCGGCACAGGTCTGTGGCCGGGCTGCTGCAGAGGCCCTTGTCCCTCACAGAGTTTGTCCCCCTTCTGTCTCAGCTCCACACTTTCTGTCATTCCAACTCACCCTTGGAAGTTATTCAGGGTGTGGGTTTTGGAAGTCATGCAGAGAAAGTGTTCTGCTCTGACAGCTGCCTTCCTTGTGACAACCAGGTGACACCTTCCTGTCCTCACCACTGAACTTCCTCAGTGTTCATTCAGGGGTAACTTCAGGGTTTTCTGTGCAGTACCAGCCTCCAGAGGTGTGCTCTGCTTAATTTGATTCAGGAATTTTTGGTGGGCCGAGTATCGAGAACCAAAGCATCTATAGCCACGTCACTGGCCATCAACAGTACCCCACTGTCTTAATCGATCTGACCACACTACTCCAGATAGCTCTTGCCCAGGAAGATAAAACTTGCAAATAACTTTATTGCTAATTTCAAGGACTTCCCCAATATTAATTTAAATGGGTGCCAGGCCCCTCAATTTACAATGAACAACAGTGCCTGGTGATACGCCCTCAAGGTTCTCTGACTCTGTTTCTCCTAAACTGCAGGTGACACTTGGACAGCACAGCGGTTAGGGTGCCGACGCCCCGCACGGGGGAAATCCCTTGTATGACTCGGACTCCTGCAAACCCTCGCTACTCGTAACCCGCTGTTGACTGGAAGCCTTGCCGATAACATAAACAGTGAACTGACGCGTATTTTGTGTGTCACAGGTATTATGTGCTTTGTTATTACAATAAAGTTAGCCAGAGAGAAAACGTTAAGGAAGAAAAAATACATTTAAAACACTCTACTGTATTTATTTATTTTTAAAGATTTTATTTTTGGGAGCAAGAGAGAGAGAGCTCAAGTAAGAGGAGGGCAAGTGGAGGGAGAAGCAGGCTCCGGCTGAGCAGGGAGCCCGAGGCTGGGCTCGATCCCAGGACCCCTGGATCATGACCTGAGCTGAAGTCAGATGCTTAACCAACTGAGCTCCCCCAGGCGCCTCTATTTTATTTATTGAAAAAAATCCACGTGTAAGTGAACTTATATGAGTCAAACCCATGTTGTTCAAGGGCCAGCTAGATTATACTGTGGATCTGAACCAGTTGTAATCTGAACCTACTTCCATTTGGAGGACTGGCCTCGAACCAAACATTAGAAACTTCATAAACGTGTCATTTTTTCTAAACCCCTCATAGACAAATCTAACACGACCAGGTAGTCCCGGCAAAGAGGAGCCGCCATGTGAAGGTGCCAAGCGCAGAGTCAGGTGCTGTGAAGACAGCAGGAGAGGCCGGGAGCCGGGGAGAACAGGTGGCCTGAGGCTGAAAAGGGCAGGAAAAGAAAGTTTCTGGCGCCTCCCGAAGGACCTCTTCCCGCCGCCCCCTCGCTGTTGGCCTGCTTGTGGGCTTGTGCCCTCCAGGCTGTAAGGGGATAAATTTGGGCTGTTTTGAGCCACCGAGCTGTGGCTATTCATCACAGCAGCCGCAGGAAAGGAATGAACGCACTTGGTTTTCTCGTGTTTAAAGGGCGTTAGAGCTAGAACCTGACTCCGGGGGCTTGTACAGGGTTCGCAGAGTCAGTTGCTACAAAGGACCTAGGTCAGTGTCACACAGTAAATACCGCATCTGTTGTATCTCTATCCAAAGCCACGTATCCTGTTACCTCTGCAAAGCTGTGTGAGGGCAGGCCGTCTGTGCGTTCCAGCTCTGGCACACAAAGGCCAGCAGAGCCGCTGTCATTATTCGCTGACCATCAGGGCACTGAATGGTGTTCTGCTTTCGGTCATTCCAGATGCTCAGCCCTTAAGGTGCTCAGTTCGTGAACGAAAGCAACGGCACAGACGATTCCAAACACTACGAGGCTCTCGGTGGTTTCCGAGTTCGTTAGGGAGTGGTAGTGGCCACAGAACCATGTCCTTCAATGTGTCTTGGTCTTCCGGAACTGATTTTCCCTGGACGTGTAACCCAGTGATAGAAGAGATGGTCTGGGTTGGCACTGAGTGGAAGGGTCCCGAAGAAGCGAGGAAGGGAAGGGGCCAGAGGTGGACACTTAGCTGATGAGATGGAGAAGCAATTCAGCTGCCCCACCTGTGGTCGTGGAAGTCTGAGGATTACAGGGTCCTCCAGAAAAACAGAACCAAGAGGAGATGATGGACAGAGGGATAGATGGACAGAGTGATGGATAATCGGTGGATAGAGGGTTGGGTGGGTTCGCACATGCATACATACATGCGTACACGCATGCACATACACATGCGTACATACATGCGTACACACATGCACATACACATGCGTACATACATGCGTACACACATGCGTACATACATGCGTACATACATACTATTGGGAGGGAGGGCAGGACAGAGAGGGATTTCGAGGAATCAGCTGACTTGGTTCTGGGACTGCATGTCACAATAACTCTCAGCTAGAAGGTGGGAAGAACAGAGCGAGGCCAATGTTCTCTGATTTAAAAGCCACAGCCACTCCCATTCGCCAGGGCAGAGGGGCATTTAGTCAGGTGTGTGGTCTGACAGGGCTCCTTGCCTGTGTCCAGGCTGATTTCCCAGGGGTCTTCACTTTGCTCTGCACAACTGTGCCCACAGAGGGACCTTCTGTGACGCTGGTGCTCTGAGACACAGTTCAACCTCAGCAGGTGCGCGAGCACGGCCGAGGGTGCCAGGAGTCCGCCAGCGCCTGGAGGCCGCTCTCCTCTTCATATGTATTCATAGGTTCTGATCCGTCGGAACTGGGTCATTAAGGGCTCACTATTCCCTCTTTATAGAGGCAGCTGCAGTACTCAAGAGCGTTTTTTGGCTCATGTGTTTTCAAAGGAGAATCTATTGCCGCCTAATGAATCACCACAGACTCAGTGACTTACAACAACACGCGTTAGTCATCTCCTACTCTGCGCTGCTCAGATATCCGGGCACGGCCCAGCTGGGTTCTCTGGTTTGGGTCTCTTCAGGCTGCAGACAGGCCTTGGGCAGGGGCAGGGTCTCAGCAGAGGCCCGAGGGGGGAAAGATCAGCTTCCAAGCTGTTTGGGGTGGTTGGCTGGGCTTGCAGGACTGAAGTCCCCATCTTGTGGCTGGCTGTCGCTTGGAGACCACTCTCAGCTCCTGGAGGACTCAGTCACATGGCCTCCTTGCAGGTGTCCACACAAAATGACAGCTCACTTCCTCAAAGGCAGCAGAGGAGGGTCTCTCTTCCTCAAAGCCTTATACAACCTATAACATGGATGTGACCGTCGATCACCTCTTCCATATCCTATCATCCAAAGTAATTCACAAACCCCACTCATTCTCAAGGGGTGGGGATTATACAAGACATCAGTCTCACTGGGGAGGGTCACCTCATGGTATGTCTACCACATCACCGAAGAGTCTATTAAATAGCTATGCGAACTTTCCATCTCTTAAGCACCGACGAACTACAAAAGGAATGAATATAGAAAATGTAGATGACATGAATAAATCCAACGAAGGAAATAAAATCATTCCTCGTTCTTACTATTTCTACCATGAAGAGACAGTTCCTTAGGACACTTGAGTGTCATGGCTTCCTTCAGTCATGACTTACTGCTCAGTGTGCCTAAGGCCTCTTCACAAATACAGTCAGGGGCCAGCCCCTGCAGGGCACAGGGAGGGCAGGTCCATCTTCCCTGGGCAGAGAAGCTTCTGGAGCTCCTTCTCCACCTGCTAGTGGAAGCCTTTGGCCAACTGGGTCAGTAGAGCCCCAGGCAATGACATTTTTGAATTTCTGATTATCACACTGTTCGGGTGGAAGGAGAGCTCCTGGCGTCGAGGGGTTGGCGCCCAGGGATGCCGAGGAAAACGCACAACACACAGCATTGTCCCACCTCACACAGCCGTGGTGCCCAGGCTAAGAACACCTGGTCTCAATCCTTCCATGAGAGCGTGAAGCAGGCGATGCTCCTGTGCAGGGAGGGTGTTTACAGACAGAGATGGTTCTTTCTCTCTCCATCACTCCTCCTCGGAGCACAACCCGATGGAAAGAAGAGTGACCGGCAGCTGGATGCAAAGCCCCTGGTGAGCTCCGCACGTTTTAAATCCCACAGCAATCTGGGGTAGACATTCACACTCAGTAGACAATGAGGCAAAAATTTTAATGCTGCAGAGTGGGAAAAGATTTATTGGGCCTGAAGGAATAAAAGGAAAATTAGGTTACCGAATGATCGATCAGAACCAACCCCAAACTGGAAAATGCACGAGAGTCAGCCTCCTCCACTGCCTGCTTCCCCAGGGAGCGGAGGGCTAACTGGCCCTCTGGATTGCTACGCTCACATCGCAGACCTTGAGAATGCTTTGTAGGAAGACATTTCTTTGGGACATTTGGGGCCCAGCACTTGGACAGAGATTTACCTCAATTCTCCGCCCCGGTGTCTGCGATCATGCAAAAGTAACAGGAGAAAGCTGTCAAGCCGAGGGGGTGATTTCAACAGACCCGTCAGCAGCAAGGACGTAAACCATTCGTTCGTTGCGAAACCGGAGGACGGACCCAAGATGAAGAACTCAGAATCAGAGCACTGAGAACACCCTGGAGCCAGCCGGGTCGAGGCACTCGTTCTGCAAATGAGGAGCCTGGATCAGAGGCCGAGCCAGGGCTGGAGGCCAGATCTGGGGGAGACGGTCCTGTGTCCCCTGCCTCCCCATGCCTTCTGCTGTCAGGCCGACGCAGTGAGTGCACACACAGGGCTGGCCTCCGGGAAGGCAGCAGGACAGCCTCAGCTTTTCCCGTGCTGCTCAGAGCTGGACCCTTTTTGGGAGCCACTCGGAGGGCCTGTCCTCGCTCATGGCCACACCTGTCTGCCCCTCAGAGCGGTAATGAGTGATGGGCAGGCCAGCCGATCCAATCAGGTGTTCCATAGGGAGGGCGCCCGGCTGATAAGTCAGTGGACCATCTCCCACTGACACACGCGTTATCACAGACTTAACAGTGTCTTCCCTTAGAGAGAAGACCCCTTGATGGCGGGACCTCAGGCATCAACACACCATAGAAGAAAGCTCAAGTAGAGAGAGAGAGAGAGAGAGAGAGAGAGAAATTGGAAAAGGTATAGAAGAATAAATAGTATTATATGTGTGTATATTACATATATTTTTTCTTTCATACTTTCTATAGAGATCTATAAAAATACATTCTATGAAAAATATGAAATAATGTTCCATAAATATGCATATATTCTATTAATATATTTATTTTTTCTAGCCATGTGACTGTCACAAATATAGTTTAAGAACCATTTTTTCACTTAATGCAGAGCTCTAAGCATCAGCATGAATAAGTTTTTCCTGATGGTTGCAAAACATTCCACTTCATCCACTCGACCTCGTCTCGACAGCTGAGGACTTTGGACAGAGTGCACTTGGGGCTCTCGGGTCTAGATCACCGGGTGTGGTGGACGGTCCCGTGCCCAGCATCAGGAAGCATCTTTGGCCTCTGTCCCCTGGACGCTGGGAGCAACCCTTTCCAGTGGGACCATCCCAGCTGTCTGTATCCAGGGCTGAATGTCCCCCAAGAGTAGAGTCACCCAAGTTTGAGAACCGCAGATGTCAGTTGTTTTTTGCTTGTTTTAATTTTTTTGAGCCCAGTGATGGGTATTAAGGAGGGCACGTATTACATGGACCCCTGGGTGTTGTACACAAACAATGAATCATGGAACACGACATCAAAAACTAATGGTGTACTATATGGTGACTAACATAATAGAAAATTATAAAAAATTAAAAAAATAAAGATTTTATTTATTTTTTAGGGGAGGCAGAGGAGCAGAGACAGAGGGAGAAGCAGACAGTGCTGAGTGTGGAGCCCAATGCGGGGCTCAATCCCTTGACCATGGGACCATGACCTGAGCTGAAACCAAGAGTCAGACCCTTAACTGATGAGCCACCCAGGCACCCACATTAAAATTTTTTTTTTTTAAGATTTTGTTTATTTTTTAGAAAGGGCATAAGTTGCTTTATTTTGTTTTTGCTTTGACATTCATTGCACAAAGCTGCCCGAATCTCTTTACAGCCCTCTTTCTGCTTCCATCCAAGCACATCGGAGGGAACCATCCTAGAGGCTGAATTACTCTTGCAGAGAAGGAGCAACCATGGAGAAGTGATCCAAGTGATCCAAGTGTCACTTTCAAAAAGTTAAAAGCACAGCCTCGGTCACCTATCTAGGGAGCCTATGTCAAAGAATTCTTTGTGTCGTCCAGTGAGACTCGACGCAGCTGCGAAGGCTGGTTTGGGAGGAAGCACGGAGAAGGTGCCCAAAAGCGTGGTGAAAAGTCCGCAGGGAGTTGTTCAATCACAGGCACACGGAGGGTCCGACTGTGGGCTGTGTCCTCTGCGAGGCTCCGGAACACGGGTCGTCTGCATGGCGCTCAGACCTCCTTGTGTCAGCGCAGACTCTCACGGGGCCTCAAACACGCGAATCAGTGCAAAGGACAAGTCAAAGCAAACATGGCTACTCCTGGCGACTCAGATGGCTCCTGGGAGCTTGACGCAGACCCCGTGTGTCCTTGCAAAGACAGAGCCATCCTCTTGCCTATTTCTGCGTTTTGATCTTTTTCTGTCTTGCCATCACCTTGCTGACGTTGTGCAAATGCTCCTCTCCCTCGGACTGCAGGGCTCCCCCGCCCCAGCCACCAGAGGGGCGTTCCTTCCCTCGGCAGCCATCACCGGGGCAGGGGGCTCCTGTCCTCACTCCCTCGCCCTCACTGCTGTGAGCTCCAGGGTTCCTCACACGTCACGGGCCATTTCCGCTCGGATTCACTCTGCCTGCGTGTCCTTGATCAGTTTTCTCTATGGAGAGTCCCACTTCCCCTCCTCTACTCGCAACCCGATTATCTATGCATCCTTTGTCTCTTAAAATACTAGAACTCTTCTTTCCAAATTTCCCTTGAATAAAGACTGATACAGAGTGTGGCTCCCCTGTATCTGCCTTCTTGGGTTCCCATCTGAGATTTTAGCAAGCAAGTTTTTATTTATTTATTTATTTATTTGACAGAGAGAGATCACAAGTAGGCAGAGAGGCAGAGAGAGAGGAGGAAGCAGGCTCCCCGCTGAGCAGAGAGCCCGATGCGGGACTCGATCCTGGGACCCCAAGATCATGACCTGAGCCGAAGGCAGCGGCTTAACCCACTGAGCCACCCAGGCGCCCCCCATCTGAGATTGTAGGTTGAGAAGCCCTTTCTCAGCCCTGGAATTCAGTCTTCACCTGTGCTCTTCCCTCAAATATATTTAGAAATTATTATTTTATACTTAAGTTTGTGTTCCACACGAAGCCCCTTTCTAAACAATAAGAGTTGGATACGACAATTTTTCCCCCCAGTTTTCCTGGCTCTGTTGAATTATTCATGTTTTCAAGTCCGATTGCTCAGATGCGAAGTCCCCGTGCGAAGAATCTGTTCCTGGACGGCCCGTTCTACTCTCTCGATCCGCCTGCCGTCCTGGCCCCAGGCCGCAACATATAACTCAGGACTGACACATCATACACTTCTTTCTCTGCCAGAGCAGGTCTCATTCCAAATGTCCCAGTTTTATTTGCAAATGGTAGAGTGACTCTTTGTCTAGAATTTAGATACGTAAAAAGGTGTTCTTTTTGTTCTTTATTATGGACAGCGGGTCTTCGTTCTCTCACCAAACCAACCATTCTCCTATTAAAGAGGTGTTTCACTTCTCTGTGAACCCTTGGAGGGCACGGAATTTCCCTGTGTGGAGTGAAAGGCCATGTCATTTGTCTTAATGTTTTTACCAGGCATGCTTTCCCCATGCCTGTGTGTCTGGGAAGGTTTCGGCCCAGGATCGCAGTGGGATGCGCACAAATCGGCTGAGGGAGGACATCTGGGTATGAGGGCGCAGACGCTCCTGTGCTCATCACACGCATGGCCAGGGGCTTGCAAGGGGGTGGGTCAGCAGCTCTCTATGCATTTGCTTGTTTGTTTGTTTTTATTAACCTCTGAAGCAGTTTTCTCAAACAGGGCACCTCCAAGCCCATGACACTTGTCAGAGAAGCTGGAGAAAAGTTCTTTCAGAAAAGGAGGGTTAGAAAATGCTCTGTGACACCATGTGGAGCAAGGTTCTCTGCAGCAGGACTTCTCAGGACCTTTAATCTGTTCATATCCTGGGACTCTCCAGGACTGTGGCGGTTATTAGACCTTGGCATCTTTCGCCGAGATCTCAGTCAACACTAGGCTGTCTGTACTCGGAAGCCTGGCAAGCACCATTTCCCAGATACTATTATTTTTCAGGCAAAGCTGAAAAAGACAAAATGTCGCCAGCAGAGTGAAAGAAAACAGCCATAATTAATGGTAATCATGGACAAAAGAACATGATCCACTCTATCTTTGGTGGCGGTTTCCGTTTTCCCGAGTGAGTTCTGTACGTGTTCTTGGCAGCCCTCCCCGCGCCCCAGTGAGGAGTGCAGGATACGATTTATCATCCCTCTTTGCCCAGAAGGCTGATGTCCTGTGGCCGTGGGACAGTGGCGCCCACGCAAGAGCCTGCATCTGTTGATTGCACAGGAGATTTTGTTCGTTTTCCTTTGCTGCATAAAGGGACAGAGCTTAATGGAATAGACCAATAGCCACGTGTTAGCTTACAGTCCTCCGGGTCAGAAATCCAGCACAGCACTCTGGGTCCTCTGCTCAGGGGCTCATGCAGTGAAATCAGGGTTGGCTGCACTTCCTTCCTTTCTGGAGACTCAAGGGAAGACTCAGCTTCCAGCTCATGTGGGCTGTTGGCAGAATTCATTTCCTCGTGGTCGTAGGACTGAGGACTCCAGGTCCTAGGGGCCGTGCACTCTCCTGGCCGTGGGATCCCTCATCTCCCGAGGCAGCAACAGGGAATCTCCCTCATATTAACCACCCCCCACCCCACGCTTCCTTCAAGTCGCTGCTTCAAGAAGAGCTCCAACCCTTTTATGGGCTCACCTGATTAGGTCAGGCTCACCCAGGAGAATCTCCTGTCTTGAAGTCAGTTTGTTTTGGATCTTAATCCCATCTACAAGATCCAGGCACAGCAGTACCTAGATTAGCATTGATCGCATATCTGGGAGGCAATCTGTGAACACAGTAGGGTTGGGGAAAGTGGTGGGAGTCTGGGAAGGCCTGTAAGAATTCTGCCTGCTGCCTCCCCTTCCTACAGTGTGGGGCACCAGGACTGCACCCGCTTTAGAAAGTTTCTATGCTGCTAAGATGGTCCATGTGTGTTTGGGGAAATAAAAAAATGAGCCAGAAGAGATTTGATCTCACTTAGACTTAGTAGAACATGTGAGACGTCCAGAGAGGCTCCCAGGAAGCAGAAGCTGACAACCAGGCCACGTTCTTCCCGGGTCTGGCAAAACCACTTCCCTCCGTGCTGCCTGCCCCTTCCGCCCTAGGGACGGAGAGCATCTGCACAGTGCTTCATTGGTCACCTTTTAATGAATATTTTAAAAAGACTCTACTTTAAGCTCCATTTGTTGTCTGTGGCTGAAATAAGGCTCAGCGTTTTGGGGGCAATCACATCATTCCCAGTTAATGCCACTGTTGTTCGTTATAGGACGTTAAAATCATCCTGGTTTTGTTGGTCCCTGACCATCAGTCAACAGAGATCATCTTGCCCTCTGCCAGCCCCACGCTGAGACTGTGTGACAGGAGTGTCAGATCCTTGCCCTCCTGGCTTTCCTCAGCGCACCTGCCCTCACCTGCCGAGTTCCTCATCGGAAGTCTGTAAACATCACTCTACATGCTCGGTGAAATTTAGCGGTGAAAACATTTAGCCAAACCAGACTCCACGGGGGAACCCTGATCCGCTGGTCACAGCGCCCCACTGCAGCCAGTGCTGGGGGTGGGAGGGCCTGGGGCTGCGGAAGGGCCAGCCCTGCGCGTCCTTGCCACAGTGTCGCTGCAGAACCGTCCGCTGTCCCCCCGCCCCCGACTTCCCACCTACTGGAGGAAGCTGCTGTGGATTTCCTGTTACAAGCTAGTAAGCCTCCCTGGGGGGCTGCGTACGCAAGCCCCCCCCCCAACAAGGTCCCCCTGCTCTGTCCCTTCCGTGCTCTGATGTCATGGGTACCACGGACCCAGGGAGTGGGGCGGGCTGGGTTTCTCAAGCAGGCAACGCCAATATCATTAAGCCGCCTGGTTTTAATTTGCAACCACTTCCCAGCTGTCTACTTAGACGTGTTTAAAGCCAAACTCTTTCACTCTTTCCACCATTTACTGGTGATTGGAGAAATTTAATGATTGTCTTGCGAGGAGGAGGAAGGGACCCAGATCAGGCGCAGGCCGAGAGTGATGAGGAAGAAGAATTATAAGCTGGAAGAGAAATGCAAGATAATAAAAGTGTAATTTAAGGCATCATACTTGTACAATTACCGTAGTGTGTCACGCTTAGCAGGGAGTCTAAATTTATCTCACTGCTGATAGTCCACTGTGAGAAATAAAACGGTACGGAAATCTGGGGGGCGTTCCAGAGTTTCTCAACAACTTTATCTAACGGTTCAGCGTGTGGGCAGGAGGGGGTAGACCTCAGGGCTTTCCTTGGTGCTCAGCCGTAGCGAGCCTGCTGTCCAGAGGAGCCCCCCGAGCCTGCAGAGTCCCCTTCCGGGGGCACAGCACAAGCTCGCTGCAGCTCCACTCCGCAGGCCGTGCCCTGTCCTGGCCGAGAACAGGGGCAGTGGCTGGGTGAGATCAGTTACTCTGGACACCTCCTCCCTTCCACGTGCCCACAGAGATGCCCCGTGGGTGTGGATGGCGCACACCCCTCCCCGTGTCCCCCTCGGCAGGCCGCAGCCCCCTGCCCATCAGCAGCCCCCTGCCCCTCAGACCTCACTCATGAGATGGTCCTGGCTTTCTCCTGTGTTCTCAGAGCTCAGATCCCATGACAGGGTATCCTCCTGGACACCCTCTTGTCCTGCGTCCCTCTGCCTGCCCCCTGCAGTCGGGCTCCATCTCAGCCACAGACCACGGGGAGGGATCCCACCCCAGTACCTCGTGTGCTCACCGAGCCAGGGGAATGGGTTCCAAACCCAAATAGCATTGCTTTGTACCCCCGCCTGCTCGAGCCCTCCAACAGCTGCCCATCTTGTTTAAGCTGAAATTCAAATACGACCGTGCAGGCAGTCGGCTTTCTCTGTGCCACCTCTTCCCCCGCTGGCCTCCAAGAGGGGCTGCTCCTTTCTGCCCGTTTGGGTCCCACCCGTCTACCTGGAGCACGCAGGCCTCTGCTCAGACGTCCGCTGTCCGGAGAGCCGTAGGATGAGAGCCCCGAGGGGCAGGAGTGCCCAAGGCAAGAGCGAACCTGGCTTGTGCAGGGCTGTCCCACTGACACCTAGAAAAGGAAGAAATGATGTGTCACTTCCCTGGTATCTTGGAGGGTTTAACTCTTTTAAAGCAAGAGCCAAGATGGTTTCTCCTCCTAAGCTGAGTTCAGTTCAGGACTAAATACTCTATTCCAAGCAGTGTGACAGCTTCCGGAGCTGAGCCGTCCAGTCTGGGAGTGGTCAGCTGCATGTGACTATGGAGATACACATTTAATCGACGTAGGGTAGCTGACAGGAGGTATTCAGTCCCTCAGTCACACTCTACGTGTTGAAGAGCTCTGAAGCCACACGCGGCTCGTGGACTAAATGTCCTCTCATTTCATGTTGAGACCCTAGCCCCAGGGAGATGGCATTTGGGGGCAGGGCCCTTGGGAGGTGAGTAGGGTTACATAAAGTCCTGGGGTGGGGTTCCACCTTATAAGGAGTGCCACGTGGGCGCACACAGGAGGTGGGCACACAGCCGCTGGAGGGGACGGCACCTGCTTCTTAGGCCTGCGGCCCCCGCACGCTGCGCGGCGCTTATGTTTCCAGCAGCCTTGTCTGCAGTGCTTGGTCACGACAGCCTGGGCCGCCGAAGACCTTAGAATCCAGCTCCCAGACACGTTTGTGCCGCTCCCCGGGACAGATGTGGAGCTCCCGCGTCTCTGCCGGAGGCCTCCTGCCCAGGGCGCCCACACCCCGTGGCAGGAAGTGCCTCTGTCCTGCTCTCGGAAGGAACGCAGAGTCTGCTTCAGGAGGACGGATGGGGAGATGGAATCCGGTGAGTCCCTGGGGGTGAACACACAGGGGCCGAGCCCTCCGCACCAAGACAGCGGAGGGCCCGGCAGGTGCCGACCCTGAGCCCGGTTCTCAAGGAGAAGCAGCAGCCACCAGGCAGAGCAGAGTGTGACCCATCAGGGTCGACCCTACCAGGTCTCTGAAGAATAAATATAAATGTTCCCAGGTGTAAAACCTCCAGTATGTGTCCACTTACCCATTAGCCCACCACTTCCTTACACATCCTGCTTCCAAGACAAGAGCGTGTCACTAGTGTCCCTGGCAAGATTAGCATATACAGAGAGGCCCAGCCCGGCCCAAATGCTGGGGGTGTTGAGACATGCCACTCCGTGTGGAAGGAGCTTAACTAGTGTCCGTGAGATAGAAGAGTTAACCTGAGATCATGGGAGGTGCAGAATGTTATGCGGACAAAACGCCTCGAGGTAAGACCATCAGGGCCATGGGAGTCCACACCTCCCTCAGACCAAGCACCTCGTGGGAGCAGTGACCACTGCTGGGGAGCGGGGTCCATCCACATGGGGGGCCCCACTCACAGAGCCCCCCCGCCCCCGGAGGAAACTGATTCAGCCTTCTCTCTGCTCGCACGGTACAGTTCCTTTCTGCCGGGGAAGTTGGATACCAGTTTGCCCAACAACCAGGAGTTTCAACTGCATGTGCTGTCCTGCTGTGACTTTGCTTCCGTGCTGTCCAAGTGCCGGCAAAGTGCAGGCAACCATCTGCCACCCTGGTCTCCCCCACCCCCTGCCTGCCCAGCGCTTCCTTCCTTCCCAGATGCTCCCTGGTGGCAGACATCTGCCGTGGGAACCCACACCTTTTCGGAGGTAAGCGGACGCCAGCCTTCCCGGCTCTGCACCCGCTCTCCGCTGGGGGCTGGCCTTGCCCTGGTCCTCCTGAACCCCATCCACCAGGACTGTGGGGACCAGGGAAATAAGACCGAGGACTTGAGATGCCCTGAGACACTCCCGAGGGAACCTGTGGTAGTTCAGCAAGGATCTCCAGGGATCCGGGAGAGGGGAGCCAGCCCGGGGGGAAGGGGCGGCGAGCTGGATGCCGTGTGTCTTGGGGCTGGTGGGTGGGAGGAGGGGGCACACACGGCACGGACTCTGAGGCCGCTCACCCAGAGCGCGAGGTCTGCGTCCGACTCCCAGGGATGTCTGTGCTGCGCCGGGAGGTTGGTGGCCGTCGCCGTGTGCTGACCCAGATACACAGGCTTCTCCTTGCCTTCTCTGCGCGGGCCATTCGGCAGAGCTTCTGGAGGCTGTGATGGCCGCCACTCTATGGTGTGAGCGTGGTGTTGAATAAATGTTGGCAGCCACACCAGCTTTAAGTGGACGTGAATGTCAGGGTTGGTTTTGTAGTTTTCCTGAAGGCTTTAGCAACAATAGACCAAGGCAAGCTCACGGTACCTGAAGCCGATCAAGCCCGCATTTTTCTGATGTGTATTTAATTTGGTCTTGGCACAGAGTCCCTGTTTTTCTTGGATTTTACATCATTTATGAGGTTGCATGGATACACTCTAACAAAACATCATCTATAATCAAACGAGGCTCACAGAAGAAAGAAGTGCATGCCAATTCCGACTAATCTTAGCCTTTATGGGAATAGCTGTTTGCTCTGAATGATTAGCCAAACATCTGTGTCAACACTTTCTGAGCTGGACAGCAAGATGTTAATCACCGCATTTACGATGAGATTTCTAGTTGAGAGGGGAAGTGCGCATCATAAACGAAAGTCTCCACTAAGCTCTTCTGAGTGAAATCGCCTCTCCTAATTAACTATAACAATTAAAGGCACAGCTATTTGCAAGGAGGCATGTGAGTGTGGATGGGGCAAAACCCACACGCCTGGCCTCACACTAGACTTTCTAAGAAGAGGACCTCCAGTCATCCTACAGAGACATCTCAGGAAGAAAGTGTTTCCTTCTCTGCACGAGACAGAGGAGTGTTGCCTCACCCCCATCTCCCAACCAGGCATCACTCAGCACTTTCGGGGTTGATAAAAAGACATATGTGCTCGTCAAGTTTGGTTTATGTGATTCAGAATGACCAAAGAATGTCGATAATTGAACCACTGTGAAACATCTCCAAGAGTCAACATCTGCTTTGCCGTTGTGCACACACAGGGCCCGGCTCGGGGTTTGCTGTGGGGAACACGTGTCTCCTGGTGATTGCAAGCACACAGCTGCAGACCAAACACACACTTGCTGTCCTGGGGGGGATGGCGGGGCTTGGGGGGGCTATACGGCAGGGGAGGGGTGTCTCCTGTTCTGCCCTCGGCTTTGCCTCCAGGGCTAGGGTGTGCTGGGCTGCTGTCGACTCTGCTCCTCCGTGACGTCCGTTCGTGTCGCCCTTCCGCAGAGTGGACACAGAAGAAAGGGACACGGGGAGGAAGTGAGATCTGCCGACATGCGGCAGCTGGGTCAGCTTCTCAATTCAGAGGGAGTCATAGATGTGGCCGATGAAGAACCAGGACGCTGTTGCTAGCCTGGGGCGAGGCTCATGCTTCTCTGTTTCCCTGCACCCAGGGGGCTCAGTGCAAGTGGGCCATTTCCACCCCATCTGAGCCCACGGGAAGTGCCCATGGATGAGCAGCTAAGCCCCGTCTCTGTTTTATCAGCTGCGTCCTCTGTGGGCACTGGAGGCTTTCCCAAGCCCTCAGAGGAGGCCAGCACGAAACCTTTGAGTCACGGGATCAACTCTCAAAAGCTAGAGACAAATTCCTTGAGTTTAATAAAATGAAGTCTTAAATAAAATGAGGCGTTTTTTCTTCAATGTCTTGTCCCTATTGAATTTGGCTTCTTCTTAAGCCCCTGAACAACGGCACGGAGGCGTGAGTGATGGAAATAGAGCAGCCTGACATCCTTAAGTCTCTGATTCTAGCGGGTTCTTTGAATTAATCACACCAGCTGGATAGAACCCGGTTTCGGATTTGATCTCACTCTGAACAAGCAGGTTTTATCTTTTGGTTTCCTGCAGTCTGCCTTTTGTTGACTGAGGAGGCAGGTTACCCTGCAGCACAAGTGGGAAACGCAGCCCAGACACAGCCAGGTGAACGCCGTGAGGCTCGCCAGTCTCTTTCCAGACTGTTCTGGCGCGCTCTGAGAACACGCCGGCTGTGACCGAAGTCATTGCATCTGTGGCTTCGCGATCAGCTGTCCCGACATCATAGAGCTTTCATCTGGCCCTCTGGGTTTTCCCCAACTTGAGTTCATTAAAAACCCTCATATTATTCTGGTTTCTACCAATTTAACTTTTTATCAACCTTCATCAACAAGTCGAAAGCAGACAGGTGAGGAGATTGGGTTTTCTTTTGTTTCAAGGTTGCCCAGTCAGGAGGCTGGGAGACAGTGCATATTTCAAGGTTGAGGGAAGCCTGACCTCTGGTCCAAAGGCCAACATCACCGATGGCCCCGAGCCCTGCACTCCTGCCTGGGAATTCAAATGCTGAGCAGAAGCTCAGTCCAATACGTCTTCATGGAAGCAGACTGATGCATCAGCACCAAATCGGCCAGGGGCAAAACCTAGCTGAGAGGATGTCCAGGTGCTCGAATACGTTTCACAAAGACGGAAGCGCTTCCTGTTTTCTGAGCAATATCATCATGCCTCCTCCAGGTCCTTCCCACTCCTCTCCACGGGTGAATCTGTGACTCTGCGGTAAGGTAGCGGGCAGCCTGCACCAGAGGGCCGCTGCCTTCAGGATGTGCCTAAGGACAGGATAATTGTGAAGCTACACTGTGGTTCAAAGCCCCACCTCCCGCTCCCCCGCTTCCCAGGTTCTCAGAAGATCAGAGCCTTGGACACCCACACCCGCTGTCCATTTAACACACTACTATTTCCAAATCCCTTGGTTTTGAAAATACGATTCATTGCTAACAGGTTTGAGCAGTGACCCTCCTACTGTTGAAGTCCGCAGAACCCAACAGCTCAGTGTGGCATTTTCTTCTTGAAACAAGTTGCTTTTGAGTCAAATCTACGCCAGGCCCCGACCTCCCGAGGGGCTGCTCACCTGTTCCGAAGCTCCCAAAAGGAAGCAGGGGGAGGCGAGACCACACATCCAGCCAAGGTCCCCCGGGATCTTCCGTGCCTCCCCCGACAACCTTGCCGACGATGCAGTATTGGCACGAAGACCAAAGGGGAACCCCACGAGCTGTTTACGAAACTTACTTATTTGCAGGAAAGAGTCCAATGTTACAAGAGTCTGTTTCTAGCATTTGGACTAAATTTTGAATGTTTTAAACCAATTAATTGGAGTCATTCAAGACATCATCGTGCACTCCATTTCCTCCCAAAATGTCCCCTTTTCATCAAATCAGTTACGTGTAGAGTTGGAGTGACTGAAAACCAGCCCAATGAACTCACAGGGGCTGTATTTCTAGTTTAAGTATTTTGCTTTGAGATAAAGAAATATTTGAAAATGTGAATCTTTGACGCTTGTCGTCTAGAAGTTTCAGTGGTTTCTTTTCCTTGAGACATTGTTCTTAATTCCTGACTCAAAAGGGCTGACCAACCATGTTTTCAATAATACCTTAATGATTTTATCACTGTCCAGCAATAAATGGAAAAGATCAGTAAGTAGGAAAATTGTTGATGAGGCTTTTCTGCCTTCAGGGGCTGTTGGTTCTGGAAATGCATCTGGGGAGAAAGGGCTGTCAGGAGGGACTGAGGAAGGGCAGGGAGGAGGGAACGCTAGACCACCAACAGATCTACAGTGACGGACAGAACGACCACTAGGATAACTGAGAAGGGCTTCGGGTCCTGGGACCGGGCTTGCAGGGCCTTGGGCTTGAGCAGGGCGGGTCCCTCTTCTCTGAGCATGTAGAGGGGGCTGATGGCAGAGGGAGGAGAAGAATCAACAGGGGAAGGGGGTTGAAATGAGCATCCCAGGCCAGCAGACAACATTTGTTTTTGGATCTACTTTACCTTGGACCCAAGTCTGTAACCCTCCATCTAGGAAATAACTGGGGTCTGGCCATGTCCTCAAGCCCCCTGAGCCTCTGCCCTGTGAGCCAGCTGCAGGGATGCTGTGGGCCGGCATCATTCTGCACACTCCCTGATCTCCCAGAAGTTGTGGCTGCCCTCTCCTTGGTCTCCCCATCGCCCGCTGGCACACCTGCTCTCACCACATGCTGTTGGCAGTGTGAAGCCTGCCAGCCTGTCATGTGGTCACGTCTCTCTTCTTCCACACTGAGTTCCAATGCTTTCCCCATACAGCGTCTTCTGCATTCACCAGAGTTTAGCCTCTAGCAGGTGCTTACCAGACGTCAACTGAGTGAGCGGAAGAGACCCAGCAGACCGCCTCTCATTAAGTCTCAAGGGGTGGGGAAGAGATGGGAGTTTGTCCACCCTCGTCCCGGGAAAGGAAAGCCTTGTCAAGATGAGAACTCAACATCTCAGTAGCCCCTTCATTAAAATAACCCAGTATTTTATTTTTAACATATACATTTTTAAAAAGATTTTCTTTATTTACTTGACAGACAGAGATCAAAGTAGGCAGAGAGGCAGGCAGAGAGAGAGGAGGAAGCAGGCTCCCCACAGAGCAGAGAGCCCGATGCAGGGCTCGATCCCAGGACCCTGGGACCATGACCTGAGCCGAAGGCAGAGGCTTAACCCATTGAGCCATCCAGGTGCCCCGTAACATACACTTTTTAACTGAAGTCCTCTCTACCTCCAACTTGGGGCTCGAACGCACGAGTCTGAGATTAAGAGTCGCATGCCCTTCCGACTGAGCCAGCCAGGTGTCCCAACAACCAAAGATCTTAAAACTGACTCATTTTACCAGGGATTTCTTTTTATTAGCCCCTTTTCTGGAAATGAAATATAACTCGCTTCTGTTGGACACGAGCAGCCCGTCCTGTCTCTGCTGGTTTTCTCTTCTCCCCGGGCACAGGGTGCTCCGCGTCCGCTCACATCGCCCTTCCCTGGAATCATAAAGTCTCCGTCTCTCCGCTTCTGCCTGATGCAGCCATATCCCTCCCATCCCCTATCCACAAACACACTTGCACACCTTTCCACGCTGCTCCCACTCCCTCCCCACTCCCCATGACAGCTGGACGGGGCCAGCTCCCAGTCTGGGAGATTAGGTCACTGTGGCTGGTCTATACAGCTGTGTTTCTGGCAGGCCCGGGAACCGCTGATCCCATCTCTCGTGGTGGGGCCCATAGTTCAGTCTCAGGATACTCATGTTCCTGGAAACATGACACATTCTTAATAAAGTCAAAACACGAGTCACCTAGCCCTGTAGCCCAGCTCCATTTCCAAATATCTTCCTGCAGCTTCTGTGAGCCGGGTGGGAGCTCGGACGCAGGGAGACCCTCCTAACAGCGGCTGCTGTTAGGACTATGGTGGCTGGTGATGGTGTGGTCTGAGGACACAGGGCGGGCTCTTCTTGAGATGGTAAGACAGTGGCTGCTGTTTCCGTGTGGAAGAGGCCTGGCATGCTGGCCTCACGCCGGCCACTCCTTGTAACGGCCCCAGGCACACCTCGTTTGGAATTTGA
Source organism: Mustela nivalis (assembly GCF_964662115.1). Classification (NCBI taxonomy): domain Eukaryota; kingdom Metazoa; phylum Chordata; class Mammalia; order Carnivora; family Mustelidae; genus Mustela; species Mustela nivalis. The sequence goes on from NC_139022.1 coordinate 176,619,280, forward strand.
TGGGTGAAGCAGGACCCGTACATTGGGTCCAAACCAGAAGAATGGGGGTGGCACGGCAGAAGGGAGTCGGGAATTAAGAAATAGGGTGGGAAAGGGGCTAGCCCGCGACAGGACTCTCTGTGCATCTGCGGTCACCAACAGTCATGGCTGGCTGAGGTCTATGTGAAGGCAAGGCCACCATCATCAAAACGATGACTCTGGTCAGACACAGACCACACAATCCCCCCTGGAGGTGGAAGTGTCTTTCAAGCTAGTCTACAACCCACAAGGTCAGGGCAGTTGCCCGAGTCACCAAATTCCCTCCCTCCCAGTGACCTTTCCTCCATTTGTTTAAACACCACAGTGCAGGGACACCTGGGTGGCAGTCGGTCAAGTGTCCTGCTCTTGGTTTTGGCACAGGTCATGATCTCAGGGTCGTGAGGTTGAGCCCTGCTCTGCGCTTAGCGTAGAGTCTGAGTGAGTTTCTTTCTTCCTCCCCATCTTGAAATCGAAAAATTAAAAAAAAAAAAAAAATAGATCAACGCCACAGTGCAGACAGGAGAATGTAACACAAGGAGGTGAGGTGGGCTTCTACTCTGATGCCGTCACCGCTACTACATGGGAACGGTCAGGGTAGGTATATGGTTTTGTAGTCGCTGGAAACTTTACATTCCAACATCACTTAGAAGAAAGAAAAGAATTCATCTGCATCACTGGAGAATAGTGAGCCGAAATTCAACCAGCCATTCTCCTGTCTGCCCAATGCTCCCTGGCCGCCTTGTCTGCCGCCTTCACTCAAAAGTTGTCCTGTTCTTTTATGAGCTCATCGCCAGGTCCCCTTGATTTATCCTGGTCCTGCTGTTTAGACGAAGGGGTCTGGGCTCACGCTTCCCATGGAGGGAAGGCTGACAGCACCTATGTCCAGGGGTGAGCACCCCGTGGGTTGAGAAGTGCTGCCCAATTCTGGGGGCTGGATGCTCACCCTTTCCTTGGACTCTGCCAGCCAATTAATCCATTTTTTCCTAGTGCTCATTCACATCAGGTTTCCTATTTCCTTTTTTCTTTTTTCCACCAAAGGGGTCCTTTTGGACTAGTAGCATTGCACTCTACAGTCTAATTGCTTTTTAAAGAAAACTCTTGTAGCACTGAGGTAAACCCGGTAGATACATCAAACGCCTTATTTGAGTCATAAAATTGGCAGATGCTTAATAGGGGCAGAGAGAGCAGAAGACGAACATGGAACCTCTCATTGTGTCAGAAAGTAAGACACACTAGAAAGGGGGAGGGGGTCTTATGACAAGGACAGAGGAGCTGCTTAAAGGAGCCCCGGGTCGCCAACCTGGGACTATTTGCATTTCAGTGTATTTAAGGATGTCATTGATTTTCAGCAAGGTATCCCTGAGTCCATGTCCGTAATAAGGAGATGGCCTCCGGCTTGCAGCAGAATGCCGGGTCAGGCTGGTAGCTGTGCCGGGTGTGCTGGGTAGGAAACTCCCCCGGGCAACCATCGTGGTACAGAGAGCCTCAGCCAAGAACCCTCAGGCAACCCCCAGTCTACTTGGGAGCGTGGCTGGGCTTCTGTGCGGAGCAGGATGTGGCCGTATCTTAGGGCGCCTCTGCCCAGATTCCTTACTAGATGCAAGGGAAAAAGTAGTCCGTGCAGAGCGGAGAAATGGGACCACAGCCTGTGCTCCGGCCACAACCAGACACCAGTCCTACGTGAGCAACACCTCTGAGAACACATTCTGTGAGAACAAGTTGGGCCAGATTCCTAAATTTTGTCTCCAGTTTTGTGGTTATTTCAAAACAAACTGCTAAAGACAACAGCAGAAGCAGAGCAATCTATTCCCCGAGAAGGGTCCCCAGCCCTGCCTGGGGGTCACACCCACACTGGGACACCCGCGTTTGGGACTTTTGCTGTTCAAACTTAGTAACGGTGCAGCAGTCCCCTCGCTTTCTCCTTTCTAGGATGTTTGCTTCGGGTACCCTGCAGGTAGCAGAGGGTAGAGAACACCCAGCTGTGCGCCAACAGGAAGGCCGGGCTTTCCTGCAGCCCCAGAAACCCTGGAACGAAACCAGAATGCAGGGGGTGTCATCTGATCTGGAAAAGGGTAGTTAACTGCTCCGGGATGTTGGAAACAAAAAGTAGTTTAAATACCACAGGGTGTTCAGGAGTTATTTAAAGGATGTAATTCTGCCTGATATTAGCTGACATTAATTGGGAGTAGACCGTACCTAAACACTAAAATCCCAGCTGTCAGAGGAAGAATTAAAGAAGCCAGCATCTTCAGCCCCAAAGCTTCAGGGATCCTTGGGTTTAGGAACATTCTTAGGATCAGCCTCTGTGCAAACACCGTTGAGTCCCCTGTGACTCATCAGCCTCTCCTGCACGCATTACTTCCCTCGTCACCAGGACATCTGGAGTCTCGAGGGCTGTGGAATTGTGTGGTTGGGCTGAAGGGATGACGTTGGGGGTTCGCAGGGAGGGGTTCGCTGGACTATGTCATCGGCATCAGTGGGGGAATTGGAGAAAAGTGCATGATGGGCCCCACCCAGACCTGCCCTATCTGAGCTGTGGGTAGATTTTAAGAAGCCCTTGGGGCTCTTCTGAGGCCACTAGGGTTGGTGATCACTGGGCTACTTTCCCCTGTGTTTACTTGTGTGGGAATGTCACCTGCTCGAGGAGATAGGCTTTCATCTGCTGCCTGGAACCCTGGTCCCATCCAGTTAAATCACTGGGCTTCTGGGAATTCAGGGAATTTGTTCAGATAGCTTCTGTTTTCCTCTTTGTTCTTCCTTTGTTGATTCACAATCATAGCACACTGGACTTCAACTAATGCAGAGGCATTTTCAACCTTCCTGCAACATGACAGGCGAAAAACTTGTTCTTCTATTGACCTCTCAACAGACCCGCGGTCATGGGGCATGTTGGATTTCTCTTTGACCGACACATGCCGTTGTGTCTGGGGGCTGCTAGTTGGGACATTTCTGACTATGGCAGGAAGGACTCAGCTGAGTGGAGCTGGGACTTGGGACACAAACGTGCCCTGTGCTTCTCGGTTTCTCTGTTTATGGCCTTGTGAATGAGGCTTCCTTCCACCCACTCTGGCTTGACTTAATTGTATGTTTTGTTTCACTTGGGACAAGACGGATTGTAGGATAAGCTGAGGGAAGTGATAGCCCCTGGTTTATACTTAACCGAACAGGAGATGTGTCTGGTTCTTCCTGGCAGCATGTCCTCCTGCCCACACGTCCCTCTCCCTGGGATGCTGGGCTCCCATGCATGCAGCTCGCCACCTTGTTTCGTACCCCAGTGAGAAGGGCACACAGTAGGTGCCCAATAAATGCACGTGCATGAGTCCGTGCCCTAGAGATAAGGTGTCATTCTCCTGCTTCCATGGGGAAAGGAGCACGTAAGTGTGAAATGACGTAGAACTTAGGTAGAGACATTTTCAGAGCCCTCAACCTTCCTGGGATGCCACACCCCACCCCAAAGTCACAGCCAACAGGGAAGGAGGAGGACACGGTAGAGCGGTGGCAGAGGCAGGTACACGCCCGCATGGTGGCTCCGGACGGGCCACACCTGCCATGAGACACACACCCCTACAGAGCCTGGTGACAGACGTCAGCAGGGGGCTTTGCACGGCCTCAGGAGCCAGGGCCAGAATCAAGGTCAGAAATTAGTGTGTGGAGGTAACACCGGTGTCACATACTCCTTATAAAACACCTGTTTCTTCACCCCTCAGTTGTCACCTTTGATTTTCTTCCACCCTAAATTTATGTGGTTCCTCTCTCCATGGTGCCAGAGCAGGGGTGACGCAAGAGCAGGTCAGCAGCGGGAGAGCGGGGAAACGCCCACTCACGGCGGCGCCGGGGGGCACAGCAGGCCGACGCGCTCAGGAAGCGGCCTCCGTGGGAGGGGATGGCACGTCGTCGGCTGACCCACGGGGGCAGCCCCGGAGCCGCACAGCAGAACACGAGAGCTTTCTGTACCTAGAGTTAACCTCAGGCTGCTCTCCGGCCCTCAAAACGGACAAGTTTACTGATGGAAAAATACATATTCACAAAAAAAGAAACAGGAGGGAAATGGATCATGGGCTTAGAGAAAAAGAATCTTGGACGTATCCCGGCTCTGAAAAAGGTGGGAGTGAAAGCCAGTTGTGCATAGAAGAGATTGTGTGTGTGTATACGTGTGTGTGGATGTGTATGTGTGCGGATGTATATGTGTATGCATGGGTGAGAGTGTGCACATGTGTACATGTGTATGCTCATGATGTGTCCCTGTGTGTGTGCATGGGTGAGAGTGTGCATGTGTGGATGTGCATGTGCACGTGTGCATATGTGTGCATGTGCATGGTTAAGAGCATGTACTTGTATGTGCTAATGATGTATATACATGTTTGAGAGTGTGTATGTGTGTGTGGGTACACACGTGTGCCTGTGACATGGGGAATGCATATGTGGCATGTGCAAGCATGCAACATAGAACATGTGTGGTGTGTGAGTGCACACGAGTGTGCATGTACATGTGTGAATGTGTGTGCACTCTCCTTGCAACTGTCAAACACACACACAGTCTTTTTTTTTTCTTCACACACACAGTCTTAGTGGTTACTTTCAAATAGGAAGCAATAGGGCAGCGAGGTGGGCAAGAGGAGGGGGGGGCACGGCAGGACAGCCCCCAGGCACCGGCCTGCTGTGATGACTGATCAGTATTTACCAGAAAATAACACACAGTACACTATACCACCAGAGCAGTAGCTCTAGGGGTCTCCTGCAGGCTAGGTCGTGGCTGGAAGAAGCAGCTCCTCACTCTGTGGACAGCGTTGGAAGCTTCTGGCAGCCCCTAACCTTCTCCCAGGCAGCCTCCGCCCCTGCTCTCCAAACCGACGCTAGCCCCAGGGTAATCTCTCTCGTTTCCATCCTGGAGCCTCAATTCCACCTCTATCTTTTCTTCAGATCCTTTCTTCTGTGGGGAACTTTCTCCCGTTTACCCCCGCCCCTTGGACTCACCGGCCCCAGGATCTCTGCCAACACTTCTTTAACACTGGTGTTTCGAGAAAGAACACCGATGCCAGGTCTGTCCCCCAGAAACCCTGATCCAGTGGTCTTTGGGGGACCCTGATCTAAGTCTTGTCACCAGCCTTTCCCCACAGACCTTGTGCAGCTGCCTGGGCTCAGCTCAGGTACAGAAGCCTTAACCAAAGCTTCTTAAATATGTGCAACTTTGGCAGCAAGCAGTGTCTCATGTGATCAGGCCTGAGTATGGCTGCTGGGTGCTCAAGGCGAAGGGGACGGGGCTGTCCCTCTGCCTGCAGCTCTCCACATGGCTGTGTCTGCAGCCGTTTCGGAGGGCCTTCTGCAGCTCCAAAAGGTCAAGTCGCTGCTGCCCACGAGGGGCCTTTGGGCCTGCCCTGGGGGCTGGGACATCCTCTGACCTCTCAGCCCACCCTTTGCCCCCACACCCCCACACTGGGTTCTTCTGAGCCCCGGGACACCTCCTTACAAAACAAAACACTCTTCCCCTAACTCTCGAGAAGTGTGAAGACCCTACCATGCCAATGCTTCCCGCACCATTTTGATCCTTTTGAAGAAAGTCTCCTGTGCTGAGTCTGGGTTAGTTTTTATTTGATGTCATGCTGAGGCCTCCTCAGGGAAATGCCCATGTTAGGTTGCAGAAAGCCTGCCTCCTCCCTGTGGTCCACCCACTGAGAGGCCGAGGCGTGTTCTACAGGTGGGCCCCTCCGGCCTGGGGCTGGCCGACTCTGAGGACGCACGACAGCCTGCCACTGGTGCGGGGAGGGGACCGGTGGGCCCAGCCCCAGGGGGAGCGAGGCCCCAGTACCATGCTGGCTTCAAGGTGGAGGGACTTGGGACCCTAGATCCCCCAGCGGGGCTGGCAAAGCCTACATGGGCACCGAGGCAGCCTGAAAACATGGATGTGTCGAGGGCTCTAGCCAGTCAGCCCTCCTGGGAGTCACAGCCCCGTAGACTCACCTCCAACTCAGGATCCAAAAGCAGAGATTTTATGGGGACGCCTGGGTCGTTCATGTGCCTAAGCATCTTCTATTGACTCAGGTCATGATCTCAGGGTCCTGGGACGGAGCCCTGCATCGGGCTCCCTGCTCAGCGGGGGGCCTGCTTCTCCTTCTGCCCCCCCCGTGCATGCTCCTTCTCTCCCACTCACTTAAATAAAAAATAAATAAATAAATAAAAATCTTTTAAAAAACAAAACAAAAAACCCAGAGGCTTGTGGACACAGGAATGAAGAACTGACCATCTAGGTGGCCGTCTGGGGTGGCTTACAGCCTGCAGGTGTCCATGGACAAGACACCGAAGAGGTTAGCATTATACATTTAGGTCACTTCAGGCTCAAAGTGACCCCAGGGAGCAGCAATCCCAAACCCCTTCTTTTTCCTCTGGAGAAAATGGAAGGCTTGTTCCTGAGGTCAGGTGGGAGTTACACAGACCGTGACTGACCTCCTGCAGTGGGCTCTGACATACAGGGCTCTCGACCCTCGGCCCTGTCACCATTGCCGTCAGGTCCTCTCGGGGCATGAAGTAATGAGAATACAGAAAAGATGGCACAGAAATGGGACTGTATTCAGTTGAGCGCTCCTCAAACATCATGTGTCACATAAAACAAATTAGTTTGCAATGGTCAAAAACCTAACTCAAGCTTCTGCTAGGAATGGGGAATATTTGCACGAGGCAGAAGAATTGCAGCGACTTAACTTTCTCCTAGTGCAAAGCACGTAATAAACCTGTGAACCCATTTTGCAAAGGAGGCTTTTTCATCATTCTGGGCACATTAATGGACGATAGTGTGGACACCTCGGAAGAAACTTACAGCGAGCCCAAGTCAGGCAGGACAGCAAGTCCTGAGTCTGTGCCCGGGTTCCTGTGGCTTGACTTCACTCCCTCTACTCTGCTCTGTCTGTGAACGCCTTTAGATGAGTCACGTGGCTCGAGTGTCTACATTGGTTGTAAACTATACACCTTCTAGGTAAAACCGGACTAACTTGCGGAGATAAAGACAGGAGCTCTGATAGAGCGGCCGTTGCTATCTTATTATTATTTATTATTATTATTATTATTATTATTATTTACTTGAAGGAAATCTTAAGATTTTTTTTCTTTTAACACTGCAAATAACCACCATCTGAGATGGTCACAGGAGATCAGTGGTTTTAGAGCAAAACCAACCCACAAGACGCTAAAAAGAAGCCAGTTCCCTATTCAGTTGGATGTGGTTATTTATCATTTTTTAAATGACGTTTTGGACATGGAATCTCCAGCCTCGGGGCTTCTTGTTGGCTGAGAGTGCCTCCGATGATTCTCACTCTCTGTTCAGTGTTCTCCACGGTATGTCAATCCCCCCTTGACAGAGGCCCTGGACTCGCCAGGAGTCGGGGGTCCGAATGCGTGGTGAGCAGGGCGTGGCGGGAGCAGAGGGACCGAAGGTGCACCCCGCCCCTGCCTTAGCTGCGGACATCCCAAGCCGACCTGACGGCAGGTGTCAACTCTCGGACCCCCAACCCTGTCTCTGTCCCCGCGTTCCAGGTGACCGCCCCCGACAGAGACCTCCGCCTCTCTGGGCAGAGGAAGGAGATTAAGTTTTGTGGGACCATACCTTCTGTGCACGGCCAGCTCCTCCTGCCAACCGCGCCTGGTCCCCCTGGTGAGGCTTTTGTCTCCTGCACACACACAATCACACAATGAGCTCTCTGAATGCACTCACTTACCCCTTTACGTAGGCAAAACTACAAGAATGTGCCATTTAAAAGTTGGTGTTTGAAACACCTAAACTGGAATATGAGGTTTGTAGAGACGTCTTTCAAAGACCTCGGAGGTCTGGGGAATGGCAATCAGGCAATTCTTTCTTCTGTTGGTCATCTTCCATCAAATGCGACAGTGGGACTCAGCTTGATCTTAAAAGTCCAGACAGTCCCCGGTGGGACAAGAGCCCTCTGCAAGCCCACCGACCCCACTGTGTCCACTGTCTTGGGAGTAGGATGAAGCCCCCACGGAGGCCTGCTGTCAGCAAGGCAGGCTCACAAAAGTGGGATTCAGGAGGCAAGAATATGCGGAGCTTAGAGATGTGGAGTTGTTAGTGCAGTTCTACCCATCAGCCCGACAGACCCGGCAGAGTCATTGTTTCTGTGGCCTTGAGCAGGCACCCTTGGCACACGCCAGAGCCACGTACCCCCTCAGTGCCGCACCTGCAGCCTCCTCTCTTCTCTATAGTCGTCCTCAGGCCGCCCACAGCCTCTATCCTGCACTCCTCCAGCTTTCCACTGTGGACCTGGGGGCTGGGGCTGCCACCATGGTAAACCCCAACCCCTCTCCCTCCCCAGGGGAGGTGCCCTGGGGAGGGGGCACCGGGTCACCCCTGGGGGGGCTTCCTACCCTTCCTTTGCTCTCCCTTCCTCTCACTCTCCTGGCCTCAGCCCTGTGAAGTACCTGCTACTCCCTGCCCCTCTGCTGTCTTCACTGGTTCCGCGATCAAAATCAGTTCTGCGAGAGGCACAGGGTGTGTGATGGTGGGCGAGATGTCTGCTGGGAATTTATGTGGTGTTGGCACGTCCGGAACCCTGGGGTCTGGATCCTGCGCCCAGACGGCACAGGGAGGAGCATGGAAGCGAAGTGAGAGTGTCGGTGCTAACAGCCCTCCTGAGTAAGCTCTCAGCCTGGACATCCTAGTAGTTACAACTCACAACCTAACCATTGTTTTCCCCTGTCAAGAACCAAGCACACAGAAGGAAAATCCCATGGAGTTGTGGACTGAATGGTTTTGTCTTCTCAAATTCATATGCTGAAATCTCCATCCCACTGTGCTGGTTGGGAGGTGATTAAGTCAGGAGGGTACAGCCTAATGAGTGGGATTCATGTCCTTAGAAAAGAGACCCCAGCGAGCTCCCTAGCCCCCTCGGCCATGGAGTTAAGCGGTGTGCCAGAGTTTTCCCCCACCAGTTATCTTAATTCCCTCGTAAGTATGGCCGTGAACCTGCCAGTCGTTAGTAGAAAGGACAGCAGCCAGGCAGTCTAATCACACATGGTGATTCAGCTGCTCGAACTGACCTGACGAGGCAAATCAACGTTTTCTAAAAGGCAGCTGGAAACACTAAGAACCCCAAATAATCACAATCACAATACACGTCCTTTTAAAAAATCTCTCCTTGGAATGTCCGAGAATGTGGCCATTTCATCATGATGTGACTTGAAAGGAATCGTGTGTTCGTCAGGGTCATCAAAACGTTTTGTGTTGATGGGGCAGCTCGACTCTGCGCCGTCTAGGTCTTTACACCCATGTGGTATCGGACCAGATGCTTCAGTTACTCAGGCTGTGGGGGGCTGCGGGGGGCTGCGGGAGACTGCGCGGGGCTGCGGGGTCTGCGTGGGGCTGCGCGGGGCTGCGGGGTCTGCGTGGGGCTGTGCGGGGCTGCTGCCAAGGATGAACGAGCCTGCAGGGAGCTGCCCTAACTGTAGATAAGGTTCTGACCATATGTCTACGTCTTTCAGGACCCGCAGCAAGATGAGAATCTCTTAGTGCCTCCTTGGTGACATCGCGCTTTGTGTTTGTGTATCTGAGGCTGATCTATTTTGCTTTTGGATATAGGAATAGTCCATGTCCAAAGTGAGTGTCTGTTTCGTGATCATAGACTATTTACATTTTAAACCATTTCCCTGAGTTGCGTTCACTCCAGTTTCTCCAAAATGCCATCCTCTTTGCCCTCTGAGAAAAGACCAAAGTGTTCCGTTGTGAGCATTCTCAAGAGGTGGCAAACTTAGAATAACAAAAATCACAAGTTCCTGAAGGTAAATGTTTCAAGTCTGTGGACTTGACCTGTAAGATGGCTGATTGGGTTTTGTATTTTGTAAAGAACTGAATCTTAAATGTTATGACCAGAGTTTCTTTCTGAGACTATAGAAACACATACACACATTTACAAGTATATTCATAACTATGATTCTTACTTCATTGTTGAAAAATGGGTGTTCCTTTGTAAAAAAAGCATTGGATTTAGGCACTTTATAGGTAGTTTACGATGCGTCCGTAGGAATAGCATGTTCTCCAGAATTTAGCAACATTGAACTTTAGGGGCATCTGGGTGGCTCAGTTGTTAAGCTCAGGTTGTGACCACAGGGTCCTGGGATCGAGCCCCGCATTGGGCTCCCTGCTCAGCGGGAAGCCTGCTTCTGCCTTTCCCACTCCCCCTGCTTGTGTTCCCTCTCTTGCCATCTCTCTCTCTCTCTGTCAAATGAAGAAATAAAATCTTCAAAAAAAAATTGAATCTCAATTTATCCCTATAGGAATGAGTGTGAAATTTGGTGAAATGATTTTCACAGAAAAGTAAACTATAATTTTGTCCTCAAATTTCTGAATAATTGAGTGATTGAAACCTCTGTGACCTTAACTTCCAAATATTTTGGCCCTATTCAAGCAAATACAGTTGACTTGCCGGCGGTGTCAAGTTCTGTGGCTACAACTGCCACACACCCTGCGGTTTACCTGCCGTCCGATCCCTGATTCTGAAAATGTAGGAAGTTGGGTTTTCCTTCGTTGTGGGAAATGCTGTGGGAACAATGGACCCCGAGACACAGATCATTCCTTCCATTCCTTCTCTGGGGTCAAAGTTCCTTCAGTTTCAGGAGTTAGAGGAACATACAGAAATACAGCCTGGGGTGCTTGGAGATGATCTGAAGCTACCCATGTGCTTAGGGGTGGGTGTTGAGGACTGACACGATGTGAGGGCACCCAGGACCGCCATTTGTGCTCCTCTCAGTTTGTACGTTTAAGCCCTAGTTCCAGGGTGAGGGTATCTGAGGGGGGGCTTTGAGAGGTGAGAAGAGTTAGTCGAGGTCATAAAGGTGGGGCTCCCATAGCAGGATTGGTGCCCTGATCAGGACAGGAAAGGGCTTCTGGCGCTCTCTGTGTCATTCGAGGACACAGCAGGAGGAGGGCCCTCTGTGAACCAGGAAGCGAGCCCCTGCTGGCCTCCGCTCGCCCACGGCCAGCCTCCAGAGCTGTGGGGAGCTGCCGGTTGTGTGAGCCACCTGGCTGTAGTAATTTGTTCGAGCCGGCGGAGCGACGAAGGCCCAGGTATCCAAGTGGGGTGTCTTCCCAGAGCTTCCTCGTCTGACTGTTGGAGTCTCCCGAGCACGGTCTGGAGAGCAGGTGCATGTCTGCCTGGAAATAAAGGCTGTTTCTCACTGTGCCCGGGGCACCGAGGACCCCCTCCCTGGGGCCTGCGGCGGCTCAGGAAGAGTTGCTGGGGCAAGTGTTGAGGTTGGCTGTGAGGAACCAGTGCTTGTCCACGACCAGAGCCTCTGAGAAAGTCGTGCAGGACTGGACGCTGCTGATCGTGGCGGCAATCAGCATGGGTACTGGTAGTGTAACAGATGACCGCAAAGTCTGCGCGGACATCACGATCGGACTCCCACAGTCAGATGAAGCCACGCATTTTCTCAAGAAGAAGGGACAGAGCTGTCTATGGGCTAAGTCGAGTGTCAAACGCACACTTCTGTCCTCCAGGGAGAAAGATCAGTGGTTCATGCTTGGCTAGAGCCCTTCTCACTGAATCAAAGATCCAAAATGAAAGGGATCACATATTTCTGGGCTTCACGGGCAAGTATTTCTCTTGAGTGATTTAAGATGAAAAGTCATTTTTTAATAGCTGAGCCCATGATTTTCTTAAAAAAAGAAAATCACAAACATGTACAATTATGGGACTTATAAAAAAATCACTGGGGTTTCACCATCCTATGACTGATGAGCTATGTTTGGGGCACGGACATGTCACTCCACGGGGGGCAGCAGTGCCAGACTGTTTATTTATGGAAAACTTAAAAGAAGGACAAGACCATTGGGATGCTCAGGGTTTTAGAAAGCGTAAGATCCAATAGCAGTGGGGCTTGAGCACACGGTCCAAAACCAACGTTCAGAATAGGATGAGGGAAGCCCCCAAATGCAACAAAACACAAGTCCTGGGCTTTCTCGTTAGATGTTTATCCCGGGTGGGATCGCGTTTCCTTTCTTCTGGGAGTGAAGCCTTGGCTTCAGAGGAGGCCCTCTCTCTTTTGGTCGAAAGCAAAGCCTTTTCTTCATCTGAGGTGCTGGTGGGCCTCTAGGGGGGGCCCTGGATCCTGCCCTGCCCTCCAGGCCCGCCATCACCCCTGCCTCCCCCTCACCCCCCTCCCCTGCCTCCTCTGCTTCCCTCCTCCCTCCCTCCCCTGCGTCCCCTCACTCCCCTCCCCCCGTCTCTCCTGCCTCTCCTTCCCCATCCCTGGGTGGAGGAAAAGGAGCCACGGCCAGGCCTGATGGCTGCCGGGTGACAGGTGAAGCAGAGGCTGAAACGTTGAGTCACGGTTAGCTCTACAGTGAGGCAGCGGGAGGAGCCTCCGGGGCATTCCCCAGCACCGCAGCGTTGGGGCGGCCAGAACACTGTGCTGCCCAAGGCCAAAGAGAGTGCCTTAGCCTGACTCCTTCCTCACTCCACCCAACGTGGAGCATGAGAGGATGGGGGGCCGGTGAGGGCTGCAGGGACCCCAGTGCTACCTCTCACTGCTGCGTGATCCCCAGTCGGCCTTGGTTTCCCTGTCCCGTCACAGACAGGGGCGACGGATAACCCCACCCCCGGCTCACTGGTTTGAAGACCAGGAGGCAGCTGGCGTGAACCTCCGTGCGCGCTGTGTGGCTGTAACAGGTGCTGCGGAAACCAAAGCTATTCCAACAACCGGTGCTGCGGCCATCGACGCCCGTCCACCGAAAATGAGCCTCGCGTCTCACAGAAGGAGAATCGGAGTGGGCCAGGGACCTAAAGAGAAAACCTGGTTCTATAACGCTTCTGGAAGAAAGCGTAAGAAAGAATATCTGTTACCTTGGATTAGGCAAAGGCCTCTCACATACAACTCTGAAAGCATAATTCATAGAAAATGAAGAATGGATTAATTCATCAAATGGTAAGTGTCTGTTCTGTGGGAGACGCTGTTAAGGAAATGATGGAGGGAAGAAACACAGGCCACAGATAGAACATCCTTGCCGAACCCACGTCGGAGAAAGGGCTTCGCTACAAAATAATCAAAACTCAAAACAAGAAAACAGTCTGATAAAAGTCGGAGAAAGATTTGAGAAGATGTTTTGCCAGAAAGATGTGCAGACGGCGAGTAGGTGCGCGGCTGACAGGGCTCCACACCCTCCGGTGCGGGGAAGCACCAGCAGCCGGATGAGATGCCCTACGTCCCGGCTGGCTGGTGGAACGTCCTCGGGCCCCGAGGCCCCCAGCGTTGGGGACGGAGCAAGGCAGCGGGAAGCGTGGGAGGGCTTGGGCGCCGCAGAGTCCCGGGCTTCCCGCGGCATCTCTGTAAGATGCGGACGTGGGGCGGTCTGGGCCCTGATCAGCTGAACACACCTCTCGGGAAATGGCGGCCAAGAGCAGTCTGAGTGAGGGTTTCTGCCCTCGGCAGCGTGACGGACGTTTGGAGGAGTTTGGGTCGGCTACAAAGAAATACAGGGCCACCTCCACCGCACTGGCAGGTGATTCACATGTCAGGTTCTCTTCCTTTCAGGCGAACAGCGTAGCGATTTGGTATTGGTGTGTATTGTGAACCGCTCCCCACAATGCATCTGGTTATTATCCGTCACCACACATAATGGCAAGTTTTTTCTTGTGACAACAACCTTTAAGATGTACTCTTTTATGAAGCGCCTGGGTGGCCCAGTCGGTTAAGACTCAGACTCTTGATTTTAGATCTGGTCATGATTTCAGGGTCGTGAGATGGAGCCCCAAGTCGGGCTCCACGTCAGACTCTGTGCTGAGGGTCACGTCTGCTTAGGATTCTCTCCCTGCCTCTCCAGCTGGTGCTCTGTGTCTGGGGCAGGGGAGGGGGTGTGGAATCTACTTCCTTAGCAAGAAGACCTGCGCTGTTTCTATATCTTGCCCCTGCATACTCATGCAAACGCTGATTTAGCACCTTTGAGTGCATCCAAAAAATTCAAAAGCAAATTCTCTCCATAAAACTAAATTTCCAGGAAGCTAAAATCTCTTTGTCTCCTGCTGTCAAATGTGTGACCTCAAGACCCGGCTCATAGGTGTGTGACAGGCTGGTCCTGCGGTGGTGGGCTGTGCTCTGTGACCCTGGGTCCACCATGGAGGTATCAGGACAAAGTGGGAGTCTTTGCCTCACTAAAGCAGAGCACATTCGAAATGATGCTATGTAATGGACTTTAGAAGAATTAGGCCTTGAAATCCTTTTTTTCCAGATGTAAGCATGCACAGAACCCCAACAGACAGGGGAGACAGAGAGGGCATAATCACAATTCCCAAGCCCTCCTCCGACAACTTCGCGGCCAGGGGACCACTTCAGTCTCCCTCCCCAGGAAATTCTCTGCATCCAATACCAACCGGGGAGTTCACTTTTTGAATGGAGTAAGACTCTTAACATCCACAACTTTGTAATCACAAAATACTTTTCCAAAGGTTGGGAAGAAATATACAGAAAGTTTAGGAGTGATTATGTCCAGCTGATGGGTAGTGAGGATATTTCTTTCTTTTCTTTTCTTTTTTCCCCAGCACTTTCCAAATTCACCTACAGTGAGTATGTGATAATTCCATAATAAGGGGAGAAGTGGCGTGGGCTGCATTATTTGGCTGGAGGTCCCGGGTGTAGGCCAGCTTCAGCGGGAGCCTCAGCCGCTGCCGACGGGCGCTGCCGGAGATAAGGGCTCCCCCAGGGATTGCGGCTGGCGGGGATGGCTCAGCTTTGCTCCCAGCAAATGGGGATTTTACGTTAAAGATCCTCCGAGGGGCCATTTTCCTAATGGGTAACCAATGAAACTGTCTTCAGGAAAAGCAGTGTTTCTGTGGCCTTTTCTGTTGAGTGACGTGGGAGTTCTGCCTCCGTGCTCATTGCTGCTCGCATCTCCGGGACACAGTTCAGAGGTTTTGGTAACAGTCACTCCTTAGGGAGACTTTGTTTCTATTATGGTTATCGCTGCATGGTTGTGTGCACACGTGTCTGTGGGACTCTGTGTGAGCGTGTGATAGGAAGATGGGCCTAGAGGGAAGTACTTACGAAAGCTGGTGCTTCCTCCAAGCTGAGAGTTCTTCCCGGGACAAGGCTTGCATGGGGCAGCCTTCCTTTGGAGTCAGGAGGCCGCACTCAGCTCCCCGCCCCCCGCTGGCCCAGGCCCACCTGCTGGCCACCCCACCCCCAGCCTCTGTCCCCTCCTTTGTCCCAAGTGGCACCGCGTCCCGCCCACATCACCTGCTTTCTCCGAGGGTCAGACGAGCCCATGAGGGTAAAACCGCCTTGCTCTGTGTTGGAACACGGACGTGCCGGCAGTGGCCAATGTGTGGCTGAAGAGTTGCAACTCCTGAAATGCTGTGTGTCTTTCTGCCTGATTTCCCTAGGGGTTGATTTCTGATGCAACGTGGAGGGACCTTACGGTGCATCGGGGGTAATTCCAGCCCGTTTCCCAGAACCCGTCGTCAGATCTTGAGGACTCTGCTGTGTGTTTCTCGGAGAGGCCTTCGCTATGAGTGCGGGCAGCTTGTCGACCCCCGCTCTCCCTCCAAGACACTGTCTTGATTTCCTCAGAATCCCAGCAGTGGGAGTTCCTCAAGTGCCAGCACGGCTAATGTTTCTGTGACTCTATCTCCCTAATGCCCAAACCACTAGATAGCAATAAAAAACTGATTTTCTTGGCATTTGAAGGACCGAAAGGATCCTGATTTAAACACAAGTGGTTTAGATGTGCTGATGCAGCCAGCGAGGAGGTTTTAGGTCAGAACAACAATGAACAAAAGTCTGAGTCAGCACAGAACGTCCTCCCCATCACCAGAGAATTTGAGCTGAAGACATTGGCCTTGTCCGTGTAAAGTGCCCTTAGGTGGCCCAGGTTCCTGTTGCTGACCTCTGGGTGTGGTTTGAAGGTTGGGGTTCAGAGCCGATGGCCAAGAAAGAATTCCTGAGGTGTCTTTGGTGCAAAAAAGCGGTTTTTTTTAAAGCAGGGGGACAGGACACGTGGCAGGATGGGCTGCCCTGTGGTCCTGAGGAGTGACCGATTAAATAAGGTCATCTCTCCCAGGGAGGGGAGAGCGATGTTAGGGATCCAGGAAATGGAGTAGGTTTCTGGACACGGCCTTTTTCTTGTAAATCATTAAGACAGTTGCAAACTGATGGAGACTCGGAGCTGTAGGTCGTGGTGTCTATGAACTAAAGCTTGTTTCCCCCTTTCCTTTGTTCTGCAGCAGCCAGGAGGGCCTGGGGAATGTCACACGTGTCCCACCTGGGGGTTGTGGGGGGTCAGCTTCTGCTTCGCTTCAGCTGGC
This sequence comes from Mustela nivalis, assembly GCF_964662115.1. NCBI lineage: Eukaryota > Metazoa > Chordata > Mammalia > Carnivora > Mustelidae > Mustela > Mustela nivalis. The sequence continues at coordinate 176,635,593 of NC_139022.1, forward strand.
CTCATCCTAACCCACCTCCTGATTCACCGAATCCTTGCCTCATGGCCCCTTTGTCTTTAAACACTCAGCATGGTTTCCTGGTAGGACCCCGTCTGAGTCACAAAAGCAGCCTAGGCCCAGAGAGATCAAGTGAGCTGCCCAAGGTCACAAAGCCGGGACGCAGCCGAGCCCTGTTCTACATCAGAGCGTGGGCTCAGGTCATATGTGGCGTGGGTCCTCTGTTGGCTCGTGTGCGGTTGTCAGAGAGGAACATGGGATGAACGAAGGAACGTGGATCCAGGTGAACCTTGCCGTGTTGGTACCCACAGAACGCCTCCCCAGGGGGGTGAGCACACACGCCCGTCACGTCTGCTGTTACATTGTGTCTCTGTCAGATGACCCTGCTTCCGTCCTCGCTGTGGCTGAAAGCCGGTGCCCTTCGCATCCGAGGCCACATGACCCGGCAGCACAGGACCCCCCCTTCCCTTCCCTCCTCAGCCTGTGATGGAGGTTCCCAGCTGGGTCCTCTGCTCCCACTCTCTGTTCTTCTGTCACTTAGGCTGCTGGCATGGGGGTGGGAGGCTGGCGGGGTCCGCGGAGGCAGGGGGAGCTGGGGTACACTCCACATCAGACACGGTTCGAGTCTTGGCCGAGGTATTCTATAGTATTTACGCACTCCTTGGCCAGTCAACGTGTCTGAAACTGTACAGCTGGGTTTGGTACGTTTCTACCTTTTTTCTTAGTGTGTTCATGGTGAAGATGTCCGGGGTCTTATCGCTGCCCCACTGGCCTGGGAGCCGTGTTGTCTTCACTACACTTCTACATGGCTTGGTGACTTTTAGGAACACCCGTGTCGCATCATAACAGAACTCCCCGTCTGTACTTTCACACACACACACAACCACTTTCGTACACACAAAACTGCACACAAAGCCCCACCCACAGCAAGGCCTGTCCACTCTGCTTTTTCAGTTAGCAGAGTGGTCTTCCTTCCCCACCCGCTGCCTCCACATGGCCAGTGAGGGCCGCTCCCCCGGCTGGCCCGGGCTCCCGGGAGGACAGATCACATCTGATCTGCCTTCTGCAGTGTGATGTGACCACCACAGTGACGACAGTAACTGACGCCAGCCTCTTTCCAGTCCGACCAGGGACCACGTCACTGCTTCCTCTTTTCTTACCAGAAACTGGAGGAGACCTATGTCGTGTGCCTGGATGGACCGTTAAGTAGAAGCCAGGGCCACTTGAAAGAGCCAGTTCCCAGTTCCGTTGAAACTGACCCAAACAAAGCAATTATTAGATTCTCTGTGATCACAGAATATTAGATTGAATGTTCCCTCACTACTAGGGCACAGGGCCCCTGGTTCTTTTTCTCAACTGTCCCCACATGGAACCGCTGGACCATGGGTAAGTAGGTAGCTGTGGTTGGAAGACCATCATGATGGCGGTGGCCACTGTGGTATCCTGGGAAATCAGGATCCTTTAATAATTAGGAATAGCTCATAAGAGAGCATGAGAACCCACACGACTTGAAGCGAAAAGGTTAAATCCTATAGCCACATCTGCATATTTCACCAGTTAGGCCACAGTTATAGCCTAACACGCTGTTGTTGGTTTTGTGTTGAGTGCTATCATTCTGCTTCCAGTTCCAGTGATGCTGGGGGTTGGGGAAATTTTCCCCACCGAGCAATTCTGCAACACCAGCTGGATGTCCTACAGTTCATCTCAATCCTGACACTACCTGGAGATAGTGCCAGAACCCACAGGTGAAGGACACAATCCTACAAGAATGCACCCCCCCCGCCACTTCAGACACCCATGCCAAGTACAGGTTGACCTGTGCTTCTGACCAACCGCTATAGATCAGAGATTTCGAGGCCCTCCACCTTGGGTTCAATTTCTTTGCTAGAGCAACTCACAGAACTCAGAGAAACAGTTTACTTCTTAGTGATCCCCAATTATTATAAAAAGATACAGCTCAGGAAGAGCCAGAGGGGAGAGAGGCACAGAGTGAGGTTTGTGTGAGGGCCCTGAGCTTCCATGTCTTCTCCTAGTGGGCTACTTTCCAGAACCCCCACACGTTCCCCAAGCAGAAGCTCTCTGAATCTCAACCTTTGGGGTTTTCATGGACATTGCATAACATAGTCATGACTGATGAAATCGCTGGCCGTTGGTGATCACACTCTATCTCCAGTCCCTCTCTACTCCTGGGAGGTCTGGGGATGGGGTTGAAAGTTCCAAATACTTAATCACACAGTTGGATCTCAAGCCCAATCCTTAGGTTACTAAGGCCTTTCCAAAAGTCATCTCACTGACATACAAAAGGCACCTTTATTGCTCACAACACCTAGGAAATTCCAAGGGTTTTAGGAGCCCTGAGCCAGGAACGCAATGAAGACCAGATATGCATTTCTTATTAAAATGGTACAAAACTCTACTTAAAAATTAGATTACCCAAGTATTTAAAATTTAGTCTCAGATAAAAGGAAAGAAAGAATCAGAGGAAGTTTTGAAATGATGTCAATTTCCTAGACCCACCAAGGGCTGACATTAGCAGCCGTGATTAACAGTAACGCGTTAGATTCCGACTGGGGCGCAGACTGAGGGAGAGTGGAGAGAAGAATCCCTTTCTGAGCTATAAGAAGTACGGGATAAAGTTAAATAAGCAGAGAAAGCGGAGAGTGTGAGTCACTAAGAGTTCTCAGTAAGACCTTAAGGGTAGGCGATCAAGGCTGACAGGGAGCTGATAGGGATCTACCAGCTTAGTGGGAGAAGATTCTACAGGGGCGAAGTTCACATCATCACTTTCCCAGAAGTACGGATTGGTGGGTTTGTGACGGTGGAAGTGTGAGCCCTTTGTTGGTGCCTCCTCTGCCTGCAGCATTTACTTTCTGCTTCTGCCACACAATGAACTGATTTTTGCTTGGAGAACTCCTTCCTTTCTCTTGGTGTGGCATCCAGGCTTGGGGGAGGTCTTCACAGACAAAGAGCATCGCCCCTGACCAGGTCACCAGGTTGTACAAGGGTGAGCCTGGCTCTTGAGTTAAAGTCCACACTTGGAAAGTGTCCCTGGAGGTCCCACCCTCTTTCCCTAGAATGGCAGAGATGGGGGACAAGGTTACAGGGCAGGGAGTGGCCCCAGGGCCCCCTGGTGACCAGCAGGTAGCCTCTGTTCTGAGACAGGCGACCCTGCTGCATGGGTTGTGCTGATCCTAGGAAGGAAAGGAATCTGAACTGCTTTGGGGAGAAAAGCAGGTCCGTTCTATAGGAAAAGGTAATTGATTCCATTTGGAGACAAAGGAGAGAAATGGGCAGCATGAAAGGATGACCTGCGAGTGTGTGGCCAAAAGCATGTGGTCCGATTGCCCACCCTCCCTGGGAGCTCTGCACTGTGCCCCCTCCTCTGTTGGTCTGTTGGAGTAGGAGGGGGCATAATCCCCAGGAGAATGGCAGCTCTCCATCCAGGGTGAAAGATCTCCCTGGGCTCCCCTGTGAGATGAGTCTGAATGTGCCTCACGGGTCACAGAGAAGAATGGCGGCCAAGGCATTCATGGCTCCATTGCCCGCCCCCGCCCTCCGCTCCCGCCGCCGGCAACCTGCAACCAGTGGAACAGAGGGGAGGTCAGACAAGCACACAGATAATATTTACATTACTCCTCGGTGGGATGAAAGAGACCTAAGACATTTATAGCCCAGACAGAGATATTTAGTGCTGATTTATAAATATCATGTCAGCCCGGGGAGTCCATTTATCAGTCATCTTGACAATTGCCATAGCTGGTCGCTAGGATCTCAGAACAAAGTGCCTGAGAAAGTTTACAAGATCAGGAACTGAATCATGGGCACAAATAGAAAAAAAAAAAGAAAACCAACAAACCCTTGAAGACAGCTGTGGCTGCTCTGGCACCGTGACTTGGGCAGTATTTCCCCTGGAAACGCAAAAGGCCACCGTCAAGTAAAGCTTGGGAAAAACGGGACTATTCCTTGGAGATGCCGGGAAACCTCAAAGACTCTTGATCTTGGATGCGCGGGAGTCGGGTAGCATTTCCTTCTCATCATCCTGTCGTCCACTCATCTTTCGCTCCCCTCCCCCAAATGCTAGAGCTCACCCCACTCAAGACACCCAGTAGGCGCAGGAGAGACTCCTCGTTGAAACACGGTGTTCCTCGTTCCTCTGCTCTCTGATGTTCTCCTCTTTGAAATTCCTACTGAGGCCAGACCTGTCCTGTACGATGCTTCCCTTCTCATTGTCTTATGGTCAGTTCTTTTCCAGCTGCCCTTTCAAAGGGCTGGGGCTGCAAGCGAGCCCACTAGGTTGGCCCCAGGGGGCATATGTGCAGATCTGTGAATAAGGGACCATCGACACAAGAGAGTCAGCTCTCAGGGGCAGCTGATGGGAAGGTTCCTTGATTCTGGAGCCTGTGCCCCAAATTGCCTCCAAATTATGAGCTCTTCTCCTCTAGGAGGTTCTTGGTAGATCTTTAGATTGCTTAGCTGTCCATAAACTTTAGACGAGAATTGGAGTCTGTAGAAATTTACAGGAGGGACAGACAAAGAGTCTGGCAAGGAAGACAGAGGTTGCTCTCTGGAACCATGGATGGAGACGCAGAACTGTAGGCGTCCAGTCTGCTTTGCCATTCCACTTGCTGGAACCCTGAAGGAACCTCTTGGATTCCTTGGTTTTCAGTCACCTACAGATAGAGGAAGGAGGATCCCTTTTAAGATCCTGCCACAAAACCCAGGTTCTTCCCAAACACAATGGTCGATTATAACTTTAAATAAATTAAATTGCTCTTTACGAAGTCAAATAACTTATACCAAGGCAGTGATTCGCATTTTCTAAATGTACAACTTGTGTGAGTATGTGTAATTGTATGTATGTGTCTGTGTGTCTGTGTATATATTTGTATACGTGTGTGTTGCATGTGTGTCAGAGGCGCATGTGTGTGTGTATGTGTGCTGGGGAGACATTTAATTGTGTATATGTGTGTATTCTTGTGTGTGTTGGGAGTGCATCGGTTTGTGTATGTGTGTGTACATTTGTGTGTGTGTGTGTGTGTGCGCGCGCGCGTAGGACGTGAGGAGACCCTAGGACGTGGACCAACCTCCAGGAGGAAATCTTCCCTAAATATGGCTTTTGTTGGTTGAGCTTCTGAGAAGCGTTTGAGCAGCAGAGAGCTCAAAGATGCCCTTAGATGCCTGGGGGTGGCCTCTCGAATTCACTAAGGTGAACTCCATCAGGCTGCCTCTGGGCAGGTGGGCAAGGACCCCTGAGGGCTGAGAAGCCCAGCAAGGTGGTGGTGGTAAGCAGCATGTTCCCTGGGGGAAGGCATGGAAGGTAGGGCCCATGAGGGGGTGAAGACCATGACACTGAGACCCCAACCTCCCTCCCCCACCCCCTGCTCCCCACCCTGCACCTGGTCTCATGCTCCTTCCCTCTGGGGTCAGCTCTCACAGACGCTGCCTACGGGGGCTGCCGGCCATTCATTCTGAGAGTCCTCTTTCTGAAAAGCTATACTCTTTCTGAAAAGCTATCCGTGTGATATGGGGATCAGTCTTTGCTGGGAAAGACGTAAGCTACACGGGAGTATCGGCCTAAACCATAGAGATTCCTGCTCACCATTACCATATGCCTCCAGACATAAGCCCTCAGAATCCTTCATTTCTTATGCGCTGCACAGTCGCACACACTACACACTACTTTCACGTGCGTACACGCACACATAAGCACAGACATACACCATGCAAAATAGCCACAGACTCACACCGCCGTGCATAATACCCTTACACACGCACACACCACACTCACACACGCACCACACCAAAGACATTCGCACAGGTACGCATGTGCACACACACTCACATACACATAGGTGTATACACAGGAACACACTCACACACACACACACACACGTGCCCACACACTTTCTTTTACCTCTTAGAATATAAATTACATGTGTATATATTACTGTGTTATGAATTAAGACGCTAGTAGTATTTTACAGATTTTGGATCCCTGTTCATAAACACCTGGGATCTTGCCTGGTTCATAGTTAGAGTTCAGTTGTTAATACACATTATTAGTAATTTAATATTGCTCTGATAAGGTATGTGTCCTAAGTATCAACTCAAAATAAAGACTGTTTCCAAACCAGAGAAGAATATTTTCATGATAAGTTCTGTTAGTTCTTTTTTCCCCAAAGGGACCAGAAACACTTTTTCTTCAGATGTTTGGAGATTTTTGCCATCGTATCCTCACATATTCTGAGCAGGCCTTGTGATTACTACCTATCTTAGCCAAAGCTCACTTAGTACATTTCACGTTTAAATTATTTGATTGATTTTGGCCGAAATTCCAGCCCGAGTGTGGAGAATTTGGACAAACACGAGCATGCAGGGAGTGGCGGGTCCGTGGTGATCCAAGGCTCCGGAGCGAAGCCTGAGAACGCCAGCCAGAAGGAAGCATCCGGGTAGGGAAGGGTGTGTGGTAGGAGTGTCCTCTGACAGTAAATGACCAGGCCGAGAGGTGCAGTGATTGCAGACTAACAGGTGCCAGGGTTATGTGTCTGATCTGATGACAGAGTGTATTTGAGATGCTGTTACCACCGTGCGCGGGTGTGTCCTTGTTTAAAATTAGCTCCTTCTCTCTCCGCTCAAAAGTTAGTAGGCAAGTTGGGTAGGATGGATGGGGGAGAGGCAGAGTGTGAAGATGTCGGAGTTTGGCTTGAACTGTCCCCCTCCTCCCAGGACAGCAACAGAAAACCAACCCACACATACTCCAGGAATCATTCTGTATTCATGAAAGACTCCTGCCTCCAGGGGCACATGTGATAAAATCTGTGGAAATTTGGGGCATGAACAATATTGCCCTGGAAAGAACAATGCTTGGGTTTTTCCAGGGCAGGATGTGTGGGTTGAATGGTCTTTTGTTCTATTTTTTTTTCTTAATTTTCTGAATATGTAGGCCATCGTTGTGAGCCCCAAAGGCCTGGGGTGGGCGTTGAATAGTAGCCTTTCCCCTTCCACAGATGGAGAAGAGGGAAGGGTTTGGGGAGGCCATTTTGTGGAACTCAGCTGGGCTCTTCATCAGGGAGAGAGAGGAGAGCAGGTCAAGACTATGCACTGCGGGCTGAAGGCCTAGGACATCCAACACGTGTTCAAGCAGCTGGAAAAGGCATGCAGCCCACAGCCGGGCCTGGACCTTTTGTTCCACAGAATGATTTGTGCAGCTTCTATTTGGAAGAAGGGGCCTTGAGAGGCCGAGGTGTGAATGGAGCGATTTCAGGAGGCCCTGAAAAAAGATTGATTCATCCTCCTAAGAGGTTTCGAGTTCATAGTGTAACATGCAGCATAGAAACAATAGCTACATTCTGCTTTGACCCTGAGAAGCACACCCTGGATGTCCCGGTCCAGAGGCTGGACAGGGGCCAGTCACCAGGGCCATGTTGCAGGGGACTCAGCAGTAGCAGGTGACCCTGCTGGAAAGGGTGACAAGTAGGACGTTCATCTGCAGAATCTTGGCCAGAGAAAGACAGATGTCATCGATCAAAAAACTGAGGCCTCCACCTGCCTGGCCATGAACAGACTCAACCAAGTCATACAAGAAATGCAAACGGTGAGAACCTTCATGGTGTGTCAGGACCAGATACTGAAGGGGCAAGCAGGAGTCTCCCCAAAATACATGGTAAAACCATGGCCATGTTGTCTTAAGTACTGGTCTCTATCGCGCCAGGTGATAATCTCTTAGGGTTACTTAGAAAACAATAAAACGAATGACTCATTTCCTCTGTAATGCTTCCCCCCCACCCCACATAGTGGTACTCCTTGAAAAGTGTACATCATCACTGGACTCATCAAAAACAGAAAAAGGATTAAACGCTTGGAAGAAAATATAGACGTAAATCTCTATGACCTTGGATGAGGCCTCCATTTTAGAGATACAATACCAAAAGCAAAAATAATAAAGTAAATAGATACATTGGACTTTATCAAAAGTAACTTGTTCTCAAGAAAAATACTTAAGAACGTGATAAGATAATCCACAGAGTAAAAGAACATGTTTGCAGATCACATACCTGATAAGAGACTTGTCCCTCCATCAACAACACATAAGGACACAGAAACACAATGATACAGAAGGCATGGAGGCAGTGGGCCCCTCCCACCTCCCTGCTGGACACACAAGATGGTGAGGCTTCTTTGGGAATCAGTGTGGCAGCTCCTCAAAATGTTAAACAGGGAATCACCATAGCAGCCTGCTAACTCTTGCCCTAGGTAAACACCCAAGAGAAAACAAAACATCAATCCATACAAAAACATGTGCACAATCGTTCAACAAATGAAAAGACAGAAACCACCCTCATATCCACCTGCTCAAGAATGGATCCACAGAACGTGGAACTTCTGTTACCCACAGTAACAGGGACTGACACACTGACACAGGCCACAACATGGATGAAAGTGGAAAGCACGCTTGGCAAAGGAAGCCCGCCACAGGGCCATCCGCTGTGCCATTCCTTCAGAATGAGAAGTCCAGAGCAGCCACAGTCATAAAGACAGAAGGTAAACTGGGGTTGCCAGGGACTGAGCACCTGCAGACAGCACAGAGTTTCTTTCTGAGATGGTGGAAATGTTCTGGACGTAGGAGGTGGTACTGATTGCATGGGTTTGTGAGTAAACTACAAGCTACCGAACAGTACTCTTTAAAGGCATGAATTTTATTGTATGTGATTTATGTTTTAATTTTTTTTTTAATTTTTTACTTTTTATAAACATATATTTTTATCCCCAGGGGTACAGGTCTGTGAATCACCAGGTTTACACACTTCACAGCACTCACCAAAGCACATACCCTCCCCAATGTCCATAATCCCACCCCCTTCTCCCAAACCCCCTCCCCCCAGCAACCCTCAGTTTGTTTTGTGAGATTAAGAGTCACTTATGGTTTGTCTCCCTCCCAATCCCATCTTGTTTCATTTATTCTTCTCCTACCCACTTAAGCCTCCAAGTTGCATCACCACTTCCTCATATCAGGGAGATCATATGATAGTTCTCTTTCTCTGCTTGACTTATTTCGCTAAGCATGATACGCTCTAGTTCCATCCATGTTGTCGCAAATGGCAAGATTTCATTTCTTTTGATGGCTGCATAGTATTCCATTGTGTATATATACCACATCTTCTTGATCCATTCATCTGTTGATGGACATCTAGGTTCCCATGCATCCGAATGTTTATAGCAGCAATGTCCACAATAGCCAAACTATGGAAAGAACCTAGATGTCCATCAACAGATGAATGGATCAAGAAGATGTGGTATATGTTTTAATTTTTAAAAAATCAAAGAAGAAAAAAGCATAGTGCATGCATAAGTGATCTGTAAAAAAGACAGTGGAAGCTTTGTTTAAAAACCAGAGCTTTGGATTACCAAACATTTTGGCCAAACAATATATGAATGTTTTGGGGCTATCACGGGAGACGGTGGAGGTATGTGACTGAGCTGGATAATGAGTAATTCAGTGAGACAGGGCACAGAGGGGTGGGTTGAAGTCTGAGACATGGCTGTGAGCTCTGGATCCAGACCCAGGACAGGGTCCTGGACCCACTAATGCTCAGTCCCAGCCTCTGACCAATGGGGTAGCAAACAGGGGAGTTTCAATCAGGAAGGGAACCCTGTGCCCTTCCGTGTTACAGATCACTTCCATTAGTAGGTCGTGATTGGCTCTTCTTGTGAAGCCAGGTACTGTGGGCAGGTGTCTGGGTGGCTGTGCCATTTCTTTCCCTAATGGGATCCTTGGTCGCAGAGTGACTCAGTGGTCTGTTCATCCCTGGAGTTGCTCTGAGATGTCAAATTCAGGTTTCAGTTCTGCAGAATAGCTAGCTTTCCTCAAAATCAACTCCCTGGTCAGTTTGAAGGGCTCCGTATGCTGGTCCAGGACACAGATGTCCACGAACACTGTACTGGACCCCATTGGTGTCTGAGGAACCCCCACATAGGTCATAGGAAAGATCCCCGGGGAAGCAGCCTGGACTACACAGTTCCATCTGCAACCAATTCTTTAGGTACTTGAAGATAAATCTGTCAGCGGCATTACGAGAAAAAGAGAGGTGTGGGTGCTCTGTTAGCCATCTGGGGGCATGAGGAACAGTTGAGCTGAGCGATAGTAGAATGATGAGTAATGCAAAGAGGAAACAAGCTTCCATAAACAGGGAGGCCCATCAGATCCCAGTGGGGCAGGAATCAGTGGGGGGTCTGGGAAAGGGGCACTGGTGTTCAAGTTTAGCTTTCCTAGGATCCCCCATCACTAGTTAGAATCTCCTTGCAAAGCCACATCCAAATAAATTTTCCATAGAGGGATTGCTCGATGAATGGCTTTCCTCAGTTATTTGCTTTGAGACCCTCCCCTCCCTGGCCAAGGATCTGGGCTCTCTGGAGACCAACACATTTTTCTTCTGGCCTCCAATCTTTAGGAGAGAGGGAGGACCCACAATGAAGCTGCCAAACTTCATCAACTCCATTGAAAATTGTATGAGTACAAATCAAAGAGACAGAAAGAAATCTGTTTCATGAATTTGGGTATTAAGTCTTTAAATTTGGGATCGATCATAAAATACAGTCATTAAAACAAAAAGAGGCCTGGCCTAGATATGGTTTAATATCTTTGAGAAGAAAGGAAATCCACAAGTTAGTAGGTTTGCCTTTGAGATCTAAACTCGACTCTGGGTAGTGACTGATGGAGGTGTCCCAGGGGAGGGGAAATCTGGACCAGTTTCCTCCAGGTCCTGGGTTTGCCAAATCAAAGAGGGGCTATGGGTGCACCATGCCACCCTGGGCTGTGTGAGATCCTATTCTGCTGCTGAGATCCATGCCAAGGGGGAATCACAACAACCAGAATCTCAGGGGGTAGGGGCAGAGGAGCAGAACCCCGCTCACCAGGGCAGGCTCAAACATGGTGACCAGAGGCTAAGGCAGGTGGCGCTGGGTGGGCTCCTGACAAAACTGGGGCTTCCTTGATTTCTTCAAAGTGTGATGATTATTAGGCTCTTAATAGAAGCTTCCGCGAGGAGAGAGAACGATCACTGATTCTCACAAATTCTGTTGTGTAGGTGACCCTCCAGGCTGGACTTGGCCACCACGAACAACGCTGCCAGAATTGGTGTACATGCTTCTGTGTGACCAAGTTTTCAATTTTCTTGGGTATCTACCTAGAGGTGGAGTTCCTGGGTTCTATGATAATTCCATGTTTAATCTATTGAAGAACCTCCAAACTGTTTTCATACTCACTCCAACACTTGACATTCCCACCAGCAAGGGTGCTAATTTCTCCACACCCTCACCAACACGTGTGTGTGTGTGTGTGTGTGTGTGTGTGTGTGTGTGTGTATCAGAGCCAACCTAGAAACTGTGAAGTACTATCTCATTGCAGTGTTAATGTTCATTTCCCTAAAGACTACTGATGATTAATATTTTTTATGTGCTTATTGGCCATTTTTATACTTTCTTTGGGTTATATTCAAATGCTTTGCCAATTTTTAACTTGGTAATTTGTGTTTTTATTGTTAACTAGTTAAGAGTTCTTGACAGATTCTGAATATTAGGCCAGTATCAGTATATGGATTGACAATATTTTCTCCCATTTGTTGGCTTATCTTTTCACTTTGACAGTGCTCTTTGATATGAATGTTTATCCAATATATCTATTTTTTCCCTTGATTGCATGTGCTTTTTGTGCCATATCCAAGAAACTAACCCCCAAACCAAGATCATGCAGATTAACATCTTCTAACAGTTTTATAGTTTTAGCTCCTTTCTTTAGGTGTTTTACCCACTTTGAGGCAGTTTTTTATGTATGGTGTGAGGTAGGGGTCCAGCTTCATTCTTTCATATGTGGGTATCCACTTATCCCAGAACCGTTTGTTGAGAAGACTATCTTTTCCCTATTGAATTGTCTTGGTTGGAATTCAACTGTAAATATAAATTAAAATCTATTATCTGACTTTTTTTTCTTTTTTTCTAATTTCAGAGTCCCATTGGAGTCATTTCTGGGTGGTTGTCACTGAACAGAATCTCTTAAAATTATCATTGATTTTAATTGTCATGTTCAAAATGATCTGAGAATGGGTATACCTGCTGAGTGTTTAAGCATTCTTGTGTGTCCGCAGTAAGTGAACACAAGTTCCACGACCCCATGTCTTCCTGCATGTTGCGCCACTCCCCGTGCTCTGGTCTCCTCTTTGGGACTCAATTCCCATCTCCCCTGTCAGGATGAAGCCCTCCCAGGCCTTCTCTGTACACCCAGCAGCTTCTAGATGCGATGTTTTATGTGCTTTCATTACTGACGGGTAATTACTTATTTATATTTGTGTTCTTCTCTCACGTTTGCCTCAGAAAAGACGCCAGCTTAGCCACTTGGGCTGGAAATGGGCACCCAAGCTTAGGCCAAACTTAAGTCAGAAAAGATCACTTAGCATGACCTGGTGGGGACTCTCCCTGGGGTAACATCCCCACCCTCTGAAGGCACTGGGAGTGCATGGTGTGTCCTTGTTTGTCACAGCTGATGGGTGGCAGCACCAGCATTCTGGGGGATAAGGGTGCTCACGCTTCCACAATGGGCAGAACTACCACTTATGGGCCAGAATTATCCTTCTAGAATGTAGGCGTGCCTACTTGGGGAAAACCCTCCTTCCTCAAGGATACCTCATCAGCAGTTTAGAAAACAAACAAACAAATAAACAAACAAAAAACAACCCTGGAAATTTCATTTAATGCTTGTTGAGAAACCATGTCATTTAATCAACACAGGAGAATTAGGGTTCCCGGAGAAAAAAAAGTCACACTTCCCCACGTCCAGCGAGGCCCTCAGTCCTCTGATGAGGGTCACTTCTTGGGCAGCATTTTCCCAGGTGCTCATTGAGTTCATCATGTCCCCAGTGGGTTCTCTACTTCCAGAAACTTACTCCTTTGCTCTCTTGCTGGTGATCATTCCTTCCTCAGTCCTTTGTCACGTCACGGAGGAGGGACCCCTGGATTTACTCTCCCTTCTGTCTCAAGTCACATGACTCAGCTTCCTGACCCACCAGTCTGGCTCAGTGACTGAAGGTGTCTCAGCTCCTTCTCAAGCTGCTCCCAGTCCTGCCTCCAGCCACACAGGACTGGCGAGAGAGGTGCCCTTCCCAACCGGCCTCTCCTCCTCAGTTCCAGCTGTGCACGAGCCCGACCTCGCAATTCACACAGTTCCACGCACTTCTGACATTGAGCTCCTTTTGCTTCTCTTGGGGCAGCAACCTGGAAAATCTTTATCCTTTGCCACCAGAACCTGGCATGTTCCACCCCATGTGCCAAGTGGCCCTCATCCTACTGTCCCCCAAACCCAAGCCCACATGACCGTTTTATTCATACATGCTCCCATGTGAGATGCTCACTGCTTCACACCTGAGAGGGTGATTTCCACAATAACTGGAAAGCAGCTCTGGACGGGGTAGTGGACCACACACTTACACTAGTTCTTCAAGCGATAGCGCACATGCTGCGCACAGCAGGAGCCCAGATGGTTCCTGATGAGCTGGGTTGAAGGGAAGCATCCACGGGAAAGGATCTTACTCTGTGTCTGCTATTTTTAGCCTTTGTGTTTCTGGGGGCAACCTTGTCTCGCCTCATGGCACTCCTCGATATTTGATCATCTCAGTGTCTCAGGATGGGTAGAACCAGCTGAAAGAGGAAAGCAGAGAGAACCAGGAAAGAGGCCACCTTCCCTGGCCCCTGGAATCTGGGTTCCTGGCACACAGCAGCTAAGAGAAAATGCTAGGGAAGCAAGTTCTCTTTACTTAGAGTTGCGTGTTAAGAAGGTGCTTACCCGGTGTCTCCTGGCCATGCCGGCTACTCGCTGAGCCTTGGTTGGTAACACATGAGAGCCGAGGAGGAGAAACAGAAGGTACCTTCAGAAGTTAGTTGTCAGGAGAGAGCAACTGCGAGGTGACTTCAGGAGATCTGAGACGTGTAGACAAAAGATGAGTTTTCAGAGTGGTAAGTCATCACTGCTGAGCGGTGACCACTCTCAGAGCCGGGCCCCACACTCTATAGGGCTTCCCAGCTACAAAGCATTTCAGGTTTGTCCTGTGTCTGCCTTACAGGAGGGATTCAGATCCAGTGCCTGGCCTCCCGGGCCCACACCTTCCCTGCTCCCTTCTCCTTCCGTGGCTGCGTGTGCACACATCTGTAACTTGGGAAATTTCACTTATTTTCACGAAATCTTATAAAATACTCAGTATGTGTTAGCCACTTGTATATTTGCTATTTCACTGATAGAGAAATATGATTCAGACAGACCCATTTCCTAGCTGCAGAATAACCCCCTCCTCCACCAAACCAGCTTGCCAGAAAGTCCGAATCTATTCGGAAAACAGCTTTGTTCTTCCATTCTGTACTTTTCGTGCCCATTCATGATGGTTGTGGAAGTCAGGAACACACTTTATGCCCTTTTGTTTTGGCCAAGAATGACTCTACTGACCCAGGGGGCTCGGTCTGCATTAAAACCACTTCCTCTGTTAAACAGGTGTGCTTCGGAGGTCAGCCTGAGCCCATCTCAGGAGGTTCTGGCTGAAGGCTAGAGTGCTCTAGTGAGAAGCGGAGAGAGGGAGTGTGTTGTGGGGGGGGGGTGCTTGGATGCACCACAGAGTGTCTGGAGTGGAAGGGGTCGGGCCAGTGGGGAGCTGGGAGCGGCGGGGCAGAGGTCCTGCATTCACACCTGGGCTGGAGCCGTGGTTCTGCTGGGACACGCAGGGGAGATGGTCCTGGGGGTGCTGTGGACTGAATGCCGTGCCCCTAAACTTTCACGGTGAAGTTCTAATTCATAATGAAATGGCACCGGGGGCAGGGCCTTTGGGAGGTGATCAGGGGAAAATAAGATCCTGAGGGTGGGCCCCCGAGGTGGGACTGATGCCCTAAATCCAGAGCCCTCTCTCCACCCTGGGGGGGCCCAGCAGACTGATACCCTACTGATAAGCTAAATCCAGAGCCCTCTCTCCACCCTGGGGGCGCCCAGCAAGGAGGAGGCCGTCGGCAGGCCAGCGGAGAGCTCTCAGCAACATGGGTCATGGGCTCCGAGCTGTGGTGTTCTGGGGTGGCAGCCAGACAAGCTTGGGCAGGGTCGGCTGAGAAGAAGCTTCTGGAGGAAGCGTCCAAGGATGAGGACGTGCAGGGAGCCTGCCGATGGGGCCAGGCTATTCGCAGAAGGCAGGGCACGAGGACTTGGCTGAGCAAAGGAGGTGGCCTAGAATCTTCCAGAAGGAGCCCATCGAACCAGAATGGGGGGTGTGGTTGCTCTACACCTTTGACTCAGTTGGATTTGAAACAGGCAAACATTTTTAAGGTGAGTTCAAGTTCCAAAATCACCATGTTGAAAACTTGGACAACAGTTTAAAAATTATTTAGGGGACATTTTAGAGAGATCATCTGTCTAACTCAGAGCCTAAGAAGGATCTCATTCTCTTCAAAGACCTCAAACCCCACCAGGTCACTGATACCTGCATGTGGCAGCCCTAGGATGGGCTCATACACTGAGGCCCTTTCAACCCATGACCAACCAAACACAGATGGTGACATTTTCGTACACAGTCTTCTTACCCTCGTTCCCAATATCTGCATCTCAATCCTCTGGTTTTTGAAAAAAAGTACTTCTTCCCTGAGCTGAGAGAGCTGGGACCATAGAAAAACAGTTGACAGGTAAAACCATGTCTGAGACTGGGACTCATCCGAAAACCCAGGATGTAATGTCCCCACGCAATGGGCCAGTGGGGCTGTTGACCTCCGTGTGCATTCGGAAGAGAGTGATGAATCTCAACAGTAAGGACAGCGCCTCGGGAACTGTCCTGCCGTGAGCAGCACGAGGGAAGCCCTGATGCCGACCTCATCCTTCCCGTTCCGTTACCATCTCCTTCTTGTTCACATTGAGCAAAGACGCTACCTGTCATAGACAATCGTGACGTGTGGCCCCCTGGGTTAAGATAATAGCAAAACCAAGGGGTCCCTGGGGGGCTCAGTCAGTTGAATGTCCGACTTGTGACTTCAGCTCAGGTCATGATATCAGGGTCATGAGATCAAGCCCCGTGTCGGGCTCTGCGCTCAGCATGGAGTCTGCTTGTCCCTCTCTCTCTGCCTGTGCCCTTGCTTGCTAGTGCTCACTCTCTCTCTCTCTCTCTCTCGAAGGAAGGAAGGAATAATAATCAATCTCAAAAAAAAAAAAAAAGTAGCAAAACTAAAATAACTGTGTGTCTGCTTTCAGATTGTCTGTGAATGATGATTTGTCTTGCCCAGAACCTCAACACCTATTTGTCAACAAACTTTCTTTAGAGAATGGGAGCATATAATTTTTCTGTTATTTTTTTCATCATTCTTACTATCACTCCTTCCTTCATTTAAATTTGCCAGGAGCTGATTCAAGGCAGAGGTGACCATGTAGCACCCATTCTAAACAATGGAAGAAAGAACAAGACCATTCTCAGTATCAATTTTTGAGATTAGCAAAAGAGAATGGAAAAAAAAAAAGTTGGCTGGTTCCTTGCAAATTTACAGTGTCCACACTTCTCCTCACCTGGACGGGTACAAGTCATGTGTGTGTGTGTGTGTGTGTGTGTGTCAGAGAGAGAAAGAGGGAGAGAGAAAAATATCTGGTGTCTCTGTCTCCCCTCACTCTCTCCCTCCTTCCTAGTTCGGCAGGGAAAGCCTGGTTACGGCTGCTGACAGGATCCATCATTCTCTCAGTCCCTAGTAACCCAGCCCCAGTGCTCAGAAGTCACCCAGTGGCAGGAACCTCATGCCCGCCCGCCTCTCTCCCAGCCACTGCGTCTGCGCTGCTCAAAGAGCCCAAGACAGAGGGGCAGGCGGTGAGGGCCATGGTGGTGAGGGGGACCTGGCCTCAGCTCCTGCCCGGGCATGGCTCAAGGTTCTGCCCCAAACGCCGGAGGAAGAATCCGCCGGGGTCCTGTGCTTCTCATCCTCTCCTGATGAGGACATCAAAGTCCCGTGGGATGAAGCTTTTGTCTACAACCTCATTTAACCTTAATTCCCTCCCCAGGGACCCCATCTCCACATGGGGGTTAGGGCTTTAGCCTACGAATCTGGAGGGGCACGATTCAGTCCCTAGTGTGCCGTGTGCGGGTGGAGAAGACTGCTGGGCGTCCCGGGTCCGGGAGCGGTCTTGAAGGGCACAGAGGAATGACGAAGTACGGCACGCTGCAGAGCTCCTGAGCTCACTCAGAAACGAGAGCGAGTCAAAGCTGAACAAATATTTGGTGTGTTGCCCCTCAGGCATGAGCCCCCGGGGGGGTCGCTGGGGCCTGAGCTCCTGCCAGGGCTCCGCACCCACTGACCTCTTAGCCACAGGACACCCAGGTGTTGTGGAGTCTCTGTCCAGACTTCAGATGAAAGTTCTCACAACTTACAAACTCACCAGAGACCCTCGGGGGTTTTCAGACCCCAGCTGGGGCGTCAGGTGCCTGAGCCAGACACCCAAACCCCAGAGCTCAGAAGAAGAAGTCTCCGTCACTGGGAGTCACGGGCGGGATGCTGACTGAGGCAGGAGTCCCGGGAGCCTCTGTCCAGGCCAGCGACCGTGGGAGGGAGCCCGGGGGCTGTAGGGTGAGTCTGCCAGGCACACGGGCCTGGGTACAGCTCCTGTCGGAGCTCCTGTCGGAGACCCCCGACGGGGCATCTGCCTTGGGTCTCCACCTTGCAGGCGGGCTGGTGGCCCTGGCCACCTGGGTCTGGACTCACCGCCTGGCCTCTCAGAGAACTGCAGGGGAGTTCTGCTGTGCTCACTGCCTAGCCTGTGCGTGTCTGGGTGCAGAAGTAAGGATTTCAATAGGCACAGCCGACATGAGCCTTATAAACTCCCCAGGGCCCTCTTTTCTGTCTTTTAACGCAGGGCAGGAGGACCCCTTCCCTTCCAGCCGGATGACATGGGCTAAGATCCTGTTCTTGGGGCTGATTCACGACCTCCAATAAAGGATTAGTTTAATCATAAGTGAAGGGGAAAGGCCAGTGTCTTAGAATTTCTGAGAAACCTGAAAAACCCAAGGTCTTTTTTAATGGGTAATGAGGCCGACAGCAAGAGTGGGGAAATGACTTGTCCCCGGCCACAAAGGGGGGCCTTGAGGGAAGGGGTCCTACGCTGTTCAGGATGCAGGAGCGAGCCCTAGTCCGAGCTCCGAGCAGGAGCAGCCCGAGTCCGGGCCTGGCACACAGCAGGTGTGAGGGGGTGTGGCTCTTCCGAATGACTCACTTCCTTCTCACTGAGCGCAGGGACCACCCCACAGCTGTCCTGGGCCACGTGAGGTGTCCCTGCCCAAGTCACAGGGACTTCCCCATGAGGCTCGCGCCATGTGGACAGTGGGGCGTGAGCACAAGGGTGCCATGGCTGTCCTGGGAAGAAGCGGTCAGAGGCTGCTGTCACTTCTGGTGGATTTGATTGGTTTCCCTCTGCGCCAAGGACCACATGCCGCACCAGGCGCCAGGCCGCCAAGCCCAGAGGAGCTGGTGTTCAAGCATCTGAACATCCGCCCGGCTGAAATGAGTCTCACTATCCAGCACATCAGGGCAGGACCCTCTGCGGGGGAAGGGGATGGTGAATTTGTGTGTGTCAGAGTCAGTGCTGCGATCCGGCAGAGGGAATGAGAGCTTGTCAGGATGCTCTTTAAAGTCTATGAATAAAAAATATATGTAGAAAACAGGGCTATTATCTTTCATGTTTCAACTGTAATTTTTATACTGAAATTAACACTACTCTATGTCAGGCTGCTTTCTATGTGGCCACCCATCCCAGTCTCTCGCTACAACATTTCCTTGTAAAGGATTCTGCAAACATTGCGGAGTGGGGTGTTTTCTTTTCTGTCTGATCGTCACTCTCCCTCCTGAGATGTAAAGTCGCTATCCGAAAAGCGAGGACAGAAGGACTGAGTCTGTCTGATAGCCCGGAGGGGCTCAGTGGCTGTAGGATGGCCCTCCCTCCCAGACTAAGCGTTGGAAACCATTCCTGGTTGCCACCAGCTTTAAAAAGGGAGCTACACTTTCTTAGATTCCAGGAATCAGTGAGGTCATACAGCATTTGTCTTTGACTCATCTTATGTAGCATAATTCTCTTTGGGTCCAGACACATTGTTGCAAATAGCAGGATTTCTTTCTTTCTTGTGACTGAATAGTGTTCTATTGTATAATGGAATGTGTAATTTCTCCATTCATCCGTGCACGGGCACACGGGTTGTTTGCATGTCCTGGCTATTGTGAATGATGCTGCAATGAACATGGCGTGTGGAAATCTTTTCGAGACCCTGCTTCCGTTTTCCTCTAGGTAAACACCCATTTGGGAATTGCTGGGTCATACAGTAGATCTATTCTTTTTGAGTAGACTAGTGGTTACCAGGGCCTGGGGGCTGGGGGCAAGAGGGAGTTGTTGTGTAAGGGTCCACACTTGCAACTAGTAGGTATGCAAATCCTGGCGAGCTAGCCCATAGCACAGCGGATCCAGGGAATAGGATACACCAGTCTTGCATGTGGGGGAAGGGGCAAGGAGCTCTGCCTTTGGAGGATCGAGCCCAATGTCTGGCATTTGTGACGGTTGTGGGTAGGAAGCCAGGGAGCAGCACAGAGCACCAGTGGGGTGGGGGACAGGTCTGGGGGCCTGGCGGGGGGCAGGCCAGCCTCCTTTGCAGGACAAGAGCAGACTGGAGGAAGCCTCCTGCTAGTCCCAGGAGGCACAGCCTCGTGACCACATGTTGGAGCTGCCACACCGCAGAGCTGAGTGACATGCAGAATGTTTGGGGAGGGGGAAGGGAATGTCCCAGGAAGGTACAGACACAGCTCTCAGGTGCTGGGGAGGTGCCCTTTACTGCCTAGAGTCTCTCTGCAGAGCTTCGTTGCTGGGGCTGCCGAGCTGGGAGCTGGAGGGTCTTCCTCTCCAGGAGTGCGCGAGAGTCCGCCGACGCTGCATGGATGGTGGAGGAGACAGACTGCGTGACCTCTGTGTGCCTGGCTGATCTGGCGGGGGCTCCCCCTCCCCACGGCTGGGCTCGGCCTGGAATTCCTGGGGGCTGTTTCGGGTTCAAGTTGTGTGGCTCCCGGGGCGTGGTGCCGTCACCCCTTGGTGTCATTCTGCATCTAGGGGTCTCCCGAGAAACAAGCCGGGGAAGGAAGATTGTGCCTCGGTCATGGCCTCTGCAGGGAGCTGGGAAACAAGCGGCCACCACAGCCACCGGGGCAGAAGAGGGCTAGTCTCCCCAGAGCAGACCGCACAGCATCAGGGGAACTGCGCAATCCACGGTTCCCAGATTGTCACCATGTACCCCGGGATTCCTGTCACCCCAATCCTTTCCCACGTCTGCTCTCACCCCTGCACCACAGCAGCGTGGATCACGCAGGGACTCCTCAGCAGTGGGGTCATCGAGAGCCCCGGGGCCCAGAGCCCAGAGCGAGGCCCCGTGAGCTGTGGTTCCCAGGGTCGGCTCTTCCTTACTCTGTCCACAGTGCGGCCCCCAGAAAGGGAGACAGTGAGTTGGGGGGGGCGGCTGAGGAGCCACTCATGCCTCGAATTCCTGCATTTCCTACGCAGGGTCGCTGGGGGCTCTGCCTCTGCAAGGATTCTGGGGAGGGGCCGTGTTGGCTCAGTGGATCAACAAGCCCCTCGTGTGTTAGAACCGCTGCCTGATTCCGACAGACCCCCAGCTCAGCCTCCTCTGGCTGTGACGCCAGCAGGCATGGTGTCTCCACGTTCAGGCTCAGCTTCCCGTCTGTGAGTCGGGATGAGGATTCTGTCCCCCGAGGGCAGGGCCGTGTGCTCGCAGAGGCGGTGCAGGTTTGCTGAGTGGCATCAGCAGCTGGGCATCTGCAGGCCTGGGGGGTTCGGGTGAGTGGGACATTCCATGATGCCCTGGGAGGGCTGGTTTAATCCAGCCCGAGGGGAGTGGTGTGATTTTTGATGACTCACAGTGATGTGCCTCAGCTATGGTGCCCACATGTTTGGCCAATACTAGACTCGATGTTGCCATGAAGATGTGCACTGTATGTGATCAACACTTAAGGACCAAAGCAGTAGATGTTGAATAAGGCAGATGATCCTCCATAATGTGGGTGGGCCTCGCCCTATCAGTTGAAGACCTTGAGCATGAGACCTAGGGTTTCCCTGAGAAGGAGGCATTTGGCCTCAAGACTGCAACACAGAAACCCTGCCTCTTTCCAGACTTCTGCCCTGCACAATTTGGATTTTCCAGCCCCCCCAATCATGTGAGCCAAATCCCTAAAATAAAGCTCCCTTCTCTCTCTATGGAACGCTTGTTCCTTCTGTTTCTGTAGAGAACCCTGTCTATTAAAGCAAGAATCACAGGGTCAGGGGTCGCCCAAAATTAACTGTGGCCCTGCCCAGGGAGGCTGTCCCACTCAGGTTCCAGTGGAAGTTGCAAAACCCCAGGTCCCTGGGCTGGGTGGCCCCAGCGTCCTGCCCACCCCCACACTGGCCACCACCATCCCTGGTCACCAGTTGTCTTCTCTGTTGCCTCCTCACTTAGGGGCACTCGTCCGCAGACCACTTTCCGCACTTTCTCCTGGATTTCAGGGTCCCAGCTCTGTCCCCGGGCCGGTCCCCAGCTCCATACCAGCCCCTGGATCTCAGGAGCAAAATTTGTGAGGAATCAGGGCAGGTCAGAAGCAAGTGGCACAATATAAAATTTATTATAAAACTTCAGCAAATATAAATATCCAGGTGCCCATGCGGAATGGAGCCACAGGGTAGGAAGGAGAACGCAGAGCAGCCCCAACACTGCGCAGGGGCGGGGGCCGGGGCCCGTGTGCGGCTTCGTCCGGAGATGCTGGCCTTCTTTCTGAAGGGCTCTTACAAAACAATCAAAATTCACAGAAAAAAAAAATTCAAAACAGCACCATGCACGGAAAGGAAACGTGGGGTTCTGAGGGTCCCCATGTCTGCGGACGTCCGCCCGGGCAGGACAGCCAGCCCCTCATCGAGACAGCTGGGGTGCGGCGTAGCTGGTCGCTGTCTGCCTCTGGCATAACCTGTAATTCTGTCATTTCAGGGAAAAGCATAAGGAACGGGTTGGAATACAAAGGCTCGCTTGTCAATCACAGAGAAGGATAAGGCGTAGGATATAGAGTTCTCTCCTCCAGCGCATGAGTCTGAAAGGGAACCAAGCACCACAGCAGGATTTCGTGTTTCCTGTCTCCAGAGGCAAAGCCTCCAATTGGGACACGGAGTCCGGAGCACCGGCACCCCCCCCCCCCGCCCCCTGCCACAGGGCAGGCTCCCCTCCAGGGGCCACCGGCTCTTGTCCCAGCAGAGAGAAGCTGGGCTGCTGGCGCAGGAAGGGGGCCCTGGGGAGGCGGGACTGGCGCTGTCCCAGCCCGCGGCTTCTCCAGAGGGAGGCTGGTTAGCTCAGAGCTGGGGCAGCGGCCTCGAGGTTGGGGGGAGGCCGGTGTACTGAGCGGCAGATCTCCTGGACGCGTGCTGCCTCTCCTTCTTTCTCCAAAGCACCACAGTGTTTAGCGGTTAGCAAGCTTGGCTCCTTCTGTGCTTCTGACTTGATTCAGCTGAAGCACAGTGAGGAGACCCTGGATCTGCGGCTGGGCCTCCTCCCCTCTCCAGGCTTCCCCTGCACACGTGTGTGCGTGCGTGCCCAGGCGTGCCCTCAGACCCAGGATGTGCACACGTGCGCACGCACACACCCGCACTCGCACGTGCACACCCCCCCCACACACACTCTGTCCCATCCGAAGGCCAGATGCAGCCCTTCTTCCCCCAGCCTGCTTCCCCCCGGCCGCGCTCCGATGTCCAGCGCACGGCTGATGCAGGCTGAAGGTCCAGCACCCCCACCGAGGCCGGGCCTCACAGGTTGGAGCCGGAGCACGTCTTGCAGCAGTGCCCCCCATAAAACTGGTGGCTGCACATCCCGTGCCGGGGCACCAGTGAGCACCAGGGGAAGTGGTCTCTGCAGACGCCGTCTGAAAAGCAGCAAGTGCCGCGTTAGCCAGGGTCCTGGGGTGGGGGCCAACTTAGGGGCTGTGGAGAGCAGCCTGTCAGGGAAGGTGGGGCCCAGCGCGAGGGGCCGTTCCCACAAGTCCCTCCTTGGAAGGTCCCTCAGGACTGACAAGTCCTCCCTGCTGTGTGGCACCTGCCCACTGAGCGACTCCGGGGACAACGGCCCGGCCACCTGCTGCGGAACTTCAGTTCGTTCCCTGAAAGAGCAAGACCCCAGCGCCAGGGCTCTCTAACCCCGGGTACCCCACGTCCTCCAGCCCACTAAGGAACTCTCCGGGCATGTTACAGTCCCACCCCGAGATGCCAAGGCCAAGCCAAGGAGGTCCAGGCACTCACCTTTCTTCTCTGCAATGGGGCAGAAGTGGGTGTTACAGGCCATAGAGGTGGTGGGCTTCTGGTGCACGAAGCAGCCCAGGGCCAGCCGGCCCCCTGCCAGGCACTGCACAGCCCTGGTCTGCACGCCGCCCCCACAGCTGGCCGTGCACTGCGAGAAACAGAGGCACAGTGGTCATCCGGGGCTGCTGGGTCCAGGGCGCCCTCTCTTCCAAACCTCCCCGCCACCCAGACTCTACAGTGATTGTTGGGAAGGTGACCAGACTCTGACTCATCCCAGCTGTGGACAGAGGGGGCCAGTACTGGAGATGTAACATGCTCCTGCGTGGTCCATGTCTGATGAACACAAGGGAACCAGAGCATGTCTGCAGGTCGCAGGATCATTCCCCGGACCTACCCAGGCTCTGGGTCTGGCACTAGAAACAATGCCCTTTGTGGAAGGCCGTCACCCAGGCACACTTTCTGGGGCTCTTGCCGGGGAAAACCTCAACAAGCCAACTTCCACAGAGGCACGATAAAATGACGTTCCTTCTAGACCCCAAGTCCCCAGACTCCAGATGTTGCCTGGAAGTGATAACACCAGCAGTGTGGGCTGGCATCCTCCCGCGGCCACACTCAGAGCACCTGGACCCTGGCGCTCGAAGACAACACGGCACAGAGGAGCCAGGGCGTGGAGGAGCCCCACGGCGAGGTTGTCATCCTCCAGCTGCTGGGCTCACAGCCTCCAGATTCTGTGCACGGGTCCATATGAGCTCGACGGAGGGCAAGACACCGGGGGACGGGTGACCAGAGAGACAGACGGACCCAAACCAGCAAGCACTGAATCTGTCCAGAGAGCAACCTGACATCTAGACTGAACTATGGAAATTGTGCTCCAATAAGTCTCCTCATCCCAAAACGTCAACCCTGTAGGTAACTAAGGAACACCTGCAAGCAGAGGGGGTCGGATCCCATTGCGGACATCTGGGCCGTGGTGGAGGCGCTGAATCCAGTGAAACCAAGGGCAGATCTGTGCAGGACAGATCTGTGCAGAACAGGCAGCTGCACGGCACAGGCTACTTGCCAAAATGTACGAGACAGCACGGCAGAGCCCCATTCAAATAAGGGCACTCAGCAAGCTCCGGGGCTGAAGTCAGCTACAAGTGGGCAGCCAGCTGCCCTCCTGCTTCTTCCCAGGACCCCCTGCGAGCAGAGCCTTGAGAAGCAGTTTTCCAAACCCCCCAGGGAAGGGGCTCTAGCAGAGCAGTTAAACATCTTTTGAGTCGGAGTCCAGGAAAGTCACAAGCTGAAGACATTGTTCTTTCTCCTCTCCTCTTTCGGTAGAGGATTGCTGGGCCCCCAGAGGTGAAGATGCAGGGCTCCAGCTCATGAGCTTGTGGGTCTGGAACATTTCCAGGAGGCTTACCCCTTTTTTTCAAAACCAACTTTAGTTGGAGTCATCAGTAACTCAGGTTCAATATATGACTGTAGCAATCAGAAAAATAAAAGGTGTGGTCAGATTTGTGTCTGGCTCTGGAATTAGGAGGCTCATCCACAATGGATCCAGACGTTCCCACTGCCTACTGCATCCGTCTGAACATTTGGCAGCAGCACAGTCTGGCTCTGCACTCTGCCCCCGAGCCCCTCCCAGCTGCAGCCCAACCGAGACCTTGAGGAATGCCGGTTGCAGTGGCCTAGGGCTCACGGCTTTGCATGGGTCCCATGTGCATGTCTATGTGTCCACAACCTCTCTGCTGATGGTAGAGTTCCTGTAATCGGCAACAGCGGGGGCAGAATTCCAGCCTTGCCGACGATGTGTCTCAGTTGAAAAACCAGAGATCTAGCCATCATTTTGCACCACTTAAAATCATGAGGAAGTGATTTGATTCTTTTTGTCACGGATTTATTTATTCAGAACAGGAATCACACACCTCCAACGCACCGGGCACCGATCCAGAAGCTGGGTACCGAGTGCTGGACACAAGAGAGTCGCCCATCCCTGGGATCGACCATCCTTCCTCAAGCCGTGATCCTTCCCACCGTGTGCAGAGACCCCAGGACTTGGATCTGGAAGTCAAAGCTGATGGTGCCTTCCCTAACTCGATGGGGTTTAGCGTGAGCGTTTCAGGCTTCCTGCAGATGGCAGGATGCAGGCGGCCAATGAGCTGCCGAGACAGGGACCTGCCCTGGTCCACAGACCAACACTGTTGTGGTGACAACAGCCACGGCCGTCTGACCAGACCCCGCGGCTGCCGACGTGCAGGCTGGCCACCGGCTGGACCCGCCCCACAGCGGGAGCTTCGGCAGACTGGGCAGGACCTGAGAACCTGCATTTCTACACATGGTGCTTTAGCCACAGGCCGAGCCACACTCCCAGAACCGCGGCTCTAGTTGACCAGAGCTGTATCAGCAAACGCCCCTTCCTCTCCTCTTTTTGTTTTCAGAGCCAGCTCGGCCACATCTGAGTCTGACGAGAGTGTGCACGGAGCCAGTGTGCCATCAGGGGAGCTGGGACCTCCTGTGTGAGGCCCGGGCGGTCACTGGCAGCTGGCAGCTGTGTGGACTGCTCCCACCCCCCGAGCCCCAGCCCGCCTGGCTTACTTCTGCCCGCCTCCCGGTGTCCCTGCTGCAGACGTGGGAGGACCCGCTACCCCGACTCTAGGGCGGGCTCTTCTTGCCTTCAGCCCTGGTAGGGCCATCACTGGAGTCCGCAGCACGCGTGCACCTGTTTCTTCAGGGTCTGTGTCTCCTGCTGATGCCAGACTCCCCAGGGGCAAGGACCTGGCCTGCGGGTGGGCAGTTCTGGGTCTGTCCACTGGTGGGGGGGGTGCCGTGAGGCAGGGCCCGTGCAGGTGGGCGCAGAACGTGAGACGGGAGCGTCCCCCCCGGACTGTTCCCTCCCCGGCCACCATCCGCTTCCACGTCCTCGGAGCCTTCCTTTGCCTTCGTCCTTCAACTCCTCGTGCCGGCCTCCCCCATCCAGGGCCTGCGGCCATGCAAGCTGAACCAGGGCTCTTCGAGGGGCGTCAGCTGTGGTCCAGGGGGAGGGCCACCCACCCCGAGGTCGGCAAATGGGGTCTTCTTGCCATTCCAGAGTTAAACGACCTTGTCGAATGTGACGGCACCTCCTGGGAGCCCTCCGTGCTGACGGCGCTCAGAGAGGGCCCCTGTGGGTATGTCAGCCTCAGACTTCCCGGGGCTGTGAACAGAGACCTGCTAAGCGCACTTTTTTCAGAACACTGAAATCCTGAAAAACCTTCTCCCCTCTGGATTCCTTCTGTCTCAGGAATGGTCCTGTGTTCTCTGGGACATCCTTCACCAGAGATGCTACATGCGGCCTGAAGAGACGAACTGGGACCTGGTTATCACTTAGTCGTTACCAGACACCCAAACAGGTGCATTTTTAAAGTAAGTCTGAGTCTGCCTCTGGGTTTGCTTGAAATCACAGGGATGCCTCTGTGGGTCACTGGCCCTGAGAGCAAAAAGTAAGAAGCCCTGACATGCCTCGGCCCTGTAGCTCCTGGCTGACGCTCTGGTTGGCTTTATTCAAAGGGAAACTCCCCCACTGCACAGTTATGGGCCCTACGAGTACCAAGGGCTTCTTCTAGGGTGGGCTCAGCTCCCACACTCAGACGCAGCTGGTAAGCACATCCACTCTCATTCCTGAGAGTCAGAGGTCTCACAGCTTCCTTCTCCACTGTGATGACCTCTGTCCCCTCCTGGGAGATTCACGAATGCTTCTCCCTTCATTTGTCTCCTTCCTGAGCCCTGGGAGGTGCTGTCTGTCACTGCTGCCCACCAGAGCGCTCCCCACTGTCCTGGAGACCAAGGTCTCCTTAGGTCAGGGTGAGCGCGTACAGCCCTCAAGGCCTCATCATTACCACCCCTGCTCCAAATAAACATCAGCACTGCTGGGAGTTTAGTTTGGCTTCCTAACAAAAACTCCCTCCAACTCAGGTAGCAAGTGCTGTGACCTTATCCAGCAATGACAAGAGAGGATTCCTGTCTCCTTGAGTGCCACCCCAACTACAAGATGAGCACGGCACATCAGCAGCAAATTCGCAGAGGTGGACGGGCACCTGACAGAACGGTGCAGGGAGCCTGTGCATTCTGTGTCTGCCTGTGCGTCCATGCCCGTGTGTGTGTGTGTGCCTGTGTGGGCACGTGCCGATGTGTGTGCTCGCCTATTGTTTGTGTACATGTGTACGTCTGTGTACGTGCATGTTTGATACAACCTCGGTTCGACTGCGGGCATAGCTGACATATCGTGTGACACAGCTCCTTGCCCCTCAGAGCCCCTGGATTTCCAGGTCAATGGAGCACGATCCTGGGGAAGAACCCCCAGAACAAGCCAGGGCCCCCGCACTTCTGCAGTGAAGACACACTCCCATCTCCGTCAAGTAGAATCAGACGGTCCAACAGGTGTTCTTACGTAAGCCATTCCCGGAACAAATTAGCATGTGAACCACCTAACGCGAAGCCCCGGAGACCGACATGATCTAAGTCAGACCTACCCGGCAGCCCGCAGGAAGCGTGATGACAAGCACAGCCGTCTAAATCATAGAAACCCTAACGATCCCATGATGGGAGCCGCCGTCTTCCGACTGTGACAGGAATAAACCTGTCTCGGGGCAGAGCTCAGCCGGTCACTGGCCATCCATCATGGCCTGACAATGTCCCGCAGCTCGGCGCACAGAGTCTCGGGTACCAGCGCTTAGAGCACCCATGAGCCCTTGAGTTATTGCCCCCAAACCAATGAGTCACACTGGATGAAAACTTCAGGCGGCTTATGATAAAAATGATTTCTGAGAGAAACACACATTGAGTATTTCAGACCAGAGAAAACTACGCAGGACGTATTTTAGGTTTGGGGTTAAATGAAACGATGATAAATCTCCGTTTTTCTGAATTTCCCCAAGGTCTCAGATGAAGCCCAGCGGGCTGACCACCAGTCCAGCCGGGGGCCGGGAGGTGCCTCGGCCTCGGGAGTCCCCGTGTAACGGTCTCAGGAGACCCCTTATGCACCTCCGACCGACGCTTCCCGAGCAGCAGGGAACGAGACGTGACGCGACCTCCTCACTCGTCTCTTGCTTCATCTCATAGCAAAGACTTGAGCGCACAAGAAAACTAAAGGGGTTTCCCACTTGCGAAAACGCAGTCATTGATACAATTTGCTTAAAACGCAGTCATTGATACTGTGTGGAACACCCAGTGCTCACTACAACACACGACTTCCTTAATACCCGTTTCTCATTTAAACGGTTTTGGGAGATGGGCTCCTGTGTTTCTGGTGCGCGTGCTCCGTCAGGTTGGACGAGCCAGGCCCCAGGATGAGGACCGCCAGGAGCCCAAAGCAGGGATATGGGGCGAGGTGGGAAATGGTTAACCAAGCTAATGGAATTCTTCCTTCTAGTGGAAGGTGGTGGGGACAGAGCAGAGGCTGGGGGCACGGAAGAGCGAGCCTGGGCAGGCCTGGGCAGTCTGGGATGCTCTAGCCGCTCCCCATGAGCACAGCCTCAGGGGTGCTGGGGCAGAACGCGGAGCCACCAGCTTGTTCCAGATCCTGTACTTCCTCCCTGTTCACACGCATCTCCGGGGATGTCTTCTCAGCTTTTACAGAAAACAAGACACGTTTTCCCACACTTAACTGGGAACACGGCACACGGGCCCCGCACACCAGCCTTGGAGAGCTGTACCCACACCCAGGAACACAGGCCCTGCACCCACTCCGGAGAGAAGGGTTGGGACCTGGCTCGGTGGGTTTGGGGGTACACCCTTGCAGAAAGTTCCCCACCTAAACCAGCAGCCAGCTCCCAGGGCAGGAGGTTCTGCCCACCACTGTGCGGGAACTGAGGGCCACCCTACCTGAGACCAGGGTGCAGCAAACCAGCTGGCTCGAGGAGGGCCGGCAGCGGCCTGCAGGGAGTGCCGGGGGCAGGGAAGCAGGGCGCAGGCCCGCTCCAGCTCCACGCCGGGCCGCGGCAGGTGCAGGCACTTCTTGGAGGCCAGCTCTCGGTATTTCCCAGAGACGTGCTTTTCAGCACACCTTAAGAATCTTTTCTGTGTTCCTCTTTCACACGTACCCGAGCACTACAAATGAAAACAAAAGATGTGAGTGAAAAATACGTCTTTGCTGGTGGCTGTGTCTTTTACATCACCCGCGAGTCAACGTCCGCTTGGATGCTATCGGAAGTGCAAAAATTCAATGAGACTTACTCGGCCTTTGCATTTTCAAAAGGCATTACGTATCCGTCTTTTAAAAAAGCAGTATCTTAAGGTGCAGCTTTGGGGGCCTTAGGAGGGCAGAGCAAACAAAAAACCAGAAAAAGTGTAGTTCTGAAACGTGACGGAGAAGTTAAAATGCTGTGCTGCTGCTCCTGCTGGAAAGTGCAAAAATCGAATACGCGAGCAGGAGCCCAGACCCCGGGGCACCCCCGGAGCCGCGCCGCCCGGCTGTGGCAAGATGCTGATCCCCAGAGCCGGGGCAGGTGGAGGACACCTAGGGCTCCCGGTCCTTCCCCGGAGCACCGAGCAAGGCGGCAGGCAGGCTGGGGCACAAATCCATTCCTTCCCCGCTGCGGAGTGCTCGGAGCCGGGGCTGTGGCTCACGTGGCCCCGGGGAAACCACGAACAGTGAGCTGGGCCGTGGAGGCCCCCAGAGCACACAGGAGGGCAACGTGCCCTGCGGCCCTGCGAGGCCGGGCCCCGAGGGTCTCGGGAGAGAGGTCCCGGCTTCCGGCACTGCTGCCTCGAGCTCGTGGCGTGGGCGACGCTGAGCCCCGTTGTGAGTCCCTCTGGCTCGGCGTCTGCAGATTCCGCACACGGGGGACCCCTGGGCGACATCTGTCCAGGTTCCAGCCTCACATCCTGGTGGGCGGCTTCCGGGTGCTTGCAGCATCTCCGGCCCCACGGAGGAGAGGGCGCGGGAGGCTCCCCTCTGTGGGTGCCGGGAGGAGCTCTGGCCTGCGCTCGGGCGTGAGATACTCAGGGCGACCCCCTTCCACCGGGAGGCCACCCGCAGATGGCACAGCGTGGCGGCTTCCTCCCTAGGGGCTCGGACCCCTGTCAGCAAGACGGCTGTCCCCCCCTCGTCCCGGCCTCAGCACTGAGTGAGCGCGGGCCTTGTGGATGCTGCTGGGTGATGTGCTTGAAGGACGCGGCTGGAAAGCCCGAGCACGCCCAGCAGAGCACCGTGAGGGGCCGAAGCCCAGAAGAGTGGCCTGAGCTCGGGAACCAGACTCGGAGGAAGAAGGCCTGGAGGGAGAGAGGGAAGCAGGGGGCCCCGGAGAGGGAAGCGGCCCCCAGGCGAGAACTCAACAAGGTTCCCTCTGGATACGCGTACCCGGGACCGGGAGCACTAGGGGACCAGGACCGGGAGCGCCCGCCTGCGACCAGGCCCGGGAGCACGCACCTGCGACCAGGCAGACACAAGCCACTGCAGCTTCTTGTGCTTGTGGCAGCGCTTGAGCAGACAGTCCTCGTGAGTCCTGGGCTTGGGCTCCGCGCCGCAGGCGGCGTCCGGCAGCAGCAGTGCCCTGGCGGAAGGGCTGGTGCTTTTACAGGCCACGGACCTCTTCCGCCATCCCTTCCCGCAGGTTCGAGAGCACTGCCCAGGAAGAAAGGGGCAGAACCCCGCAAGGAGTCCGTCAGACCTAACCAGGGGTGGCGGGATCCCCCCGCAGGCCCTGCAAGTGTCCGAGAACCCAGCTCTGCCACCCGCCCGAGGGGGCCCGCGGGACCCCCATGCGACCCTGTCCCACTTACCTCTGCCCAGGGCCCGGTGCTCCAGGCGGGCGGGCAGCTCTGAGAGTGGCAGGTCTGTCGGCTGGAGGGCACGGGCTGCGGACACAGGCTGGCCGCCACCCGCTCCGACACGGAGTTGGCCCGTCGTGTGCACTGGACGGGCCGGCTCTGCGTGCCCCCACCGCATGTCCGGCTGCAGGAGCTCCAGTTCCCCACCGACCAACTGGGAGGAGACAAAGACGGCTCAGTGAGGGGCCGCGTGTCCGGCAGACACAGCAGGCTCACCTCACCAACAGCCCCCG
Source organism: Mustela nivalis (assembly GCF_964662115.1). NCBI lineage: Eukaryota > Metazoa > Chordata > Mammalia > Carnivora > Mustelidae > Mustela > Mustela nivalis. Next base: position 176,666,958 of record NC_139022.1, read on the forward strand.
GCACGGGGCCATTTCCAGTCGCTCTCCAAGCCTGCCGGGTGCCGCGGCTCCTCACCTCCGTGATGAACAGCCCTGTGCTCCTTCCTCCCGCCCCGGTTCTATCACCTGCACTTGGAAATGACTCCCCTCCACACAGTGACCTGTTCTCCCCTCTGGCTTGTTTCTAGGTGGGAACGCTTACACGTGTGCAAAAGGAAGGCCCCGTGTGTCCCCAACCCTGCAGCACGTGAAGCAGATTCCAGACATGGATGTGTTCCAGCGCACATCTCCGGAAGATGAGGCTTCTCTGGTTTTTAAAACAACCGTAATACCATCGTGATATCTAAGAAAATTAAACCTTAATGTCCTATTGCTTGTATTCTTATTGTTCTGTTCATAGATTTCTTATTATATCACTTCCTACCATACTCTTCAGTATCGTATTGTTCACGACTACCACAATGTTCATTGCTTCGTCCCCAGCTGGGTTGCGAACGTCCTGACTGGAGTTCGTCTGCTGGTTGGGAGCCCGGAATCCACAGAATCCGCTCTTCATGACCCTTAGTGGGTCTTTTTTCTCTTTGCTCTATAGGTTCTTTCTTTGTCTGTCTTTCTATTCCATTAATTGGTTCCAGAAATGACACGGCGCACCGTGCTGAGTCTCCACAGCCCTTTCTGATGGTCACAGGAGCTGCCCAGGTACATCTCTGTGGTTTTGCTTCACATGTTCCTCTGTCCTCCGCATGTCCTATAACTTGGCAGCTGGCTCCAGGGGCTGGGTCACAGTTGGGTTCTATTATTTACATATATATTTCTTGTAGGATGACCTCGGCTGTGATAACTTCCAACTGGAGGCCTGTAACGTTTGGTTGTCCGTCTTTGAATTTATTAGAAGCTATAGAGGATATTCTCTCTCAAAGCGACCTTTTCTTTTTTCTTTTCTGAGTGTGAGAGTATTTTTTGTTGACGCGCATGTCAGCCTCTGATGGGGAGGGACGGACCCAGCTCAGCCAGAGGCACCACCGTTGGGTGTCAGACAAGCCTGAGATGGTCTACAAAGCACCCGCTGGATGTGTACAAACCCATCGCAGGAGGCCCTAAGGTGCACACTCTCGGGTGTGAGGTCCTGAGAGGCAGGAGGGGCAGAGTTGAAATGTGGCCCAGGTACGGGGGATCCTGTGGTGAGAAGACCTTGGGCTCCTCCTAGTCTCCAAGAGGATGTGACAATTCTCACTCTTACTTGTCTTCCCATTCAGACCGTTCAAGCGAAAACTGGAGATTCTGCAGGTAACGTTGGGCCCCGCGGGGCTCCACCGTGCTGGTTGTGGAAAATCTGCTGTGACCGCCAAGGAGCAGCACGGTCTTGATGTCGCAGGCGGCGCGACGAGCCCATCCTGCAGTGAGGGGCACGGAGGGCCTGCCGCGCTTCCCCGGTGCACATTCCCAGCCCGTGCCATGGGTTGTGATGAGGGACATCCTGGGACAGCAGCGCCCCGGAAACACCTGTGGGCCTGTCCCGGCTGGACCCACAAGGGGCTTCTGTCTGCCTAGCAGCCATCCCTGAGTGTGAGTTAATCCAACAGTGATTTTCTCCCAAATCTTGGGGGTAAAACAGGGGGTCTAGGAAGGTGTGCCGCTTTGTCCTTTGGCTCTGTGACCCTCCGTCCCATGTGCCTGCTGCCCGTGAAAGTCACACTCTCGTCAAGCAGCAGCCAGGAAGGCCTGGTGGGGGTTTCACCCGACGCTGCTGAGAAGCAGCCCGTGCGAATGAGAGGTCCATGGGACCGAAGCAGGGGAGCCGACTTGTGCAGAGAGGGCCCCGAGCGGAAGGCGGAGAAGGCCCAGAGGACTGCTGGATCGCGCCTCCCCTTCTCAGTCTCTCTCTGAGCACGTGTGCGCTGTTTTAAACAGAAGTGAGGGCGGGCAGTATATGCAACTCCTGAATTCGGGGTTTTACAATTTGGGTGTGGGGCCTGCTTAAAATAGAAAAACCCAACAAAACTAAATACATCTGAGAAACTATTAGAGCCAAGACGAGCCCAAGAAGACACAAGCAGGTGTGAGTGTCTTAGGTTCCTGAAACGGAGAAAGAACATTATGTAAAACCTAAGAAAACCAGAATAACCTGTGAACGTTAGTTAATAATGTATCAATGCTGGTTTATTAATTCTAACAAATTCCACCATGCTCATGTAAGATGCTAATAATGAGTCAGTTCAGTGTGTGCGGCGGGGAGGGCCTTGGGACTAGGTGACATGGGACTGTCTGCTCAGTTTTTCTAGAAACCGGAAACTCTTCTAAAAAATTAAGTCTATTAATTATTTTATGAGTTAATTGTATTTCCATATTCAAGTAATAAAGAGGAGGTTAAAAAAAATCAGTATCTAAAACACGCATTTTTCTTACACAGCGAAGCCTTCGTAAAGGTATTTCTGAGTTGGTGTGGACTGAGGTACGGGTCGGAGTCCCTGTGACTAAGGCAGAGCTGGGAGCGCGCGGGGACTGAGTTTTGGGAATGCAGACAGTCGGGAAGGAGAGCTCCACGCCGCGGGAGGCCCCCGGGCATGAGGACGCTGCCCGAGTCTGGGTACGCCGTGCCTGCCACAGGTCTGAGCAGAGCACCCACACTTTCCCTCACGCTCTCAAAGGGGCCGGGACTCAAGCCGCTGCAGAGCCGATACCTGGCCTCTCGTGAAATCTGTGACCAGCGCGGTCATGAGGGCAGGGCAGGGCTGGCGGCGACGGAGGGGCCGTCCCCGTGCTGTGTCCCCGTGCTATGTCCCCGCGCTGCGTCCCCGCCTGGCGCAGGGAGCTGGCTTAGGCTCCGCATTTCTCCTGACGCTGGCCCGGGGAGCGCTCGGCCTGCTGTGCACCGAGGTCCCTCCCGGACGCAAACGACTGTGCCTCTAAGAAAACTGTAAAACGGCAACGCCACGTGTTAGCCATCTAAAAAGGAACTGCCGGCTCTGTAGGGACTGATCCAGATCAGCTGTGGAAACGGTCTCGCTCTTCAGAGTCGAGGGGGTCAGTGATCTCTCGTTCACCGTCAGCCACGGGCGTGGCGCACCCTCGTCGGCGCGGTCCGTCCCGGCCTCGTGGCCGCGCTGGTTCCTCCTCGGAGGCCTCGGGCGGCTCTTCCACGGTCCCCCCGTTTCCCACGTTTGGTCTCCCAACCCCGCAGAATCATACATTCTAATCCGCGTGTCCCCACTGGCGTTGCAAGACATCTTGGCTACTCTCGGGCCTTTCACACGAGCTGGTGAGTCTTGACTCCACCATCTTGAGCTGTTCCGACTGGGTCCGTCCATTCTCTGCCTTTCTCTTAGCTGCCCGTCATTACGAAATCCTCCCCAGCAAAGATCATCCACACGGCGTCTGGAAGCGCCAACTCTGTTTCGTTTCACAGGCAGAACTCTGGGAAGCGTCTTGATTTCAGCTCAGGAAAGAGTCAAACTCCCGGCGGCCTTGGGCTGGTGTCTGGCGGTTCCCGGAGCAGAAGCCAGACATGCCTGCTCATGTTCCGGCGGCCGCACTCGCCACGCTGGGCTCTGTGTCCCCGCAGTCCGCCAGCTCGAAGGAAGCAGGTGGCTGCTGTACCACCCGCGTCGGCCGGGCTTCCTGGGCAGGACCTGGAGGACTTGTACGTTCCCGTCGAGGGCTCCCTGTCCCGACACTCCCTGTCCCCATCTCCCGGCACTGCAGAAGGGAGTGGGGGTACTTAATGGCTGTCTCTCGCAGCCCAGGCAGGGTTTCCTGCAAATCCCATGTTCAGCCGTCAGGGCCTCCTGTTGTCACCAGTCATCAGCTGTTGCTCAATGACATGACTTTCGCTTCTCCATTAGGAAAATAATTGTAACATTTTGGTTTTGATTATTGAAGGTTTCCTCCGAAAAGGCAAATCCCCAGCAAGGGTATTTGAAGCAGCACCCGGGCAGCCCTGGGTCACCGCTGCTGCTCTGACGCCACGGCCACTGTGGCAGGGACCAGGGCTGCTGCCGAATTAAGGCTGAGTCCCAGCCAGGGCCGCCCAGGGGCTCTTGTGCGCTGGGAGACCAGAAGTCTCGCAGACAGCGTGTGACTGCTGGCTTCATTTTAGAACTTAGTTCTTGTTTCTTTTTTCTGTTTACTCTCTGATATTTCAAGACCCAGCACTCTGCCATTCCATTTTCAGGGAGAACTCTTGACCTTCTAGGTAGTAGTCTGTCAGAAAGGGGAACACGCGGAGCAGTGGCTGGCAGCACCTGCCGGACGGCCGAGGTAAATGTGAGGCGTCCACGGCCGGATTTAGCTGCAGGTAGATGGGCCGTGAGCACGGGACACGGTGAAGAGGAGCATAAGCAATTCAGCTGTGACCACGGGGCGGCCAACCTGCTCTGGCCGGCTCGGCTCCTGGCAGTGCACCTGCCACGTTCCAGCAGGCCACGCTGAGTTCAGCCAGCCACTCTGACCTTCCCACAGCTCCGCCATGACCTCTGCCACCATAAGCGTGTGCACCCCCAAGCTCAGGCTTCAGGGCTCAGGGGTGAGGTGGCTTCTGCTGTGGTCTGACAGGATGGGGACTGTGTGACTTGGGGGCAGAGATGGGCATGTCTTCATGTGCAGGGAGTTCAAGGCCCACCCCACTTTTCTCCTAAAATGACACGTTTCAAAGACAACAATGTGCATCTGACGATACACAGATGTTGGCTTGAAAAATCTGCCTTTTTTCATAGGAAAAACATCAGCCTCAAGTTAAAGAGCACAGGTAGGCTGGACGCCAAAGGCACAAAAGTGGAGATCAGGAAGAACTGCCATCCCGAGCCCAGCCTGCAGGACGCCATGGGCCCCGAGTGCACCTGCCCCGTCTGCTGCTCTGGGGATTTGTGACAGTCTGTGCCAAGGCATTTCAACAGAATGCAAAGGTGCCTGCTACTCTCTGACAGGATCAGAACCAGGCCTCCAGCTCTGCAGGATCTGATGATCCTGGTGTCGCTGTAGCCAGAGTCGCCACTTGTGTTCTGCTCACACTCCAGCGTCCAGAGCGATGCGCTCGTCCCCACTACATCCAGGCTGGAGGACTGAGTCCATCAGAAATGACGGCAGCAGGCCCGACACGCGTCACTGCTCTGCTACCGTCACGGTCTCTGTGCAGCAGGTCCTGGACGCAGCCTTCCGGTGGCAGCGCTCACTGCCAATCCTCCTCCTGGTTTCCACGGCAGACGGGGAAGAAGAGGCTGAGCACTGGAGCTGGGGAGGACCCAGCAGCCACAGGTCTGGGGAACCTGAGCCCCAAGGAGCAAGGGCAGCCGCCGATGCATCTGCAAAGGCCACAGGGAGGCGTGGGGGCCCCTGGGATACTCTGCTCAGAGTAAGAGCATCTTTTCCATCTCAGATTTCTCCCTGGGGCGCCTCCCTCCTGCCCTCCTCCATGCCAGCTGCCTCGATGACAAGCACTTCGGCACGGAGAGGTGCATTGGGGCGGCTGGTGATACGGACGGAGGCGCGTTGGGGCGGCTGGTGACTATGGACGGAGGTGCGTTGGGGTGGCTGGTGACTACGGACGGAGGCGCGTTGGGGCGGCTGGTGACTACGGACGGAGGTGCGTTGGGGTGGCTGGTGACTCCGGACAGCAGACAAACCAGCAGTCTACAGCAGACTGCACACTCACAGAACAGGGGGTCCGCCCTCCACTTGACTGGGTCCAACATCCCGAATCCTCCTGCCTGGAGTGTGAGCGAAGGGGCTGACAGGACCTTGGACAGTGGCCCAGCCTGCGCTAAGACAGAGGGTCCCAAACCTCAGCCGGCTGGTGAGGTTCTCCAAAACCTCTGTGTTCCCGGTCTCTCCTCTGTTCCACAGGAACCACACATCAGGGGTGGGAGCCAGGAATGTGGATTTTTACCAAGCCCTTCCTTTCCTAACCTGGTGGCCTGGGTGACCAGCGGGGTGAGAAACACGACTCTAAGAAATGCAACCCCCGGCTCTTCTTCAGGACAGTTCAGGGCACTGGCTCCAGAGTTCAACACTGCCCCCCTCCCTGCATTCCTGGGGACTCATGTCGCTACTGCACTATGAAGAGATTTAGGATGCGCCCACAGAACCCGGGGCTGAAGAGCCTGGTGAATGGATTCTTTGCAGGTACTTTCATTCCCTAACACTGACGAGATAGAAGAGCTGCCCAGGTTCCCCTGGGGACCAGTGCCCTGGCTCAGTGGAGGGATCCTGCTTCGTCAGATGGGGCCGTACAGCAGGCTCCAGCCCCAGACCCACGGCTGGGCTGCTGCGGGTACAGTGTCATGCCAGCTTAGGCTCCTTCCCCAAGGAAGACCATCCCAGAGCCAATATTTGAGGAGCTGGGATGAACGGCTTCCGACCTTGAGACGAAGAGCTCTGAGAAGTAAAGGAACAGAGCCCAGTCCCGCTCCCTGCCAGGCTCCCAGACACCCACCCGGAGGGGTGCGGACCCATCCCTGTCCTAGCACAGCTCCGTGAGGCACCGTCTTGCAAACTCACATTTTGCTTGGACAAGGCAGGCTGTGATCATGGATCTATTCCTAACTGGGTACCCCAGCTGGTTCTCTGCTGGGCAGGGCCAATGTCCCCTCCTACGTCACATGCCTCGGATCTGCCGCCCGGAGGACAAAGCGGCTGGACACTCCAGGGTGAGTCTCTGTCCCGGAGGCTCTGTTTATCGGTTCTACTCCTCTCTGGACACCAGCCATGCTGTCTGCACAGGCTCCTCGCCGCCTCCCAGCCGCTGCCAACCTCAGGAAATTTCCCTCTTGTACCTGCTCTGAATGGACCCGTCAGACTCATCAGGCCTTTCCGTTCTCTTGGCAGAAGAACCCGGCCCCTGCCCACACCGTGCCGCGTGCCAGCCGAGTGTCTGCCCTGAGTTGTCAGCGAACTTCTGCTACCGTCCGGTGCCATAGGAGTGCATGTGGGACCGGCCGCGCCGGCACACGCAGTCTGCTGCTGTCGGCGGAACTTGTTATTGGAATTAAGAAATACCATTAAATTTGGTGTAGCTCGATGAAACGTGAATGCGGAAGCTGAGAAGCTTATTTCTAAGAAAACTGAGTAGAACGTCTGGAATGACTCAGTAGAGACCAGTCATTTAAACAGAGCTTAGCCGAGCCTGAGGACAAAGCGAAATATGGAGCGAATAAAAAAATATAAAATGATTCTGCATTCGGATGAGGGGGGCGCGTTTCACTCTTCTCTTCAAAACAAACCCAAACTGGACAGTGTCAGTAACAGGCACGTGATTGCAAATAATCAACTTGGACCTTCCCTAGGCAGTCCTCCTCCTAGGGATCCTTTGGCCATAGCTAAAAGAATCTGAAGGTGGATGCATGTTTTCATAGCTTAAGTGCAAATAAAGGTTCAGTGTGTGTGTGTGTGTGTGTGTGTGTGTGTGTGTGTGTATTTTTAAGTGATTTTTCCCTGGCTCTACTCTTTTTAGCAGTGGGACAGATAAAAGCTCCTCTTCTGTCTGGTGAGAGCCCCTGAATCCTGCCTAGGGAGCTCCTCGCCCACACAAACCCCTGCTCACAGAGCATCTCCTGGTGACAAGAGATAGGAACCTAAAGCCAGCCGTGCTACCTCGGCCCTGCTGTCCTGCGTGCCCGTTTCAGGCAGGGGAACCCTTCTGGCTTCCTCCCTCCAGCTCCTCCCCTGTCTCGCCGGATCCGCTTCTGATTGCCCAGCAAAGCTGCTGCCTCTGGTCCATGTGGCTGAATCTGGGTTTGTGCTGGTTCATTTTATGTGCCACTAGGCTGGGCCATGCAGCCCAGATATTTGGTCACACGCTATTCTAGATGACTCTGTGAGGATCTGTTTTAGACGATGTTAACACTGAAGTCAGTAGACTTTTAATCAGCAGCAGATTGTCCTCCACGGTGTGGGTGGGCCTCGCCCGGTCAGTTAAAGACACGCACGTTTATCTCGTTATGTTACCTGTAAGTGATTCTCGGACGTGAGTGGAAGTGGCGTGATAGAGGGATCGTGATACTGAAAGTTCGCCATTTTGGGATATTCACGATTATGAGAATTCTTGAGATAGTTCAGAATTACTTTCTAAAATCAGGGGTGGGTGAGGGATGAAGGAATATGGAAAAAATGTCCCCAAGGAGCGGTGACTGGGGACTGGATAATCTATTCACCATCTAAAGAAAGGCAAGTGGACGCGACCTCAGTTACATAAACTAAACTAGAGATGGCCCTGGACAGGTCCTCGTCTCAGCTGAGAACAGAACAGAAGTTAAGACCTCCGAGGGAAGAGTGTGGCCATCAGGAGCCACAGCGTGGAGGCTGATAAGGGACGAGAAGCTATTGCGAGTCCCTTCCCCAAACACTATCTTCCAGAAAGAGAGGGAGGTGGATCCCCGCCGAAGTCCCGAGAGTCACCACCAACACCCGCTGAGTCATGGGAGAAGGAGGACCGTGGGGCCCCATAAGCTGCTCTTGGAAAACCCCAAACGGGGGTGGTTTGTGTCCCACCTTTTTCAGAGAATGCGCGCGCGAGGCCACCCACCACGCTTAGACGTGTCGGCCGCTGGCGAGGACGTTATACAATTTAGGTAAAAGCCAGATGTACCGATATAAGCTTGCCTGTTTATTGACCTTAAATCTCATTTACTTCTTTCTTTAGAGAAACTCTCTTATCCTGAAGGTGTGCCCCTTTCCTAATTGAGGGAGGAGAATAAAACATGTCATCCAGATTGCTGAGAAGACAGATGTACGAATACATCTGCCATCCAAATCCCCTTACGAGACGCCTGCATACCTACGGGAGGGGATCTCTGGGCCGTGGCCAGGTTTGGGGCGGCACTGTCTATCAGGATGCTGATTTGGCTGGGAAGACGTTATCTAGCCCAGCAGCTGGCCAACAACAGGCCAGAGGGCCAGATGGCGAATGTTCTCGGCTTGTGGGCCACAGGGTCTCCATTGTCACAATTCAAGCAAGCCACAGCAGGGATACAGCAGCTGGACAACTGGGAAGCACGTGGCTGTACCCGTGGCTCCCCCCCGACCTCACTGACGGTCATCAGACAGCCGGCGGCACTGGGCCGGCGGGCCAGAGTTTGCAGAGCCCAGGCTTAAATTCAATTACAAATACCATGATTGAACCTGTGTGTAGACCCAGGAAGCAGCAGGCATTTTTATGGTAGCCAGGATGCTCTTAGAAGGCGGATGCCCTGAGTGTGGCCAGAGCAGATGACGGGCACACACGGCCCCCTTGTGGGAGACAGATGTTGGCCATAACACAGCACTTCCCAAAGCAACACACCCTGCACGTTCACTCTCGAAGCTCTAGCCAAATACTGGGGAATCTGTACGAGACCATGAGGCCTGCTCAGACCGAAGCGGGCGGCTGCACCCAGCAAACAGGAGGAACCTGCAAGCTGGGAGTCTGATGAGTCAAAGCCAGGCTGCATCCCTGAGCTGCTGAGAGCTACGGATTCCTGTGGGCCAGGACCGGAAGCAGCGAGTCCAGCTCCCCGGCCCGGCTCTCACCGTCCTGCCCGCTCTGGGCCCCGCGCTATCCTCGGTGTTGACGCTGGTCCATCCATTCACACACACACTGGCATTAATGTTGCCGGCGAAATTCTCATCTTACAGATGAGGAAATCGAGGCCCAGGGACAGAGAGAGGCTTTGTGGCAGCCCCTACGGCTCTGGATGGTCAAGGTCGTGCAGCTGGCGTGCAGCAGGGCCAGGGGTAACAGCCTGTGAGCCTGCATTCTTACCCACGCTGCTGCGTGCTGCTCCCAGAACAGAACTGGAGATTCTGATGGGAGGCCATTCTCCAAAGTGACCCGGCCCTAAGAGGTCCCAGGAACCATGCAGGCAGTTACGCATTTGCTGGCCATGACCTATTTCAGTTGCAAATGGTGGGACGTGTGTCTATTTCGTCATCACAGATGCGAGCTTGCTCCCCTAGCTTTGTCCCAAGCCCAAAAAACCTATAGTCAGACAATGAATCCAAAGAAAATTCCTATTCTTTCTTCTCATAGCTAAGTGTGCACACAGGGCAGTATTTGGAAAAGTCCTTAATGATTCGGTATTGAATCGGTGTCCACATACTTAAGGCTGAGCTCTTTCCAAACAGTTTTTCCTTCCGTGTCGCAATGTCAGGTTTCCTATAACACCTGAAAGATCTCTCCCTGCCTCTCAGAGAGCCTTTTTGGTAGTCTCTGGGAAAACCTGTGTATCGCACATAAACTTAACTATTCATCAACTGGCCTGGGTTCATTGTTCTTTCTTTTAAACATGAATGACCTTCCCAGAGGAGAAAGTTTAATTCACACATACGTTGAGGTGCAAAGTGGGACGTAAATCACGGAAGAGTCACCAGCTGCTGCATTCCGACTCCCTTTTTTTGGATTCTTATTTTCTGGGGAAGGAACATTGGTTCTCCCTTCTGTTACAGAAGGTGAACTCTCTCCACTGTGGCTTCTTCCTTTCATGAGAAGGATTCAAACTGATGGCCTCATTCCTCCGACGGTTTCAGGGTTTTCAGGTATGTCTGCTTCAGGGTTTCTTCGATGCTGACTCCTAGATAAATACTCCGGAATGATCTTCTCCAGACTCATGAGTCAATTTTCTAAGAATGCTTTCCAGGTGTCCTCGTCCAGAGTCTGGGCCTGGATGGCAGCCACCCAGCCCACAAGGTCTGGGCTGGGGGCCTCGATCAGCGAGGGCTGGCGACAGAGGGTTTCTGTACGGAGTTGCCGGAGACCGTCACCCGGGGGCTTTAAGAGAGAAAGCGAAGACGCAGATGGAACCCAGGTTTGACAGAGGTGGAGCCGGCGAGCAAACCAATGCCTGGGATGCGACCTGTATCCTGCACAGAGCCTCTGGCACAGTCTTTGCTGTCAGTTAGCGGAGATAATAAGAACACTGAGGTCACACGGCGACGTCGGGTCCATGAGCTGTCCTCCTGGGTCTCCGAGGGCTTAGCCCATGAAATTGAAATAAAACCGGTCATCTCATTTCCTGGCTTCTTGTAGTTTAATTTATGAAAGCAGTGATGACAGCTGTATGGTGGGGAATAGGAGGTCTAAACCGGCAGGGAGGGGTCGAGGCAAGCCTTCAAAAGTGGAGAGAAATGATGGCCGACAAATTCTGCAGCTTCCACAAAATGACGGCAAGATGGGATTTTTTGCGATGATTGCTAGGAGTCCCTACATTTTATCTGCTAAACTGTCAAACGGCTCCCACACGGAGGTCCAGGGGTGAAAGCAGCACAGGCTGCGGACGAGTTTCCTGGCCAGGAGATGCCGCAGGCAGGTGCCCACCAGAAACACAGGGTCAACACTGGATGGATGAACAAGGTCAGATCAATCTCATTTTCTGCAGGGAAGATTTCTCAATGTGGCACCTTAAGATTAATAGGATCCAGGAAATGAAAGCACAAAGTATGGAGACTAATACTCACGTAGACTCGTGTCTCCCACCCTGGGAAGCCCCTTCTCCAGTTGCATTCATCTTCCTCAAAACCCATGCAGATCGGTCTCCTTTTCTTACCAAGTCTTAGGAACCCACTGATGGCGTTTTATCCCCATCAGGGAGGTCTTATATGTTACCAAATACTGCAAGCTTGTTACACATTAAAAAAAATAATAATAATTAAATAATATCGGTACCTGTTAGGATAGTTAGTTAATTAAATAATTATTTGGTCAAATACTGTTATGTCTTTGGAGTCAACATCCTGGTGTAAAGCTGCAGGTACTACTCACAAAGCTTATCAGATGATTCGTGTTGTAAATGTCATATTGATCTACTGCTTGTAGAAACCCTGGAAGGTGAGCAGGGATGTGCACCCCACAATCTCATTAATGACATTTACTGTATTATAATTGATATAACTTATTAGCCTTCATCACAGAAGATCCTAGTGATCTGACGGTACTTACATCATGTACAGGGACATGAGAAAATGCTGTACTGTGTGTCTGAATGCACTCACAAAAGTTCAGGACTTTTACAGTGAGTCAGGATAGAGGGAAGCCCCTATTTAAAGAGCACATCTTCTAGCTCGGCTGTTTTAGGTGACTCAGATTGGAACAGCGGCCAACCAGTATAGCATTTCTGATCATTCATCCTAAATACCATATGCGGAGCAGAGAAACGCTGTCTGGGTAGTTTGGACAGCCCTGTGATGTCTTTCCTTAACTGCCCGTGTGATGTAAAGTCTATACACATACAAGCAGCCGTGAGAGAACTGCATTAGCATTCAGGCACACGGGAGAGAAATCTGTGGGAAATTCAACTCTGTGAACTAAATAAAAGGGTCTCCAATGGAAGAACCAGTGAAGGCGTCTGAAAATATGGAAAAAAGGCTTCATGTGTGGCTCCTCACATAGCATGAAATGACATTGGATGGTCTTCAAAATCTTACTGTCCTAGAGAAACCATTATGTGTCCCAAGCCCAAAAAACCTATAGTCAGACAACGAATCTGATGCCCAAATCCCTCTAGTCTTGTAGTTCCAGTGCTAAGGACAGCTAAGCGTCCCTGAGATAGATGCGTCATCTGTATTACTGCATTAAATCTCACAGGAAATCTGCACGGGAGGTACAGTGATTACGCCCATTTCAGAGATGGGAAGCTGGAGGGCTGGACACTGAGGAACACACTCATGGATCTGCAGGAGCTTGGGATACAGCCAGGATTTCAGGCAGGTAGCCTGGTCCTAGCATCTGTGCTCTGGCCCCTGTGAGGCCCACCACTCTGAGGCTACCTGGAGGCATGTCACAGATGTGGGTCACAATGGGTCACAGTGGCCCTAGGACTGTGTGGGGAATTGCCAACACTTTTTTTTTTTTTTAAAGATTTGTTTATTTATTTATTTGACAGAGATCCCAAGTAGGCAGTGAGAGAGGGGAAATTAGGCTCCCTGCCAAACAGAGAGCCCGATGTGGGGCTCGATCCCAGGACCCTGAGATCATGACCTGAGCTGAAGGCTGAGGCTTTAACCCACGAGCCACCCAGGCGCCCCAGGAATTGCCAGTTCTGGAGGAACACTCCACGGGCACCAGCCTCTGCAGTTGTCCCCACTGTCTGGGGGACAATTCATGCTGTGGTGGATCAACTGAGCAGATTCCGAGTGACTGTCTTTGGTCACCACAGATGGGCCACATAATTATTTGATGGGCGTGGACTACTCTTCAGTAGCTTGATAAAGAAAGCACTTATTTCTGGGGCGCCTGGGTGGCTCAGTGGGTTAAGAAAGCACTTATTTCTGACACTCTTTTTTTTTTTTTAATTTAAAAATCACGGCGGGCATTTTGGGAAAGGAGGTGCAAATGATGCTGCACGGAGACTCCTTTACCAAAACCAAATACATGGTTGAGAAGCTGTGACCTGTCAAAAGAACCCAAACAGAAAGACGAATCACGTCATAAGCTATCTACACTTGTTCCAGAAGGCACTTGGGGGGAAAACGGACTAGAGGAGCAAGGCCAGGACGATGGAGACCAGCTTCACTCTGGGTGATAAAAGACTCCTCTGGAAATGCCCAGCTTCCAGCGGAGCTGGCGAGAAGGGAATCTTAGTGGAGCCCAGTCGAGATCATAGAGGAGCCCGTCCGACAAGAGGTCCATGGGAAAAAGATAGCACTCAAAGAAAAGATTAAGAAGATAAAAATATTGTGAAAGAAGACTCACTGTATCGAATAGAATTCTGCGAAATAGCCTAACTCTGTCAGGAAACATAAGAGAGAAAGAATTGTATGAAGGAAGACCTCAAGGAAAAGCTGAGACGACAGGATGACATTACAGGGAGCAAGAGGAGAAGCACCAGGAAGATGTTCCAAGGTGAACAAGGGGTAAGGCGATCTGTGGTTTAAGGATCCTTCTTAAAAAGTCTCCTGGAGATATACTCCTGCGGGCCAGGGAAACATTTAAACTACTCACCTGAAGAATGAGAAAGTTAGGGGGTGCAGGGACTGGCAAGGCCACTGTTCCCACTTAAGTAGACCAGTAAGATTGTAACACAGAATGAACACGTCCTCTCTATTGAAGGAATAGACTCCATGGTATGAAAATCATAATAAAATTAAAACGAAGTCAAAGCTAGACAATTTAACAAAGATTGGGGCCTGAGCCAAAGTCTGATGAGTAGGAAACAAAAGAAGTAGAAATATACCAATGGCCTTACCTTGTCCAACAATAGTCTTACAGTTCTAGTTTGCTTTGTGACATTGATAAAAAAGGAGCAGGAGGAGGGGGAGGGGAGGGGGGTGGGCAGGGGGAGGAAGAGGAGGGAGTGGCTAAAGCATATCATTTTAAGTCGCACAGGTAACTATACTAGGATTTGAAAATGGTTGTGTGTTTCCTAAAAAACCGGAGAGGCAAACTAGGGAAGACCATTAATCCAAAGTCAGCAAACAGTAGGGAGCTATTTAAAAACCACAAATAGGAAGCCACCACAGATGGAAGAACTGATAGAAGACATATGTACTGAGAGATCCCTCACCAACCCACAAACCACTCTCTGGAAATGTGCACGGATTATAAAAGCAAACTACCGAATTAAGGCAGTCGCACACTCCAACGCAGGGACTGACGGGGTCAGGGCAGGAACGCTGCCCGGAGCCATCAATCACTCATCTCAGGTGTCAAATGACAGGCGCTTTCCTTCTCTTCACCCTTTTAATGCCCCAAGAGCTCACTTGCCCGAATCACGGGCACATGTCCCAGTTCAATGTGTTCCAGTGACTTGGGGGCTGACACTAAGGCCGTTACACACACTCAGAGCCCTCAGAGCACATTCAGTGGCGTCTGTGCTGCCTCTCGGCTCCCGAGACTTTCCATCTTTGACCTGTAAAGCTCGTGGACCTGCGCGTGTAGAAAGGTCTGAGGTCCAGATCAACGGACTAGTCCCCGAGGACTCTGCAGCTCTGCGTCCTGGGGTGCGTGCGGTGGGGAGAGGGAACAGGACTCCACCTGTGCTCTGCTCAGAACCTCACACACTCTCAAAACCAGATTCATTAATGTTGTTTCTTTTTTCTCCTTAAGATCTGTGATTTTAGAGAGAGAGAGACGGAGACAGAGACAGAGAGACAGAGGCACAGGGAGGAGGGGCAGAGAGAGAAGGAGAGACTCGGGCAGATCTCACGCTCCGTGCAGAGCCCGACTCCGGGTTCACTCTCACGACCCTCAGCCGAAATCAAGAGTTGGACCCTCACCCAGCGGAGCCACCCAGGTGCCCCCATTAATGCCTTTTCTTAAAACCTTTCCAAGTCTGTTGTAAAACTGTTATTTCAGGAAGAAAAGGGATTCACCAAAATTCAGTAACTGAGAAAATACAAACTTGAGAAATTTCATAATCTGATGAATCCGAATGGAAGGGGCAACTTCTACCAGACAGAGAGCTGACAATGTGGACACCTTCCAATAAGATCGGGAAAAGGACTGATGCGTTTTACTTTTATCCTAGAAGCACATGCTTTTGCAGTTAAACTGGGGTAGGTAGACAAGAGGTATAGACATTAGAAAATGAAGCCAAAATTCTCATTATTGGTTTATGATATTAAAAATATAAGATTACTGATTGAAAAAAATGGAAAATACAAAATTTAGTGTCTGGTGACAAAATTAGTGTGACTTTATAAAATCATAACTTAAGTATAATGGAATAAAGATTTTATTCATAGCAGTAATAAAAATATGGAATATTCAGGAAAATATAAATGTTCAGTCACTTAAGTAAATAAATCTATGACCTTTCCCCAAAGAACCTAATGACCAAAACTGAGTAACAAAGAAAAAAATTGGTTCTCAGTAGGGGACTTCTATTATGTTAAAGATTTTAATTTTGTCTAAATTACTCTACTAACGCAATGGAACCCTAATCAAAATTTCAGAAGGATTCTTTTTTTTTCCTTAATTTTTTAAACTTGGCAACCTAAATATAAAGCTCATATGGAACAAAATATATTCAAGAAGACCCAGAAAAATTCTAAAAAAAAACACCAAAAAACAAACCCCACATGGTTCATTAAATGCTAGTCATCAAACAGTGAGATTCTGAAATAGAAAAGTAAACTGGAAAGGGAGGTTACGGCCGGGAGGCAACTCCATCTATGGACTAACTGGAAAGGAGCCGGCCTTCCAAATCAGTGCACAGGAGACGAGTTTTTCACTAAGTGGCGTTGGGGTCGATCGCTGGGCTGTGGAAGAAAAGCTGTGGGACGTGGACTTCATTCTTTCTGCCAAAATACATCCCATTTTCATCAAGGTCAAATGTTTGATGTAACCAAAATGTCTGAAGGGAATATGAGTAAATATTTTATAATACTAGTGTACAGAAAACCTTCAAGTTACATTATATCAACAAGAAGCTATGGAAAGTAAATAAATCTCCATTGCATAGTAATCTAAAAATTATGTAATAATAACAAAAATGTGCCTAAGAAGGCGCTCAACAAATTTCCATAGGGTTATCCCGAGAGCCAGGATGATGTGTTGAGTGACCAGTGTTCCCCCCACATCCTCGGAGGGCAGGACACGGCTGCACAGAGGGACACAGGATCAGCTGGGATTGCCCTGAGCACACTGGGATGTCCCATGACCCTTCTTATGGGACTTTTGTGTTCTTTAGTCCGTATACACAGGTAGACACACACACAGAGACGTGTGTATGAACACACATGAGTTAACATCTATTAACACATTATTTGCTTTGATCACACGTACTTTCCTAACAGGCACACATGTGTGCACACACAAGGAGAAGAACCAAGTACACGTGAGAGGTGTCAAATATACATTCATACTGATTCGTTTACATTCGAAACGTCCACGACTCTGGTGGGCGGCTACGGCGTGCCTGTGCTGGGCCCCTCCCCGCGCGACCTCCCGTGGCCGTCTGTCGGAGGGACCACGTCTCTCCTGTGGACAGTGACAGTACCGACTGGAGTTCTGTGAGCGTCACGTGCGTCGAGCCCTCATTTTAGCAGGGGTGAGTCCGTCAGTGTCACCACCACCACGGCTGGGGTGGACCCAGGTGTAGGGCCTAGAGCGTCCAGGATTTAGGCCACGCTCCGCTGAGAGCAGTGAAAACAAAGCTGGGAGCCTGAAGGAGAGGCGCCTGTGTGTGCTCTGGAGGCTCCGTGTCCCCCCCATCACCGACACCCCTGCACGGACACAGCCGTGTGCTCTGGAAGCTCGACTTCTCCGAGTCACTGCTGAGGGCCCAAGGGCGCCGATCACTGGCGATGAAAGAAACCGCTGTGTGAGCATTTTCTATCGTGATTCAGTTCATCTTCCTGTCGCACACGGAAAGCGAAGTCAGGATGACCCAGCCCTCCGGTGGCCTGGGCCTGAGGGGAAGCCCCAGACATGGGCCAATCCTACATCATTCGAGGCACATTGCTCGCCCTACGGGTAATTTGTTTTCCTCTCTGCTCAACACAAAACGGATTTAACCCTGGACTTGTGTAAAGATTTCCAATGAATTTCCTCGTTATTTCTACTGACTTTATGTGGACTTGTTCCTTCTAGTTATTACAGTGAATGCACCGGTAGGGCTCATGTTTTGGGGACCTTCGGACTACTGTGCTGTCACTTCAAGCATCAACAAGAGAGGTCTTTGGTAACACGCTGTGGACTGAGGACAGACGACTGGCTGTGTTCCCCAGTTTTGAAGGAGGCCAAGGAGGAAGCTTCGGCTGGAGACGTGTCTCCAGAAGACCAGGAGAGCTGTGGGGGTGGAAGGCTGAGACCCCAGCCCATCCCCTTCCCCACCGTGCTGGAGGGCTGGACGCACCTGCCACCTCCCCCCACCCGCCAACATGCACAAGTCTGACGACAGGACCCTCTCCTGGAGAAACTGATGGTCCCAGCGCAAAGACACCGATGGTGACAGCGCAGCTGATGAACCTGTCTCAGCACTGGGAGTGTCTACTGCACGCCTCGGGGTCTCGGTCCCTACGTGCCTGGGAAATGAGGATTATGAGGAACCGGCGGAGGACAACAGCAGGACACAGGGAACCACCCCCTCGCTGCTGGAAGAAAGGGATATGGAGGGAATAATCTGTGCGGAGGGGCAGAGAGAGAAACAAGGAAACATGAAAGAAACAAAGAGAAAGTTCTGTCTTGCAGTGTGAGGTGCCCTGGACACCCTGCACCCCTGCTCACACCACTCCCCCTCCTCCTCCTTGTTCTATTCTTGTTCTTGGTTCTCATCACCTTCTAGAATGTTCCATCCTTTAAAACAATATCTTTTGTTTATTGTTGACTGTGTCTCTACCCAGATGAGCTCCCCCAAACAGGGACTCTTTCGACTCACTAACGAATCCCCAGTGTCTGACACATAGCAGATGCTCCAATTAGTATATTGGTGAAAGGAATCGATGATTTTATATCCCTTGGGGTTTATGTAAAGAAATCTAATCGGGCAAACTTCAAGCCATTATTAACTCCTAGAAAATATAAAGTTCTCACATACGAAAGGACAGAGTATCAAGGTGACACCGAGTCGCTGGGCTTTGTTAAGCAGGATGCAATGACTGGCGGATAGGCCGGAGCTCGGGAGGCTCTCGCTGCGCCGTGGTCCAGGCGGAATCCCACTGGGAGCGGAGGGACTGCCGACAGCAGGGAGGCTTCCTTCTTTCTGGCTTGACTTTTGCTAAGCCTCGTGGTTTGTTTCTCAAGCTGCGTGTGGGGCAGACGCGGGGTCTGGTCAGGACTGAGGCTCAGGGCGTGTGACTCGCTGGGCCTGGCTCGGGTACCGGCTACTCTGAAAGCTCACGGGGCGGCGTGAGCCGTGCTGCCCTGTGCGTGTGGACACGGGAGACACCGCCGCAAACACGCGCCTCCGGGTGAGGCCGAAAGACGGGCTTGAATGACTGACTCTGAACCCAAACTGCTCCTCCCCTGGGCTCGCCCCCCACCCCCAAAAGTACAGTGGGGGTCACAAGCCCAGCCTGAAATGACAAACTGTCCTCCATGTCTGTCCACCGAACAAAGTCCCGATTCTTTGGTCATTAAAGCTGTGTCTCTCGAAACACAGAACTTAATGATGGCTTGGCTTGGAACACCGACCGAGGACACGCTCCTCCAACGGTCCGAGGAGTGCACGCGAATGCGCCTGAGACACTCTGTGCCGGGCAGAGCCAGCTGCCTCCAGGAGCCTCGAGAACACCACGGTGCTGGACACAAGGATCCCCCAGGATGCCATTGAGTGGCCTCCAGCAGCCGGCACTGCGGCCTCCTGGGCCGAGCTGCAAACCATCACTAGGTCGCTCACACTAGGTATCCGGACTTGGAAAAGAAAGCACATCTTTCAACACTAGAGAACAACTAAGTCCTGTCACATGGGGACCAAGCCCAAAGTCACCCGAGAACACAGGCACAGGGTCGGCCCCTTTCCGAAACGGAGCTGGCCTTTCCCCGTTTCACGGATCAGCCGTCAGCAGCTGCCAAGCGCCGGCCTTGTGCTCTGCAGCCCCGGGCAACCGAACGCCGGACCTTCGGGGTTGGGCCGCGCTTGGATACATGTATTTTTCCTGGCGAATCACTGAATTGAGATGAATTATAACCTGTTTGGTTTCTTTACTTTTCATCCTAATCCTGGTTAAGCCAACTATGCCCGCCACGTCTGCACGCATGCCCAGGCTGATGGCGCCGGCGTAGGGCCTGCAGGCCGCTCGGGCCTCGTCCGGGGGTCGGAGACGCACATCCCTGGTGCGGTCACTGTCCCACCGAGCGCTCTCCTTCCCCTGCCAGCACCTCTCCTCAGACTCCCAGGACCTGACCTCTTTCACAATCAAAAACAAAAATAATGAGTAAGGAACTTCCTCCCTGCAGGCCACCGCGTCATAAGCCATGTCCCTCTGTGGGCCCAGGGTGACCCCCACAGGTGCCTGCCGTGGTTGCTCCCTCCAACCTCCCCGGCGGACAGTCTGCAAACAGGCATACCACGCTGACCCAGCGCTGATGTGAACATGAGAGAAATGGCTATGAACCCTCCTTGGGCTTCACGGCCATTTACCACCGCAGCCCTGTCCCTCTGCTGTTCTTGGTGGCAAGACTTCTGCAGAGAGGTGCTGGAGCCCACCGCTCTGCTCTCACCCTTGCCCCTCTGCCTCCCATCTCTCTCACGCCTTTGTCCCCAGGTTCCCTAGAGGTGGGTTACATGGGAGCAATGCTCAAACCTTCCCAAGTTTTAATAACCCCCGAGGCACAGACTACAAACTCCCCAGCCTGGCCTCCAAGGCTGTGCACATCTGGATCCCTGCCAGTCCCCTCCTGGTCACAGCCCCTGGCTCCCTTTGGCCAAGGCCAGCCAGTCTTCCCAGCCCTCTGCCGACAGCCAGTCGACCTCTGCCTCAAGGCCTTTGCCCTTGCCCTCGTCTTGGTCAGAGCGTGCCTCCCTCCATGCCACAGGGCACCCAGTCTAAGAGCTCAGAGAAGTCTGCTGTCATCCTCCACGGGAAGTAATGCATACTTCGCAGACCTGCCATGCTCTGCGTCAGTGTGCACACATCAGAACGCGCTCGTCCGTCCCCGGGTGTCCACTGATGGCCTGGCCCCGTGAGGCCCATGGATCAGGGCCCAGGCACAAGCCATCTAGAAGGGTGGCACATACGAGGTCGTCATGCAAGGATCTGACAGGTAACTGAACAGACATTGTAGTATGTGACGTCTCTCAGACTGGACATTGCTATGAAGGGTGAAGGAGTGTGACTTCTTCCTGTGACAGTGGGCAGATGCTCACCGTCCCATGGCCACTGAGCTCACTAATGATATCAGTGACCTGCATGTCTAGAGACAGTCTAAAGGTACATTTCAGCCCCACTCAGCTTTAGAAAGTCGCAAAGTCTAACTAAGTAACATATTAATGATTTCATGTCATCGTAGGTGAAAGCACGCTTGACTTGCTTGTCCAGGATCAGAACCAAAGCACTATCCACGGGATCCCCAAATTCAGCAATGTTTTCTTCTAAGGGCAATGCTACTTTACATGAGGCCTCCGTACCTCGAAAGCACAAGTGGCACTAAAAGTCGTTCTTACTGAACCCAGGGTTCATGGAGTAGTTTTCTTCTCTTTTTTATATTACTACGGTTTATTGTGTTTTATTTTATTTCTGGCAAGGAAAAAAGCAAAATTGGGCTAGTGGCCTTTCTTGGGGGGGCAAAGGGGAGAGAGTGCTGTGTTTCTAGGTGCTGGTCCTGTCTCTGGGGCTCCACTCTGTTAGCTGACCTCACTCCAGGTGCAAATGGCCCACAGTGCTGTTGGGGAGTCCTTTCCTGAGCTGGGGGCCCACTTCCCCAGACCCCGTCCTGGGGTGCTTCCGCCCAGTCTGGCTCCTGACCCAGGTATTCCTAATACTCCCAAAAGATGCATCCAGAACATTCCAAGATAGGGCACCATCCATGCGTGGATGTACCCAAGTTTAGGCTCTGCCACCGTTCACTCAACTTTTTCCAGAAATCATCTATCTGTAAGGGTTTTATGAGAATTGTGTGTGAGTAATCCTGGGTGTTTTTTAAGTTAGACTCATTTATTCGGCTGTCTACTTGTTTTTATCAGAAGCACACAGTGTGAAGAAAAAGAGAACACAGACCTTCGGGCAAGAGTGCGGATAAAAGAGAATAAACAGGATCCTCCAAATTCACAAGGAATCAGCAGAAACATGAAACAACACGATGCAAAGAAAGTGTACAGCAGACGGAAGACACCCAAGAAATTGGAGCCAAACTCCGAAAACGGGAGCCATTACAGCTCGTAAAAGCGACCAAGCATGTGTGTGAGAAGATATGTTTTTTGTTTGTTTGTTTGTTTGTTTTATTTGAGAGAGAGACAGAAAGAGAGAGAGCGAGTACACAAGAGAGTGTGCACAAGCGGGGGCAGAGGGAGAGGGAGAAGCAGGCTCCCCACTAAGCAGGGAGCCCGATGCAGGGCTCAATCCCAGGACCCTGGGATCATGACCTGAGTCGAAGGCAGAGGCTTAACCCACTGAGCCGCCCAGGCGCCCTGAGAATATATAGCATTGATTTGATAAAAATCAAATCCATCACAAAGGACAGTTTTTTTCAAGATCCATAGAGACCTCATAATGCCAACGGTTAAAAACCCAGAGAATGAACAAATGTCAGGCACAAGGTAACGGAAGTGAGGGTTATAGTGTTAAGTTCAGGGAAAAATGGCTAAAGTTGGAAAGCAATATCCGGGGTAGAGATGGTCCTCATTTCGCAGGACACCATGGGAGGAAGCGATAGCGTTACCCACACAATGCGGAACTTCAATGTTAATTACAGAAGTAACCGGAGAAATGGAAAAATACACAGTTATGAAATGAGATTTTAAAACATTTCTCTCAGAAACATATGCATGAAATAGACAAAAAGTCAGAATACATTTGAATAGATAAGTAAGGACCGTGATCTAATTGCCATATAAATAACTCGACTTCGACACAGAGCGCACATTCCTTCGTTCCCACAGGAAGCAGTTATAAACACTCCCATGCCCAAGCCATCAAGGGAGTCCCAAAAATGAGAAAAATGATATAATTTTTAACTCTTTCTTTGGTCAGAATGTAATAACATCTGAAATAACAAATTACTGTGAAGCCTCCATAGAGTTGGAAATATTAAACTGTAATAATTCTAAATAACTCACAGGTTTGAGAGTAAAAGCAATGTTACCTCTTAACTAGAAACAGTATCCTATATCCCCCCTCGCAAAGGAAGAAGAAGAAGAAGAAGAAGAAGAAGAAGAAGAAGAAGAAGAAGAAGAAGAAGAAGAAGAAGAAGGAGAAGAAGAAATCATGACGTGTGAAGATTCCAGTTTTCAACAAATACTTCCAGAAGCACGGATTCGTGTACAAAGTGGATATGCGGTTGTAGGTGAGGACTTGTAGTCAGATCTGTTCTCTCCTATCATGGGTCTATCTGTCCTGGATCCTTCACCCATCCAACAACCATCTATATCTGTCTATCTGTAAGTTAGCTTATAACTTTTATTCCAAAATATTTGATGGGTATGGGTATGTCATTCCTTAGAGGACAGTGATGTTGAACATGGGTGGATTTGATGAAGTTTAGAGTGTATCATACCAAGGCCTGAAAACCAAAATAATAAAAATATTAAGAAAAATGTAGATACTTTTTAATGTATAAAACCACTTAAGTTCCCTGAAAAATAGATGTATTCCCAAAGTGACTTTCTGCTTTAGTTCATGTGGATAAATAAAGCGATATGTATATAAATACAAAATTAGAGGAACTAAACTAAAACAGGCAAAACAAAAACAAGCAGACAAAAAACCTGCAATACAAAAAATTTTACAGAACTACTTAAGGCAGATTTTTAAGTGTCAAATGACAAATTCAAATCTAGAAAGCTACTGGTTTTTTATACTTTTTTTGAAATGGTTTCTACGTTAATATCTAAGTGACAGAGGAGGTAAATTAAATCAGCCCAGCCGGGGCCCCTGGGTGGCTCAGTGGGTTAAGCCTCTGCCTTTGGCTCAGGTCCTGATCTCAGAGTCCTGGGATCGAGCCCTGTGTGGGGGTCCCTGCTCACTGGGGAGGCTGCTTCTCCCCGTCCCGCTGTTCCTTCCCCTGTTTGTGCTGTCTCTCTCGCTTACTCTCTCTCTCAAATGAATAAAATCTTTAAAAAAAAAAAATCAACCTCACCTGTGAGGAATTCTGTTTGTTCACATTTGCAACCTGACTTTCCGTGGCCATACCAGCTCAAACACATTTTAAAGACTTTATTCTTAAGTAATCTCTACACTCAACATGGGGTTCAAACCTACAACCCCGAGATCAAGACCCGCACGCTCTACCAACTGAGCCAGCCTGGGCCCCTTGGATGCATCTGAAATTCATTGTTTTGATGTCAAGCGACATCCTTCCTGAGGAATGCGGCAGACATCATCTTCAATACTAAAGTCCAGTCACCCCTGGTGACTCCGTCCTGATGTTTGCCCCTGAACTAGCGATGTCATACTTTAGCCAAACAAGCGCCCAAAGACAGTGTCAATTCCAGATACTTCTGGTTTCCCCACCAAACCGAGA
This sequence comes from Mustela nivalis, assembly GCF_964662115.1. NCBI lineage: Eukaryota > Metazoa > Chordata > Mammalia > Carnivora > Mustelidae > Mustela > Mustela nivalis. Next base: position 176,690,959 of record NC_139022.1, read on the forward strand.
AGGTCAGGCGCCTTCTCACTATGGGCACATGGGGTGGGGCAAGGCACAGAAAGAAGAGCAGGGTCCGCCGCCCTCGGAGGGGCGTCTCTGCGCATGAGCCACAGCGTGAGAACCCCCGGCGGAGCGGGGTCCATGGCCAGCCAAAGAGGACAGGGGAGCATGGAGCCCAGAGGACGCAACTTCCCCTGTGACCCTGGAACGTCTTTCTGTCCGGCCACACTGGCGCACCTCGCAAGTGGAGTGGAGAATGACAGAAGAGAAATGCACCAAGGAACCTCCCTCCCTCCCATCTGCCGCTGTGGTGCCCAGGAGAGCCACGGGGCACACAGTCCCCAGGAAATCACTTTCCTGGCCCTGTCCCAGGTAACATGGCTGAACGGAAGTGGCTGCTAGGCAGGGCTGGCTCTTTGATTTGTGGAAACCAGGGCAGCATGAGAGGTCAGTAAGAATTTCAAGTTGGAACGGCAGAGAATGAGAGAAGCAGGGACCCTTCTCCCCGCCGGGTCCTGGACGCAGGTCACAGGTCCTGATGCCAGTCCCTCTGCTAGTTCCTTCTCAGTCACTGGGACCGTCCAATCAGCTACCCCGCCCACTCCTTCGGGATTCCCATGAGTTGGGCCCTTTCGAATGTGGGAACTGCCGAGGGAGGATTCTTCTCCTTCCCTTGGGAACCCACGCAGTTCATGCTCATGTGGCTTGTATCTGAAAGAGGTAAGAAACAAAGAAATCACAGCCCCTCTCCTGTCATTGAAAATGAGGTTGCAGGAGAGCTGCTCTAACAGAGTTACCTGCTAAACCTCATCTTGCATTTCTGCAACGTACAGCCAAATGCTTCCTGTCACGACCCAGGCCCTTCAGCTGAAAGCAAATAATTCTGCTAATGGGTCGGGAAGGAGTCACCGAAGTATGGGCAGAAATAACCCACTCGGTGCAAAGGATTACAGGGGGGCCTGCCTTGGTGTGATCTTCTGCAACAGGAAAACAGAGTCTCATCGATCACGCTCTGTTTGACCTAAACTCTTCCTCTGCTTTCCGAGGAGAACTGTGACGGGGAAGAAAAGGGCCCGTGTCCCATCTGCAAAGTGTTTCCTCTGGCGTCTTTCCGCTATCGTCCAGGAAGGCGCGCTGTTAGTGTTCGTGCTTCCAAAACCAGACACTAGTTAAGATAAATGACACGAAGAGCCACTCCATTTAGATAAACTCAGAAAAATAAAGGAAATAAGCATCTGTGTGATTTACGGTTCTTGTTTCAAAGGCAAGCGATAAAAGAGCCTGATTCATGCTCCAGTGAAGACAGAGGTGGTGTGGACTTGGGTGCGTGCACTGCCGTCTGTTCCAAGGCCAGCTCGGAGCCAGCCCTCCGTGTGCAGCCCAAGCCACGAGAAGCTGCCGGCTGTCCCCTGGCTGCACACCAGCCCCGAGGAGCCGCCGGGAACGGCTGATGCCTCGTTCTTTAGCCATGATGCTCCTGCCGGCCGCAGCCTCTTGGAAACTTTAAGATCCTCTTCCTCCAGTGAGGAGACCCCTGACTCTCAGTCCACGCCACTGCGGACGTTTCCCAGCTGGGGGAGCCCACGTGGCCCCCGAGGCTGGGGCCCCACAGCCCACCCGCTGCACCAGCTCAGCGCTCGGCTCAGGTGAGCATGCAGACGCTGATGGGGAGGCCGGGAGTTGCAATCAGTGTAGCAGGTTTCATTTTCATTTCAGTTAAAGGCTAGGGATTAAGTTGTTTTCAAGTCTCCACTCCTGCATCCCAGTGAATCAGGAGCAGAAAATGGCCAGTTTTCACTGATGAAAACAAAACAACTTCTTAAATTAAGTTCTATTTTCCCAACTCAATTGTTTAAATAAAACAATAATGCCCAAGGATTAATATATGTGATACAAGCTCATTCTTCTGTGTTTTGCTTCACATTCGGATATGAATTTGTTTCTCTTTTTACACCACAAATAAAAACAGCCAGGAGTTATCGACTACTTAGTCTGTGTGCTGCAGTTAGAGTGTGGGGATCTCACATGAATTCCTTCAACACACCCTCACTCTCTGTCACCCTGATTACGTACCAACTGGACACACAAGGGGCATCTGAACCGCACTTTAAACCAGCTGTTGAGCTCACACCATCCTTGCTTTCCACGATTTCAACAATTCTGGCCGACACAATCCACTCTATCAAAAGGACTCTGACGTACAGAGTTGGGGCCAGAGGCTGGGACATCCTGTCCCACCTGTTCGGTACAAACCTGGGAGGTCCTGCTGGTCATCAGGCCTCTGCTGTTTACTGGGGATGCAGCGGGAACCTCGGTAGGGGTCCCCCGGCAGGAAAGCATGGTGGTAGGTTACAGCCAAGCTTAGGAATACCTCCAAAAGCTTTCTTTGTCCGTAAGAATACAAATATTCGAAAACCTTACACATAAGTCAAAGAGCAGATGGATGGGGCCTCTGGATGCTTCCTGGATGAACCTAGGGCGTCCTCGCTATGTTTCAACAATGCTGTTCCCAGGCATCAGTGCAGTTTCCCCTGGACTAGTCCTTCGGCTCTGAACTGTGCCTTTTTTCTCAGCACACAAAGCTCTCGACAGAATTCACTTGTAAAATTTTACCCAAGTTTGGAACACATCAAAGAACACAGAGATGTTTTAAGTACAGATCCCTCAACACCGAAGGACAAACTTCATGGAAGCAGAGGAGGCTTAGTAAGAAAAACAATGGGCCACACAGGTGACCTGCAGGAAAAATGAGTGACTTCCTAATATGCGTGTGTTGACAAGACAGCATGTGGAAAACGCAACATCCACTTAATCTTTCTTGGAAGGAATTAATAAGCATGAAGGAACAGGCGAATCAACATAGCACATGAGGACTTTTCCAGAAGAAGTGAGACTGTTGGCTCCCTGGGAAGGAGGGCCAGAGTGAGTTGGGTAGTCACAGGTGTCTGTTAGCAGGAAGCAGAGATGGTCTTTACCTGATTCTTGTGTCTGAGGTCTGAGGTCCTGAGCTGAGTGTGGATGGGGAGGAGGAGGAATTCTCGAGGACACTGGAGGTGACACAGAATCCTAGTCCTGGGAGGGGGCCCATGACCAGAGAGGGGTGGTGGGGTGGGCTACCATCCTGGGGGGCCACCTAAGAGAGGGGCCGTACTTTTCCACTGAGAATATGGGCTTTGGATTTCCTGGAAGCTTGTAGCTCCTGAGTGCCATATTCAGCATGGGTGACATGTTGGGGGTAGCCAGTGTGGGTCTCGGGGGAGGAGAATGGAGGAGGAGCTGGGCAGAAGGGTTCCGCTGGGCTGGCAGGACAAGGGTTGCAGTGGCATCCCTGGTCTGTGGGCTGAGGATGGGCCAGGGCGGGTCTGGGCAACGAGGGGTAGAAAGGGAACTGGCCCAGTGAGAAAGGACAGTGGGAGTGTGGGTCCAGGACTGCGTGAGCTGCAGCGACATGAGGCAACCATGGCCAGTGTGGGGTGGCTTAGGCCACAGTTTCATAGCCAAGGCATGCCGAAGTTAGGATTCCGGCTTCCACCACCGACAGAGACCGCAAGGCCAGGGCTCCAACATGGGAGACCAACTTCCTTTCCTGTCAGTCCGAGCTGGTATCAGCCGGGGCCGGGTGAGGGCAACTCTGCCTGTGGGGGTCAGCAGGGAGTCGGATGCCCCTCCGTCCTGCGCCTGAGGCTGGCCCTGCCCCCAGGGCTGGCCCCGGGGCGTCAAGGAAGGAGAGGCGGGGGTGGGAGAAGAGGAGGGGGAAGCAGAGCCCTCGCGGGGCACCCACGGCAGGCCCCTGCTCCCTGCTGCTCGCTTCCCTCCGCCCCAGCGTGAGCAGGGAGGGGACAGGGACCACCTCGCGGGACCTCCGTGTGGGAGTGAAGGAATGCGTGTGTGTGAGTGTGCACTCACTTATGTGTCTGCGAGTGTGTGTGACTGCACGTGCGTCGGGCTTCCTACCGACAAAGACAAGAAGGAGCAAACGCATGTGGAGGGGCACCTCCTGGGAGGCGTATTGGGACACAGTGACAGCAGGACCCGACCACACAGCAGCAGCATGCTGTTGGGAGCGTCCTGCGCTGGCAGCAGCCGCGTCACCTCCCGAACACCCTAACTAAGGCTTCTTAGAAGGAGAAAGTCAGGCAGCCGACATGGAGGCAGCAGAGAGGGGGGCAGCGGAGCCCCAGCTTTCTCCCACAAGGGGGGGCCCGCAGCACCCCGCCCCCCCAGGAAAGCACCAGCTGCTCTTGCCTGTGGCTCTGGTCTCTCCTGCTTCCAGGTCTGAGCCTGCGTGGGTCACAGACACCAAGAGGCCTGAGCCTGCGTGGGTCACACACACCAAGAGGCCTGAGCCTGCGTGGGTCACACACACCAAGAGGCCTGAGCCTGCGTGGGTCACACACACCAAGAGGCCTGAGCCTGCGTGGGTCACACACACCAAGAGGCCTGAGCCTGCGTGGGTCACACACACCAAGAGGCCTGTTCTGGGGCTCCTCTCTCAGGTCACAGCTGACTTTGGTGATGGTTAAAGTCCTAAAGCTGGCAGCTGGGAGCTGCGGGCTTAGTTCTGGCTGTTGCCTCGACCTCCCCTCTAGGGAAGCCTCACTGGGCAGGTGGACTGCGAGGGTGGGAGCCCCTCACAGGGTATGCGAGCTGATTTCGTGCAAACACCAACCGTGCCTAACTCTCTGGAGCTTAAGCAGATCTACCTGGTTCCTCCTACCTAGGAAAGTGACCCGCACACACATCTCTTCGTCTTTGTGAGGAAGGTCTCTCTACGGCACCGTTAACGGGCTGTTTGGGAGTGCCCCAGGTGAGTAGACCCTCACGAGAACTCAGCACAGCGTCGGAAGAGAAGAGCAGCAAGCAGCACCCCTGGACAGCCACGTTCCTGTGTCAGGAGGTTCCGTGGAAATGATGGAAGGAAAGATCCTGAGCTCTGAGATAAGTGGCCTCTGTCTCTATCCTGAGCCAATGACCAGGGACCCAACAGCACATAGAGAAAGCAAGAGGGTCGCGCGCCCTCCTGTGTGTCACCGCCTCCTGGAAAAGCGTCACACTGCTGAGGCCCATTTCTGCCGACCGAGAACCAGTTCACCAGCTCCGGGGGATGTTTAGGATCAAGAAATTTCAGATCATCTTGGACAGTTTTTAGTGTGTTTGCTATCTGACGACTCGGGAATCAGACTTTCATTCCACGTGGATGTTACTCACACGATTCTCCCAATCCCTCTGGGACGTGTCCCTGTGAAGCGGAAGCCCGTGTACCCCACGGAGGGGATGGGCGTGCCCGGGTCGCCACAGCTGGGAGCAGGGCCAGCGTGGCTGCTCCTCGGGGCCCTGCCCAGCCTATCAACTTGGGGCACCGGCACCTTCCTGAGAACTCTCTGGGGACGGCAGTAGCCCAGGCAGAACGGGACGCCAGAGCGCAGGCTTTCTCGGCGCGATCTCACACGTGCGTGTGCGGGAGTGTGCCTGTGCGTGCGGGGACACTGCAGCAATCCACACACCCCGCCCCACCGGTCCTGTCCGGAATGGATCCTTCTGACACGTTTCATTCAGGAGGCAAACAAACCAGAGCGAAAGGAACTGGAGGGTGAGAAGGAAAACGCGAATGTCACCCCAGGATGTCATCACCCTGCGGCCCGCGGTGATCAAGTGAAAATACGGCAAAGGGGATGCTCGGAGGAGAGCTGGCGCTTACAGTCCCAAGGTAGTTCAGACACACCTGTAGAGGCAGTTCTGGTTCTTCTTGCCTCTTCCCGTTTCCAGATGACACAACAGCAATCAGCACCACCTTTCTCCAGATTCTGGAGCTCCCGAGACGCACCGGATGTATTTGCAAAACTCTGACACGTGTCTGAACGAACGTGACAGCTCTTACCTGGGAGGGCAGGCAGACACTTTGCAGGACACCACCCCGGTGACAGGTCGGGTGCGGGGACTGCAGAATGATGTGTTGACTTGAAACCTCAGGTCTCGGTAACAGCCCGCCCTTATGGTCATCTGCCCTGCAGGAAAGGGTGGAAAATATTACAAAGACCCAGAAATGTACTCTCTGGGGAAAGGCAGATGAAGAGCAAAAGAAATCCCTATTTAAAAAGGATTTAGCATATGGGTAGCATGTTTATGCTAATGACCAGCTGGACAGCTCTGGACGGACTAGTCCTTGTCTGACCTGTCTTCTGATTGCTTGTCAGAGCATGTCATCTGTTCTAAGACTCGCACACTTCCCTCCCAGATCTTTGCATCTCTAAAGTCGACGTGTGTCTTTGTCTTGGAATCGGTGCTGACATACATTTGATGACACATTGTTCTTTCCTATTGTTTCCAGAGTTGGGAACCGCAACCCACTTCTCAAAAGAGACACAATAACCTGATTTGTGTTTCCGCTGGAGAAGTAGCAATCGGAAGCAATCAATAATAAGCCAGAAAGAAATACAGACCAAAAACATAAAGCAGTTTGTCACCAGAGAGTTGAGAGTTAGATTTTGCCACGGTTTTAAGCTGAACGGAGGCCGTCTCCCAGTAAGGACGTAGGTGTCCTATGCAAGGAAATGCCTGGAATGAAAGCTGGTCCTGTCCTCAGCCCCCATTCATGTCCCTAATGTTCACAGCTTTGCAAACATGCCCGAATTTGTGCAGCATCTTAATTCATTATATTTCCCAAAAAGGGCGTTATTCTTTACATGAGGTTCCTAGAACTGAGTCAAACAGGCAGAAAGTAGAATGTTGGTTTGCCAGGGGCTAGGAGGAGGGGGACAGGGAGTCACTCTTCTGTGGACCCAGGGCTTCAGTCTGGGAAGATGCACGAGATCTGGAGATGGACGATGGGTACGTTCGTGCAACAGTGTGAACGGACTTAACAACCCGAGTTGTTCAGAAACATTCTGCCCTGTATGCTTTACTAAGGGAGCTCTAACTAGATACACGTTTTGCAGGACAATATTCAAGAGTTCAACCAATTGAGAGAAAAATAAAGAAAAAGAACTCAACTGGTATTGATTTAAAATGAACACAAAATATACCAAGAGCTACAAATGATTTCATTGCTGCCCTTGGAAAGCCTGATGGAGTCCTGCTGCTTGTGTGGCCCTACCACCCCTTCGTCTACAGCCCAAGCCAGGGCACAACCCAGCACAGCCTCCTGCACCCAACTGGATTCCGGCAGATGTCAGAGTAAGGGACAAACCAAAGATACAGTTTCAGAGGAAAGAACAGCACGGTGTAGACCCCAGGCACGACCATCTCTAAGAGCAGGGTCCATGCAAAGACAAATCCTTCTTTACTCAAAGAAAACCAAGTCTCTAAAATATACACGGGACAGAGGGGCTAAGCTATGTCAGAACGAATAAGACAAGTCAATGCCTTAAATGGGGAAAGTTACATTCTCTATGAAAATTTTTTAAAAAGATTTTATTTATTTGACAGAGATCATAAGTAGGTAGAGAGGCAGGCAGAGAGAGAGGAGGAAGCAGGCTCCACACTGAGCAGAGAGCCTGATGCTGAGCTCGATCCCAGGACCCTGAGATCATGACCTGAGCAGAAGGTAGAGGCTTAACCCACTGAGCCACCCAGGCACCCTGGAAATTGGTTTTCTTAAGAAGTCAGAAGAGAGGAGTCCTCCCTGGTTCCAAAAGGGGACCGGTGTGGCGGCTCACGCGTCTGAGCCCCAAACTGCTCACTTGGAGGGATCAAGCCCTGTGGGTGCTGATGAAGGACCAGGGAGTGCTGGTTAGGATTTCTGCAGTTTCACAAAATTTTTCAATTCTCTGCAGACTTGACATAATTATATTTTAACCAAGCTATGAAGCTTTTATTTTAGGCTCCTTAATGTAAATTTTGCAATGATTTCTGCTCAATTTCAATGAGGTCTGATGAGAAACAAGTGACTAAAAATGACTGAGGGGCACCTGGGGGCTCAATCAGTTAAGCATTCAGCTCTTCATTCCAGCTCAGGTCATGGTCTCTGGGTTGAGAGACAGAGCCCCGCGTCGGGCTCTGTACAACCCTCCAGGGATGGGAAAGGGATTGGAGATGGAGTTCACCTCCAAAGGCCAAGGATTTACTCAATCAGGACTAAGTTCCAAAATCTGCCTAAGAAAACCTAACCCATAGGGTTCAGAGAGCTTCTGGGTTAGGGGGTACATCACTGTGCTGAGCAGACAGCACGCCCCAGCTCCACAGGGACAGAGCCTCCTGCAGTAGGGGCCCTTGGAGAATCCTCCCCAGGTACCCCTTCCTCTGGCTCTTCATTCCTCTGACTTAGAATAAACTGGCATTTGCAAGAACTGAGCCTTCCTGGGTTCTGTGAGCTGATCTAACAGATCATCGAACCTGAAAGGGAGGGACGGTAAAAGCGCCCAACTTTGTACTTTGTAGCTACATCAGATCAAGGCTTCTGACTGGTGTTTTAATCAGGAACAGTCCACTGGGGTCAAGCCCTGAAACCTGCAGAGTCTGAAGATCTCCAGGCATTTCATGTCTGAATTGACCTACAGACACCCCCTTGGCCACTGGACAGTCGGAGGCTGTGGGCGTTGCAAACACCCCACACTTGCAGTCAGAAGTGCTGTGAATAAAGGGTTTCAGACAAGGCTGGCTCGGGTTTGTCCTCACCTGTCCTGGCCACCGGCCCTGAGGCCTCTGCTCCTTCTCAAAGCATGTGGGCACCGCAAGACACAGGGTGAGTCTAAGGACAAGATTCAGTGAAGACCGACGCGTCATCCCTTGGAGCATATTTCTGGGCGGCAGAGAGCGTACGCCGACTCTCTCCATAATCTCCCCAGTGTGCGTGGGTCACTTCGTCCCCTCACTTATTAAAGAGTGTTTAAGCCACTGGCCAATTTCGTTATATTCAGGAACTTCTAAGTTCTAACAAGTTAGTAGTGGAGGGAGCTGATGCCTGGCCCAAAAGTCATCGAAGTAGGGAGGGCTACGCTCCCTTGTTTGCACAAGTAGGGAGGGCTACGTTCCCTTGTTTGCACATGACCTCCGATGAGCCGGGCCCATGTCTGCATGTGGAGAGGAAATAGGCATCAGCGTTTTATGAACCCACTTTTCCACTTAACTAACAAGGAATGAGAGACTATAAAATTAAAAAGAAAAGCATGTCTGCTTAAGCTATTCTGCGAAGAATCATGGGGCCTCCCTAAATCGAGCTAGTTAACCACACTGATCTAATTCAGGTGAGGCTGATATCGAGCAGCGGCACAATTTCCTAAAACGGCTAAGAGTGTGTCCGTCCTAATGAGAAGAGAAGGAAAGCCGATCTTCCCTCTCCACTTACGTGTCAATTAAACAGTCCGTTCTTTTTATTCTGTAACCAAACTGGCTTGACTTTTTAGGATGTGTGACTTTATAAATACTGGTTTCAGCTTGGTTTCCTGTTTGGAAATTAAAGACGTGTGAAAGCCAACCCTTCAGCTCCAGTCCCAACAAACAACCCGGACTTAATGGCCGCTGGGGGTTCCGAGCAATTCGCAGGCTCTCCATTAAGCAAATATGAAATTTGGTTTTGCTTTGAAATGGCAAAAAGCGTTTACTTTATTAAAGTGCTTGTTTTTCTTCTCAATTGGAGACATTCGTTTGGCTTCCTTCCTGAGTGCCTCTGTGTCAGCCAAGTCCCAGAGCTCTTACCTTTAACTGGATAAGAGGGAAATCTGGAGCTAGTCATTCTTGAAATAATTTAGTAACAATTACGAAGTATACAGATATCTATAACCCAAAGGAAAACGGGGTTTGTCTGACACACGTGCACGTTCTGGCTCTGCCAGTTCTTTTCTCAGCTGGTGACTTTGGAGATCTTTCCTTTTTCTTAGCGGGACACCAGCGGCATGCGGGCAACAACGCTGCTTGCGGGGAAGCACAGCTGCACAAAGTGCAAGGCTCCTGGCAGGATCCCTGGGTCCCGCCCACCCAACGCCAGCGGTGGTCGCCCCCACTCATCGTGGCGACTAAAATGTCTGCACACACGGGCAGTGCCCTCTTGGGTTGACAACCCTGTCGGACACCGGTGGATAAGGAAGAATATTTACGGGGAAGAGAAGATGGGGGAATGCAGTGTTGTCCTGAAATTTTTAGCAACAGAAGTAGGACAAAGCAGGAGGGTGATTCGTAGGTGCAAATAAGTGCATTTAAGAATGTGACAGTGGTGAACAAGTAGAATTTATGGCACGTGGCTAAAAGTAATACTCGGAGGACTGTTTGTGAGAAATACTTACACCGGTAAATAAGGATGGGCACCAATGAATGTAAGAGCAAATGGGCTCTGAGAAAAAAGAGCTCACGGAAGTAGAAAGAACTGATCTAGATGGAAACAGAGATCCGTGTGTTAGAAAATGAACAGATGCCAGTGTGTATGGTTCCAGACAAAAACGTGAAGAAGCAAATGTTACAGAAGGGAAAGTAGAAAATCCAAGAGCTGACTTTGGGGAAGGGGTGGTGACCTCTTGTCCTTGAGATTTGGGCTCAGATCCCACCGAGGAGGGGCCACAGCCCAGGCTGCGGGGAAGCAGAAGAGGGTCAGGGCTGCACAGCCGCCTCCGTGGACGCAGCGGGTCTGAGCGTGCACTGTGGCGAGCGTCACCTTTGTGGTAATGCAGCCGTTTTCCTGGGAACCATCTGTGCCAAGGCTGGCTTGGCTCTTCCCCTAACAGGTGATTTTTGGACTGTTCTACAGCCTCCTGGCTCTGAAATAGCCAGAGTGACTCTGAGAGTGAATGGCGGCTCTCTGACCTTACTCCCCCACCCTCCCAACTATTTTGCAAGCAAATGATCCTTTACATGGAGTTCTTCCTGACACACCTAGAGGGACCTGTGTTTTCCTGACTAACCTGCCCCTGACACACCCACTTAATGAAGAAAATAAGGAATGAGCACAAATATGCAAGATATAAAATGAGAACAAGAAAACATCCTACGCAGAAGAAATGAAGAGAATTTAATGAGGGAGCTTTGTTCAAATTTATAAGCATAATATTTAAAATCTTACCATAAAGCTGGTTTTCTGAATCAGCAAAACTCCAGAAGAGAGAAACAATCTATGCGGTTTCGTTACCAGACAGAATACAAAACCATCTCGAAGACCTAATTCCTGAAAATGCAAGAGTCAAACGATGCCAACAGATCCCACCACACGTACAAGAAGAAATAGTGCCAGTGCTAGTTAAATTCCTCCAAAGCTCAACGTGAGAGCAAGGGGCAGGAGGGCAGGCGGTCGGATGCAGGAAAGGAGGGTCATCCTCACGGACGAGAGAGGGCCGCAAAGGCGAGAGACAGGGCGGGCGTGGAGAAGGAAGGAGGTGCTGGTCCAAGGCTGAGGAGGACTGAGCACTTTAGGGAGCAGGAGAGGGAGAGCCAGTCTGGCGGTGAGGAACCTCAGGGACACGGCGCAGGGCGCCTGCTGAGCCTCAGCTTTGCAAAGGAGGAGAAGGTCCTCTGGAGCGAAGGCAGGGGTGAGGCACAGGGAGCTCTGGCTTGGGGGGTACGTGGGGCTGGCACTTGGCAGGCTCGTCCCTGCAGAGGGGATGTGAGCTGCCCACAGGGACGTGCAGGGACACCCACGGGGTGAGCGCGTCCCGCCCACCTCCACCTCCGGCCTGGCTTCCCAGCAGCTTCCGCGGCCAGTTGAAGAGCTGCCCTCAGTTCTCATCCAGCAGCATCAGCAAGTAGGTCTGGGATCCTGTGAGCGGGAACCGCTTCCTCCTTTTTCAAAATGACTGATGAAAGTCACATGGGGAGGAGACGCTAACGGCCTGACTCGGGTGCCGCGTGTTTCCCAGGGAAGTTCTCATCTGTAACTCCCTCCCCGCCGTCCGCTTAACCTGCCTTAGCTCCCTCCCAGAGAGCACCGAGCTGCCCCTGGACCACCGCGGTCGCTGGGGGGCGATCTCAAGGCTGCTGCTCTCGAGCGAGCGGTGTTCGCTCAACTTCTCTTTGCGTCCAGCCGGCTCTTCCCGGGAGCGGATCGCCCGGGTTCCTGAACACCAGGACCGCAGACGTGCCTCTGAGGGCTGCCTCGGGCTCTGGGCAGGGGCCTGCCAAGTGGGCTTTCCGCACAGTGAGTTAGGAGGGAAGGGGCCTCACAGGAACCCAATCGCAGCCACTCCCTGGATGGGCTCTCAGACTGGGTTGGGGATTCTCCAGGGCCGGAGTGAGCCCAGGAATCTGCATTTCCAACAGGCTCTTGCATGGGATAGCTGCTGCTGGCCGGGGGCCAGTCATCCCCCCCACCCCCACCGCGTCTCTGTTCCCCTCCACGAGATTCCCCACACCGTGATCTTACATGGGTGGCGGCCAGGCTCCAGGGGGTGAAATCGGATTCTTTACAACCCCGTACATCAGATCTTGTGCCACTGCTCCAGATCCGTGCCCACAAGCAAACAAGACTGTGTGTGTGTGTGTGTGTGTGTGCGTGTGTGTGTGCATGCACACGGGCACACATGTTCTCTGCCCAAGACTTTTAGAAACGATGCCCTCAGAATTCCCACCTAAGTGTGCAGCCTAAACTTGTAATCACTAAGGAATTTGGGGGTTCTGGGGAGGGTCATCGTAACAGTTTGTTGAAATCACTGTGACGACCACGCTCAGTAACGCTTGTGCTCCCTCAGGAATCTGAACCATCACATTAAGAAGGGACTCTCCGCCAGCAGTGGGTACCCACAGCATGCTAGTGTGCGCGGGGGTCACCGTCCAGTCCAGAGGAGGACGCCCAGGAAGGGCCGCACGTGGAGAGACATGGGGTGGAACGTGTGAAAACACTCGCAGTGACCTTGGGTCGGAGAGCGGTTCGTCTTCTTTTCTCTCTGATAACGGCATTTTAACGAAAGCTAATGACGACATCTGCAAACGTGTCCTCATGAAAATGCACATCTGTCTTCTGACATCGTAGACACTGGGCTGGGAGAGATGGGGCAGGAGGGGCCGACCGCCCAGGCGACCCCCACGGGGCCTTCTACCTGCCCGCAGCCTGTCCAGCCCCTGCCCTGACCGCCCCCTCCCTCCCGCCTCTTCTCGCTGGAAGGCTCAGCACCGAGAGCCTCAAGGGCTGCCCAAGGAGCTGACGTTCCGGTTTCTCTCTGACCCAGCCGGCCACCGCTGTGACCCAGAGAGCCCAACCAGAGAGCACAGCAGAGGCCCCATAAAACACACGCCCGTGTACCGGTGCACATGCACACACACACGTGCACTGAACTGCCCTCCTCGGCAGAGGGCAGCTGGGGAGGCTGAGTCCTGTCTGTTTCCCTCCGCATCACAGCTCTGTGGGCGGAGCCCAGACGGCGCACCTGAGGCCCGGGGGCAGGGTCGTGTCATGGGGCCCGGCTACTTGGGAACAGGTTTGGGTGATGCTGTAAGAAACAATTCTTCAGGGTCCTTGGGTGGCCCAGTCATTAAGCGTCTGCCTTCGGCTCAGGTCATGATCTCGGGGTCCTGGGATTGAGCCCCGCATCGGGCTCCCTGCTCAGCGGGGAGCCTGCTTCTGCCTCTCCCACTCCCCCTGCTGCGTTCCCTCTTTCGCTGTGTCACTCTGTCAAATAAATAAAACCTTGAAAAAAATTTTTTTTCACCACTAAGCCAGAGCTACAGAGAATCATGTGAGATCAGGTCTTTGCTTTGATCGAGGACCAGAAAATCCGTGCCCAGGGGCTTGGCTAAGAACAGTCGTGGTGCTTCTCTCAGCCTGACTGTGAGCCTCGATTTCTGTGTGGTGCCTCTCAGATCTTCGAATGTTTCCCTCCCGCATGCTCTCCCAGACCTGCGCTTCTGGGGGCCCCACAGTTGGCTCATCCGTCTGTCCACCATCTACACGTAATACGGCAGGTGTTAAGTATTAAACAACATAAACAACCCTCATGTCTATGTGCAGTGCTATGTTTTTTTTTAAGGTTTTACTTATTTATTTGAGGGATAGTGAAAGTCCTAGTGAGGGGAGGGGCAGAGAGAGAGGAGACGCAGGCTCGCCGCTGAGCAGGGAGCCCCACGCTGGGCTCAATCCCAGGACCCCGGGATCACAACCTGAGCAGAAGGTAGAGGCTTCACCAGCTGAGCCCCCCCAGGTGCCCCCGTCTATGGTCCCCGTTCAAAGGGCTCCCTTGGGTCCTTCATCAGAGACTTCTGCTCACCACAAGTGTAAGGATTTCATACTCAGCATCTTGGGGCGTCTGCGCTTTGGGTAAGGAAGGGCATACGGGCTGTTAGGATGGTCACCGAGACACCAGCCCGGGGGGACCAAGGGAAGACAGAGCTGTACAGAAGAGGTTTCCAAGTACCAAACAGAGAGACAGTGGGGCCCCCAGTGTGGGGCAAGTGCGTCCAGCACGTCAGGAGGCTTGTCTGGCAACAGCCACGGGAAGACGAGGCGCCACGTCATCCCGGCTGTCGGGACAGAGCGGGGACGGATGGCCTGAGTCACCAGAGGGGAGGCAGGCTCCCTCCAAGGAAGTGGAGAAGTCAGGACGCGGGTCACCGGAACGCCTCTCTGCAGCAGAGACCCCCAGTCATCTGTCCCCCAGACTGAAGCCTCCACGCCCTCCATCCTGCCCTCCGTTCACACCAGTGCCCTCAGCTGCCTCCACGTCCTGCTCGCTGGCCTCTGTCACAGTGTGGCGGGAAGATGGGGGCCACGCTTTGACGCCCCCAGCCACAGCAGCTACAAACCTGCACACCCGTGCATGCATTTCCCCAGGGGTGCGCGTGTGCATGCACACAGGTCGACACACACGTGTGTGCACAAGAGCACACTCCTTTGAAGGCGACGACATAATCCCAAATAAGGAGGAATGTGCTCCTCGTCCCTGTCGGGGGGCCTCGTGGAGAATAAGATCATGACAGGATCCCTCCTGCTTCAAGAGTTTCGGAGCCTAAACTGTCTGCTTTCTGAGGCAAAGCTGTCGCGTTAGCAGAAGGGAATTGGGGCTGACATTTATTTGGCTGGACAGAGTGTTAGGAGCTTTACAGGTAGTCTGTCATTTCATCCTTAAAGGAACCCTATAGGACAGCTTATATTATCATCCTCATTTTATAGATGGACTCACCAAGGCATAAAAGGCTTAAGTAGCTCCTAAGGTCATGAGACTTGAAGAGGCGGGGCCTCGCCGCGATGCCTGGCGGGCCGGGCACAGCGCCACGCGGTCTCCTCAAGCTCCTGGAGGCCCGCCCGTCACTTCCCGGCACAGTCTTTCCATCCGTCCAACATGACCTATGCAGGGACAAACTGCACCCTCTTGTTTGATTTGCGTTTGAGACAGAAAGAGATGCGCACCGCTTTCTATTTCAGAAGTTCCCACACTGGCGGGCAATGTTTTAAACTCTATTCCCCGTGAGCTCAAGCAAGGGAACTCGAGTTCTGAATGATGGACATGACCTCCAGGCCCTGCTCCCTGCTTCGTGTCTGGGGGCAGGAGTGAGGGGGGCACGGGAGCCCTGCCGAAGCCGCCCCCATGGAGGGGCACGTGTTTGTGGGTAACAGAGGGATGAGCCCATATCACCCTTTCCAAACACAGCCTTCGGGTATTTTTGAATCAAAAAGTCATTGGGAGCGGCACCTGGGTGGCTCAGTGGTTTAAGCCTCTGCCTTCGGCTCAGGTCATGATCTCAGGGTCCTGGGATCGAGCCCCGCATCGGGCTCTCTGCTCAGCAGGGAGCCTGCTTCCCTCTCTCTCTCTCTCTGCCTGCCTCTCTGCCTACTTGTGATCTCTCTCTGTCAAATAAATAAATAAAAATCTTAAAAAAAAAAAAGTTATCGGGATCCTGCATTTGCCCTGTGACAAATAGATCGTTGGTGGCTGGTGAGGGCCAGGCCCGATGCTAGACTCTGAGGGCTCAGCAGCTAATGAAAAGTAGCCAAGGCCATGACCGGCCATGATCCAATCCTGTTCCAGGCTGTCGTAGGAGGTAAACACAGAGAGAGCGCAGCAGATAGCAAAGACAGACGTATGCCCAGGTCAAGTGTAAAAGGGACCACAGACATCCAGGCCAGGAAACTGAGAAGGAAACTGAGAGCGCTGCTGATCTGGGGTCGGGGGAGCATGGCCTGTGGCCCAGGGGCATTCTGGAGCTCAGCACCACTGAGCACGGTGGAGACACACTCAGAGCCCAGGCAACACCAAACCCGGGGCCCCAAGTCCTTGTCTCTGACCCAGGGAAACGTTCTAGACAATAAGAAAATTTACAGATAGGAACCTGGTATGGAAGAGACTCAAAACCAAACCGACCCGAGTGACGCTCGATCCCACAGTGTTGGATCGAGTGTTGGAATGATTTATTTCCGCGTAGCTGATGGGCCCAGACCCTGGGCATTCTGCCGAGATGGGCTTGAGAGTGTACATAAAATTACCTTTTCAAGTCCTACTATGGCATTTACCTCCATTTTTGCATTTTCAGAAGGAGAACTTCACCTGATATCTCCGGGCTTTTTCACCAGGATGAAATCAGATCACACGTACGGAGCAAGGCACAGGCAGGCTGAGGGGTGCTGGCTAAGCACGGCAGTAGTCACATGCCACAGCCCGCAGGCCGCAGGGCCTCGCCATCCACATGGGCGGCAGATAGGCTTACGGCCCGGGCACCCACGGCGGGGCCCAGGGATACACATCTCCCAGGTCACGAAGCCTGGGGTGGCGAGGCCCACCGCCCGTCACGTCCGCTTGTAGGTGGCGGGATGCTTGAGCTCTTCGTTTGAAATTGATTTCCCCAGCCCATTTCAACAAGGAGAGATAGAAAAGTGAATTGAAATATTTCTGGCTCTGAGTGCTTTCGAATTGCTGAATATCCTGAGAAAATAAAAACACAGAGACAGCCACATGCCCCACAGCACGGAGGGTCCCAGGGCTCCGTCTTCACAGGAGGGTGTGGATAATGGTGCGTCAGATGAGTTTCCCGTGAAACGGGGTCTCCTCCACCACCTAGCTGGAGGGTTACTGAGACTCAGGTCTCGTTTCTCAGACTGCGCACACATCTGGGAAGCAAGGTCTCAGCAGGGCTTGCAATCGCTCAACGACTTGTCAGAAGCAGAAGTCACCGAGCGCGCGGGAGTGCCAGAATCAGACAGGCCGGAGTCTAAGGTGGCCTGTGGTAACGGAGCAGAGAGGAGCAGCACGCGTCTGAGGGCTGACGTCTGCAAGCTGCAGAGGGCGATCCCCTAACTGGGGACAGCCCAGAGCGGAGCCTGCCTGTGGAAGATGGGGCTTCGTGAGCCCAGTGCTCAGAAAAGTGTTACCGTCTTGTGGGAACCAGCCCTGGCCTGTTCTTCAGAAATCACTTTTAAATCTTCATATTTTGCTGAAGTACTGGAAGGGGACTGTTGTGTCTTGAAGACGACGGTTTTACTTGTCTCCAGGTTCTCACTGATTCTAACTGTAGAATGAAAACCAGCGGTGGTCCAACCTTATCCTTGTTTTATAAAGAGAAAGAAACCAATCATGGAAGCAAAACTACACAGAGCACTAGAAAATATTCCACAAATGAATGCACGCCGTCTTTTGAGAAGCATCATTTCTATCGCCGGGGCTAAGTATTCACGGGTGCGTCATGACCCAGCCCTGAGGACCCCCAGAATCGGAGGGGGAGGAGAAGGCCAGGAAACCAGAGTGGGTAGTGTCCCGGGAGCTTCTCCGAGTCGCAGGGACTCCCCGCGGCATGCAGGGGACAGCTCTGCCTGGCACGGTCACACTGAGCCTCTGCTGTCCTGACGTGTCCCAGAGCCTGGAGGGTGGGGACAACGGTCATCTATGGATGTCCCGTGATGTTCTCCTGCAACAAGGAACTGGCCCGAATCTGATTCCCTGGATACGGCGACCTGTCCAAAACGGCGGACCGCAGAGCCACTAGTCTCGCTGTGGGTCCCCAGCACCCGTCCTTCCGGCGCCAAGTGTGGGTACCAGAGACCGGGAGCCCAGGCACATGTGCACTCTCCCCACAGCGGGAGCATGGTGAGAGGGGCCTGGTGTGACTCGGCGATGGGGCTGACCTCCGACGGACACTCGAACCGACTGCCCCTGGTCGGGGAGGTATGTCCCAGCTCAGGAGGCTCTGGGCAAGCTGAAGGATCCCTGATCCCCGGGAAGAGTCGGGCTTCCCCGTTTCACCCTGGTCCTCTGAGCATGTCTGTGGAGATGGGCAGGGGCGGACATCGCAGCCCAGGCCCCGAGACAGGTGCTCCCTCTCCAGAAGATGAGCCTTTCCTCCATGTCTCCTCTGATTTGGGGAACAAAGAGGTCAGGGTGACTTAGCAGGGCCTTGGATAAAGACACGGTCAGCATTTTCATGAACTTGGCTCAAAGGTAACCCAATGCAGGGACGAGACAGCAAGACCTATTTTAATTTGGTCTCAGGGACCAAAGAGGACAAGTTCAGCCCTTTTGTTAGAGTGTAAAAAAAGAAGGGACACTTTCTGCAGGATTCGGAGCCTTCTAGCAAGCAAAGGTGGGAAAGATCTACGCGAGCAGTGGCTGTGAGGAGAGAGGGTGACGTTGGCCGATGAGGAGAGTAGCTGTGCTGCGGCAGACAATGCAAGGTCTGCCGGACCCCGTCCCCTGCGCCACGCTCCCGGGTCCCCTGCGTGTTCTCAGCCCCGGGCACCCCTGTCTGCTTCCTCTCTGGAGAGCGCTCATGTTTCTGAGGACAGAGCCAGGGGACGTCATTTCCCTCTCGGTCTCACCACCGTGCCTCGGGCCTGTAAGGCAGGACTGCAGGACTGAAGTCTTCCCTCCCGAGGCTGAGATGGGCTGTTGTGCCTTGTTTCACCGGCTGTAACACTGGAAAGGCACCAGACACTCTCCGCGGGAGGGAGCAGGTTACTATTTCACTGCTCAGTCCACAGACCGGAAGTGAAGCAAAGGTCTCTGCGTGTCCTCCCGACTTTGAGAGTCTGAGGGTCAGACAAGCGCCTGCAACAGCCTGTGGACGGAGCAAGTGAGGGACGAAGCAGTGTCAGCTGCTCACGGTCCCCTTCCCTTCTCGGAACCTGATCGATGAACTAACAAAGTTCATGCCTTAGACTATCGGTGATGGCGGAGACAATGGTACTGGAAAAGTGTGACAGGCTGGTTCACAGCCAATTTTAAGATTTGTCTGAGAAATTTTTAAAGATTTTGTTTAATTGAGAGAGAGAGAGAGAACACGTACACGAGCTGGGGGAGGACCGGAGGGGAGGGATGGAATCTCAAGCAGCCCCTGGCCGAGCGTGCAGCCCAGTGTGGGGCTCAACCTCCCACCCCTGAGACTGAGACCTGAGCTGAACCCAAGAGGCGGACCCTTAGCCAACTGAGCCACCCCGGCACCCCTAAGATTTGTCTGAGAAATGCTAATTGTGAATCACATCAATGTTTTCACTTGAGCAAAAAGCATTATCCCCAGACATTGCCTGGTGCATAGTGGAGAGTTTAGAACATAGCTCTAAGCCAGATTTTTTTTTTTAATTATTTATTTGACAGGCAGAGATCACAAGGAGGCAGAGAGGCAAGCAGAGGGAGAGGAGGAACCAGGCTCCCTGCTGAAGCAGAGATGCGGGGCTCGATCCCAGGATCCCGGGATCACGACCTGAGCCGAAGGCAGAGGCCTTAACCCACTGAGCCACCCAGGCGCCAATTTTTTTTTTTTTAAGATTTTATTTATTTATTTGACAGACAGAGATCACAAGGAGGCAGAGAGGCAGGCAGAGAGAGTTGACCAGAATTCACTGCCTACTGGTCAATTGTTTCCTCAACACAGCCACTGGTAAGCTGGGGAACTAACCGTCCCCAGCTGAAGACGACACTCTACGGTCAATCCTTGACCATTGACCGTGTGCTCTCAGACTACTGGGGACGGCTGGAAGTCCCTCACACGTGGATCAAAAAAAAGCACATGTTAGGACGAAGCAGGACAAAGCCTCGACCTTCAAGGGGTCACGACATGAAGCGCTGCTTTGTCCATGAGGGGCCCCTTACTAGCCGCCCTTCAGGCTACTGTCCAGGGATGGCTATGAACATAGTTTTGTTCCTCCGTGTCCTGAGTGGGGACCATGGCAGCTTGTCTGGCCCCATCCCCAGCGAGGAGCCTGTATCCTTCTCTCTGTTTCGTAATTAGAGCCATTTGTCTGCCCTCTGTGTGCACAGAAGAGAATCCTATTTTTTCCTTAGAAAGCTCTTAATGTCAGAATTTAAATATGATTTCATTATTTTATTCTTAGTTAATGATGGGAAGTGTTCGTGTGGGTCAAGCACATTAGTGTTAACTGTCCAGACTTACTTTTTTTGTCAATCTTTGTTTTTCTCTATTTCTTTCATGTCTTTTATTAGAGCAACTATTAAGAATATTTGAGGGGTTTGAAGCGGCCGGGGGTGGGAGGTTGGGGGAACCAGGTGGTGGGTATTAGAGAGGGCTCGGATTGCACGGAGTACTGGGTGTGGTGCAAAAACAAGGAATACTGTTATGCTGAAAATTAAAAAAAAGTTGAATTCATTTTTACTTTAAAAAAAATCTTACTTGTATTCCTTTCTTTCTTTCTTTCTTTCTTTCTTTCTTTCTTTCTTTCTTTCTTTCTTTCTTTCTTTCTTTCTTTCTTTCTTTTTTTTCCAGTGCTCAAGATACATTCCTGGAAACCTATAAACTTCCAAGACTGAATCAGGAAGAAATGGACAACCTGAACGGACCAATATCTAGTAATGATATTGAAGCCGTGATCCAAAACCTCCCAAAAAACAAGAGTCCAGGATCTGACGGATTCCCTGGGGAATTCTACCAAACATTGAAAGAAGAAATAATACCTATTCCCCTGAAGCTGTTTCAAAAATAGAAACAGAAGGAAAACTTCCAGACATCTTCTATGAAGCCTGCATTACCCTGATCCCCACACCAGGCAAAGACCCCACCAAAAAGGAGAATTTCAGGCCTATATCCCTGATGATTATGGATGCTAAGATTCTCCACAAGATCCTAGCTAATAGGATCCAACAGTGCATTAAAAAGATTATCCACCATGACCAGATAGGATTTATCCATGGGATGCAAGGGTGGTTCAACATTCACAAATCAACCAGTGTGATAGAACAAATCAATAAGAGAAGAGAGAAGAACCACATGGTCCTCTCCATTGATGCAGATAAAGCATTTGACAAGATACAGCATCCGTTCCTGATTAAAATGCTTCAAAGTATAGGGATAGAGGGAACATTCCTCAACTTCATAAAATCTATCTATGAAAAACCCACAGCAAATATCATCCTCAATGGGAAAAAGCTTGCAGCCTTCCCGTTGAGATCAGGAACACGACAAGGATGCCCACTCTCACCACTCTTGTTCAACATAGTATTAGAAGTCCTAGCAACAGCAATCAGACAACAAAGAGAAATAAAAGGTATCCAAATTGGCAAAGAAGAAGTCAGACTCTCTTCGCAGATGACGTGTTCCTTCATGTGAAAAACCCAAAAGACTCCACCCCCAAACTACTAGAACTCATACAGCAATTCAGCAATGTGGCAGGATACAAAGTCAATGTACAGAAATCAGTGGCTTTCTTATACACTAACAATGAAAGAACAGAAAGGGAAATTAGAGAATTGATTCCATTTACTATAGCACCAATAACCATAAGATACCTGGGAATAAACCTAACCAAAGAGGTAAAGGATCTGTACTCGAGGAACTACAGAACACTCATGAAAGAGATTGAGGAAGACACAAAAGATGGAAGACCATTCCATGCTCTTGGATGGGAAGAATAAACATTGTTAACATGTCTGTACTGCCCAGAGCAATCTATACTTTCAATGCCATCCCATTTTTACTTTTTCTTTATTCATTAGATTCTTACTTTATGCAAGTGCCCATTTTGTTTACTTTTTTTTTACTTAAATATATAACTGTCTATATTATGCTTAATTATTAAACCAGGAATTCACAAAGTTGAAATCTTATATCTTTTTGAAAATTTGTTTGTTTTCTAAATATCAGATAAAATTGAATATTGTGTTTCTACATTTGAAAAATTTACCTGTCACTCTTTATCAGACTATAGTATGTCTGGCTCTAGCTGAGAATGTTCTTGCAGTGAACTAACTTTATCGATTCAGTCATGCCTATGGTCTAGTTCTTATGGCATTAAAATGACAAAGCTATCGACTGTCATGTGAAATTCTCCTTTTGACATGCCTTTTCTAGTCATTTCCAGTGCAACTTGCATAAAATTCTTGTGCTTTCTGGGTGAATTTCAGTATATGACCTCATAACAAATTTTTTGAGTGAGACCATTTGACCAAACCACCAACTGTATCACGGTGTTTTCACGTAAGCTTCTATTTCTCGTCCCCAGCACAATCCACAATACTTTGAGTGACTTTCATTTCAATAATCTCAAACAACAAAACTAGACTTTATCACATCTTCACTTGGAGGGAAAGGAGAAACCAGTTCAGTGCACGAGCTCCTCAGAGCCCCTCGCTGAGGTAGATGGATGGGAGAAGGCAGGCCAGGCCTTTCAGGGACATCCAGAGCCCCTGTTCTCTGCTCTCCCTCGGGGACAGGTGGCCCACCTCGGGCAGAAGCTCCGAGCTACCTGCCGGGACACGGGGTGGACCCATGAGTCCGGCATGCGCATGGCCCGGATGCACCAGGGCCCCGCAGTGCCCACCACCAGGGGAGGTGTGAGAAGTGACCTACCCCCACCGCAGGACACGGAGCACTCGGACCGAATGACGGCCCACAGGTAGCGAGGCTGGCCGCCCGGCCGCTTCTCCCCCCGCAGCCGAGGCACAGAGTACTCCCAGGCGATGCCCGGGTTCCTTCCCTGAAACAGGAGCTGGAAAACAAAAACAAAAACAAAAACAAAAAAAGAAAGAAAAAGGGGGGGTAGAACAAGTTAAAGTGGAACTGACAAATCAAAGCTAATTTGTAAATAATACATAAACAACAACATCAACAGTAAGCACGGTACAATGAGAAACCCTGCCCATCCTCCAAAATCCGTAGGAACTCTCTAAACGGAAGTGAACTGTCAGCAGGAACCAAGCACATTAGGAAAAACGTGGACATTTGACTCCTGGACTTCACATGTAGTACCGGCCTCCACGCGCGCCTTCGGACGCCTCTGCAGCCCAGCTCAAGTATTTGGTTACTCCCCCGCTGTTTCCTGGAACCCCCCACAAGTCCCGTCCTTCTGACCGAATCAGAAAGCGCTGCCTATAGATCACTGTCCCACTTCCTAGTGAGTCCAAGCAACCCAGGCCTCCTGAGTGGGTATCAGTGAGACCGGCTGCTAAGTTCCTTCGCCGACTGGCATGTACCGTGCAGTTCCAGGAGAACATGATTCATCAGTAAAGACCTCTCAGGTTGCGCCTGTCCGTGACCTATAGTTTAGCACCTCCCATTTGAACGCTTCCCTTCTTAGCTTGAAACCCAGTCGTATGGACCCTCCAATTCTCACTCACGAATGCCTCAGATCCACTGATCTCAGTGAGAAGCCTTCTTATTTTGGAGCCTCACCATTAATCCGTTGATAGAAATCCCATCTCTGAGTCTTAGAGCCTTTAGCGGGTCCTCATGTGATGTGCCCACGGGCAAAGACACTGGCCCCTCCCTGACAACACAGCTCAAGTCCTAGTTGCTGAAGGTGTTGGAGGACAGGGGCGAGCCCTGGCGAGGGGCGACACGGCCGGGTACTGCGCTGCTCTCCTGCCAGATATCCTGAGCCTCTGCCACTCTTCTCCCATCCCGAGACGCTCCCAACAAGCCATGTTCCTCTTCACATTTGCCTTATCTTTCCTGTGTGGTTATTCCAGCTGAAGTCCGAGATGGCGGGAGAAATAACCAGAGCAGGCATTCAGGAGGAAGAGCAGAGGGGAGGGTCTGAAGGGACGGGACACGGGCAGATGCGGCCGCCCCAGACGGTCCCGGGGAGCATCTCCCGGGAAGATATGAGAGGACAGGAGGGGCTGCCTGGCCCCCAGAGCAGGTGGGGGCATCTGGTTGGCTCATGTCTGCATACCCAGTTGGGGGCTGAGGGGGCTGCTTTTGGGCCAAGTGCTTTCATCTTGCATAGAAATACAAAAATGTAAGGGGCTCTGCAGTACTGACCCCCGACCACCTCTACCTGCTCAGTCCCATGGGGCAGACCATGGTGCAGGGAGCGCCTATCTGCAGTTTGTGAGCCTCTGTGGCCGTGGGTGGGGAGCAGGAGGGCGGTGGGTCGGGAGGCTCTTGCGAGACCCCTCCCTGCACACTGGGCCCACGTGAGGGCACAGCGGGGGCCCTGCTCATCTTGCTCCCACTTCACAGGATTTGGTGCAATGCTGATCCCACCCCAAAGAGAGGTGCAGGCAGAGTCCCCTGAGTGTGCCAGCTTCTCACAGCCAGAGAGCTTGCAGGACCAGGGCAGACTTTTGTAAAAATCCACTAATAAGGAACCCTGAGCAGGAGCTGCGTGATGGACATAAGTACAAATGTGAGGAGGCCCCAGAAAGAGAACGAGTCCACGGCCCCAGGGCATCCATCAGTGCCGTTTCTGAGACGCCCTCAAATTATAAACCTCTTTCTGTGCATTTAAAACTATACCAATGGCCCTCAGTCCCCACCAACGCCAGAAGGACCCCCACACCCCAGCCCGAAGGTGAGAGGCTGGAGTCTACCTCCACAACCAGGGTTTCGTTGGTTGGCCCAGACGAGGTCAAGCTCTCCGGTTCGTGGGAGGACCGTCTGTAGTCGAACGTGGTGCCTGAAAACTTGTATCGGCCGGGCCAGTCCACCGTCCAGTGTCCGTTCAGGTAGTATTTTCGGAGGGTGTTGCGCACAGAGATGTAGGAGGTAGACACGTTCACTTCGCGGATGCGGATACTCCGGGCTCCGGGAGGAATGGTGACCATCTGATAATATTCTACAGGGAAGGGAACAGGAGAGAGAGAATGTGCTGTCTCTCTCAGCACACCGAGCCGAAATCCCTACGCACCTGGGGTTCCCCACCACGAAAACCTGAGGATCCACATTGGGAACCAGGAGGAACTCTGGTGTGGCAGTCAGTTCCATTAGTTCTTTAAGTGAATTCTTCCCTTTCCTTTTTTTTTTTTTTTTTTTAACTGGAGCAGAACTATTATTATTTTCACTAGTAGTAACCTAACAACGACTTCCCATCCAAAGGAAAGGCTTGACAAGCAAAGCAGGGATGGAGAGTGTGTAGGTCTTTGCAGGACCCTTTGCTGCTGTTTCCACTGCACCTCAAGGGTTTCCCACCAGGAAGTTCCACTCGTATCTTCTCTGCTCAACACCGGCCCGCAGCTCCGCGTACTCACGGTTGGCGCCATGGGGGTTGGCGTAGAGCCCCTTGTGCGTCGTGCAGTCTGAATTATTGCCCCTGCACACACCGCAGGAGTCTTCCACAGCGTCGGACCCAAGGACGTTGTCACATCCGACTCTCTGGGGGACCGAGGTCACACGTCATCCATGCAAGAGAAGACAAGAGCGAAGTCACCAACCTCCAGTGAGAAACCTCCCCATAAGAGCAGGACATTTCACTCACACAGGGTAGTTAACAAATACTTATTGGATACCAAATATGTGCACAGCGAGACTGTAACTCGACTCTTGGGTCCAAAGGAAGAGACACTGACATCTGTTCTCTTCAGTACTGCTACATGACCTCAGTATCTGGAGCCCTCAGTGAAATCTCTCAGATTGTCATGTGGAGATAACAGTGCGTTTCAGACTGACACAAAGCTCTTAGTAAATGACAAGCAGTGTGTCCACAGGAGGGTCCACTGGACCCTGCCACTATGCCTCTATAGTGTCGTGTGTAATGCAGAGAAGTAACACATGCCACGTGGGATTATTCCCAGCAGTAAATTATGTAATTATGTAATTACTATCTTAGAACTTAAGGGGCTCTTTATGATGTCTATGGTACCTGCCAATGTTACACTTCCCAACAAAGAGTTTAGTATCTACAAGTAAAAAATTCAGAGATGAAGTAACTATAGCCAGCAATTCTTTGTTTGAAATCCTTAGGGCCAGATGCATTTCAGAACTCAGTGTTTTTGGATTTTAGGAAGGTAATTTACATATTATGCACATAATATGCAAGTCCCAGCAGGACCCAGGGCAGTGCCCATAATAAAACACATAAATGATGTTCCTATAGCAAAATGCGAACATGGTCACTCTAAGCGAACTAAATAAAACTGACAAATATTCTCACATCAGTTAAGGGCGGGTTTTGGCCAGCAAACAAATTCAGGGATGCTTACATTGTGCAGCCCAATACACTTTCTGTTTCATAGCTTTTGGGGTTTCAGAATTACACGTAAGGGATTGTGACACTGTATCGTTAAGAATACCTGAAAATAATGAAATATTTAACAAGTCAACTAGTAATTGGACCAAATGGACAGAGATCTGAACATGAACGCTGAAAGAGATCTGGATAGAATGGAGTCGATCTTCACCCAGTAAAACGGATGACAACGTGTGTCTCAGTGGCGGGCCCAGCTTTACCGGGTCTTCCAACTTAGAGAAATCTGAAATGAAGACCACGGTCTCGGACTGGTGGGTGCGCATACTGAATCAGTTCAAGGAAGAACCCATCCTTCACATGCAGTGTATTTGGTCGGGTAAGGCTTTAAATTTCTGCATATAATAGAATTCCTTCCCCGTCTCAACTTGGCATGGGGTGGTGAGCTCAGGGCTCTATGGTCACTTTGCCACCAAATCTTTCACAGCCTCTCTTCCAAGTCCCTCCACAAAAGAGACCCCTACAGGATGCAAAGTGGCCTCGGGGCTCAACGCTGCCCCGGTCTGCGTTGCTGCCCGTGCTGCTGCAGGCTGACCCCACTCTGCTCTTCCTCATTCCTGGGGCCTGTTCCTTCCTGATACAAGGATACAAACCCTCTGAGCACTCCTTCCCGTTTGTCACCTCCCTCGGCCCCCCGGCCCTGCCTGCCCTCGGGTACTCTGACACCTGAGTTGGGTCTTACAAACCCACTCCTTCTCGCAGGACCCTGTTCCCAGACTGCTCCCCCAGACTCCTCCAACTCACCCTTCCAGACTGAGCTCAGAAGCTCCCTTCTCCAAGGAGCCCCACAGATTCTCCGGGTCTGTATCTAGGAAGGAATCCGCTCTCCCCCATTCCCCGTCCTCTGCATGCACTTTGACTGCAACCAACCCCATGTGTCTCAGTGTGTCTTCCTATAGCATCCCCCACCCCCTCCCAGGCTGTGGGTCGGAGAGAAAGGGCGGGGTTCAGATGCCTGGTGTCTTTAGCCCCTCAGAGGATGCCCGGCACAGAGCAGACTGTCTGGACACGTGTGTTGAATGAATGAACGATCATTATTACCTCACATATCCCATCTATACAAACATTACGGCTATCCTCCGAGCATGGAGTCCCATCTTTGACTTTATTTGACAAAGAAAAGAAGAAATCAAATCCTTCTGCGATACAGTAGAGTTTGCATAAGTGCTGATCTTAAAAAGAAATACACACACAAACACAAATAAGAAAGAGACTTAAGCTCTGATCATTTCGCTCTAAATTTTAGATAGACTTTTTCGTTTTCTTTTATCCCCCATAAAATAACTCCCACACAACATTCATCACAAATACTTTTTTTTTTTTTTTTGTGGTGGTCTCATGAGGCTTGGGTTTTTTTCCTTTAATTTTTAATTTGTATAAGGCTTCACTATTAATTTTTTATTCTGTTTGTCCTTTCCTATCCTTGTGCGTTACCCAGTTGTTGGCACATAGTAGGCATTCAATAAATATTTGTTGACTTGAATACAACATAACTGTTCACTATTTTACTAGTATAATTAACTACTCTCTTGTAGAAATACAAAAAGGTCATTACAATTTAGTAGCAATATATAAAATTCTCAAAAATGTAATAAAAGAATAAAGTGATCACCAAATTTCTTAATAGCACATTTGATGAAATACATATTTTTGAACCGATAAAAGGGATAACTTTTAGATGAAATCTCCAGAAGATAACCAGAGGCTAATGTTTCCTATAAATACAATGATTGTCAAAACACATGAATACATGGAAAATGTAGGTATCATTGTACACTTAAGCATGGTGGATCAGGTTTACTTTCTCTCTTGATAATCTGTTTCATAGATTTTATGGTTTACATAATTAATATGAACTTTCATAGAAACTTTTCCCCTTCTTTCTTCTTGGTAAAGAACGGAAGAGTTGATGTTGAAAATATAGTCTTGCCTTAGGAATTTTCATGGGCTCAGACTCATCTACAAATATTTTCTTCACTATATAAGATGAAACCAATTGAATAACCCTAGGAATGGAGTTGAGTATGTGCCTCCACGATTAATGTGTTTATTTCCTGAGACCGTGAAGTCAGGAATAATACACATATGTTGACCTCAATTTCAAAGTTCTTTCTCTTTTTTTCTCCTGCCTACTTATTTCTCACTGGATCAAATTTTACTGAGTTTAAGAGTTCAAAACACAACCAAAAATGCTTTGTGTGAAACTGCTTTAAAGTTTTCCTTTGAGGCTGTACTGCCTTCGTAAAGCTCTCACCATGAAAACACTATGTCTGTTGGGCTGGAGAAGGATAAGATTGGGGAGATTCACGTATTTCTTAAGTGTTGCTTGGACAGTATTCCCAGTTTCAAAGAGCAAGATGACTAACTATTCTTTGAATTTCTCCTTAAATTATGCCAATTCAGCTACCAGGTTCAAGTTACTGTAATCTTAAGAATAATACATCTTTCTCTCAACCTGGAGAGTAAAATCAGACATAGGGTGCAAATAACCTTCTTGGTTTAAATCAAGACTTTTGAAAATAGTAGGCTTTAAAACTACCTAATTTTCCAAAAGATGTTGGACTTGCTCTGATTCTTTGACCATGATAACTGCTCAGTGGGTGAGATGCTGAGAGAAACATCACCATCACCTGCTGGGATGTGTAATGAGAAAACACTGATTCATGATCACTACACCATCTATTTTGAACGCTTCGTCACTTCTTTGAAGATCTCACTGTAGGGTGCACACCCTGGGGTGTCTTGTTAATTTCTAACCACACAGCTGGTCTAGTTTAGACCAGAAGCTGGTGGCCGTGGGGCAGGCGAAAAGCCTGGGTTAGTGACCTCACACAGCGGTACGGTCTATCCAAACAGCACACTTAAGATCACACCCGTCTAAAGAGTACAGGTAACAAAGCATGGGGTCGTTAGTAGAGGAGGGATTTAGGATTCACCTTCCACTTGGGTGTATGGCTTCCACGTGTAGCGCCATCCTCGGAAGCGCTTGTCATTGTACTCTGCACACTGCAGCGCACGGAAGTCAACGCTGTTGTGCGGACATTGCTGACTGTTGCAAAGCCTCAGCGTACGAGTCGATCCCTCACAAAACTTGCCTCCGTGCGATGGTCTGCAACAGGAAGAAACCCTGCGTTTAATAGCCACTCTCCCCTCGCTGGAAACTAGGCTTACTGGAGAGATGAGCAGATCCAGTTAAATGGCTCACAGTGACGAAGGAAGAAGTCTGCACCCCAATGGGACCATGACTTTTTTTTTTTTTTACCATCAACAGCATGATCCCTGTTCCTGACGTCACTAGGGCAAGTTACAATGTGGAAGTGGGTCTGCTTGCCACCTGTTCACTGCTGGTGCCCAGCAGCCCGGCACACCAGACAGAGGGCAGGGCTGAGACGGACATCCAAATCCATCACTTTGGCTGCTGTCCGCTTCCCTGCAGCCAGGCCAGGGCAGCAGATCAGCTCAGGAACAGTCACCTCCCACTGGCTGGTGCTAACAGCAAAGAGGCTCTCCTCGCTCCTAGAATCCATGTGGACCCAGCACAGAGAAGGCCTCCTCTCCATGCAAGGGATGCACTAGGCGTCACACATGAGAGACACCACCATGAGGCTGCAACAGGACTCATGTTTTAAACCAACTGAGGTGCGAAAGGAGGACTGGGACAGTCCCCCACCCCCTGCTCTGGGGACCGCCTCTGATGGTTGCCAAAGTAAATATATTGGATGAAAAACCAAACAAACATTTGGCTTTTTTTCACATAAAAAATTGTTCTTACCAGTTTCTTATTCATTTGTTTTCTCTATGCTTTCATGATTGATTTGCTTATTTAAGGGAGACTCTTGGAATTGCACATAAATGTGGTAAAAATCCATTTCCTGAGTATCACTGCAGGGTCTGTTTCCCTGTGCTGTGGTCAAATACTTCTTAGCATCTTAAGTTATACCAAAGAGACACCATTGTTTGAGAAATACTTGACTAAAATGACTTCCTTATTTAGCTATTCTTTTTTAAAAAATAATTCTAATACAGTTGACATACAGAGTAATATTCAGATGTGCAATAGAGGGGCTCCACACTTCTACACATCACCTGGGGCTCGTCATGACGGAGCACGCTTTCTCCCCACCACCTGTTTCGCTTGTCCGCCATACACCTCCCCTCTGGTGACCGTTGGCATGTTAAGAGTCTGTTTCTTGCTTTGTCTCCTTACTTCTTTTATTTTTTCCCCTTTGTTGTTTGTTTCTTAAGTTCCGATAAGAGTGAAATCAGATGATATGACTCCCACTTAGCATAATGCCCTCCAGATCCATCCAGGGGGTCATACCTTCTCACTGATTCCTACAATACTATGTGACATACAGATCAGTATTACCATACGGATGCTGTTGGGAAGGTTCACAGCTTAGAAAGTGCTCGTGAGAAGGAAGTGCAGATGTGCTCACTTGGGATTTGTGCACAGGCGGTCTCTGTGAGACACCCCTCCTCCGCAGGTCCTGGAGCAAGGGGACCAGGAAGACCAGTCCGACCAGTGGCCATGGGTGGGCTTGGGGCCTTCATCACCATATTTGACACACTGTCCTCCACGGCACCACTAGAAGTCAAAAAAAGAAAAAAAAAAAAAAAAAGAAAGGTTGACATGACTCACGGACTGAGTCCAGGGCTTCCGTGACACTCAGCCCTGGGGAGTTCTGTAGGACATGAAGACACCAACATCCCACCTTTAGGCAGCACATCTTTTTCATTAACAAAAAGAAGTTAATGTAACTTCTTTTTTCTTTC
The DNA here is from genome assembly GCF_964662115.1 of Mustela nivalis. NCBI lineage: Eukaryota > Metazoa > Chordata > Mammalia > Carnivora > Mustelidae > Mustela > Mustela nivalis. The sequence goes on from NC_139022.1 coordinate 176,721,974, forward strand.
CAAACCTAACGTGGTTTTATAAATCCCCACAGAGGGAAGATCTAGAGAAGAATCCTTTTCTAACATCTGAGCTGCTGGAATTCAACACATTTAATTAAGGGGTGTTGCACAGACGTTCAGCCCCATGGTTGAGCTCTCCAGTGAGTGAACTCCAACCTTTCCTGGAACAACGTGCTTTTCATAGTTCTTTGAGAACAGACGGAGTCTCAGGCAGAAAAGTCCAGCTGGAGGTTCCATGTGACTCAACACCTGGTCATTTCTGGCCAGTACTCTGTGCCTTCACTCCCCAGCACCTGGGCTCAGAGACTGGAAGCCTGGAGGTTGCTAGCGGATGCATGTCAGAGGCCAGACGGCTTCCCATGGAGATAAAACAACTCGCACAGGAGCTCCATCTGTCCCTACGAAGCTGGAGATGCTATCAGCTCTCCTTTCTCAAGAGGAGTGCCCATCAATGTTAGTTCATGCTAAAAACCATGGGTTTTCTTCATTGCCATCACACATAAAGGACACACAACATCTACTATTGTTCAGCCGTGCTGGTTTTCTACCCATGGCTTGGTGTAGATTTCAAGGATCTTCAGGCCGTCTATTGAGAGGAGAAAACAAACTTGCTTGTCCCTTGCTGCTGGCCTGCGTGGGGCAGCAGAACCAGCCTTAGCACTGGGCTGGAGGATGGGGTGAGGCCTCCTCTTGTCTGTCTCCAAGATTAGGGCCACCAGATTTGTTCTGGGTGAAAAAAATGGGGCTTTACAAAAGGAAAATAATAACACTTCCATTATTGATTTTGTTCAGTGAAAACACACCAAATTGCTGGCGTCTGACCATTGGTGCTACACAGAAATGGCAGTTACAAATAGTTTGATTAAATATCATTTAAGGAAGAAAAACTAAACATAAGTAGTGAGAACTAAAACCTTGTCCATTCAATTTTTTGATTCTTTCTGAAAAGCAAATAAATAAATATGTCTCTCTTTTGTTACCTCCTGGCTACACCCCAGGTGATCAAACAAAGTCCTGGAGTCCCCCTGACACCCTCAACTCAATGGGGGGGAATGCAGCTGTCAGCAAGGCATCTGCTCCCTGATGGCTTCATGAGTCCAGAGAGAGAGCTGGATCTGGAAAAAGCAGGGCCAGCTCCTGTGGACTTCATGCAGGGAGGGACAGAGAGGGACAAGGAGGGACAAGGACGGTGTCTGTTCTAATTGTTTTGTCCCATTTTACAAGAATCAACTGGTCAGAGCTTTCTGATACAAAGACAGAAAATGGGAACAAAGGAACCCACAAGATGAAAACTCAGAAAATGTTTTCAGGTTTTAAAGTCACTTGACATAATTCTTCCTCTCTGGTTATGATTACGCCAACAAGCTTGTTAAGTGGATTTTGCTTTTGGTATTTAAGGATTACTTTAAGGTAATTTGGTTTAATTTTGTTTTAAAGTGACACGAAATATTTACTTCTTAAAAATTTACAGTTTATTCTTTTTATTTTTAATGTAGAAAAATAATTATACAGATGAGTATACTCTTAACTTTGTAAGTGATAGCACACGACACATTCTTCCATTCTGTGTCTCCACGTCACAGTGTGTCTGGAGCTCACCCCTTGGAAGTGTGTAGACAGGTCTCTTATTCTGTATTTGGGGTTCTGCTCTCTTCATGGACATCTGCACGATTCCCTGTCTCCAACTGTCACAATTATTTCTGCCGTGAGCAGACTTGCCAAGGCAATTTCTGCTCTTTGTACTACAGTATCCTCAAATGACTATTCTTTTAAATATTATTAAAAAAAAACTTTCTGAAAATCTGAGGAGAAAGCACTGTCCCTTCTCCCATGGATGTTGGGGGAATGCATGGGTTTGTGCAGGCACAGACACACAAACATGTGAACTCACACACACAAATGACCTGGAGTAGAATTCCACACAGGTCACAGACCCATGAAGCCCATCGTGAGCAGGTCAGGGGAAGAGCCTGTGTTCCACCGAAACACCGGTTAAGTTTTTGAGGACCATCCCATGTTTCTCACCCTTTTATACGTTATTGAGGGACACTGGCTTTTGAGAGAAGGTTGTATTTTAGGACGCAAGATGGTGTGATGAATGCGTGTTTCTGCTATGATGCTATCCCCACAGTCTGCATGTCACACCTAAACCCAGCACACACAGGGAGCACCTTGATAAAATACAACAGTGGACTTGGGGATATGGGGAGAAAGGAGCCTCTGTATTAGTTCTGAGGCTGTGTGGCCTCAGGCAAGTTACTCGGAGGCTCTGAGTCTGCATGTTCCCCTGAGAACCTTAGGGATGGTCCAAACTACCAGAATAAATTGTTCCCAAAATGCAGTTCAATAAGACAGACCAAGTACCTAGCACCAAGTATAAGCATAATGTGGAATGGTTTAATACAACGTGGGACCCACAATTGTTAGAGAGCTCGAATCAGCTTTCATATATATTAGGCTGTAGTCTGAACCCCTTGTCCTGGATTCCCCATGGTGTGCTCACAAAGGACCTAAGTATCCTTTCCCTGGAAGGTTCCTGAGTGCACTAGGGGGTGCTGCAAGGGGCTCACCCTCACAGGGAGATTGTGAGGATTGAAAGTATGTCATGTACTAAGGATGGAATCTGATACCACAAGATGCAATGTAGTCCCATTTACCACCATGCACAAGCCTCAAAGGAAACACAGTGTAGAGAGAAATAGGCTCCCACACAGGAGAAAGGTACACAGAAACAGTATGGTTACTCCCAGTACACACCAACTGCTCTGGGATATCCAAAGTACTGAGATACTGACTGCCGGTAATATGCATGTCTAAATCGAAGAGCCAAAGAGACACACAAGAACCCATAATACAGGAAAATGCACAACTAACAGCAAAGGGACCTTTCACAGGAGCCTCCAATGCTGTCCCACCATGGCCACCATGCAGCCTCAGGGCAGAACACATCATTCCTGGGTAATTTTAGGCATATATTCTGGCTTAAGATGCACTAATTTTTTTTTATAATAAGGAAAGACACATCTTTGGAAATACAAGGGAAAACGGTTTAACAATACCAAGGACCATCAATGTAACTGTGCTTTCAGGGTAAATAAAATTTAAGCAGAATATATAGGTTATTCTGAGGAAGGCCCACAGCTCTGAAATCAGTCCTACAGGAAGCAGGTGATCAGAGAAGCACCCTGTGCCCTGCCGTGTGACCTGGAACTCAGGGGCAAGAGTGGGATGGTGGCCAATCTCTTGGAAAATGAGGATAATTTTGCAAATTATCACCTGAAGAGTAAATTTTAGATAATTATGTGCAGAAAGTGATCACGGGCAACTTAATACTGAGGCACATTCCCTGGCATCCTGCGACAATGGGCATTTCCACACCATGGTGCATCCCCATGTCCCTTTCTTCTTCTGAGAGTCTAAAAGCATTTTTATTCAATTTTGGGAGGTTATGAGTTATGTAAGTACTGCTGCTATATATGTGGAAGGATTTAATAACCCACTCCCACCCTCTCTGGGGGATTTCAAATAAAGCTCGAGAGGTGTGCAGGAGAAACAGTCTCTGGGCGTTCTTTTCACATAAGCATGAGCGCTCTCTTCACATCCTCAGTCAGTGTTGCAATAATTTAACCTGAAAGCATGAGATAGTACTGTTTGCTAGCATTTTAACCCTTGCTGCCCATGCTCACATTTAAATAGACTGAGGCTGTTATAAATTTGATTTGGAATCTAAGCTATTTAGAATCAAAGATATTTAGACATTTATCTCTTTCATATGCATTAGTGTCACTAAAAAGGTCACACACTAGGACGCCTCGGTAGCTCAGTCGCTTAAGCATCTGCCTTCGGCTTAGGCCATGATCCCAGAGTCCTGGGATCGAGTCCCACATCGGGCTCCTTGCTTGGTAGGGAGCCTGCTTCTCTCTCTTCCTCTGCCTGCATATGCATGTTCTCTCTCTCTCTCTCTGACAAATAAACAAACAAATAAAAATCTTAAATAAAAAGGTCACACACTAAGTGGCACAGAAATGGGTTCAGGGATCATTTGGGTCCAATATATCTCTATCTTTATCAATGGTCTTGTATTTTAAAAAGTAATGCAAAAGGAATCAGAATACTACTCTTGGAGGTTAAGGTAATTTATTTTTTAATTTCAACAATAAAATTATTCTCTTCCAGTGAGTAATAAATGCTCTTAATGTATTTCTTCTTAATATATTTCTTTCCCCCACCAAAGCCTCTGTGTCTTTAACAATACTATCTAACTCGGATTCTGTACATGGTTGAAATATGGGCAAGAGTTGAATGTTTCCCCTTATTAAACAGAGGTAGTCGCACCTGCTGCCTGGCATGTACATTTACTGATTGCAGATAGCCCATCAGTTACACCATCAGGAAAAGGGCAAAAGGAAGAAGGAGCTGCCTTCACAGTATCAATATAAATTAAACACCATCTTCTGTCCTGGGGGTAGATTTGCACATGGAAACGAGGAACATGGGCTGACAAAATACCAATGCAGGAGGAGGGGAGATGCAAGGGTGGAACAGCTCTGACATCTGAACATGACTCTTGACCTAAGATTGGCTCCTTACCATGTCATGTCCACAAATAGTGCCTTCTGCTGCGGGCATAAACTTAGTCTCACATTTCCTTCCAATCCGGTGGCACCACAGGGCTTTACAAATATCCTACCAGAGAGAAAAGGTCATCACTATTACAGATGGTTCACAAATCTATAATAAAATATCACTGAAAAATTTAAGGGGAAAACAGCTGATATAAATTTAAAGCTGATAATAACTTAGCAGTATATAGAAAGAAGACCCAGAGACTCACGTTCTAGACGTGGTCCAACTTAATTCCACCCCCTGCAACTTTATTTATTCATATGTATTTTATCATAAATTTAACAAACTTATACTTTCTAAATTAAGAAGTAAAATATGCTTAATCCAGAAATTGCAGAAAACAAAAATTAAAATTAAAAAAACTAATAAAACCCAACATTTTATAATTCGTTCTTGACCCACCATTCACTAAGCTCTCCAAGTCTGAATGCTCATTTTCAGATTAAAGAGGATTATGTCTGGGGCACCTGGGTGGCTCAGTGGGTTAAAACCTCTGCCTTTGGCTCAGGTCATGATCCCAGGGTCCTGCGATCGAGCCCCGCATTGGGCTCTCTGCTCAGCAGGGAGCCTGCTTTCCCCTCTCTCTCTCTGACTGCCTCTCTGCCTACTTGTGATCTCTGTCTGTCAAATAAATAAATAAAATATTAAAAAAAAAGAGGATTATGTCTGATAGCCATTTGCATGTCTTGATTTGAGAAGTGTCTGTTCATATCTTCTGCCCATTTTTTGATATGTTTGCCTGTTTCGTGTGTGTTGAGTTTGAGGAGTTCATTATAGATCCTGGATATCAACTTTTTGTCTGTACTGTCATTTGCAAATATCTTCTCCCATTCCATGGGTTGCCTCTTTGTTTTTTTGACTGTTTCCTTTGCTGTGCAGAAGCTTTTGATTTTGATGAAGTCCCAAAAGTTTATTTTTGCTTTTGTTTCCTTTGCCTTTGGAGACATATCTTGAAAGAAGTTGCTGTGGCTGATATCGAAGAGATTACTGCCTATGTTCTCCTCTAGGATTCTGATGGATTCCTGTCTCACGTTGAGGTCTTTTATCCATTTTGAGTTTATCTTTGTGTATGGTGTAAGAGAATGGTCGAGTTTCATTCTTCTACATATAGCTGTCCAGTTTTCCCAGCACCATTTATTGAAGAGACTGTCTTTTTTCACTGTATATTTTTTCCTTTTGTCATAGATTAATTGACCATAGATTTGAGGGTCCATATCTGGGCTCTCTACTCTGTTCCACTGGTCTATATGTCTGTTTTTATGCCAGTACCATGCTGTCTTGGTGATCACAGCTTTTGTACTAAAGAGGATTATGAAAGTTTCTGGTTTGTCCATCCATCCATTCATCCATTCATCCATCTGTCTGTCCATCCATCTGTCTACCCACCCACTCACCCACCATCTGCAACCTTTGATGAAGACCTAGAATATGCCAGTTGCCTTGCTAGGAGGATGGTTCCCTAAGGAATACGACCCAGATCTACCCTCTGGGGCGTGGTCTAAGGGAGAGGCAAAATTGCTGTAAGTCACCATATGTTGCCTGTGGGAAGAGATGCTCCTATAGGAGGAAAGCACAAGGCTGGGTGAGCTTGTCGGAAGGCAAGGCAGGGACACCTAGGGAAGGGCTCATGGGAAAATTAGATCTCTGAGCCAACCCTGAGCTTGAGGGGTTTACTGGGGGAGACGAGATGGCATTCCAGGGAGAGGGAGCAAAGGATTTGTGCAAAGGAAAGAAGATGTGAAGGAAGAAAGCTGTGTGCAGAGTAAGGAAGACCCACACAGCTGGCAGGGCAGTAAAATGAAACATGACCTGAGGGTTATACACCATGAAAGTCTCTCCAAGTGCAAAGAATGAGCTTCCCTTTCCTTTCCTTCTGAGCCCAAAGGAACGTCTTACTGAACGGCAAGCAGCAGCACTCAGAACAGGATAGAAACTTCAAGAATGCTGGTGGCAGCTTGACTGCACGGGAGGAAAACATTTTGTAAATTATCTGCACAACTGTTCTGAATATTTGAACAAGCACTACATTATTTCCCAAGACATTTACTGGCTGTATCTCCTGGGTGATCTGTCTCGTAAAGAAAACCAACACAGCCACACGTCAACATCATTTTGCTTCAAAGATGGCTTTCCACTGCCTTTATGCTTCCACTCCCTGCTTCATGGTGCTGAAAGATGTGCTCACACAGAGCTGCTCTACATCGTTGTGAGTGATCTGTGGAAGGTGCTAATAATCAATATTCATTTTATTGTCTTCGAACTATTCTCGAATCTCCTCCCTATGCTTCCTAATTACATGTTTAGAAACTGAGGCCATACATGCATTTTCAGTCTGTATCTTTCTCATTCACAAATCAGCTTTGGGGAACTTGGTGGCAAGAAGGAAGCTTTTGATGTTTTACTTTGTGTATCGACTGTGTTTATTTTGAAGACGCAGGAGAACGGCCTATGGTTACGACTGCTGTAATGCTCTGTCTCATTTTCCTGTGAGTCCTCGAAGATCACTGGGCGTGACTGGGGCAACCGTGTCACGCCTCTCGTCGTGTTAATTGGCATGCTGACTTGGGGCCTCCGCTCCCCCAGAACCACGTTTAGGGATCAGAGCCATAAGAAGACCTCAAGGAATCTGTAAAAGCAGGGGCCTGAGTGTCTGTAACTCTCCTAAGAGACAACTGGAAAGCCCTGTTGGCTTGCAGGGCCACAACTTGATAGATCACCAGGATATAAATAAAGCTTCCTTGAAACTGGAGCTCATGGACCCAGGCTCAGTGTCTGGGTGGAAGCATGGCAGGAAGCATGGCAGATCAGAACCAGAGTCTGTACAGCACTGCAGGGTAGGCCTGCCTGCCCTTGGGTGGTGGCCCACAGACAGCAGCTGGCCAGAGGGCCTGCACCCCTTCAGGAGGCTGGGTGTGCACACAGAACAAGGATAGGCACGAATGGATGAATGGGTGAGAATGAAAGACGGGCCCCTTCCTGCGGTCAGGCCAGCTGGGAGATGGACACAGTGGTCCAGTAGAGGGACTGAGCTTCTGAGCAGATAGGCATATTGGTGTGGACTGGAAGGGAAGGTCTGGGGGAAGAGTCCCTTGTCCTCCTTGTGTGTTTGAGGATGGCAACACCTGCTCATGGACTTGTCCTGGGAGCTAAATGAAGTGGTTGTAGGTAAGATGTCCAGCTCAGGCCTGGTACCTGGGAGGCACTGAGCCAGCTCCAAGGGGTAAGGTGACTCCAGCCCACAGGCCGCTCTCTGCTGGGCTTCATGGCTATGCCCTTAAGGAGCCCGTGGTATGGATTCATGGGACAGTTTCAAAGATCAGCTGAGAGGATACAAAACAAATGATGTTTTAAAAAGTGAAATTATTTTTATGTATTTGTCACAGAGAGCTGGCTCAGTGCTGGTACCTAGCTGGCATTCAACACGTGTTCTGAGTCAGCTGAACATCTGTTCATTTGTTCCCAAGGAAACCCTGAACAGGATGAGTGGGGACATTTTTCATGTAAAAGGAAGTTAGTAATGGTAAGTGCAATGTTATCGTAAGAATATCGAAGATGAGGGCACCTGGGTGGCTCAGTGGGTTAAAGCCTCTGCCTTCGGCTCAGGTCATGATCTCAGGGTCCTCGGATCGAGCCCCGCATCGGGCTCTCTGCTCAACAGGGAACCTGCTTCCTCCTCTCTCTCTGCCTGCCTCTCTGCCTACTTGTAATCTCTGTCTGTCAAATACATAAATAAAATCTTAAAAAAAAAAAGAACATCTAAGACGATACAGGTGGCCACCTTACGTTTGAAAATATATATCTAGATCCTACTATTTAAAGTATTTCTTTTCATTTTTGAAGATTTATTTATTTATTTCAGAGAGAGAGAAAGAGAGAGAGAGAGAATGCGGACGAGCAGGAAGAAAGGAGGGAAGGGGGAGGGGGAGAGAACCCCAAGCAGACCCCCCACAGAGCTCAGAGCCCGTGTGGCCCTTAAGTATTTTCATAATATTCTTACATTGTAGTTTTCTGGAACATTCTGCAGAATGTAGATGAATGGGAGATACTATTAAAAGTGGCTTTTTTTTTTTTTAAGATTTTACTTATTTATTTGACAGAGAGAGACAGAGAGAGAGAGAGAGGGAACACAAGCAGGGAGAGTGAGAGAGGGAGAAGCAGGCTCCCTGCTGAGAAAAGAGCCCGTTGTGGGGCTTGATCCCAGGACCCTGAGCCAAAGACAGGCGCTTAGCGACTGAGCCACCCATGTGCCCCACAGGTGAGGGTTTTTAACTTTACTAAGGACAAAGCTCTCGAGCACAGGCTGCAGGCGATAGCTGCCCTGACAACTCGTGACCTGCGCAGTCTCCACCTGCCGCACGCCCCCCTGCACACTTCAGCCCATGCTGGAACCTGTTCAATCCCCAGGTCAGTTCTTCAGGCAGAAACAAATAACAGGAGTTAGAAGAGCCTTGAAATGTCATATAATCCATGTTACTGTTATTCAACATATCGAAAAGTATTTGAGACATTGGTATCCTAAAGATAAAACTGACATTTCATAAAAATGTGACACTCTACTCCAGAAAACAAATAGAAAATCCAGTTCCTCAAAAAATCAGATAATAAAATGACCATGAAATGACCAAACAACCAAAATTCAGTTTTACCCCCTTTTATCATACTTCAACTGAACTGCTAACTTCTAGACAATAATGTGCAATGATTGTATTAAATTAAACATTATTGTTGTATGTCATTACATTCTTAATTAAATTTCAGGGTCCTCTTGGAACAAAGACCCCATTAAATCATACGTCTAGGGCCAAGGAGCTGGAATGTAAGACATGCTGGGTGTGGGGGGAAGCTCCCAATCTCACAACAGTGCCCAGGACACTAAGGTGATCAAATTTCAAAGCAATTCTAGCAGTCTGCATTACAGACAGTGGGGTCAGACCGCCAAGCACAGATGATGCTGGCCAACAGAGCAGGCACCAGACGAAGACGCCGTGTTTGTAATAACTAATACTTCGGGAGAAAATTGCTGAAGTCCACACGGACAGCCCATGCTTGCTTTCATCCCTGCAGGGACGGAATCCAATCCTTAACGAAGGCGCTCGCTTTCCAGTCTGTCCTGTAATTTAAGAGCTGTGCTCATGAAGACCGATGTCAGGCATAGTGACTTGGTTGAGTTAGGTGTTCCCACCGAACACCCCAAATGAAACCAACATTTCCCCATGATTCTGCTGGAAATTTATTGGGAGATTTCCCGACAGTGAGTGCACTAACCCCAGAGCCGTATTCTCAATCTGTCGCTCCTAGACTCTCCGAAATACCGACCAAAAATGCCATCAGAAGGGATGTTATAATGGGATCTATAATTTATCACAATTATTAGTTTTTCAAGAAGTAGGGTGCTTTATCACTAGTTCCAATGATCACCCTAAAGGCATCAGTGGACAGAGAAAGCCGTGGCCATATGGGTGGGTGAATTTACACACAAGTATGTAAACACACATATACCAAACACACACCTGTCTGTCCAAGAGACAGATGCACATGAACTTGCATTATCTATTAACTTTTCCAGCTAAACAGCACATGGACTTGCAAGAGTCCAGGCACCTATCACGTGCTCAGCACATGCTCCCTGAGGAGCCCTTAGGGTTAGTCATCAGGTAATTTCCTGTTATTTATTTATTCATTTTTCAAAGAACTTTGTTTATTCATTTGAGAGAGAGAGAGACAGAGAGAGACCATGAGCAGGGGGAGCAGCAGAGGGAGAAGCAGGCCCCCCACTGAGCAGGGACCCCCCGATGCGGGGCTCGATCCCAAGACGCTGAGATCATGACCTGAGTCGAAGGCGGACACTTAACCGACCGAGCCACCCAGGCATCCTGCTTGTTATTTATTAATTTAACGTCTCCCGTCAGTAAGTTTCTGGATCTTTATACTTCAACCAGCAAAACAGACCCATTTTCATAAAACTTCAGAAGGAGTTCATTGAAAAAAATTCAATTTTATAACTGAAAATGTTCTGAGATGCTTAATTCACAGGGAAAATAATCTAAGTGCCCCAAATTTGAGATTCAGGGCCCTAGAGATTCTGGCCACATAAGTCATATTTTACTTAGAAAATCCATCAAGTTTATTCAAGTTGAAGAATGATTTTATATCATCGGGAATGAGCTGACACGACTGATTTTAAAGGATGCAATTTTTTTTTTTTTAACTGAAAAGGTATTTTCTCTCCTGTCCATGATGAAGTAACTGGTACCAGGCTTACTTTTCCGCACACAAAAACTGCATGAAACTTGACAAAATACATGGGCCAGCTCTTTTAGGCTTTGGACCAGGCAACACAGTCCTTGTCCCTGGAGACAGGGAAGTTTGCCAAGTGAGCGCCAACTTCGCTCCAACCATCTGGTTGGGAAGAATTTCCTGACATGGTGCAGCGAGGTGGACCCCAGCGCACACCGACAGTCTCCCTGTGTGGAGGACACCGAGAACAGAGCTGGAGCTTGCAGAAGGAGCTAGAACCTGCGGGATTCTGTGGAGCCGGGAAGGAAAAAGCCATGTTCAGTAGGAAGCCCCGGATGCCTGCCTAAGGATTCCCGTAGGTTCTTCCTCATCTGTGGGGTGAACGGGTGATACGCGGACACGCCAGTGGCCTAGCGCAGGGCAGAAGCTCTGGGCTGAGCGCTGACCGGCTGGATGACAGAGGCCATGCCGTGTTGGGAGACACTGGAGTTCTGGGCATATGTGACAGAGAAACCTCAGTGGAAAGCACGAAGTCCACGCCCCCAGCCCAGAGCACAGGCTTCGCCCTCCAGCGAAGGAAAAGTTGAATGAGAGGAGCCCTAAGGAAGAGCCAAACCAAGCCTCAAAGGATGAAGGGGTCACCTATTATAATAATACTCGACAAAATTTATATAACATGAAGTGATACTGCATTACAATACGCTACAAATAGACTCAAGGCTATGAAGGAAAAAGCTGACAGAATTAGTGGTAAAGAACAGGAAATTTCAGTGGAGATTAGAGAATATAACAAATCAGATCGTGTTTTTGGAACCAAACCTTAAAATAACCTAAATGTGGAGTTTGCTGAATTGTCTGAACAAATGGTAAGGAATGCCAGCAGACACAGATGATGATCGGCTTTTTAATCAGAAACAACGGAGAGCAGGTGAACATGGCAATGTCGCCGGAGAATGTGTATAGGAAAAGAAAGAGGCGGGGCACCTGGGTGGCTCAGTGGGTTAAGCCGCTGCCTTCAGCTCAGGTCATGATCCCAGAGTTCTGGGATCGAGTCCCACATCGGGCTCTCTGCTCAGCAGGGAGCCTGCTTCCTCCTCTCTCTCTCTGCCTGCCTCTCTGCCTACATGTAATCTCTCTCTGTCAAATAAATAAATAAAATCTTAAAAAAAAAAAAAAAAAAAGAAAGAGGCGCCTATATTCTCCAGAGCAACCACTAGAAATCAAGAGGAGGAAGTATAGCTAAGATGCAAATTGAGGCAAAAATCCAGAATTGTTAGAAGTTTAATGCAAAAGGAAATAGAGGAATAAAAAAGAAGTGTGACCAATGGGAGACTGAAGATAAAACCTATTGACACAATTCCCCATGTTAATACCATAAAAAAAATAAATAACTACATCCCTAGAAGTAGAAAATGCATTTCACAAAAGTCAACCCACTTTCGTGATAAAATCGCTCAGTGATCTAGGACCAGAAAGCAACTTTCTCATTTTGATAAAGGGTGACTGTAAAAACCAACAGCTAACATCATATTTTTGTTTGTTTTTAAAGATTTTATTTATCTATTTGACAAACAGAGATCACAGGTAGGCAGAGAGGCAGGCAGGGAGAGAGGAGGAAGCAGGCTCCACACTGAGCAGAGAGCCCGATGTGGGACTCGATCCCAGGACCCTGAGATCATGACCGGAGCCGAAGGCAGAGGCTTTAACCCACTGAGCCACCCAGGTGCCCCCCTATTCGTTTTTTTAAGTTAAGTTTTAGTTAACATACAGCGTTCTGTAAGTTTCAGATGTATGATATAGTGCTCAGCAAGTCCGCATGTGACTCTGTGTTCGTCACGGTAAGTGCGCCCTTAATCGCCATCCTGTCCCCACAATTCCCCCACCCTCGTCCCCTCCAGTAACCTTGGTTGTTCTCTATAGTGAAAAGTCTGTTTCTTGCTTTGTTTCTTTTTCCTTTACTTGCTTTTTTTCCCTCAAATTTCACATATGAACGAAATTATACGGTATTTGTACTTCTCTGACTCACTTCACATTGTCCCCTCTAGGTCCATCCCTGTCATTACAAATATTTCACTCGGCATTTATGAAGATCCAGAATAAGCAACCTGTATCGACAGTGACAGAAATCAGAACGATGGTCCCTTACCGGGGTGCGGAAGGCGCTGAATGGAAGAGGCATAAGGGAACTTTTTGGCTTTATGGAAGTGAGGACTGTCTTGGTCAGCATACTGGTTACATGGGTAAACACAGTTGTTAAAGTTCCAGCTGTACCCCTAAAATGAATCCATTTCACTGCATGCAAATATTTCCTCAGTTACAAAAGAGGTACTTCGTTTAGCTTCTTCCTATTTTTTCCAAATGGTGCCAGGGTACCATGGGTGATATGGTCCACAGTCACAGAGCAAAATAACGTGAAACCAGAGGTATGCTGTAGGAAAGCCCATCTTTGGGAAAAAAAATTAGTCCTATGTTCCCTGCCCTTAACAGATAGAAGAGTAACATTCAAGAACTACCTAGGGATTTCCCATGGAAAAGGAAACATTAGGAATACACGCTGATTTTACTGCTCCTGCTCCAAGCTGACATTACCCAGCTCAGGAGATAAGGATCCTGTCCTGGAACATGGTGGTGATTGGCCTTAGGGGGAAATCTTGAGTTTAGAAGAAAATAGATTATCTCATCAGATTTAAATTGGGAATATTCCTTGTACATTATGAAATGTTGGAGGTTTCCCGAGGATCATATTTTTGTCTACTTTCCTCTTGATTTCATTGCAAACTAGAATAAAAGAAATCTCAGAAATAGCTACTTTTATTTAATTGATGGTTAGCTTTCTTTGGGGTTCAGTCCGGCAAGCTCCCAGATCCCAGCCAGCCCTTGTGGCATGGGTGCGTGTCTCTGTGTCACACACAGAATTTATATCAGTCATGTCCCTGGACTCAGCGGCAGAGATGACACCTTCTACGAGAAACTTCTCTAGAAGCCCTGTTTTTGAAAAATTTAACAAGCATAGTTCTCTAGACAGACTGTTGCTCCCCAGTAAATTCTGCTTCTATCTGAAGTAGGTAAAGCAGGGCGGTGCTGTTTTCTTAACAGCATTTGAAAAAAAATGCAGAGCATTAATTTGCCAACTTACACCAAGAGGTTATTGCTGAGGTCCCACGTGATAAATCAGAAAGCAAGAGCGACCTAACAGGCCAAGTCAGTTCTCCAACGAAAACCGATACCCGCACCAGTAACCACCAGCATCCTCTTTGCCAGGAGAACATGTGTTTCCTGTTATCTAAGACCAGCCCTAGCTCACAGGATTTGACATTTGGTAGGTACCCAATAAACGCAGAATACATCAATGTCCGTCACACTGCATAAAACGGTTTTGTGAATCATACTGCACCGAGCATTTGCCAATAATCACTTGCCTTTTTAAAATCCAGCATGCAGAGCTTGGCTTTCTCTCCAAACTGCCACTTGCACTGAGTGTTGGCGTCGTATAACTCTCCCGGCAACTTCTCGGGGTACTGGTACTCCTTTACCGGCTTCGGCTGATCGGCGAGGCACAGCGCTTGGGCGGTGCTGAAACGCACAGGACGCAGGGCTGCTGGTGACTCTGCGAGACTTACCAGAGACGCACCTTCCGCGAGGCCAGGCTGTTCTGCAAGCTGACAACACTCCCCGCACAGAGAGGAGGGGGCCTTCTTCCCCCAGGGTCCCACAGGACATCTACCCCCACTCTATTTAAATACCGGGGCCACATTTCCCGAGACTGCTCAATGCATTTCACCTTTTCCAGGAAGGTGATTTGTTCTTCACGAGATTCCTCAAGCTTATCGTGGGGAAAAGTGAGACGGACTAGCTCAGCAGACGTTCAGCGTGAGAAGCACCGGCCGCCAACTTTGGGTCCATTCCTTGCCACGGACAATCAGAGGTTGGAAGTGGGAACTGTGTGAGACTAGCCCAACCCACCTATCTCAAAGACAGAGGTTTTCTTTCTTTCTTTTCCTCCTCTGTCCTTCTCTCCTCTCCCCGCCCCCACGTTCCTTCCCGGGGCCAGGGGCCACCTGCACACCAGCTCACAGCCTCCAGAGGTTCCCCTGGAGCACAGCAACAGTTCCCACCAGCAACACTCCACACAGGCTAATTTCTGACGAGGTTCCCAAGTCAAGAAGGAAATTAACTCTGCTTAAGTTCACTCGATGATGACTAAAGACCACATAATGATGCCTTCCTTCCACAAATAAGGCATTCCCTTCCCCAGCAGGGACAGGCATAGTTATAAATTTTGCATTCACAGGGAGGGCAAACAGCATTTGCACATAGCAACTAAATCTTGCTTGCAGATTTCAATAAGCCAGAAAAATCTCCTTTGCTTTTGCAAAACAGTGAATGACCGCAGACCTGCCACGGACCCCTGCACTTTTCTCTGTGGGGCTGCCCACCTTGACTGGCAACACTCTGGCCTCAGTCTGCACCATCCCATCTCAGATTCCACTGCCTTTGGGTCCACTCAGGCATGACTTCAATTCAGTCACCCACGAAACACAAGAGTGGCCCCGGCTACAGTAGATGGGACATCAGTTCTATGTAAAAGGAGGTCAGAAGCTTTTCAGAGCACACTGAGAAGTAGAGATTAAATCAACTGATGGGGAAGTGTGAAGAGCAGGAACTGGGTCACTGTGGATGTCCAACAGATGACCTGTCTGTCACGGCCACTATGATCATACCGCAAAGGGATATTTTTAAGTAAGGAAAAAAATGATGAAAAGCATAATTAGCATGTCAAGACACGATCTAGCAATTTTGGAATTCCATAGGACCTTTCTCTGATGGAACGCAAATGATGTCTTCATAGGAGTTCGGTGTTCCCCATTATGTCCCCAAGGCTATGTCAGGATAGCACTGATCCCCGTCCTCTGGACAGGAAACCAGGAAAAGTCAGCCAAACTGACTGGCCCCAGCAAGAGACTGAAAACTAAAACAGGTTCGCAGGTTCAGGAATTTTTATAGTTTGTGTAAATGTAGAAGCACAGGCACGAGGACAAGGTTTTTATCCAGCCAAGAAAAACGCCCTGCACAGACTGGGAACCTGGAAGAAGCTGGGAGCCCACCAGGAGAGGCAGGAGCACACCTGCTGCTGGGATGAGCGGGTCGGCCTCATGGGGCGTCACCTTTGAAGGGCAGCAACTCCCCATGTGGGTCTTAGCCCGGTGCTCCAGGTTAGGTTCCTGCTTGGGTATGTCTGCTCCTCCCCCCACTGCCCCAGCGGGCTCACGGCCAGGCGCAGCACCAATGGGGCAGGTGTGAGAAAACCCCATGGTGTGGATAAAGAAAGGAAAAGCCACTGGACAAAGAATCCACTAGCATCCACAGGGGCGAAGCATGTTTGGATTGTGTGGCATGCCCCAGACGAAAGCCAGGTGGCCTGCATGTGGGAGGCCAAGTGATAACGCTCATAGGAGATTACATGGAAGAAGGTATCTGTGACTCTGGGGTAAGCGGAGATTTTTTTTTAATCAACAGCCCACAAAAAGTACTAACCCTAAAGCCAAAAATATGGATTAATTTGGACTCCATTACAAAAAGGGGAAGTTCTCTTACCCAAAGACACCTTTAGAAATGGAGACACCAAGCCATAGAGTGACAGAAGATACTTGCATAATATGTGTTTTCCATACGGGACAAAGTATTCAGAATACATAGGTCCATCAAGAGACAAGAAAAAAAACTAAAAAGCCTGATTCTGAAAAATTCACAGGAGATTAAAAAATAAAAAACTTCACTCAAGATTATTCCAGTGACCATTAACATGTAAAAGGACATTCGTTCTCTTTAATGGCCACCTTGGTATGCTACTACCCACCAGTGAGATTGCTAAAATGGAGAAGACTGACAGGACCAAGTGTTGGCGAGGGTTCAGAGCAGTGGGAGCACTCGTAACGGTGGGCATGTGACTTCGCGCAGCCACTCAGGGGGTTGTCTGGGGTGTCTCCTGACGCTGCAGACTACATAACCATGACCCTAGAGTTCCAGTCCTACAGATAATCAGAGACCAAAACAATATGCAGACATTTCTTAAATAGCCCCAAATTGGAATCTCAAATGCCTATCACCAGCAGAATGGACTCATGAGCTGTAGCATATTCACGCAATTAAAAATAAGTAAATGATGTTATATTTGTATGCAGCAACAAGGATGCATCCCATCATCGTGATACTTAGCCGAAGAGCACAGACACAGAGTAGTATGTAACTCATGATTCTGGTCATAGAAAGTTCAGAAACAGGCAAAACTAGTCTGTGGTGCCCTGGGTCAAGAGCAAGGTCATCTCTGGGGAGGAGGGAGATGCTGATGAGTGGGAGCACAGGTTCTGGGCTGTTCACTGCTCCGTAGCTTTTTATAAACGTAGTTTTCCTATCCGTCACCTCAGATCCATAGGTCTGTGAACGTTGTGTCGTGAGAACATTTTTTTTTTTTTTAAGGAGCCCAGTGTGAGGCTCAAACTCACAGCGCTGACATCAAGACCCGAGCTGAGATCAAGAGTCAGAAGCTTAACGGACTGAACCACCGGGTGCTCCAAGAGATCTTGTAAGATCTACTCTCCTAGCAACTTTCAAACACAGAATACAGCTCTGTTCGCAGTCACCGTGCTGTACGGGGGAGCCCCCAGGAGCCGCTCAACTGAGAACGGCAGGACTGTACGTGTGACTGTACATGTGACTGTACGTGTGACCGGCTTCACCGGCACCCCATGCCCCACCGTGGCACCTACTACTCTTTGTTGCTATGAGCTTGATTCAGATTCCACATATAAGTGGGAACGCACAGTTTGTCTTTCTCTGACTGACCTCACTTAGCATCACGCCCTCAAGGTCCATCCGCGCTACCAAAAATGGTAGGATTTCCTTCTTTCACATGGCTGAGTAATATTCAGTGCGTGTGTGTGTGTGTTTGTGTGCGTGTGTGTGTGTGCGTGTGTGTGTGTCATGTGTGTGCGTGTGTGTGTGTGTGTGTGTGTGTGTGTGTGTATGAATGAAATGAAATGTGTTCTTCCCTTTACACCCCAAAACATGCTTCACGGGCTCTCAGGTCAGGTCAGATTTTCTCATTCACAGAGGTGCTATGGGCTGGGGCAGGTGATCCAGGCGCCCCTCAAACTCCTGGTCTCCAGCGATGGTCCCTTTTCTCATGGACTGACACAGATTCATGGGGTCAGAGGGAAGGTGCCCTCACTGGCCTGTGAATACCGTGATTCAAATTTTTAAAAAGTGAATTGAGGATGAGTCCCTGTTGTCATTAAATTAAAATAATGAGCTAAACTTTCCCTAGTCCTAGGCCTCCGAGACCCAGACATGAGTAAACAGGATGAGGTCTGTGTCAGGTCCTCGGAAATGACACAGGACTTTACTGACTCGATTCATGAATTTACTCCAAACACGGATCTGTCCTTCTTGACTACCAGCTATGGAGAAGTGTTGGGCTGACAACTTCAGACCAACTGAGCTCCTTCTTTAAATATATTTTTTCCACGTACCAAAGGCGAGGCTGCTCATAAAGGAAAGTGGGTTCATCTTTAGAGGTTGGCCACTTATCCTTACTCATTGTTGGGATCGCGTCCAAAGAGCAGCCTGATTGGTGGAGGACTTAATGGGGTTGTGGCTACGTGGAGCTCGGGAAGTCGGCAAACATGTCCAAGAAGACAGTCTCCAGCTCATTAAACCGAGAAGATGTCCCTGCTGACACAGCACAGACATGGCTGATTCGTGACTGGCCATCCCAAGGGAACAAAAGCTTGAGTGACTTTGACAGCAGGAGGCTCTCCTGGAAAATTTAATATTTCAAGGGAACAAATTTGTGAGCATGGATAATCTTGCATTTCTGCTTATAGCCATGTGGTCCAGCAAAATTATCAAAGTTCTTGAAAATGAAAATTTATGACTGAATGGCCACACAAGGGTCTCACTGACTGACACAAAAACAAATGAGCGCACTTGAGCCGACATTGAACCGTCCCGGGATCCCAGAGCAAATACATCTCTGAACCACACTCTTGGCAAACCCTCTTAGGGCCCTGGTCTGATTCGGAGCTCACAGCCCATATCTAATGTCATCAAAACAAGTGCTCTCTAAGCACATAACTATTTTCTTTCCACAAGTTCTCCCATAGTCCTTGGCAGCTGAGAAACGATCGGAACTCTCATGATGCTGATCCGCACTGTGCACCCGCGCGCTGACCCGCACTGTGCACCCGCGCGCTGACCCGCACTGTGCACCCGCGCGCTGCGTCCCCTGCTCTCCACATCGTCTGGGCCCATTTCAAAAAAGTTGAAAGTGTTTCTCTTCACAAAAACCATGAAGATGAAAAAGCAGTAAAAATTTTGAGGGGTGCCTGGCTTGGAAGGCAGATCTCTGGCTGCTAAGCTGGTGGTCCGTGGGGGCTGCCAGTCTGTTTTCCCTCCGCCAGCACCAGTGGGGCCGGCGTGAGTCCCAGACCTTGTGCTACACCTCCACCCATGCTCCCTGTACAGTTGCCGGCATCTTCTGTGGCAAAAGCAGGAGAGAGACAAGCCTGTGCTCCTGGTGTCTGGGACCGGCCTGGGGTGGACTCACGCTCGTGTGGGAGCCAGAGGAGGGTGGCAGGGGTAGGGGAGTCATCAGGAGACATGGTTAGTGTGCACACAGATAACTAGGATACAGACTGTGCACACAGATAACTAGGATACAGACTGTGCACACAGATAACTAGGATACAGACTGGAGGTACTTTCTACCCATGTTTTTACTTCTGTGTCTATCAATACTCATAAGCACTCGCTGTGTGACGTGTAATTGGTTACGGACATGTAGGGCATGTTTCATGTAGCAGACAGACAGCAGAGCGTTCTGTGAAAATACAGGATGCATACAGAATATAGAGAAACGTGTCTATCAGTGCATGCTCTTGGATGAACCTACAGTTCTGTTTCCTTTCTAAAAGATTTTATTTATTTATTTGAGAGAGAGGGAGAAAGCGCAGGCACAGAGGGAGAGTGAGGGGGAAGCAGGCTCTCCGCTGAGCAGGGAGCCTGACTCGGGACTCAGTTCCAGGACCCTGGGGTCATGACCAGAGCTGAAGGCGGATGACCAACCCACTGAAACCACCCAGGCGCGCCTGTCGTTCTGTTTAGATATATAAAGATTCAGTTTCATTTGTTTTCAATAATTCTATGCTGGCAAAAGCCTCAATTTCCTTGAAATATTGGAAATGTTAATATGAATGGATTTGATCTCCTTTCTTGCTTTCTTTCTAGAAAGACCCTTGCCCAAATTCAAGCTTCAATATCACAGCCAAAGCCTGTACTCTAAGATTGATACACTTGTATGTTTTTTCCTTGTCCTTCATTTTCTATTTTCATTTGGTTTTCATCTTCATCCCACTGTCAATTCTAGCTGTTGTGTTGTGTTTTGTTTTGTTTTGTTTTTAAAGAGGGAGAGCAGGTCCTTTCACAGGGGGACAGGGCAGAGAGAGAGACAGAATCCCAAGCAGGCTCCATGCCCAGCGCAGAGCCCAGCGGGGGGCTCGGTCTCGGGATCCTGAGAGCAAGAACAGGGCACAATCAGGAGTCCCACCCGTGACCAAATGAGCCACCCGGGCGCCCCTAATTATTTTTCGTTTTCTTGTCATAATCTCTCCAAACTCTTAAAGTCAGGTGGTTTGGTGTGTCAGCTTGTCCAAGAATGTGTCACTGACACAACAGTGCTACCCCTCATGCTTCCCTCGATGAACCGCAGAAACGTGAGGGCACTGCATGGAGAATGAGCCATGGCGGCCCGTTTCATGCACCGACGCGTTTTGGGAAGAAGGAAGCCCATGCTTTGTACCTCCTTGGCAAGGATCAGTGGATTACGGAGAGGCAGCGTGTCTGTCAGGCCGGAGAGCGCGTACAGCGCGTCACCGAGATGGGTGTCCTCCCTTCTGAGCGAAAGCAGTTCTCCTTTTCAGGGCCGGGGAAACCAGAATGTTCCCAAAGGGACAAAAGTGGAAAGGGGTGTGTCCTCGATAGGGCACAGTGCGTCACAGGAGACACGGCGGGGCCCAGGAGAGCCACTCGGGAGCGAAGAGGAGGAACGTGGGGGCTCCGGCGGCCGCGCACCCACGGGGTCGGCCGCGCACCCACGGGGTCGGCCGCGCACCCACGGGGTCGGCCGCGCACCCACGGGGTCGGCCGCGCCCAGCCACCGGTGCTGCATCTCAGAGAGAAGTCACCTTCACAGAGTTAAAGCTACTTACTAAACAAAGGCTGTTTCTCATCTTTTTCATATTCAGAGCAAGTCAGTTTGCTAAGAGAAAAACAAAATTACAAGCTCTGATTTCAGCAGAACTGCTTTTCCTGGGCTGTTTGCGTCCAGGCTTCTTGGGACCAGTGGGGAGAGGCTAGAGCCAGGCTCCTGGAAGCCTAGACTGCACTCGCCGATTCGGGGGACCCGCGTGCCTATGACTTCCCCTGTGGCAGCCAGGGGCCGCACACGGGGACACACGGGCCTCTCTTCACCCCACATGTCCTTTTCCTTCAGAGCACACGGTAGACGGCGTTCCTGACCCAGCCCGGGCGCGCAGGCTGCCAGCGGAGTCCTTGTTGCCAGGAACACAGTCCTGCCCTGCATGCCCTCCCCGGCCCTCTCCTCGCCTGGGACCCGTGGGCTGCTCTGCACCACCAGCTCCTACAAGAGGAAGCGGCTGCAGGGCGGAAGGATTGGGGCTCTGTGTGACCACACGCATCAGGCTTGCTGACCCACGGGGGAGCGCGATACCTGTCAGAAATAAGGTTAGGGTCGGCAGCTGAAACCAAACTCCAAACTCAGCATCCTTGAGACTTGGGGGACAGTCCGCCTTACTAATAGAACTAAGGCCACTTTGTAAAGTCCCTTCTTTCTCTAAAAAGTTCAAAATCCACTGTCTGATTTTTCAGGGGGTCAAACCCTATCTCTCCACAGTGTCCCAGATCCTAAATAAATTAGTGCTATAATGAAAATTTAAAAAATAAACCAGGCTAAAGTTTGCCCTCCTAGTAAGAAATGCACTTTGTGGAAAAGAAAAGAAAAAGTCCCCGAGTTACATGTGCTTCCCAACTGTGTGCACGGTAGGTCTTCCTACTCAAGAATAAATGAAACAAGATGGGATTGGGAGGGAGACAAACCATAAGTGACTCTTAATCTCACAAAACAAACTGAGGGTTGCTGGGGGGAGGGGGTCTGGGAGAAGGGGGTGGGATTATGGACATTGGGGAGGGTATGTGCTTGGGTGAGTGCTGTGAAGTGTGTAAACCTGGTGATTCACAGACCTGTACCCCTGGGGATAAAAATATATGTTTATAAAAAATAAAAAATTTAAAAAAATAAAAATAAAAAAAAGAATAAAAAACATTTAGTCACAAAAGTGAGAATTTAAAACAACTAAATGTTAGTGACAGATACTTTGATTTGGGCTGTATCTTGGGTTTCCTTTGAGTCTAAAGGTCAGACAATGTCGGATTCAGCCTGCAGGACTTGGTGCCCTAAGGAAGTGTTTGGCAAACTTCTTGGCCAAGGAAACGTCTCAAGACACCTTCAAATGGGAACCATGTTGGGAAGTCACAGCCAAGCCAGGGCTGCTTGGACAGAATCAGGCCGCCCAGGCAGGGAGCAGCAGAGACATTCAGAGACACACATCCAGGTCCGGGAGTTCATACCTTAAGAATTTCTGCAGGTACTGGCGGCTGCAGGGTGACCAGGAGAAGACCCCGTTGCGTCCTGCCAATGTGGGGGACATGATGTTGCCCTCAGACTTTTTGCACACGTTCCCTTCTCCGTCATGGACCATACCAAAGCTGCACGAGAGAGAAATGGGTCTTTCAAAACCAAGAACAGTATCAATGGCCTAGGAGACCCCAGCCAACAGGTGTCAGTATGTGAACTTCTCCAAGTCTGCGTGTCAGTCAGACAGAAGGAAGACGTCTGCCCAGCCAGGCTGTGGAGCAGAGCCACACGTGCACAGAGCTTTCCTGAAGAACGACCATTCGGTCACTTGGAGCGTGCATCCAAATGTCTGCTAAGGGCTCATGTTTTAATTACAGAAAGACATTTCAAGCGGGGCGTGGAGGGCAGGTCTCTTGATCTTGACTGATGAAGCCGACCGGTATTCCGTCTGCTCTCATGTCTCTACACCCTTCTCTGCTCACCAGGGATTTTCAGAATTTCCAGGTGTTTGTCAGAAACACAAACACAGGCTCCTCAAGTGCGTCTGATGCCTCCCACGGCTGGAGAACAGACTACCTGTTACAGCTCCCTGTGGGGCTGACTCTCTGTCCCCAGCCTCACCAAGGGCTGCCCCACCCCCTGCCAGGCCTGCACTGCTCAGGGCTGCCCCAGATGCATAGTGTTTGACCACACTCCCTATGCCCCTTTGGAGGAAGAATCTCCATGAAGCCCAGTGCGCGTTCTTGCTCCCTTTAACTGCAAGAAGCGTTGGAAGCTACAACTGTTCCTTCTGCCTCCAAACCAGACCACTCTGGGTTCCAGCCCTAGCTGAGCAAAGGGGGCCATCTCAAGCCGCAGTGGCTCTTGAGGTACTTACTAGTGTCCTTTACAGATGTTCCAACTGGTAACCCCATCACCATCACTAGAGAAAACGCTAGCCCTACACCTGTAAGCATGCCACAAACTGAGTTGCTACATCTCTCTGCCAAGTCAGCTGCTTCTTCTTGACTGCCCAGAGCTTCGGCTGTAGGAGCATCTCACACTGCCATCTTCATCTACCCCTGAAGAATGCAACAAATGGATTGGGAAGAATGCCTGGGGGTCTGGGAGTTCTCTGTGACCCTGAAGACTTCCCATGAGGGCAAACATATTCTTAGAGAGTCGAGCCGTTGTTGGCCACTAGTATCTGGTACCTGCCCAATCACACAGGGTGAATTTTTAGATAATGGGGTTCCATATGAGTGGGTGCAGAGCAAAGGGGAGGGCCAGGGGCAAAGCAAAGAAAAGCAGGAGAGTTATTGGGTCTGGGAACGATCTGCCACCAAGAATCCCATGAGACAAGGCAGGGCGGCAGGGACAGAAGGCTCTGAACACTGGGGAAGGGAGCTCCAACCATGGGCCAGGGAATCTGTACTTGCTGCTGAGGCTGAACACCCATTTTCCCCACTGCACCGGCTAGCTTATGGAGATCTAACAGTATCAGTAAAAATACCAACTCACACTTGTAGGCACCCACTAGTGTTCAAACAGGCGATTAAACACATTATCTGTATTTTCTAACTTAAGCCTCCCTAAAAGCTGATAAGGCAGGGAGAATATCACAACAGCATGACTGAGGGCTGGAGAGAGCCGTGACCACTTTCTCAGAGTCAGAGCTGTGACCTGACACTCCGACATCGGAGTCCAGGCGGGACCCGGGCAAGAGCGTAACACCAGCACCATTGGAGGACGTATCCAGGGAAATCTGGCACGCAAACACTGTTGAATTTCTGCAAAATTCCTGCTTGGTACCAAGGGTGACGCAGATGGACTCATTTCGGTCTCCACCCAACCTCTGAAGTTCTATTAAAAGCAATCAATCAAGGCTGGGGTAAGCATATAGCAGAGGAAATGTGTCATGGCCATGAAAAGATTTAGACTGTAATCTCATATGGGTGGCTGCCTTGGGGAGAAAGTTGGGAAAATGAACAACCGAAGTACAGTCCCCCACCTGGCCCTGGACTCTGCAGACAACACGCACACTGTGGTTCAGTAGGTGCCCCAGCAAATGTGCTACCACTCATCCCACATTTCTAAAGACATGAAAGCCATGACAGCCCAGTTCCGGGGCTTAAACTTTTTCATCTAAGGTGTCTTCCATGATTCTTTCTAGAATTGATTCTCAAACTCTGCTCTGTGTCCGAATAACTGAGAAACACACCACATGGTGTGGTTCCCTGAAGCCCATCTTACAGGTTTTTATATTTAGTAGCTTGGGAGTTAAGCTCTAGTATCTGGGTGCATTCTAACACAGTAAGGTGATCCTGATACCTGCCCAAATCTTGGCATGACCACATGGCAGTGAGCTGTCTTTCCAAGTAGAATGATGCCCATATACACTGTGCTGTGATGGATGCCAAACGTTAGCATGGAAGTACCCCACAGCGGTCACATTTGAGTGCAACATTAACAAAGTCAGGGAAGGACAGACAGAGCTCATTTTGAAGATAAGGTTGGTCGGAGGAACCAAGAAATATAGTTACTACCCAAGCTGCACGATACCAGGAATGTTCTTTGTTTCCGTGAGCCAGAATGTTCTATTCAAAGTTTCGGTCATCCCATAGGCTGAAACAGTAAATATACTGTTTTCTTTCCTCCCTACTGGCTTTCAAGTTTCTAAAGGACAGAGACCTTTCCTGTCCATGCTTAGCCCCAGGCCAGGGGCTCACGAGCCCTAACAGGTGCTTCAGTGACATTGGTTGAATAAACAAAGTCCAACTTTCCAGCGAGAACACCCACCCAAATACCCAAATGGAGGCATAATTTCAGATTAAACCAGACTTGATAATTATGTTCAGCGTGCGATGCTTCCAGCGCCTCTCCAGCATGTTCTGAGGGACTCAACTCCATCAGCACGCATTCCACCATGACTAATGATGCACCCGGAACGATGGGTGGCCACGCCTTGTTGGAGGTTGTACCGACTACTTCAGACCATGCAGACAGAGGTAGTTAAGGAAACAAGAAACCCTTCGGAGCAACCACGGGCCAGGGTGATCTGGAGAGCTACATCCCACCCTTGGCTCCATGACAGTGCCAAAGGAGGGCCAAGGTGTCGGCCTCTGATGTGGACTTTCCAAGGAGCACAATGCGGCCCCCTCGAGAGGGAGAAAGCTGGTGTGGACACGGCATCAGCTGGGTCTCGGGGGCTGGTGCAGGCCAATCAACCAGAAGAGTAGAGGCTGAAGAGGGCCTCCAGCGGGGTCTTGCCTCTTTCACAAGCTGTTGGATTGAGTCACCAGGCCTCAGTTTCCTTACCTGTATAATGGGGTAGTAAAACCTTACTCTAAAATCGCACAAAAAGACCGGACACCACGCATATCACAAAGGAAAATTCAGAATTTCTATCCATTTCTTGATTCAAACGGTCTTGCTCCAATGACTCACTACCTAGATATTACTTGTATATGTATCATGCATGTGTGCATGCACATGTACACATGTTCAAATGAAGGTCAATAGGTTTCAAGTCCTTTTTGGATACAGAAACAAAAACTCTTAGGAGGAACAATAAATAAAATTGGAAAGAAATGAGCCTCCAAGCTGCTAGGGTTCCCCAGAGGGCAGTCTGACGATCATCCCTGGCCAGACGATCTCTAAAGGGGCTGCTGCCTTGATTTTGCACAAGACCCCAGCATCACGGTGCCTCCCTGACCCCACTGCAGGGCTCAGGTTGGTATCAGTGCACAGCTGCATCCCAGGGAGACTTACACCTCACCATCAAACGCTCAGAAGGGCCTCTAAGCTCACCAGCCAAGCCCACTGAAGCTAAATGTATTAGCATGTCACTTCTGCTTCTTCTGAGACTTTCTGGGACCTCTGTGTAAAGTCCCTTGCAATGCCCACAGCCCACACAGCCTGATTGGTGCACACGCTCTCTATCTTGTCCTTCCGTGAATGCTCTTGGAGGGGTGAATCCCTAGTCTCTTCATAGAACCCTTCCTAGAACCCTTCATAGAGCCCTGCACAATGCTCTGCTGGCAGAATGGAAACTGTGCCCAGTGAACGGGTCGATACGTGTGGGAGAAGACAAGTGGCAGAACGATGGGTCACGAGTACTTCTAAGCACAGCAAATACGCTTTAATACTGTCTTGATGGTCTGAAATGATAATGCAAGTTCCGCATGTAATCCTGTGTCGTACGCCGGCAACCTCAGCTCAGCTTGTGCACCTTCCATTGTCCCTGCACACTCACACCGAGGGTCTCAGGCTCCCTTGGTTTGGCAGATGGGAACTTAGGTAAGAGAAGAGAAGGCAACACAGGCAGATGGCTGCCAGGCTGCAGGAGAACCACATGGATCTGGGACCCCAGGCCTATGGTCCTACTGCCCAAATGGCATGACTTCCTTAGTACATGGGGATTTTTCAAATGGATTCATGCCTTTCAGGGGACAGAGTCCCCAAAACCTGTAGTTCAGCGCTCAATATATCTGCGTCAGTTCTCCAGACCTGCCTCTAGCAAACCACACGTCCCACACCAAGTGATCGAATACAACTAGGAAGGTTACCCTACACCACTGACTTAGGAACAAGCCCGACTGGATCCCACGTCCTACAGGGCAACACACATCCTCACATTACGTAGTCCCAGCTCCCTCCCTCTCCGACACAAATCCAAACCCCTGTTCTTAGCGACTTCTGTGCACAGGTCTGATTTCTACACAGA
This sequence comes from Mustela nivalis, assembly GCF_964662115.1. Classification (NCBI taxonomy): domain Eukaryota; kingdom Metazoa; phylum Chordata; class Mammalia; order Carnivora; family Mustelidae; genus Mustela; species Mustela nivalis. The sequence continues at coordinate 176,749,252 of NC_139022.1, forward strand.
AACCATAGATGTCCTGATGCGAAGTAACTCGATTCAGTAGGAGAAACTGGCCGCACGTTCAGGAAGATGCTCTCGGAGGTGAAGGTCAGAAAGGCTCTGGCTGCAAGGCCTGGAGAAAAGCATACCTCTGACCTCAGAGATATCCTCTGAACGTAAACAAACCTGAGAAAGGAAAACGGACCCCTAAAACAGGATGTTTCACGAAGTCCTAACAGATGTGGGATTACTTTCCGATTCTTAATTCGCAGAACTCGAGAAATTGGCCCCGCCTGGGTTTCATGGCCAGGCACGCAGTTGACGTTACGACGTCTGATCCATGCACAAGGACAGCTCTCCTCCAAGAAGTCACAGTTAATAAATCAATGAACCGAAGAAGTGTGTTCATTTTCAATTCAATGAAAAATCCATGGGATTCAGTCCCTAAACCTTACACACTTTCCCCATCTGATGTAGTTGCCACAGCAAACGACTCACTTGAAACACTCTTGGCTCATCCACCGGCTTGTCCCTGACTCACTCTGTCCGTTCCATTCGTTCACACTCGCCGAACACTCAGCACCGTCTACCCTCCAGCCTGGTGGAGCGGGGACGGGGTGTCCCCCGAGGTCTCCCCGGCTGGAGGTGCGTGTGAATCGCCCCGCAAATCCTGCAAAGCATTTGACAAACCGCAGGTGATCTATGACGACCGCCGTTACTACTACTGGTAAGTGCTACGGTCACTCGGTTTGCCGCTGGACTCATGCAACTCACTGGCCTATCGCCCCCGCGTACGTCCTGTTTCCTCAACAGGACAGGAAGTGACCTCACCCGTGACGGGGTGTGTTCAGAGCTCCCAGCTCCTGACCATTGCATAATGTCCTGTTCCCGCTGGGTGCTCAAGAAGGAGCTGGTAATCTTCTCCAGATGAAGTCCACGAGGAGAGGGACGCCCCTTCATCCGAGCCGACGGCCCACTTCCTTCCTCCCATCCATGGTCCCACTTAGAAGAACAGTTTTATCTTCTTTGGAAAAATGCTCTTTCCATCTAGACCCAGCCCTGGTGACGAAAGGGAATTTTAATTGACTCCTAGGACAAACTAAAAGGAGGCACTGATCCCCGCTGACACTGACAACCTGTGTCTGATGTGTCTGGTTTTACTCTGGGTAGACCAGCTGGCTGCAGCTGTGCACACCGCCAGTCCCCACCATCATCTGTTTTCTTAATACTGAGCTGCTCAGTCC